>NC_068970.1:53401129-54651129 GCF_016808095.1 Vigna angularis | reverse complement strand
TTTGAACACAACCCCTCTTTCGAGGGACCAAAAGAATTATTGAGAATTTATGTGTGCATCATTGACTCCTCCTCTATTTTCCTACAGTCACCAAACATGCATTCATGTTGCACCTATTCATCCCTTCACTTGTGCACCCTTGCATCCCTGCACCTCATTTCATCTTTATAAGAAAATCCTACACCTCATGCACCTTTGAACTAAAACTCTTTCATAATATTTTTCCTCTTGAGCTTTTTACTTTGCAGGTCATATTTGTAAGTGAGTGTTGTCTAAAGATATTTCAGAAGGATTGTTCGAGTGTAGCTTGGAGTGCTTGACTTGCTTTGTTGTGGTGCACTTGGGGTGTGGCGTGCTTTTTTTTTAATCTGTGTGCATAGTTAGACTTGTTAGTTGCATTGACATTGATATTGATGGAGAGGTATTTTATTTCCGTTAATCTGTTTGCATGCATGAAATGAAAAACCGAAATTGAACTTATCAGTTGTGCAGAGCCGATGCAGGGGGTCCTTGGATGTGGACATCCGATTTACGAAACTTCAGATTTAGATATTCGATACACGACTTTTATTATATGTGTATGTGAACATTATATACTTCTTATATTAGTTTAATTTCTTTTTAATACTTCTTATATTAGTTTAATTTTTTGGACATTTTATGTATGAGTTTATAATGTATTATATAATTTTTAATTAATATAAAATAATTTTATGAATGTATTAAAATTAATAAACCTAATTTATAAAAAAAAACTGAAAATGAAAGTATCGGGTATGAGTATCCGAATGTGCTAAAATCGGATGTGGATTTTCGATTATCACCTATTCGAATGTGGAAATCCGACTAATGTTTATTAATTTATATAAATGTTTAATAATATTTTTTATTTAATTATTTTATTAGTTTCTAATTATTTTAAAAAATTATGTATGATTTTCTACGAGTTTATAATGTAATTATACAATTTTTAATTAATATAAATTAATTTCTATGAATTTATTAAAATTAATAAAATATATTTTGAAAAAAGATAAACTTAATACCCTATCGGATATAAAAATCCAAATTTGTAGAAATCAGATGTGGAGATCCAATGGTGAAAATTTTGGATATCAATGCATGTTTAATAGGTTATATATAAAACTTTAATTATATTACTGTTTTAATTATTTTATTAGTTTATAATTATTTTTAAAATTATGTATGATTTTTTATTAGCTCCTCATAAATATATGTTAGTGCAGCAACGCCCTACGCATATCGACCACATGCGTGTACGTCTCTAAAGAACAAAAGATAACACACATGAATGGATGTGACAGTTTTATCAGCAAATATACTGCATCCAACTAGATGCAACAAGTATGCCTAGGCAGCGTACTCCCACTGCTGCTACTCATAATGCTCAGCGTAGATGTCTCGAAGCCAGCTCAATTTGACTTTCGCACTGTGAGCTGCATGTAACTCAGTACCAGCTCTCCCATCATCCACACCTAAAATCTCCATAATGGCACGTCTACTTTCTTCAAAATATAATTCCTCTAGATGACATAACTGGCCTAAAACTTGGAGGTGCAACAACGATGACACATCATATAAAGTGACAGTCATCTCACCCACGGGGAGATGGAAATTGTTGGTCTCGAATTGAAATTCTCTACAAATGTCAACAGTAGACCCCTATCGACATAGCCATAGGAGATGCCCACCAGAGACAGCAGACCATAAGCATTAACGATGTCTCTAATGCCCTCATGGGAGGATCCTAATCTGTTTAACTTCTTCCCATCGGAGATCAACTTGATCTCCTCCCATTCCTAAACAATAATATTTAATATAAAATTATTTTAACTAAACAATGATCATTAAAATTAAAGTTTTGCACTTATCCGACACTGCCATATCGCATAAGCAACATGGTGAACGTAATGTGTCAATACTGAAGTGTCTAATGAACCTTCAGGAAATCCACCTTCAGCAACATCCTCATAATCCTCCTCCTACTCAATATCATGCTCCTCAAATGCATGATCCTCAACATGAACATCAGACTCAACTGATCCACTTCTTCTACGAGCAGAAGCAGTAGGTCTCCACCTCTCACCCTTTGAGAAATTCTCTCCGCGATGTAAAAATGAACCTCCATGAGTACGAGCCATGTCTATTCTAAATTTCTTTATTAACAATATTATTAAAAAATCATAATAACTAAAAAAATTGTTGCTAGTAATAAATATTAAATCATTCAAAACAATAATTATTAAATATAAATTCACAAATAACAAACTATACATTTTATAAAATTCAAAATATTAAAAATAGTTATTAAATATATACCATGTTTCATTCAAAATAAATAAAATTCATTCAAATTTTTATATAAATAAATAATTAATTCAAATATAACAATCTTATTAAAATAAAAATCAAATAAATATAAATTTAAAATTAAAACAGAAAGTTTAAAATAATTATAAATATTAAAAAATTAAAACAGAAAATTTAAAATTATTATAACAGAAAATTTAAAATAATTATAACAGAAAATTTAAAATATTTAAAACAAAAAATTTACAATAATAAAATCAGAAAATTTAAAATATTTAAAATTATTTCATTCAAAATAAATAAAATTAATTCAAATCTTTATTATATAAATAAATAATTAATTCAATTATAACAATTTTATTAAAATAAGAATCAAATAACTATAAATTAAAATATTTTAACAGAAAGTTTAAAATAATTATAACAGAACATTTAAAAAAATTAAAACAGAAAATTTAAAATTATTATAACAGAATATTTAAAATAATTATAAAAGAAAATTTAAAATAATTAAAACAAAAAATTTAAAATAATTAAAACAGAAAATTTGAAACAATTAAAATTATATCATTCAAAATAAATAAAATTAATTCAAATCTTTATATAAATAAATTATTAATTCAATTATAAGAATTTTATTAAAATAAAAATCAAATAACTACAAATTAAAACATTAAAACAGAAAGTTTTAAATAATTATAACAGAACATTTAAAAAACTTAAAACAAAAAATTTAAAATTATTATAACTGAATATTTCAAATAATTATAAAAGAAAATTTAAAATAACTAAAAAAAAAAATTTAAAATAATTAAAACAGAAAATTTAAAATAATTAAAATTATTTCATTCAAAATAAATAAAATTAATTCAAATCTTTATATAAATAAATAATTAAGTCAATTATAAAAATTTTATTAAAATAAAAATCAAATAACTATAAATTAAATAATTAAAATGGAAAGTTTAAAATAATTAATACAGAACATTTAAAAAAATTAAAATGGAAAGTTTAAAATAATTAATACAGAACATTTAAAAAAATTAAAATGGAAAATTTAAAATTATTATAACAGAATATTTAAAATAATTATAACAGAATATTTAAAATAATTATAACAGAAAATTTAAAATAATTAAAACATAAAATTTAAAATAATTAAAATTATTTGATTCAAAATAAATAAAATTAATTCAAAAATTTATATAAATAAATAATTAATTCAATGATAAAATTTTTATTAAAATAAAAATCAAATAACTATAAATTAAAAAATCAAAACAGAAAGTTTAAAATATTTATAACAGAACGTTTAAAAAAGTTAAAAGAAAATCCATAACTATTATAACAGAACATTTAAAAAAGTTAAAAAAGAAAATTCATAACTATTATAACAGAATATTTAAAATAATTATAACTGAAAATAATTAATTCAAATATTAATATACATAATAAACTATTTAAAATAAAACAATTAAATAATAATCTATTTAAAATAAAACAATTAAATAATAAAAAATTTAAAAATAAAACAATTAAATAATAAACTATTTAAAAAAACAATTAAATAATAAACTATTTAAAATAAAACAATTAATTTCAAATTAAAAGAACAAACTATAAAACCAAAAAAAACAATAAAACGATAAAACAAAATTGAAAAAAAAAACGCATTAGGCATGTATCGGATATGAGAAAGCGGGCTTTTGCACCAAAGTAGGCAAAAATGAGGAATTTATTACGGATCTAGGCAAAAATTGACCAAAAGTGAAGTCGTGGGGGGTAATAACGACTTCAAAAGAAGAAGTCGTGCCCCCCCTGCACGACTTCACACTGTTCATATGCACAGTGTTGAAGTCGTGCACCCCAAAAACGACTTCTAGGTATGGTAATCGATTACCACAATGTTGTAATCGATTACCATACCGTTTTTAATAAAAAAAAAAAAAAAAATTGAAATCGTAGGGGGGGTTCACGACTTCAATAAGAGAAGTCGTGCACCCCCTACACAACTTTACTTTATTTTAATTTTTAACTTTTATTAATTAAAATCATTTATAATTTCTAAAAAATATTTTTAAATGTATTTAAAATAATTAAAATTATATTTAATTAATAATTAAAGTTTTTCAATATTATTAAATAAATAAATTTTATATTTTTAATTATTTTTGTAATTAAATTAAATTTTTTATCAAAGAATTTTAATTAAATAATTTTAATTATAATAATTATTATAAGGTTTAATAGCCAATTTAGTTTCCACTTTGGTTGAAAAATCTCAATTTAGTCCCTCGTTATAAAAGTGTTTTGCATTAGTCCTAACTTTTAAAATAGTGGGTCAGATTGGTCCCTTTCGTTAAATATAAGTTAACAAAATTAATGGATGATGATGTGACACAGCTTAAAGCTGATGTGTTAGATTGATCCCTCGTTAGCTTTAAGTTGTGTCACATCATCATCCATTAATTTTGTTAACTTATATTTAACAGAAAGGACCAATCTGACCCACTATTTTAAAAGTTAGGACTAATTCAAAACACTTTTATAACGAGGGACTAAATTGAGATTTTTCAACCAAAGTGAGGACTAAATTGGCTATTAAACCTTATTATAATTATCTAATTAAAAATTCAAAAACATTTATATTTCATTATAATTTATTTTTTTTAATTTTAATTATTATAGTATATTTTTTTACAAATTATAATTAATTAATAATAATTTTTTTCATTATAAATTATTTATGCATTTTAATTTATGTAATTACAATAATAATAGTTATAAATTATTTAATTAAAATAATTTAAAAAAATGTGATTAATTTAATAACAAAAATAAGTTTATTTATTTAATAATATTTAGAAACTTTAAATATTAATTATATATCATTTTTAATATTTTAAATACATTTAAATATATAATTTAAAAATTATAAATCATTTTAAATAAAAAAAACAATAAAGTGAAAGTGTATGGGGGGAGCACGACTTCAATACAAGAAGTCGTGAACCCCCTCCACAATTTTAGTTATTTAGTCTTTTTTATTAATTTAATTAGTTTATATTTAATAATTTTATTAATTTAAATAGTTTATAATGAAAAAAATTATTATTAATTATTATAATTTTGTAAAAAAATATACTATAATAGTAAAAATTAAAAACAATAAATTATAGTAAAATATATATTTTTTTTTGAATTTTTAATTAGATAATTATAATAATTATAGTTATAAATTATTTAATTGAAATTTTTTTATAAAAAATTTAATTTAATTACAAAAATAATTAAAAGTATGAAATTTATTTATTTAATAATATTAAAATTTTTTATTATTAATTAGTTATAATTTTAATTATTTTAAATATATTTAAAAATATTTTTTAGAAATTATTAATGATTTTAATTAATAAAAGTTAAAAATTAAAAGAAAGTAAAGTTGTGTTGGGGGTGCACGACTTCTCTTATTGAAGTCGTGAACCCCCCCTACGATTTCAATTTTTTTTTATTTTTTTATTAAAAACGGTATGGTAATCGATTACAAAATTGTGGTAATCGATTACCATACCCAGAAGTCGTTTTTGGGGTGCACGACTTCAACACTGTACATATGAACAGTGTGAAGTCGTGCAGGAGGGCACGACTTCTTCATTTGAAGTCGTTTGGGCCCCCCACGACTTCCCCATTTACGTAAATTTGTTTGACTTTGCCTATTTTGGTAATATAAGAGGCAAATTTGCCCATTCTCGTGCAAAAACCGAGAAAGCGATACCGCCTACATAAGCTGTTGACATCCGATGTTGGCTGTATCGGTTTCCATATCCGGTACATGCCTCTCACGTTTCATATCACAAAATCACAGATCAAACAAATCAGAGAAATTAAAATACTTTCTAATCATCTAATCTATATATTCAGTCTATAAACATGCTACAAACATGCAAAAACAGTAAAAAAAGTTTAAAAACATGAACCAACCTCTGACAACGTAACAATGGACGAAAAGTGGAGGAAGAAGAAGACGAATGCCTCTACGCGACTGAGAAATACAGCAAAGAGAATGAGAAACTAAAATGACAAAATGACAACCTGTATTAGTGTTCGTGCAATACAACAAACAAAGAAAAAATCAAATCCAAGAAGAAGAGTCTTGTGTGTCTGTACCTCGGTTGCGTAAAAGAAGAAGCCTGCGGCGACTGTGGAGGCTGTGGTGCAAAAACAAAGACTTTTGTGGGCTCTGTGTGACTGTAGTGTGCTATGTGAGAATGGAGAGTAAGACAAGGGTGAAAAAGGAGAAGAATGGTGCTGTGAGAAAGGAGATCAAAGGTAAGGGTGCTGTGAGAAATGACAGTGAAGTGAAATGCGATACACAAATGCATATAAAAGTAAGCTTCAGAAATTCAAACTGACTCCTAAGAATCTTTGACCAGATTTAAAAAAATAAAAACACTTTTTAAAATTTAAAACATTTTTTAATTAGAGTTAAAATTGAAATTCTATTAAAATTTGGAGGTGCATGATTAAATGCTTAGAGACAGAGGGTGAAACACAAATTTTATTAAAAGGAAATGAAAGAAGTGTTGAGGGTGTACGAGTGGAGATGGAGATGAAGGTGCAGAATTTATTTGAAAAGTGCATAAGTGGAGATGGAGATATAGTAAATTTTTAATGGATGAAATGAAGTTACAAAAAATTTTCACAGTTTTATATGCATTCCATGTCTAAAATTTTTATACTTGAAGGGGGTATTCATGATATTTTTCATTAAATAAATAATGTAGTTTCTATACGTGTCCCTGTCAAAATATATGTACTTGTGTTAGAAATCTTTTATCTAAACTTATTCTACCAATGAGTTCAAAAATATTTAAAACTAAATTTTATACTAATTTCAAACCAACCAAGAAAGTACTCTCATTCTATATTCATCCATTTCATTGATTATATAACTCCAAACCAATTTAGAAATTCAGAAATAATAAAAAAGATATTATTAAACATAAACTAATATTATTTTAAAAGTTACTAAACATATAAGTATACAATTTTATTTGAAAAATATAAAATAAAAGAGTAAATGAAAAACAAAATCATCCAATAGTGTATGACTGCAAAAGCAACATGTCTATATGCAATGTTTTCGTAAAAGCATGTAAGACAATGTATTAATTAATCGAGACAGTTTTCGCATTTATTCAGGTAGTTCCTTAGCCTAACAAAACGGTCATAGGAACTTTTTTATAAAGTTTTCTAAGACATAAAAATATGAAGAATAAAATAAAATATTCAAAAAAATAAAACTTCCAGAAAATATAAGAGAATTTTTACAAGATAAGTTAATTTTGTGTTTTATTTATTTTTTGTATTTTTTCACATGTCCTTATAAAAAAAGCTGGTTAAAAGAAAATTGAGTCTAGAGCACTGAATTTGTAGCCTTTGGGTCGCTATCTTAGGTTGTCACATCAAAGAGAAGGCTTTCAGAAGAAAAAGAAAGCATTGATTAGCAATTAATTAAGATAAGAATAAGACAGTGGAAATAAGCACTAAAAATGAGATTCTGCACGTGAATAATATGTACCAAGGTAGTATATAAAACAATAAGAGTGTTGGATTTTCTATGAAAAATATTTAAAATATTATAAGTGATGATGCATTATGATAGATTTTATCACTACCAAAGTTGTTCCCCAAGATCTTTACTTCCATCACTGTCATCACTCCCACATTACTTTTTCCCTATCATCAGTTTACTCTTTGACACCTTTTTCTAACTTAGCTTTTTGCCAAATGTTGATCAGTATTTCAAGAAAAGTAGTTCGAAAAGTAAATTTTTTTTATTGAGATAAGTAGAAATATGTTTTACTACAAGTTTTTATGCTATTGTAGAATTCTCAATATATTTTTAGGTCTTTTATATATACATATATATATATATAAATTAATATGTAATTTTATATATCTATGTAAAATTTTGGTATATTTTCTATATATGAACTTCAGAAATTTTTATATATTTATATAAATGTTTTTATACTTCCAAAATATTTCCACAATTTTCGATTACATTAAAGCTAAAAAATTTTGATGTCTAAAATTTAAAATAATATAAAAATAAGCATCAATATAACAACTATTAAAGGAGTTCAAAATTATAATTTACTTTTTATATAATAATATTTATAATTATAATTAATGATAAGGAATGGTATATATATATATATATATATATATATATATATATATATATATATATATATATATATATATATATATATATTTTGTAAGAATTATATTTTTAGTTCTATATTATTTATATTTTATATTCTTTTTCATGTTTTATTTTTTATCTCTCGCTCAATTTTTTTTTTAATTTTATTCGATCTTATTTCATCATAACTCAATTGAGAATAAGTTCCTTTTTAATATGTACCATGATATTTTAACAACTTTTTTAATAATTTTTTTATAACAGATTATGTGTCACTATTTTATTGGTTCATATATTTGAAAATGGACCAATCACAAACTGCTAAATAAACGATTGTAAAAATGTTATGAAAAAAATTGTTAAAGATACATTTTCCTTTTAATATTATATCTTCTTAGTTTGTGTTTCACAATTATATTAGATTTGTTGGTTTGAGGAAAATTATATTAGATTTCACTAATTCTTACTCATTTTTTCTTGGAACACAAATTTCAGGTAAAGTCTATAATGATTTACTAATTTAATTATCATAGCTGAAATTGTTGATATTGTGGTTGATGTGTTTGTATCTCATTGATTTTGGTACTTAGTAGTAGGTTAAATGAAAAATAGTTTAAAAAATAAGCAAAATATATATTCATTTAGTTTATATATATATATATATATATATATATATATATATATATATATATATATATATATATATATATATATATATAACTGTTAAAGGGGATAGAAATTGATTTGAAATTTATTTTGGTTTTCTATATATTTGGTGTTTATGTTTGCTTCGCTTAAAAATAAGGATGATCAAGATGGAATCTATAACATTTTTCTTGATCAACTAGATCAACGAGAATGGATTGAGTAAGAGTAGATGGTAGGATTTAAGGGGATAGAGAAAGGATGTAGTTGTTTACTTTCAAGATTGAGATATGAAAGTAAAATAAATGAATTTAAAGGAAAAGTTTATGAAAATTTTGATGAATGTCATAAAAAAAATAGTTATAATGGGTAAAACTAGAAGATTACACATTGGTTAAAAATAATATAAAATAAAGAATTCTTGGAGTATAATTAATTTAGAAGATGTTGATGATTAGTTTTTAAATAAAATAATAATAATATGTGTAATCTTGATATTTAAAAAATCTTATAATATATTAATTTAAAAAAATGTTTAAATTGAATTAAAAGTAAAATTATAATCATGGAATCCACACTCGCTCCTTTTCATGGCATGCAAAGTGATGGACACACAGTGAAGACTAAAAACAAAAATATGGGTCTTCTGCGAATTATCATGAATGATGTAGGGTTAACTAGTAATTGCACATAAACATTTCATTATTTCCTCACACATCCACTCCTTTATACGCGGATTCTGAATTTCCAATATCATGCAAATGAGTTCCCTCACTCGCTTATAAATCGTTTGAATTGAACAACATAAAGTATTGCAAATTCGTCTACTAGAATAGTAATTCATTGGATGAGAAGAGAGTCTAACATGTAACATCTCAAAAATATGGTATGAAACTACATTTAGGAGTCAATATAATAATATGATAAAACAAAAATAACTATAAAATTTAAACTTTACAATAACTCTATTCTGTTGCAAACTGTGTATATAACCAAATGGTTTTACAAAGAGAGAGTTATAACCGAATGGTTTTACAAAGAGAGAGTTATAACCGAACGGTTAAAACAAAATTATAAACAACTTCTAGAGTAGAGTCCTAAACGGACGGACCCACCTTTTCCAACACTTGTTCCATCGAGCACTTCTCTATTTCAGCTCACACCCAAAGGTGATCATTGCAAAAGAAGAATCGAATAGAAAACATGGACAAGACAAGAAATAAGGGTAAACTAAATGTAATTTAATTATAAAAACACACACACACACACACACACACACACACACACTCTATTCTGTTGCAAACTGTGTATATAACCAAATGGTTTTACAAAGAGAGAGTTATAACCGAATGGTTTTACAAAGAGAGAGTTATAACCGAACGGTTAAAACAAAATTATAAACAACTTCTAGAGTAGAGTCCTAAACGGACGGACCCACCTTTTCCAACACTTGTTCCATCGAGCACTTCTCTATTTCAGCTCACACCCAAAGGTGATCATTGCAAAAGAAGAATCGAATAGAAAACATGGACAAGACAAGAAATAAGGGTAAACTAAATGTAATTTAATTATAAAAACACACACACACACACACACACACACACACTCTATTCTGTTGCAAACTGTGTATATAACCAAATGGTTTTACAAAGAGAGAGTTATAACCGAATGGTTTTACAAAGAGAGAGTTATAACCGAACGGTTAAAACAAAATTATAAACAACTTCTAGAGTAGAGTCCTAAACGGACGGACCCACCTTTTCCAACACTTGTTCCATCGAGCACTTCTCTATTTCAGCTCACACCCAAAGGTGATCATTGCAAAAGAAGAATCGAATAGAAAACATGGACAAGACAAGAAATAAGGGTAAACTAAATGTAATTTAATTATAAAAACACACACACACACACACACACACACACACACACACACACACACACACACACACACACACACACACACACACACACACACACACACACACACACACACACACACACACACACACACACACACACACACACACACACACACACACACACACACACACACACACACACACACACACACACACACACACACACACACACACACACACACACACACACACACACACACACACACACACACACACACACACACACACACACACACACACACACACACACACACACACACACACACACACACACACACACACACACACACACACACACACACACACACACACACACACACACACACACACACACACACACACACACACACACACACACACACACACAACACACACACACACACACACACACACACACACACACACACACACACACACACACACACACACACACACACACACACACACACACACACACACACACACACACACACACACACACACACACACACACACACACACACACACACACACACACACACACACACACACACACACACACACACACACACACACACACACACACACACACACACACACACACACACACACACACACACACACACACACACACACACACACACACACACACACACACACACACACACACACACACACACACACACACACACACACATAAAGCTACCCCACAAGGTTAGTCCAGTGGAAATCACCTCTACCCTCTGAGGTTAAAGGACCTCCTGCCATTCTCACACATGAATTACTCCTCTCTACTTGAGAATAAGTAATTACAAAATATCAGGATGAACACCAGCTCAGCACGGTATCCACATTTATACTTTACAATTCATGAGACATTCCTCCTTGGAATTCTCTTTCATATAACTTGAACAAAATTCTCATTATTTAACATCTACTTTTATTCAACGGTCATATCCTTACTCATAATACCACAAAAACAACCTGTGAACGTTGGAGACCGAATGTTTATAGTTTAGACCGACTACTAACAGTTCTAGACCAACCGACCACTAATAGCTTAGACCGAATGCTTATAAATCAAACCGACCATTAACAACTTAGACCGAATGCTTATAGATCAAACCGACCAGTATTATCATATCAAACCCAGTTCATGACCGAACACTACCAAGACCAAGTGTCAGTTCATGACCGAACACTACTAAGACTGTAACGCCCCCCGGCAGCCTACAGGGAATGTCGACCCCCCACAGATCACCACGTGGCTTTCCAGTGTGTTTTCCCAGAAGGTCACCCATCCCTAAATTGCTCCAGGCTAAGCACGCTTAACCATGGAGTTCTTATGGGTCAGGCTACCGAAAAGCAAATGCATTTTGGTGATATGAGTAGCCAAATCAATTCCTTTAAGCTATCTTTCAACTGTATAGTCCCATACCTATACAGTCTCCAGATCCCTCTCATTCCGGTGTATGTCCGATTCATCCATGGACCCCTTCCACTCGAAGCCTGCCAGGAGCCGCTCATTGTCCGTGACGCTTTGCACCGGCGATCACTCCCCGCCCTCGCAGTGCCCGGGCGTCACAAAGACCGAGTGTCAGTTCATGACCGAACACTACTAAGACCGAGTGTCAGTTCATGACCGAACACTACTAAGACCGAGTGTCAGTTCATGACCGAACACTACTAAGACCGAGTGTCAGTTCATGACCGAACACTACTAAGACCGAGTGTCAGTTCATGACCGAACACTACTAAGACCGAGTGCTAGTACAAGGCCGAGAACTTAGATTGTACTGGATACCGTATCTAGACTGAATACTAGGTTCAAACCGAATATAATGACTAGACCGAACGGTCATGAATTGATGGAACTTCCAAGAGACTGAACCCAATTAATGACTGAGTACAGTACTCGACCGAACAGTCGACGTTATGCATAATTCTGCAAAACGTCTACAGAATTATGAGTAATGCCTACCTTAGACCAAACGAGATATTATCTTAACATCTAACTCTCTTCATATGAACTTATAGATTAATTTTAGACTTATTCCGCTGCCCTTAACATTTCTAACGTAAACCTAAAGGATCTTTTAACCTTAAACTCACATTTTCACTTATTCACTTCTAAGCATAGAACAGACTGAACACTTTTCTGCAAGAAACCTAATCCGTTCACAGGTCTCGGTCATACACAAAATTTTCATACAATTCATTCAAACATCCAATATTCATACATGCAAACGTTCAAACAAAAATTCCGTACACAGAAAAACAATTAAATTACTAGCTTCCCTTACCTTGAATAAACCCGACAATTCTTACGCTTCCACAATCTTGATTAGCCCACAAGTAACTTCTAAGACAGCCTACCAATATATGATTGGTGAAAAGAGACCAACCAGAGGATCAAAGAAAGAAAAACAGATTTAGTGAAGTGCTAGATGAACACATGCAAGTTGAACAGAGCTTGCATGTCACGGAAATTGCAGAAATTTCAAGGAACAAAGGATTTTAACTTACCAACTCCAAAACAATAACTTGATCGGTGCAAAAAGAAAGCTCTTGACACCAGGAAGACTCAGGCACGACCTGATTTATGATCAGACGAAGAAAAGGAAGAGAATTTGGAGAGAGAATAAGGAGAATTGTTAGAGAGATGAAGGAGAAAAGAACTTCAGAAGGTTGAAGAAAGGGAGAGTGCATGCAAAAAGTGGCACCAGATTTTAAAACTTTCACTTATATATCATCGTCAAAACTTATCGGCCACTCAGCTACATACATCTGTCTTCCACTTTCTGAATTTCTAAATCCTTACACTTACACCTGGCTTCCATTCTCT
The DNA here is from genome assembly GCF_016808095.1 of Vigna angularis. Taxonomy (NCBI): domain Eukaryota; kingdom Viridiplantae; phylum Streptophyta; class Magnoliopsida; order Fabales; family Fabaceae; genus Vigna; species Vigna angularis. The sequence goes on along the minus strand of NC_068970.1, from coordinate 54,637,199 downwards.
TCCAAATTTAATGATCCTGACACTTTTCACTGAGTCAAGGGATAAACTATGGGTAAGAGATAAGCTGTAACAATTATTTCTCCTCTTGAACTATCATCACTTGAGTGACAAATGATTGTTCAAATGATAAAATATTAATGAGTAAATATTATAAGTATTAGCATGGTGTATTGCTCAAGCAATGTCCTTGTCCCTTAAATAATGTGCTCAAATAATTTTTTTGTATTTTAAGTTAGGATGAGAGTGGATAAAGTCTCTCTGGTTGCTTAAACATTGATATAATGCTTAAGCTATATAAAATATTATTCAAGAGATTACATTCTTGTTGGATATAAACAAAGTCCCACATTAGAAAAAATAAAAGATGAACATGAGTTTATATAAACATAAGATACCTTCATTGATAAGAGGTCTTTTGGGGTGGTACCAAAAACAAATCCGTAAAGACTTGACCAAAGCGAACAATATGTTCTTACTATTATGGAGATCTATGTTTGTCTTGAACCTAAATATTGATCAAATAAAAATTTTTTACATGTGACGAAAAAAAAAGAATTTGATGATATTTTCTATTCAATTAGATAAGAAGTTGAGGAAGAATTTTTATACCACAAAGATACATTTTTTGGTACGGTTATTTGTCCAGTAAACTCATACTGACCTATGGAGCTAACTTTTTCATCTATATCAAAATGATATATATTAGTCTTTGGTGAAATATGATTAATATAAGTTTTTCAAAAGATATTATTTGTATTCTTACCTTGTATCCGTTAGAGTTTACGTGTGCTTGTAAATCTAAAGTGCTTTAAATGGATTAGATAGAAATTGATAGACTTTGTGATATAATTGAGTTATGACTATATTGTGTATTAATTTATCCTTATGTTGCTTTCTGCTATGGTTATGGTATATAAGCATATGACATTATAGGTCCATGAGAAAGCGCTTCTATTATATTCTAATTTATTGTAATGATACATGTGTACATGCATATATATTCCTTATTGTACTGTCTGGGGACCGGACGCCCAAACGACCGGACGTCCCGAATAAGTGATTCCTTAAACCACCATCTCTGCGTGTCTAACAATGACCGGCCGGTCACGAGCGAAGAACGGTCGGCCATTTCGGTAAGCACCCAAAAAGTAAGATCGCATATCAGAATAATTAGCAAAATAGAGCTATTGGGCCAACTTGGGCTGTGATTCACCTTTCACTAGTCTCAGGCCCATGGCGAAAAGCTATAAATAAAGGTGAAAGGTAAGGCATAACGGACATTTGATTGAACTGCACATTTACTGCTGTTCTACTAAAAATCGCCTCTGCTCACATACTGACTTAGGCATAGGAGAACCTCTGGCAGGTTCCCCCTCTGGGCGGTCGGACGACTGGAGCTAGGATTCGAAGAGGCCGGACGGCAGAAGTAAGGAGAGCACAGCACGGCTCCCCATCCAGGCGGTCGAGCGACTGGAGCCAGGAATTGAGTGGTCGGACGGCAGAAGAAAGGAGATCGCGCAAGGTCAGTAACTCAGCCCCAAAATACCCGAAACATTTGGCGCCCACCGTGGGGCCGAGTTATTTTCAACACCCAATGGTGACCACGAGAAACATGAGTTTGGACGACCCAGCAGAGATGATCGGAGTGTTGCAACAGAAGATGGAGGAGATGCAGCAGCGCCATGAGGCCGAACTCGTGGCCGTCCAATCTGAATGCGCGGCACGTATCGCTCGAGAGGTGGCAGATCGGATGGAAGGAAGAGAGCGAGGCAAGGGAAAATCGGTCATGGACGAGGCGGGGGATAAGAACGGCCGGGATAAGACCATGCAGGCAGAATCCGAAGAGGATGGAAGCAAAGCGAAATCCATACACGCGGAAAACACTGCCAAGGAGAGGAGGATGGTGGTCAAACCGGAACCTACGTCTACCCTCCTGCTACCGTTCGTCCAAGCCATTATGGATGTACGGATATCCGAGCAATTTGTCCCGCCTCAATTCAAATTATACGACGGGACAACGGACCCCGAAGCTCACATCAAAACATTCTCCAATACCATGGCATTCCGAACGGGCAACGATGCAATTTGGTGCCGGGCGTTCTCGCTGTCATTGGAAGGAGAGGCTCTGGAATGGTTCAACTCCCTCCCTCCGAATTCCATTGAGAACTTTGCTAGTCTACAGCGCCTCTTCAACCGACAATTCGCCGCTAATAGCACACAAGACTTGACCATATTCGAACTGGTCACCCTAAAGCAGGGAAAGGAAGAGACGTTAAGGGCATTTATGGACCGGTATCAAAAGACCGTCCGAAGGGTTAAAAATCTAAGCCCGGAACTCTCGCTGCATTACATTCTGCCCGCCCTTAAACCGGGGCCCTTCAAGGATAGTGTGTGCCGAAGAGCCCCTAAGACCATGGAGGAGCTGCGAGAAAGGGCGGCGGACGAGATAAGGGTTGAAGAGATGAAGCTCTCTTACAAAAAAGAGAACCGAGACCATAAAGGCTAGGTCCGCCGGATTAAAACCGGGCGGCCTTAAGGGCAGAAGCATGTAAACGCCTCGTGGAAAGGAAGCACAATTCCAATTCCATGGAAGCGTGTCGGACGGCAACCCACGGCAAAATTACGGCCAAATGAGAAGGCCCATACCGGGTGATTGAATCATTGGGAAATGGAGCTCATCGTCTGCAGAACAAGGACCGACGTCCGGTTAACAACACCTGGAACGCCATGCATTTAAAAGTTTTATTTTAGTTAAAGTACAATTGTAAATGTTTGATTTCCATGATTAATGCAATGGCAGGTGATTCTTTCCCCCAAAAAAATTGGCCTCAAACGATCACCGGAGCGAAGCCCAAGTTGGTGAACGGAGTCCGCTCCTGCCAACTTGGCCGGCAAAGCCCAAGTTGGTGAACGGAGTCCGCTCCTGCCGACTTGGCCGGACGGTGAACGGCGAGTTCTTTCCAGAGAACCACTGCCGTCCGAAGGAGCGAAGCCCAAGTTGGTGAACGGAGTCCGCTCCTGCCGACTTGGCCGGACGGTGCGTCCGTAGGAGCGAAGCCCAAGTTGGTGAACGGAGTCCGCTCCTGTCAACTTGGCCGGACGGAGAACGGTGAGTTCCTTCAGAATAACCACTGCCGTCCGAAGGAGTGAAGTCCAAGTTGGTGAACGGAGTCCGCTCCTGCCAACTTGGCCAGCAAAGCCCAAGTTGGTGAACGGAGTCCGCTCCTGCCGACTTGGCCGGACGGTGAACGGCGAGTTCTTTCCGGAGAACCACTGCCGTCCGAAGGAGCGAAGCCCAAGTTGGTGAACGGAGTCCGCTCCTGCCGACTTGGCCGGACGGTGCGTTCGTAGGAGCGAAGCCCAAGTTGGTGAACGGAGTCCGCTCCTGTCAACTTGGCCGGACGGTGAACAGCGAGTTCCTTCAGAATAACCACTGCCGTCCGAAGGAGTGAAGTCCAAGTTGGTGAACGGAGTCCGCTCCTGCCACCTTGGCCAGCAAAGCCCAAGTTAGTGAACGGAGTCCGCTCCTGCCAACTTGGCCGGACGGTGAACGGCGAGTTCTTTCCGGAGAACCACTGCCGTCCGAAGGAGCGAAGCCCAAGTCGGTGAACGGAGTCCGCTCCTGCCGACTTGGCCGGACGGTGCGTCCGTAGGAGCGAAGCCCAAGTTGGTGAACGGAGTCCGCTCCTGTCAACTTGGCCGGACGGTAAACAGCGAGTTCCTTCAGAATAACCACTGCCGTCCGAAGGAGTGAAGTCCAAGTTGGTGAACGGAGTCCGCTCCTGTCAACTTGGCCAGCAAAGTCCAAGTTGGTGAACGGAGTCCGCTCCTGCCAACTTGGCCAGCAAAGCCCAAGTTGGTGAACGGAGTCCGCTCCTGTCAACTTGGCCGGACGGTGAACGGCGAGTTCCTTCAGAATAACCACTGCCGTCCGAAGAAGTGAAGTCCAAGTTGGTGAACGGAGTCCGCTCCTGCCAACTTGGCCAACAAAGCCCAAGTTGGTGAACGGAGTCCACTCCTGTCAACTTGGCCGGACGGTGAACGGCGAGTTCTTTCCGGAGAACCACTGCCGTCCGAAGGAGCGAAGCCCAAGTTGGTGAACGGAGTCCGCTCCTGCCGACTTGGCCAACAAAGCCCAAGTTGGTGAACGGAGTCCGCTCCTGCCAACTTGGCCGGTCGAAACGTCAAAATTGAAAGCAAGCTAAAGCGAAAGAGAAACGAACGCCCATTGTATTAAGGTAAATTTTTACAAGCCCTTTTAACAGGCAAAAAGGCCGAACGGCCAACAGATACAAAATGAAATTGGAAATCCTAGCCTAAAAGCAAAAACCAAGGCGATCACTCGCCGTCCTCCCCGTCATCCGCGTCCTCGGCAGCCTCCTTGCCGGGCCTTTGCTCTGAGGGTTCCTTGGGGGCCGTCTCTTGTTCATTAGCCGGGGCATTGAGATCGACCAGGACGCCGTCAAAGACGTCCTTTTCAATGTCGAAGCCGAGGACAAAGGGGTCTTCAACACCCGCCTGCCGAAGAGCTTTGTTCAAACCCTCTTCGTGCTCGAAGACGACACTTTCTTCCAGCTCCCGGACCCTCTCTTTGGCCTTCACAAGATCATCGTTCAAAGTGCGATTGATGCCAAGGAGACGGCTCTCAGTTTCTTGATGGCAAGAGAGAGCCACCTTCAATTGACCGCACTCTTCAGTGAGTCGGTCTTTATCATCTCGAGCCCGGGCCAGAAGTGATGATGTCCCGGACGCCTCTTCCTTAGCCTCTCTCAGATCGGCCTCCAGCTGCTCAATCCTCTTGTCATACTCATCATGAGCAAGTAGCATTTCTTCCATGGCCAATTGGAGCAAGGCATGATTCTGCCTCTCGGCATGCAGCTTCGCCCGAAGAGCTTCCACCCCTCGACGATCGGCGAACTCTTTCAAATACCAAGCTAGAGATGTCGCCCGAGTTGACATCTCCAGCATGGCATTCGTCAGTTCCGCCTCAGACAGCGGCTCGATCAATGCCCTCTGGGAGGAGCTCATATGGAACTTCGTCCGGTCACTCATGTTGAATGCCGGACTGAATACACCACCAGGGAGTGGTGCAGAAGGAACCTTCTCTTTGCCCTTCTTTGATTTTTTAGAGGCGGACCGAGAGGAGGAGGCGCCCTTATCTTTGCGACCCTCGACAGGTGGATCTTTTCTTTTTCGCACCAAGGGGACTTCAGAGGCCGTGGCCGCCTCCGAGGCGACAGTGACGACCCCGAGAGGAACTCCTCTAACCGGGGAACCGGCAGCTTGAGACACCAAAGGGGCCGGGGGAGGAAGGGGAGCACGATGAGCCGTGCCAACCGGCGTTCGACCGGTAGAAGCAGACCTCCTAGCGACAGGAGGCCGACGACCACGAACGACTGAGGAGCTTGCCGCTGTCCCTTTCCTTGCAGCCATGAAGTTAGAAGGGCAAAAACTTGTTGAGACTTTGGCAAGTGTACCAAATCGTTCAAGTAATAAAACCGGTAAGACCGGATATCGTTTCCCAAGAGACTCGTGTCCTAGACAATCGTATAATATCTAACTAATTTAGACGAAAGAATGATTCCATGTTTTTGGGATTTTCATGCTATTAAATTAAAGATAAAACATAAAGGGTAAAAGTGATCTTTGATTATGCAAACACTCTGAAATGGAAAGATTAGAAATGATATGGAATGATATTGTTGGGGTTTGATTTCACCTACTTCACTCTTATGTATAGAAAATCACTTCCTCTTCATTAATTAGCCAATGTCAATCTTCTAATTTACTCAAACCCAATCCCTTGGTAGAGAGAGCCTAGACTTACTTCTTAAACTCCAATCCCTTGGAAAACCTAACAAGTTCATCCGCTTTAAGAATTGAGATTCAAGACAACCAAAGGTCCTAGTTCTATCCCTAGATACAATTTCCTTTAGGTGTTTAATCCAGTTCTAGATTCACCCAATATTTCCCAATATCAAGCAAACCCTAAGATCAAGATATGGTTGAATTACTCATACAAGCTTTAAGTAGAGGAATTAAACACTAACAATTAATCAAAGAGGCATATAATCATTCAAAACAATTGTAATTTACATAAGAGATCCGTGGTTACATCAATCCCCAACAATAATGAAACTAGCTCTCCATGAATGGAGAGCTTGAGCTTACAACAATGGTGGAAATGGAAGAAGGAGGAGGACCCAAGGATGAAGAAGGGCTGTTCCCACAGCTCCTAGCTCGCCTCTGGACGCTCCAATTGAGAGAATTTGTGTCTGGGATGCCAAAGATATCAAAGCCCTTCTAATTTGGGGTTAAATAAACCCAATCTGCCAAATCAGCAGCAGGCGCGCTTGAGACCGCGCTCCAGCGCGCGAAAACAGGAAAAAGGGCGCTCCAGCGCCCTTTTGTAGGGGGCGCTCCAGCTAACTCCAGTCCTGGTGCAGAGCCCGCTCCAGCGCCCATGGAAAAAGGGCGCTCCAGCTAACTTTTTCCAGATTCTGGTTCTTCATATTTTTGCTGTTTTTGCTGTTTTCTTGTTTTCTCTGGTTCCAGCACTCTTCATTTGATGCAGAGACTTCTTCCAACTAATAAACTTGTATAAATAAAGGGGTTAATGATCAATTTATCTAATTAAAGCTTAAGATGAAACCACTTCTTAAACTAAATGAAAACTAGGATTTACAAGGTAAAAAGGATGAGAAAGAGTTGATATTTTCTCTAATTCAATACTGAATTCATAGTAAAATATGCCACTATCAACTCCCCCAAACTTAGAACCTTGCTTGTCCTCAAGCAAAAGGTATCTGACTGTCAAACAAAATAAATTTCAAAGATTACAGTTGGATTCATAATACATTGCTTAACTTGAAACAACTAGAAATGTGTATCATGTTAGTTTTCCATTATGATGCTCACAACACAATCAATCAATCAAATGCCATAGTTTATGAGAGATCAACAGTCATGGCAGGATGCTTTACTGAATTATGTAGAACCAATTCTCACTTAAGATGGTGTTTCACTCTAATGCACTGGTGTATAAGGATGTGTGTCTATCACTCTACTATCAAACTGTCACATAAATCAACTTTGCCATTTGTTTCAACCAAATTAAACACATTCACAAGTAAGTCAACATCACAAGGACTTTCATTGGCTTGTATTGTGGCTGGGCTAAGAAGGAACATGGTTTTTCTGGATAACAAAGCACCTTGAGCTAAGAGATCAAACAATTACAATCATGAATAAAAGTTCTCTTTTGCTTCACTTAGATTACCACCAATGTCGAACTTATATCCCAACTTTCTTTCATTCAGTTCTTTTTCTTTATCTTCTTCTTTCTTCCTTTTTGTTACTTTTGTATCTTTCAAATTTTTCTCAATTCATCCTTTCATAACAACTCCCCCAAACTTAAATCATTCTCCTGTATTACATATGATTTCTCTATTTAGCTCAAGGTAAGGAAAATAGGGAAATTTCATTTGGGCTTTAAGGTTCAAAAAGAGTCATTTATCAATCAAGGTCGAAAGGTTTTGAATTGGTTTCTTTTGGCAATATGTGGAAGAAGTAGGAGAGCAAGATGGCCTTGATCATGTGCAACTAACAAGCAAATGGTTCAAATCAGAGAAACTCAGGCAAAGTCAATTGTGATCAAATATGATAGCATTCACAAGAAAATTCTAAGGCACAACATCTCACAAGGTCAACTCGAGGTTCCACAATAACATCAAGCAACTGCCATGAATAATGATCTCAGTTAAGCATACAACATTCTCAGACTTTTTCATGAAGGAAGCAATACAATTTGAACTAAATTGACCCATCTCAAGCATCATTTCATATCAAACCATAAGCATTATGAATCAGCATAAGTCTAACAAGCCAGATAACAAAAACTACTTAACTAAAATTGAAAAACAAAAGCTAACTAGCAACCAAAGTAAAAGAAAGCAAAATAAAAGGTCCTGTGACTCATGATTTGTAGCTCATTGTCAGACTCCTTCATTTTCTGCACCACCTCCCCCAATCAATTGGGTTGGTCCCCAAGCCATGCTACTTGGGTCGCATATTCCTCTGTTGACATCTCTACTTTGTGGCGGCGTTTGTTTTTATTCTCTTGGAGTTGGATGAAGAAGTCATTTCTGCACAAAAGATTGAAAATAAAGTTTGCAAATGTGAGCTCACAATGTATGTATTTGTAACAAACAATCATTAGATCACATGATCATGAGTTCACAAGGTCAAACGCACACTAAATATGCAAGAAAAATCACAAAACACAGCCTGGAGCATGAAAAATTTGAAGCAGAAGAGAAAAATAGAGTTGCTGAAAAATCTGGTCAGGTTGGAAAAAGTTAGCTGGAGCGCCCCTAAACAGAGGGCGCTGGAGCTAGCTATGGGTCAGAATGCCAGAAAACTGGATTCGTGCTGAGCGCGCTGGAGCGCCCCTGAGCAGAGGGCGCTGGAGCGCCATACCAGATTGCAGATTTGCAGAATTTCACAACTACACCTACGATTTTTGGAATTTGGCACTTCTTGATGATCAATTCAGCCCAGATTAACATGTTTTCACTATACAAACTTGATCAAATCCATAAGGATTGAAATTGAGTGCAAGAATGCCAATTTAGGTGCACACTTCCAAAGCTTTCTAATTCTACAACTCAAGGCTTCAAATTTTACACTTTAAACATACCAAAACTCAACATAACCATTCAAAACATACTCAATCACACTAGAACACATAAACACAGATTGAACAATTCTAAAACACATCAATACACAATAAAACTCAACATTACACTAGTTAACCATTAACAACACATAAACTACAATTGAAACTAACATGCTCCAAAATAACCAAATCAAATCAAAACATTCTAAAGCAAATTCAAACAATCAAAACACACTCAAATAACAAAATCACACAAAGAGAAAGGGTTAGAAAGCTGGGTTGCCTCCCAGTAAGCGCTTGTTTAACGTCATTAGCTTGACACCATTAAGCTCAAGTTTGATTTTTGATGTTGGAATGCTTCTTCTTGTCATGACACCAACATCCTCTCAGTAATTTCCTAGTCACCAACTTGACTCTCCTAGAATATGGAGCCTCTATCTCAAGCACTCCATTTATCTTTATGTTCTTGATGACCCATAACCTATTCTTGAATCTCACTGGTTTGCCAGGTTTGGGCTCATCGCTTGCCATCACAGGATTTTGGTGAACTAGTTCCTCTTCCTTTTCTTCTTCTTCTCCCTTTACTCTTGGAGATAAACAACTAAGGCTCCTCTTTACCAACTTGGCAGCTTGCTCTGTTAGACTAGTAATTGATAGAAGTTCATCTGTAGCTTCAAGACTAGTCTCTTTTTCATGATTTTGCTGCTGAACCCCAAAGACGTTGAAAGTCACCTCCTCATCTTGGTCTTTCAATTTCACTGTTCCTTCTTCCACATGAATGACAACCTTGGCTGTCTTCATGAAAGGTCTTCCAAGGATGAGTGGTATATCTGCAGATTCCTCCATGTCCATAACTACAAAATCCACCGGGAATTGGAGTTTATCTATTTTGACCACCACATCTTCCACAACACCATAGGGATACTTGATGGATCTATCCGCCAGCTGCAGCATCATTCTCGTAGGCTTGACTTCAAGACCACCAATCTTCTTAAGCATAGATAGGGGTATCATATTGATACTAGCCCCCAAGTCAACGAGAGCTCTACCTATCTCCTGGTTTCCAATAGTGCATGGAATGGTGAAACTCCCTGGATCTTTAAATTTTGGAGGAAGAGTCTTCTGCATGATGGCACTGCAATTTCCCTGCACTTCAATTGTTTCCTCATCTAAATACTTATTCTTCTTGTTGAGGATTTTCTTCATGTACTTTGCGTAGGCGGGAATTTGTTGTAGTGCTTCGGTCAATGGCATGGTAATCTCAAGTTGATCAAATATTTGCTTAAACCGAGCCAATTGTTTCTCCTTCACTTCAGTAGATGAGATTTTTGGGTAAGGAAGGTGTTTCACAATCTCTTTCTCTTTTTGATTTTTCTCTTTTTCTTTCTTTTTATTCTCTTCTCCACCTTCAACAATCTCTTCTTCAATTATTTCTTGATCTTCCTCTTCATTCTTTTCTTGTTCTTTTTCTTCTGGCTTTTCTTTTTCTTCTTCTTTTCTTCCAACCTCTTTCCCACTTCTTGTGAATATTACATTACATTCTTCCTTGGGGTTGACTTGCGTATTTGCAGTAAATTGTCCACCCTGTTGGTTTGCTAATTGCTTAGCCAATTGACCAACTTGCACTTCCAGATTCTTTATAGATGCATCAGTATTTTTCTGGTTTTGGATGGACTGTTGTATGAACATTTGCAAGGTATCTTCTAGCTTTGAAGTCCGATCATTTTGAGGTTGATAATGCTGTGCAAGTTGATACGGATTTTTACTGCTAGAAGCTTCTTGATTTTGTCTCCACCCTTGATTGGAAGGATTAGGGAAATGATTGTTGAAGAAGTGTTGTCGTCCTTGATTTCCCATATAATTGACTTCTTCAGGTTGGGACGTACTAGGACTTTGACAATGGCCGTTGGGGTGGCTATCTCCACAAAAATCACATCTCATTACTTGATGATGTGGTTGAGGTTGAGCTTGCATTGCATGCAACTGCTGAGGAAGCTTGGCCATATGTTGAGTCAGGAGCTCCATTTGTTGGGCAAGAAGCTTATTTTGTGCAAGTAGTGCATCCTGAGCACCAAGTTCATAAACTCCTCTCCTTTGTACTTGCATTCTCCCATGTTGACTCCGCATGTCAGTGGAAGCCATATTTTCAATCACCGCAATGGCTTCATCAGCAGTTTTAAATAGTACTGAACCACCAAAAGATGCGTCTAGTATCATCTTAGTATGAGGTTGCAAACCATTACAGAAGGTCTGCACTTGCATCTCTAGGCTAAATCCATGACTGGGACACTTTCTCAATAAAGACTTGAATCTTTCCCAGGCTTCACATAGTGGTTCCTCTACTCCTTGTACAAAAGTAGCAATGGCAGCCTTCACTTCTGTGCTCTTTGATGGTGGAAAGAAGCGTGCTAGAAATTTATATTCCACATCCTCCCAGCTCGTAAGACTTTGATTAGGCTGTGACTGGAGCCAAGCCTTTGCTTTGCCATTAAGAGAGAATGGGAAGAGTCTCATGTATAATGCTTCTTTGTCCTCCCCTTGTACACCCATAGTACCACATAGCTCATAGAAAGTGACCAAATGAGCATGGGGGTCTTCATTGTCTAGGCCAGAAAATTGATTTGAACTGATGAGCTGGAGTAGAGCAGGCTTCATTTCTGCCAGCTTGTCACTCATAGTGGGCCTCACAATGCTTGAGAAATTTCTCGGGCTTGTGTAAGTGATTGAGTCCCCTATGGTTCTCCTTGGAGGTGGTCCTGCGCCAGCCATCCCGTTCACAGAAGAAGAATCAAACGATTCTATGACTTGATTGTTGAAAGGAAATGAAGATTGCGGGGCAGCTTGTTGACTTAGAGCTCGCTGTCTCCTGGTGTCACTATTGTTTCTACGAGCTGTTTTCTCGATCTCAGGATCCACAAGGAGTGGTTCAGATGACACAGTCCTCCTTGTACGGATGTTTCCCTGCATACACTAGAAAACAACCAAACTCGTGCCACAAGTCAGCCCAAAAAATAAAGATAATAATTACAACAAAATAGAAAATTATACACAAAGATAAAGCCTAAATCGGTTAAAAATCACACAAAAGTCTAGTTTAACACGGGTCCCCGGCAACGGCGCCAAAAACTTGTTGAGACTTTGGCAAGTGTACCAAATCGTTCAAGTAATAAAACCGGTAAGACCGGATATCGTTTCCCAAGAGACTCGTGTCCTAGACAATCGTATAATATCTAACTAATTTAGACTAAAGAATGATTCCATGTTTTTGGGATTTTCATGCTATTAAATTAAAGATAAAACATAAAGGGTAAAAGTGATCTTTGATTATGCAAACACTTTGAAATGGAAAGATTAGAAATGATATGGAATGATATTGTTGGGGTTTGATTTCACCTACTTCACTCTTATGTATAGAAAATCACTTCCTCTTCATTAATTAGCCAATGTCAATCTTCTAATTTACTCAAACCCAATCCCTTGGTAGAGAGAGTCTAGACTTACTTCTTAAACTCCAATCCCTTGGAAAACCTAACAAGTTCATCCGCTTTAAGAATTGAGATTCAAGACAACCAAAGGTCCTAGTTCTATCCCTAGATACAATTTCCTTTAGGTGTTTAATCCAGTTCTAGATTCACCCAATATTTCCCAATATCAAGCAAACCCTAAGATCAAGATATGGTTGAATTACTCATACAAGCTTTAAGTAGAGGAATTAAACACTAACAATTAATCAAAGAGGCATATAATCATTCAAAACAATTGTAATTTACATAAGAGATCCGTGGTTACATCAATCCCCAACAATAATGAAACTAGCTCTCCATGAATGGAGAGCTTGAGCTTACAACAATGGTGGAAATGGAAGAAGGAGGAGGACCCAAGGATGAAGAAGGGCTGTTCCCACAGCTCCTAGCTCGCCTCTGGACGCTCCAATTGAGAGAATTTGTGTCTGGGATGCCAAAGATATCAAAGCCCTTCTAATTTGGGGTTAAATAAACCCAATCTGCCAAATCAGCAGCAGGCGCGCTTGAGACCGCGCTCCAGTGCGCGAAAACAGGAAAAAGGGCGCTCCAGCGCCCTTTTGTAGGGGGCGCTCCAGCTAACTCCAGTCCTGGTGCAGAGCCCGCTCCAGCGCCCATGGAAAAAGGGCGCTCCAGCTAACTTTTTCCAGATTCTGGTTCTTCATATTTTTGTTGTTTTTGCTGTTTTCTTGTTTTCTCTGGTTCCAGCACTCTTCATTTGATGCAGAGACTTCTTCCAACTAATAAACTTGTATAAATAAAGGGGTTAATGATCAATTTATCTAATTAAAGCTTAAGATGAAACCACTTCTTAAACTAAATGAAAACTAGGATTTACAAGGTAAAAAGGATGAGAAAGAGTTGATATTTTCTCTAATTCAATACTGAATTCATAGTAAAATATGCCACTATCAGGGGGGCAGGAGGAATAGTCATCAGTTCTGAAAGAAACAAGAAAATTCAGCAACGTTAAATGTCAATATACCAAGAAAAATATGAATTCAACATAAATACCATACCGAACGCCTTTTGTTCACAATCCTCATAACGAAGACATTCAATTAAATGTCGGGCGGAGACGCGACGGGGACGGTGTTGATGGCCCGAATCGAGTCTCGGTCGGTCGCACTCATCACCCCTAATGGGTACGCCTTTATTTTTCGAGGCCTCTCAGTCCAATAAAAAGGGAACAATGGGTTCCCCTCGGCATCGTGAAACTCGCGACGGCCGGCCGGACGAATTATTATCTTGAAGAATTGGGTCTTGAAATTTTTGAAAGAATCAGAGAAGGGACGGAAGAGACACCTCTCTTGCACAGAGGTCAGAGACACCCATCCGCCGGACGGTAGAGGACGAACCTCAAAATAATGGAAGAAGACGGGGGATGGACGGAACGGCCCCTACCGCCAGGCACATCACCAAGAAAGACTGGATGGCCGCCCATGCATTTGGATGAAGCTGCGCCGGGGCTACGTTCATTTCCCTCAGGACGGCCATCTGGAACCTTGTGAAGGGTACCCGGACACATAGTTGAGAGAATACGTTGGCATACATGTAAAAGAAGTCGTCCGGGCTCGACCCTTTCCCATGAAACACTCTCTCGTTCCGTACGGCTACTCCCGCCCGGATCAATTTGGCATCTTCCTCATCCCGAACGATGTGAAGACGTTGGACCCTCCAGTCCAGTGCACCCCGACCCGCGTAGGAGGAGACGAACAAATTAGGACCGTACGGCGCCCAGTCGTACACGGCCACATCGGCTGAATCACCATCCGGCTCAAAAGGAGAACCCTCGATCTCAACCCCCCCTTGCAGTAAGAAGATCGGAATCCCATAAATAATCCGATCCTCATTCTCAGAAGTGCCAGCCACACCCTCGGGGGAATGAGTCTCGAGGAAGGTGGACGACACCGAACTCAAAGAGTCTTCCCGACCGCCATCAACCCCCGCTGAACTCCCGCCGTTCCCGCCCGACGACTCACACGAAGATTCAATATGGACGACCGCCATTTATTACCTGAAGGAAAGAGAAATGCAGAAAATGAAATCGGGAAGGAGAGAAAGTGAAAATGACAGCACGGGTCCTGCTATTTATAGGGGAAAATCCCGTAACCGTCAAGACATCGCAGCCGTTGGATGCTAGCACGATCAACGCTCCAGATGAAACGCCGTTTCAACTACCTTCCCCAGCTGCGTGACACGTGGATTCCCGCCCAAAATACGATTCCGAAACCGCCCTCCAAAGCCCCGTGGATCAGGCCCAATACCTCCTCAACGGCCCTTTGCTATCCTCAAGACAATCGGTCGGCATAACTAAACCCCACACACACTACGTGTGCTAGGGCTCGGGAGGCTTATGTACTGTCTGGGGACCGGACGCCCAAACGACCGGACGTCCCGAATAAGTGATTCCTTAAACCACCATCTCTGCGTGTCTAACAATGACCGGCCGGTCACGAGCGAAGAACGGTCGGCCATTTCGGTAAGCACCCAAAAAGTAAGATCGCATATCAGAATAATTAGAAAAATAGAGCTATTGGGCCAACTTGGGCTGTGATTCACCTTTCACTAGTCTCAGGCCCATGACGAAAAGCTATAAATAAAGGTGAAAGGTAAGGCATAACGGACATTTGATTGAACTGCACATTTACTGCTGTTCTACTAAAAATCGCCTCTGCTCACATACTGACTTAGGCATCGGAGAACCTCTGGCAGGTTCCCCCTCTGGGCGGTCGGACGACTGGAGCTAGGATTCGAAGAGGCCGGACGGCAGAAGTAAGGAGAGCACAGCACGGCTCCCCATCCAGGCGGTCGAGCGACTGGAGCCAGGAATTGAGTGGTCGGACGGCAAAAGAAAGGAGATCGCGCAAGGTCAGTAACTCAGCCCCAAAATACCCGAAACACTTATGAACTAATTTTATTTTGTAAACCTTAATCATATTATTTATAACCTTTATGTAAATGCATAAGGGTGATAGAATACTAAATGTATGTTTATACTTAGTTTACATGAGATGTTACATTGTTTTTTTTGTAAATTCAACTTTTACATTAATGTATTTTGAAAACTCAAAGATTAAATTAAGATCAGTAAAAATATTTGAAAACAAGAAAAAAATCTTAAATTTTAATCATAACTCAGTATTAAAATAAAAAAAAAAATTTATGATAGTTATTTTGGACTTTTGCAAGGTGTAGAACTAACATATATATATATATATATATATATATATATATATATATATAAAGTTTGTACTGTTTATCTCAGTTACATAATTGATGTAACAGATTTATTTATTATGTCGATTATTAAGAGAATCAACTTTGAAACACTAGTAAAAAATCGGTTTTATGATGTGTAACGCCCCCCGGCAGCCTACAGGGAATGTCGACTGCCCCCACAGATCACCACGTGGCTTTCCAGTGTGCTTTGTCCTCACTCGCACACTTTCAGGGAAAACTTCCCAAAAGGTCACCCATCCCTAAATTGCTCCGGGCTAAGCACGCTTAACCATGGAGTTCTTATGGGTCAGGCTACCGAAAAGCAAATGCATTTTGGTGATATGAGTAGCCCAATCAATTCCTTTAAGCTATCTTTCAACTGTATAGTCCCATACCTATACAGTCTCCAGATCCCTCTCATTCCGGTGTATGTTCGATTCATCCATGGACCCCTTCCACTCGAAGCCTGCCAGGAGCCACTCATTGTCCATGACGCTTTGCACCGGCGATCACTCCCCGCCCTCGCAGTGCCCGGGCGTCACATGCCCACCAGCTTCCGCTCTGGTTCGTCCTCGAACCACACCGTACTGGGAGAGGCTAGGCTCTGATACCAAACAATGTAACACCCCGATTTAGGCGTTACCATTTATATTCCACAAAATACATATATAATTTTTCTTTAACAAATTTCAACACCAACAAAATATTAAGTTCTTTATTACAACACAAGTCTTCTGAAATTAAAATTCCACACAGTTCATAAACTTCTGAAATTTAAAATTTCACACCGTTCAGAAATTCAAACATAGATTTATTTTAGAAATTCCCCATGTCTCCTTTTTCCCCGCAGATCTCTCATCTTCTAAGCAATTTCAGAACCATCTGCTAATTCATCTGAAATAGTTTCTGCTCCCGTATAATATCACACATTATACGATCATTGCATTCACATACACAACCACAAACAATAGGGTGAGCTAACCAAATAAAAAATATACATCATTCACAATTTTTTTTTTAATATCACAAGTATGACCATCAGTCCAATACATGCATCTCAAACATACTCAAGAACAGACTATTACATTGATACCATATAATATTTCTCTAGTCAAAATCATCAGTCCATTTACTAGAGTTAATACAACATATTATTATAATGCTTACTTACCAAAGCAAAGCAATCAACAATCCTTTTATCTACTTACCAAAGTAGTATAACCCTGTGATACTGACTACTTACCAAAGTAATCTAACCAAGTGATGTTTATCTACTTACCAAAGTAGTACCATACAGTGATATTGTCTACTTACCAAAGTAGCAAAATAAGGTGATATCATCTACTTACCAAAGTAGCACAACAAGGTAATATTGTCTACTTCCCAAAGTAGTACAATAAGGTAATATTGTCTACTTACCAAAGTAGTACGGTTTGTGTTAAATTCACCTCACATTTTCCCACCTACTTACCAAAGTAGTGTCCAACTTCAAACTTCTCCCCTCCCGACTCACCAAAGTCGTAGGAAAATAAATAAAATTCAGATTTACAATTATTGCAATAATGCCTATACCACCCATCCAAATTTACCATCAACTTATTTACAATTCATGATTTAACTCAAATAATTATTACAACTCCAGAATGTTCAATTAAATTTTATAATATAGAATATATTATATTACTCATCCTCCAATCTCCAAAATACAACTACACATACAATTTAAGAACATAATTATCCAAGTTTTTACCCAATACAAATAAATTTACTATTTCGTGAAAAGATTACTCTTCACTCATATCATTAATTACAGATCTGAACCAATCAAACTAATGAACAGCATGTTTAAATCATATGGTAAAATTTTCAGTCCAATCCAACGGTTAATGAAGCGGAAATCATAATTTATGTATAAATGATCCAAAAACATAAATTAAGCAATATTAAGATCCCTGAGAAGATACGAAATTAATATCTCTAAATCTGTACCTCCGATTTAAAATCTGAACGGTCAAAGTATGCCACTATCTATTAGGAACAACATACTAAATTTTCAGGTTAATCTAACGGTTAACTAAGTAGATATGAAGGTTTTACCGAGGTAACTCAGAGACATAAATTTAAGTGGTTCACGGTTAAACTCGAAATGGGGAATGAATTCCTCTAAGCACAGACATCTAATTCCAAATCTGAACGGTTAAGATCACTTAATATGTCTTATGAACTACATGCTAAAGTTTGGGCTCAATCTAACGGTAAATGAAATATATATAAAATTTTTACCATGATAACTTAAGAACAGAATTACAGTGTTCATCAACTATTTCAAACTTTCAAAATTTCTTTCTCTAAGTATAGACCTTCAATTACAAATCCGATCGGTCAAATTGTAATACTATATCCTAAGAATCATATATCCAATTTTCAAGTTGATCTAACAGTCCAATAAGTCAGAATCCATACTTTACCAAGGGAACTCAGTAACAAAACTGCAGGGGTAATTAATTCACTCAAACATGCAGGATATATATCTCCAAGTACAGACTACTAATTACAAATCCGAACGGTCAAAGTGTAGTAATAGGTCTTAGGATTCACATATTAAAATGGTAGCTAAATCCAACGGTGAAAATAATTAATAGAAATTTTTCACCACAGTAACTCGAAAATAAGAAATTATAATCATGAAAACTAAATTTACACAAATCAATAGATAACTACCATTACCAAAATTTAACACATTCATACTCATATTCATGATCATAACAAGAAAGGATTAGCTCCCCTACCTCTTCTCCTTGTAAGAAATTCTTCACTCTAGATACTCCTAGACCACCACCTTTGCTTGATTTCACTCTCAAATTCAAAGCAAATTCTAACTTAAATCCCTCTTCTCCCTTCCTCCTCTCTTTAGGCCTTAATAAGTTTTTATAAATAGAAATGAAGCCTCCCGTATGTTGCTTGCAATAATACAATGCAAAGAAAAAAAACAACAATTGAAAGGGATGGGTCCCCTTTTACCAAAACATGCACCCATGTTTTACGGGAAACATCAACCTCCATGATTATCTTCTTTCCATATTAATATTTATATATTTTTTTTTATTATTATTAATTTATAATTATGTCACTCCTTTTAACCAAAGATGGCCAGCACCAAATTGCACCAAATTTAAATAATTAATACAAGAACCAAGTTAACAAAATGGTAGAAAATATATACAAACAATAGTCTTTATCTTATATATGAATGCACACCATAATTAATTATTCAAAACCACAACATACATAAAATTACTTTGATTTTTTTTATATGGGTCTTATGACTTACCATAACTTTGAAACACTAGTAAAAAATCTTTGTAACAGATTTAAAATTCATAATATACAAATATTGTTTTAGTCATTTAAATTTATATATTATTATTGTACATATTTCATTGTGATGACTTACCATAATAAAAGAGAAGTGTTGTGTGAAAAAAAAAATTTTAAAAAAAAAAAACAGAAAAAGAAAAGTTGTACTGTAGAAAGAAATTTTACATTGACTTAAATTTGAATCAACACATTAATTATTTTCTATAATAGGTAAAGTTTTAACTAAAGAATCTTTATTGTTTACAAATTTATTGTCGTCTCATTTATTCTAATAGATAAAATATAATCATCGTAATTATTAAATAATATTTTCTCATTAGTAAATTTAAGAAAGAGTCATTGTTTTTGTAAATGTTTTAAAGTTGGGCTTGGAGAACATTCGGCTCTATTTTAGGTTTTTCCTTGTGCACCTCCAAATTCTTGAGCATCTCCCCTTTTTAGAATATGCTGAGGAACGGGGTGTCCTAGAATTTTATAGGTAGTAAATCCTCTGTTTTAGCTCCTTATGATTGTGAACAATTAAAAAGATTTTGTTTTTATGGCTTTTATTTTCTTGCATCCAAAATTTTTCTTTATGAACAATGTATATAGTAAACTAGTAAATATAACGCGTGAACTTAAAAGATTTTTTAAATGATCACAGGAGGAATGGTTACTCAGAGGAACTCTTTTAATTTGTTAAATTTTTGGAGGAATGATAATAAAGAATGGGTTGTTGAAAGTATGAGAGCAGTGTTGGAGAGAAGAGGAAAAAGGAATGGAGGTGAGGAGTTGTGGTTGAGAATAAGGTGTGAGAGGAGTTTGCATAGGGTACATTCCAGAGGGGGTTTCTTTTGTTGTATAGATATTTATGTATATGTTGGGTGTGGGTTCTACATAGGAAGGAAAAAGGGAAGAAGTTATTATTTATCATTGACTACAAGGGTGGAATACTCTCTGCTTGGAAGAATGTGTAATTTTTTTTACTAAAGTAAAGAAGATGTGTAGGGTCCACCACTATTTATTGGTATTTTGGAAGGTTGTAGGCAGAGGAGTGAGTTCCTCATGGTTCTTGATTGGAAGAGTGAAAGCTATGTTTAATTTTCCCATATACATATGACTTATATATAAGGCACGAGTACTTATCAAGGGAAGAAGAGAAGAAATGTTAACTCACTGAATGGGGCGTTAACGTTGAGTGATAATTTAATATATAGAAAAGTGGAATATTTTACTTGGTTTTGACGTGTACTTGTCAGGGAAGGGAAGAAGTATGGATTAAACTGGTATGTATTTAAGTGTGGGGTCACGGGATTAGATTTTTGGGAGAGAAAGAGGTCCTCTGTGCTGAAATCACGTACCAGCATTGTTGGAAAAATATAAATACATAGATTTTCATTTACGGGTAGCGGAAAAAGTAGAAAGAAATTGTTCTTATAATTTGTATAGTATGATATTGGACCCGCGGGTTGGTATTCAAGACGGATCGATTTATTCAGATTCAATGTTTGTTAAACCAAGCTAAACGATATTGGGTTGCAATTGGGTCAGTGTTTAAGTGATTGGGCTAATAGTCCAACAGAGAATAAAATAAATCAAGTATATCTCATTAAAGATATTTATAAAGGTGTTTATGAACAACCAATCGAATTTCCAGCGTTTAAAGTAAGTTTGTTTTTATTTTTTGGGTTAAATATGTTTTTGTCCCTTAAGTATCACGCGATTTTGGATTTAGTCCCTACTTGAAACTTTGATTGTTTTTAGTCCTCATAGTTTTGAAACTCTTACTATTAATCCTTAAAATTGGACGACGTTAACTGTGGCAAACGATAAGACCACGTCTTATGCCACCTTCTTTCGTTATTGTGTGCCATGTTGTTTTTCTTCTTCTTTTTATCCTTTGTGACTCCATCGTCACTTCCACCTTCACCTCCTTCATCTCTACCCCAGCGTCTCCCTCCGCCGACGACGCATCCTTCGCGACCTCCATCGACTCTGCTTGCTCCTCCACCGTCTACTCCTTCGACTTCATCCCTGTCATCAACCACTCCACCATCGAGTTCTCCTCCCTCGCCTTCCTCTAGTTCTCCTCCCTCACCAGGTTCTCCACCATGCCACCTAGTAGCGGTGGCGTCGGTGACAACACTCTACCCAATATATATATATATATATATATATATATATATATATATATATATATAGTTATATATTAAGTATTGATGAATTTATATATATATATATATTTAGTTATATATATATATATATATATATATATATTTAGTTATATATATATATATATATATATATAAATATATATATTTAATGTAAACTACATCCACTTTATAAAAAATATATTGAATAAGTATATAATAACTCTCAATCCATGACTTATTCCAACCTTTTGAATTGAATTCTTGAATTGCTATCAAGCTGCAATAAATTGTGATTCAAGATCTGAAAAGATTCGTCATGTGCTAGGAAAGTTTCTAAAATATCAACATTCAAACCATGAAAAGTTTCCACAGTTTTAAGAGTGACCTGGATACTAAGTGGTATTCCAATTATCCTGCCCAATTGTACTATTTTGGTAACATAACAATTAAAGTTAAAGAATTTCAAGTTAGAAAAACCTCACATGAATACTTTTGAATATAGCTTGTTCAATATAATGAAAAATTATATATATGCGACTAATATATTTTGTATTATTTACTTTATTTATAATAGAAGAAATATGAGAGTCCAAAATACGAATAAAAGATAATAATAAATTAATTAAAGATAAAAGATCAATATATCTAATATTCATTCTCAAACTGATGCATATAAATTGTATGTAGCAAGCTTGATAGTAATATAATCAGTAAAGACTTAGTGAAAATATTTACTTATGCACTCGGGTGATACCAAATTGTTAATGATTTATGAAGATGACATACAAGACGAAATACCAACCCAGAAGATTCCTCCTGAGAAACAAAAAGGTCATTGTTGAAGAGCCACCACGATTATAATAAAAATAACAAAAGTCGTCTTTACCATTGGAGAATAAAGCATATATGGACGGGACAAACGCATGAGTGAGAAAAGAGAGATAAAAAGAGATAGCAGTGGAAGAAGCCGTGAATGAACAGGAGAGAGAAATCTTAAAAATTCAAGATTCTCCAATCAAGGTACCTGTTAAGACTCCGGCAAGTGTACCGAATCGTATCAAGTAATATAAACGGTAAGACCAAGTATTGTTTTCCTAGAGACTCATTGGCCTAGACTTTCATGTGATTTGTTGATTATTTAAGACTTGAGAAACGAAAATTGGCGTTTAGAATGCAAAAACGAAAATAAACATGCATGCAAAGATTGATCAATTGACCTAGAAAATACGCAGTTGAATGATATGGATGAATTGTGTTGTTAGGGTTTCCGATTTCATCTTATCCACTCTCATATATTTACGAATTCTACTCCTTCATTAATGTTAATGCCACTCTCTACTTTACCCTAAACCTGATGTCTCGGTGAAAAGAGTTTACTCCTAATTACTAGCTTACAATGTCTTGTCTTCCTAGCAATTGATCATGCATTATATTCGCACAGAAGCTTAAGGCAATGGGTCCTCTTATCCCTATGTCTAGGTAATATTGCTCCCGAGAGAATTCCCCCATGTCTAGATTTTCCCGTATGTGTCCATAACAACAAAATCAAATATCACGGTATTGAATGAATTAAACAAAACATTGTTAACACCCTGACAAGTGTACCAGATCGTATCAAGTAATAAATAAACAGTAAGTCCGAGTATCGTCTCCCAAAGGACTCTGAGGCCTAAACGTTCATGTGATTAATGGAAATCATGAGATTTGAGCAAACAATAAGTTGAGTTTTAAATGCGAAACAAAAAGTAAACATGCATGAAAAGGTTTTGATCAATTGGCAAGAAAAAGATATGGATGAATGGTGTTGTTGGGGTTTACGGTTTCATCCTAATCCACTCTCAAATATCTACTATTCTTATTAAATTCAACTTTGTTATCAATGTTTATGTCACTTTCTAGTTTACTCTAAACTCGATCTCTCGGTGAAAAGAGCCTAATCACAATTACTAGTTTACTATGTCTAGTCTCCCTAGCAATTATTCATGCAATACACACAAAAGCTTAAGGCAACTGATGTTCCTATTCCTATCTCTAGGTAATATTCATTATCAAAAGTATATGAATAAAATAAGAAATTCGATATAAGAGAGTTTCAAAGAATTATATTGTTTTTATTTTATTAGGCTTGAATCAGATTAGGTCCATGAGACAACTTATAAATACAGAGCTAAGACTAAGCCAAGGTACGTTCCATCTACGCCTCACTGATACCTAAAAACATTCAATTGTTGAATTATGAAATCTAAACTTATATTTTGGATTGTATAATTATAAACTATGTTCATTTTATATAGTTTAGAACTATATTTTGAATAATCTAAAATGTCAATTATTATTTAAATAATAGTTATTTTCCAAAACAATAAACATGTAACGTGATAGTATATTTTGAAATATTAATTTTCATCGACAGATGTAAAAGATGTGTTGTGTTTCGCACTATTGAGTATAACTTTGTCAATATGACGTTGACATGAATATTTGATTAACCTGATTTCAATATAACTAACATTTTGATAGGTCTCCGTTTTACACGCTTGATTGTTTTCCATTATCATTACAACAATTCAATAGTAATAACTTTTCTATAATCAATTTTTTAGGATTAACTATCAGAAATATTCTTTAATGTGGCATGATATTAAGGATATATATCATGTTGATATGGAAAATATATTTTTAGACACTAAGTCAGAGGAATTGAATTAATCTTTGAAATAATGGTAGATGTTTTGATATTTATATATTTAAATTGATTAGAATTTTATATTTTGACATAATAAGATTATAATATGTTATGAATTTAGTTTTAATAAGTATTCATTGAATTTTTTTTCTTGTTTATAGTTTATATGATTTTTTTTGTTTAATAGTTAATGAAAAAAATGTATTGGATTCTGAATGATATCAATGTGTTTTTTTATAAAGTTCAATTATTTTTTTTTACTTCTTTTAGTATGAAATGTGTATATGGGAGAGAACTTCGTTTTGGTTGGATGAGGTGTGACCAGATAAAATTTTGGTTTTCTCTCGAAACTTTCATACAGTAGTTTACATATTGATTTGAATATTCAAGAAAAAAAATGAGTGGTTTTATATTTTTTGTATCGTAATAATATTGAATCTTTTTCTCATTCACCCTTTCATTGTTTTTATTGTTGTCGGAATAGTTGTAGAAAGTTTTTTACTTTAGATTTTGTTGTTTAGTTTATAAAGCGTCTTTTTAGTCTTTTACTTAAAATTACAATTATTATTGTAATTATTTTAAATGATTTGAAGGATGAAAAATCGTAATACATTTCAAAATCTAATCTTATGTAATTTTTTAAATTAAAAAGTTAATACATATAAATGAAAATAAATCCAAAAAACATGATATTGGAGATGTCTCACCTTCAATTAAACTTAAAATCTCTTTATTAAGAACCAATAAAAGCTAACTAAGATGATACTTTTTTATTCTCCTTAATAGTCCCATCATCCCCTTTATCCTTTTACATTCAAATTAAATTAGGATCATTCATAGCCAAATAAAAAAATAACAATTAACCACATATATACAAGATGTTATCGAGCTGAGATGCCGTAGAAAAAATCATCCTGGCCTTCGTTAAGAACATGATTTAGATAATCAGAAGATTAAACACCCTAAATAAAACATTACATAGGAGATCCAAGATTAGGCCTAATGAAAATCAATTGAGGAAAAAAATGTAACATATGTAAAAGAAGACATTATCACTACTACAAAAAAGGTACATAGATAGCGCTTTTTTTTTTTATCATCATTGCATTTATAAAGCACTATCTATGTGTGCGCTATCTACTGTCAGCCACCAATAGATAGCGCTTTGGTGGTTAACAAAAGATAGCGCTTATTTAAAAAAGCGTCTATTGGTTTAATTTTTTTTTTAAAAAATAATTTTAAAATAAAATAAAAAATGTTGATTCTATTACGTACAAACCCACACTATCTATTGGTTCTATTATATACCAAAAAATATAAAATATTGAGAAAAATATCACAAATGTCACAAAAAGAATGTTCATTAATATCGTTAAGTCGTCTAGTACGTGTCATGACAATACATTAGTTTATAAGATAATATATAGGTTTAATACATCATTTGGTCCTCTCTTTCGGGGGTTTGGTTTAAAATGATCCCAACTTTGGAAAAAGTTCACTAAGGTCCCATATTTCATTAAAAAATGTTCAATATGATCCTTTTTGTAGACGCCATTAAAATCCTAACGGTGCAATTGCTAGCATGGCGAAACTTCAATGACCTGTTTACTTCGATGCTTACGTGGCTCTGTGAAGTCATTTTAATGTGTAAATATTTAAGAAAAAAATAAAATGAAGTAAAATAGGTTAAGTCTGGGTTAAATTAAAAAACCCTTATCTGATTCTGCTGGGTTGAAGTAAAAAACGTCATTTCTGGGTTTTTCGTTCTTGTGAAACTGGTCATTGCTGGTGATTCTGCTGCCGATTCCTTCAAGGTGTAAGTGGAACATCGTACGTAAGTGAGGTAAGTGGTCCTAATCTAAACCTAATTAGTTGATGTTCTTGTTTTGTTATTTGAGGGTTAGGGTTTAATTTGATTTTGTGTTAAATATAGGTATTTTCTTCTATTGACGATGATTTTCGGGTATAAAAAGTTGTTGTTTAAATATTTTATGATGAGTTGTTTTGTAATGCATTGTGTATTGTGTTTTAAATATGTGTTTTAAATATGATTATAGTTGTCCGGTTTTGGGTTATGGAAGACAATGTGCAAGATTGTCGACTTTTGGTGTGCATAGTGATCCCATTGTTGTTAGTTTAAGTAATTTTAGTGGTCCCCTTTGCATTAGAGTTGTAGGGATTCAGATGTCAGGGAAAAGGTTTGAGGTAGTGGCCTACCATGGTGGGAACTTGATAACATAATACTCCTTTAAGTATACATGTGGAGAGATTGGTTAATGACGTTGATCTCGATAAATGGAGTTTTTTATTATACCAAAGTAGTAACAAAAGTGTAAGCATTTCCATAGGAAGGCAGTAACAAAAGAATATAGAAATTAGTGTAAGAATTTCCATACCAAAGCAGTAACAAAAGAATATAGAATTAGTGTAAGCATTTCCATGCCACTGATATTTGTATATTTCATAGGCGATGAATCAATAATATTTTTGAAATATTATATTGTCATATGGTTATAAGAAAAACATTAAGGGTGAACGACATGTAACCCGGCAGGTAAGGCCTACTTCTATATTTTTTTATGGATTAAATTCATGCCTATTGTTCCTTTTTGTTACATCGGACTACAAAAAGAAGATGAAGAAGAGGAGTTTAGAGAAAAAGAAAATAAAGAGGAAGAATTGAGAGAAAAAAAGATTCACATTAAATAAATAACTTGTAATAAAAGTCACTCTGAAGAAACCAGTTACTAGGCTCACATTGCCAAACAAAAGCCATTATTGACAATTTCTCAATCACCATCATAACAAAACCAATCAAATTGCAAGACGAATAATAAAGTGCATCTAAGAACTAACATAACTCTACTCTGCTTTAGGTAAATTTAGCCTATTACGATAGTACTTATGGGTTTTCCATGCCTCCACAAACTCCTTCGCCTTCGAAATCAAGCCTTTGTTCACCAGCTTATCCACCACAAGTTGCAGCAACGATACATCAACACGGCCCCGTTTTTCTAAAATCTCCCGGCACAACTTAACTGTGGTCAACAAATCACCCTTCTCACGCAGGAAGGGAACAAGGATAGAGTAAGTGTTTTTATCAAGGTCAAAATCAAAGTTTGCAATCATACCTAAACATTTCTTGACCTCATCCAAGTCACCGTTATTCAAACAACATTTGATGACAGCATTGACGACAGCTTTGATGCAAAAGAGGTCAAGCTTCACACCCACCTTCTCCATTTCTCTAGAAAGCTCATCAACTTCATCCGGTTTATTCTCCCTGAACAAACCCACCAACTTAGAAGAATAACTCCTCACGTCCGGAGTAACATTCTTAGCAACCATTTGCCCCCACACTTTCTCACCATCCTCAAAACTACCCTTTGAATACAACCCATCAAGCAAAGTGTTAAACGTAATGGAATCTGGATTCACACCCTTCTCCTCCATCTCCTTAAGAACTGACAGTGCCGAATCAAAGCAACCCTTTTCACAAAAGGCCTTAATGAGAGTGTTGTACGACACCAAATCAGGCTCGATTGAGAGCTGAGTGGGGAGGGTCTTGAAAAGACCATCCACGACGTTGAACTTTCTGGAATGGAGGTATGCGGCCAAGAGGGCATTGAAAGAGAGCACAGTGCGGTTGCACTTTCGCTGGGGCATTTCGTCGAACACCATGCGGGCGTGTTTGGCCATGCCAGATTTGCCATAAAGAAATATTAGGCGCGCAGAAAAACCCTCGTTGGAAATGTCGGAATACTGTTTTTGGTGTTCGAGGATGTCGCAAACCCACCGAAAGCGCTTGGCACCGGCGAGACGCCGCACTGTCTTCTCGTAAATCCCCTTTTTTTTGCGGAACCGGTCAATGTCGGAAGCTTTCTTGAACTTCTCCACCAACCTCTTTAACTTTACTTCTTTGTATAAATCTTCCGAAATAGACTTGATGCTCACTGTTGCTGGTTCTGCGGCAGTGCAAAAAGCACGGTGAAGAATGCGATACATTTTGGGATAAGCACTGAGAAAAAAAAGATCTGGTGCTCGTACCACTGACAACCCTACGTAATGGAGTCATTGTTTTTGTAAATGTTTTAAAGTTGGGCTTGGAGAACATTCGGCTCTATTTTAGGTTTTTCCTTGTGCACCTCCAAATTCTTGAGCATCTCCCCTTTTTAGAATATGCTGAGGAATTGGGTGTCCTAGAATTTTATAGGTAGTAAATCCTCTGTTTTAGCTCCTTATGATTGTGAACAATTAAAAAGATTTTGTTTTTATGGCTTTTATTTTCTTGCATCCAAAATTTTTCTTTATGAACAATGTATATAGTAAACTAGTAAATATAACGCGTGAACTTAAAAGATTTTTTAAATGATCACAGGAGGAATGGTTACTCAGAGGAACTCTTTTAATTTGTTAAATTTTTGGAGGAATGATAATAAAGAATGGGTTGTTGAAAGTATGAGAGCAGTGTTGGAGAGAAGAGGAAAAAGGAATGGAGGTGAGGAGTTGTGGTTGAGAATAAGGTGTGAGAGGAGTTTGCATAGGGTACATTCCAGAGGGGGTTTCTTTTGTTGTATAGATATTTATGTATATGTTGGGTGTGGGTTCTACATAGGAAGGAAAAAGGGAAGAAGTTATTATTTATCATTGACTACAAGGGTGGAATACTCTCTGCTTGGAAGAATGTGTAATTTTTTTTACTAAAGTAAAGAAGATGTGTAGGGTCCACCACTATTTATTGGTATTTTGGAAGGTTGTAGGCAGAGGAGTGAGTTCCTCATGGTTCTTGATTGGAAGAGTGAAAGCTATGTTTAATTTTCCCATATACATATGACTTATATATAAGGCACGAGTACTTATCAAGGGAAGAAGAGAAGAAATGTTAACTCACTGAATGGGGCGTTAACGTTGAGTGATAATTTAATATATAGAAAAGTGGAATATTTTACTTGGTTTTGACGTGTACTTGTCAGGGAAGGGAAGAAGTATGGATTAAACTGGTATGTATTTAAGTGTGGGGTCACGGGATTAGATTTTTGGGAGAGAAAGAGGTCCTCTGTGCTGAAATCACGTACCAGCATTGTTGGAAAAATATAAATACATAGATTTTCATTTACGGGTAGCGGAAAAAGTAGAAAGAAATTGTTCTTATAATTTGTATAGTATGATATTGGACCCGCGGGTTGGTATTCAAGACGGATCGATTTATTCAGATTCAATGTTTGTTAAACCAAGCTAAACGATATTGGGTTGCAATTGGGTCAGTGTTTAAGTGATTGGGCTAATAGTCCAACAGAGAATAAAATAAATCAAGTATATCTCATTAAAGATATTTATAAAGGTGTTTATGAACAACCAATCGAATTTCCAGCGTTTAAAGTAAGTTTGTTTTTATTTTTTGGGTTAAATATGTTTTTGTCCCTTAAGTATCACGCGATTTTGGATTTAGTCCCTACTTGAAACTTTGATTGTTTTTAGTCCTCATAGTTTTGAAACTCTTACTATTAATCCTTAAAATTGGACGACGTTAACTGTGGCAAACGATAAGACCACGTCTTATGCCACCTTCTTTCGTTATTGTGTGCCATGTTGTTTTTCTTCTTCTTTTTATCCTTTGTGACTCCATCGTCACTTCCACCTTCACCTCCTTCATCTCTACCCCAGCGTCTCCCTCCGCCGACGACGCATCCTTCGCGACCTCCATCGACTCTGCTTGCTCCTCCACCGTCTACTCCTTCGACTTCATCCCTGTCATCAACCACTCCACCATCGAGTTCTCCTCCCTCGCCTTCCTCTAGTTCTCCTCCCTCACCAGGTTCTCCACCATGCCACCTAGTAGCGGTGGCGTCGGTGACAACACTCTACCCAATATATATATATATATATATATATATATATATATATATATATATATATATATATATATATATATATATATATATATATATATAACTAAATATATATATATATAACTAAATATATATATATATATAACTAAATATATATATATATATATAACTAAATATATATATATATATATATATTTAGTTATATATATATATATATATATATAAAAATATATATTTAATGTAAACTACATCCACTTTATAAAAAACATATTGAATAAGTATATAATAACTCTCAATCCATGACTTATTCCAACCTTTTGAATTGAATTCTTGAATTGCTATCAAGCTGCAATAAATTGTGATTCAAGATCTGAAAAGATTCGTCATGTGCTAGGAAAGTTTCTAAAATATCAACATTCAAACCATGAAAAGTTTCCACAGTTTTAAGAGTGACCTGGATACTAAGTGGTATTCCAATTATCCTGCCCAATTGTACTATTTTGGTAACATAACAATTAAAGTTAAAGAATTTCAAGTTAGAAAAACCTCACATGAATACTTTTGAATATAGCTTGTTCAATATAATGAAAAATTATATATATGCGACTAATATATTTTGTATTATTTACTTTATTTATAATAGAAGAAATATGAGAGTCCAAAATACGAATAAAAGATAATAATAAATTAATTAAAGATAAAAGATCAATATATCTAATATTCATTCTCAAACTGATGCATATAAATTGTATGTAGCAAGCTTGATAGTAATATAATCAGTAAAGACTTAGTGAAAATATTTACTTATGCACTCGGGTGATACCAAATTGTTAATGATTTATGAAGATGACATACAAGACGAAATACCAACCCAGAAGATTCCTCCTGAGAAACAAAAAGGTCATTGTTGAAGAGCCACCACGATTATAATAAAAATAACAAAAGTCGTCTTTACCATTGGAGAATAAAGCATATATGGACGGGACAAACGCATGAGTGAGAAAAGAGAGATAAAAAGAGATAGCAGTGGAAGAAGCCGTGACTGAACAGGAGAGAGAAATCTTAAAAATTCAAGATTCTCCAATCAAGGTACCTGTTAAGACTCCGGCAAGTGTACCGAATCGTATCAAGTAATATAAACGGTAAGACCAAGTATTGTTTTCCTAGAGACTCATTGGTGTCGCAACCGGAATCGCGACGGGACGACGATCCAATAAAAAGAAGAATAAATATTTTGAAAAGAGATTTTGGAGTCGCCACCATAGTTTATTCTGGAAAACTACGGAAAAAAACCATAAAATGATAAGGCATGGTCGAAATGAACCAGATTCCTGGTTCGGGAGTCGGTTACGTGTAGGGAAGGTATTAGCACCCTACAACGCCTGCCCTAAGGCAGTACCTTTAACTAAATGTGCGAATGTAGATGTGGTTTTCAAAGTATTTAACTTCCCCTTAAAATAAAACTCAAAAGAAACAAACAATATTTTTTTTAGCTTTTTTGGCCCGACAAGGATTAACCTTGCTCCTACGTATTCTCATGTGAGAAATCAGGGTTACGTAGTTCTTTTAGAAAACTGCTTGAGAAAATTGTTTGGAAAATTGTTTGAGAAATCGTTTGGAAAATGATTTGGATTTTGGGAGAGTGAGCCTGACAAGGACTGGCCTTGCTCCTACGTATCTCCACTTTTGGTGGAGAATCAAGGATCACGTAGTTCTACAAGGCGATATTGTTGAAATATGGATGTTTTGGTTTTTGAAGACTTTTATATTTTTTTGGTATTTTATTGTAATATCTATATTTTTGCGTAATGAGTACTAGGCTGATGCGTACGATCGCACGAGCACCCACACGGCTTTTTCCTTTATTGTTTTGCGTAATGAGTACTAGGCTGATGCGTACGATCGCACGAGCACTCACACGGCTTTTTTCTCTTATTGTTTATTTGGGCAATAAGTACTAGGCTGATGCGTACGATCGCACGAGTACTCACACCGAAATTTATTATATTAAATGTTTTTTTTTGTGTTATATATATTTTTTATTATTTACAATTTTATAATTTTTGTTCATCATTTTTTTTTGTAAATTTTATGTAAAACGATGAAACAAGTTTAACAAATATAAACAAAACAAAGGGGCGGGTACTATACAAGGAATAACAATCGTAAAAAACTAAATAAAAATCAAGGAACAAAAACAAGAAAGGTCAAAGAGCAGCGGAATGTAGGAAAGAACGGGGTACCGAAGAAAGAACCTTCATTTTTTTATCATTTTTAGACATGGATCCGAGCCCAAAAGAAAGGACAGGGGTGCGCGGGTGAAATATGAGGTATGCAGGTGAAATATGGGGGTGCATTGAAGTATCTGGTTGTCCGGCCCAATTCATTTTTTTTTGTTTGCAAAGAGTGGGCTTAAGCCCAAATGAAAAGGGGTGTAAATATGAGTTGTGCCTCAACAGAAAGAAAGGTAACAAAACACGCTAGGCCCAAAGCCTTTCTGTTCAGAAAATCATTAGGGATTCAAATGAATTCCCCATTTTCCAAAACTTAGGTCTCTTTCTTCTTCCCTTCTACCGATACCAAACACTGCAAATTGTGACCCAAGGTGTTGCGAGCGCAGCCTTCCACCGCCGAGACTATCGCTAGGTTGGACACCCACCGTCATGACCATCGTCGGCCGTCGCTGGAGCTCTTCCCCTTTTCCTTTCTCGCGTGCGATTCTCTGACACCGGCGATCAAGGGAGGGGTTCGCCTCCGCCTCAAGACCCTACTCGCGCCGGTGCAACTCCCAGCTACCGTCTCCGCTGTCTCTTCGAATCTGGCCACCACGACCCAGCCTTCACGTTACCGTTCCTCTCCCTTTTTTTTTTTTCAAGTTGCCGGGTGGTTTCCATGTGTAGGTCGAAGAAATAAATTTGAATTTGAGTTCGAAATTGGATGGTGGATGTTGTGGGAAGTAATGGAATTGGGAGTGAAAAAAAAGGCAGTGGTTTATTACGGTTACGGGTGTTGGGGTCGAAAATGAAGAAGAAAAAGGAGTGAATATGATGGGCTTGGCAGGAGCGTGATGTCCACTCCGGCGAGGGACGCTGCGGGTGATGAAGATCCAGCGGTTGGGAAACACGGTGATGGGATTCAATGGGGAAGCGATGGTATATGGAAATACGGGTGATCAGAACAGAGACGTGGGACCGGCTGGTGACGAAGGCAGAGGCGTATGGTTTCTCAGGAAATCTCCTTGTTGAGTGAGTGAGAATAGTGTGAGAGAGGGTATTAATTGAAGATTGATGTTGGCCGTGATGGCTGCGCAGTGGGTGGACAAAAATTATGGAGGTTTGGCCATGGGAATAGGTGTTTTGAGATGAAAATGAAGATGAAAAAGGATGAAGATGAAAGTGATGGCCGTGGGGATGATAATGGATGAAGATTAAGTTGAGGTTGTGAGAGGATTCAAAGGCCGAGGTTTGAGGACGGAGAGGATGCTTTTTTTTGTATGCAGGTGAGTGTACGAGGGAGGATGATGAAGGTGATCATCCCCACTAGCCGTGGGTGTGTTTGATGGATGAAGATTGTTGTTGAGGTTGGAGTTCGGCCGTGAGGTCAGGAAGAAGAAGCAGAGGGAGCCAGTGCCCCCCAGGTATTGGAGATGATGGAGAAGAAGTTGAAGCTGTTGGTCGAATGGTGATAATGAAGATGGTGGGTGTTGGGGACCTGAAGGAATCGGAGATGAAGGCAGAGGAAGATGTGGGATTCGAAGGAGGTGTTGCACGGAAAAGAAAATGGATTTGGCAGGGGCGTGTGGTTGAGCCGAGGGGTGGCAAATGAGTATGGTTGATGATTGAGGGAGGGAGAGTGACACACCGGG
This sequence comes from Vigna angularis, assembly GCF_016808095.1. Classification (NCBI taxonomy): domain Eukaryota; kingdom Viridiplantae; phylum Streptophyta; class Magnoliopsida; order Fabales; family Fabaceae; genus Vigna; species Vigna angularis. The sequence goes on along the minus strand of NC_068970.1, from coordinate 54,603,869 downwards.
GGAGTTCTCGGTGGTTGGGAGAGCGGTTCCAGTGGAGGACGAAATGGTTCAGTGAGGATGAAAACACTGTTCTATTATCTTTGTCATCCCATTTACTGTTTCGATTTTAATGTTGATCGTAGGAAATGGACAAAGACGTGGAAGCCTATTTTTGATCGAAATGGAACAAAAGAAGCGGATAAGAGTGGGTCCGGGGAGATGATGATGATTGATAACAGTGAACATAAACCAAAATCCACAACACCAAGAGCAATCAAAGACAGTCGTAGGCAAACCTAGCAACTTCAACAGACATATATGCATACGTGCAAGAGCAAGCAAACAACTCATTAAAACAACATTACTTACCTCTCGAAGATCTGTTTACTATGGTAAGCTTGCGTTTCCAATGAATCCCCTTTTCCCTTGAGTGGCCGACTTCTCCCTTCTCTTTGCTGTGAATAATGTCACTGGTTGCCTCCCGGATGACCTCCCTGTCCTCGTGTCCTTGGTGCCAATGGGGTTTAGAGTTCGGCCATGGTATATAGCTAAAGATGATGGTTGAGGGGAGATGATCTTGTTGAGTTAGAAAAGCGTGAGGTAAGGATGAAGAATGGTGAGCTGTAGCCGGTAACCGTGGGCGTGTCGGTGATTGGAAATGAAGGGAAACTTGAAGATTCAGTCCCTGGTCAGTGAAAAATTGGGAGTGGAAGGAAAGGGTGGCTGGAAGGGTGTTGGTAGTAGTGTTGGAGATGAATGTGATGATCTTGGTCGTGGTGGTTGGAGCTTCTGTCTGTTTTTTTTTGGTGAGGACGATAGGTGTTAGAGATGAACATGAGGGGAGTCCTCTCAGAAGATGAAGACGTTAGCCCCCCCTTTCTTCTCTCCCTCTTTTTTAGTCTTGTAGTGGACTGCATCTTTACAGACCTGCCAGACGGAATCTGTACAGAGGTGCAAGATGGGCAGTGGCAGAATGCCCGTGGTAGACAAACGAAAGTGCCAAAAAAGATTCTCTTCCTATTTTAATCCGCATAAACCCATGCTGTGAGTGTCCTTGGTCAGCAGCCTTCACTTTCGCCGCGTGGTGTGCTTTCATGTGCCTTAGTAGCTTTTCAGACGGTTAATGGCGAACACGGCAGCTGAACGTGGGAATCTTCGCTGTAAAGCCGCAGCCGCCATCTTTTTGGACGTTCGGTCAAAACGGAAAACACAACCGAAAACGAACGACCTTTGGTACCACAAAAACGAACGCTCGGGCAATTCGTACCGAAAACGAACGTTCGTTTATTTACATGAACGAACGCTCATACCGAGCGCTCACGAGGTGAAACATGGCCGAACGTAAACAGTAGCCAAGAACGAACGTTCAGAGGATCAACCAAAGAAAAACCGAACGCTCACCTTCTGGGAATAAAAATTTAAGGACGAACGCCCGAGATCACGAAACCACAACGAACGAACGCTCGAAATTGTCCATGCTCTGGACGAACGCCTCAACACGCAAATTGCCGAACGCTATACAGGTCCTGGCATGAAAACGAACGCTGGCCGCACGATCGTCCAAAAGGTATGAATGGCCGAACGGTAGAGTATGAACAAATGAGGACGAACGTCAATAGAGGGAAGGACGAACGGGTTGAAACGAACGTTCGCATAAAGGCGAGGACGAGCGCTTCGAAACAGAGGACGAACGTCCCAAATTAACACATGGCCGAACGGCCAAATAGTGGAATACCGAACGCTCAAGCAGTCGCTTCTGGGCGAACGGTCGCAGAAAGAGTGGGGAAGGACGAACAGTCACTGTTCGGACGAACGTCCACAGCAACAATGGGGAAGGATGAACGGTCACTGTTTGGACGAACGGTTTCAGCAACGGGAAGAAACGAACGTTCAAAAGAGGACGAACGCTCACTGTTTGGACGAGCGTCCATGACAACGTTCAAAAGAGGACGAACGCTCATTGTTTGGACGAACGTTCAAAAGAGGACGAACGCTCGCAAGCTTGAATACTGGCCGAACGGTCGAATAGTGAAAAAGGACGAACGGTCGCATGAGGGAGAGGACGAACGTTCAAATGGTGAACGTTCCAGGATGACCGAACGGTATGGGACGAACGTTCCACAATTGGAGAACCAACGCTTGGGTCGAACGCAAGCCAAGAACGAACGTTCAGAAGGTAAAGTTCTTATTCTGGCCGAACGCTTAAAAGTTACCGAAATTCCAAAAACCGAACGTCCTAAACCGAACGCTCACGGAGAATTCCAAACAGACCGAACGCTTGAAGAACGGTTTACTAATAGGACGAGCGTCACAATACCCAAATGTCGAACGCTCGGTCAAAACATAAAACGAACGAACGCTCACATTGTATGAACGAACGCTCTAAAACAACTTAAAACACTGCCCTCAATAAGTTGAACGCTCGGTTAAATGAACGAACGCTCAAACCAACGAAACACACGGACCGAACATTCACAAACCAAAACGAACGTCCACAAACAAAGAACGAACGTCGCAGGCCGAAAGGGCGAACAGTGAAAAGACGAACGCCATAGGACGAACGCCAGAGGACGAACGCCCTCAGTGGAGGACGAACGTTGTTGTGATTATTATGATTTTTTTTTTTTTTTTATTTTTTTTATTTTTTTTATTTTTTTTATTTTTTTTTTTTTAGAAATAAATTTATTAATCAACCCGGACGAAATTGAGTGTTGACAGCTGCCCCTCTTTACTTAGGTTTTACTAGATCATATGATAAACAATGTTTTCATATTATCAAAGTAAAAGATAAGTAAAGATAGAAATACTAATTTCGTCTGGGTTCCAAGATAAACAAGAAAAAAAACAGAGAGTAAAACAAACGAACAAAGCTTGAGAAAATTGAAGTGGCAACCTCGCGGTGGGTAAATGAGAATTTTGAGTTTGATTGGGTTCGACCATTACCATGCAGAGGGTCATTTGGAAGATTTGGACTGACCATTGCCATGCAGAGGGTCATTTTGAAAATTTGGATTGACCATTGCCATGCAGAGGGCCATTTAGAAAATTTGGATTGACCATTGCCATGCAGAGGGCCATTTTGAAAATTTGGATTGACCATTGCCATGCAGAAGGCCATTTTGAAAATTTGGATTGACCATTGCCATGCAGAGGGTCATTTTGAAAATTTGGATTGACCATTGCCATGCAGAGGGCCATTTTGAAAATTTGGATTGACCATTGCCATGCAGAGGGTCATTTTGAAAATTTGGATTGACCATTGCCATGCAGAGGACCATTTTGAAAATTTGGATTGACCATTGCCATGCAGAGGGCCATTTTGAAAATTTGGATTGACCATTGCCATGCAGAGGGTCATTTAGAAAATTTGGATTGACCATTGCCATGCAGAGGGCCATTTTGAAAATTTGGATTGACCATTGCCATGCAGAGGGCCATTTTGAAAATTTGGATTGACCATTGCCATGCAGAGGGTCATTTTGAAAATTTGGATTGACCATTGCCATGCAGAGGGCCATTTTAAAAATTTGGATTGACCATTGCCATGCAGAGGGTCATTTTGAAAATTTGGATTGACCATTGCCATGCAGAGGGCCATTTTGAAAATTTGGATTGACCATTGCCATGCAGAGGGTCATTTTGAAAAAGTAAAAAAAATGTACTGACCATTGCCATGCAGAGGGTCATTTGGAAAAGTAAAAATGGGCTCGACCATTGTCTTACAGAGGGCCGAGATACCAATGACAGAAAGCAAAAATTGGGCTCCACCATTGTCTTACAGAGGGCCGAGATACCAATGGCAAAAAAGCAAAATTGGGCTCGACCATTGTCTTACAGAGGGCCGAGATACCAATGACAGAAAGCAAAAATTGGGCTCGACCAATGTCTTACAGAGGGCCGAGATACCAATGACAAAAAGCAAAAATTGTTTGATTGTTTTGAAAATTGAAAACTTTGAATTTGTTGAAAATTTTTTTTTTTTTGATTTTGATTTTTCTTGAAAATTTTGAAATTAAGAAATAAGGTGTTGCATTTGTACAAGTATATGGAATCTTGATACCTCAAGAGAAACTTGGTTGATGAAAAATTTGATATTTGGAGAAGAAAAGTTTGATGAATGTTGATTTTTTTTTTCTTTTTGAAGGAAGAAAATTTGATGAATATACATGGAGGCAAATTCAAAGTTGATGAAAATATGTACATGATGTATTGGAAGATTATGAACCTATGACACATTTTTTCGAGAGTCAATTTGTTTCCTTTGAAATCATCCAATTTATGACGATCTAGACTTCCAATTTCTTTTCAATGGACGTCCAAATTCTAAAGTCAACTGTGCAAAATGAAGCTTGTGTGCCACGCATTTCTTGACGAGATACTAGTGTGTACATGCTTGATATCAGGGGTTGGAAAAATATGTGGAGGATGATTGGGAGGATTTGGAGAGTACCGGGTTGGCTACTTGAGCCTCTTACTCCTTAAAACGGCTACAAAGGCCATTGAAGTAGTAGATACCCAGAAGCTGCTCTGGAACATGGTAAAAGCCTTGGTATGGACGAATGTATCTGTGAATTGAGAGGGAATAAGTCAGGAATCAGGGAGTGAGAATATCATGTGGGATTTGCAAATTGCCCCAATTTTGGTGGTTTTAGATTTCTGAAGTTCGGGGCGAACCAAGATCATGCAAGGCCCAACAAGGGATGCCCCAGTCTTTGTATGAGCTTTGAATATTCAGATGAAAAAATTTGAGATTTAACAAAATTGCTCAATACTCTGAATGGGCTGAAGCATATGAAAGTCACGCCTTGGTTTTGGGTATGAGTCAATTAAGCGAGGTTCCACAAGAAGTTGCCCCCCATTTTGGGTATACGAATGATAAGATGGACTCAAAATCATACAAAGCCCCAAAGTGTCTGCCCCTGTTTTGAGGGTGTATTTATGAATTTCAGTACGGACAAATCTGAGAGGCCCAACAAGGGATGCCCCGGTCTTGGTACGAACTTTGAATATACAGATGAAACAAAATGTGAGATTGACAAAGTCGACCAGTATTCTGAATGGGCCGGGCCGAAACATATGAAACTCACATGGTTGCCCCAGTTTGGAAGAACAGGCGTAAAGGTTATGAAGAGCTTACAAAGTTGCCCCAAGTTTGGGACTCGGGGGAAGAGTTTGGATGGGACTTGAATGTGTTCAGGAATTTGTGATGGATATGGAAAGAATTGGCTTGAAAAGATTGCCCCAAACGGTTTGATCTTCCTTTGTATAAATTTGATCAATAGGGAGTTCCCTTCATCCGAGGACATTTTTTTTTTTTATCATCATTCATTTTTTTTTTTTTTTTGACTGCATTGTTGGTCATTTTTGTCTTGTCTCAAAATTAAGCTTTATGAAAATTTAAACAACCAGTATTCAATCTGTGTGGACTTTTATTGGGCTGGTAATGTGGCTTGGGCTAAAGGGTGTTGAAAGAAAAGATATAAAGGCTCAAATAAATTTTTGTGGGTATTTTTTTTGAAAAACAAGGGTTACCATCTGCGCTTGTATAAGTTATTTGTCAAAACTGTTTTGACTACTTTGCCCTTTCTCAAATTTCATTCTTTGCTTGCCATCACTTTGTGATTCTTTGTATTTTTGCTTCACTTTTGAGGAATTCACTTCATTTGATCACTAAGTGTGTTCTTTTGCAATCTGAGTCGACTTCTACCGTGATGGTGACCCTTGTTTGTGTAAAATTTTGAAAAGAAATTTCTTATTGGCTCAAATTGGGTATCAAAGGATATATTTTGTTTTTTTTGTTTTTGGATGAAGAAAGATGGCCACACATCATTTCAAATTTTGATTGCTTTATTTTCAAAAGATTAATTAGGAGACAAGACTAAATGATCTAAACAAGAGTCATTCATTTCTTTTATTTATTCATTTTTTCCTTGTTTTTGTTTTGCCCCTACGGATTCAGGAATCTCCCAAATGAACGCTAGTGGAGGTAAAGTAAAATCTGCCCCAGTGTAAAGCTCGGTGTTTATCATTTGGGCTCAAGAATATGATTGGGCCAATCTCTTGGTATAGTGAGGGTTGAAGGACGATGATTTCAAGCAATACACACACAAATATCCCTTAAGAATATGTGATTTGATCATTTGACTCCAGGAGATTATGACATCCATTATATTTTTTTTGAAATCTCATAAAATGGATGATTTGCATTGAAAACAAATGACTCAAGCTTTCGCATATATTTTTTTGTTTTATGCATGAAGAAAAGTAAAATGAAAATGATGATACTAGTTGAAAAACATGTTTTTTTTTTTTTTTTTTTTTTTTAAGAGAAAATTACGTATGGTGGCCAGTGTGAAAACTGGGCTTGGGGGCCAGTGTGAGCTGGGCTTAGAGGGCCAATGTGAAAACTGGGCTTAGGGGGGGCCAGTGTGAGAACTGGGCTTAGAGGCCAGTGTGAAAAACTGGGCTTGGGGGCCAGTGTGAGCTGGGCTTAGGGGGCCAGTGTGAGCTGGGCTTAGGGGGCCAGTGTGAGCTGGGCTTAGGGGGACAGTGTTAGCTGGGCTTAGGGGGCCAGTGTGAAAACTGGGCTTTTGGGGCCAGTGTAGGAACTGGACTTTTATGGGCCAGTGTGAGCTGGGCTTTTGAATTCTGAGAACTTGTGATTTGAAAAATATTTGCCAGTGTGAAAACTGGGCTTAATGGGCCAGTATGGAAGCTGGGCTTGGGGGCCAGTGTGAGAACTGGGCTTTTGGGGAAATGGGATTTCTTGGCCAATGAAAAATGGAATTTTATGAGTTGTTGTGGAAATTGAAATTTTTTTGGTGCCTCTGTAGAATCTGGGCCTTGCGGGTCAATATGGAAACTGAGCTTTGCAAGCCAGTATGGGAAATGGGCATTCTGAGCCAATGTGGAAATTGAAATTTTTCGGCCATTGTGGAAACTGGGCCTCGCGGGTCAGTATGGAAACTGAGCTTTGCAGGCCAGTATGAAGAATGAACCTTTTGGACCAAAGGAAAATAGGCTTTGTGAGCTATGCAAGAATGATATGAGAATATTTGATTTAGGGAAATGTTTGAAAAAAGTTTTTTTTTTTTTTTTTTTTTTTAACTTTCTGACACAGGAAAATCCAGATCGGATCAGCCCTGAGGAGAAGTAACAATGAAGGAAGTTGGACTTACCAGGCACATTGACCCAATGGATCAGATGACCTGAGCCGTGAAAGCTTGACAGAGGAGGGTTACAAAGGAAAATAATTTTTTCATTTTTTCATATTTTATGGAACAAGCTAAAGAAAATCGATTTTTTTTTTTTTTTTATCAAAGGATTTCAGAAAATTGAAATTTAAAGAAAGCTTCACAACACTCTCGACCCAATGGGCCCAAAACTATTTTTCTTATAGCCATGACAAAAATTCTTCAAACAAGGTAAGAATTCCTCTATCCTTATTTTTCAGCACAAAATATCTTATTCACACAAATCAAAAGAGAGATCATGAATTCGAATAAACAAAAACATGTATTTTTTTCAGTAGTTCAGATGCACTGGGTTCCAGAGAAACCACATATGGCAACTGGGCCTAATGGGCTCGGAAGCTGTTCATCTTTCATTTTCAATTTTTGACAACAAATTCAGAGAAAATCACACAGGACAATTTGGATAAATGTATAAAACATCATTCAACAGCAAAAATGTGAAAATAAAATATTTTTGACATATTTTCAAAAGAAGTAGACTCGAGAGAAAACCACGAAGGCCATTGGGCCTAATGGGCTCGAGTATTATTCCCTTCTTTTTTCCTTTTTTTTTTAAAATGCAGAAGAAGAAGGAATAAAAATCAAACAAAATGGTGTGATGTGAAATTACAAACATGCCAAAATAATTCTTCACTCAAATTTATATTTCAGAAAGAATCGGGTCCAAAGAAGGCTAACATGGTAATGAGGCCCAATGAACCTGAAAAATGTCCTTTATCAAGCAAATGAAGAACAATTTTGAACACTTCAAATTTTACATCACTCCACTTATTATTTTTGAAAATTTTCCATTTATCATATTTTTTATATTTTGTTTTATTATTTTTTTTTTTTTGGTGAAATCAGATCATCCAAGAAGTCTTGAATTGGGCCGGATCGACCCAACAAAACCCTACCCGTTTTCAGATTTTCAAATTTTATTTTTTACTTTTTTTTTTTTTTTTTGAACTCAGAAAGACCCGGACCGACACCAGACGGTTGTAGTGACCGGAACTGTAGCTACAGTGGATTTGCTCAGCTATAAGTCGAGAGTTCCTCCGCGTTGGGCGACATTTTCTGATTTCGCTCTCTCTCTATCCTTCTCCCTTCCTCTCTTCCTCTCTCTTCTTCTCTTCCTTGAGCGTCTGGATTTCTGAGAGGAGCCTCTGCCCCCATGTGCTTTCGGAGGCGTCCCTGTGCTGCGACGAGCTTCTGTAAGCCCTTCCACTTCCAGGTAAGTCTTCTGAGCTCTTCGATCTTCTTTCTTTCCGTTATGCTGTTCAGTTTTTCTTCCTTCCATCCTTCCTTCTCTGCTTTTCTGTTTTTTCGATCTTTCCTTCTCTGTTTTTTTCGTTTTTCTTTTCCTTTACGACTTCTGGTTTATTTTTTACTCTCTAACTTTCTGCATCTGCCTTCCTTTCTTGTTCCCTTTTCTGTTTTTTCTTTTCTGCTTTCCTTTCCTGCAAGCTCTTTATTTTCTTCTGCTTTCCGCTTTGTCTGCTTTTATTTCCGTCTTTCTCTTCTTTGCTTTTCTTTCTAAGTCCTCTTTTCTCTTTTCTCTTTTTTTTTTAAATTTAAAAAAACTTAAAACACTTAAAAACACAACTATCCTAAACTTAAGGGGTATATAGGCTGGAAACCAGACGTTAATCTCCCTTCGATTGAAGGTATGGCAGAGACAATCGGGTAGAACAACGCCACGTACCCCATAAAATCAGAAAACTTAAAAAGAGAAATAATTTGTATGAACCGGACATGGACCAAATGGACAAGGACAAAAGGACAAGGACAAAAGGACATAGATCCGTTTAGGACCCTCTTGCAAGGACCGTGAAACAGATCCGAGACCAGACACTGAAATAACAAAGACTGACCGGACAAAATAAACTAAAAGGAAACAAAAGCGAATAAAGAAAACACAGAAAATGCTTTTTTTGTTTTATGCTTTTGTTTTGTTTTTGTTATTTTTATTTTTTATATTTTTTTTTTGTTTCAGAAAACTTAGAGAGGAAAGATGAACGAGATGGAGATGGAGAGGTACACCAGTCAGCGGTGGAGACCTACTGACGATCAGGTCAAAATGATGACCCAAATCTACAATTACGGGGTCACACATCCCAGCAGAGCCCAAGTCGTCGAGATTGCATCTCGACTAAGGGCTTTCGCAGATGCCACTGAATACAATGTGCACTGCTGGTTTAACAACCACGGCAATCGGGTTAGGCGGTGGCAAGCGGAGATAGACCCTACTGGCACTCAGTTTTCACAACTGCCGCTATACATGTATGGTAAGCACCCTGATCATCTCCATCTTTTTTTTTGAAAATTTTCTCCTCATCTTATTATTGACAAATTTTTTTGTTTTTTTTTTTTGGTTTATTATTTTTTTGGAAAGAATACGACTGGGTGATCATGAGGGCGCCGAGGCTGCTGGACTTGTTCCCCGTTCCGATCATCATTGACGACGACAGGGACGGACGACAAATCGCTCCACCCATGCTTCTCACATTCCGGACCAGAGCTCCCTCGACGGAGCTCTCCCTCAGACCACCGCAACCAGCTCGGGAATTTTTTCGCTGAATTGTTGTTTTTTTTTTTATTTTTTTTTTATTTTTAAATTTTCATGGTCTGTAATATTAACGATCACCAGTGATCGAACCCCGAACATTGTTTATTTTCCTTGTTTATTTGCTGCTTTTTTTTTGCTTTTATTTGAAATTGTAACCTTGCGTTTTTTGTTATATTTGCTTTTTTTCTCTTTTTTTTTATGCTTTTTTATTTTAATGTTAAGATCGTATGAGTGTATTTAAATTGATGTCATTGTTCAAAAAAATATCTCTCACCTTACTGTAATTCTGCTCCAAATGATGAAGTAAAATTAGATTTTTATGGTTTACTTTGATTTCAGTCTAAACAAAAATTTCTAATTCAAACAAAATGATGGAAAACCGGGCTCAAAAGAAAATAAAATTATTTACAAAGAAAAAAAACAAAAAAAAAAAAAAAACCTCAAATAAAGTGAGATCCGAAGTGAATGTCATGATCAAAAGTTTTGAACCATTATGCGTATGAGACAATGAAATGGGAAGAGAAGAAAAAGGAACTCGTAAAACAAAATGAACAAACTGAAATTTTGATGACTCTTTTTTTTATTTTATTTATTTACTTATTATTTTTTTATTTGTTTTCTTCCACGACATCCTTGAGGTCCGAGTTTGTGCTCAATGGAATATACCCGTGATGCTTTAACTATTATTACTTTCCTTATTTTACTTTGAAACTCAGTGTAATATGAATCGTGTCGAAGAGCAAAAGATGAAAAAGTCGGATAATTTTATTGAAAGAAGTAACACAGAATACAACCAAATTTTCACAAAACAGTGTTAATATCCCTTAGTAGCATCCCCTATCTCGGAATCATCATGCGTAAAACTTTTTTACCGCATCAGAATTGACCGGTAAAGGTAACTCCTCTCCGTCCATCCTTGTGAGAATAAGTGCCCCTCCAGAGAACGCCCTTTTTACTACGAATGGCCCTTCATAATTTGGTGTCCATTTGCCTCTGAAATCCCTTTGTATGGGCAATATCTTCTTTAACACCAGTTCGCCTTCATGGAAATCCCTTGGATGTACTTTTTTGTCGAAAGCCTTTTTCATCCTTCTTTGATACAATTGCCCGTGGCACACCGCTGTCAGTCTCTTCTCTTCGATGAGATTGAGCTGGTCAAACCGAGCTTGAACCCACTCAGCTTCCTCCAATTGGGTTTCCAATAAAATTCGTAGAGATGGGATTTCCACCTCAAATGGAAGCACTGCTTCCATCCCATACACCAGCGAGAAAGGTGTGGCACCAGTGGACGTTCGTACTGAAGTACGATATCCATGTAAAGCAAAGGGAAGCATTTCATGCCAATCCTTATAGGTGACCACCATCTTTTGCACGATCTTCTTGATATTCTTATTAGCAGCTTCTACTGCCCCATTCATTTTTGGACGATAAGGAGAAGAATTAAGATGATGAATTTTGAACTCCTCACATAACTCTGCCATCATCCGGTTGTTCAGGTTGGTGGCATTATCAGTGATGATTTTGTTAGGCAACCCATATCTGCAGATCAACTCCCTTTTTATGAATCTGGTCACCACCTTTCTAGTCACGTTGGCGTAAGAAACGGCTTCGACCCACTTGGTAAAGTAATCGATTGCGACCAGTATGAAGCGATGTCCATTTGACGCTTTTGGCTCTATAGCTCCAATAACATCTATTCCCCACATTGAAAACGGCCATGGTGCAGACAACACGTTCAAAGTCGTGGGCGATACATTGATATTGTCTGCATGCATCTGACATTTCTCGCACCTCCTTACATGTGTACAACAATCATTTTCCATGGTTAACCAGAAGTAACCAGCTCTCAGGATCTTCCTCGCCATGGAGTGTCCATTCATGTGTGTGCCGAACGTACCTTCGTGCACTTCTTTCAATATCAATTCGGCTTCTTTTGTATCTACACATCTGAGGAGAATCATGTCATGATTTCTCTTGTATAAAATGTCCCCACTCAAAATAAAGCTACCAGCCAACCTTCGTAACGACCTCTTATCGTTTTCAGATGCTTTTTCAGGATATTCTTGGGTCTTAAGATAGTGCTTGATATCGAAGTACCAAGGTTTACCATCCACCTCCTCCTTGATGAACTGGCAATATGCTGGCTCCGTATGGCTCTTCATTTCAATCACTGGTAATTCTGTATTCGGGTCAACCTCAAACATGAATGACAAAGTAGCCAACGCGTCTGCTAACTGGTTATCTTCCCGTGGTATGTGGTTAAATGTGATGATGTCGAAACACTCCATTAATCCTTTGATGTATGCCTGGTAAGGGATTAATTTTGCGTCTCTTGTTTCCCACTCTCCCTTCAACTGGTTGATGACTAAAGCTGAATCTCCATATACTTCCAGAATTTTCACTTTGAACTCTATTGCCGCCCGAATACCCATAGCGCAGGCCTCATATTCTGCAATGTTATTCGTGCAATCAAAACACAGCCTTGATGTCATGGGCATATACTGCTGCTCTGGAGAGACTAGTACTGCCCCTATGCCATGCCCCATCATATTCGATGCTCCATCAAATAGTAATATCCATGTTTCTTCGTCTCGGTATTTACTGCCTTCTTTGAATAGAGTCATGATATCTTCATCAGGAAACTCGGGTTGCATTGGCTGATAATCGCTGATGGGATGATGCGCCAGGTATTCCGCTAATGCACTACCTTTGACGGATTTCTGAGTGACGTATACGATGTCATACTCTGACAATAGCACCTACCACCGAGCTATCCTTCCGGTGAGAGCGGGCTTTTCAAAAATAAACTTGATAGGATCCATCTTGGATATCAACAATGTAGAGTGACTCAACATGTATTGTCTTAGGCGATGAGCGGCCCATGCCAATGCACAACAAGTTCGCTCTAACGATGAATATCGTTGTTCGCAGTCTGTGAATTTCTTGCTCAAGTAATATATCGCATGCTCCCTTTTTCCAGCTTCATCATATTGACCCAATACACAACCCATTGACCTTTCCAATACAGTTAAGTACAAAATGAGTGGTCTTCCTGGCTCGGGTGGACGCAATACAGGTGGGTCTTGCAGGTATTGTTTGATTTTTTCAAAAGCGGCTTGACAATCCTCATTCCAAACCATAACTTGATTCTTCCGCAGCAACTTGAACATTGGTTCGCAGGTAGCAGTTAATTGGGAGATGAATCTAGCAATGTAGTTCAATCTACCTAGAAAACCGCGAACCTCCTTCTCTGTGCTAGGCGCAGGCATTTCTGATATCGCTCGCACTTTGTCAGGATCCACTTCTATCCCCTTTTGGCTAACCACAAAGCCCAACAACTTCCCGGATTTTACTCCAAATGTGCATTTGACAGGGTTTAACCTGAGTTTATACTTTCTCAATTTCTCAAATAATTTCTTCAAGTTGAGGACATGTTCTTCTTCTGATTCAGACTTTGCAATCATATCATCCACTTAAACCTCGATCTCCTTGTGCATCATATCATGAAAAAGTGTCACCATCGCCCTTTGATATGTTGCCCCGGCATTCTTGAGCCCAAAAGACATTACCTTATAACAAAAGGTCCCCCACAACATGATGAAGGTCGTCTTTTCCATGTCCTCAGGCGCCATCTTAATCTGATTATACCCCGAGAAACCATCCATGAACGAAAATAGTGAGTACTTGGCTGTATTGTCAACTAAAGTGTCGATGTGTGGTAACGGGAAGTTATCCTTCGGACTTGCACGATTCAAATCACGATAGTCGACACACATTCGAACCTTCCCATCTTTCTTAGGCACTGGTACAATATTTGCCACCCATTGTGGGTATTTAGCCACAGCCAGAAATCCTGCGTCGAATTGCTTCTGTACCTCTTCCTTAATTTTCAATGACATTTCTGGTTTCATTCTTCTTAGTCTTTGCTTGACTGGAAGGCATTCTTGCTTAAGTGGGAGTTTGTGTTGCACAATATCGGTATCCAATCCTGGCATGTCTTTGTAAGACCAAGCGAAAACATCCTTAAACTCCTTTAGTAGGGCTCGCAGCCCTTCCCTCACTTCCTTTTTCATGCTAGTACCGATTTTTACTTCCTTTATCTCTCCTTCCTCTCCCAAGTTGAGTACTTCAACATCCTCCTGATGGGGCTTTATTTCTTTAGACTCTTGTTCCACTAATCTCAAGAGCTCTGGAGAGGGTTCCGGGTCATCTTCATAATCATCTTCCGTATTATCGATAGGGTGCTCAAAATTAGGAATATCGACATTGTTATTTTCAAAACTTTCATTGTCATATCTGCATTTTTTGAATTTTAAAAAAAGAATAAATAAAAAAGGAAAACAAACCGATGACGAATGCAAAATGATGATAAACACAAACAAACACGATTTGATTATCACGCTGAGCAAAACATCAACCCGTAAGTCTTGAATCCTAAAGCCCCGGGTAAAGCCATAGGATTAATTAAACTATTACATTTTATTCAAATTAAGCATCACGGGTAGACTCAGAGTTTCCCAATTGTTGAGTGGTGCAGCTGGGGAGCAAGCCCGCACGAAACTCGAACATTCAGAGCTATCTTCATCCTCCACGGCGGCTATATGGCTAGTGTTCACCCATCCAGCACTGCGAAAACTTTCTTTGATACCACAAATGTGGATTTTCTTTGCCCTTGGTTCCCTTTTCCCCATTCGAGCCAGACTGCGTTCCTTCCTTTCCTCAATCAACTTCTTGTCATCTTCCTTGTTGGGTTTATACCCCAGGCCATATCTGTTTTTGTTCCCAATCATCTCCAATGGGAATGTACGTCCTTGTCCATACTTGCCTAAACCATTCCCGTACTTATAACCTTCTTTCAGCATGACCTTGGCTGCCATGATAGAGGTGCATGATAAATGTGGGTTCATAGAAAATGGCTCAACATAGGTGTTTCCCACAATTTCTAATGATTGAAAAGCAGTTTCCAGAGCTTCCTCGGCTGCCTCAATATATCGCGTGGACGATGGTCTACTCACAAGGAGGTCCTCCTCTCCTGATATTATCACCAACTTATCTCCCATAACATATTTCAGCTTTTGGTGTAGTGTGGAAGGCACAACTCCTACGGAATGGATCCACGGGCGACCCAACAAACAACTATAAGCCGGGAGGATATCCATAACTTGAAAAGTCACTTGAAAGACACAAGGACCGACTTGAACGGGCAATTCAATTTCTCCCATCACTACCCTTTTACTGCCGTCAAATGCCCTCACAATCATGGAGCTCGGTTTCATATGCATTCCTTCACAGGGTAGCTTTTCCAATGTCGATTTTGGCATGACATTCAGAGAGGAACCATTGTCCACCAAGACACGTGCTATAATGTGATCTAAACATTTCACGGAGACATGAAGAGCCTTGTTATGACCTCTCCCCTCAATGGGTATCTCCTCGTCAGTAAAGGTGAGGTAATTATTAGCGATGATGTTGCCAACGATACCCTCAAACTTGTTCAACGAAATACCATGCTCGACATGAGCCTCACTGAGTACCTTCATCAACAACTTTCTATGAGAGGTAGAATGCATAAGCAATTCTAACAAGGAAATCCGAGCAGGCATGCGTTTCAACTGCTCCACCACCTTATATTCACTCTGTTGAATGAGTTTTAAAAATTCGCAAGCCTCTTCCTCAGAGATTTCTTTCTTGTCTGCCTTGTTAGAGGTCTCCTCTACTTGCACCCCTTTCCCCTTTAAATGCTCCTTAGTATTTGCATCCATTGGTGTTTCATTATTACTAGCTTCTCTTCCCGTCAAATTTAGTGGCGTGAAGATTCGACCACTCCTCGTCATTCCGCCGATACCTGATATATTTTCAACAACTGGATCCCGGCTAGAGGAATGGCTTTCAATGCACTCTCCTTCATCGACTACATGTGTCCCATACCTCCAAGGGACAGCTTTATCGCTTTTGTAAGGAAAAGGAACTGGTGCATGGATGACAAAGGGTGATCTTCCTTGAATTACTGGTATAGGGGTGGTTCGAGTGAAGCGGATTATCAACGGCTCTGGCAAAGCTACATCTGGCTCCATACCAGTTTGTGCAAACACCTCCTCATGCTTGTCTTCATAGCACACTTGCATCAAATTCCTATCAAGCAGATCTTGTAGGAACTTTTCGAATTCAACGCATTCCTCGATAGAGTGCTCCGTGCATGAATGGAGTCCACAGGTTCTTTCCAGATCATGACCCCCGTTTAAAAATCCCAACTTTAATAATTCCTTGAAAATAAACCTTCTGGAACTTCGGATCTTACTTGCATCCCTTATCAGTTCATGCTTCTTAACTTCAATGGCATTTGTCGAGGCATTACCATGTCCGGATAACGGATTAGTATCAATGCTAGGTTTATCTTCTTGGAATTTTAGCCACCCAGCGTTAATCAGGGCCTGCACTTTGTGTTTAAAAGCCAAGCACCTTTCAGTTGAGTGACCCACGCCTTCCCCATGATAACTACACTTAGCATCTGCATCATAACCTCTAGGGTATGGAGGCTGCAGGGGTATCATTGGACATATAGCAACCAGACCCCTTTTGATGAGGTGAGGTAATAATTCAGTGTAAGTCATGGGGATGGGGGTGAAGTGGACAAAGTTTCTTTCCTGGGTTCTTCCCGGATAACCGCCTTGACCTGCATTCGGATTTGGATTTACACTTGGCCCAGTCCTCCAAGCATTGCTCGTAACGGGTTGTGATTGGTAGAATCCTTGTTGTTGTTGAGGCCTGATTGGATGAGCAAAAGCCGCATTGGCTGAATATGGAGGTTGGCCCAAGAATGGTCTATAATTGTGAGAAGGAGCCTGACCTCTCCATACAGGCATTGCCAATGTTGCATGCACGTCTCCCTCTTTTTTCTTTCCTGGATTGAAAGAAGGCTTCTTTTTAGAATTCTCCGTCGTAGATGGACCACTTGCAATCTTCCCGCTCTTTATCCCAATCTCTATCCTCTCGCCGATTATGACGACGTCAGCGAAATTGGCGGACACATTCCCCACTATATATTCATAAAATGGTGGCTGAAGCGTATTTACGAACATTGCCACCATTTCTTTTTCAAACAAAGGCGGCTCCACTTGCGTGGCCAATTCTCTCCACCGTTGGGCATATTCCTTGAAGGTCTCATTGTCCTTCTTTCCCATATTCTGTAATTGCAGACGGTCCGGTGCTATATGCGTGTTGTATATATACCGTTTTACAAAGGCGTCGGCTAGATCTGCCCAACAATGGATTCGAGAGGGCTCCAAGTGAGTATACCAGTTTAATGCTACCCCAACCAAACTGTCTTGGAAAACATGGATGAGTAACTGGTCGTCATATGCGTACGCAGCCATTTTTCTGCAATACATGGCCAGATGGTTCTTAGGGCATGTATCACCTTTGTACTTCTCGAATTCGGGCGCCTTGAACTTATACGGTATTTTTACTCCAGGAACCAAACTTAGTCTTGCAACATTTCCGAACCCATAGTTTTTCATCCCTTCAATAGCCCTCATTTTTTCCTCCAGAATCTCCAGTCTGTTTTTAGCACCGTTACTGATGTCGATTCCTGCACGCGCCGCGGTTTGTGATGCGGCTCTTGCTGAAGAATCGTGATTAACAATTACGTGCGGTATCGTAGTCACTCGTGTTCCTTCAACTGTGATCGGTTCATTCGTTTGAGCACTTACCAAGGGAGCTGACACAGAGGTAGGTCCATGAGTGGTGACTGGCGGGATGTCAATAGTTGTAGGAATGGGAAACGACACGTGCCCCCCTTCGATATATTCTCCTACGGAAGGAGTATATCCCGGGGGTAACCCATACAACGGGAAAGGAATCGATTGGCTAGTAGCATTGAAAAACGGGGGATAAAAATGGGCATTCCCGCCAACCAGCGTAGATGAAGACTCTCCAGTAGCCTTCAGGGCTTCAAGGGCAACCAAGATTTGTCCAACCTGGTCCTTCAACTGACTCATTTCAGCTTTGATGGATTCTTGTGACTCTTCCCAGCTTTCCATGATCCTTGAATTGGCTCGAGTCCTGTAGGGATGTCGTGGAAAGTTGGCCGTTTTTTTTACTGTTTTATTATTACCTTAAGTTAGATGAAATGCTTCAAACAAAAAGGAAAGAAAAAGGAAGAAAGAAATAATAAGGAAAAAAATGTGGTGCATGCTAATGATAGGTGGAAATCATAAGATCACGATAATGTTAATGATGGAAATCGATACAAGTTGATACCATACAAAACATCTTAAGTCTTCCATATAGAGAAAATCTAACAAGACATGAATCACTTCCTAGCCCGAGCAATGAAGGC
Source organism: Vigna angularis (assembly GCF_016808095.1). Lineage (NCBI taxonomy): Eukaryota > Viridiplantae > Streptophyta > Magnoliopsida > Fabales > Fabaceae > Vigna > Vigna angularis. Next base: position 54,585,751 of record NC_068970.1, on the reverse strand, counting down.
CTTCATTTCGCCTACTAGCCATTTACAATGATTAATAAAAAGCATTATCTCGGGAGGCGGGTTAAAAAAGTGGGTCGTGGCTTCGGCGTCCAACACCATCTTTGGGATATCTTCAATTGCTCCATTCGCCAACATAGCCAATTGGGAAAAACTTCCCTTCCAATGCTTCACAGCCTCTTCTTGCATCACGACGTGGTCTTTCATTTGTTTTACCAAGGCATGATGCCTTTCTCCAAACTCCATTGACCTCCACCGTTCCTCTTGCTCTTCAATGTACTCCTCCATCTGTTTTATCATGGAGCGATGCTCTTCTTCAGCCTCTGTCAGCTTCCAACGCTCTTGGTTCATCTCTGTCTCAAAAGACAAGGCCATTTCCTTCATCTCATGTCCCGCCTTTTCTACTTGAACCTGCGCTTCTCTTAGTCTCTTCAGAGCCTCTCGCTTATCTCTTTTAGCCTCTTCATACAGGAGCCTCCATTGTTTTCCCTCTTCTAATGCTGTGTTCTTCTCCTTTACTCTCATGGCCAGCTCTTTGCTCGCGGTTAAGAGGTCTTGTTTCAATCGGAATGTATAAACTCTTTCAGCCTTCTGACTTTTGACAATTTCTTCATAGGCCTGTGCTTTTTCTTCTTTATCATTCCTGATATCAACCAAATCGTTGCGCGCAGTCTGCAATTCTTTTCCCAACCTATCATTCTGCTCCCTCAGTTTTTTCATCTCTATCTTCAATTGCTTCACCTCATCGCTTTCTAGTTCTTGGGATGGCCCTTCGTTAGCTAGCTGATGAACGATCGATTTGAAAGGCAATTTGACTTCCTTTACTCTTTCCCAAATCCAGGTGTGATAATTAATTTTGTCGTCCATCACCCCCAACCGTAAATCCTTTTCTGCTCGCATAACATTCTCCCAAGCACTTCTGACTTTCCTCAATATCTCAGTGAAGTGTCCATCCTCATAATAGATGAATAACGTTGTAAGGTATTTCGGCGAGGGTGCCCCTTTCATGGGATGTCCGAATTGCCTTTGAACCAAGATAGGGTTATAATTTATGCAATATCGAGTACCTATGAGGGGTACATTGGAAAATGGGCCACAATAATGGATGGAGGGCTTAGTCTCAAGCCAAGGGAGACGCCATCTTACTTTTCCTCCATTCAAACTGGCAAAGAATTGGGCCCACTCATTCCCTCCTTTGTCTTTGAGCCCCTGGTGCAAAGGATCTTCCAACGGACACCTGTTATCACCCGATCCCTTACACAGACGCGCAGTCATCCACACATACAACGCCGATAGACAACAAAGTATTTTCTTCCCTTTTCTCTCGTGGCAAAAACTCATGGTCCCATAAACATCCGCAAGGACCGCTGTTACGGGATTCTCAGATCTCGTCTTTTTTGCCACGAAAACATCAATTGCGGTATAATCCACAAAGCTCTCTACTTTAGGAAACAACACGATGCCATACACGGTAAGAGCTAACACATCCATGAAAGTCTCCCAATCTTCCCCTTCTGCTAGATAATGCAAGTGCTGCTCCAAAAATCCTTGTGTCAGTCCACGCACTTGATTCCTTGTTACCAATCTGTCTTCAAGTTCTTTGGGATGTAGTTTTATTATGGCAGCAATAGTCGCGATAGAGGCATTATGTTCCAAATGCTGATATGGCGTGGTACCCTCAAGTGGCATTCCCAGAATGTGCTCAAACTCCTCTATAGTTGGTGCTAGCTGAAAATCTTGAAAGGTGAAGCATCTTAGCGGGGAATCATAATACTGTGCGAAGGCTGTGATAGCAGGCGACGACACTTCTACCTCCATTAGACTCAACAGGTTACCATATCTCTTCTTAAAGGTTTGTCTCTTTATGGTTTTTAGCCTTCTGCCCAACTTTATCAGACTTGTCAAGTTCCCACTGTGGGTCTTCAGGTGAGATTTATTTCTTAACATGAGGGACCCAGTATGTTGTGTAGCACCAGATCTTATATTGACTTCCATCTTCGCGATATCAAGTGAATACTGGATGATTTCCCCTAAAATTAGCATGTTACCGAATGATGCATGTTAAAGTGAGGTAAAATAAAATGATTAACAAAAAGCATGCACAACACGAGAATGCAAAGACATTATGATTTATTTATTTATTATTATTTTTTTTTTGAAAATGGAATGAACAGTATGAGGGTTAGAGGAATACACATTTCTCCCTTTTGTGCCTTATCAAAGGTTGGATGACTGAAGTTCTAAGGCCAAATATATGCACTCACAAGGATAGCTTCCTAATGCTTAAATCAGGCCACCAGAGCTATGGCTCTTTTCACTGTTTCTCCACAACAGTCAGAGTAATCAACTAGGTGTGGAGACACAAATGAAAAGAACAGACTCTGGTTGGGGTTCTCACGATAGCCAAACAGGAAGTACATCCCAGAGTGACACCGCTACACAACCCCTCTATTTCTAAGTTGCGCTCAGACCCGGGTATAGGGCCTCACTCATGATATGCATATGATGTGTGTGTGTGAAGGGAGAATGCAATTTATACACCCCAAACCCTCACCTGCAAAACAACCAGAAAATTCCCAGGCAGATATAACATGTTTTCTACCCTAGGGTTCAATATAATCAAAACAACATGTAAACAAAATGACAAATATCAAACAAAGATAAAGAAAAAGAAAGGGAAGAAAAACACAAAGAAAAACCACATTAAATTCGCACATTTAATTAAATGGCCTGACTCTCTGGCAGATTCTCCCCAGTGGAGTCGCCATCTGTCGCAACCGGAATCGCGACGGGACGACGATCCAATAAAAAGAAGAATAAATATTTTGAAAAGAGATTTTGGAGTCGCCACCATAGTTTATTCTGGAAAAATACGGAAAAAAACCATAAAATGATAAGGCATGGTCGAAATGAACCAGATTCCTGGTTCGGGAGTCGGTTACGTGTAGGGAAGGTATTAGCACCCTACAACGCCTACCCTAAGGCAGTACCTTTAACTAAATGTGCGAATGTAGATGTGGTTTTCAAAGTATTTAACTTCCCCTTAAAATAAAACTCAAAAGAAACAAACAATATTTTTTTTAGCTTTTTTGGCCCGACAAGGATTAACCTTGCTCCTACGTATTCTCATGTGAGAAATCAGGGTTACGTAGTTCTTTTAGAAAACTGCTTGAGAAAATTGTTTGGAAAATTGTTTGAGAAATCGTTTGGAAAATGATTTGGATTTTGGGAGAGTGAGCCTGACAAGGACTGGCCTTGCTCCTACGTATCTCCACTTTTGGTGGAGAATCAAGGATCACGTAGTTCTACAAGGCGATATTGTTGAAATATGGATGTTTTGGTTTTTGAAGACTTTTATATTTTTTTGGTATTTTATTGTAATATCTATATTTTTGCGTAATGAGTACTAGGCTGATGCGTACGATCGCACGAGCACCCACACGGCTTTTTCCTTTATTGTTTTGCGTAATGAGTACTAGGCTGATGCGTACGATCGCACGAGCACTCACACGGCTTTTTTCTCTTATTGTTTATTTGGGCAATAAGTACTAGGCTGATGCGTACGATCGCACGAGTACTCACACCGAAATTTATTATATTAAATGTTTTTTTTTGTGTTATATATATTTTTTATTATTTACAATTTTATAATTTTTGTTCATCATTTTTTTTTGTAAATTTTATGTAAAACGATGAAACAAGTTTAACAAATATAAACAAAACAAAGGGGCGGGTACTATACAAGGAATAACAATCGTAAAAAACTAAATAAAAATCAAGGAACAAAAACAAGAAAGGTCAAAGAGCAGCGGAATGTAGGAAAGAACGGGGTACCGAAGAAAGAACCTTCATTTTTTTATCATTTTTAGACATGGATCCGAGCCCAAAAGAAAGGACAGGGGTGCGCGGGTGAAATATGAGGTATGCAGGTGAAATATGGGGGTGCATTGAAGTATCTGGTTGTCCGGCCCAATTCATTTTTTTTTGTTTGCAAAGAGTGGGCTTAAGCCCAAATGAAAAGGGGTGTAAATATGAGTTGTGCCTCAACAGAAAGAAAGGTAACAAAACACGCTAGGCCCAAAGCCTTTCTGTTCAGAAAATCATTAGGGATTCAAATGAATTCCCCATTTTCCAAAACTTAGGTCTCTTTCTTCTTCCCTTCTACCGATACCAAACACTGCAAATTGTGACCCAAGGTGTTGCGAGCGCAGCCTTCCACCGCCGAGACTATCGCTAGGTTGGACACCCACCGTCATGACCATCGTCGGCCGTCGCTGGAGCTCTTCCCCTTTTCCTTTCTCGCGTGCGATTCTCTGACACCGGCGATCAAGGGAGGGGTTCGCCTCCGCCTCAAGACCCTACTCGCGCCGGTGCAACTCCCAGCTACCGTCTCCGCTGTCTCTTCGAATCTGGCCACCACGACCCAGCCTTCACGTTACCGTTCCTCTCCCTTTTTTTTTTTTTCAAGTTGCCGGGTGGTTTCCATGTGTAGGTCGAAGAAATAAATTTGAATTTGAGTTCGAAATTGGATGGTGGATGTTGTGGGAAGTAATGGAATTGGGAGTGAAAAAAAAGGCAGTGGTTTATTACGGTTACGGGTGTTGGGGTCGAAAATGAAGAAGAAAAAGGAGTGAATATGATGGGCTTGGCAGGAGCGTGATGTCCACTCCGGCGAGGGACGCTGCGGGTGATGAAGATCCAGCGGTTGGGAAACACGGTGATGGGATTCAATGGGGAAGCGATGGTATATGGAAATACGGGTGATCAGAACAGAGACGTGGGACCGGCTGGTGACGAAGGCAGAGGCGTATGGTTTCTCAGGAAATCTCCTTGTTGAGTGAGTGAGAATAGTGTGAGAGAGGGTATTAATTGAAGATTGATGTTGGCCGTGATGGCTGCGCAGTGGGTGGACAAAAATTATGGAGGTTTGGCCATGGGAATAGGTGTTTTGAGATGAAAATGAAGATGAAAAAGGATGAAGATGAAAGTGATGGCCGTGGGGATGATAATGGATGAAGATTAAGTTGAGGTTGTGAGAGGATTCAAAGGCCGAGGTTTGAGGACGGAGAGGATGCTTTTTTTTGTATGCAGGTGAGTGTACGAGGGAGGATGATGAAGGTGATCATCCCCACTAGCCGTGGGTGTGTTTGATGGATGAAGATTGTTGTTGAGGTTGGAGTTCGGCCGTGAGGTCAGGAAGAAGAAGCAGAGGGAGCCAGTGCCCCCCAGGTATTGGAGATGATGGAGAAGAAGTTGAAGCTGTTGGTCGAATGGTGATAATGAAGATGGTGGGTGTTGGGGACCTGAAGGAATCGGAGATGAAGGCAGAGGAAGATGTGGGATTCGAAGGAGGTGTTGCACGGAAAAGAAAATGGATTTGGCAGGGGCGTGTGGTTGAGCCGAGGGGTGGCAAATGAGTATGGTTGATGATTGAGGGAGGGAGAGTGACACACCGGGGGAGTTCTCGGTGGTTGGGAGAGCGGTTCCAGTGGAGGACGAAATGGTTCAGTGAGGATGAAAACACTGTTCTATTATCTTTGTCATCCCATTTACTGTTTCGATTTTAATGTTGATCGTAGGAAATGGACAAAGACGTGGAAGCCTATTTTTGATCGAAATGGAACAAAAGAAGCGGATAAGAGTGGGTCCGGGGAGATGATGATGATTGATAACAGTGAACATAAACCAAAATCCACAACACCAAGAGCAATCAAAGACAGTCGTAGGCAAACCTAGCAACTTCAACAGACATATATGCATACGTGCAAGAGCAAGCAAACAACTCATTAAAACAACATTACTTACCTCTCGAAGATCTGTTTACTATGGTAAGCTTGCGTTTCCAATGAATCCCCTTTTCCCTTGAGTGGCCGACTTCTCCCTTCTCTTTGCTGTGAATAATGTCACTGGTTGCCTCCCGGATGACCTCCCTGTCCTCGTGTCCTTGGTGCCAATGGGGTTTAGAGTTCGGCCATGGTATATAGCTAAAGATGATGGTTGAGGGGAGATGATCTTGTTGAGTTAGAAAAGCGTGAGGTAAGGATGAAGAATGGTGAGCTGTAGCCGGTAACCGTGGGCGTGTCGGTGATTGGAAATGAAGGGAAACTTGAAGATTCAGTCCCTGGTCAGTGAAAAATTGGGAGTGGAAGGAAAGGGTGGCTGGAAGGGTGTTGGTAGTAGTGTTGGAGATGAATGTGATGATCTTGGTCGTGGTGGTTGGAGCTTCTGTCTGTTTTTTTTTTGTGAGGACGATAGGTGTTAGAGATGAACATGAGGGGAGTCCTCTCAGAAGATGAAGACGTTAGCCCCCCCTTTCTTCTCTCCCTCTTTTTTAGTCTTGTAGTGGACTGCATCTTTACAGACCTGCCAGACGGAATCTGTACAGAGGTGCAAGATGGGCAGTGGCAGAATGCCCGTGGTAGACAAACGAAAGTGCCAAAAAAGATTCTCTTCCTATTTTAATCCGCATAAACCCATGCTGTGAGTGTCCTTGGTCAGCAGCCTTCACTTTCGCCGCGTGGTGTGCTTTCATGTGCCTTAGTAGCTTTTCAGACGGTTAATGGCGAACACGGCAGCTGAACGTGGGAATCTTTGCTGTAAAGCCGCAGCCGCCATCTTTTTGGACGTTCGGTCAAAACGGAAAACACAACCGAAAACGAACGACCTTTGGTACCACAAAAACGAACGCTCGGGCAATTCGTACCGAAAACGAACGTTCGTTTATTTACATGAACGAACGCTCATACCGAGCGCTCACGAGGTGAAACATGGCCGAACGTAAACAGTAGCCAAGAACGAACGTTCAGAGGATCAACCAAAGAAAAACCGAACGCTCACCTTCTGGGAATAAAAATTTAAGGACGAACGCCCGAGATCACGAAACCACAACGAACGAACGCTCGAAATTGTCCATGCTCTGGACGAACGCCTCAACACGCAAATTGCCGAACGCTATACAGGTCCTGGCATGAAAACGAACGCTGGCCGCACGATCGTCCAAAAGGTATGAATGGCCGAACGGTAGAGTATGAACAAATGAGGACGAACGTCAATAGAGGGAAGGACGAACGGGTTGAAACGAACGTTCGCATAAAGGCGAGGACGAGCGCTTCGAAACAGAGGACGAACGTCCCAAATTAACACATGGCCGAACGGCCAAATAGTGGAATACCGAACGCTCAAGCAGTCGCTTCTGGGCGAACGGTCGCAGAAAGAGTGGGGAAGGACGAACAGTCACTGTTCGGACGAACGTCCACAGCAACAATGGGGAAGGATGAACGGTCACTGTTTGGACGAACGGTTTCAGCAACGGGAAGAAACGAACGTTCAAAAGAGGACGAACGCTCACTGTTTGGACGAGCGTCCATGACAACGTTCAAAAGAGGACGAACGCTCATTGTTTGGACGAACGTTCAAAAGAGGACGAACGCTCGCAAGCTTGAATACTGGCCGAACGGTCGAATAGTGAAAAAGGACGAACGGTCGCATGAGGGAGAGGACGAACGTTCAAATGGTGAACGTTCCAGGATGACCGAACGGTATGGGACGAACGTTCCACAATTGGAGAACCAACGCTTGGGTCGAACGCAAGCCAAGAACGAACGTTCAGAAGGTAAAGTTCTTATTCTGGCCGAACGCTTAAAAGTTACCGAAATTCCAAAAACCGAACGTCCTAAACCGAACGCTCACGGAGAATTCCAAACAGACCGAACGCTTGAAGAACGGTTTACTAATAGGACGAGCGTCACAATACCCAAATGTCGAACGCTCGGTCAAAACATAAAACGAACGAACGCTCACATTGTATGAACGAACGCTCTAAAACAACTTAAAACACTGCCCTCAATAAGTTGAACGCTCGGTTAAATGAACGAACGCTCAAACCAACGAAACACACGGACCGAACATTCACAAACCAAAACGAACGTCCACAAACAAAGAACGAACGTCGCAGGCCGAAAGGGCGAACAGTGAAAAGACGAACGCCATAGGACGAACGCCAGAGGACGAACGCCCTCAGTGGAGGACGAACGTTGTTGTGATTATTATGATTTTTTTTTTTTATTTTTTTTTTTTTTATTTTTTTTTTTTTTTTTTTTAGAAATAAATTTATTAATCAACCCGGACGAAATTGAGTGTTGACAATTGGCCTAGACTTTCATGTGATTTGTTGATTATTTAAGACTTGAGAAACGAAAATTGGCGTTTAGAATGCAAAAACGAAAATAAACATGCATGCAAAGATTGATCAATTGACCTAGAAAATACGCAGTTGAATGATATGGATGAATTGTGTTGTTAGGGTTTCCGATTTCATCTTATCCACTCTCATATATTTACGAATTCTACTCCTTCATTAATGTTAATGCCACTCTCTACTTTACCCTAAACCTGATGTCTCGGTGAAAAGAGTTTACTCCTAATTACTAGCTTACAATGTCTTGTCTTCCTAGCAATTGATCATGCATTATATTCGCACAGAAGCTTAAGGCAATGGGTCCTCTTATCCCTATGTCTAGGTAATATTGCTCCCGAGAGAATTCCCCCATGTCTAGATTTTCCCGTATGTGTCCATAACAACAAAATCAAATATCACGGTATTGAATGAATTAAACAAAGCATTGTTAACACCCTGACAAGTGTACCAGATCGTATCAAGTAATAAATAAACAGTAAGTCCGAGTATCGTCTCCCAAAGGACTCTTAGGCCTAAACGTTCATGTGATTAATGGAAATCATGAGATTTGAGCAAACAATAAGTTGAGTTTTAAATGCGAAACAAAAAGTAAACATGCATGAAAAGGTTTTGATCAATTGGCAAGAAAAAGATATGGATGAATGGTGTTGTTGGGGTTTACGGTTTCATCCTAATCCACTCTCAAATATCTACTATTCTTATTAAATTCAACTTTGTTATCAATGTTTATGTCACTTTCTAGTTTACTCTAAACTCGATCTCTCGGTGAAAAGAGCCTAATCACAATTACTAGTTTACTATGTCTAGTCTCCCTAGCAATTATTCATGCAATACACACAAAAGCTTAAGGCAATTGATGTTCCTATTCCTATCTCTGGGTAATATTCATTATCAAAAGTATATGAATAAAATAAGAAATTCGATATAAGAGAGTTTCAAAGAATTATATTGTTTTTATTTTATTAGGCTTGAATCAGATTAGGTCCATGAGACAACTTATAAATACAGAGCTAAGACTAAGCCAAGGTACGTTCCATCTACGCCTCACTGATACCTAAAAACATTCAATTGTTGAATTATGAAATCTAAACTTATATTTTGGATTGTATAATTATAAACTATGTTCATTTTATATAGTTTAGAACTATATTTTGAATAATCTAAAATGTCAATTATTATTTAAATAATAGTTATTTTCCAAAACAATAAACATGTAACGTGATAGCATATTTTGAAATATTAATTTTCATCGACAGATGTAAAAGATGTGTTGTGTTTCGCACTATTGAGTATAACTTTGTCAATATGACGTTGACATGAATATTTGATTATCCTGATTTCAATATAACTAACATTTTGATAGGTCTCCGTTTTACACGCTTGATTGTTTTCCATTATCATTACAACAATTCAATAGTAATAACTTTTCTATATTCAATTTTTTAGGATTAACTATCAGAAATATTCTTTAATGTGGCATGATATTAAGGATATATATCATGTTGATATGGAAAATATATTTTTAGACACTAAGTCAGAGGAATTGAATTAATCTTTGAAATAATGGTAGATGTTTTGATATTTATATATTTAAATTGATTAGAATTTTATATTTTGACATAATAAGATTATAATATGTTATGAATTTAGTTTTAGTAAGTATTCATTGAATTTTTTTTCTTGTTTATAGTTTATATGATTTTTTTTGTTTAATAGTTAATGAAAAAAATGTATTGGATTCTGAATGATATGAATGTGTTTTTTTATAAAGTTCAATTATTTTTTTCTACTTCTTTTAGTATGAAATGTGTATATGGGAGAGAACTTCGTTTTGGTTGGATGAGGTGTGACCAGATAAAATTTTGGTTTTCTCTCGAAACTTTCATACAGTAGTTTACATATTGATTTGAATATTCAAGAAAAAAAATGAGTGGTTTTATATTTTTTGTATCGTAATAATATTGAATCCTTTTCTCATTCACCCTTTCATTGTTTTTATTGTTGTCGGAATAGTTGTAGAAAGTTTTTTACTTTAGATTTTGTTGTTTAGTTTATAAAGCGTCTTTTTAGTCTTTTACTTAAAATTACTATTATTATTGTAATTATTTTAAATGATTTGAAGGATGAAAAATCGTAATACATTTCAAAATCTAATCTTATGTAATTTTTTAAATTAAAAAGTTAATACATATAAATGAAAATAAATCCAAAAAACATGATATTGGAGATGTCTCACCTTCAATTAAACTTAAAATCTCTTTATTAAGAACCAATAAAAGCTAACTAAGATGATACTTTTTTATTCTCCTTAATAGTCCCATCATCCCCTTTATCCTTTTACATTCAAATTAAATTAGGATCATTCATAGCCAAATAAAAAAAATAACAATTAACCACATATATACAAGATGTTATCGAGCTGAGATGCCGTAGAAAAAATCATCCTGGCCTTCATTAAGAACATGATTTAGATAATCAGAAGATTAAACACCCTAAATAGAACATTACATAGGTGACCCAAGATTAGGCCTAATGAAAATCAATTGAGGAAAAAACATGTAACATATGTAATAGAAGACATTATCACTACTACAAAAAGGTACATAGATAGCGCTTTTGTTTTTATCATCATAGCATTTATAAAGCACTATCTATGTGTGCGCTATCTACTGTCAGCCACCAATAGATAGCGCTTTGGTGGTTAACAAAAGATAGCGCTTATTTAAAAAAGCGTTATCTATTAGTCTAAATTTTTTTTAAAAAAAATAATTTTAAAATAAAATAAAAAATATTGATTCTATTACGTACAAACCCACACTATCTATTGGTTCTATTATATACCAAAAAATATAAAATATTGAGAAAAATATCACAAATGTCACAAAAAGAATGTTCATTAATATCGTTAAGTCGTCTAGTATGTGTCGTGACAATACATTAGTTTATAAGATAATATATAGGTTTAATACATCATTTGGTCCTCTCTTTCGGGGGTTTGGTTCAAAATGATCCCAACTTTGGAAAAAGTTCATTAAGGTCCCATATTTTATTAAAAAATGTTCAATATAGTCCTTTTCGTAGACGCCGTTAAAATCATAACGGTGCAATTGCTAGCATGGCGAAACTTCAATGACCTGTTTACTTCGATGCTTACGTGGCTCTGTGAAGTCATTTTAATGTGTAAATATTTAAGAAAAAAATAAAATGAAGTAAAATAGGTTAAGTCTGGGTTAAATTAAAAAACCCTTATCTGATTCTGCTGGGTTAAAGTAAAAAACGCCATTTCTGGGTTTTTCGTTCTTGTGAAACTGGTCATTGCTGGTGATTCTGCTGCTGATTCCTTCAAGGTGTAAGTGGAACATCGTACGTAAGTGAGGTAAGTGGTCCTAATCTAAACCTAGTTAGTTGATGTTCTTGTTGTGTTATTTGAGGGTTAGGGTTTAATTTGATTTTGTGTTAAATTTATTCTTTACATTATTATATACATTTAACTCACTGTAAATGATGTATCAAATGTTCATTTATTTATTCATATGGACAGGAGTTGATGCCAACTATTCAAGAACTTTTGCCTGGGCCAAACCAAAGATTGTGCATGAGGCACCTCTACCCAAATTTTAGAAAGAGGTTTCCTGGTCAGATTTTGAGGAATTTGATGTGGAGGGCTGCCACTAGCACGTACCCCCAGGCATGGGAGAAGGAAATGCTAAAAATAAAAGAGGTCAACCTAGATGCATATAAATACTTGATAGCAATTCCCCCCAGGTACAATTTTTCTATAATAAGCACATTTCAAAAAGTTTTGGTATGGTTTCTCATTTTCCACATTTATATTCATAACAAGTATTGGTCAAGGTCTCGATTCACAACACAAGCTGCATGTGATTCCCTTGACAATAATATTTCTGAAGCTTTCAACAGCGTTATTGTGCTTGCCAGAGGAAAACCAATTATCACAATGCTGGAGGAGATAAGACTTTATCTAATGAAACATTGGGCCACCAATAGAACCAAGGTCGCATCTATGGATTTCAATATTTGCCCAAAGATAAAGAATAGGCTTATGAAGGAATCAAATTTGTGTAGATATTGAATCCCAAGGTAAAATTGTTATTTATATATTATCCAAAATGATTTAGGATTTATGTTGATGGTCTGGACGAAAGTTGAATGGTTTGGATGAAATTTTATTTGAATGATTTTATCTAATGATTTAGGAATTATGTTGATGGTCTAGACGAAATTTTATTTGAATGTGCTTTATTTTTGTCAGCTGGTCTGGACGAAAGTTGTTTGAGGTTAGACACACTGCAGTTATGGCAAACAAGTTCACAGTGGACCTTGAGAGTCAACACTGTAGCTGCAGGAAGTGGATGATAAGTGGCATCTCGTGTTGTCATGCAATTGCCGCAATGAACTACTCAAATGAAGACCACAAAATTTTATACCATCTTGGTTCATAAGATTCACATATGAAGAGACGTATGCCTCTATGATTTATCTAGTCAATGGGCAGTTGCTATGGGAAAGAACAAGCTATCATGATGTCCTGCCACCAATTACTCGAAAGTTGCCTGGGAGGCCAAAGAAAAAGAGAAAGTTGGAGGCATGAGAATTGGCAAAGAATGCCACCCAAATGAGTGTTGATGGTCATAGAAAGAAATGTACCATCTGCCGTCAACTAGGACACAATGGAAATAAGTGCCCCTTACGTCTAGACATCACACAACCAACTGAACAACAACCTACTCAGGAGTCCATTCCACATTCAACTCCACAGCCACCCCAACCTACTCAGGAGTCCATTCCCAATTCAACTCCACCAATCATAAGGAAGAAGTTAGATATCAGAAGAAAAGTTTAGATGTCAATTACAAAGACTTTGGATGTATTTTGAAGTTATACAAAACACCAGAATTATGTACTATTTTGCTGCATTTCCTATTTTGATGAAGTATTTAACTTATGTACTTTGACTGTCAAGTAATCAAGTTTTATGATGTACTTTCTAGCTGCACTATGTTACATGTGTTATTATGTACTTTTGTTAGTTCATTATGTGCTTGTGTTAGTATATTATGGCAGATATGTTACATGTGTTGATGTTCATTTGGAACCAAAAGTATATCAATTTAAATTCAAAAGGGGACCACTTTGGACATTTTAAAATGAAAAGGGATACTAAATTTAACATTTCACATGAACACCTTCACATTACATTAACCTTTACCCTCACATTACATGAACAAAAACATTCACTTATACTTCAATGTAAACATTGAGCTTCACATTACATCAACATAAATACTGACCTAGACCTGAACGTAAACCTACAAAGATCAACCTAAACAGAACCACATTGTGACAATGTTCACCGCAATAACAACACACATAACTCCAACTAACAATTTTATCATTTTCTGCAACTTTTGGACTAAAATTTCCAGATCAGATATCCTCCTCCTTTGTCTGACAGTGTCACCATCTCTTTCGTCATTATTTTCTTCATTACACCACTTGAAAAAGTTACAGTACATCCCTCTTGAAGATTCACCCTGTTATGTACCAAATAAGCCACCAAAATTGGTTCTAAGTCATCAATCTATTAACAAATTAATTTCAAATAAAGTGAGGAGGGTTTTCAAAAAATCTTGTAATGACGACATCCCCAAAATTGTATGCCAGCATTCTGTGAAGTTTTCGCCACTTTGCTCATAGCATAATCACCACATTTGCAACAAGGGATTACCCCACATCCCCTCCAAGCACTATTATTTGAGGATTGCGAATTTCTTTCCCACCCTATTTTGGAACAAGACGAACACCCTTGGGAAGAAGCCATCTCTATCTACCCTAGGGAAGAACATTGTGCTGAAAAAAGGGAACCCTAACCACCCATTTGGACGAACCCTAACCACCCCTTTTAATACATACAATAACATCAACTTTACCTATTTCCACCACCTCACTGAACTACAACGTGCCACGTAATCATCAAACCTCACACCTCATTCAGGTTAGGCCACGGTGGCATTGGCACTGTTAGGTTTTTAACGGTGTGAGTGAAAAGGGCACTAATGAACCTTTTTTAACAAATTATAGGACCTTACTGAACTTTTTTAAAAGGTAGGATCATTTTGAACCAAACCCAAAAAAGGTGGGACCAAAATAGGTATTAAACCTAATATATACAACCATAAAATATATATCATATCAATACTTATAAACATGTACATCACCCTAACATAATCTATAAGCATGTATTAATTACATCTAAACACTAATTTTTCCTAACTTCAATGATTTGACTTTCACGATATTGTTAACATCTGCAACTAGAAAAGTACTACAAGAAAGAAAAATAATATAGAATTAGTTAATTAAATTTTACTACAAAATAATTATGACAATGAAGATAACTTACATCAGTTGTAATTGTTTCTCCTTCATAGTATGTGATAATTTCCTTCATATATTGACACACGTTATACCCATACATTGTCGTTGGGTTGTCTTGGACACTAGAAAACCAAAATTAAAAAACATCTTTATGATGTGAACATCAAAGAGAACCAAAACTCTAGTATACTCCAAACAGATTCAGGGCATGATAACAAATAACTATATTCAGTATAGAAGTTTAAACTCTTAATAGTAAATCATGCTTTCATTACAAGCGCATACTCCTCAAACCATTTTCACAATAATATAAGTTATTTAACTAACAAATACCATACAATAAGAAAATAAGTCTTTAACCATTCAATACAAATTATTCACCTAACCAGTAGAATGCAAGCAGCCATAACCTGAACTAAAGGTCACATAAGGTCATTCAATAATTTAATTATAGGTTTGTATAACCCTAGTAAATAAATAAAATTAAAGCATGTATAAATAAAAACAATACAACTAAAACTATACATATAATACTGATAAAATAAACTTTCACTGAATATATTTGTTTCTGCAAAGAATTTTTAAAAAATTACTAGAATATAAAAAGAAAATTCTCAATTGCTACTTATGAATGACAAATCTACTTCTGAAGAGTTATAGTATTTCAAACCAGGGAAAAGAAATTCACCTACTTTAAAACATTAAAAATTTAAAACTATCAACGGTGATACAAAATAGTTCTTAGGTTATTATAACTCACTAGGGTGGGCCTATATATCTGGTATGGAGACAAACTATAAAGAGTCGGTGATTCCCACTCTTAAGTTTTCATCCCATTCTTAATCTTCTTCTCTAACAAACAGGATGAGTCACAACCAATATACATATGATATGCATGAAATTGGATGACTCAAAGTCGTTCAGATCAATGATCCACAATAGAGGAAGACTCTGGCTTGATTAACGATTAACTATTAATAGGTTTAACTGTTAAAATTTAGCAATAAATGTTATAAGTTTAGTTCCAAGTTTGGATTCGATTCAGGAATACTTAACATCACTATATATTAAGGAATACTTAGGGATGGGTGACCTTTTGGGAAGTTTTCCCGGAAAGTGTGCGAGTGAGGACAAAGTACACTAGAAAGCCACGTGGTGATGTGTGGGGGCAGTCGACATTCCCTATAGGTTGCCGGGGCGTTACAAATGGTATCAGAGCCTAGCCTCTCCCAGTACGGTGTGTTTCTAGGACGAACCAGTCGGAAGCTGGTGGGCATGTGACGCCCGGGCACTGACGAGGGCAGGGAGTGATCGCCGGTGCAAAGCGTCACGGACAATGAACGGCTCCTGACAGGCTTCCACCACCACTATAGCAGCAAAGATCTAGAACCTTTATTGATATAAACTGCCCATTCTCACGATGATCTGCATAAACCGAGGATATTTAATATTATATATTAAATCAGTTTGGAAAAGAAAATTCATTAGTCCAATTAATCATTAATTCACCATGAAAATAGTTTGGTTTAAAATTTAAATCCAATTCAATTGACTCGAGTTAAAAGCATTTGGGATTTGGATCATTTTTAAATTTCAGCCTTACTTTCATTTTTCTTTGAAGTATTCAAAAAATTACTAAGATATGTAATTAATATAAAAAAATTAAAAACATGAAGTATCTAATCTGCAAATCATTATAAAGCTAACAGTTGTATAACTTTTAAAATCTATACTATTAAGTTCACAACTTGAAAAATGATTATATACTTTTATAAAATAAACGTAAATATAAGTGATCTCATAAATTTATAAATAAAAATATAAGCATATTTACAAGTTTGTTTTGGATTAGATTGATTTTTGAAATCAAATCCAAACTCCAATATAAAAAATATGTTTTTTTCTTTTTTCAGTTTTTCGCACTTGTTTTTTTATGAATAACCATACATAAAACAGTTCAATAGAAAAGTCAATATTAGAATAAATAATATCTCCCTTCTTTGATCGTAGTGTAATACAACATCTCGTGGTTTCAGTTTCATTGCTTAATAGTAGTTACTGAATTAGAGCGACAGTGTCAATAAGCTGCACTTCAGTTGTCTAATAACTTGTTATGTAGGCCTAGGTAATTACTATTGACTGGCTGCATATCTTTGTGAGTGTTGTCATATCTTTGTGTTGAGGAATTGTAGGAAGTTACTTAACCAATTAATTCTGTGTACTTTGTTTCAGGTTCTTCATCCTGTATATTTACTGGAAGGTATAGAATCTCAATCTTTATACATCCTTCATTCATTAGACTTAAGCTCTATCGGTGAAATTTTTTCTGTAAACACTTTTAATAGAGAAAAAGAACAAGAAAAAATGATTTTTTTATTAACATAAGTTACTTTATCTACTGGAGTAGCTATAAGAAATAATAAACTACACAAATTAACTCATGTATAATTGAATTTAATTTTTCCTTTATTTTTCTTTCCTAGAACTATTTATGTAAAAAAGTTTTCAAACAAGAATCAATTGGTGCGTTTTGAATTTGTTATATGTTGATGGATTTTTTTTCATCAGTTCAAACTCGAGCACTGGTGGATTGAGTATACCTCCAACAGCACTAGGGCCATCAGGCCCCTTTGGTGGAAGTGTGAACCTGCAAGTGTGTAGCCTTAAGTATTTGATATCTGCAATTGCTGTATTTTTGGCTCTATGAATGCTCTTTTAATGGTTCGTGTAATGTGTTCATCATCGATTTTGTTTTTCTTTTGTCCATTTTATTCTTCAGATGTGTCCCATCTAGTGCATTTGGGATCATTGTAATTCATCACTCTTAAGATAGGTAGTTATTAAATCTAGTTTTTATTTTTATTTTATTTTTTTATTAATGTTTCTTCTAATTCATCACTCCGTGCTTCCATATTAGGTAATTAATTGATTACATCTTAATCAAAGGTTAAGGCAATATTCAGCTGTCAACATAATACACTTTTGCTTTAAAAAAGTTTCATCATTAAAGAAACAATGGAAGCTCCTTAATTGCTGATCCTTAATTGCTGATCACTTCACGAAAGGAATCAAAACTAAACCTCTAGTCAAGATAATAGTGCAAAAAGTATATAAATTTGTGTGAAAAACATAATATGTCAATATGTAGTTCTTAAAAGTCATAATAAAAGACAATTAATTAACAAATGTTTTTGAGGAATTTTGCCATGAACTTGGTATATAACATGCAATCAACTTGATGGAATGCTCTTAAATAATTACGCAAGTTGAAACTACAACAAGGTCATATTGTTTGGATTCGAAAAACTATGAGCAACAAAAGAAAAGTAGGTTGAAGAGTTGTTAAAAGGTATTTTGAGCATATGCACACACCTTAATATCGATGAAGTGAATGTTATGATTCTGATTGAGATTGACAATTCATCACTCCATTGACAATCATTTAATTTAACAAACAATTTGAAAGAATGAGCAATGAATGAATGTTGAACTAAATCTTGTTAAAGAATTATGAGAGAAGACTAAAATTTAATGAGACATGCAAAATAAGAACAACTTACGGATATAATTCTAAACTTAAAATGATATCATCCCAGTAGAAAATTTGTGTGACAAAAAAAAAGATGTAGGACCCATTTTACGATAAAATCCACTCAAATTGAAAAGAACCATATTAAATTAGACTATTATAAATTAAAACACTTATATAATGAAACAATACCAAGAATTTAAAAAAGTAAGTCATATATTGTTTCTACCATTGATTTTGTTAGAATTAAATCATGACCCCACAAATGCTTTAAAGATGAAAACAAATTTGTTTGCACTTGAATTTTTCAACACCTACCAAAAGTGTGACATGTGAGTGCATTATCAAAAGCTTGTATCATTTTGGTTTGTTTGCTTGTTACTTTCAAAAATAAGCTACTAAGGTGATGTATAATGTAAGTAAGCTTTTTAATTAAAACAATATAGTTTGTGTTTAGGAGAGCAAAAGTGTGAGTTCTTGAATTTCTTATATATGTCCTCTTAGTATCAAATTGGTATCAGAATAAGTTATATCCAACATTGGTTTCGTGAGTTTGAGAGAGAATTAGTAAAACAAATTGAGTGTGCGAAGAATGAAAAACATTTCACTTTATCAAATTTGTAGAGTCTATCGAAGAGAGAGAGAAATTTCCACAAATTACAATTTTGTTTGATCCAGTTCCAAATTAGATGAGAAACTAGAATGCAATTATTGGACATTGTTGATGTCCACCCATTTGAAAGCTCACAATAGTTGAAGCTTTATTGAACTAGGTTTACACCAAGGAGTTGATGATACAACTCAAAGGAAGGATCAACCGATGTTATCGCAAATTCACCAAGGTGTAGGCTATTCAATTTTTGGCAAAATAACAAATGCCAAAACAAGCAAAGAAGTAAATAAAGCTTTGAAATCCAAACTGCAATCCATGCGTTGAGAATATGAAAAATAAGAGATGTCTAATTCAAAAACCATGAAACAATATTTTTCACGGGTAACATACCTTGTTAATAAGATAAGGGTATACGGAGAAGATATTCTCGAAAACAAGGTGGTAGAGAAAATTCTACACATCATGCCAATCATGTTTGATCATGTGGTGACTACAATAATTGAGTCCCACGACACACACACCATGACATTTGCAGAATTGCAAGGCAGCATTGAAAGTCATGTAAATAGAATTTTGGAGAAAACTGAAAGAGTAAATGAAGACACATTGGAAAGCCAGGTTAATTTTACCAACATAGATAATTCAGTCGAAGTGAAGACAATAAAGGTTGTGAAGGTGGAAAGATAAATTTCAAAGGTAGGGGTTCTGACAACTTTAGAGGACAATCAATAATGGAAAGATAACATTTTCAAGCCACCTAATCAAGAAATAAGTGGACATGATTTCAGATTTATCAATCATGGAAGAGGAAGATGAGACTTCAACTACCAAGGAAGGAAAAATTTCAGTTGATACTAATGTGGAAATTTCAAACACGGAATTGTATATTGTAGATTCAAACAATAGGCAAATATAGTAGAAAATCAAGATCATCATACTGGTGAAAGTTCTAATAACCCACATACTTTACTTCTAGCAATAAATAATTTTGCAAGTGATGAAAATATTTGGTATTTAGATAATGGCTGCAACAACCACATGTGTGAGAAAAAAAGAGTTATTTTCCTCACTAGATAAAACAATAAAATCTATCGTGAAGTTCGGGAGTAATACAGATATTCCAATTTTGGGGAAAGGAAGAATTGGTATCAAATTAAAAGATGGTTCTCATAATTTCATTTATGATGTTTTCTATGCTTTTGGACTTCATCAAAACATTTTCACTATAAGACAACTATTAGAAAAAGACTACAACATGCAAATTAGTAACGACTCTTGTACATTGATGGATGAAAATAAGATATTTATTTCCAAGGTAAAAAATGACTTCTAATCACTTGTTTCCTTTGAAAGTTTAGCTTAAAGAACTATCCTACTTAAGTTCTTTTGTACCAAATGATGACTGCCTATGGTACATGTGATAATGTTAATTCTTACCATTATCTAAACATCAATTTAGTAGCAAAATCAACTCTTTTCTAGCTTGTAACTTGCTTAATCCTCTCTTTTATCTTAGTTTTATGAATAATTGTGTTTTGGGCTACTTTGATGTAATTTCATCTATAATTCCTTTATTTTGTAGCTAATAATGTGCTTGGAAGAATCTCCAACAATGTAAAGAACAGAACCAACCACAAAAGCAAGCAGATCTACAGAAAAAGAGAAAAAGATGCAGTGCAACAGAGTCAGGCTGAGGACCCTAGGTCAGGGGCGCTGAGCGCCACTTGCACAAACTGCACAAAAGCTTATTTTTGGTGTGCTCACGCTGAGCGCCCCTTAGCAGAGGGCGCTTAACGCCATTATGCTGTCAGAATTTCTCGTCTGGGCACCCCCTTCAAGGGCGCTGAGCGCCACCTTTGCTGATGTGGCAATTTGAGCTTATGTAACCCTAAAACGTGAAGGGGTTTGGGTCTTTGGTTCTTTGGAGGTACGATTCTACTGCTGGATCTCATGGAGGGTGCAGGGAGCTTGTGGGAACATCTCCTCCTCTTCCTTTGGGTCTCCTTCTTCTTCCATCCACCATGCTTGTAAGCTTTAGGGTTCTCCATGGACGTGGAGAACCAAATTCATCTTGTTAGGGATTGTTGTAGACTATGAATTCTTGTGTAATGGATGATTGATTCGTATTTATATATGCATTTTCTATCAATTGCTAGTATTCTTGTTTCCAATCTTAAAGCTTGCATGTAATAGGAATGTTCATGGCATGATTTTGGGGTTTCATGGGTTATGGGAATGTAAGATGAAACCTAAAACTAAAACAAGAGTCCTTGTGGTTCATTGATTCTAGGGATGAAAGATGATTCACATGTTGACTTAGATCCTAGTTCTTAATGCATTGTTAATTAATCAAGGGATTGATAGTTAATAGGTAAAAGCTAGGCTCTTTAACCTAAGGGATTAGGGCTAGAGTGTTTTAGCGGGTTGACATTAGTGTTTGATGGCGAGAAGATGAAATTGGGTATACACAAGAGTGAATTGGTGAAAACTAACCTTAACATTGCCATTTCATACCGTTTCTAGTCTTTTCCATTTCTAAGTTCCTTTAATACCAAAGTCCAACCTTGTAATTATTTGTGAATTTATCTATTTGTACTTGTTTGTCAATTGATATGTTGTTCTTGAGTCTAAATGAGTTGTTAATAGTGCAATTAACTAGTGTTACACGAGTTTCTTGGGAAACGATACTTGATCTTACCATTTTATATTACTTGAACGATTCAGTATGCTTATCGAAGCCTTAACAACATGCGCTGTAAACATTATCACTTTTCTGAATTAATGTTTTTATCTAGAAAAGAATATGTATATGACTTGCCTGTTATAAACATTCCAGAAAGTGTTTGTGAAACATGTGAAATTAAAAAGAAGCATAAAGAATCTTTTCAAACTGGACAGTCCTAGAGATCAAGAAAGATATTGGAGATTGTTCATTCAGATTTGTGTATGGTAGAGATACCAACCCATGGCGGTAACTTGTATTTCTTCACTTTCATTGATGACTTTAGCAAAAAAAGCTTAGGTATATTTTTTGAAATAGAAATCAAAAGCATGTGATGCCTTAAAGTCATTTAAGGAATTTATGGAGAAACAAAGTGTCTACAAGATTAAAGCACTGAGGACAAACAAAGGCCAATAATATCTTGCTTGTGCAAATTTCTTTAACCACCATGGGATTTGACATCAACTAACAATCATATACATTCCACAACAAAATCAAATGGTAGAAAGAAAGAATACAACCATCATGGAGGTCTTATATATTTGACTGCTACTAGACCAAACATACTACAAGAGCTTGATTGGAGATCTTATGTATTTGATTGCTACTAGACCAAACTTTATCTTTGAAGTATGATTGTTTAGTAGATTCAAAGAAAAGCCATGTGCATGTAATCTACAAGGAGTAAACAAAATTCTCAAATATATCAAAGGTACTTTGACAAAGAGAACTTTTGTGCTAAAACTAATTATATGAAGCTTGTTGGATATACAAATAGTGATTGGACAATAAATGTTGAAATAAGAAAAAGCACGTCAGGGTATGAATGATCTTCAAATAAAGAACCTCTTCTTGCTCTTTCAATCTCCAAAGCAAAACATGGCAGCAACTAATTGTGTAACTCATATAGTATAATTATGAAGAATTCTTGAATTGATGCATCAGAAACAAGATACTCCCACATTGATATTTTTTTAATAAGAAATTAGTAATTGTATTATGCAAAAATCTAGTATTTTTTGAACGGTGAAAACACAGATATTTAATTTCACAAAATTCGAGAACATGTCACCTAAAAAGAAATGATAATCAAGTATAGTTCCAATAAAATAAGTTATGGTATTTTTACAAAATCACTTAAAATTGAGTTATTTTATAAGATAAAAAAAAACTTATATAAGAGAGGCAATGCTAGAATTAAATAAAAAGAATAAGGTCTACAATTAATTTAAAGATGAAAAGAAATTTGTTTAGACTTAAGTTTTTCAAACACTTATCGTGACTCGTATCATCAAAAGATTATATTATTTAGGTGTATTTGTGTCTTCATCTTACTTTCATAGAAAGCTACCAAGTGATGCATAATATAAATGAGTTTTTGAAGAACAAAAGACAAAAATATGAATTTTCTTATGCATTTCTTATATATCTATTTTGGTATAAATGTTTTTTTCTTTATATAAATCACAATCAAGACCCGTTAATTGGATAAGTTGAAAACGTATTTAAATCAAAGTAAATATTTGTCTTGATAAATTAGCATACTATTATATTAAATAATAAGAAAAAAAAATGCTTAAAATAGTTCTGGTTCAGATGAAGAAACTTGTACCAAAAAAAAAGTCAGTTTGGTTTGTCATTAGAGAAGAGAAGGGATGTTATTCAAGATTAATCATTGCAGTAAAGGGAAAAAAGTAATCTTGTTTAAGTATCTTAATATTTTATTATGATATTTTTGAATAAACGCGTCTCAGCAACAAAACCTGTTGCCAAATTTGGAGCTTCCTTTGCAAAAGAACAAATCCCATAATAATAATTTGCCCTAATTTGAAACAGTGATCGATCAGAATCGGATCATGGAGAGAGTGTCAGGTTCAGGCACTAACGGAAAAGGATACGCGTGGGCTGTTTCTGCTGGATTTAATGCCGCTCTTGCAGCCATTTCCGTAAAGCTCCCTCTTCAACAGGTTCGGTTAACCATTCAGATTTCACTTCTGCATTTCATATTATAATCAATTCTCTTTCCTTCAATCTTTGTTACTCACTGCGAACTGAACAGTTTCTCAGATACGGGATGGTGTTATTGTTCAATGTAACGATGTGGGCTTGTTATGTCAATAGTCTTAAGGCTCTCTCCTCTCTTCAGGCAACTGTCACCAATTTCGCTACCAATTTTATCTCTTCCGGTTTAGCAGGTTTCTTCTTTTTTAGGGAATCACTCTCTTTCCAGGTACCCTTTCTCTTATCAATACTATAATTGCAATTTTTGCACAATCCTTTCTTTGTCCATGTTTGAAATAATTTCTCAAGAACACTTCCAATACAGAAAAATAAGAAGAAAAAAATCAAAATTAGTTTATCTATTAGCTAATCTACCCAGAAATTTTTTTTGTATGATTTTTCTACATTTTCATGTTTAACTTCTATATAAACTAATTTTAAAATTTATGGACAAGCTATGAAGTTTGAAGTTTGGTTAATTTATAAAACTGCTAACAATTTTATTCATTTTAAGACACTTCATTTTAAACAATTAAATACCTCCCACACCCCGGAAACATTCCACATTACAACACTTGGAGTAGAAGATTGAAGTTTGAATGTTTTCCCTCAAAGTAACACACAATGCTGTTGAAACTCTCTTGTTACTTGCCACTACATTTCAAGGGATTCAGAATCACACTCTAACTATGAGTTGCTCTGCAATAGCAGTATTCAGCCAGAAACAAGTGTTATGGCCTGTCTTTAAAATCCCTGGAACCTTTACATACACCATTTTTGAACTATTCTCTCTGTTTGGAACTTGGAATTGTTATTGGACTAATAATTAATCAGGTTAACCTTCTAGATACTTCACGTTTATTGTGGCTCTGGACTAGAGTCAGTTTGGGATCCCTGTAAATTGAGCTGAACTATTCTGGGATAAGTTTATGATGCACTTTAACACATCAAGTATATCTTTGGGTTTTAGTGTGTTTGGTTTGGATTCGCATGAGACCATTTAAGATCACGTTGAAATACCATTTAATGTAATTTTAGTTAAACATGTTTGGCTAATGTCGATGAATTAATTGTGTCCAAATTCATTGAGTTTAAAAAACTGTATATACCTTACATGTTGCAATAAAACAATAATGGAGCTTTTCTACTAACTTGATTTTGCAATAAAAAAATCCGAACATAAATCTCTTCACTTTAAAAGCAATTTTACAAAAGGTCTCCGGGACACAATTTTCAAGGGGCACCAAACAGATAAACTTAAATGCTGTTTTGCTCCTGCTTTTGTTGTGCTAACAGGGTAAAGGGATGCTTGTCTTTTCTTTCTTTGCTACTGATGCTGACAGTGCTAAATAACTAAACCACACCAATACTTATAGCTGGTTATATACCTCTTGTGTATTCCACTTCTTCAATTGTACATTTTTCTGATGCAAAAACCTTTCCACAGTGGTTTGCAGGTGCCATACTTATAATAATTGGTGTAGTAATACTTAGCAACTCAAGTATTGAGGAGAAGGTTAACACAGATTAGGTGTTAAGAGTTCAGCATGATACCTTTTAAGGTTTGCTTGTTGAAGACGGAGGCTAGCATCTTCAGCTGCATGGAAGCATGTTTTGGACTAGAAGTTTGAAATATCAGTAGTAGTAGTAAAGTTAGGTAGTTTACAGAGCTGTTCACTTGACATGAAACAAACACAGCAATATCGCTTCTTGCCTTCGCCTATTTAATAACTCTTGTTATATGTCATTCAGGTTCAGGCAGTTATTAGCAGCAAGCAGCTTTTAGTTCCATCATTTCTTCCTTAAATTTAGTTTTGTATTATGATCGCAAGGTTCAATCTGCTATAGATTTCTGAATGTTCAAAATTCATCTGCAACTACAAGTTTTCTTGCTGATCGATCTAGCTCTCCATTTCTTTCATGAATTTATTTATTTCAGCATCAATGTAAAAATGATTTTACATATATGAGAGAGTATTGCTGCTACCCATCTGATAAAACAGCATGACACGCGATACACTTGCTACTGATGTTTAAAAACAAAAGAAGCACATGCAGTGGGGAGTTGATTGTTTATTCATCTATACATATATAAAGGAAAATTTACTTTTTAGTGTCTATTTTTTTTTTAATTTTTATCTTTCAAATTTTCGTTTTATTTAAGTTTAATTGATTTTTTAAATTTAATTATCTTTTAAAATTTAACTATTTTTTAAAATTAAATAAATAAAAATTATTTACTAAATGATAAGTGTGAAAAAGAGTTGTTTTTACACTTATAAATGAGCTCAATTTTGTAATTATTCATGTTGTTCCTTAGTGAAAAGTTGCAATAAGGAGTAGATTGTTATGTAACATATTGTACAGGAAAGAGTGTGTTATTTGGATTCTGTTAGCCAATTTTCGCACAGCGAAAGTCAAAATTCGCACTGCCAGAAGAAAAAAATTCGCATAGCGCACCAGTACCTGTGTGCTGAGCGAATAACAACAGTTAAAATGCAGCAGTTAAGAAAATTCGCATAGCGCACCAGTACATGTGCGCTGAGCGAATTAATGAAGTAAGTGGCTTTAAAAGACGTGACAGAAAGACAGTTCTGGGAGAAGTTCCGGACAAAGAAAAGAAACGAAAACATCTCAGGAACTTCCGGACACTACTTCAAGGCATCAAGACACCATTTTTGCAAGGGATTGCTTCAAATGTGTATGTTTAGATGACTAAGAGTAGTTTTTCTTTTGTGGAATTGGATGTAATGAACTCAATGTGATGTAACTTTCCTATTCAATATATCGTTATTCGTTCATATGCTCTGTCTTAAATTTATTATCATTGTATGGAAATATGATGTTATTTGAATGTCTCTGATTACTGGAAAGTAACTCTGAACATGAACATAGACAGAGCACCTAAGTAATTTGGGATCTAGGGATAGACTCAATAACTTGGTCATTCTTAGCATCGAACTTAATGCAAATTATATATTAAATTGACTAAGGGATTAGCATTTTGATATATAACTTTAGAACTAGTTGATAAGGGATTAGGACTAGTATGCCTTGATGTGAATGTTTGAATGAAATAATGATATATTGTACAGAGTTTTATCTTCATATGATTCATGAAACTCAATTCCAACAAAGTTTCTTTTAAATATAATTCCTTGCACACCAACTATTTGATAAAATACCAAAAAGAGTTTTTTGTGTTGTTTTATGCATTTTGATGTCTAATTGAATTATAAAAGGAAGAATTGTCATGTGTTGCACAAGTCCCTTGGGAGACGATATTTTTACTTATTCACTGTATTACTTGTAACGATTTGGTATACTTGCCAAAAAGTTATCACTAAATAAATAAAAATCATTTACAAAATAAATAGAAATTATTTATATTTACTTTTATAATTATAATTTTATTATTTTTTGTTATCTCACAAAAGTAAATACATGTGATTTTATATCTATATATAATTTATAACCAATCTATAAATATTAAGTAACCGTTTTCTTTAGTTTGCAGTTTTATTGTTGTGATTACAATTCATTTTATTGATTTTATTATTTGTAAAAAACTACTGATGATTCATAATATTTATCATCTAGTGGTATGAAATTACAATGTCATAAAAGTTAATAAAAGTATTTATATTTTTATAATTATTTTGTCTACTTTATTTCTTTATAGCTTCAATATAATTTAACATAAGTTCTTATTTTAAGAATTTTTATTATATATATTTATTTTTAATTATATTTTTGTTTTTTATTATCCTTAGTGGATACTCATTTCCATAGATGCAAGCAGTGTCACTACTGTCGAATTTATTCCGATAACTTTTTGGTTCATTTTCTTTTGAAAATATTAAATTGTGTACATGGATAAAGAGAAATTGTAAATATTAAAAAGTAAGAGGTGATTATTTCCAATCTCAAAAAACTTTAGAGTTGTAACATAACCCTTCTACTTCCTTTTAATATCTATAACTGTATCATATACTGAGGTATAATGCTGTAATTTTTTCAACAATTAAATATATTTTTGTTAAATAATCCATTCTCATTGACGAGAAAATTACTTGTTACATTATTATGATATAAAAGTATAGTAACTGGCATCATATTAATCCAAATAACATTGGAGTTGAAATTCTTGAGATAAAAATGTAGTGCTAGTGGGAAGCAAAAGATGGGAGAGGATGAAATGAAACACTCTGGTCCTTGGTTGTGGAAAGTTTGAAGAAGAAGAAAATTGTCGAGTTTGTTTGGGGTTTGAGAGATTGATGATGATATCAGGAGGGGGAGGAAAATCATCGTGGAGTTCTTCAACATCGTCATGGATACCCACAACCTCCGTGTCGGCTTCAGGAAAGAGGATTCAGAGGGAAATGGTGGAACTCAACAACGACCCTCCTCCCGATTGCTCCGCTGGCCCTAAGGGCGATAACCTATATCACTGGATTGCCACCATTATTGGAACCCCAGGTAGCTACACATTCCCAATTCTATTTATTAACCCTATTACTGTCCTATCATCTTCTTAACTTTCATTTTTCCTTTATCAACTTCTTCTCTTTAGGAACACCCTACCAAGGTGGAATCTTTTTCCTTGACATCAAATTTCCTAGTGATTATCCCTTCAAGCCTCCCCAGGTACATTCTTCATGTTGCTTGCACCATTCTTTTTTGTTTTCTACAAAGGAGTGAACATGTACTTCTTTTGAGTAATCCGTTTCATCTTTTTTAGTGTCAAAAATGTTTCAATTTCCCTTGTATTCCGCTATATGTGTTTGTTATTTTGTTTTAGGGGTACGTATCTGCAAAGTTAACTCTCTTTGAACTAGTGTTGTTTTCATTTTTCCTTATTCTTTTTCTTCTAATTAAGAAATTTAGCCAAACAGCCGCATTAACCACTACCTGACTTATTAGTGTGACAACTTATTATTTAGCGAGTGGTAACGTCTTTTTTCAGTTTTCTTTCTCATAATTTAGTGTTTTGATTGGCGTTTGGAAGAATTTTGCTAGCCGTCTGCTGGACTGGATCTGATAATTTTGTTGCTAGTTCTGATAGAAGTGCTTCTATCCTTTACTTTATAAGTTATGTTGTTATACAACCAGAAAAGTGTATGAACTGGGTAAATAAAATGTCGACTATGTTCTAACTTTTTCCCTTTTGGAACATGTGTTTTCTTTCTTTTCATAAGTAAAGGTGAAAAATTTGCATTATTGAACATGATAAAAAATAGGTTTAGGATTAATCTCCTTACACATAGGGTACTTTATTTATTATAATAAAGAAAATATGAATTAAACTCAATCCTTGGATCAGAACTAGACTTTGGTACCATGTTAAGAAATAAAGTTTAAACCTAACTCAATCCTATGGCTTGTAAGGTGAGGTTTGCATCCACTTATATATTGTGCATTGACCTTATTTCTAGTTTATGTGGAACTTCCAACAAATTTCCTCATGTCGAGGTATATACATCTTGTGTGTGAGATTAAACATTAATGGGTGATCCGATAGTGGGTGGAAGAATAAACCAAACAAACATCAAATTTTGCTAGTATTAACTCTAAATTATGATTCTGATACCATATTGAACATAATGAAAAATAGGTTTGAGATTAATCTCCCTTGTGTAAAAAATACACATATAGTACTTTATTTATAATAAAGGAAATATGGACTAAGTCCATAATACAAATAAAAAATAATAACAAAGTAACAGAAAATAAATTATTGAAGATAAAAGATAAATATAAGATTTCTAAGAATCTGAGATATCTAACAT
Organism: Vigna angularis; assembly: GCF_016808095.1. NCBI lineage: Eukaryota > Viridiplantae > Streptophyta > Magnoliopsida > Fabales > Fabaceae > Vigna > Vigna angularis. Next base: position 54,556,504 of record NC_068970.1, on the reverse strand, counting down.
GCATGTAGTTGCATGCGTGTGGGTGTGTATGAATCTTTAGCCACTGGTTTTTATTTTATCTTAAAAACTACATCTCATAGGGTGTGTCTCTTTCTGATCATAAGATAACATGTGTAGTTTTTGAAATATCTTTTCATTGAATTCCTTCCATTTTCACTTCTGTCAAGTTGGATATGTGGTTTTATCTGTCATTGAATTAAGAACTCAAGGGGATCCGCACGCATTCATTTCTACAATTACTACAACAATGAGCCCAATCCGGAAAATGAAGCATAATAAACTGATCATAGTAATATTAGTTACAATACCTATTATCCAAAGAGTTTTGGTTCGGTCAACTCTTTAGTCGAGTTTATTGGCATGCCTGCTAGGTGAATCAAGAACCAGGAGGGCTAGAGATTGTCTGACAATGTAGTTAGTAAGCCAAAAGGAAGTAAGGGGTTTAGATTGAGACTAGGATTTTAGGTAGAAGAAAGGTTACTGTTGAGCTTAAATGCGCATTCTGACATGTTGTATACACGCTTGGCATGGAGCTGTATTTTATACAATGACTGGATTGAATTCCTTGAAATCCATTCTAATTGTTGACCAGAATAAAGTTGTTTATGGATCATGTTGATATTTATTATTAGGATTAGTTGTGGATCAAGACAGGCTTTATCAATTTGCACATAGGTTGCACATTTGGACAATGATTCCTCTCAATCATTTGAGTCATTCAAGCAGACAGTACATATGACTTACTCCATCAGTCACTAGTTCGGTTTTAAGGCGATGAACTTGTCTTTGTCTGATATAACGTTCCGTATTGAGTATAGGTGCTCAATGTGGCACTTGAGCCATGAGGCTCATTACCCAACAAACTAATTTTATGGAATTCATGTGCAAGGGTGACTTGAAAAGAAGCAGCTAGGGAAGTGCATACATATACATGTGCTTAAAGAGTTAGAATGAAAATCATTTAATGAGTGGTTGGGTACAGTGTTCTCTCACTTAACAGAGCAGTCTTTTGGGATGGGTTTTCTCATGGGCTTGAGTAGGAAATCTTAAAGTCAAGACCGGGGTAGAGTGACAATGTGTTTAGATTGTTACATTTGATTAATCTTGTTTGTAGATGATTTTTGATATATAAATCTTGATTGTCAGTTTAATTAATTCTTAATGATGTTCAATATATATATAAAGGTTTTTCATTTGCTTGAATGCACATATTTTTGGATTTTGATCTGGAAAATGGAAAGTTTGCTTTCTGGCTGTGCTGTTTTAGGGAGACGACTGGGTCAGTGTGAACTTCCAGCTGCCTTCTGAATTCTAGTTTCTTAAATTGAAATTTGGAGCAGTTTACTTTTTTTTTCTTCCTTTTTGAGTATGTCACTGTTACCTCTTCTATTTTTGCAGTTTTTAAAAGTATATCACCTTTGTTTTGAAATCCTGCACAACCCTTCTGTGAAATGTTCAAAATATTTTATGAACAGACTAAATTATCCTCCTTCTGTTTTTCTTGATTTTCATAAACTTCCCCTGATCAAGGAAGAGTGGTATTGGTTTTGGAAACGAAGGAGCGATATGCACAAACAAACCACAAAATAATGTGTAGGGCTGTTGAAGTGATTTCAGTGTTTTACTATTTTAAATTAAAGAAATGAGATTGCAGGTGGTATTCAAAACACGCATTTACCACTGCAATGTAGACCCTGACGGCCTTGTAAGTATGGGAATATTGAAGGATGATTGGAGTCCAGCACTAACAATTACTAAGGTGCTACGAGAAGTTAGATCAATTTTCACAAATCCTGATCATTGTAAGTTCTTCCAACTCCTTAAAATAAAATACTTATTGATATGACTATTTTGGTCATTGTATTGTATTGTCTTCATTTTCAATTTTGTTTCTATAAATGGCGGTTGATGGTGGCTTGTATGTCAGTTCATTCTTCAACCTTGCCTTGTATTGGAGATGTAGTACGTTGTAACAGGGACACCAACTAATTTATGTTTTTTGACACTTGGGATTCAACCAATTTAGAGGTTGCTTGATTTGACAATAGGATTTCTGCTTTCATTTTTTGCTCTTACAAATAATGACATGCATGTTACCTGGCTAATGCTTGGTTTCTTATTTTTAAAGATTTACCAAGAAACAACTCCTTTTAATCTGTTTTGTTTTCATGTTTCCCAAGTATTTAAAAATGAGAAATTAAAGTACTATAAAAATAGAAAAGCTTTTTGTTCTCATCATATCAACCATCTTATCTCATACTTCTCTTCCTTAATTGTTGTGGCTGTAGAACTTTTGTTTCCAAACATCTAATATTAATAACGCCAACACTTTACATCAGCATACCAAGTAGGCATTTATGATCTTGGAGTGTAAAGTTGTAATCTTTTTTGCAGATAATGCTGTTGTCCCTGGCATTGCTCACTTGTATTCGGGAGACAGAGCAAAACATGATGGTATTGCTGCAGAGTGGACTGTTCGATTTGCCAAGTGAATGTAACTGTCCTTTTATTAACTTACATCTTATGCAGTGTTCCAGTATTTATGTAAATGAGAATGATAGTTTATAATTCAATAGTAACTCCTACTTGCTCGTTCTTCAAGATAGTGCCTTAGTTGATTCTTCAATAATTGTACCTGGATAATGGTTATTTATCATCACATGTTTTTAATTGTTTTTTCTGTTCTACTTTTTATTTATTTTGTTACATTACATTTGTCTGCTTAACTAAATTTGGCTAAACAACAACAAAGATTTGTAAACATGTCTTTTGTTGAGTAAAAGAAAACACGTCTTTTAAATTTAATTTTAGGAATTCTAGAATTTTTACCGAAGTTATGGATTCTAATTAACGTATTTTTGATAATATTTGAAACATCTCATTTTAATAGCATAGTACTATTAAAATAAAACATTTTCAATTTTTATATTAAGAAAAAATGATAATCCAAAGTGTATTAGTATTTTCTTTCTATTAAACATTTTCAATTTTTATATTAAGAAAAAATGATAATCCAAAGTGTATTAGTATTTTCTTTCTATTAGGATTTTCTTACAATATAGGACTATAATAATATTACTTATATACATTCTTGAGTTACTTTATCACGAAGATGTTATAAGATTATATTTAACATGATTTAATATCACCAATTATTAAGATAAGATAGCTTGTTTCTCATCCACAAAAGGTGCTTTTATACTTGTATATTTGATTTATTCACACCAATAAGGTGATAAGATGTTATAAGATTATATTTAACATGATTTAATATCGCCAATTATTAAGATAGCTTGTTTCTCATCCACAAAAGGTGTTTTGTATCTTTGATTTATTCACACCAATAAGGTGATAAGCGTAAAGAGAAAAAAACAACATAATTTGCTCCTCATCTAAAAAGGTGTTTCTATACTTGTATCTTCGATTTATTCACACCAATAAGGTGATAAACGTAAAGAGAACAAAACAACATGCATATTCGATCTACTCACACTACTAAGGTAATAATTGTAAAGAGAAAAAACAACACAACAACCACAAAACCCATAATAGGGTAAGCTAGTTGAAAAAGAAATAACATAAATTTAAAGTACAAGGAGTCGTTCAATTTCTATATAGAAGCATACATACAACCAAACTTTTATAGATTATCATCTCGATACAAAAGTTTATATTGAATCTGAGGAGGTTTTGCAGTTGTAATAGCCTCTACTACATTGCATATGATAGGTCTCACTTCATTACTCACATGTTTAATCCTCTACTGTCATAAGAACTACATTGTTCTTTAAACTAGAACCTCATGTAACTCTCAGAACATATCTCATTCTATTCCATATGAGTTTGAATGGTTATTAGAGTGTCAAGATAATCTCCAACCCTAGAATCCCACATCATTGTGTACACCAAAGAAACATCTTCAATAGGATTTCCTTCCTGGAAATATCCTATAAGCCAATAACAAATACATTTGTTTTACGTTACAAACTAAATACAATATTAATACCATAACTAGTATCATAAGCATTAGATAACACAATCACTCAAAGATGTAGAACAAATGGTGCCCAACAGTATTAGAAGTGCACCCAACCCTAGCACTCCAAGGACCTGACACTCATCGAGAAAACCTTAGGCTTAACGAAAAAAACTTCCTAAAACACCTATGCTGAATTATCTAAATTGGTGCCCAATGACACAAGGTGGTGCCTAGTGGCACAAAGTTAATGAGCTCACTGAATTTAGTTTCACCTGATGGAACACAGACTTGCCCAACGAGAACCAAATCAAAAAGTCACTATTAAAGTAATGCTATGGAGCAAAAATGCTTCTATACTTGGGAAAAATGAACTTACACCCAACGTATCCTGATCTCGCTCAATGTTGTCTCAGAAACTAGAAGTTGATTGGGAAGACTCTAACATGATTCATTGCATCTAATTGGTACTTTCATCTTCTTCCTTGGTTCATATAGATGTAAAATAATGTTTAACTGATATCAATTAGACCAATTTCTCAATTTAAAATCCTCTCATTCAATTTAATCATTAAACCACAATCCATCAAAACCAAAAAACATATGAAGGCTTAATACCTCTGGTGGTCCCTATTTCTGTTAGATGTGTTCGATTTGGTCCCAGTTTTTTTTTTCTGTTCAATGTTGTCCTAAATAATGTTTAATTTTGTTCAATTTAGTTATTTTTACAAACGGTGTTTAAATCGTTAACGGTAGAGAGTCCAAGTGTGCACAAGACTAATGAGATTGCATTTAACTACTGTCACGTCAAAAGTAGAGTTGTTGTGGCAGCCCCTTTACCACCCCAAAATTAGGGTTCTGCATTTGGGGGAAACCTTCCTTCGCTGCGAGAAGAAGGAAAACGCTACTCGTGGTTTTGCTTCAATGGAGGATGATTTTGCGAATTGTGCGACTCATGGTAGCATGAAGAAGACGAACCTAGTTGTGTAAGAAAGAACTCATGGTGGTCGGTGGAGGCAAGCAGTGGCGCGATTCTAGGTTTCTTTGATTTGGGATTTTTCTGGATTTCGTTGTGGTTCTCTGCAAGTTGGAGAAGATGATGGCCCTAGAGCTTTGCGCGACAACGGCAAGGATTTTCACGCTGACGATGAAACTCTTGATTTGGATTATTCATGGCTGATGCGCGAGAATGAAGATTCGAATGGAGTTCGAGATTAGGGTGGCTTGCGACATTATTATCGATGAAGACTTAGTAGTTTGGGTGGTGTGATTCAACTTTCTCTGTTTCTAGGTGCTTGTGTTTTATTTGCAGGTATGAGATGCTGGCAGTGGCAGCTTGAAAAAATCCTGTGATGGCGGAGGCGCAGAGGTGATCTGGGTAAAGCGGTAGCGCGAAGGAGAGTTTCGTGATTTGGGGGAGATCGCGACTTTGATGGTGGTGGCCATGGAGGTTGTGTGTGATGGCTGCCATGGTTCTCTACAGGCGCGACTTCACGGCGGCATGATGACTTTGGACGAGCTCTATGGCAGCGGTGGCGTTAGGGTTCGATGGCGGCGCTAGGGTTAGGTTACTAGAGAGAAAGTAGAGTTTCAGTATCTGTTTGGGCTGAAGGATGAAGAAGATGGTGACATGGAAGTAGTTAAATGCCATCTCATTAGTCTTGTATGCATCTGGACTGTCTGTCGTTAACGATTTAAACATCGTTTGCAAAAAGAGCTAAATTGAACAAAAATTACATTCTTTAGGACAACATTGAAACAGAAAAAAAAATTGGGACCAAATCAAACACACCTAACGAAAATAAGGACCATCAGAGGTATTAAGCCACATATGAAAGTACAATTATATCACATAAATCAAATTTTTCACATTATATTAACATTGATTCAGGAGTACATTACAACACAAAAATTGCCATGCCATTAACATACATTATTCAATTCAATCAATTCAAACCAAAAATTTAGGAAGAAAGATTAATTTTCCTAACTTGACTAAAACATATCTAAGATAACCAAAACACCTCTAGTTCCATAGGATGCTCTATCTTCACATATAAGTATCATAAAGATGATCAGAACATACCATTATGATCACTAATCAACATAGACTTATATAGAAGATTAAAAAGATACATGCAAGCAAAAGACGACTCACATGCAACAAAAGACATAAATAGGCAAAGAAATAAATTGAAACTCAACTAGTGAGAACAAAGAAACTAATCAGTCTAAATTGAAGAGTTCGTTATGTGGATCACTCCGGTCTCAAATCTTTAATCAAATGAATATGGAGCAAGAAAAAGAACAGAGAAGCTAGAGAAATCTAAAATATCGATTTATAGAGATAATATGTTTTAAAATAATGAAACTCAATTATACTAAAATTATTTTTTCTAAATCGTTTTAACATTAAAATAATCGAGTCTTATTATTTTTAAATTTCTATCAATTCTAAAATTTCATTTTCTAAGTTTTTATAATATTTGTGAGAAGTAAGAATTTGTTATAGAAAAAAAAAATATGTTGATATATATATTATTTGAAGAAGCAACTTAAAAATTACTTAGAAAAGCTGGTAATAGCTTATGAAAACATACTGTGCCTTTTAGGTTATACAATGTAATTTATTTATCTTTCTCAATTTTTAAGAATGTTTCACAAATGGAGTAAGTTAAATTTCTACTCCTTTTCCTTGGTTTAAGTTGCTTTGAGAAACATGCAAACTTACTATGTTGCATGTGTTATTGGAGCTTCTCTTCTTGTTTCTTGTCAATCAATGGCCTTAATGGTCTATTTGGTAAAAAATCCTATAGTTTGTAAGTACAAATAGAGTTCTTTGAGCTGAGCAGTATAAGTTTTCCACTTGGTAAGATAAGCTAACTATTATCTTTTATTTTGGCTTAGAGACTTTGAATTCATGTTCATGATTGAAATGTAGTTTAATTGATGTTTAATTTAATGAGCCATTGATAATATGTACTGATTTTGGTTATTGGATGATTTATAGATGGATTTTTGGTATTTATATGATAATATACTTGTTGATTGATGTTTGTTCTTGAGGAATGTTGGTGTGTACGCTTGTGCTTGGTTTGTACTCGTTTGAACCACTTGAGATTGCTACATTGGAGTGTAATTTAGTGGAAATATGATGTTTTTTTGAGATTTGGTGAATAGATAGAGTTTAGAGTTAGATTGTAAATTAAAAATGGGGGAGAAGGGGTTGCGGTTGATAAGCGAAATTTTGAAATAACGATTGAATGAGAAAAATTGAGGTTTAAGGTTTTTTCTTAGGTGATTTAAGACTTACGTAGCTTTTAGTTCGACTAAATTTGAGGTGATAGAATCCAATATATGAGTTTTAAAGTTTTGATTTTGGTCAATAAGTTGGTATAAAGATCAATTTTGGTCAAGAAAATGAGGGGTTTTGTCATGTGAAATCAGGAAGGAATGGTCTTATGAGCAAAGTTGTTGTTAGGTGTTTATTTGGGCCATTTAGGACTTAGTTGGCTACTTAGAGTATTAGGAACCTTGTTTAAAGAAAGAGAAATGAAATACATGAGTTGTTAGTTATAGGTTGATTGGTTGAACCTTGATTCCTTAGCAAATCACCAAAGCTAATTTTGAGGTTATTACACTTCTAGTGTGGTGCTCAGCGGTAACCAGCGGTACCTACATGCCAGAAAGTCGAGTGCTTTAGCGCTCAGCTATAGTAGGGTGGCACTCAGGCTCCAGCTTTTCACGACACTCAACACTAAGGATGAGTCGCTCAATGCCAGGGTTTTTTACATACTCATTTTGTTGTGAAATTCTTTTGCTTCTATGGTTTCTCTTAAGTTTGGTTAATGTTTAAATCTTACTACAAATGATTTTTTTTATATTTATGTATGAAAAGTTTGGGCTAATGTGATGTATGTTGTGAGAGGGGAATTTCATGGGAAATTCTTGATGGTGGTTTCAAGTAGAATGATGTATTGATGTAGAGATTCAGCCTTGAAAGTTATCTTCACACTCTAATAATCGCTCCATCTCAAATAGAGAAGGGGAGTATGTGGTGAGGAGTACCAGGAGGTCCTAGTCTATGGTCTGATGCTCTTTGTCCATAGGTGGTAGATGGATTAGCCTTGTGTGGTAGCTTGGGGTGGGTTAGCTGTTATACTACTACAAGTGCAAAAACTTGTCATAGTCTGACATCAATACATAAATTCAGATTGATCAAGTTTAGAAATCATTGTATGTTGAGATTTGATTTGATTTGGAAATGAGTTATATTGTATGATGTTATAATTGCATGAATGAATTTCTTTTTTAATATCAGATTATCCTTCTTGTGTTGTGTTTGTTGTGCTTGATGTATGTTTTAATATGATCACATGATATGTGTGAACAAATATGGAGATGAGGCTTCCATGGAGTAGGCTTTGGACGGTGAAGGAACATATGTTTAGTTTGATTAGTATAGTTAGTATTTTTTTTAGTTATATATATATAAATCTTTACTTATAGTTATGTTTTGGATAACTGTAATGGAAATTTTATATATACTTTATGTTGTGTTAAATGATCATGTTTATTGGATGTGTAATATTTCATTTATAGTATTAAGACTATTTAAATGAGATGTTACATTTTTGGTATCAAAGCATTTCTTCCTTCGAACACATGTAGGTTATGAGTTTACCAAGTTTTTGTTATGTACTCTTAGTTGTGTCTAGATAGTATTTCATATTCTTTAAGTTAAATTGATGGCTTTTGTCTGTGTGAGCAGAGTATGGCACCTAGGTCTCCTCTTCCTCCACCCATAAATGTGCCCAATCTGGTAAGGATGATGGAATCTTTCGTGGTAGCGATGCAACAACAAAATGCATTTTTGGTTCAGCAGAACACGATGACCTTACAATAGTTGGAAGCTACTAGGGTTTCAGTTAAGACATCCCAAAGGCAGTACATGGCAGTTATGAATCAGAGGGGTGATGCAAAGGCAATAGTTGGGCCCTTTCACACTCCATTTTCTCAAGCCCAAGAGTGAAGTTTAGAGAGTTTTCTACAACATCATCCCGTTAGGTTCAATGTTAAAAAAGGTCCAGATGAAGCAGATCTTTGGATGAGAGACATGGAGAGAATCTTTGATGCGAAAAGGTGCCCAACAAAGGATTGATTAGCTTTTTTGGAGTATTTGCTTATTGGAGAAGCAAGCCACTATTGGGGCAGTGTGAAAATGTTAATGGAGGAGAGTGTATTAGTCATTAGTTGAAAAATATTCAACAAAAAGTTTTATGCATAATATTTTCCTGAAATTTGACGGTGACTACATTGTGTATAAATGAGTTTCTTGCTTTGGTAGAAAGGGCTAGAGTGCTGGAAAAGATAAAGAATGAAGTGGAGAATGAGCAAAGACAACCTTAGAGGGTTGGTGGACCATCTGGATCACAGAGATTTTCTCTGTGTCTCTTTTTCATGGGTTTAAAGGGTCTTCCTCTTCCAGCGTGCTTTGTCCTCACTCGCATACTTTCCGGAAAAACTTCCCAGAAGGTCACCCATCCATAAATTGCTTCAAGCTAAGCACGCTTAACCATGAAGTTCTTATGGGTCAGGCTACCGAAAAGCAAATGCATTTTGGTAATATGAGTAGCCAAATCAATTCCTTTAAGCTATCCTTCAACTGTATAGTCTCATACCTATACAGTCTTCAGATCCCTCTCATTCCGGTGTATGTTCGATTCGTCCATGTGTCCCTTCCACTAGAAGCCTGCCAGGAGCCGCTCCTTGTCAGTGCCCCCTACACTTCGTGCCTCTTGCACCGGCGATCACTCCTCGCCCTCGTCAGTGCCCGGGTGTCACATGCCCACCAGCTTCCGCATGGTTCGTCCTCGAACCACACCGTACTGGGATAGGCTAGGCTCTGATACCATTTGTGAGTCAAACATCAAAGGAAACCATTGTCAGTCAAATACTGAACAATGTAGGGAGCGAGCGCTACACATCATGGACGAACGCTCTCATTATAAAGGGGATATTTCAGAAATAAGAAGAACCGCTTAGTGTAAGACTAAGTACTTTGTACGAGCGCTTGGTGTAAGACCGAGCACTACTTAGAACGAGCGCTTGATATAAGACCGAGCACGACTTAATACGAGCTCTTAGTAGAAGACCGAGCACTACTTAGCTTATAAAATAAAGATTTGATAAGTATAAATGTCCAATAACGAACAAGAGTACAATTATGTATACTATAACGAATTTTACAATGAGACACCAAGAAATGAATTTCCTCGGTCGAACGCTTAAGGATATAATTTAAATAATAATAATAATAATAATAATAATAATAATAATAATAATAATAAAGACGCTCGGTCCTCTACTGGAATTCTCTCCAAATGAAAGAATCCAATTCAAACCGAGCTCACCAGAAAACCGAACGGTCAAAGACTATCAGTGATGAACATCAATTTTTCATATAACTTTCAAAATTAAAACTTATAATCTTTTCAATTCATTTTCCAACATCTAAGTCCATATAGTCATACATTCTCATTCATTCATCAACAATCATATTCATGCAATCATACATCCATATTAATACCATCATATTAATTCAGCAAATCAACTAACATACATTCATTGAAAACGAACGTAAAAATATCAAATTATATAAGCTTCCCTTACCTCTTAAGCGTGAACGAACGTTTATCAGGGTTGAATATAACTTCCCAACCACTGGAATCCTAAGTTTGACGATCAACTTTAAGAAACTACAACAAACACCAACCCAGAAATACTCAGAACGAAAGGATGAACTCATGCAACCGAATATCTAGGCTTGCATGTTCCAGAAACCACACAGTTTGAGGGAAGATGAACTTACCAGCTCGGAACGGAAAGCTGTTCGGTTCAAACGGACGCCCTCGACGCCAGGAATACTTATGTGTGATCTGTGGGTTGATCGGAAGAAGAAAATGGTGAGATTTTGTAGAGAGAAGGTTAAGAAATCTAGAGAGAAGGGGGAGAAAATGGTTTTCAGAGTTTTTGGAGAAGAAGGTTGCATGCAGAGAAGTGGCACGTCGTTTGAAAATGGTGCATTAACTACTGCCTTCACTCAAGGACGAACGTCCACTCTCATGCCGCCACCTGTTTTCCACTCTCTGAAACTCAGCCGCTCGTCGCGACACTTGGAATCCACTCATCGGGGTTTTCTTAGTGGGTTTTAAATTTTGGGGTTCTGACAATATATATATATATATATATATATATATATATATATATATATATATATATATAATTTTATTTATGACCAAGTTTTCATGAAATAATATTTGTATTTACTTTGTAGACATTATTTCCTATCCTTTGCACAAATATTAAAAATACATAAATAGTGTTCTTAAATTAGTGACATGAATACTGAACTATGAAACCGAAATAGAATAAAAGAACAACAGTAAAAAAAGGATTTAAAGAGATATTTTAATCAATTGTTTAAATAAAACTTAAATGAAAGTTTTCTTTAAAATGAATCTATGAAAAATACAATTTATTATATTAACTACCACAATATTTTAATTTTCATTGTAAAAATTATTATTTTATACTTATAATTAAATTTAAAAGTGTAGGATTATTAAATTAAAAAAATTATAGAAGCATAAATTAAATTCCAACTTACTAAATAATTTATAAATATTAATGATTTCCAATTAATTAAATTCTAATTTATTATTTTCAAAACCAATTAATAACCATGTTACTAATTTTACATGAATAAAATATAATTTTTTATTTCTGAATTATTATTTTATAGAAAAAATAAGAATTGTATTATATAAACATGTTTCCTGTTTTGTAAAAGAGACTAGGATTAAAAAATGACTTAAGAGTAGTTTTTTATATAAAAAGATAACATTACAATATTTTAATAACAAAATAAGTTTAAATTATATAAAGGTTTTGAATAGTTTAAATTCATTTTATATAAAATCACTACTGAAATCACTTTTTTATAATTATTTATTTTTTCTTTAAGCTTTTTATCTTTTCACTTGTCTCTTTGACGAAAGAGGTCATATTTGTAATGAGGACATTGAGTTTTACAAATTCTTTTGAGTAAGTTGATTTTTTACTCATTTCTTTGTTATATTTGTCTTTCTATTTGCATGTAGGCTTTACTTGTTTGCATGTGACCTTATATCATCAGTGTGAGTCTCTATTAATCGATGATCATAATAGTATGACTTGATTATTCTTATAATGTTTTTATGTGTAGATAGAGCATCCTGTAAAGTTAGAGGCATTCTTACTAAAACATGAAGCGGGTCCATTTTTTATAACACATGGGAACCGTCAAACCCTAGCCCCGTCGCAACTCGTCTCGAACCCTAACATCACAACACCATGGAAAATTGACGCAATGAAAGATCCTTCAATTCGATGAGCAAACTCGGAAGATTGCTCTGATTCGGCCATCTTCCGATCCAACCTTCACATTAACCTGCTTAGGGGTGAAAACTTGTACAATTGTGCGAGTTTGCGATCTTACTCACGCTTCTAACAACATTGGTTGCATGTTTCTTATAGTATACATTGAAGTAGGAATTTATAATGAAAGTTATTCTGATACTCTACTAATCATTCAAACTCATATAAAGAATGATGTGTTAGATGGTGAGAGTAGTAGGAAGTCTTTAAAAACATATTTTGTAGTTCTCATGACAATAAAATGATTAACTTTGTGAGTGAAGGATATCCATCATATCAGGATAATTTAGTTTAGAAGAGTCTTTAATTGTGTACTTGTGTTTTATAATTGTATGGATTACTTACTATGTTAAAACAACTTGTTTATTTGATATATGATGTATTTTTTTGTATATTAGTGTATCTTTTCTTTTTTATTAGTTTGTTTTGTGCTTGTGTTTTTCTTTGCAAATGAGAAAGTAAGAGTTGATATATCTCTGAAAGAAGATGGTGATACAATTGTGTAGCTTTAAGATTGTAGTTCTTTATATAAGGCCTTTTTAAAAGATTTTTAATCTCTCTGTCTTCATTATAGTTTTCTTGAGTTGTATACATATCATATATTGTTGTAGTTATATTATTGGATTATAGTTTTTTTATTAATAATTGTAGCATGTTTGACTTAATGATTTATATTATTAAATGAGATGTTATAAGAAAAATGATTCATATACATAAAAAAATAATGATTAACATTTAATATATATATATAGCAAATAAAAATAATAAATTTATAGGATATATAATATAATAAAGAAAAAAAAAGTATTTAATAGACATGTGTATATAAAATGAGGGTGAATGTTTGTGATTTTTCCTTTTGTAGTTCTGTAATTAAAAAACAGGATAATTTTATTATGGCCAAAAGTTGTTCTTTTTTTGGAGGGTAAAAAACGTGGTTGGTTTGGTTGTTTGTGGGGAGAGGCGTCACCAACTACCATTCTATGTTGTGGTCAACTTTGGGACCTCAACCTCATTAACCAACCACCCTATCAACCATTTTAATTAACCTTCTCAAAGAAAAAACGAAGTCATAAAAAATTGCCATAAAAGGGTTATTTGATAACTGCATATTATTATTTTATGATTATTTTTTATTTGAATGTAAAGAATTTTATAATAACAATATAATTTACATCTAATAAATAATTCTACGTTGTAATTTAAAAAAAGTTAATATAAATTGACTCAATCAATTTGATAAATAACTAAGCAGTGACTTATTTATAAACTCAGCAGTTAACTCACTCCATTGGTAGGTGTAATAAACGCTGCACGTGGTCAAGCAAAGTTGGTGCCTCATGCCAAATTCAATTTTTCTCTCAGAAACATCACCATTCATCACCGCCAATCACCTGAAAAAAAGAAAAGCTTTCTCAGGGAGATGCTGTGAAGGTGGTCGAAGCTTAATAATACAGAGTTTGAAGTGTTTGGTGGTGTGAAGATACCGCATGATCCACTTGGATCACCTCAACCTCTCAAGAACTCAACAACCCCTCTGCAACTTTTCATTCAACTTCCACTTTTCAAACAGAGATGGTGAAGAGTGTGAGGGAATTGGAAGTGGAAGACTTGCTGAATGCAGGGTTGACAGTAGCAGAAGCCAATCAACTCTACCGTCTTTTGAGGGATATTCTGTCTCAGTGTCTCTCCGACACCGACAACGACAACCAACCCTCACTCATATGGCGCCACCTTGTCACTCGAAAACTGCTGAAACCATCCTTTCCACACTCATTGCATCATCTTCTCTATCACTCTGTTTATCACTCTGCCTTCCACACTCAACATGCTTCCCTCCCACTCTATTGGTTTCCTTCCCTGTAAGTCTTTCTCTTCTTATCTATCACTCTTATCACACTACAATCTCCACTCACTTCTCTTCTTCTTTTCAGGGACAACTCCAAACGCACCAACCTTGGCCGTTTCATGGAAACTCACGCCCCTCAACTTTTAGGACCTTCCTACAAAGACCCTATTTCCAGTTATCGCCTCTTTCACAACTTTTCTGTTCAACACCCTCAGGCAAACAACCCCAACACCTCTTTTTCTATTCACACATCACATCTCTTCTTTTCTTTCTTTCTTAATTCTCATTGTCAATGCAGCTCTACTGGTCCCTTCTTCTCAAGGAGCTTTCTCTCTCCTTTGTTGAACCTCCCAAGTCTATTTTAGATACTTCTGACCCTTCTAGACATGGAGGCACCTGGCTTCCCGGTTCTGTCCTCAACATCGCTGATTGCTGCCTGCAACCCAGTTCTCATCCCTACAAACCAGATGATAGTTTAGCCATCGTTTGGAGAGATGAAGCTTTTCATGATTCCGAGGTTAACCGTATCACGCTTAAACAGCTCCGACAACAAGTAATGTAAGCCTTTTCAGCTCACAGTCTTGCTTTTGGACCAAATTTGTGTTGCTCATCATCATACCTGTGCCACTTTGGTTGATTCAATAATTTTATGTGTTTTTCAATCTCATCGCTGCTTTGATTTTCTTGTTGATTCGGGATTAATTTGTGTATCATTATGCTTTATTTTATTTTTCTTCCGTTCTTTTTGTTCCTGTATCTCACTTTTTAGATTTTGATCTTTCTCCCTTCTGTTTTATTCTTTAAGTAATTTTCATAGTTTTTGCTGTGTTTTTTCCAGGTTGGTAGCGAATGCAATAGGTGCCTCATTCTCGAAAGGAGATGCAATCGCCATTGACATGCAAATGACAGTCAATGCCGTGATTATATATCTGGCCATTGTTTTAGCAGGATGTGTTGTGGTATCAATAGCTGATAGTTTTGCACCAAAAGAAATTGCAACTCGCCTGCGTGTTTCTAAAGCTAAGGGTATTTTCACTCAGGTGATGTTTTAAATTTGGTATTGTGTATTACTTGTTGTTCATCAAAGTTCTATTCAATCGATATTGTCTTTGTTCTTTCCTAGTCACCAATATATGCGTGTTATACGCCTCAGTGTGTGTGAAGAAATGCTAAAATTACCAAATGGTTTATATGGCCTAAAAAAGTTTAATTTTATTAAATGTTTCTTATTTGATGAGATTCAGCAAATGGTCGATGTTCACAGATACCCAATTCAAGGAGAACTTGTTAAAATAATGATTTCTTGGACCTTATTTCGGTAAAGGTATTGGCCTATATATGTTTAATGAGGATGCTGACTGCATCATTTAGCTTTGATCCTAGACATTAGCAAAGAGCTGGATCTTGTTAGGGCTTGTTAGTCTTCATGAATGGTGCATTGCAATAAATTAAGACTTCACAAACCCGAGAAAGGTCAGGTTTATAATAAATTTTAATTAGGTATAACAGTAGCTGCATTGAAAGCTGTATGTAGTGTGTTAAAAGGTGGCATGCTAGGAGTTGACAGAACCTAACAACCATATTGGTAACAGTTTCAGTGATCAAAGAGTGTTTACTAAAATAGATTTCATGGTGCTGAGAGTTTTAAATGAAGTTAAGCGAAAATCAATTAGGAGGACACTAAGTGAATGAAATCTTAACATGTATAGCCATAAGATAAACCTGGACAGATAATGAACATAAAGAAAATTGAATATTTGAGTTCTGGATGATGGTTATCCCAGGCTTCTTGCCTTTTCTGTCCAGCACTTTCACACTCACAACCTAAAAGTAGCAATTATCTAAATCTTAAACTGATAATTACATGGATGAACTTGTCATATATTGTTAGTTACATTTTGTTATGTTCCCAACTATCTGTTAGAAATTAATTTTTCTGGGCTTGCACCTGACAAATTAAACTGCTGGGAGACTGTTCATGCAATGAAATCAGATTCTACTAAGTCGTCAAGGGTTCTGTCCTCACTGACAAATTCCCTTAATTAAATTATAATTTCACCAAAATATCTGAGTACACTAGTACTTTATGCTTGAATCCCAAATGGTTCTCACCAGAGGACATTTTAGACTAAATACGATTATTGGGCTTGTGCTTTATAGCTTAAGCTTTACGACATTTGGTTCTTGAAACTGTCGTATATGACTCAGTTGTATAGTTCCTTCACAAGGTCAGGTTCAATGCCATGATCCTGGCTTCCTAGTTCCGTATCTTCTAGACATTTCATCAAATAGAATTGTAGAAACAAGTTGTAATTAGTGCTCCCGAATCTTCAAACTACTTTTGTTTATACCTAGAGTTATAAAGATCAAAGTATTGAAGAATATGTTGAAATCATGAATACAACAATTTTGAAATTGTCATTCTGTTCTTGCATATTTGATGAGTATGGTGTAGATCCCACATTAGTTATATATATGACTTATGTAGCCCTTACAAGGCTTAAGCAACTCTCAATTTATAAGCAGATTTTATAATATTGAGTTAAGTTTTGGAGCTCGAATTCTTCTCTCCTAGCATTTGTTTTGGGCCTTTTGGATGATCTATTATTGGACTATATCCAAATATCCAGTCTTGTAAATATCCCACTTGAAATGTTCAATTTTGGACATAAGTGGGGATTGTTTGAAATTTCATTTTAACTAATGATATGACTAAAATAAAACACACACACACACATATATATATATATATATATCTATATATATAAAAGTGGAGGAACAATCCTCAACTCATGACACACATACACACAAATATATAAAAATGGGGGAAATAAATTGTAGATGCTTCTTTGGAATCTTCTTTAGACATAAAAACATATAGCTTAAGCTTTAAGAAGAGCTGGTCCTTGACATGGTGTAAAACTATCCTGATCGAGTGGTAAAGAGTTTGATCCTAGCTGTCCTCACATTTAGGATCATTGATATAAGCACTTACATGATGAACTTTCGAAGATAAATTCGAACTGTTGTAATTTACTCGGCTTGAATTTGTTTCAGGATTTCATATCTAGAGGTGGCAGGAAGTTCCCTTTGTACAGGTAATTATTTTACATCATACTTCTTGCATTATCCGGATCATATTACCTTGTTTATCTGTTCAGAAATCCTTTACTCTTGGCAAAATTACCAGCTCAATATTTGTTATAGTAATTTTATTTAACGATCATTTGACAAATGTTTCAATGGGATGTTCCTTTTTGTTACTTGGGTTTGAGTTCAATGCAATGGTCACATGCTAGTGAAAGCTCAATCTGTTTTGGAACAGAAAAGTCATTGTATTAGAATATAGGAGTCAAGCTTAACGAAAATAGTGTTAAATCACCAAACACAGTGTATTTTGGAAACTGTTTTTATAGAACCTTTTTTTTTTCTCATAAATTCCTGAATGGAACTTTTATATGCGGGATTCTAGTTAATAGATATTTAATGGAACCATAAGAAAAGAGTAATGTGGCAAAATTATATTTTCCACTTATGAAATGAAATTGATATCTCACACTCAAGTCATCTTTTTTTAGTACTACCTTTTCCGATTCTAACGATTCTATCAAGAACCAATGTCAGAATGGTATCAGACCAAAGTAACTGTTCTAACTAATAAACAATTCCTTTCGTCTATTCTTAAAACTGATCTTATAGAGAGCTGGTGTAAAGTCAGTTAATATGGTTCAAATCCTGGTAGTTGATATATATTGTATTGTATATGTTATGACATATTTGATTTGGTTTCTTGTTTAATTTTGAATATTATCAGTTATAAGTAATGTCATTTGCATTTTCTTTAAAATTATGATTACATTTTTTTTTGCTTAATATTTATTATATTTTATGTTAAAATTGAAAAATATACCAGTTCAACTTACATAGACCGTATAGGACCTTGAACAAATGTCTTAGTTAGTTCCAGTACCGGCCAAGTACCAAAAACCTTATCAGGTGAATAGTTTGTTCTTTTCTTTGCTAGATGGATGCTTAGGATGCATCTGTCTTTATCATAAAGCATAATTGTGGTACTTCTTCAATGCTCCTTCAATGTGATTCTTCCACTTGGAATGTCGCATTCCTTGCTCGTTTATATTTTCTTGGCGTTTTGATATGCTTAGACTTTCCTCGAGATTTTGGTCAGTAAAAGGCACAACTGACTTCCATTGACCAAGTTTCATATTCTAGATGCATTTCCTAACCACTGCTTAATGCTTACTTTAGTGCCACTCAGAATATTTTTACGAAGCAAAACTTGGAATATTTCAATCTTTCTTGTAGTTTAAGCTAGATAAATTTAAGGTTTTTCCTTTTACATTTAGAACACCAGCTCATTCTGCTTATTTCTCCTTGCAGTCGAGTCATTGAGGCAGCTGCGTGTAAAGTTATCGTGCTTCCTGTGATAGGTGATGATCTAGGTGTGCAATTAAGAGAATGCGATGTATCATGGAAGGATTTTCTTTCTTCTAGCAGACAGCATCCCAGGTAATGTATACATTAAAATGTTTCTATTATGTGATCTAAAAGAGTCATTACTAAAGGTCCCATAAACAGAAAGTATGGGTGAGAGAATTTGGAATGTTTCTCTAGTGTTTAGTCTCACCTTAACATTTAAACCGTGGCAGGTCACATCACTACTCTCCATTCAACCAATCAATTGATGCTGTCACTAACATACTTTTTTCATCTGGAACCACAGGTAAAGATTCTTCCTTGAACAGTGAAATACATCAATAAGAAACTCCCATTATAATGATTTTCTAGTTACATTTTTACTTTTTAGGGGAGCCGAAAGCAATTCCTTGGACTCAACTTTCACCCATAAGAAGTGCTGCAGATGGATGGGCTTTTATTGATATTCAACCTGGAGATGTCTATTGCTGGCCTACAAATTTAGGATGGGTGATGGGCCCAACTCTTATATATTCATGTTTTCTATCAGGTGCAACTCTTGCTCTGTACCATGGATCTCCTCTAGACCATGGTTTTGGAAAGTTCGTTCAGGTATTTGTCCAACTCTAATATTTCAGCCCCTATATATTTATGATTAACATAACATGTCTTATTCTACTAAGCAGTCAATATTGGCGATTAACATACATGTCTTATTCTACAAAGCGGTCGTTATTTGTGATCAACATAACTTGTTTTAATCACATATGACTTGGGGACAGCATGCTAAATAAAATAAATGCTGACTAGTAGCAGGACTGAATGGGAACTATGTAGGGTAGTTGTTTTTTCTTCCAAATTATGGATGCCATGAAGTAATATGATGCAGTGGGATGTAGAGGGAAATGGTTTCGAGTTAGTGTCATCTACAGTGGCATTACTTGTGAACATTCCTATCCTTTGTGAAAACAATTTGCATCTGTTTGCCACATTGATGTCGAAACAAGATAAAAGAAGTTTGCTGCTTAGAAATTTTCTCATAAACTAGAATTACTAAAGATGAAGTTTGTGATGACAAAAAAAGTATTGTGTAGTGAGCTATGTCCATAAAAGTATATATGTTAACTTATGTAATTCTGTTATGGCAAAAGAAAAGAGAAAAATGAGTTGTCCTTATGCAGAGTTATTTGGCTGAGCCTCAACGACTAGGTGCTTATAGTGGAACATGAACCCCTGTACTCTAGGCCTGAATGTACAGGAAAGGGAAAAATAACCTTGTAGAAGGCAAGGTTCTCATTGCTAGAACCTGACTTAGCCACAAAGAGGTTTATATGGATGGGGTGAATCAAACATAAATGCAGCAATAAAACATAAGTGTCATACTAACTGTTGTAGATGATGTTTTTAGTCTGCATGAATAGAATTTGATACGTTGCTCAAAGATCATCATTCAACTGCAATTGTTCAGGAAGCAGGTGTTACTATTTTGGGAACGGTTCCAAGCTTGGTAAAGACATGGAAGAATACACAATGCATGGAGGGCTTGGATTGGACAAAGATAAAGTAGGTTCTTGTTAGTTTGAATAATCAAGTAACTAATGAAAAACTGAACTAATCTGAGGTTATATGCAGAACATTTTGTTCAACTGGAGAAACTTCGAATGTTGATGATGACCTCTGGCTTTCTTCGAGGTCTTATTACAAACCAATCATTGAATGTTGTGGAGGCACTGAGCTTGCATCTTCTTACATCATGGGAAGTACACTGCAGCCCCAAGCTTTTGGAACATTTAGTACAGCATCAATGACAACTGATTTGGTTATCCTTGACGAAAATGGAGTTCCTTATGTAAGAAAATTTTCTTGGCAGTGTATTATTTGATCATATAGTATTAACTATTTAGTATTTTGCCACCGACTTCAAACTGTTTTTCATCGTATCAATACTTACCTATAATTTTGTTGTTGCAATGGATAATTGTTGTCAAGTGCTTGTTATCTGTTACATAATCCATACTTTTGAACCAATATCGCTAAATGGAAAACTGATCTCAAAATCTTGAGACTGTATGTGTGTGTTTGTGTGTCCTGTGACACTTTTCAATTCTCTAAGTCTTAGATTTTTTACTCTTACCAAAAGGATTCCATGTCGTTTTGGTATAGCGAAATTATTTTTAGGCTTTCTAATTTGTTGGACCTCTTTAACCAATATGACAGCCAGAGGACGTTGCTTGTGTTGGTGAAGTGGGCTTGTTTCCGATATATATGGGAGCAACTGATAGATTGCTTAATGCTGATAATGATGAGGTTTACTTCAAGGGAATGCCAATGTACAAAGGAAAGGTATATACTTCAATTATCCTATTCCCAATGTTACGTTATTTTCAAATTCAGTTATAGCTATCTTGCAATAGTAGTTCAGATCTGAAGGTATTTTGTGGCTTTTCTTGCATACTAATAGTTTTTTAAAGGTCCAGAATGAATTGGTTCAATACATCTTAATGCTTTGTTTGATGTCCTACTGCACAAGTACTCACTGACCTAATTGAACACATAAAATCCAAAAAGAAAGAAACTAGAGGATAAGATTACTCTTTAACTCTCGACTTATGATGTTTATCAAACACTGTTATGCTACGGAAGTGAGCAATATCTTCATAAAGGTTTTCAGTTAGTCACATTGTAAATTACATGGTACCTTAATAGACTATGTTGTGAGTTCTAATGTTAACTACTCACGTTCTGTTGTTATTCTAATAAACTTCTTCAAGTGGTTTATTTATACATAATTTGTAATGTCTAAAACGATATAAGCAGGTTCTTAGAAGACATGGAGATATAATCAAAAGAACTGCCGGAGGCTATTTAGTAGTACAAGGGAGGGCTGATGACACAATGAATCTTGGTGGAATAAAGGTACCTTCATCACCGCTATATTTATGGTTTTATCTCCTCCAAGATAACACTTATTGGATACACATGGTGTAACAATCATATATTTTTCCATGTCAATGTTCAGCATAAATTAATAAGAATTGAACCTAATTATTAAGTGGGTTTCAAACCTAACTCAACCCCACAAAACTGGTTTGTAAGGTGAGATTTACCTTATTTATATATTATAAATTGGCTTTATCTCTAGTCGATACGGGACTTCCAACACTAATTGCTACGTGATTAGTCAGAAAATCATAAATTCCTACCTTGACAACTTTGGTCTGACTGTTATTCTTACCAGGAATTTTCTGTTCTGATATGCAGACAAGTTCTGTGGAAATTGAGCGTGTCTGTGATGGGGCTGATGAATGCATTTTGGAGACAGCTGCAATCAGTGTTGCACCTGCACATGGAGGTCCAGAACAGCTTATTATATTTGTAGTTTTAAAGAAAGGATACAATTCAGATGCAGAAACTCTAAAAAGGAAATTCGCTAAAGCCATTCAAAGCAACCTTAATCCCTTGTTTAAGGTATGACCTTTGGTTCATTGCAAGCAATTACCATTTTGAATTGAATAAATCATGAAAAGCCACAACTCAACGACTTAAATATTCATGAAATTTCAAGTTTGAAGGGAAATTGAAATTTTACCGGAATTTTAGCCTGAGTTGTGATGATTAAGTTATTGATTTGATGTTCACAAACTCATTCTGTTATTCTACAGGTGAGCCTTGTTAAAATTGTTCCGGACTTTCCTCGAACAGCTTCCAACAAATTGCTAAGGAGAGTTTTGAGAGATCAGGCGAAACGCGAGCTTTCAATTCAGAGCAGACTTTAGTGACATTCTTAATTTGCAAAAGAACAAGACATACATCAAGATTCCGTTCATTCTCTTCACCTACCGTCATTGGCGTGTAAACAAGATTCAGTTCTTTTTCTCCGTCATTCATGTTCCTCTGCCACAATTCCCTGTAACATTCATTTTCTTCTTGCCGCAATAAAAACACTTATAAATATTTTCCAAGTTTTTATTCCCACATCAAAATTCGTCAAAATCATTTTACAAATTCTTGAAAATTTGTATTCAAAGACTTTTAGCATATTTTGTTATCATTCAAAGAATGATGATCAAAGCTATATATTTCATAAATGAATGTAATTGGTTTTCCTGAATAAAAGTTGGTTACTGTTAATGTTTGTTTCCTAATCTTAATCATTCATTACGTTTATGCTCCTCATTCATTCTTCTTTGATAGTCTTAATTAGTTCTCATTCCAACATGGACTAATAAAGCGAATGAATGGTATAGAAATTTATTAATGAGAACCTCTGATGTTAACACTAAACAAAACGAGAATACAAATCCACCAGACCCATTGCGTCTGGCAAAACCACTTACAAGCAAAAAAATAGAAGTAATGACTTCAATGAGACTCGTAATTCTCTAGAGACCATTTAGTATCTGGAAACACTCGCACACCTCTCATCACTTTGGTATGAATTTCCCAGCCAGGATTCTCACATCTCAGTTTAATTTCTTAGCTAAGACCTCTCCCTTGCACTCACTACCAGCAGTGACCACATAACCTGCTCCAACCTGCCAAGACAAGCAATGTCACATTCCGATTCAAATTGCATGAAAAAATGGTCAGAAAAAAGGAGAAACAAATAAGTTGACAATCTTTTACTACTGCACGTTCTTGGAGCTGTACATTGCTACAGATAACAGAACCTTGGATTGAACAACAGTCTCCAATAGAAACATGATTCATAACTACTGAATTAACAACCTGCATGCATAAAACAAGTCACAGGAAAACTTGGCATTAACATTATTGAATACAACTCATTAGGAATATGCTAGACAGTGTTGCTGATCACTCATTGTGGGTTGAAGTGCATATGCCACAGATAAATCAGAAGACCAAAATGTAACCTCCTGCCAACTTGTAAGAATAATATATCATCCCACCTTAACATTGGCACCTATCCAACAATGAAGGCCAATGACAGACCGCTTCACACTGCATTTGTCACCCATTTGTGAACCTTCCCCCAACATACAATGTGGTCCAACCTACACAAATCATAATATTTATATGGACCTAAAAATGGAAAGAACAAAAAATAATGCTCCAGAAACCCTATATCAGACCACTAAAGTAACTTACAGTTGTTTTTGCCCCAAGCTCTGCAGAAGGATGGATAATGTTGTTTTGGGTAGAGAAAGAATAACCTGATAAATGGCTAGCCTCTCCTATTACCTGTCACGGTAAAAAAATGAATAATGCCAAAGCAACCAGATAATTTAAGACAATCACGAGTTCCTGATAAAGGCCATAACAACAACAAACTCACATCTCGGTTTATGTCATTGTATGCTTGTATAGAATTTAAGCAAGCACATCTATCATTATTATATTGTGTCAAGAGTTACCCTATTTATTAAGATTATATTGTATGTAGAGTTACCCTATTTATCATAATTATAGTATGTTTAGGATTACTCTATTTATCATGATTATATTGTGTCTAGGATTACCTTAATTATCATGTACTCCTATATCAATTTATTCTTATAGATAGAAGATTATGAGAGGAATCAATCAAACCCTCTAGAATTAATTTACAATTTAACTTTAAGTGTTGGTACATAACTGCATTGATCATGTATATGTACAAACTTTTGCATTCCCCGAGGTAAATGTTTGTTTACCAACAACCTTCACCTGAATCACCTGCCTTCCCTTTACATTTCTAACACTCCTCAATGATGAATTCAACCTGTAAAATGAACAGGTGAGCAATTTATCTAAACTTTCAATCTCCTTTTATAATAGATTAGTCTAGGCAGGCACAAAACAACTCTATAGACGCCTCTAGTTTACCAAAAATGAGAAAAGGTCACTATGTTATCCTTCCAACACCGATGCGTCAGTATTCACCCGTATATGGCACTAGCCTCTATCACCAAAAATTTCTACAAGAGCAGGCCCCATTAAAGAAGTGGTGGAATCTCGTGTTATCCCTCACAACAATTTTTCTTCCAGTAAGTCTTGATACTCCACACATTACAATATGACAATCCTTACATATCCTAAGGTTCTTCATAATTTTTATGGTGGAACCGGCATCAGTACTCAGCAATCCAAATGCCAACGCTAGTTTTTCGCTGTGAGACATTAGTAACATCCTTTTTTCATTATCATTAACATCATACAGCACCGAACTTAGGTTTGGCTGATATCCAATACCCTTTAGTCGTTCCAAAAGTTCATTTAATTCCTTCTTTATCTCGTTAATCTGTGGATGTTTCACGTCACCAGCAGCGAACTTGTGAATCATTCCATTTTTTGCTTCAACCCAGCTCCATCCTGGATCTTTTTTCAAATTTTTCTCTCTGATCCATTTCCTGACCCTAGACACATCATCCCATCTTCCAACAGATGCATAGGTATTAGAAAGCAACAAATAATTCCCCATGTTAGCAGGTTCAAGCTCAAATAAATGCTTGAAAGCAATTTCCGCAACATCAGGATTCCCATGAACGTATGATGCTCCAAGAAGCGCCCCCCACACAGCTCCATCAGGCTTCATAGACATTGTCTCAACAAGCCGTATTACCTTTTCCAAGTATCCAGCTCGACCAAGAAGATCCGCCATGCAAGCATAAAGCTGTGGGGTTGGAGCAACACCATAATACTTTTCCATAGTAGCAAAGAGCTGCTGTCCTAGGTCTACCAAGCCAGCATGACTGCACGCAGTAAGCACCCCTACAAAAGTAACACAGTTTGGTTTCACATCAGTCTCCAACATATCATAAAACAACTTAATCGCTGCATGAACTTGACCATGTATAGCAAACCCCACAATCATAGAACTGTAAGAAAACACATTTCTCACCCTCATTCCTTTAAAGATATTATATGCCTCCTTCACATTACCACATTTTGAGTACATGTCTATCAAGGCTGACCCCACAAGGACACTACTTCCATCTCCAAATCCAGAATTCTCAGCAATGTTCCTTATCCACTTAGCATAAATAGACGCACCCAATTGAGCACAAGCAGATATTACACCAACCAAGGTAACTTCATCAATTTCGACACCCTCATCTACCAACCGCCGGAAAACCTCCACCGCATTTTCAGGTAAGGCATTCTGCGCATACCCAGTAACCATCGCAGTCCAAGCAACCATATCCTTCATAGGCAACCCATCAAACAAGTCCTGCGCCGCCTTCATATCGCCCCTCCTCGCGTAAGCAACAATTAGTCCGGTCCAAGAAACGACATCCCGTTCAGGCATTTCATCGAACACCTTGCGCGCGTATAGCGTAAACCCACATTTCACATACATGTCAATCATGGCGTTG
Organism: Vigna angularis; assembly: GCF_016808095.1. Taxonomy (NCBI): domain Eukaryota; kingdom Viridiplantae; phylum Streptophyta; class Magnoliopsida; order Fabales; family Fabaceae; genus Vigna; species Vigna angularis. The sequence goes on along the minus strand of NC_068970.1, from coordinate 54,530,451 downwards.
TGGACGTACATATCAGAATCGAACCCACCAACCAAAAGTGTCTGGGTGTGGAGCTGCGCTCCCAAACCTATGTGGCGAGCGGCACCGGAAGCGGAAAAGAGAGCGACGAAGGTAAACGAGAGGGGAGTGATGCGTCGTTCGCGCATGGAACAGAAGAGGCTAAGGGCTTGGGAGAGGGGTCCTCGGACGGCGTAGGCGCGAATGAGAGCGGTCCAGAGAAAGGGGTTTGGGGTGTGGACCTGTGCGAAGATAAGGCGAGGGTAGGAGTGGAGCGGCACATGGGTGAACGAGGTGACGAGGCGTAAGAGCTTGGTGATTACGTAGGAACATTGGTGGAGGTTGTTGTTGTAAATATGGGCGTGAACTTGTTTCGCATGATTAAGAGTTCTGCATTTCTCCACAATTCTCACCACTTCTGACTCCAAAACCCTTTGCATTGCCATGGAAGACTACCCACAACTACCTTCGTAAACTTCTTTACTTCCATCACCCAACAACTCAATCATAAATTTTCATAAGGAGACTTAAAAAATATATTTTGAAAGATAAATTTTAAAATATTTAGAAACACATATTCATTATTTATTTATTATTATACTCTCGTGTCTTAAACTAAATAAAAATAATTAACACCTTGAAAATGTTGTAAAAAAATTTATGTTAACATATCCTTACTTTAATTATAAATAAGGCATTGATACTTTTATATCACCGTTGTTTCATACTATTTTTTTTATATGGATGAGTACAGATAAATTTGTTAAATGAGTATAATTTGGTCAAAATAATATTTTTTCTTATAACTAATTAAATATAACAAAATTCTTTAACTAATCAAAATTCGTCAAAATCATTTTACAAATTCTAGAAATTTCGTATTCAAAGACTTTTAGCATTTTTTGTTATTAATCAAAGAATGATCATCAAAGCTATATATTTCATAAATGAATTTAATTGTTTTTTCCTGAATAAACGTATTAATGTCTGTTTCCTATCACGTACAGTAATGAAGCGATACAATTAACGATGAACATGTACAGTATCAGTGAATTGGCCCTCCTTAAAAAAAATACATTATAATCTTTAATTATTTATTGAAGAAAACTTTTTCATAATAAACAACTTAATTTTAATTTTACCCTTAACACTTCATTATTATAAATATTCTATAAATGATTTTTTAAAGTCTTCCTTTATCTATAAAAACACTTTCCGCCAAGATATATTCAAACATAGAGATTCATTTCATGAAATTATGTTAACCAAACACGTTATTCCTCTTTTTGCTAAACGTATTTTTGCAGTAAAAACAATCTGGAACACGTTATTAAGGGTACTCTATAAAGAAAATCAGCATAATAGAAGTGGTAATTTTCTTAAATCTTAATCATTCATTACGTTTATGTTCCTCATTCATTCTTCTTTGATAGTCTAAATTAGTTTTCATTCCAACGTGGATTAATAAAGTGAATGAACGGTATAGAAATTTATTAATGAGAACCTCTGATGTTAACACCAAACAGAACGAGAATCCAAATCCACCAGACCCATTTCGTCTGGCAAAACCTTATAAGCAAAAAATAGAAGTAATGGCTTCAATGAGACTCGTAATTCTCTTGAGACCATTTAGTATCTGGAAACAATAGCACACCTCTCATCATCCCAATCCCAGAGCAAAATAGGGAGGAAAAAGTTGAGCTTAAATATATTCTTACAAAGCAGGTACCAAATTCAAGTAAACGTTATTATCACTAGATCTCTAACAAAAACAAAAATGCAAAAAAGCTCAAAGAAATATGGCGATAGTACTTCATATGCTCGAATACAAAACTGATGGCTCTGGATTATACCGCTTTCGTTCAGCAGTAAGATACCAACCGAAAGTCCCTTGTAACTTGAATTAAATGGCAGAAAATTGTGATGAAGCAGAAATAAATAGTAGTCATTAACACAAATGAATATTCAAGACCAATTGCAGCCATTTTCAAACAAATAGCGATCGAAACAAACTGCAAAGGACACGCATGCAAGTCGGAAGTATTAGAATTTCTTTGCCCCTCCTGCCAACAACACCAAATTGTAACTGCTGCCAGCAAAAAGCACAAAATTTGCTCCAAGCAGTGACGAAGCAGAACATAAGTCACTTTGGTATGAATTTCCCAGCCTCGATTCTCACATCTCAGTTTCATTTCTTAGCTAAGACCTCTCCCTTGCACTCACTACCAGCAGTGACCACATAACCTGCTCCAACCTGCCAAGACAAGCAATGTCACATTCCCGTTCAAATTGCATGAAAAAATGGTCAGAAAAAAGGCGAAACAAATTACTTGACAATCTTTTACTACTGCACGTTCTTGGAGCTGTACATTGCTACAGATAACAGAACCTTGGATTGAACAACAGTCTCCAATAGAAACATGATTCATAACTACTGAATTAACAACCTGCATGCATAAAACAAGTCACAGGAAAACTTGGCATTAACATTACTGAATACAACTCATTAGGAATATGCTAGACAGTGTTGCTGATCACTCATTGTGGGTTGGAGTCCATATGCCACAGATAAATCAGAAGACCAAAATGTAACCTCCTGCTAACTTGTAAGAATAATATATCATCCCACCTTAACATTGGCACCTATCCGACAATGACGGCCAATGACAGACCGTTTCACACTGCATTTGTCACCCATTTGTGAACCTTCCCCCAACATACAATGTGGTCCAACCTACACAAATCATAACTATTTATATGAACCTAAAAATGGAAAGAACAAAAAATAATGCTCCAGAAACCCTATATCAGACCACTAAAGTAACTTACAGTTGTTTTTGCCCCAAGCTCTGCAGAAGGATGGATAATGTTGTTTTGGGCAGAGAAAGAATAACCTGATAAATGGCTAGCCTCTCCTATTACCTGTCACAGTAAAAAAATGAATAATGCCAAAGCAACCAGAGAATTGAAGACAATCACGAGTTCCTGATAAAGGCCATAACAACAACAAACTCACATCTCGGTTTATGTCATTGTATGCTTGTATAGAATTTAAACGAGCACAGTACTTGCTGCTTCCAGCAATATACACACAGCATTTGTGGGTTTTTCGATCAGAAGTAGAACTATAAGAACCCAGTGCATGCCGTAGATGAAAGGTTGGTTCAGATGCATTAGCAAGTATTTGAGATAGCATTTGTTGATTGCTCTGAGATATAACCTTTTCAGTTCCATTTTCTTCCACTTGTGGCATACCATTAAATAATACTTCTGATTTCTAACTCTCATTAAGAAAATTTGAACAAGGTTAGAATCCTTATAAGTTCAACAATACCTAACTATCTCGTGAAAAACCATTATCAACTAACCAGTTGGCTCCGGACTAGATATGGCAATACATCATGCTTTAAGCTATGAAATGCACTTTTCTGATCTAGAACTTCTTGTAGAACTGATCTGCAACAAAAGTTTGTTTCAGGATGCAAAAATGAGTGATTCAAGACAAAAGAACAAGGAAGGAATTTAAAAAGAAAATGAATATACCTTTTGAACGCATACAAGTGGGCATCCATCAGATCAGCTCTTATTTCTATCTACATGAATGACAAATAACAATAAAGAGAAATAAGAAATAGCAAAAGCCTTGCTTTTAATTTTCAATTAACCGGATGAGTAATTCATATTTTCACAGAAGATGCTACTTCTATAAGATTGACAGATTGAACAGTTTTCTAACTCTGGAAGCATGATAACCAATTTCCATTTCCACATAAATCACAAACACAAAACAACTCCAATAATAAAGTTGGTCAATGTGCTGAACAAGAGATGCAATAACAGTAAATAGCAAATTAAAGTAGAAAGTTTTGCTACAGAATAGACAGTTAAATCTCACAGCATAACAATGATAAACATGTAATATTGAAGAAATTATAGGCAGGTGGAACCAACTAAGAAGGTCCAGACACGAGAAAAAGAAAAGTACCTGGCCAACTGCAGGGAGTATGCTCTTCTGAATTCGAAGATCCTTCTCAACTTCTGCTCCTGAAAAATGTTGCAAGATTCCACATGAACACACATACAACAATACCATGCCATATATAAACAAAAGTTAGATGACTAACCAGTTGCTATGTGAACTAAAAACTGCTTTGTGGGATCCAGCCCTATCAAATCATAGCGGCCAGGTTTCTTGGTTTTGTCTTTCCCACCAGAAGATACTGACTCTGAAGGTCCACTCACAGGAGCAGAGCAGAGCATAGCAGTAACAACTGCATCATGTCGTCTATGAGTAGCTGCAACAGCACCAAGTGGCACATCCGTAACAAGATCACCACTGACAACCTGCAGAAAATCAACACAGCCATGAAGAACAACATTATTTAGATCACAGAGTTCACAGGCAAGGGAGGGAGGGATATTCCACCAAAATGTCTTTAGCAGTTAGGTGATGAGAAATAGCCCGAATTGCACCTGCTGTACCCACATCCTCAGGAACTGCAGCAACCTGAACAATTGTTGAACAAAAAAATCATCACACATGTCTATGCATTATCAATCTTTTAAGGAAAAACTACATAAGACCATTTAGATCATTTTCTTAACAAGCAATCACAAAAGAAGAAAATAAAAAACAAATTGAATCAAACTTCTTCCACAAGTTAAAATCAACTTGAACCTCAGCTTTTGAAGAAGTTAGATGAGAGAGCTTCAATAAAAATTAAAGTGCATAGGTTAATGTGAACTTATTAAAGAAGTGTAAGACCCCTTTTAAATAAGCTTCTCAATAAGCACTAATAAGAGAATAGAATAAGAAGGTAAAACAAATTAAGGCACCATCTCCCAAGAATCAAAATGACTTATACTTAAGCTAATTTATCAAAAACTCTTCAATTTCACTTCTTCAAAGCTGACGAATTTAACTTGCACGAAAAATTAATTCATTATATCTTTTGTTTTCTTCTAACGTAGGTGATTAATGTGAAGTTTCCCCAAAAAAGAGTCTACCCATTTTACTATCTCAAAATTTCCCTCTATAACTATTTAAAAGCTCATCCAAACAAAACGTAAGACCTAGGTACCCTTATGCTTACGGTCACTATCAAGATACATAGCGACAATGAATCATGTTTAGTAAATGAAAGGTAACACCAAAAAACCGATTACCTCAACATGGAGGCGATCAGCATAAGCCCCTGAAATCCAAGCCCCAACACGAAGTGCCGCTTCTTCGCCTTCAATCACCTACAGTTAAATTTCCTCACCAATTTCACTATTTACCCTTTCCAATAACACCAAAGATTGCGAAAAATGAAATTACCACAATGAGATCCTTGAGGTTGCTAAGCTCCAAGTACTCGAGAACGTAAGAGATAACGGGGCGATTCGCCACCGGAAGCAACGCGTTCGGAAGCTCCTGCAGTAAGAAATAAGCGCTTTTTTATAACATAATAGCGTCGAAAATTGTTTGGTTAGAAGCATTTCCGTTGTGAAACCTGAGAAACGAGGGGGAGGAGCTTCTTGGAGACGCCACCGCCGAGAACCACCACTTGAAAATCCATGGCCACAACGAAACGCAAAGCCAAACAGGGTTTTGGGGTTTTCGGAGGGCTCTGTTTCAATTTCCCTAATCAAATTTCGGATTCTACAAACGCTAACTCATTCAGTCATTCGCAAAACCCAAACCCAAATCCAAACATGCCTTTAATCCACCTTCTGTTAATGTCAAATGCACCTTCCTTAATTGGTGCCCCAAATTTGTTCCCTGCACACAACTTTTTTATTTTATTTTTATCTTTTTTCTTGAATAAACATCCTGCTTTAATTTTGGTTTAATTACATAATATATTCAGATTTTTCTTTTGTCTATACTAAAAAAAAATGTCACTCTTCCATGAATTATTTTTTGTTGTATTTCAGTTTTATCATTACATTGATTTTGATAATTTAACATGCAAAACCTATAATAAAAATATTTTATAGATCGTATAATAAAACCAAAAATTTCCAAACACCAGATTCAAAATAAATACAAAATTAAGGTCGATAATAAGGAAAAAGTTATTTAGACATGAAAACATGTTTAGTTAATTAATTTTTATGTAATGTTATTACATTTATTCTTTTTGAGCTTTTATTAAATTCATATTTAATCAATTAAAAGGTATGGTAGAATAATTTTTAAGTTACTGATGAAGTTAATAAATTATTTATGATTTAGATAACATTGACAACTCAATTTATGGATGGATAATTTATTTTTATTTTTTATTTATTTTGAAATGTTAGTGTTATTATATACATAATTTTACTATATACATAATACACACATGTCTTAATTATAATTTTGATGTTTTAGGTGGAAGATAATATTAAGTTCTTATTTATAAATTTTTTTATTAAGACATGTTTCCACTGTTTTTTTTTTTCCTCTTTGCCGCTAATATCAACCAATATTTTGAATTAAATTTATAAAGAAATATTTTTCTGAAAATCTAGTATATTCCTCTTTATAATATGAATGTAAATGGTTTTTTCGTCGAAGATGTTTTTATGTTAAATTAGGTGACTTTTTTATCTTAGGTATTCATTTAATTTATTTTGAATATTTTTTATTTTAATTAAGTTTTTAAACTTAAAACATGATTTGTTGGTTTTTAAACAAAAAAATAAATAAATTAGAGAAGTGTTAGTTTATTTACAAAAGAAGTTTGATCTAATTTAATCCTAATATAAGTTAGATTATAACTTAAGTACTCTGAATAATATTGTCATAAATAATTTTCCCATCAATCTTCCTCGATTTTGATAGAATCGTTTCTTTATTTTATTTCAAACAAAATATTCATAATATTTTGTTTTTTAGTATATTATTTTCATTCCAATACTCATTATATTTTAATAGTATATTATTTATAACACCATTCTCATCTTAAAATATTCAGGCCCTGTATATTTACCATGTTATTTTTTTTTTCATTGCATCGTGTAACTTTCTCGTATTAAATATCTAGGTATTTGTGTCTTGTTTAAATTTTCTGTCACTTATATTTAATGAAACATTTGTCCTGAATATGATGATGTTCACACTAAAATCACATTGCTTTTATAAGTTATAATTTTTAATATAATATGTGGAATTAGTATACAATTCACACGTTTTTTTTATAAATGTAACAATTAATTTAAAAAATATATATATTACTCTAAATTAGTATATAATAGAATACTTTTTTAATAGTTCAAGTAAACATATCCTTTTTGCCATATAGAGGAATCAATACTTTGTCTACTTTTTAAAGAAAAGAAAAAAAAACAAAAAATATATTTTTCTTGAATTATTTGGATAAAGAGACGTAAAAGATAAGAGAAAATTTAATTATCTGTAAAATAAATATTGTGAAGAGAACTTCCAGTAAAAATAATAAATCGAATTATTCAGTAAAATTTACATATTGGTAATCTATAATATGGTAAAAAAAGTTAGTAACAACATGTTAATTAATTTGATGATTATTATGATTGCTTACATAAAAGATAATATTTACTAATTACTCATTAACTATTGGCAGAACTTATGTTTAATTTGATTATTACTATAAGTCAATGGTAAAGTAAGAAATCAGTGTCATAAAATTAGATTGGGCAGACATGCCGACTGTAATTTTGCTGGTTATGTTGAAGTTGAGTGAGAAAATTTTCTGGTAAAATGAAGGTTTAAATAGCTTTTAGGGTATGATAAGTTGAAACCTCATTATCACCATTCAAAAAGGGAAAAATTTTGAGAACGAAATACTCTTTTAACATACTCAACATCCCAACGTTAGTTTGTGTTAGTGGAAGCTATATCAGTTGCATTATGTTGCTGCAGATTGTTGATTTAAGAATTTTCTGATAGAGAAGCGTAATTTGAAAAAAGTACAAGGACTGTCAAATAAAAAGTAATATACATGTGATATTTGTATGGTAAAATTATTATATTACACATCACTCCCTCACTAAATTTCAAAACAGCACCCTGATTGAACAAGCCCAGAGAAACCCTCAGCAACACTTATACTTTTCAATTTACGATTCTGCCCCTCCTCCATGTCCACCAAATAGAACCCGTGAGCTGCCTCTTCGTATTCGGATCCACTCAACACAACCCTCGACCCGATCGCAACCCCACAAACCCCAACCTTAAGACCCGGATCCAAACCTCTAAAGTTCACCAGTTTCCCATCTTTCCCAACCCCAACACAAGACCTAGGACACCGACCCTCTTCCCAAACCCCGTTAACCTCTCTCCACTGACCCGACCCAAGATCCAGCACCTCCACCGACCCGTCAAACATCCCCTGCCTCTCCGTACCATATCCACTCACAACCCAAAACTCGTCCCCCACCACCACCCCCTCGCATTCGTCCCTCTCACGGCCCATCGGGCCCACCCCGGCCCACTCGTCGCGCCTCGGGTCATAAGTCCACGCCGACCTCAGCGCGTTCTTATTCTCGTCATGCCCTCCCGCCACATAAACCCGACCCCTCCCCGACCCGATCGCGAAAAACGACCGCTTCTCCGGCATGTCTTTCCCCCGCCGCCACTCGCTCGTTCGAAAGTCGTAAACAAACACCGCCGTCAAGGGCTCGTAACTCGCCGGGTCCCACCCTCCCATGAGCACGAGGCTCCCGTCGCAGCTCGCCAGCTGGCAGAACAGCGGCAACCCGAATGGGTATTCCGGAACCGGTTCGACTCGGTCCCACGCCATGCTCTGGGGGTCGAACAAACTAATCCCGTAAGACGGTGGCAGTGAGCCAGTGTGTTTGTCGTGGCGCGGTTGGTCATGATGCGCCTGAACGAGGCACGTGACTCTTCGCGTGCGGCCGGTTTTCTTGCGGTGTATGTAGAATTGGTCGCTCTGGAGGAGGTGGTGCCATTGTCTGCAGACTCGGAGCGCGACTCGGTGCGCTGAGTGGGGCAAACGAGTGAGGCACTCGAGTCCAAGGTCTGTCGGTAACCCTGGTATCAAGTCGTTGAAGTGGATGAAGATGGAGAAATCCATATTCTAAGTGTTTTGTGAGCATGATGACCCGGCGGTTGTAGCATTTATAGAGATATAAGCCGTTAGATAAGTCATCATAATCCAATACAGTACTTCCAGATATTTTCTCACGTTAAAATCTCACTACACTTCTTAAATATTTTCATTTCATGTTAAATTTCACACAAAAAATAATAAAAAAACACACTTTTCGAATTAACATAAAATTAGCATAAAAGTCATGTGTCTAATTTCACATAAATTATATTTTTACTATATCATCTGTTAAAAATATTACCAAATTTACACCTTATATCTCAATAGTTACGTGTTCTATTGAATATTCGTGGATGAAAAGAGAAAAAAAAATGTCCTTTGAAACCAGTCAGTCGATAAGCAACTTGGCAATCCAGGAATAAATGTTTTGTTGTTTCCTCGTATTAATATAGGAAAATGTTTGTTGAACAACCATTTTTGACAACATTTAGACACGCGCACACGTGTCAAAATCTAAGTGGTCTAGTTGGAAAAATTAAATGAAAATGGATCACTCAGATTTTGACACGTGTAGGCATGTCTAAATGTTGGTTGTTCAAGTATCATTTTCCATTAATATAATAAGGAGCACATCACCCATCTTTTCAAGATCAATATTCAAAACCTATGTTATTATAGTCCCTTTAATCTTTTTTTCTATTTAGTTATAACTTAATGCTTATGTATTACTGTTATTTATTGTACCGTTTTTTATACAAAATAATATAGTAATTTTCTCATAAAAAAATAGCCCCTAAATTTAATAAGATTATCTAAGTACATCATCAATAAGAAAACGTAAACAAACACAAGTATAAGATGTCTTTCATAAGAAATTGAAATTAATTTTTAAAAATATAATTAATCATTCATTAACTAGAAAGATATTCAACTCTTCATTTTTCATCACTAACCCTCTCATATCTTTTTTTGTAATTGTTATAATTATATCATAATCATGTAACACTCTTCTCAAATAGTATAATCATTGGACTCTCACAATTGAATATTTTATCTATGTGATTCAAATATTAATAATTAGGATAATTTCAATTCAACTTTGTTGTCAATACACTTTGCACATTACTACATATAATAATATTCCTACCTTAGAAACCATTATATTTTCATTCCACACAATTCATACTAAACCACACCACAAAATAAAAAATTTAAAACTATATTTATGAGTTCATGGATGTATATTACCACTCAATGAATACATATGTTGGTCACCGAGTCCCCATTAGAATGAGACTCACCCAACGATTACATTACTTGTACAATGAAAATATGTCACTAATGTTATTTGTCTTAACATAAACTTTTGTCGCTAAACAAAGTGTAGACTTGTCCAACGAGTGTATTAAGACTAAATTCTTTAAAAAATCACTCAATGAAAAACCTCTCATCCAGTGAGTCAAACACGCACCTCATTTTTAAGTTTTTGATATTTTAATTTCCACTCGACCACTCTTTTACTCGCTCAACGAACATACCTCCTAATACCTCTTTTGACAATATCGGGCAATGAGGGATAGTTCGCCTAGAGAGTAAAAGCGTTAGAGCTCTCTAGAATGTAGGTTTTGCATTCTCACTCAATGAATATGCATAGTTTTTCAAAACCAATTTTGATAGTGTGCTCCTAACTAATTTATCTAGGCATTCCCTTTATTTTTTAGTTGAAAACACACATATCAAAGCCTAAGATAGATGGCTTTCAGAAATTATGATTTGTATTGATAAATTGATTAATGAATTTTATGCTTAATAGGTGTGTTAACCTAAGATATCACTTTAGTAATCTAATTACTTGGAATCGTTGATACAATCATGAGTTAGAAATAACTAGGGATGAATCAAATTTAAGTGTATTGAAGTGACATATTGGTATTGTAGGTTATCAACTGTAATTTAAGTGTTAAATGATGAGGTGACATTTTTTAAAATAATTTTACAATTATAGGCACCAATTCAAGGATAATCGAAGCTTATACCTTAATCACATGAGTACATGCTTCAGTTCTTTAAAGAACCGAAGTCTATAATGACGCGATGACATTCTTTAAAATATTTAACAATTATATGTTTTAATTCTTTAAAGAACCATAGTTGAGCAAATATTTTCAAAATTTTCACTGTATTTTTAAAAGGCTTTACCTGAATGTCAAAGTATATGCATCGATTCTAAGTTAAATTGAATCCTATACACATATACATAGGACAATTTTTGAATTGTTATGACCAGTGAAAGGTCTTGTTGCATGGCACCACTACATTCTTCTTCTGAGTTCGCTACAATTTCACGTTTTCCTTCATTATAACTTTCATTGAGATTCCTTTTTTCCTTCTTGTTTCTCGTTTATCTCTTCCTTTCATTATTGTTTTTCTCTTCCTTCTCCTAATATTTTTTTTCTTCTCAACATTGTAGATTTGTGTTGGTCATGATTTGTTGCATTTAGGACGCCACAACATTACTGTTGTATTGGTTGTTAGTTCACTTTTAAGTAGTTGGTCATGGTCTCTCTCACTTTTTTTCTCACTCTCACTCGCGTTTGACTGAAACCTATTGTTTTTTTAATCATTTTATGTTTTTGGTTGTCTTACCAACCAAAGCCTATTTTTGAAGTATAGGCTTCGGTTCACTAAGCCTAAAAATTTCCTATTTTACATTACCTGGATATGCTTCAATTGTAGAACCGAAGTATAAGACAAAAAAAATGGTGTCAAAACCCTTCATTGTACTTATGTTTTTCAACTTTGTATTGTATAATTATAACTCTTGTAAGATAGAGATGAGAGATGACATGTGTAAGATTTCTAAGTTTACTTGATACACATGTCTCTCAGAAGTAGAGTCAAATGTCATAAGCCATTTTAGGCATGCTTTGTTGAACATGAGTTCGATAATTTATATGTTGTTTTAATTTATTTGGAGGAAAATAATTTGAATCTATCTTGTCTTAATTTGAGTAATAAAAATTATTATAATTATATCATCGTATCCTTTTGTCTTTTGTATTATAGTTTGTCCACCTACCATGTGTTATATGTGAGGAGATGGTAGTGTAGACGAGAAATTTGTAGAATATGTTTTTTAGTAGTGATTATTTAGATATATATTTTTTGTATCATAGACCTCCAAATTGATGAAGTGTTATTTATTTTTCAAAAGTTAAATTTTACTTTTTTTTTCCTTGAACATTTATAAATACAATTTATATACTATGTTAGTTATAACTTTTTAACAATTACATAATACTTCACTTAATAATTTAAATATGCTAAATTGATGCTACAAACTCAACTTAATATAAATAATAAACAAAATTATAAAATTGTAAAATTTATTTATTTCATAGTTATGTAAAACTGTAACAGTTTAGTGTTTTAATAATTTATAATTAGAAGTATGGAGACGAAAATAAATTTATATATATATATATATATATATATATATATAACAATTAATACCCAATTTAAAAGAGCTAATTTTAGTTATACCTATATAATATTAATACTAAAGCATTTTTTCCTCTAAGCATAGTTGCAATTTCAAACTTCGAAACTAATTCATTAAATGGGATTTAATGTATGCATCGTTCCTCAACGGAACAATTTCGAATTAAAATATATAAATGATTTAAAAAAATTTCATCGTAATATTTTTTTATAAGTTGATACCTTTCCCTAGAAGTAACTAATATTAGGTTCGTTTTTGTTTTCAACTAATTCAAAATATTAATTTATTTTTATCATTATTAAAAAAATTATATTATCCACAATCAAAATTCGTTATATGAAATCCATTGATAAATTTACATTAATACTAAGTTCAACCATTTATGAACTTTTAGAATACAAAATATAATTTATATTTTATAATATATATTTTAGATTTCAATTTAAAGTAGAAAACAATTTAAGCCACTTATAAATTTTATATTAATAAATTTTGTTAATAAGATTTAAAAGAAAAAAATAAAAAACGTAAGTAGAAATGAAGGTAGATTAGTTTTTAAATCAAGTACACTTTGTTTCACAAAGTCATTTTCTATTTTTCAAAATATGAAAGTGGAATTGTATGTTTTTGTGCTTGTTAGAATGCTATGAAAAAAAATCGTTTTTTTTACGAAAATTACAATACTTTTGTTTATACGGCTTGAATTTTCACGCTGAGGATAAGTTATATTTTCATCTACATTAGAATTTACAGTTTTTTTTTATTTTTTTAATTAAATTAGAATTTAAGAAGTGTTCGCCTGAATATGAAAAATGAATTTAGATATGCTTAGGAATAATTTTCCAATCACAAATTATTATAAATTTGGTCACCAAAAATTGTAATTTGAATATGATATGAGCAGCAGAAATATAAGAACTTGCTTTGGAGTTCAAATATGACAAGAATACGATAACTATTATCTACGTGATCTTGAGTGTGCAGAATGATCATAACCAACTAATAAATTATGTGGTGATCTTAATATTATTATTATTAATAATAATAATAATAATAATAATAATAATAATAATAATAATAGAGACTATTGTAACAACTATTCAAAGTAATAAAAAGAGTTGATAATAATTACACTAATGAAAAAGTTAGAGTAATTGTTATAATATTAAGAGTCTTTGTAAAACAATCATTTATATTGTAAGGATTTTTGGAATGATAGCATGGTTGAAGTAGTGATGTATAACATAATTATATTTTGAAAATTTATTGTAAAATTAAATGTAATATATGAATTTTATCCACAAATATTAGGATGGATTTTGTTTGATTCCATTGAAGTGCGTAGAAATGGATAAGGATGCATTTCGTATGTGGGACTAAGGGGGCCACCAGATTCAACGGATATGAGAGAGTACACTGCACAAAAACAACAACTAACTTTCTCCTACCAAAAGTAACCCTCTCATAAATCATTTCTCATTCTTATCCTCATGTTTATATAAATATACAAAATTATTTTTTATTTTTTATTTTTTATTTTCTTTAAGTGTGATTTTTCTATTAATTAAAAACTTAATTAGTAATTTTTTGATTTATCTAATTTTTAGTTTTTTACTCAATTAAATTTTAATATTTATTAAATATAGTTTATTTGATACTTTGTGAAAGTAAAAATTTGGTTCATTTAGTATTTTAAATCTCTTACATATGTTTTTCTTTCTATTCCTCCATCAACCTTACTTTTTCTCTTTCTACCTTTCAACATCTTCCTCTCCTTACTTTCTCCATGGTGTATTTAGAGAAACAAAATTAAGATTCTAAAACTAAGATGTACCTAGTATTTATATGTTCTAAATAATTTAAAAGGAATATTAACTTGAAGATAGACAAAGGTTCAGAAGATGAGATGGAGAGAGATGTAGAAAAGTGAATAAAGATGAAGAAGGTAAAGGAAATCAGATAAAGAAAAAAAAGTGTTTAAATACTCTTTTAGTTTCTGTTTAGTTGATTTTGTTTATTGTGAGACTTATTTTTTTATCGGATGTTTAATATAATCTCAATTTTGGTAATTTAAGTTCGATTTAATATTTTTTCATGATGTCAGCTAAAATGTTAATCACGAACTATACATATTGATAGTGTTTGAATGAGCTGTTTGATTTTTTTCTTACGTGACCTGTTCAACACAATATACACATTGTCACATCATCATTTTCAACCTCCCAACACATCAAAAACTCTAACCACCATGCACCTCCACTACACAACATCGATGACGTGCTATATTCGCAAAAAACACAAATCACACTTACACTTCTCTAGAACACGCAACACCAATCTCCACCATAAGTCTAAATCGCCTTACCGTGAGAACCACCTTAGGAACCATTCTCACACACCACCATGATCATCCTCAATGAACCACCCGACTAACAACCGCAGAACCCCTCCAACGCATAAACAATCTTCGCTCCATATCTCTATGCTACAACTATTGTTGTCAACCACAGCGAGTGAGACACCAATCGCGAGTTAGTAACCCAACTAGACCTAAAATGTACATGCATTGTAAGCAAACATGTGTCCATTGTGCCACCACCATTGGTCTCCTCCACGAAACCCCAATTGCGCCTCTTCCGAGAAAAGATTCATTGTGGATTAACCACCGTAAGAGCAGTGAATATCTGAAATTGTGTATCCACCTTACAAGATTTGTGTGTGGGCATCAGTGGTTCGAAAGGATTTAGAGGATGATCGTGGTGGTGCGTGAGAATGGTTTGTGAGGTGGTTCACGATGAGGCAATTTAGACTTACATGGAAATGTTGCATATTCTGGAGAGAAGCAGGTGTGGTTCTCTTTCTGGACGAAGATGGCGCATTGTCAATGCGGTGTAGTGGAGGTGTGTGATGGTTAACAGTGTTTTCGATGTGTTGGGAGGTTGAGAGGTTGATGATGATGTAGTCAAATCGTTCATTCAAACATTCTCAACTATTAATAATTTAGACATCGTCATGAAAAACGATCAAATTAAATATAAATTATCAAAACTAAAACTACATTAAACATTCGAAAAAATAATTCTATATTAAAAAAAATCAACGAAAATAAAAACTAAATAAGTATTCAAACTAAAAAAGGATTCGCGTATGATTAGTTAATTGGTGAAGAAAAATACAAAATAAAAGATAAAATATATTTTAACACAAATTTTTTAAACATAGTTAAAGTTAATTTAACCAAAAATCAAATTAATTCTATTTAATAAATATTAAAACTCAACTGAGTAAAAAAAATATAAAAACTAAAATAAAACCTAACATAAATATAGAGAACAAATTATTTAAATTTAAATAATTAAAATAATATACAATTCTTAATACTTCTGATCTTAAGTTCAATAAAACAAAAGTAGGATTAATAATTGCATATTGTCTTTTTAAAATATACAACTTCATTCATGATTATCTTTAGAAAAATGTGTAAAGAAGATGAAAAATAAATATATAATTAAATTATTTTTATTCTTAAGCACTAAATAATATGAGTGTTAAAATATATCCAAACAAGTTTGAAGAAAACAGTGTAAGAAACTTTGAATTGATAAACAATTTTAAAGATACACAATTCTTAAGTCTCGAAAATCCTTTAACGTGAGATGTTAATCATGTAGAGACTCGAAAATCCTCCAATCAAGAAAGTAATAGGGAGGATAAAAAAACTAATATTAATGGCTTAGTTTAATGGTAGCAATATTTTATTAGTGATTAAAAAGACGCGTAATGGCTAAATAGAAGGATATGACGTGCAAATCAAGATAAGTGCAAAAGTTGAATGGCCAAACAAGATCAAAACCATAAAAAAGAAAAAGTTGTTCACATACAATGACCATCATTCATGACATCATTCGAAGCGTAAAAAACTATAATGTTAAACAAAGTTACAATAAAAAATGTAAAATTATTAACTCAATAAACAAATGTACTGTAACATTCAATCATCAAATGTATTATTGAGATTTTTGTAAGTGGATCATATTACGGGGACAAAGGAATAGAAGAAGATTGACTTGTAAAAAATAACAGAAATTTTATGATTATGCTATTAGGATAAAATTGATAAATATTTTAATTTTGAAATAAAAAATTAAGAAAAAAATTGTATTTTTGAAACCTTTAATTTTCGAAAGTGATCCTGAACTTGGACGGTTGTGCAATAGTCATAAACACTCGTATGTGGTGTTTTTGTTTCATTGGAGGAAGAGGTTTGTAAGTGAATATCATGATCCCATTTAGTTCGTGTTTACTTGTGTCGATACTGTTCAAAGAGAAATACAAGGAATGATTTGTGGGTGAATTCGTGTTCGTTTGCGTGGATTGAAGACTATGGAGAGAGAAGAATTTACGGAATTGTATGATTTCGACTTTTTCGTAGAAGTGAGATGATTTGCGCTGATTTAAGTCACAATGACATATTTACCCTCATATATTTGTAAAATAGCATGTATATAATAAAATAAAGGAAAATGTTTCTTGAACAACCATTTTTGACAACATTTAGACACGCGTACACGTGTCAAAATCTGAGTGGTTTAGTTGGAAAAATTAAATGAAAATGGACCTGTAAGAACCATGATTTTAAGAGTGGTGGGGACACGGTGGTCACCCACCCTTTTTCATTTCAGGGGAGCAACATGCCACACACAGAGCTCACGTTCATGTGAGAGCACAGTAATATGCCACACCCGTGAACATTATTATAGTTCACATGCCAACATTATATTTTACTATTATCTTCACGGGTGAACAATTAAAATGGGAGAGCTGCACACATGAAAAAGCAACACGTTAAGGATAGCTCCTTGGGAACAACTCATTCCTTTCATCCAACACTTCAATGTTTCTTCTCTTTGGCTAGCAGAACCAGCAGAGAAGCCTTGAACCATCCAACACGGTGCAGCAGCGGCAAGAGTTGCAGTCAGTCACGGCCTCTCGTCCATCAACACCAGCAATCCGGTATCGCCCAGCATGCAGCCACCACATTCACGTTGATTCCAGAGAAGATAAGAGAAGGTGCACGGTGAAGAAATGAAACTCACGTCTGGCTGGATGGATGAAGGAAGAACGAGAGTTTGGATGTGAGAAAGTGTTCCTGGAAATGAGAAAGTGCTTTGCCAATGAAGAAACCAAACACAAATGGATGGGTCTCTGCCTTTGTCACGCCGAGGAGCACAAAGATATGGAGAATTGAGTAAAGACAGTGCTAAGGGACAAAGCTTAATGGAATCAAGGGTGGGCAGTAGCACGACTTCCATCCAGCAAGCTTAGTTCAGTAGGTTGTTGCGTCCAGTAAAGAAGATATTCACGTCTAGCAACAACTCATGGCTAGCTCACGTAAAGAGTGAAGAGGTGCTGGAAAGAAGGAGAAGTTCAAAGCTTGGTGGAATTGCTTAGAGCTGCAAGTTTTGGAAGAGTAGATTCAAAGAATTCACAAAGGAAGTCTTCAAGAGGTAAGGAGAGATAGATTTTTCGTTTTGGTTAGTTCATTTTGCTGTTTTTGGTAGAAATCTAAAAGCTTTAGAGTTAAAAATGGAGGTTTTCTGGTTTCTGGAAAATCTGTGATTCTGCAGAATCGCGTTCGTCCAATTTGGTTTCAAATTGGACGTTCGTCCAAAACTTGACAAATGGAACGTTCGTCCACGTTGTTTTGAGCGCTCGTCTCTTTTTCTCTGTCGAGCGTTCGTTTCTGAACGTTCGTTCGTCTTAGTAACGAGCGTTCGTCCAAACAGTGTTGTCGAGCGTTCGTCCTTAAGTTACATGTTGAGCGTTCGTTCTTAAATACTCTGAACGTTCGTCCTAACAGTATATGACCAAATATAGGTGGGTTTCTGAGCGTTCGTTCATATATAGTGGATTAACGAGCGTTGGTGATAAGGAATTGAGTAGAGAGCGTCTGTGTACGTCTGTGAACGTTCGCCATTTTCCAGGTAAGGGAAGCTTATTTAATTTAACTGGTATGATGTATGCTATGTGAACGTTCGTTATTTATTTGTAAGAAAATAAGGCATGATGTATGAATGAATGAGCGTTCGTCATTTTACTGTTGGATGCTTCTATGATTGGCTATGTGAACGTTCGTTATTTGATGGTATGTGTATAATGCATGATATTTGATTTATTGAACTGCATGAACGTTCGTTTTCTCGGTGAAATGAGATGTATGAATTTACATGACATGGATTGTATAAAATGTGGAAGTTGATGTTGATATGAACGTGTGAAATCTATGAGTATGAATGACAAAAGATGAACTGGAATACAAAAGAAATTGACTAAGAAACTTTCCCTATGAACATAATCGTTCGTTGCTGAACGGTCCTTGACCGTTCGGTTTTCCTGATAAAGTAGTAGAAGTGGGATTCGTTCATTTGGAAGGATCCCTTGTTGAGGACGAGCGTCCTCGTGTCTAAAGGGTATGCTTGAGCGTTCGGCCAAGCATTGTGTTTGGTATTCTTTGATAAAAGCCCTTCTGTTGTATGCACATATGTAATAGTGTATTTTACCGTTCGTACTTCTTCGATATCAAAGTCTATTATTTTAAGATTATTAACGTTCGGTCTCACACCAGCGTTCGTCCTAAAGGGCGTTCGGTTCTATACTGAACGTCCGTCCTAATTGATATTTAATCTTATACTGAACGTTCGTTCTGTTTAGTGTTCGTTCATAATGAGTGCTCGCTCAAAATGGTGTTCGGTCTTATACCGAACGCTCGCTCAAATTGGGGCTCGGTATCACACTGAGCGTTCGTCCTAATAGTGCTCGGTTTTGAATTGAGCGTTCGTCCGAATAGTGCTCGGTATCATTTTGAGCGCTCGTCCTCATTTTCCACAAAATAGCGTTCGTTATTTGATACGAACGAGCGTCTTTGGTCTCGCTTTTAGCGTTCGTTTCTTTGATCCGAACGAGCGTCTTTTTGTCTCGCAAAACAGTGTTCGTTCTCGTTCCCCTTATGATGGTACGTTCGGTATTTAAATGATGAATAGTTCATGATGAACAGTAAATGATGAATAGTAAAATGACAAATATTATATGATGAAAATGATTATGGAATGATGACTAGTGAATTATGAATATATGATCAAAAGTGAATGATGAACAGTATTTGCGATGATATGAAAGTTATGAATATTGAACGAGCGTTCCAGGCAGGAGCGACTCATTGTTGAATGTGGAAAGTTGTAAAGTATGACTGTGGATAGTTAATGCTGGCTGTTCATCCTGATGTTCCGTGAGTGCTCGTTCTCAAGTAGAGGACGCACGTCATGCGTGGGAACGGCAGGAGGTCCTTAGTCCATAAGTTAACATGGGCGACGTAAGAACGGACTAACCTCGGGTGGCAGCTGATGAGGATGCCAGTTACCACACCACCCGGGTGCGTGAACGCCTGTAACTACGCAGATTTCATACAGTCCGGACAGTCAGTCGTGTTGAGTTTTATTTTGTACATGCGTTAAATTATGTGATGTATGATGAATGTGTACGTTGATATGTATGTGTGAAATGAACTGTTTGCTAGAAATTATATGTTGATGCATGAGTTAAATTACGTAAGCTTACCCTTTCGTTTTCCTTGTGTTGTTAATTGTCCTTGTACGTCCGTCTTGTCATTGCAATGATCATCCGGGTGGATGTGAGCAGATGGAGACGAGCGTTTGGAAGATGCGTTGAATGAAGAGAACCTGGTGGATGTTGAAGTGAAGATCGAGCAGTGAGACCGCTCGGCCTGTATTGTATTTAGTTGAATTGAATGGTCGTTCGACCATCTCTCGTTTTCATTTAAGTTTATTTTGGACCGTTCGGTAAATGTTTTCTGTAAACCGTTCGGTCAGGTTTTTATTTGTGCGTTCGACTTCGGATTGTGATTCGTGTTGTAAGGTGTACGGCTTGGCTTTTGTTTTTAGCAAAAAACTGTACTGAATTATTATTAAATGTGACTTTCTGAATTTATAGTTATGACTGTATTTTTGGGATGTCACAGGACCACTCAGATTTTGACACGTGTGCACGTGTCTAAATGTTGTCAAAAATGGTTGTTCAAGTATCATTACCCTAAAATAAAATATTAGTTACAAGATTTGTGTATAAAATAAGAGGGTATATCTAGAGATGTTGATTTGTTGTTACAGGTTGGAGGCATATATGTGGTCGTGTGCGAGTGTTGAAGACGAAAAAAATGATGGTATGGTGAAAGTAAGAAATTTGTTAGGTGAAGACGAAGCATATTTTAGCTGAAGAGGAAGAATAAAACCGTTATATTCGGTTACACAGGAATATTCAGTTTCGGTGAAGTAGGTGAAATTGAAGAATGTTATATTCGATTATTCTTTCCAAATTCATCCATCACTCTCTTCCAAATCACCCACAAATCATCTCATAAACAAAGCATTAATGATTAATCATTTACTTCGATGAGCAACCACAAATTTGCTTGCGAAATAAGCTGAAATTCCCATTTCCCATGTAAGAGGGGATTTGATGGTATTTTCGATGAATTTATTATATTATTTTTCACTTATAAACCTTATTTTTTTCACGTGCAAATTACACCAGACTTTTTGCTATGTCAATACATAACATTTTTAATATTTTTTATTAGAATCGATTCAGTCATATTAATTGTGTTGTGGGTGTTGTTGTGATCCTTTTCGGGCTTGTGTGTTGTAATTAATAATAATAATAATAATAATAATATTAGTAATAATAAATAATAATATTAATAATAAAAGTAATTTTTAAAATTTTCTCTTTTATTTATTATTTTTAATTTATTACATTAATTAAGTAATTCATAAATTTAACTTCAAATCCATTTATATTCATTCCATTTAAAAAAAAAAACAATACAAACTTCATCTTTAAAGTTATTCAAATCTCCTCCAAATTATCCTATTACAAAAAGAAACACATCCTGTAAAACAGGTTATATATGCACATGTTTTTTTGTCTTTTATCTCAACATTATCTTTACAAATTATGATAATTAAAAATAATCAGATTAAATTATTATAATTTTAAATAATTTAATTATAAATAATTTTATTATAAAAAAGTTTTATTATTTTAAAATATAATATATTTTTAGAAATCCCTTTTTAAAAACTTTTAAGAAGAAAAAAACTAAATTATAATATTAATTGACATAAAAAATTATAATAATTATCAACAAATATTTATCTATAAATAATTAATATCATATTTCCAATGTCAATAATTATTAACAAATAATTACTAATACATTTTTTTATTATTGATTATTACTTAAATATTTTCTTACTCATCGATAAAATTTATTGATTACAAATTACTGAAAATTTTTCTTTATTTTTATATTTATTAACAAATTTTATTTGTCAATAAATCCATGTTTTAAGTGATTATTGAATGGTGCCAAGGGCATGCAGTATGTGAATTGTCTTCATCCTAACGAAGTGCTATCCAGCACACATCTGCATGGTGTAATCCTAAAAGTCTTTATCACAGTTCATATAAAATGACATTCAATACGTTAAATTGCTTAAAAACTAATCAATATTATTTAATACTGACAATTCATTCCCCTTAACAAGTCACAAAGTTAATACTCAAAATTTCATATTCCATACTCCCACAATTATGTTAAAACATTTCACAAAATAATTGGAAAAAGAAACATTGAACACGGTAATTATATATACATATCGTTTTTCGTAGAATTTGAAATGATAATGGTTGGACAGACTTTGCGTGTTACGAAACGGTCTCTTATTTGTGAATGTTTGATCGTGTTTATTTCAGTTTTGACTTTTGACGATGTTGTTCGGTTTTTAGCTTGTGTGTGGTTGTTCGGACTTTAGTTAGTGCTCGACCTGTGTTGGCCTCCTACTGTTAATAATTGTTCGATCATTCTGTTGTGTTTGTTACAGTTGTTTTGACTGGCTATACATTGTAGCCCGTCTTTGCGGTTTGTATTAGTTTTTAAAATATCGAAGTATTATTCAGATAATTTTTATCTCTGTCTTTTACTCTCTTGTTCTTTCTTCTTTGCATCTGGGTTTTCTGTTCTCCGTTTCACGCGAACCCAACAATTGACGTCCACCGTGGGGCTGTGAATCAAGAAATTCCACAAACGATGACAACCAAGTTCAACATAGAGAAATTCAATGGATTAAATGACTTGGGCTGTGGAAGATCAAGATGGAGGCTATCTTGATACAACAGGGCTGTGATGATGCATTGAAGGGGGAGTTGAACATGGGTGTTACTCTAACGCAAGAAGAGAAGAAAAGAATGGTTGATAGGGCAAGAAATGCAATCATACTGTGTCTTGATGATAAGGCGCTGAGGGAGGTTGCGAAGGAGAAGACTGCAGCTGGAATATGGGCAAAGTTGGAGTCATTGTACATGACAAAATCGTTGGCTCATAGGTTGTGTCTAAAACAACAACTTTATTTGTTCAAGATGATAGAATCAAGAACCATAGAGGAGCAACTTGCAGAATTCAGCAAGATTGTTGATGATCTGGAGAATATTGACGTGAGGTTGGAAGATGAAGATAAGGTTGTTATTCTTCTGAATGCTCTTCCAAGAACCTTCGAGTATTTTAGGGATGCCTTGCTCTATGGTAAGGATCAGGTGATCACTTTAGAGGAGGTTGTGACGTCAATTTGAACCAAGGAGTTCCCAAAACTTCAAGATTCAAAGGCAACCGAGGTGGAGGCATCTGGGCTCGTTGCGGTGAAAGGAAAAAGGAAGAAGCAGGAGGGAAATTGAAAGAAGTCAAAACCAGAAGGTACAAAACAAGTGAGATGTTTCAAGTGCCAGAAGGTTGAACATATCAAGAAGTTTTGTCCATAGAAGGGAAAAGTCGTTCGGTCACAGGAAATTGTTGATGTGGTAGAGGCGTCCGAGGGATATGAATCTGCTGGTGTTCTGGTGGCTTCATCTGAAGATTCTCAAAAGAGCTGGGTCATGGATTCTGGCTGTACCTATCACATGTACCCGGTGAAGGAGTTCTTTGAGAGTTTGGAGCAAAAGGAGCTTGGAAATGTGTTGCTCGATAATAACAAGGCTTGCTGAGTGCAATGATTGGGGTCAGTAAGGCTGAAGAT
Source organism: Vigna angularis (assembly GCF_016808095.1). Taxonomy (NCBI): domain Eukaryota; kingdom Viridiplantae; phylum Streptophyta; class Magnoliopsida; order Fabales; family Fabaceae; genus Vigna; species Vigna angularis. The sequence goes on along the minus strand of NC_068970.1, from coordinate 54,506,788 downwards.
GTTTGATAACCGGAAGATGGTGCTGCAGGATGTAAGGTATGTGCCTGAACTAAAGAGAAATTTGATTTCTATAAGTTCATTTGATCTTAGGGGTTATTCCACGAAAGTTGAGGATGGAGTGATGAGGGTGTATTATGGAGATTTTGTGATTGTCAAAGGCAGAAGAAAGAATGACTTGTACATTCTGGAGGGTTCGACTGTCATTGGTCATGCCTCGGTAGCAAGTAAGAAGTCAGAGAATACCGCTCGACTTTGGCACTTGAGGATGAGACATATCAGTGAGAAGGGCCTTGAAGAATTGGAGAAGCAAGGTTTACTTCTGGGAGATTGAAGAATTGAAGAATTTGAGAAGCATGTTGCTTGGATCGGGGTTGTCAAAAGCTTTCTGGGGAGAGGCGGCCAATACGACAGTATACTTGATCAACAAGAGTCCGTCTTCGGCTCTCAATTGTAAAACACGAATGGAAGTTTGGAGTGGACAATCGATTGATTACTCAAACTTGACGGTGTTCGGTTCTTTAGCATTTTCACATGTCAAAGGGGATAAGTTGGAGGCCCGAGCGGTGATAAGTGTATTCCTTGAATATGCTGAAGGAGTTAAGGGATATAGGTTGTGGAGGTTGGATAATAAACCTTCAAAATTGATCATTAGTAGAGATGTCGTTTTTGATGAGAGAATAATGACAACGCATGCTGAAAATCCTGAATGTGAAAAAGAAGACTCTCATTGAGGTGGAGTAGACTACTGATGAAGTCGTTTGGTCGTTGACTGAGAAAGACCGAACGAGTGAAGTTCAAAATGAAGCCATTCGGTCATTAGCTGAGAACCGAACGGTGCAGTTCAAAGAGAGTTTATCACAGATCTTGGTGATGATACATATGGAATGTCTAGTGATGTGAGTCACTTAAGAGGGGCTAGTGTTGAATTGAGAAATTATCAGCTTGTTCGTGATAGGCAAAGGAGGATCTTTAAGCCAATCAAACAGTTTGAAGAGGCAGATCTAATTTGCTACGCCTTGAATGCTGCTGAAGATCTTAAAAGCTCGAGTGAACCGAAAAGTTACAAGGAGACTCTTGACAGCAGCGATCAACATCTTTGGCAGGGTGCTATGGAGGAAAAGCTTGAGGCTTTAAGGAAGAATAACACCTGCAGATTGGTGGATTTGCCAAAGGGTAAGAAGGTCGTAGGTTCTAAATGGATCTTCAAGAAAAAGGAAGCTATACCAGGGGGTGAGAAAGTAAGGTACAAAGCGAGACTTGTTGCAAAAGGCTTCACCCAGATTAAAGGTATAGATTATCATGAGATTTTTGCTCCTGTGGTAAAGCACTGTTCGGTCAGAGTTCTAATGGTTATAGTTACTCATCGCAATTTGCACCTGGAACAATTGGATCTGAGAACTGCATTTTTGCATGGAGATTTGGAGGAAACTATTTATATGAAGCAGTCAGAGGGATTTGCTTTGGATGATAGGGTGTGCGTGTTGCAGAAGTCTTTATACGGCTTGAAGCAAAGTCCAAGGCAATGGTATAAGAAATTTGATGATTTCCTGATAAAACTGAACTTCAAGCGGTGCAATTATGATGACTGCGTGTATACTCTGAACCGTGATAGTGAGGTACTGTATCTTCTACTATATGTGGATGATATTCTCATTGGCAACAGTGACAGGTGCATGATTCATGAGTTGAAAGCGAAATTGAGTGGTGCTTTCGAGATGAGGGAGCTAGGGGAAGCAAGACGGATCTTGGCCATTGATATAAAGAGAGATAAATTGGGGGAAACTTGTTTTTATCTCAAAAGAATTACTTGCAGAAGGTGGTTTCAAGGTATCAGATGTCTTAATCCAAACCTGTTGGCACACCTATCAATCAACACTTAAAACTCACCAAAGAGCAATACCTGAAGATCGAGAATGAGAGGAGGAAGATGGAGTCTGTTCCATTTTCAAATGGGATTGGGAGCATCATGTATGGCATGGTGTGCACTAGACCTGACCTGACGCATGGAGTAAGTGTTCTTAGTCGGTTTATGGTTGATCCTGGACAAATCCACTGGGAAGCTTTGAAGTGGATGCTTAAATACATAAGGGGGTCTCTGGATACTAGATTACTCTTTCAAAATAACTTTCAAGGTGGAGGTTTTATTGAAGGATTTGTAGATTCAGATTTTGTCGGGTGTATGGACACAAGAAAGTCTCATTCGGGATATGTGTTTACTCTATTTGGAACTGTGTTAGCTGGAAGTCTACATTGCAATTAGTCGTTGCCCTTTCAACCACTGAAGCAGAATATTGTGCGCTTGTTGAAGGGGTAAAGGAGACACTTTAGTTAAAAGGCTTGATTCAGGAATTGGGAATTGATCAAAAGTTTGTCCGTGTTCATTGTGACAGTCAAAGCGCCATACATTTGGCCAATCATCAAATATACCATCCAAGAAAAAAACATATTGATGTCAGGTTGCACTTTGTTAGGAGCATTGTAGAATCCGGTGTTGTCCAAATCTACAAAATTGCATCTGAAGACAACCCTGCAGATATGCTAACTAAGCTGCTCACAAAGGAGAAAATTTTGAAGTTTTTGTTCAGGATTGGTTCTGTACCGTTTGGTCTGTAATTTTTTTACCATCCAGTTTATTTTGTTTGTCATTATTGAGTCTAGGTGGAGAATTGTTGGATAAACTCAATTATTGCTTGTGACGAAATGGTCTCTTATTTTTGAACGTTCGGTCGTGTTTTTTTCAGTTTTGACTTTTGTCGATGTTGTTCGGTCTTTAGCTTGTGTGTGGCTGTTCGAATTTTAGCTAATGCTCGACCTGTGTTGGCCTCCTATTGTTAATAATCGTTCGGTCATTCTGCTGTGTTTATTACAATTGCTTTGGCTGACTATATATTGTAACCTGTCTTTGCGGCTTGTATTAGTTTTTAAAATCTCGAAGTATTGTTCAGATTATTTTTATCTCTCTTTTACTCTCTTGTTCTTTCTTCTTTGCATCTAAGTTTTTTTTTCTCCATTTCACGCGAACCCAACAATAACCAAGACACAAAGTTGATTTTCGATTCTTTATTTTCTTAGAGACAGAGATGAATAATAAGGAGCTATTTACTTGATTGAAGAGGCAATGAAGGAAATGAGAGTGGGTGGAACTGTGGAAGCTATTGCTATAAATATGTAAATATTTGTTCTTAGTCTGAATACTGAATTTTTATTGTTGTTTCAATTAAAGAGTCGAGGTTAATGATTTAGAAAGCGAGTTTTCATTTATTTAAACTATTTTAAAAATATTTATAAAAGATATTCTAATAAGAAAGTTAGTTTAATATTTATAAATTTTATAAAGAATTTTTTTTTAAAATTGGTCTATGATCCAAATGTAAATGATTATGTTTTATAAAAGTTGATGAATTTTAAGATTAATTTATTTTGTTTAATTTATGGTTACCAAAAGTGTCATGGCCATTTGAAAACTAGTTAAAAAATTTATTTAACGCCAATTAAGGTTTTTTTTTCTTTACTTTTATTTTTATTTATTAATAATAATAAAAACATATTAAAAATATTAAAAGTTTAATATTTTAATTGAAAAGCTATATTTAAAAATTATTTATTTAAATTTTGTAATTAAAAATTATTTCTTTAATATAATAAATATTTAATTAATTTAAAACAAAAGAACTTAAAAAAAATATGTTAATCGTATCTTTAAATACGGTTAACATATTCAATTTCAAAAATGTTAACTGTATTTTCCATTACAGGTTTTTAAGTTTTTTCAACCAACTTTGAGGATGTTTTTAAAATTTTTTTAGTTTATTTTTTATTTAATAATCATATTAAATAATAATACATATTAAAAAGTTATAAAACAAAATTTATTTTTTCAAATTAAAATATTATTTATTTATCAAAATATTACAAAAATTAAAAAAAATAAAAAACCGTAATTGGAAATACGGTTAACATTTAATATGAAATTGAATATGTTAACCGTATTTACAAATATGGTTAATATATTTTTTCTAAGTTTTTATAAGTTAATTAATTATTTATTATATTAAAAAACAATTTTTAATTATAAAATTTTGGAGATGTAAACTTGTATTTTAGTCTCAATGATTTACACTTGGGGGACTGTAGGGACTTGCAGTTTGAATGGTAGGATATAGACTTTAAAATGTAAAATATGAGTTTCAAGCTATGAGACGTTCCTCCAAAGTGTATGATTAGCTGACTTGTTTGTGCTTTGAATTTTAGAACTGCACAATATTTATTTCTAGAACCATTGTAGTTTATCATTTTAAATTTGAAGTTGATCTGACACGAATGCATTACTTTTAGTCTATTTATGAAAATAAAGTGATATGGACATTCTCCTTATCCCCACAACAGAAATCGAAGACCTCTCATTTTCAATCAAATCCAGTTGGAGACCTTAATTACCATCCGATCTAAGAATGCCATAGTTTAATTAATTTAACCTTAATTACCATCCGATCTAAGAATGCCATAGTTTAATTAATTTAATATTTTCATTTTTTTAACAGAGAAGTATATTTTTTTATTTTTTTAACAGAGAAGTATATTTTTTTATTTTTTTTAAGTTATATTTACGAAGAATGTTGTTAATTTAAAAATAAGAGTATTTCAAAATAATAATATTGAATAAGATTTACATAATTGAAATTTTTTGTATATTTAAGTAAATAGATAAGAGAAATGTTAACCATGTCTCAAAAATATTTTTAAGATATAACTAATTATTTGATTCTATTATATTTAGGTTAAAATCTGAAATAATTAATTTCATTAATTAAAAAAATACAAAATTATATGATAGAATGTTTAAAAACGATTTTTTTGTTATTTTTGTTTGTTACTTTATATGTTAATTTAAATTTTTTTATGCTTAATTATATTTAATTTTTAATAATATTAAAATAAAAAATAAACTGTTAAAAAAGTTAACATTAAAATTATTTATTATTTAATTATTTTTTAATATTTTTGTTTATATCAATTAAATAATTATCAATTATAATTATATAATATTTATAAATATTTTTTTAAATAAAGTAAAACTGCATTATTGATGTTAGAATTTATTTAATGTCAAAATTAATTATATTTTTTTTGTAAAATTTAATATTTAATAATTATTCTTAAACTAGTTAGCAGAACCAATAGATAATATCACAAAAAAAAAATACTATTTTATATATTATAAATATATTGTGTGGGTTAAAAATTTAAAATATCCTTAAAATAAATTTTGAAACAGATTTTAACTTTTACATAAAATGATTAAAATGAGTTGGTCTCTTTTATAAAAAAATCTTCTGCATTTATGAGAGAGAGAGAAATCGAATCTCTTACATGTATTAAAAGATTCACCACGATTTGAATTTTTCAGTAAATTGTTGATTTTTAAAGTTAGTTTCTTTGTCGGTAGGATTTAAAAAAAAAATCAAACCTTGAGCTATTTAATTTTAACCATGAAAAATATTGATTACTTTTAATTTGTGATAGTTAATTAAATTAATTTGATTTTAATATATTTTATAAAGATCGTAAGACTTTCATATACATTTTAGTATAAGTATGGTATTTAATCATAAGTTTATTTCTAGGTTTTAACATGCTTTATAAAAAATAAAAAGAACTAAGTTGAATTATTTTTTTCTATTTATAATATTATATATTATTAGTACGAAAGGATAATATATATAATCTTTGATATTAGGGATGATGTTTTATTTTTTATAAAGTTCACCCATAAGAACAACTGTAATATTAATATTAACATAACTCTTTATAAGACATTGTATAAAAGAAAGTGTAGGATTTTATCTTGTTAAAGCTAAGATAAAAAAAAGTTATATGTGAATAATAAGTTTTAGTAACTTAAGTAATCAATATAAATATATATTAAAAATGTCTACAAATACAATCATAATTATGTTCATAAATAAATTAAAAATATATTTCTTAAACAATAATAAAATAGATAATAATAATATTTTAATAGAACCTTGATTATTATATCAGAGAATAAAAAAAAGTTAGATACATACAAAATAATATAAGAGTTTTTATGAGTGAACAAAAGTTTTATGCAAAGAAAATAAAACAATACTTGGAATGTGATACCAAAGAGTGTGTTCTTTAGAGTTACAATGATCATATGTGTAGGTCAAACTATTAAATCAAGTAAGTTAACTTTTTAAATCAATTAAAACTTATCAAAATAGGAACTGTGAAACACATCCTACCGATAAATGGTAAATAGTTAGATGTGTTTTTACATTGTAATTAATATGTTGAAAGATGTCAACTTCCTGCTTATAATGTTATTTAATAGAAAAATTTATTAATAGAAAAGGCAAACATTTGAGTTTCATTTTAAAAATAATTTTTTTTTACTTTTTTCTAGTTTTTGAACAATTTGTTCATCTCTTTTATAATCATAATTCATTACAGATATCCTAGTTTTTATAATCATAATTCATTATAGAGATCTTAACGTGAGTACAATAATTTTATTTGATCAAAATTTTCATTTGACTAAATTTGTCTTTATTACTTTTATTAATTCAATATTTTGAAGTTATGCATGCATGAATGAGATGTTGCTTTTGTGTGACTCAATTGGACTAAAAATAAATTTATATTGGTTTAAGATGGTTAGGATTTGTTCAGATAGTTTATTTGAGTTTTTTTTTCTTTTTTTTTGTGTAGTTCTTGTATTTTGTGAGAATAGAAACTCTTGAAACTTATTTAGAGTAAATAATCATGATCTGTATAAAGTAATTTAGCTCAGTTTCTATTAGTACTAAAAGTTAGATGAATTATTTGTAGGCATGATAAAGTCAGCACAATTGAATTTAGTAGTTTGATAGATTTTAGTATCTAATTATTGGTGAATGTTTAAATGAGTAATTTGAATTGAAAGTTGTGTTTTTACGAGTAAAGAATGAGTTTGATAATTGATTTAAATTAATTCAATTGAATGCTATTTTAGAACTACATATATCATATTCGATGCAAGATAAAACCCAATTTGATACACGATCTTACACTGCGTTCGGATGTGGCGATTTACTGTAGAGGAGAATTTGCGAAGATGGACTTGCGTGGTAAACCATATTCGATTAGCGTGATTTGGTATGACGGAAATACATGTAAATGTAGCGATTTGCGATGATTTTCACTTTTTCAGCATCTCGCAGATGAGCAAAGATTTGCGCTGATTTGTAGTGAAAACTCGTATCTGCCCTGTGCTTTTACAATAATTCAACGATAATTTAAAAAAACGTGCATGAGATATGTACACATATCACGTGATTAGGTTTCATTTTTTTTACTCATTTCAACCAAATGCACTGTGCCATCACAAGGGATAATACTGGGGCTTGGCATGTGAGGAGGTTTGACTGTGTGGAGGCACGCTTTTGCAGCATTGGATAGCAGCAAGATTCCTTGGTTGAGAGAACAATTCACTGCAAAGGAGAGATTCCTGTTTGAAATTCAAAAAGTTAGTCTGACCAGTAACACCATTTATAAGAGGCCGTTGGTTGATAAGTTATTAATTGTGAGAGTGTCTATACTTAGCCCAGCTTTTGCAGCAGTGAGAGATCTTTGTGTGTTGTTTGTGTGCTGAGAGTGTTTATCCGAGAGTGAGGTCCAGCAGGTGTGGAGAAGTTCAGGTGAGGAAATTTTTGCTACACATTAACATGGTTGTTGCAGGTTGAAGACCTCTGGAAGAGGTGAAGACGAAGACGGGGGTGTGCGGAGGAGGAAGAAGGTCGTTGATGACAACCAACGCAAGGGATGAAGAAGACGACGTCGGAGGATATTGCCGGTTGATGATGAAGACAACAGCGAATGAAGAAGAAATGTGTGTGTATCCGGATCTCATGTTTGTGTATCCGGATCGAGCCATACTCAGTTTCTGCTCTTTAGGTGTATCCGGTTACGTATTTATTGTATCTGGATCCATTAATAAGTGAGGGTAGTGTGCGGCTTGGTTGCTGGTTGTTTCGATGGCAGGTGTGTGTTCCGATTCCATAGACCGGTTCCCTATAGCTGGACAGTGGCTCCGTGGCCATAGCTGAAGGTGCATAACCCTTTAACCGAACCTCCATGGTGTGATGCTGTTGTGATGTTGGTGGCGCGTGTGTCATCGATGGTTTCGTCCTCCATGGAAGCATTGGGCGTGAAGGTTGAGGACAGGGGCGTAGACGATGCAGGTGTGTTATTACCACCACCATTGGACGAAGACATGTGGAGAAAACCACGACGAGGGAGACCAGTCAGACGTGTGGCATGGACAACAGTATGAAGGGTCGAGTGGTTGAGGAAATATATTGGTTGGGGGGGATGGATGGAGGTTGCATTAGGTGGAGAAGGAGGGTTGTGTTTTGGGTGAAGGGCAACGTCGACAGCAGTGTAGTCCGCCGTATAGATTGGGCGCATATTGCTTTCCATTAAAGTGTAAATGCAGGAGGAATGACACAGGGAGAGAAGTTGTTTTTGGAAATGGAATTTACTGGCAACAGGCTTAACCATTGCTATATTTTTGCAGGTTTTGGTTACAATATATTTATGAATTATATAGGCACGTTAGGTGGACCCTCCACTCACTTGGCTAAATTCAAGATTTTAAAATTCCTCCACTCACTTGACTAAATTCAAGATTTTAAAATCTAAAGAGCTCAACAACATTGTTTCGTTGGGCGAGCCTTCAAATAAAGTTCCCATTTTTTTTATCGCTGATAAAACCAACTGTTCTCTAAATTTTATAAAAAATTTAAGAGCTTAAGGCGGTTTTGTCACTTTGTGAGTCTAGCTTTGTCAAGCAAAAGTATTTAGTAAGAACTTAGTACTTGGTCACTCAACAAGTCAACTATTTCATTGAACGAAATTTATTTAATTAAAATTCAAAGAGCTTAAAGGGGTTGATTGTTGAGAGAGCTAACTTCAAGAGGTGTCTCGCCAAGTGAGTGAGTATCCATTTTGGGCGAGCCTTTTATAATAAAACTTCCATAGTTGTGTTGTTTATGGGTTTGTTGAACAAAAATAACTTTTTTTAGGGAGTGAAAGTTGTGTTTTGAATGTCTAAAATGTAAGTGGTAGTGAATGATGAATTCTATGATATAGTTAATTTAAACATGGTTAATTGAACTAAAGTTTATAATGATTTGATATAAGAATGTATCTAGGAATGAATATGTAATGAGTTATTCAGACGTGATATTTGGTAAGATACGAACATAGTTATTTTCAAGGAGGAAATATAATGTTGAGATCTTATAGGTTGTGTATTAAATAGGGATTTTGAAAAAGATATTATATGACTAGATTCACATAGAAGAAGTCAGAAGAAATTATTTAAGAGATCGAGAGTCGTTATAAGACTAAAGGTTAATAGAAAAATTATACATGGATAGTCGATAATTAGGCTTCAAAACTATTAATCAACCAAACGTCAAATTTTATGAAGATCGTGAAACGGAGGATCCTAGCACATAAAAACTACGAGGGTGTCAATGAAGACCAATATCACTTTCAAGTTCCATTTGAGCATCATCTTGTGCTTCCTAAGTCTCATTAACTGTAGACTATAGAGAATTATTCTGCATAGATATCGTGAAAAAAAGACAGCTTTATCAAGTGCTTCTTTATGAGATTGATGCAATAAGATGAGCATTCATTTATTGGAAAGTCACTTCTGGTGGCTTTCATCAAAAGTTGGTAGAAGAAAGATGCACATTGAAGATATCTATCAATAAACATCAAGAAGAAAATCGAGAAAAACAAAGTAGTAAACGACCTGACTCTTTGTTCACTTGAATAGATTTGGGGAATAGTGATTAGGTGGATTTGAAGATAAATTTTTGTTGTTGTTTATTTGAGTGATTTGGAGGTAAGTGAGAGTAAATTTGGAAGCAACGTTTGTGAGAATTAGTGTAGGATTTGATTGATATGACAGATTAAAAAAATTTACTTTCAAATCTATTCTCACATACATCCAAATTCACTCAAATAAACAACAACAAATTTTATCTTCAAATCCACTCAATCACTCTCCCCCAAATCCATTCAAGTGAACAAAGCCTGAAAGTTTAATGGATGGTAATTGCTCAAACCATGTGTTAAGAAGTGGACTTTAAGCCTAACTCAACACTACAAAACTGACTTGTAAGGTGAGGTTTGCACCCATCTTACAAGCTAGTTTTGTGGGGTTGAGTTAGACTTAAAGTCCACTTTTTAATATGGTATCAAAGCTATAGTTAGAGCCTATCTTAATTATATTTGTTATTTGTTGGGCATATTGTTCCACCCGCTATCGAGCCATTATCGGACCACCCTTTAATGTCTAGTCATGCTCGAGATGATGTCTCTACCTCAGTGTGAGGGGGGTGTGTTGGAAGTCACATCGACTAAAGATAAGACCAATTTATAATATATAAATGGGTACAAATCTCACCTTGCAAACCTTGTGGGATTGAGTTAGGTTTAAAGTCTATTTCTTAACACTGTTTGAACTTCAAAAATTATTGACAGTAATTAATTCTAAGATAGTTATTTGTGGTTAAGTTTAAATTTGAATTCAAATTTTGTAACCCTTTACGGAAGAGTCAGACGTATAAATAAATTTATTGTGTATTTTACCATAGTGACAAATTGTGGAAAATATCATACATTTTTGAACATTACTTTTATTTTTTACTTCATTCATTTATTATTACATTCCATCTTCATCTTCACCAAAAACAAAAAAGAAAGAAACAAAAAATATACAAAAACATTAATAAATTATGTGTGAGATCCTGATGAAAAGTCCACATAAAAAATTGAATTTATCAAACGTGGGAGTAAAATTGTTGCATGAGATTAATAATTATTACATGAAATTAATGTTTTGCATCAAGACCGAAACATAAACTACACACCAATTAGGACTGTTAATACTGTGATGAAGAGCCCATATCAAAGAGGTTTAGTAGATAAAAACAAGGGTTTAATAAGTTCGGAGGTCCTTATATTTGCAGGTTTGTTTCAATTGGGTCCTCCAATTTTGAAAGTGATCAATTGAGTCCCTAAGTTGGTCAATCTGATTCAATAATAGGATCGTCGTTAAATAGAGTTAACGATGTTAACTTTGTTATGAAGTGGCAAGCTGAGACATCCAGGTGGCATCCTTTTGAGTTGTATAGGTGGATTTATATCATTTTTATATTATTCACAAATAAAATAAAAGCTAAATGAATTTTCGTGGTTTAATTATAAATCATTAAACCAAACCAAAACAATGTTTCCCAACCCCCTACCTTAGGTCACGATGCTATTCGCTATCAGGACCGCCGGCGACGATGCCGGTTACCACCAAGGCTTCTCCCAGCGCCCCGCTTCACTTCGGACAAAGCACTCCTGCACCAGCGTCCATAACCGTCGCGACCCCTCGAGATCTCCAGTCGAGCAACCGTTGCGCGACCACGCTCTGTCAAGCTAGGACTGCCATCGGCGATGACGGTCACCATAGGAGGAAGATTTACCAGCGTCAACGCGACCTTCTCCTTCTTCGCTCTTCTCCGCCATCACCGCGTCGCCGCCACTATCGAGCTTGCCGCCAGCGTTGCCTAGAGCCAATGGCGCTTCCTAAAGCCAGTTGTACTGCTCCCTTCTTCGTTTTCTGTGAGACGGGTCCTCCCTCCAACTTGGGGCACGCTGTTCTACCTTCCACCTTGAGACAGCCACCACCAGAGGTTCTGCCAACGTCTCCGTTGGACCCTACTCGCGCCGGTGCAGCCCCTAACCATCGTCGCCGGCATGCACCACTCTCTCTCTCTCTCTCCCTCTTTCTCTTCTTTGCTTGCAAGGAGGAAATCCCTTTCCCCTTTATTTTTCACACGACACTGCCATAACCTAACTCCGACAGTTGCCCTCCTTCGTTTGAAATTAGAACTTGCTGCCGACAATTGTTCCCATACCCTCTGATATCTATTTTCTGTTTTGGGCGTTAGAATGAATTTATGTGATGGGAAACATGGTTGAGGTTAGGAGCCGAGTGAATTCTTCTCTATTTTTCAGGTGTTGAACATGATGGAGGAGAGAATGAAAGATGAATTGATACTGAGGGAGGTGTTTTTCTGTGTGGGTAAGAAATGGTTGTGGTGAGAATAGAGAGGAATCAACTTTTGTGTGAGAAAGATGATTATCCAATGTTTTTCTGTCTCCGTGAAAAAAATGAAGATGGCTTTGGGGTTTTTGATAGTTGGAAGATGAAGTTGAAGTTGGGGTCAGGTAGCTCGTGTCTTCAAAGTTGGGCAAATCTGCGAAATTGGGGAAACACTGTTTTGGTTAAACCACGAAAATTCATTTAGCTTTCATTTAGCTTTTATTTTATTTGTGAATAATATAAAAATGTTATAAATCTACCTATACAGCTCAAAAGAATGTCACTTGGATGCCTTAGCTTGCCACTTCATAACAAAGTTAACATCGTTAACTTCATTTGACGATGATCCTATTATTGAATCAGATTGACCAAATTAGGGACTCAATTGATCACTTTCAAAATTGAAGGACCCAATTGAAACAAACTCGCAAATATAGGGACCTATGAACCTATTAAACCTAAAAACAAGTAAGAAATTGATTAAATTAAATATCCAAGAAACATATGTATTTAGATAATTGAAAATAATATATAATAGATAAATAGTTCAGAGAAGCTAGATTTAAAAGATAAAAGACTGTAAGAGTAATTTTCCATTAAAAATAAATATTAGATTTTTAGTTTTCGAAATTGTGGTAGTGTCATAGGTTATTTATAAGATGAATTGTTCTAATATATGATTTAAAAATGTACCATTATCCATTCTCATTGGACATAAGTATGGCATAATGGAGTGAGAGTTGAATGTTCGTTTACCTCAAACCTAAACCTTATTTATAGAGTTCAAAGGAATCTGACTAATTAATTTACCTCTTAATGGTCATTAATGCAGACCTTAACTGTCTAACGGTAGTTGTTACCACATTTATTTGTGCATTAACTCTGCTCAACAGTTGTGTCGGGACCGAACGACTGAGAAGCTTGTCGGGATCGAACGACTATGAGCCCATAGTAATATAAAGCCCCCAAGTCCGAGTTAACCGTAAAAATTTAGCCGAACGGTTAACTATAGGACTTATGAGTTTGAGGGAGGTTGTTCTCGTTGTAGTGAGGAAGTTGCTTTCCATGTGCCTCAAGTCGTTGTATCTTATTTGGGCCGAACGATTTCATGTGTTGAATCTTGTCATTCGTACAATATGACCGTCTGGCTACGTACTTGAGTCTTAGTTCATGTTACCAGGGCTACCTGGTTGGCGAGAAATAAACCGTTCGGTTTAAAGGGATTTTCCTCTCGGTCTGGCATCAACTTTCTAGGTGACGGGAGGGATTTACCACTCGGTCTTTAACTTCAGCTTTCTAGCTGATGAGAGCGATTTACCTCTCGGCCGAGAGAGATTTACCTCTTGGTCTTTAACTTCAACGAGAGGAGTTTACCTCTCGGCCAAGAGGGATTTACCACTCGATCTTTAACTTCAACAAGAGGAGTTTACCTCTCGGCCGACAGAGATTTACCGCTCGGTCTTTAACTTCAACAAGAGGAGTTTACCTCTCGGCCGAGAGGGATTTACCGCTCGGTCTTTAACTTCAACAAGAAGAGTTTACCTCTCGGCTGAGAGGGATTTACCTCTCGATCTTTAACTTCAACGAGAGGAGTTGACCTCTCGGCCGAGAGGGATTTACCGCTCGGTCTTTAACTTCAGCTTTCTGGCTAACGAGAGGGATTTACCTCTCGGCCGAGAGGGATTTACCTTTCGGTCTTTAACTTCAACGAGATGAGTTTACCTCTCGGCCGAGAGGAATTTACCGCTCGGTCTTTAGCTTCATACTCTTTTTGAGAGGCTTCTTCGTTGAATATGAACTTTAACAAAGTTAGAAACCAGTGATTGAGCATGAATTGCTAGGCTTAATTTATTCCATAATGAAAGCATAAGACAAGAACAAGAGTCTAAATCAAATGAAACTGAATTTAAACATGACACTAATAGAGTTTTGGATGCTTCTCCTCAGTTGATAAATCCACGAATCGATCGTTCCCAAAGACGACCAGGACTTCGACTATAGCCCCGCCCCCGCTCGTCCTTCCTATAGGCCCGTTCAAGGCTTCTTAGAAAATATCCTTCCCTGGTGAGGCTTCTTGCTTCCTTTATATACCTACGAAGATGTCCCGCCCGAACAAGACTTTCTATTTCATTTTTTAGCGTAATGCATTCTTCTGTAGCAGCTCTTCCTTTCGTCTGTGATTTTTGGAGATGGTTTCCTTCGGGGTACGAGAAATTTCTACATTGAGGGCTTCTTCGAGAACTTTTGCCCTAGGTGCTTTGAGGGTTGTATAATGGTTAAACTTACATGTTTGGGGAAGTTCCCCACTTTTATCATTAATGTCGAATGGTTGTCTGCTGTCCTTTCTGCCTCCGCCTACATCGACTTTTTGTTGTCGCTTTCTCTGTGAGATTCGCATTTCCTCCATACGGATGAATTCAGTTGCTCTTTTTGGAGCTCTTCCATAGTTTTTGGTGGTCGCGCATACAATTTTTCCGCAAAATATCCTGGTCTCAGACATGAAGACAAATTTTTATGATAAAAGAGTGATTGACCTCTTTAACTCGTCATGTGGTCTCAGTATACCTTTTCATAAAGGCCTTCAAAGTTTCCTCTTTCTCCTGCTTAGTATTTACCAATTTCGGCGGTGTTATCCCCTGTTTCCGATTGTAGGCATATTGCCTTCTAAAGAGGGTTTCCACAGTGGTGAAGCAATCCACTATGTTGGGAGGAAGAGTGTTATACCATTCCAATGCCTCTTCCTTGAGTGATAATGAGAAGGTTTTACACATGATCGGGTCGCTGTTTGTATAGAATGCCATTGCATTACCAAACGTCCTTAAGTGATTGTCCGGATCGGTTGAACCATCATACTTATCCAATGTGGGCGGAGTTTTTTCCGGCATTGGAGTTTGCATGATGGTCACTATAAAGGGAAGAAAACTGGTAGGCCGAACGGTATGCAGTTGGTTCCGTTCTACCTCGACCATTCGGGTTGGTGTGATTATGGCTTGCTTCGTTGTCATTCTCTCGATTTGATGCGGATCGCTCGGGAGGGACCCGTTTGGCCCTTAGCGCCGCAATCTCCTCTGCATTTCTCCGCTGCATCTCTTGTTGTGCATGTGCCTGCGCTTGTATGGTCTGCGCCCGTGCCTCAATCTGGGCTTGTAACTCTTTGATTAAATCTCTAGTGCCCTGCTCTTCCATATTTCTCGTGGTCACCATAGGGTGTCTTCAAGCCTCGGTCCCACGGTGGGCGCCAAAATGTTTCGGTAGGAATTTTGTGAGACCGAGACACTAACCTTTGACTTGTGTGCTCTGCTTGTATGCTTTCAATTTAGACCGAGCGGTCCTCTTCCGTATTGGCCGCTCGGTGAACTACAGTCTTGACCACTCGGTCACCCTCGTGCAAAAGGGGGAGGTACCTACAAAAGGCACTTTGACGCTCAAGTTAGGAGCCGTTTTATGAACTGTTCGTTATAGTTAAATATTTAAGTCCTGATCGGACATAAGTAGGGCATAGTAGAGTGAGAGTTGAATGTTCGTTTACCTCAAACCTAAACCCTATTTATAGAGTTTAAAGGAATCTGACTAATTAATTTACCTCTTAATGGTCATTAATGCAAACCTTAAGTGTCTAATGGTAGCCATTACCGCATTTATTTGTGCATTAACTCTGCTCAACAGTTGTGTCGGGACCGAATGGCTGAGAAGCTTGTCGGGACCGAACAACTATGAGCCCATAGTAACAATTAGTAAAGTATAATTTTATGTTAAAAATATTTAAGTTTAATCATTTCAGGTTCCCATTTTCTGCAGATTTGTCTCAAATAGGTCTTCGTATTTTTTTTATCTCAACTAAGTTTCTGTTTTTGCAAAATTGAGTCAATTAGAACCTTGCGGTTAATTGGATTAGACAACGTTAAAATTTCTATATCTTAACCTACTGAGTGTGCAAATTTTAATAACATGACACAATGTGGTCGCCTTAGGTAGAATTTATTTTATTTCATGTTTTAAATAATTAAACCTAATTTATTTGATGACTTCTAACAAAAAGATAAAATAATTAAACCTAATTTATTTTATGACTTCTAACAACATTGCTCCGTAGCCACATTAGACATCTTCAAAACTTTGTTCAGCATCGCCGTCACGCACACTGCGTCCTTGCATATCTCCTTCCGCCCCTCCCTCGTCAAAGCACCACCTCCACCAGGTTCAACACCTTCTCCACCAGTGTTGGATCGTTCTCCAGCACCACCGACTTCAGCAATTCTGCAATTGCGCCTTCCTTCTCGGCTACTAAAATCTTCAATTCGGCGTCCGTGGCGATGAACTACATAACGCTAACGGAGGCGAATCTCGAATCGTGGCCTCCTTGTTTCAGAACGAGAAGGAAAGAATCTAGACTCTGCCTGTTTCCTTTAAGTATGGAGTTTCTCAATCCATCGCGATCTTCGACACCATCGAAAATTATAAGAGGTGGTCGTAGCTTAATTCTGACGCCATGAACACTGTTATCTGCCACCGTCTAAGGCTAAGTCCAAAATTTCTTCTCCATTCTTTTCCCAAACCCTCTTTCTTGTTCTGAACAACCACTTTTGATTCACTTCCCCAAACCCTCTTTCTCCGCCCCCAGATCCACTGCCCTAAACCACTTCCCACAGATTCACTTCCGATTTACTGTTTAAGATTTGAAGATTTTAGAATGTATAAATCACCTACGTTGTATTAATTTAAAAGTTTAAACGTTTAGGCCATTTTTGCTTACTGTTTTCACAAATAATATTGGATGAATGGAATGGAGGCACTGGTTGCCGGTGGCTTATTGACTAATCTCAGTCTCTGCAGTATTTAATGGCTAAGAAAAGCATAGGAAAGATAAAATACTTTTGAATTATCTGTTCGTACCATGCGTGAAATCACTACAACTTCGAAGACCCTAACAGAAGAGGACACTACATCTTCGAAGATCCTAACAGAAGAGGACATCCAAAGAAGAAAACAATGCTTTATTTTGTCTATTATAATTAAATTTCACCTAATGTATAATTAAATTCCACCTAATACAATTTTAGTGTGTTACATCAGAATTAATTACTTGTTCAATATGTCACGACTAAATTAAAACCTCGTTCATTGACATTAATGATAAAATTTCAATTGACTCAATTTTACATAAAAAAAATACTTAATTAAAATAAAGAAAATATAAAAAATACTTAACGATTCAAAAATATATAAAGACCACCAAAATAATTAAATCAAATATTTATTTGTGTGATAGTTCTCCTGTATATTTATTTGAACATGTGATCTACTAATGCACCATTATTAATTGTCAATGGATATCACGTGGGAAGGAAAGGTATAGGAACAGGTGGGCCACTATAAACATATCTTTTTTAGGATTACTGTCGATTTCAATTTTACTTTGTTATTCTCGTATACGCTAAATATCTATATGTTTTATTCACATTCGCTGCCCTTCATTTTACTACTGTAAAATTAACAAGTAAATAAATAAATTATATTAATTAAAAAAATTATAAGTAATTATTAAAAAAAACATTCTTATATTATTGGATCATAATCAAACATTTGCAACATAATCAATTAGTGTAATTCGTGTTTCAATTCCTAAAGTTCATATATATATATGGCCACACATTAAATGTGTATCTGATATTTATTAAAATTAATAAAAATTAAATATAATTAAATTAAATATATTATATTTTATATATAATAAATAATATATTTAAATTTACATAAATCTCACATTAATAACATTAAATACAATTTTTACAAAATATTAATCACATAGATATTTTTCAACATCATTTAAGTGATGTGACTAAAGCTAGTAAAACAGGTTGGCCTGTCTCTAATATTAGTTGTGCCAAATTGGATAAAAAAAACAAAATGAGTTTTGGCGGATTTCATTGATCGATGGTTGGATCAACCTATTTTTAAAAATAATAATTATAATTTAAAAATTAATAAATATTATTTTATTGTATCTGTCTATGACATAAAAAATTAAAATTTGAAATTAGCATTATTTAGATTACTTAAATTAAAGAAACTAAATGAATTTGATTTTTCAATTTAGAATTATATCAATTTTAAAAAAAACTGTATCAAAATCAGCCATTAACCCCAAACAGCCAAAATACATTGATCCATTGTGTCATTAACCCTAAACAGCTAAAATATATTGACCCATTGTGTCGGACATCATGAGTGTTCTTCCTCCATCACCACCAAATCTGCATCATTTTATAAATTAAATTAATAATAATTATTTTATTAAATAAAATAAAATTAATTTATAAATAATTAAATAATAATTTTCAAAAATTTAAATAATATTTATATATTAATTTAAAATACAATAAATTAAAAAATTAAAAGAAAATTTCAACAAATCAATACATCTGTTTTAATAGATTTATAAAATAAAATTTAATTATTATTTAAATAATAATACATAAATTAAATTAATAATAATTATTTTATTAAATAAAATAAAATAAATTTATAAATAATTAAGTAATAATTTAAAAAAAATTAAATAATATTTATATATTAATTTAAAATATGATAAATTAAAAAACTAAAAAATAAAAAAAGGTAAAGATCTCAATAAATGTGCCACATCTGTTGAAGAATTTTTCTTTTCAGTGGATGTTGACATCCATTTAAAAAAAAGAAATGGATGTATAAAATATTTTAAAATATAAAATATAATTTTAGAATTAAAAAAAAAGTGTAATGACGCAGATAAGAATATAGGATAAGAATATAGGATGGTGTAGGGAGTAACCGTCTGATACTTTCTCCACTGGATCATTTTCTTAAAGGAGAATGGTACCTACTAAAATTTCTTTTATTTCACTTAATGTTGTCCTTTATTATATTTTATAAAAAATATAAAAAACCACTCCATAATCATTTTATTAGTTGTCAAGTAGTAACGGATATTAAATAATTTTTTTTTTCCATTTTAATCATTTGTAGAAGGTAGTGGGCACCCAAAAAAATTGGAAGGGACACCAATTCTTAAATCAGATCTTTATGACCTTTGAATTTAGTAGCTTATGAGATTGGATCTACAAATGCCAACTTGATATAAAATAACAATTCAAACTAAAAATCAACCACACATTACTGATTGTAAGGGAGTCTACATCGTCATCAACGTATTTGCGTGACAATTTATACTATTATACATAATATCTGAAGGGAATCCAATTTCTCTGGCAGAAATATGACCAAAGATTCTTCCTCCCTACCCAGACTAATAAATCTGATAAAGATTCAATACTCACACACACCCAACTTCTACAACACATAATCATCTTCATCCAATTTATCTCTAACAAGGCTGAATTCAAGCCACTTCCTAGACTTACAAACATTCATGAAATAATATAAAGCAATCCCAAGAAAGGTCAAGAAGAAACTAGTCACATACACAATTTTTGAAGCCACACTCATGACATACACCAGAAGCACAGATGGTATCAAACACATTAGGACCAAACCAAAGAACCCCAACGGAACCTCAAATGGTCTTTTCAAAGCTGGGAATTTCCTCCTCAACCTTAGGAAAGCAGCAAACTCCAAAAGCATTCCCAAACTGTACAAGAAATTCACAGTAGATATGATATCTGTGAAGGAGAAGAAACACACGGAGAGTGCTATAACCGTTGAGACCAAAATAGCCATCCAAGGAGTGTTAAACCACCTTGACCTTTCTCCAAAAATTTTTGGTAAGAATCCCAAATCAGCCATACCCAGAAGCTGGAATGCAGCACTGCTGAGTTGAGCTTCAAACAGTCCAATTATTGACAAAACAGCACCGATTTCCATCCAAAATTTCAACCATTTCCCAGCAATGATCTCAGCCACATCTGCAAAATACCCTCCAACCCAACTTTTTTGGTCAAGTGGCATAGCTCCTGTGGCAGCCAACAAGGGAACAATGTAACCCAAACAAGTAAGCAACCCTGCAGATAACAGAGCCTTTGGGAATGTTCTATGAGGCTCCTCAACTTCACCAGCTAGAGTACTGGCACTGTCCCAAAAGTTCAAATTCCAAAAGATGGTGTTGAAGTAGAGTGTCCAGTCCCTCTCCACACCCTCCTGACCCCAACTTAGCCATCTGCTGGGATCAATCTTGGGCAAGGAAAAGAAAGAGAGTAACACAAAAGGCAAGAGGGAAACAATCCCCAAAGCAACTGCAGTATAACCCACTATAGCCAAACCAGAATAGTTGAGAAAAGACAACGTACAAGTGGAGAGGATTATGGACACAAAGCGGGGTGAACCAGAAGACAGAGCCGGGATCACTAGTTTGAGATAATCTATGCAGAGAACTGGGTATGAGGCTAAGTTGATAACCCCACTGTAGAACTTCCAGAAGCCCATGAGGGAACCCCAAAAGGGACCAAAGGCTTCATTAGCCCATATGACAAACCCACCATTACCAGGGAAGGTTGTGGCCAATTCTGCAGTGAGGAGGGCCTCGGGGATGCTCCAGATGAAGGGGAAAACCACAAAGCCAAGGATTGCAATGAGGGGACCTGCAGCCCCTACAGCAGGCTCTTCACCATAGGGGCCTCCAGCAACTTCAAAATAGATGAGAAAAACTAGAGGGAGAAGAGCTAGCTTCTTGTGTGACTTGGTGTTGGCGCCTTGTTGCTCTCTCTCTGCCCCTTCTCTGTGGTCTAAAAGATGTTCCTGAGAAGTTGGAGTTGAAGATTGGAGGGAATCCTCCATGTTGTGTTGATCGATTGGATTGGAAGTGTGAATCAAAGCCTATATGATTATTCCATCCAAATTCGACAAGATTACGGTGGATTAAGATTCCAATCAGAGGGTTGGAAGTAGATATATTTGTTTTCTCCACCGTGTACTTTTCTTTGCGTAATTCTCACAAACACCTTTTATGCTTGCACTCCAACTCCAAACCTAGCCAACAAACTACATTCATATTTGTCACTTTCTTCTCCTAGAGAACTCACAGTTCTAGGCTTCCATTTCGTCAGAAAAACATTGACCCAACTGTTTTCGTCGAAATTGGCATTTTTGTAGCAGAATTTCCATTTTTGGAAAAATATTGAATAATAAATTTTATAAAAGTATATTTTCTCAAGGAAGCTTGTCGTTGCAGTCACCGCTTTCTGTTCTCAAGTCTTTTCAAGTTTTCAAATTCCAATTTCCTATTATCTGAAGTTTGATTAACGAGTAATTATGAACACTTATTCAATATTTTAGTGATTTTCTATAAACTAATCAAGAGAAATAATGTTACCCTTTTATAATTACTTATAGAAATGAATTGAAAAGACTTATCTTTCTCTTGCAAGGAAAACTTTAAAGAAATTATTGATAAATCTTTCTATTCGACATATAGGTATGAAAGGGACTACACTGTATTGGATTCATCATTCTCTAAGTTATTTTCTTACACGTGTTATTAGATATGGGATAGAAAACGTGCATGGCTTTCAGGACAAAGGGTTTTAGAAAACGCAAAAAGTAAAGATAAAAGTTTTATGATGGATTATTGAATATTGGCTTAATACGCACCGCTGTTTGTACAGATTTAATGGAAGAGATTTTATTGATATAAATTTTATTAAGTAAGGACGAAATTGACACACTTTTTAAAGAATGAACTAATTTGACATTTTTGAACGAAACTGAGATCAAAATAAGGTATTAACCCTTGAATATTTTATATCAACGAAGCAAAAAAAAAATTACTAACTTTGAATAGGGATTTTAAAAAGAATAACAATACTTTGACAACATTTTTTGGACAATATTTTAACACTATTTACGTGTATTTTTTTGACAACATCCTTGTTCTAACAGCTCCACAAGCATTCATGTTTTGTTTCGTTCTATTGCTGATAGCTCCTCTTGCATAGCTTCTCGCCACTCCTTGATCTCAATGGCTTGCTCCCATATGAGTGATTCAACACCTGCAAAAAGGGCATACTGTACAATATCTCCAGTGTCAGTAATATCATTATCAGAGAACAATTCATGATTCGTGAGTCTTATAGATGGGAAACACATTCTTTGTGATCGCCTTGTGTCACCATCTACACTGATAGCTGCTGGTTTGTTTTCTTCCAATTTGTTCTCTTCCATCCAGATGGTCATCACATTATCAGGTCTTTGAGCTGGGACAACTTCACTTTCTTTCCACTTGTAGGTAGCTGTTTCATCAACAATGACATCCCTGCCAATCATGACTTGTTGTTTATCTGGATCAAACATCTTGTAAGCACCTGTTGGATGATATCCTACAAGAACAAGGATTTCACTTCTATCATCAAGTTTATTTCTTCTTTCAGCTGGTATGTGCCTATAGCAGACTGATTTAAATACTTTCAAGTGTCGAACATCAGGCTTTCTCTTCGACAACATCTCTTCTAGTGTGTAATTTGATAATGCTTTTGTAGGACATCTGTTCATAAGATAGGTTGCTGTTGCGACTGCTTCACCCCATAGAAAGTTAGGCAACCCCTTTCCTTTGATCTTGCATCTGACCATGTCCAAGATCATTTGATTTCTTCTTTTAGCCAACCCGTTGTGTTGTGGGGTATAAGGTACAGTGACTTCATGTTTAATTCCTCTATCAACGCAGAATACACTCATATCTCCTGAATTAAACTCGCCTTCACCATCGGTTCTAAGAATCTTGATTTGTTTGCCCGATTGCCTCTCAACCATGCAGCAGAATTTAACAAAGCAGGTGTAAGTCTCTTTTTTTTTCTTTTAGTAGATATACCCAAAGCTTTCTAGAAAACTCATCTACGAAAAGCAAAAAATATTTGTTACCTCCTAGGGACGACACATCGAATGGCGCACAGACATCTGCATGAATGACGTTCAACACCTGTATTACTCGCTTGGGTGCATGTCTTTTGAAGGCACACCTAGTCTGTTTACCAGTAGTGCACCCTTCACACACTTTGCTTGGTGTAGTAAACTTAGGAATACCCACGAGGTTTTTATCTCTCAATTGACACAAACTTCTGAAATTCAAATGTCCAAAGCGATAGTGCCAAAGTCATTCTTCTGTATCTGCGCCTTCTGCAGCTAAACATTGCACTTCAACAGCATTCAAGTTAACTTTGAACGTTCTATTCCAAGCAAGAGGTGCCTTGATTATCAAACTCTGTTTTTCGTCATAAACCTCAATATTTTTTTTTCCCATAAATTCATACTGTATCCCTTTTCAAGGAGTTGGCCAAGACTCATAAGATTACTCTTCATAGTGGGCAGATAGAGGACATTGTGCATGAACACATATTTACCATCTTTTCGTGTGATCAACACCTTGCCTGAGCCTTATGCATGAATTATACTATCATCTGCGAAACGAACAACGCTCTTGACACTGGTGTCTATGTTGATTAATGACTATTGGAAATTAAAAAATTAAAATTATATGTTATGCTATTTTTTAGGAAAATAAAAGTCATGTTGACTAGTAGAATTTATTTGCTATTTTCTAGGCACTAAGAGCACTAGTTTGTTAGTGGTTATAGAGGCCAACATTTTCGTACATTTACGTTCACTTATTTGCTTTATAAAAGCAATTGCACTCCAAAAATAATACATCAAGCAGTTTTATATTCCTCTGTTTTATTCTCTCAGTTTTCTCTGTTCCACCCTCTCAACCTTTCCTTCAATAATATAACCAACAAATTGGTATCTAGAGCTACGTCTTACGGGACCTATGGATGCTGAAACAAGTTTCTCTCAAGTTGCTCCTCCTATCTTTGATGGAGATAACTATGATCTTTGGGCCATAAAAATGCAGAACTTTCTAGAGGCTTTGGATCTTTGGGAAGCAGTGGAGGAGGATTACGAAATTGCTCCGCTGCCTGACAACCCCACTATAGCCCAGATGAAAACCTACAAGGAAAAAAAAAACCAGAAAAGCAAAGGCAAAGGCATGTTTATTTTCTGGTGTTTCAAAAATAATTTTCACCAGGATCATGTCTTACAACACAGCAAAAGCAATTTCGGATTACTTGAAGGAAGAATATGCAGGAGATGAGAGGATTAGAAGCATGCAAGTATTGAATTTAATGAGAGAATTTGAGCTGCAGCGAATGAAAGAATCAGACACCATAAAAGAGTACTCAAATACGTTGCTTGGCATTGCCAACAAAGTACGATTGCTGGGCACCGCTTTTTCTGATTCAAGAATTGTTGAAAAAATTCTTGTATCAGTACCAGAGAGATATGAAGCTTCTATAGCTACCTTGGAGAACACAAAGGATCTATCTAAGATCACTTTGGCAGAGGTGATGCATGCCTTACAGGCCCAAGAGCAAAGAAGACTTATGAGGCAAGAAGGATCTGTGGAGGGTGCTTTTCAAGTCCAATTCCAGAGCAATGGCAACAAACAAAAAAAGAAGCAGAACAATGACTCCAAACCTGGAAGATTAAACAAGATCAACAAGAGTAATGATAATCAGGTTTTTCCACCTTGTCCTCATTGTAAAAAAACCAATCATCCACAAAAAAGGTGCTGATGGAGACCTGATGTAAAGTGTCATAAGTGTGGGCAGCTAGGGCACATGGAAAAGATTTGCAAATCTCATCAACAACAAGGAGAAGTTAAGGTTGCTGAGGATCAACCACAAGAAGAACAATTGTTTGCTGTTACATGCTTTGCTGCCAATAGCTCCACAGAAAGTTGGCTCATAGACAATGGTTGCACAAATCATATGAGTTATGATCGAGAGCTCTTTAAAGAACTTGACAAAACTGCACTTTCTAAAGTCAGAGTAGGTAATGGAGCATATATTGCAGTAAAAGGCAAAGGAACAGTGGCAATTGAAGGTCAAACAGGTTTGAAACTAATTTCAGATGTTTTATATGTTCCAGAAATTAACCAAAACCTGTTGAGTGTTCCTCAATTGCTTGAAAAAGGTTATAAGGTGTTGTTTGAAGATAAAAACTGCATAATCAAAGATTCAGCAGGCAAGAAAGTATTTAAAGTTAGAATGAAAGGAAAAAAGCTTTGCTTTGGACTTCATGAGTGAAGAACATGCTGCAGTGCACAAAGAGGTCAGCAATACAATACTTTGGCATAAAAGATTGGGCCATTTTCACCACAGTGCTCTAATATTCTTGAAGAAGAATAACATGGTCAGAGGCTTACCTGATATAGAAGAAGAATCTCCTACATGCATTGCTTGTCAGTATGGAAAGCAAACAAGACTCCCATTTCCACAAAACAAGACTTGGAGGGCTATACAAAATCTACAATTGATACATACAGATGTTGGAGGACCTATGAGCACACCATCATTGAATGGCAGTAGGTATTATATTATTTTCATTGATGACATGACAAGAATGTGTTGGATATATTGTATGAAGTTTAAATATGAAGTTGCTGACATTTTTTGGAAGTTTAAAACTTTGGTGGAAAATCAAAGCAAGTGCAAAATGCAGATGATCAGATCCGACAATGGAACTGAATATACTTCAAAAAAATTTAACAAGTTTTGTGAAGATACAGGTGTAGAACACCAGCTTACAGCCCCTTATTCACCTCAGCAAAATGGCACCGCAAAAAGGAAAAATCGGACGATTATGGAGATGGCTAGGTGCTTACTTCATGACAAAGATTTGCCTAAAAAATTCTGGGCAGAGGCTGTAAATACTGCAGTGTTTTTACTCAATAGACTGCCAACAAAAGCTTTACAACAGAGAACGCCTTTTGAAGCATGGTACGGTTACAAACCTGAGCTGTTTAATTTAAAGATATTTGGTTGCTTGTGTTTCTCTTATATTCCTCATATTAAGAGAGACAAATTGGACAAGAAAGCAGAACCTGGAATTTTTGTAGGCTATAGCTTGATTTCAAAGGCTTACAGGATCTATCTTCCACACAAAAACAAAGTTATTGTTAGCAGGGATGTGAAATTCTTGGAGTTTGACTGTTGGAGCTGGAAAGACAACAAATTCCCTGAACAATTTGATTGTTTGAACTGGAAAGCCAACAATGAGCTTGGATTGCAGGAGGAGAATGAAGATGTGGATGATGAACTTGTCAGAGGAACAAGATTGCTTTCTGACATCTATCAAAGGTGTAATGTTGCTGTCATGGAACCTGGTGGATATGAAGAGGCTGCAACTGACAAAAAATGGATAAATGCTATGGAAGAGGAGCTCAAAATGATTGAAAAAAATCAGACGTGGGAGTTGGTGGATAGACCTAGTCATAAGAAGGCCATTGGAGTAAAGTGGGTTTATAGAACCAAGTTCAATCCCGATGGTTCTGTGAACAAGTACAAGGCAAGACTTGTTGTCAAGGGATATGCTCAGATGTTTGGGGTGGATTTCTCTGAAACATTTGCCCCAGTTGCCAGGCTAGACACAATAAGATTGCTGCTAGCACTAGTTGCACAAAAGGGTTGGCTTATACATCAATTGGATGTAAAATCAGCATTTTTGAATGGATATTTGGAGGAAGAAATTTTTGTGGAACAGCCAGAAGGTTTTGCTCTTCAAGGACAAGAAGACAAGGTTTATCCACTGAAAAAGGCATTATATGGTTTGAAACAAGCACCAAGGTCTTGGTATAGCAGAATTGATGCACATTTAATGAGCTTAGGCTTTGTGAAAAGTCTGAGTGAGTACATCTTATATATTAAAAAGGTGAATGAAGATATACTTATAATATCTCTGTATGTTGATGACTTATTTGTTACAGGAAATTGTAAGGAGATGATTGACAAGTTTAAAGAAGAAATGGAAAATGTCTTTGAAATGACAGACCTTGGAAAGATGACATTTTTTCTTGGTATGCAAGTGCAACAAAAGAAAAATGAAATATTTGTGTGCCAAGAAAAGTATGCAAAGGAAGTGCTTATGAAGTTCAACATGGGAGAGTGTAAGTCAGCTGCAACTCCAATGAACCAAAAAGAAAAGTTCTGCAGAGAAGATGGTGCTGAAAAGGTTGATGAAAAGCTGTTTAGATCCTTAATTGGATGCTTAATGTATTTAACTGCCACCAGACCAGACATCATGCATTCAATGAGTTTGTTATCAAGGTACATGCATTGTGCTAGTGAAATTCATTTTCAAGCAGCAAAAAGAATTCTTAGATATGTTAAAGGGACAATTGATTATGGTATATGGTTCAAGAAAGTTGAAAGCTTAAGTTTTCATGGTTATTCAGATAGTGATTGGGCAGGATGTGTTGATGATATGAGAAGCACTTCTGGTTATTGTTTCTCACTTGGTTCTGGAGTTTTTTCATGGTGTTCCAAAAAACAAGAAATTATAGCCCAATCAACAGCAGAAGCAGAGTATGTTGCTGCTGCAGCTGCTGTAAATCAAACTGTCTGGATAAGGAAGATCATGGCTGATTTACACATAGAACAAGAAGACAGCACAAAGATTTTTGTGGATAATCAAGCTGCAATTTCAATTGCCAATAATCCAGTTTTTCATGGCAAAACAAAGCATTTTAAGATAAAACTTTTCCACTCCATGTCACTGATTTGGTTACTTGCCCTTAAACATGCCTCTTTTACACTGTCTTTGAACATGTCACTGTTATGTTGTTGCTACGTTGGCATGTTGAGTGTTGTGAATATTTGTTTGTGTCTGTTGTTACCGAATATCATCGTCACCCTTCCCGCACCCACTTCTATGGTCCTATTTCTTTTCTCCGAGCGAGTCCATCTTCTCAACTTACAGCCAAGCGAAATCCATTAATAGATAACAAAGTTATGCCCCCGTTGCCTATTTCCACCTCCGACCATCAACGGTGAGTTTGAATCAATGAACTGATATTCACCAGAGAAATACAACAGAAAGAAAAATGACAAAACAATACTTTCATATCATTCCATTCACCTGTAACCATCCCAACTTGATTTCCTTCACCCAAACAACTCATGACTACGGCGTAGGGGCACCGGCTCTCTCTTATCCGTAACTTCCAACATCCATTACCTCCAACATCCATTACCTCCAACACTAAACCCCAAGATTATCATCTTCATTCATCATTCACCTCTGCCCACTCTCCATCAGCTCCAACACCCGTGAACTCACTCCCATCTTCACCCATATACTGTTTCCCATATCATCATCTTCACCTTACCCCCACGGCCAATACCTTTCTTCCTCCATTTTCATCACCTCCAAATACCCATCATCATCCATCCTCTGCTGCAACGCCCACATCACTATCCACATCACCCCCGACATCTCCAACATCACTTCTACTTTCATCATTTTCAATTATCAAAAACCCCGAAACCATTAAAACAAAAAAACAAAAAAATCCAAGAGCCAAACTAGATATTGATCCTCTGTGCCCACGGCCCAAGGATTAGAGTCGCCATTCGTGAAGCAAGAAGGGTGCCAGGGGACCCGAGACAAAGGCGGCCTGGTTGGCGTGCGTGGTGGCTGGTTCGCAGAAGCAGTGGCGCGGAGACAGTCACCGGTAGCAGCGGCGGCGAGGATGCAAGGTGGAAGGCGAGTGCGTTCTCCTCTCGCGCACCGCGGTGGCCGTTTGGACGAAGGTTGGGAGGTGGTCGTTGAACGGTGGAGGTGAGCGCCTTTGGCTTCTCTTGCTCAGAGAGAAAAAAGACCCTTGGTCTCAGTGGAGTGAAATCGTGTGATGAGAAGAATGGAGAAACCCCTAAGGGTCTCCTGAGCTGAAGAATGGAAAGGCCTTGGGCCTGTTCGTTTTTCCTCGACCCAGCTCTCTCTAATAAACCAAAAAGTAAAAATAAAATAAAAACATTTTTCTCCTTCACGCACCCCCCGGTTCTCACCCGCACACCCCCTTTCATTTGGGTTTAAGCCCCTCCGTTTCTGCAAACAAAAATAAAAAAAAAGGGAGAACTGGGCCTGACGAGCAAATACTCAATGCACCTCCAGTTTTATCTTGACACCCCTAGCGAATACAAAGACAAAAGAGGGGATTTTGGCCCAAACAAAGGAGCATCAATTTCACACTGGTTTTATCTTTGTACCCTTAATTTTGTTAATTTTCTCTTGTTTTATTTTTTACGCTTTAGTTTCCTTTTTCTTATTATTTGTTTGATCATTAATTTTTATTGTGTAATCCCCTTGTAAGATAACCCTCATCCCTCTGTACTGTTTTTATCTTGTTTATTTATCTGCATACCTTCACTTTTTTATAATGAATAAAAATTACAAAAAATAAATAAATAAAATAAATATAATAATGAATTCGACAAAATCCAAAAAAATATGTTTTAAAGGTTTAGGCACATGTGTGATCGCACGCATCGTCCTTGTGCCAAAAACCTTTTCTTTCTCTTTCATCAAAATTACAAAAAATACGTTTTAAAGGTTTAGGCACATGTGTGATCGCACGCATCGTCCTTGTGCCGAAAACCTTTTTCTCTTTCTTCAAAATACCAAAAATACGTTTTAAAGGTTTAGGCACATGTGTGATCGCACGCATCGTCCTTGTGCCAAAAACCTTTTCTCTTTCTTCAAAAATACCAAAAAATATGTTTTAAAGGTTTAGGCACATGTGTGATCGCACGCATTGTCCTTGTGCCAAAAACCTTTTCTCTTTCTTCAAAAATACCAAAAAATATGTTTTAAAGGTTTAGGCACATGTGTGATCGCACGCATCGTCCTTGTGCCAAAAACCTTTTCTCTTTCTTCAAAAATACCTAAAAATATGTTTCAAAGGTTTAGGCACATGTGTGATCGCACGCATCGTCCTTGTGCCAAAAACCTTTTCTCTTTCATCAAAAACACCAAAAATATGTTTTAAAGGTTTAGGCACATGTGTGATCGCACGCATCGTCCTTGTGCCAAAAACCTTTTCTCTTTCCTAAATAAAAATAACAGAAATGTAAAAATCATCAAAAAACTAAAAAAACATGCCTTTTTCAAAACTACAAACAATATCGCCTTGTAGAACTACGTGATCCTTGATTCTCCATCAAAAGTGGAGATACGTAGGAGCAAGGCCAGTCCTTGTCAGGCTCATTCTCCCAAAAATCCAAATCATTTTCCAAACAAATTCTCAAACAATTTTCAAGCAAATTTCTCAAACTGTTTTCAAAAGAACTACGTAACCCTGATTTCTCACATGAGAATACGTAGGAGCAAGGTTAATCCTTGTCGGGCCAAGAAAGCTAAAAAATATTGTTTGTTTCTTTTGAGTTTTATTTTAAGGGGAAGTTAAATACTTTGAAAACCTCATCTACATTCGCACATTTAGTTAAAGGTACTGCCTTAGGGCAGGCGTTGTAGGGTGCTAATACCTTCCCTACACGTAACCGACTCCCGAACCAAGAATCTGGTTCATTTCGACCATGCCTTATCATTTTATGGTTTTTCCGTAGTTTTCCAGAATAAACTATGGTGGCGACTCCAAAATCTCTTTTCAATAAATAATCTTTTTTTTATTGGATCGTCGTCCCGTCGCGATTCCGGTTGCGACAGATGGCGACTCCACTGGGGAAGCATGAGAGTCAGGCCATTTAATTAGATGTGCGAATTCAATGTGGTTTTTCTTTGTGTTTTTCTTCCCTTTCTTTTTCTTTATCTTTGTTTGTTTTTTGTCATTTTTGTATACATGTTGTTTTGTTTATATTGAACCCTAGGGTAGAAAACATGTTATATCTGCCTGGGATTTTTCTGGTTGTTTTGCAGGTGAGGGTTTGGGGTGTATAATTGCATTCTCCCTTCACACACACACATCACATGCATATCATGAGTGGGGCCCTATACCCGGGTCTGAGCGCAACTTAGAAATAGAGGGGTTGTGTAGCGGTGTCATTTGGGACATACTTCCTGTTTGGCTATCGTGAGAACCCCAGCCAGAGTCTGTTCTCTTCATTTGTGTCTCCACATCTAGTTGATTACTCTGACTGTTGTGGAGAAACGGTGAAAAGAGCCATAGCTCTGGTGGCCTTAATTTAAGCATTAGGAAGCTATCCTTGTGAGTGCATATATTTGGCCTTAGAACTTCAGTCATCCAACCTTTGATAAGGCACAAAAGGGAGAAATGTGTATTCTTATAACCCTCATGTTTGCTTAATAAAAATCACGCACCTTGTACATATCATCATATCTCTTTATCTTTTTTTCTTTCTTTCTTTTGTTTTTTTCTTTTTTTTCGCTCATTGTTTTTCTTCATAATCTTGTCACGTTTTGTGGATTCTAGTCAAAAATTATAAAGTTGTGATTAAGGCCTTAAGCTAAAAAGGGGAATTAACATGGAATTTTGAGTCAAGAGGTACTCGAGTTCATAGATTTTGACGAAAAGATGCACGTCGAGTAAAGGAGGATAATATTGGTGGGGTATAAGAATTTGTTGAGTCTGTTAGAGGTGGAGGTCCAAACATCAGCAATTACTACTTTAGCCCAGTACTATGATCCACCACTAAAGTGCTTCAATTTCCAAGATTTCCAACTAGTACCACCAGTGGAAGAATTCGAGCAAGTCTTAAATATGGAAAAGACTCCATACAACTACCTTGAGCAGTATATCCTTGTCTTGCAGTTAGCGAGGATCAGGAAAGTACACTCAATGAAGTTGGAAAGCGAGTTCACAATCAAGGGCAAAGTGAGGGGCCTTCCTCAAAGATACTTATAGGAATACCTACATCGCTTGGCTTAAGAGGAAAATTGGGAAATGTTTACAGATGTATTAGCCCTTCTCCTCTATGGTGTCATGCTTTCTCCTAAAATGTTAAGAACCTCGTCGATTATGCCGCTATGAATGCATTTGTGGGAGACAAAGAGCGCTATGAGAATCTAGTCAGTGTCAACCTGGCTGAAGTTTATGAGACCCTTAATCGTTGTTATGAACTTAAAGGGGGAAGGATGTTATGTTGTCTACCAGTGTTGTATGTGTGGTTCATTTCCCGTGAGACTGGATGTAACGTCCCGATTATATAATAACCAATATTATATAATAAAGACGTTAACATCCAAATATAGAGAACAGTCGGAATATGACGTGTAATTAAATGTAATAAATTACAGTCATCCAAATAAAAGAAACTGAAAATTCAAACTTGAACATTTGAAAGGATTGAACAATACAAGTGTTCAATCAATAAATTCTAAGAAGACTATCCTGCGACATCGGTAACCTCCAGCTCTTGCTCCAAGGGAAACTCCGCGACAACATCTCTTGAAGACCTCCTAGCAATCTTGATCCTAGAAATACAAGCGTCTGGATCTCCTTCCAACTCTAAAGTTCTTCACTTCTTCTCTCCCAGCAACTTTCAAACTCTCTTCCTTCATCTCGGCTTTTCCTCCTTCCAACCTCTCTTCTTGCTCATTCCTTTATGTTCCTTCCTTATGAAGCAAGCAGCAGCTGCCACACCCAAGCTCAGACTGTCACGGCTGTAAGGAGAAGTTGATCATCACCTTGCTCACGGTTCACGCAAGGTGCAGCCAGCAAAGAGGAGAAGCGTTCCATGCACAACAGCGTCCAGCATGCTTCCAGGTGGTGAGACTCTTAAGCCTGCTGCCCATATAAAATTTCTCCCCCACCTCTTCAACAGTTGTCCCGTGAAGCTCTTCAACTTGTCCCGTGAAGCTCTTCAACTTGTCCCGTGAAGCTCTTCAACTTGTCCCGTGAAGCTCTTCAACTTGTCCCGTGAAGCTCTTCCCTACCATGCCAAACATCAAAGGATGCTCCCACCACTTCACATGCTCAGCTGCCCACATGGGGCCCACCTCCACCAAATTTTCTTTTCTAATATACGGTCCTTACATTCTCCCCAACAACAACAATTTTCGTCCTCGAAAATTAAGCTTACCAAAACAAGTTGAGATACGTCTCTCTCATCTTGTCCTCTAACTCTTGGGTAGAGTTCCCATCCCACTACTCATATAACAAACTTATCCGGGCAGTTCCCACCGCTCAAAGAGCTTATCAGAGCAACTCCCACCACTACTCTAGTGAGCTTATCAGGGCAGTTCCCACTGCTCAAAGAGCTTATCAGGGCAACTCCCACCACTCAAAAGTTTATCAGGGCAACTCCCACTACTCATCTAGTGAGCTTATCAGGGCAGTTCCCACTGCTCAAAGAGTTTATCAGAGCAACTCCCACCACTACTCTAGTGAGCTTATCAGGGCAGTTCCCACTGCTCAAAGAGCTTATCAGGGCAACTCCCACCACTCAAAAGTTTATCAGGGCAACTCCCACCACTCATCTAGTGAGCTTATCAGGGCAGTTCCCACCGCTCAGCCAAGGTGACAATTCTATGCCAACATACATATCACATCTCACACCAAAATCAGGTCATTTTTCACTTACTCACATAGCAAGAGATCTTCTCTAATTGAATGTCTCATACTCTCACAATGTGGCAAAAATCGCAAGCTACAAAAATCTTTTTTTTTTTTTTTTAACCGATACTATTGAAGACTCCGGTATGCATGACCGGAACTGTGGACACAGTGAGGTTCCTTGGCTATAAAACGAGGTGCTAGCCGCGTTGGGCGACATTTCGAAACGTTGAGATCTGAGAGAGAGATCTGAGCACTGAGAGCTTTGAGTGTGAAAACTTTGCGAGATCTGAACGACTGAGCGTGGTAGATCGGAGAGCCTTCCGGCAAGCTTCAAATCTGCAAGTTCCAAGGCTTTGCCCCGCCTCGAGTAAGTATTTCTTTTCTCTTATTTCTTTCTTTCCTTTACCCAGCTTCTCCTTCTCCTTTACTTCTTACTTCTTTTCTTTCCTTTCTTCTTTCTGCTTCCTTTCATGTACTTTCCTTTTTCTTTTTGTTTTCTGAGCTTTTATTACTCGCACTTACATTCTGCTTTCTTCTTTACTTTCCGCTTGTTATTTTCACTTCTGCTCCTGCGTTTACTTTCCTCTTCTTCTATTTTCCATTTAATAACTAAAATCTAAGAACACACTGCCTTAACAAAGATAAGGGGTATATCGGCTGGAAACCAGACGTTAATCTCCCCTCGATTGAGGGTATGGCAGAGACAATCGGGTAGAACAACGCCACGTACCCCATAAAAACAGAAAACTTAAAAAGAGGAAATTTATTTGTATGTACGAAATGGACATAAACAAACTTGGACGTAGATCCGTTTAGGAACATTTGCGAGGACCGTGAAACAGACCAGAGACTAGACACCGAAACAACAAAGACCGCCTGGACGAAGTAAACTTAAAAGTAACCAAAACAAATAAAGAAAACACTGACGATTTTTGTTTTATTCTTTTTATTTCCTTATTTTTATGCTTTAGAAACACTTTGAAAGGAAGGATGAGTGAGATGGAGATGGAGAGGTTCAGCAGTCAGTGGTGGAAACCTACTGATGATCAGGTCAAAATGATGGCCAATATCTTCAACCACGGGGTCACACATCCCAGCAGAGCCCAAGTCGCCGAGATTGCATCTCGACTCAGGGCCTTCGGAGAAGTCAGTGAATATAATGTACACTGCTGGTTCAACAATCATGGTAACCGGATCAGGCGCTGGCAAGCGGAATTAGACCCCACTGGCACCGTATTTTCTCAGCTGCCGCTGTACATGTATGGTAAGAACCCTAATTACCACTATTTTTATTTTTATTTATTTTATTTTATTTTTCCCCTTCTATTATTGACACAAATTTTTTTTTTTTTTTTGTTTGAAGAATACGGCTGGGTAATTATGAAGGCGCCAAGGCTGCTGGATTTGTTCCCCGTTCCTATCATCATCGACGATGACAGGGACGAACGAAAAATCCCTCAACCCATGCCTCTCGCATTCCGAACCAGAGCTCCCTCGACGGAGCTCTCCCTTAGGCCACCACAACCCGTTCGAGAATTTTTCCGTTAAATTTTTATTTTTATCTGTAACTTAATGATCACGAGTGATCGAATCCCGAACATCCTTTATTTGCTTTTGTTTATTTGCCTTATTTGCGTATTTTATGGACTGTAATATTTAACGATCACTTATGATCGACTCTAGAACATCTTTATTTTAATTAAGCATTGTAATATTTATCTGCCATGCTAGTTTGCTGATTATTATCTTTATTATCAGCCCCGCCAATTATATATTTTTCTAACGATTTATTTCCAGGTTAACGTCTTACCAAACTCAAGAGTATCAGAAGAGAAAAACCTCACAGAAACTCAACCACCTGTTTGTAATTTTTTTATTGTATTTATTTAAAATATACATATATATGTACTTGTTCATAAATTCAGATAAATTAATTTATTACGAAATTTTGAAATTTGACTCAGAGTTATTCTCAACTATTTTATTTTTATCTGGCCCAAACGAAAAACATAATAAGTTATCAATGAGTTTGAAACGCATGAAAATTATGTCTAAAAATTTATCAAGATTTTAACGATACTTCAATACTCGATGAGGTAAACAAAACACTAATTTGCCCCCAAACATAAAACAACCTTTGTGTTTGCAGACTCTAAATTAATCAATAGAATTTCACATTAAGGCAAAATAACAAAGTATTAATGAACTTTGAAAACACAGAACACATACGTTTAACACAACCTGAACTGGGTGAAACTGAAAAATTAGATTGGCTCACAATGACATTGAAAACAAAAGACATAAGAACGGGAGCCGAAATCTGGTTTAGACACATAGAGGTTGATAACCCAAAAATGATACATGTTAATGAAATGAATGAATGTTTAAGGTTGAACACGACAGGATTAAAGCATTAACTTGATGACAAAAACGGTTTAAACAGTGTTTAGGCTTAAACACGAGCAAAAGACCAAAACATGGCACATCAAGGTTAAGACAGGGGGAATTAAACTCATAATGATAACAAAATTTTTTTTTTTTTTTTATAACCGTAGTCATGGTGTACAATCGGAGCAAGTGCTCAAGCCTGTCTGCATACTCAGTCACGACATATTTCCCGGTATTAACTGAAGGAATTCAATCTCCATGTCATACCTTACACTGTACGGAAGTACTCAGCATATGATACCTCGTTCTCATCTGGACATTTCTTAGCACTACAAATTCTCTCAATGTCCCTTAACCATTGATCAGCTTCATTCGAACTGCACTTCCCATCAAACCGGGCTGAATGATGTTGCAGAAAGCTTTCCAAATTCCACTCTTGGACCAGAATAACTGAAGAGAAAACACCCTGAACGGTCCTGCCACTAGTCAATCACTTTAATGAATTGTCTTTAAGTGTTCTCAGATGTTACTCTCGCGTTCTCGGCAAATACCCTTGCGGCTTCTAGATTATGCAGGGTTATGGTATTTTACTCTACCAATGCAGCATTCTGTTCTTGCAACGCTTGGAACACCGCATTCAGCATCTGATTAGAGTCAGACGGATCAACTCCCTGGGACGAAGGAGGAGAAGAAGTAGGTACCATCTTCTGTTCATACAGGAAGAAAGACCATTAGCCTGACTCAAACCAACACAACTTCCAACCCGAGACCAAAGTACATAATCACAAACGAATCGCACCCACAACCTACAGGTTTCTAAGGAAGAACTGCTCTGATACCATTAATGTAACGTCCCGATTATATAATAACCAATATTATATAATAAAGACGTTAACATCCAAATATAGAGAACAGTCGGAATATGACGTGTAATTAAATGTAATAAATTACAGTCATCCAAATAAAAGAAACTGAAAATTCAAACTTGAACATTTGAAAGGATTGAACAATACAAGTGTTCAATCAATAAATTCTAAGAAGACTATCCTGCGACATCGGTAACCTCCAGCTCTTGCTCCAAGGGAAACTCCGCGACAACATCTCTTGAAGACCTCCTAGCAATCTTGATCCTAGAAATACAAGCGTCTGGATCTCCTTCCAACTCCAAAGTTCTTCACTTCTTCTCTCCCAGCAACTTTCAAACTCTCTTCCTTCATCTCGGCTTTTCCTCCTTCCAACCTCTCTTCTTGCTCATTCCTTTATGTTCCTTCCTTATGAAGCAAGCAGCAGCTGCCACACCCAAGCTCAGACTGTCACGGCTGTAAGGAGAAGTTGATCATCACCTTGCTCACGGTTCACGCAAGGTGCAGCCAGCAAAGAGGAGAAGCGTTCCATGCACAACAACGTCCAGCATGCTTCCAGGTGGTGAGACTCTTAAGCCTGCTGCCCATATAAAATTTCTCCCCCACCTCTTCAACAGTTGTCCCGTGAAGCTCT
This sequence comes from Vigna angularis, assembly GCF_016808095.1. Taxonomy (NCBI): domain Eukaryota; kingdom Viridiplantae; phylum Streptophyta; class Magnoliopsida; order Fabales; family Fabaceae; genus Vigna; species Vigna angularis. The sequence goes on along the minus strand of NC_068970.1, from coordinate 54,469,436 downwards.
TCAACTTGTCCCGTGAAGCTCTTCAACTTGTCCCGTGAAGCTCTTCAACTTGTCCCGTGAAGCTCTTCAACTTGTCCCGTGAAGCTAAAGACAATTGGGGGCAATGTTGTTCGCTTCAATGAAAGGCCCGAGATCATGAACTGTTAATGAAAGTTTCCCTTAGCCAATGAATCACAGAAAGGGTTAAGACAATCAAGTTGTAATGCAGATTAATTTCCCCTACCCAAATTATGAGAAGAAATTTCAAAATGATGAGCAGTGGATAGAAGCAACAATGACAAAACTAGAAGGAATGTCGGCGTTTAGCTAAGAGGGAACATAAAGGATTGATGAGTTAGATGAAAAAGAATATGTTGTTGAACAAGGACAAGTTAAAAGAATTGGAAGAGAAGTCTCTCATAGCTAGCTTCCCTTGCCTATGGAGTTATTGAAAACGTCCCTAAGTTCTTAGCTGATATTGAGTTTGTAATGTCAATCATCAACCCGCTTGAGGGGACTGAAACTTTCCTCAATTGCTGCAAGAAATTGATCAGACAAATGAAGAATGTGATGACCAAAGCCTGCGATGGTTGACCAAGAATTCCTATGTCTCGCATTTTGGGAACTTCTGAATGATGAATCACCTTATTGACTCTGTTTCGTGTTAATTTCCAAAATTATACCGGGCCAAATATTTTCACAGCTTTATAGTTTCTGACTAGAGAATTTGAACTTGGTTTTCTTTTCTTTTCTTTTCTTTTTTATTTTTATTTTTATTTTTTCTTAATTTGTTTCACAAAAAAAAAAAAAATACAGTTAAACATCTAAGACACCCTAAAGGACACGAACCAGTGGCAAAATCATGGAGAACCAAGTAGAAGTTCAAGAGGGAATGAAAGCCGATATCCAACAGCTGAAGGAACAAATGAGACAAGTCCTAAGGACCCTGGATGCCTTACAAAGTCCTGGATGTTTATGCACACAACGATCACAACAAGGAGTTCCAGAAGACACAAACTTTCCCTTCCTATGGTCTTCCCCCGAATTATACTCCACCCTCAGAAATGACTTGAGACATCTTGACGCTCAAAAAAAAAAAAACGTCAAAGGGGACACAGTTGAAGTATGAAACGAGTTTGGGGGGCAACCGTTTGGATGGTCCTTAGGAGAATTATTGTAAGCACTAGGAGGACAAAGCCACCTGAGTTGAATAAATCTGGTCACCATGTCATCACATCAATGTTGAGGTTGTCAGGCACAAATTTGAAGAACTGTAAAAATTGTGAAAGCCATAGAAGGTGGATGAAATGCCAAGTTTGAAAATGTTGCAAAGTTTGAATAGGCTCAGATCTGATGGTACTTCCAATATTCAAGTTTCCAGAGTTTGAGAAATATCGGGAAAGAGCTTATCCCTAAAGCCATCTATGGCAAGAAAATAATGGTTCATGCATGTGATGGAAAGTTATTAATTCTTCTGTTCTGAGAGATGGGCTGGCATTGCCTCTAATGGGAGTACTCATCTCGAACCTTGATGCATCGGCCTAGGGAGAATCCGGTGGATGGTTTTCTTGAGACAGCGCAAATATAACATGGATGAAACATCTCATAGAGCATGACAGAGAAGGAGTATGAATTATTCAAAGAATATGCCCAAGGTAGAGAGAAATTTTCTTCTCAAGTAGAACCACCTCTGAGCAACAAGAAGGTCACTACTGTACTCTACAACCATCATGAACACATGATAAGCAATGAGAGGTTGAAGGTGGAAGAGTCTCTGACAGGGTGCGGAGCTGAACCAAAGTACAGAAACGCTCGACACAAGCACACGGACAATCACCCAATGGACGACAGAGAGTACTTCACTAAGAGCACAAGTGGACGTTCGTCCAATGAACAGAAGAGGACGCTCGTCCACAAAGAAGAAGTGGACGTTCGTCCTGTGAAATGGACGCTCGTCCTTCAGCTAGAAGTGGACGCTCGTCCAAAATGAGGCAGCCGCTCGTCCAACCAATGAAAGCGAACGCTCGTCCTTCAGCTAGTAGATGACGCTCGTTCAAGAAGCGGACGCTCGTCCAAAGTTAGGCAGCCGCTCGTCCAGCACACTGAGGTGGACGCTCGTCCAATACATAGAATTGGATGCTCAAGTGGACGTTCGTCCACAAACTGAAGAAATGGACGCTCGTCCAGCACACACAATTGGACGCTCGTCCGTAAAACTGAGTAGAACGCCCGTCCAAGAAGTTAACGCGCGTCCATAATGGAAGTGGACGCTCGTCCTGCACGTGATCGTCCAGGGCGTTCGTCCTATAAGTGGACGCTCGTCCTTCAGGCTGAAATGGACGCTCGTCTATGCTGAAACGGACGCTCGCTCGAGCACAAATGGACGCTCGTCCAAGCGAAATAGACGCTCGTCCAAGCTGAATTTGACTCGCCTCTAACGCGCTCGTCCATCCGAACAGAATTGGACGCTCCGCCTGCCTTTAGAAGAGAACTCTCATTGACGAGATGGAAGAGGATGCTCGTTCTCCAATGAGAAGATGATGTTCCTCGAGAGAAGCGCTCAATTGTCGCTCGTCAAGATATCGGTCTGTTAAGATTTCAGTGAATTCTCGTGCGCGATTTTCCAGAGAGCTTCAAGCCCGGGCGCGAATGAGAAGGTGTCAGGCACGACGTTTGCAGATGTATCTTTTTAACCTCAAAACGCGAAGGAAAAACGGATCTTTTGGTTCATTAGAGGCGCAAATTTCATGGGAAAGATAAAGAGAAGAGCTAATTCACATTTTACTGCCTATCCCCAAATGTCGTATTGAGGAGGTTGCCAACTTCACTCCAATCCCTATGACCTATGCAGAGTTACTGCTAAATCTTCTCCGCAGTAACCTCATAAAGATTTGTCCAACCAGGCCTATACAACCTCCGTATCCAAGGAACTATGACGTAAATGCCAGGTGTGATTATCATGCAGGAGCGTGTGGACATTCAACTGAGGCATGCAAGGCTCTGAAACGTAAAGTGCAATATTTGATTGATTCAGGATGTTTAAAGTTTGAAGAAAGTTAATCCAGCACTGTGGCAAGGCGTGAGTTCACCTCTACAAATGCCATGGACGAGTGAAGAGGACTCTCGGATTATTTGGAAAGCATAAATTATTGTAAAAGTTGGAACTGATGTTGTTTTTCTCGAGCTTTAATTTGCTCACTATGAGGTTTATGCTCATTGATATTACGCTTTCATCCATGAACTTTTAATGTGAACTTTCATTACTTGGTATCTCCAAGGTTTACTGGAAATCATGTCCTAATAGGGTGTCGCCAAACAAAAAAATGATGATATAAAAAAAAAAAAGGGGTTGTCGAAATTCGAATTGTGCAAATTTTGTTTACAAGTTCATTGTTCCTCTCTTCCTATTTTTGCATTGTCTCATATGCCTAATGATTTCAAAATTCTGTTTTTCATACTCATGGCGTTCACTTTGGTTTTCATTTCTTTCGAAGTCATTTTTTCTGTATTTTCTTTGTAAATATTTTTATTTTCTGTTATTGTTTCGTTTAGATTAGATTTTTTGTTTAAAAAAAAAGAGAAGTAAAAAAAAGATGAAAAAACCATAAAAAATCTATTTCATTTCACCATCAGGAGAGATTTTACAGTAAGGTCGGAGATTGGATTTTGAACAAGGATATCTTAACATTTGATAAATAAGATAAAAATGCATAAAAAAAAAAGAAAAAGAGGCAGATATAACAAAAAAAGTGCAAAATCACAATTTCAAACACAAAAAAAAAGAGCTGAAAATAAAACAAAAGCAAATAAAAGATTGTGCAAGGTTCGATCACTGGTGATCGTTAAGTTACAGACCAAAAGAAAAAATAAGTAAAAGGAAATTTAGCGAAAGTATTCCCGAGCTGGTTGCGGTGGTCTGAGGGAGAGCTCCGTCGAGGGAGCTCTGGTCCGGAATGTGAGAAGCATGGGTGGAGCGATCTGCCGTCCGTCCCTGTCGTCGTCAATGATGATCGGAACGGGGAACAAGTTCAGCAGCCTCGGCGCCCTCATGATCACCCAGTCGTTTTCTTTCAAAAAAAAAATAATAAAACAAAAAAAAAAACAAAAATTGTCAATAATAAGATGAGGAGAAAATTTTCAAAAAAAAAGAAAAAGATGGAGGTGATCAGGATACTTACCATACATGTATAGCGGCAGTTGTGAAAACTGAGTGCCAGTAGGGTCTATCTCCGCTTGCCAGCGCCTGACCCGATTGCCGTGGTTGTTAAACCAGCAGTGCACATTGTATTCAGTAGCGTCTGCGAAAACTCTTAGTCGAGACGCAATCTCGACAACTTGGGCTCTGCTGGGATGTGTGACCCCGTAATTGTAGATATGGGTCATCATTTTGACCTGATCTTCAGTAGGTCTCCACCGCTGACTGGTGTACCTCTCCATCTCCATCTCGTTCATCTTTCCTCTCTAAGTTTTCTGAAACACCAAAAAAAAAATATGAAAATAAAAAGAACAAAAAACAAAACAGAAGCATACAACAAAAAAGGGTATTTTCAAGTGTTTTCTTTTTTCGTTTTTATTTCCTTTTGGTTTATTTTGTCTGGTCAGTCTTTGTTATTTCAGGTTCTGGTCTCGGATCTGTTTCACGGTCCTTGCAAGAGGGTCCTAAACGGATCTATGTCCTTTTGTCCTCGTCCTTTTGTCCTTGTCCATTTGGTCCATGTCCGGTTTTTACAATTAAATTTCTCTTTTTAAGTTTTCTGATTTTATGGGGTACGTGGCGTTGTATTACCCGATTGTCTCTGCCATACCTTCAAACGAAGGGAGATGAACGTCTGGTTTCCAGCCTATATACCCCTTAAGTTAAGACAGTTGTGTTTTTAAGTGTTTTAAGTTTTTTTAAAAAATAATAAAAAAAGAGAAAAGAGGAAGAAAGAGGACTCAGAAAGAAATCCAGAGAAGGGTGAGACGGAAATAAAAGCAGATAAAGCATAAAGAAAATAGAAGAGCTTGCAGAAAAGAAAGCAGAAAAGAAAAGCATAAAGGGGAGAGGGGAAGTAAAGCAAAAATGGAAAGCAAAAGCATAAAAAGAAAAGCAGAAGCAGGAAGCTAAAGAGTAAAGAGCAAGAACAGAAAGCGTGAAGGAAAGAAAAGCAAAGAAAACGTAAAAAGAGAGACAAGAAGAGCAAGAGAAGGAAAGATCGGAAGAGCAGAAAGCTTAAGAGAGGAAAAGCAGGAAAGAAAAAAGGAAGAACGAAAAATTTAAGGAAAGAAAGTAAGAGATCAGAGGACTTACCTGGAAGCGCAAGGCACACAGAAGCTCGTCGCAGCACTGGGACGCCTCCGAAAGCACACGGGGCAGAGGCTCCTCTCAGAAATCCAGACACTCAAGGAAGATAGAGAAGAGAGGAAGAGAGGAAGAGAGAAGGATAGAGAGAGAGCGAGATCAGGAAAATGTCGCTCGACCCTGAAGGGATACCCGTTTTATAGCTGAGCAAATCCACTGTGGCTACAGTTCCGGTCGCTGCAACCGTCTGGTGTCGGTCTGATTTCTTTCTGAGTTTTCAAAAAAAAAAAAAAAATAATAATAAAGATTTTTGAAAATCTGAAACGGGTAGAGTTTTGTTGGGTCGATCCGGCCCAATTCAATAGACCATGGATGACCCGATTTCACAAAAAAATAATAAAACAAAAAATCAAAAAATATGATAAATAGAAAATTTTCAAAAAAAAATAATAAATGGAGTGATGTAAAATTTGAAGTGTTCAAAATTGTTTTTCATTTGCTTGATAAAGAACTTTTTTCAGGTTCATTGGGCCTCATTACCATGTTAGCTTTCTTTGAACCCAATTCTTTCTGAAATAAATTTTAGTGAAGAATTATTTTGGGATGTTTGTAATTTTACATCACACCATTTTGTTTGATTTTTATTCCTTATTCTTCTACATTTTGAATAAATCTCAGATTGAAAGGGAATAGTGCTCGAGCCCATTAGGCCCAATGACCTTCGTGGTTTTCTCTCGAGTCCACTTCTTTTGAAAATATGTCAAAAATATTTTGTTTTCACATTTTTGTTGTTAAATAATGTTTGGTACTTTTGTTCAAATTGTCCTGTGTGATTTTCTTTGAATTGGTAGTAAAAAAAAAACAAACAAAAAAAAAATCTGAAAAAAAAAAGAATAGTGCTCGAGCCCATTAGGTCCAATGACCTTCGTGGTTGTCTCTCGAGTCTACTTCTTTTGAAAATGTGTCAAAAATACTTTGTTTTCACATTTTTGCTGTTGAATGATGTTTTGTACATTTGTTCAAATTGTCCTGTGTGATTTTCTCTGAATTTGTTGTTAAAAATCTGAGAATGAAAGATGAACAGTTTTTGAGCCCATTAGGCCCTTTCGGCATATGTGGTTTCTCCTGAACCAGTGCATCTGAATTTCTGAAAAAATAAAAATCCTTGTTTGTGTAAATTTTGTGTTTTCAATTCATGATCTCCCTTTTAATTTGTGTGAATAAGATATTTTGTGCTGAAAAATAAAGATAAAGGAATTCAGACCTTGTTTGAAGAATTTTTGTCATGGCTGTAAGAAAAATAGTTTTGGGCCCATTGGGTCGAGAGTGTTGTGAAGCTTTCTTTAATTCTATTTTTTGAAACCCTCTGATAAAAAAAAAATAAAAATAAAAAAAAAAAATCGATTTTCTTTAGCTTGTTCCATAAAATATGAAAAAAATGAAAAAAATATTTTCCTTTGTAACTCTCCTCTGTCAAGCTTTCACGGCTCAGGTCATCTGATCCATTGGGTCAATGTGCCTGGTAAGTCCAACTTCTTTTTACTTCTCCTTGGGTTCGATCCGATCTGGATTTTCCCGTGTCAGAAAGTAACAAAAAAAAAACATTTATTTTTCAAACGTTTTTTCTAAATCAAATTTTCTCATATCATTTCCTGCATTGCTCACCAAGCCTAGTTTCTGCACTGATTCCCAAGCCTTTGTTTCCATTTTGGCCCATAAAAGCCCAGTTCCTACACTGGCCCCCTAAGCCCAGCTCACACTGGCCCTTTAAGCCCAGCTCACACTGGCCCCCCTAAGCCCAGCTCACACTGGCCCCCTAAGCCCAGCTCACACTGGCCCCCTAAGCCCAGTCCATACTGGCCCATAAAGCCCAGTCTTCACATTGGCGAATTTTTTTCAAATCACAAGTTTCAAAAATTCTCAAAATTCAAAAGCCCAGTTTTCTCACTGGCCCACAAAAGCCCAGCTCACACTGGCCCCCTAAGCCCAGCTCACACTGGCCCCCTAAGCCCAGCTCACACTGGCCCCCCAAGCCCAGTTTTCTCACTGGCCCTTTAAGCCCAGCTCACACTGGCCCCCCTAAGCCCAGCTCACACTGGCCCCCTAAGCCCAGCTCACACTGGCCCTCTAAGCCCAGTTCTCACACTGGCCCCCTAAGCCCAGCTCACACTGGCCCTCTAAGCCCAGTTTTCACACTGGCCCCCTAAGCCCAGCTCACACTGGCCCTCTAAGCCCAGTTCTCACACTGGCCCCTTAAGCCCAACTCACACTGGCCCCCAAGCCCAGTTTTCACACTGGCCACCATACGTAATTTTCTCTTAAAACAAAAAAAAATCTATTTTTCAACTAGCATCATCATTTTTTTCATTTCATTTTACTTTTCTTCATGCATAAAACCAAAAAAAATACGCAAAAGTTGAGTCATTTGTTTTCGATGCAAATCATCCATTTTATGAGATTTCAAAAAAATAAAATATAATGGATGTCATAATCTCCTGGAGTCAAATGATCAAGTCACATATTCTTAAGAGATATCTGTGTGTGCATTGCTTGAAAGTATCATCCTTCAACCTTCGCTATACCAAGAGATTGACCCAATCATGTTCTTGAGACCAAGTAATAAACACCAAGTTTTACACTGGGGCAGATTTTCCTTTACCTTCACTAGCGTTCATTTGGGAGATTCCTGAATCCGTTAGGACAAAACAAAAACAAAAAAAAAAAATGAATAAAAAAAATGACTCTATTGAGATCAGTTAGTCTTTGTCTCCTAATTAATCTTTTGAAAATAAGGCAATCAAAATTTGAAATGATGTGTGGCCATCCTTCTTCATCCAAAAAAAAAATATAAAATATATCCTTTGATACCCATTTTGAGCCAATAAGAAATTTCTTTTCAAAATTTTACCCAAGCAAGGGTTACCATCACAGTAGAAGTCGACTCAAATTGCAAAGGAACACGCTTAGTGATCAAATGAAAAAATTTTTTTTTTTCAAAAAGTGAAAAAAAAAACACAAAGAATCACAAAGTGATGGTGAACAAAGAGTGAAATTTGTAAATTAGCAAGGAAAGTCAACAGTGTTGACAAATGACTGATACAAAGTGCAGATGGTAACTCTTGTTTCAAATTACCCACAAAAATTTATTTGAGCCTTTATATCCTTTCTTTCAACACCCTTTAGCCCAAGCCACATTACAAGCCCAATAAAAGTCCACACAGATTGAATGATGGTTGTTTAATTTTTTCATGAAGCTTAATTTTGAGACAAGACAAAAATGACCAACGATGCAAAAAAAAAAATGATAAAAAAAATGTCCTCGGATGAAGGGAACTCCCTATTGATCAAATTTTTACAAAGGAAAATCAAGCCGTTTGGGGCAATCTGTTCAAGCCAATCCTTTTCATATCCATCACAAATTCCTGAACACATTCAAATCCCATTCAAACTCTTCCCTCGGATCCCAAACTTGGGGCAACTTTGTTTGTCTCAGATTTGTTACATCTGTATATTCAGTTCGTACCAAGACCGGGGCATCCCTCGTTGGGCCTCTCAGATTTGTCCGTACTGAAATTCATGGATCCACCCTCAAAACAGGGGCAGACATTTTGGGGCTTTGTATGATTTGAGTCCATCTTATCATTTGTAAACCCAAAGTGGGGGGGCAACTTCTTGTGGAACCTTGCTTAATTGACTCATACCCAAAACCAAGGCAACTTTGTAACTTTCATATGTTTCGACCCATTCAGAGTATTGAGCAACTTTGTTAAATCACCAAAATTTTTCATCTGAATATTCAAAGCTCATACAAAAACTGGGGCATCCCTTGTTGGGCCTTGCATGATCTTGGTTCGTCCCGAACTTCAAAGAAACCTAAAACCACCAAAATTGGGGCAATTTGCAAATCCCACATGATATTCTCACTCCTTGATTCCTGACTTATTCCCTCTCAATTCACAGATACATTTGTCCATACCAATACTTTTACCATGTTCCAGAACAACTTCTGGGTATCTACTACCTCACATTGGCCTTTGTAGCCATTTTAAGGAGTAGAAGGCTCAAGTAGCCAACCCGGTACTCTCCAAATCCTTCCAATCATCCTCCACATATTTTAACCAACCCCTGATATCAAGCATGTACACACTAGTATCTCGTCAAGAAATGTGTGGCACACAAGCTTCATTTTGAACAGTTGACTTTAGAATTTGGACATCCATTGAAAGGAAATTGGAAGTCTAGATCGTCATAAATTGGATGATTTCAAAGGAAACAAATTGACTCTAAAAAAAAATGTGTCACAGTTTCATAATCTACCCATACATCATGTACATATTTTCATCAACTTTGAATTTGCCTCCATGTATATTCATTAAATTTTTTTCTTCCTTCAAAAAGCCAAAAAAAAATGCATCAAAGTTTTCCCTTCCATGTATATTACATCAATTTTCCTTCTTTCAAAAAGACAAAAAATCAGCATGCATCAAAGTGTTCTTCTCATTTCAAAATTTTCATCAACCAAGTTTCTCTTGCATATCAAGATTCCATATACTTGTACAAAAATGCAACACCTTGTTTCTTAATTTCAAAATCAAAATCAAAAAAGGTTCTCAAAATTTCAGCAAATTCAAAAATTTCAATTTTCAAAACAATCAAACAATTTTACTTTCTGTCATTGGTATCTCGGCCCTCTGTAAGACAATGGTCGAGCCCAATTTTGCTTTTTGCCATTGGTATCTCGGCCCTCTGTAAGACAATGGTCGAGCCCAATTTTGCTTTCTGTCATTGGTATCTCGGCCCTCTGTAAGACAATGGTCGAGCCCAATTTTGCTTTTTGCCATTGGTATCTCGGCCCTCTGTAAGACAATGGTCGAGCCCAATTTTGCTTTTTGCCATTGGTATCTCGGTCCTCTGTAAGACAATGGTCGAGCCCAATTTTTGCTTTTTGCCATTGGTATCTCGGCCCTCTGTAAGACAATGGTCGAGCCCAATTTTGCTTTCTTGTCATTGGTATCTCGGCCCTCTGTAAGACAATGGTCGAGCCCAATTTTGCTTTCTTGTCATTGGTATCTCGGCCCTCTGTAAGACAAAGGTCGAGCCCAATTTTGCTTTTTGCCATTGGTATCTCGGCCCTCTGTAAGACAATGGTCGAGCCCAATTTTGCTTTCTGTCATTGGTATCTCGGCCCTCTGTAAGACAATGGTCGAGCCCAATTTTGCTTTTTGCCATTGGTATCTCGGCCCTCTGTAAGACAATGGTCGAGCCCAATTTTGCTTTCTGTCATTGGTATCTCGGCCCTCTGTAAGACAATGGTTGAGCCCAATTTTTGCTTTTTGCCATTGGTATCTCGGCCCTCTGTAAGACAATGGTCGAGCCCAATTTTGCTTTCTTGTCATTGGTATCTCGGCCCTCTGTAAGACAATGGTCGAGCCCAATTTTGCTTTTTGCCATTGGTATCTCGGCCCTCTGTAAGACAATGGTCGAGCCCAATTTTGCTTTCTTGTCATTGGTATCTCGGCCCTCTGTAAGACAATGGTCGAGCCCAATTTTGCTTTCTGTCATTGGTATCTCGGCCCTCTGTAAGACAATGGTCGAGCCCAATTTTACTTTCTGTCATTGGTATCTCGGCCCTCTGTAAGACAATGGTCGAGCCCAATTTTACTTTCTGTCATTGGTATCTCGGCCCTCTGTAAGACAATGGTCGAGCCCAATTTTACTTTCTGTCATTGGTATCTTGGCCCTCTGTAAGACAATGGTCGGGCCCAATTTTACTTTCTGTCATTGGTATCTCGGCCCTCTGTAAGACAATGGTCGAGCCCAATTTTTGCTTTCTGTCATTGGTATCTCGGCCCTCTGTAAGACAATGGTCGAGCCCATTTTTACTTTTTCAAACGACCCTCTGCATGGCAATGGTCAGGTACAGTTTTTACTTTTTCAAAACGACCCTCTGCATGGCAATGGTCGAACCCAATCAAATTCAATTTTCTCATTTACTTAATGTCATTCATTTTATTTATGCACTCAAAAAAAATTTATTAAAAAAAAAAAAAAAAAAAAAAAAAAAAAAAAAAAAGAAGAGAAGGGCAAAACAATTTTTGTTCCTCGTTCATTTCATCTGTAGCTTTGGTACACCCTCCGAGGTTGTCACACTTCAATCCTCAGCTTTGTTTGTTTGTTTTATTCTCTGTTTGTTTCTTGTGTATTTTGAAATCCAGACGAAATTAGTGTTTCTATCTTTACATATCTTTTACTATGATTATATGAAAACATTGTTTATCATATCATCTAGTAAAATCTAAGTAAAGAGCGGCAGCTGTCAACACTCAATTTCGTCCGGGTTGATTAAATAAAATTTATTTTCACCAACAAAAGACATAAATAAAAAATAAATAAATAAAAATACAAAAAAAAGGGGGGGGTTTATAATAACAAAAAAAAAATAAATAAAATAAATAAAATGGCAATAAAAAAAAAAGGGGGACGTTCGTCCCCAAGCGCCCATCCGGAGCTCCAAAAGAAGCACGTTCGTTCGTTCTTGATCATCACATCGTTCGGCCCATCGGTCTCATGGACGTTCGGCAATCATTAAGCGTTCGGCATATACCGTTCGTCCGTACCTGACCATTAGCGTTCGTCCTGCATCATTGGGCGTTCGCTTTTTCCTCTTCGAAACGTTCGTCCACCTTGTGCGTTCGGTTTATATTTGTCTTATGAGCGCTCGGTCATCACTTGAACGCTCGGTTTCTCACTTGAACGCTCGGTTTCACTTTTGAACGCTCGTCCTATGCACTGTTCAGCTGTTCGATCATAATATTTTGATGAACGTTCGGTCGCCATGAAGATTATATTCAAGCGAGCGTTCGGTTTTGAGCGCTCGAGCGAACGTTCGTCCTCTCCATTATGCGACCGTTCGTCCTTTTTTCACTATTCGACCGTTCGGCCAGTATTCAAGCTTGCGAGCGTTCGTCCTCTTTGATCAAGCGTTCATCCTCTGCCGTTCGTCCTTCCTTCAACCGTTCGTCCTTTCCCACTGTTGGTGTGGCCGCTCGTCCAAACAGTGACCGTTCGTCCAAATAGTGAGCGTACGTCTTTCCTCACTGTTGTTCAACCGTTCGTCCTTCCCCACTGTTGTTCAATCGTTCGTCCAAATTGTTCAACCGTTCGGTCGTTTTGTGTCAGTGAACGTTCGGTTCTGAGGTTATTTTATTCTCATTTGAACGTTCGGTGTTGACTGATGATTAGCGCTTGGTTTTGGGCGCTCATTATTGGGGTGTGATGGTGTTTAGCGTGCGGTTTTGAACGTTCGGCCTCTTACGTATTAGTGGCGTTCGTTCTTGATATGGCTTTGTTCTCAGTTAAGCGAGCGTCCATTGTCACCGTTCGGTTTAATTTTTGGTTTGAATCTCAAGCGTTCGGTCTTTGGAGTAGTGTTTGTGAGCGTTCGTTTTTCTTTGGTTGACCTTGTGAACGTTCGTTCTTTTCTTCTGTTTGCGTTCGGCCTGTATCAGATTGTCTCACCTCATGAGCGTTTGGTTTGAGCGTTCTTTTAATATGAAGGTTCGTTCGTTTTCTGTTCGAACGAGCGTCCGAATAGTGGTGGCTGCACTTTAAATATGATCTGAACTTTCCACCGAGGATTCCCACCTCCAGCCGCCGCTGTCCGCCATTGACCGTCTGAAATCACTTACTGTATGGGTCTCTGGAGATTTAAAAAGAAAAAAAAGGAAGAAAATCAAGCTGCTGGACTTCACCTGAGTCTGCCTCCCACTTACCTCTGCTTCCCACTCACCTTTGACACCCTGTTTCCCCAATAATAAAATGTGAATGCATAGTGGATACCAGGGGAAAGAATAACACGCGCCCAAAGTATGGGTTTCTGAAGAAGAGAATTTTTTTTTTTTTTGTTGACACCTTCACTCTTGGTGGTCATCCACGTCAGTGCACACCCGGTGCCCATCTTTCACCTCTGTAAAGGGCTTTCTGTACTACAAGATTCTGGATTCTCAGCAAAAGACGGAAACAAAAGGGAGTTAGCTAAAAAAAAGAAAGGGGGGGGGGGGGGGGCACTCACGAAAAAAACAGACAGAGGCTCACCAATATCAACACATTCATCTCCAACACTACTACCAACACCCTTCCAGCCACCTTTTCTTCCACTCCCAATTTTTCACGGACCGGGGACTGAATCTTCAAGTTTCCCTTTATTTCCAATCACCAACACGCCCACGGCTACCGGCAACAGCTCACCATTCTTCATCCTTACCTCACGCTTTTCTAACTCAACAAGATCATCTCCCCTCAACCATCATCTTTATCCATATACCATGGCCGAACTCTAAACCCCATTCGCACCAAGGACACACGCACGACGACCATCATCAAAGACACCAGTAATAACCTCCAATAATCACTTCCGCATATTCGTCTGGAACACCGCGACCTCCGCCCAGAAACCATCCGACGCACTCCGGCCATCCACACACACTGCTATCACCCTTCCCTTTTCATTTTCACGGCCAAACAAACTTCATCACTTTCAACATCTTAACCTCACAGCCACCAACGTTCACCATCTTCATTCACCAAGAAAAATTAAAAGAAAGAGGAAACTGAAAAGAAGAGGAGGCAGAAGAAACATCATTTACTAAAGAGAGGGAAGTAAGTAGAGGGAAGGGTCCACTTTCGGGAAGCCAGAGACATCACAGGAAGGAGGAGGAAAGCCAGAGAGAGAGGAGGAGACCATCGGAAAGGAGCTTCAAGAGGTAAGTAATGCTTTCCACTCCATGTCACTGATTTGGTTACTTGCCCTTAAACATGCCTCTTTTACACTGTCTTTGAACATGTCACTGTTATGTTGTTGCTACGTTGGCATGTTGAGTGTTGTGAATATTTGTTTGTGTCTGTTGTTACCGAATATCATCGTCACCCTTCCCGCACCCACTTCTATGGTTCTATTTCTTTTCTCCGAGCGAGTCCATCTTCTCAACTTACAGCCAAGCGAAATCCATTAATAGATAACAAAGTTATGCCCCCGTTGCCTATTTCCACCTCCGACCATCAACGGTGAGTTTGAATCAATGAACTGATATTCACCAGAGAAATACAACAGAAAGAAAAATGACAAAACAATACTTTCATATCATTCCATTCACCTGTAACCATCCCAACTTGATTTCCTTCACCCAAACAACTCATGACTACGGCGTAGGGGCACCGGCTCTCTCTTATCCGTAACTTCCAACATCCATTACCTCCAACATCCATTACCTCCAACACTAAACCCCAAGATTATCATCTTCATTCATCATTCACCTCTGCCCACTCTCCATCAGCTCCAACACCCGTGAACTCACTCCCATCTTCACCCATATACTGTTTCCCATATCATCATCTTCACCTTACCCCCACGGCCAATACCTTTCTTCCTCCATTTTCATCACCTCCAAATACCCATCATCATCCATCCTCTGCTGCAACGCCCACATCACTATCCACATCACCCCCGACATCTCCAACATCACTTCTACTTTCATCATTTTCAATTATCAAAAACCCCGAAACCATTAAAACAAAAAAACAAAAAAATCCAAGAGCCAAACTAGATATTGATCCTCTGTGCCCACGGCCCAAGGATTAGAGTCGCCATTCGTGAAGCAAGAAGGGTGCCAGGGGACCCGAGACAAAGGCGGCCTGGTTGGCGTGCGTGGTGGCTGGTTCGCAGAAGCAGTGGCGCGGAGACAGTCACCGGTAGCAGCGGCGGCGAGGATGCAAGGTGGAAGGCGAGTGCGTTCTCCTCTCGCGCACCGCGGTGGCCGTTTGGACGAAGGTTGGGAGGTGGTCGTTGAACGGTGGAGGTGAGCGCCTTTGGCTTCTCTTGCTCAGAGAGAAAAAAGACCCTTGGTCTCAGTGGAGTGAAATGGTGTGATGAGAAGAATGGAGAAACCCCTAAGGGTCTCCTGAGCTGAAGAATGGAAAGGCCTTGGGCCTGTTCGTTTTTCCTCGACCCAGCTCTCTCTAATAAACCAAAAAGTAAAAATAAAATAAAAACATTTTTCTCCTTCACGCACCCCCCCGGTTCTCACCCGCACACCCCCTTTCATTTGGGTTTAAGCCCCTCCGTTTCTGCAAACAAAAATAAAAAAAAAAGGGAGAACTGGGCCTGACGAGCAAATACTCAATGCACCTCCAGTTTTATCTTGACACCCCTAGCGAATACAAAGACAAAAGAGGGGATTTTGGCCCAAACAAAGGAGCATCAATTTCACACTGGTTTTATCTTTGTACCCTTAATTTTGTTAATTTTCTCTTGTTTTATTTTTTACGCTTTAGTTTCCTTTTTATTATTATTTGTTTGATCATTAATTTTTATTGTGTAATCCCCTTGTAAGATAACCCTCATCCCTCTGTACTGTTTTTATCTTGTTTATTTATCTGCATACCTTCACTTTTTTATAATGAATAAAAATTACAAAAAATAAATAAATAAAATAAATATAATAATGAATTCGACAAAATCCAAAAAAATATGTTTTAAAGGTTTAGGCACATGTGTGATCGCACGCATCGTCCTTGTGCCAAAAACCTTTTCTTTCTCTTTCATCAAAATTACAAAAAATACGTTTTAAAGGTTTAGGCACATGTGTGATCGCACGCATCGTCCTTGTGCCGAAAACCTTTTTCTCTTTCTTCAAAATACCAAAAATACGTTTTAAAGGTTTAGGCACATGTGTGATCGCACGCATCGTCCTTGTGCCAAAAACCTTTTCTCTTTCTTCAAAAATACCAAAAAATATGTTTTAAAGGTTTAGGCACATGTGTGATCGCACGCATTGTCCTTGTGCCAAAAACCTTTTCTCTTTCTTCAAAAATACCAAAAAATATGTTTTAAAGGTTTAGGCACATGTGTGATCGCACGCATCGTCCTTGTGCCAAAAACCTTTTCTCTTTCTTCAAAAATACCTAAAAATATGTTTCAAAGGTTTAGGCACATGTGTGATCGCACGCATCGTCCTTGTGCCAAAAACCTTTTCTCTTTCATCAAAAACACCAAAAATATGTTTTAAAGGTTTAGGCACATGTGTGATCGCACGCATCGTCCTTGTGCCAAAAACATTTTCTCTTTCCTAAATAAAAATAACAGAAATGTAAAAATCATCAAAAAACTAAAAAAACATGCCTTTTTCAAAACTACAAACAATATCGCCTTGTAGAACTACGTGATCCTTGATTCTCCATCAAAAGTGGAGATACGTAGGAGCAAGGCCAGTCCTTGTCAGGCTCATTCTCCCAAAAATCCAAATCATTTTCCAAACAAATTCTCAAACAATTTTCAAGCAAATTTCTCAAACTGTTTTCAAAAGAACTACGTAACCCTGATTTCTCACATGAGAATACGTAGGAGCAAGGTTAATCCTTGTCGGGCCAAGAAAGCTAAAAAATATTGTTTGTTTCTTTTGAGTTTTATTTTAAGGGGAAGTTAAATACTTTGAAAACCTCATCTACATTCGCACATTTAGTTAAAGGTACTGCCTTAGGGCAGGCGTTGTAGGGTGCTAATACCTTCCCTACACGTAACCGACTCCCGAACCAAGAATCTGGTTCATTTCGACCATGCCTTATCATTTTATGGTTTTTCCGTAGTTTTCCAGAATAAACTATGGTGGCGACTCCAAAATCTCTTTTCAATAAATAATCTTTTTTTTTATTGGATCGTCGTCCCGTCGCGATTCCGGTTGCGACAGGTTCAAAATATTTTTTCTTCCTCAATTGAAAAATCAGTTGTTTCTACTCATTTTATTAGATGTTTACAATTAAAATTTATTTAATATTCTATTAATAAATAAGCGCTAATAATTGAAAGAAAGTATTATCATAGAAAAACATATCATTTATCCTTTTATATATATATATATATATATATATATATATATATATATATATATATATATATATATATATATATATATATATATATATATATATATATTTTGTTTAAACTTTTGTCAACAAGATTTTATGTAATTTAATTTCTTTATAACAGGTCTTGTTTAAAATCTAGAAAATATAATATATAGCTTTTAAATTATGATATTCGACTCTTTTATTTTCAAAATTTGATTATAGATAGTGTTTTAATAATCAAATTTTATTTTATAAAAATATTATAGGTTTTGATCTTCCTTTACATTTTTTTCTCAATCATTCATTTCATTGACAATGAGGAATTATTACTAGAGTTACTAGAGAACTTTACCTATTTATTCAAGATCATAGATTTTGTTTGGGTAATATTTCAATTTTGATCGGAGAATGGCTTGTTTTGAAATTTGTTATGGAAGTTTGATTTTTTTTTCTAATGGGTGTTTTAAGAAACAACATCATCTCCCACGTTTATTCGTGATGTCAACTCTTCTTTCCTATTATGCTGCTCTGAGTCACGTACTTTTATTGTTATTAACAAATCCAAAATGCAATTGAGGTTGTGCGGTGCTAAGCATGTAAACAATTTATTAAAGGATTGATGTTGGTTTCTCTCACGGTCATGAAAATAAGTTTTAATAGTTTTATTAAATTGTTGATGCTTGTTGTTTGCAGGTTTGCGATTCTTATGCGGGTTAATGATGGAAGAGATTGTGGTGAAAGTTTGGGTGGTTTTAGTTTTCTGATTTGGGTCTGTGGTGGTGGGAGGAGATGAACTGATATACAATTTGGGGGTTTTCTGGACAGTGGGAATGAAGGTTTTACGTTGGCCATAGAAGTGAGCGTGGTGGAGAGTAGTTGCGCATGTGGGTTTCTTGGTTGATGGTGGCGCTGGAGGTGATTGTGGTAGAGTCGGAGGGAGAAGAAGGTAGAAGAGCGGAGAAAGATTAACTAGTGTCAGAAAAAAAATGAAGAAAAATTATGGTTTCCTTAAGGAGAATGATCAAAATGTGTTTAATTTGAAAGAGGGACTAAAAATAAATTCTCTTGATAGTTTAAGGACTAAAAACATATTTAACCATTTATTTAACTATGATTGAAACTCTTGTTTTATTGGTAGAAGCATTTACAATTAGTTTTAAGTATGTAACTCAAATAAGTTCAAAGTAAATTCCTATTTAGTTGTGATCTTGGTGATTTGTATTTCTTTAATCTAATGTTTGATGAATTGTACTTCCAAGTTGAAATATACACTTCACCAAACACTTGATAAAGATCTAAAAACTAAAAAACTCAAATAAATTATATAATACTTTGTTAAGTTTTTCATGTATGTGAGAGTATATATTTATAAGAAAAAGATAACCGAACAACTCTTTTAGTTTATACTACAACATTAACCGAAGTTAATTGAGTCTTACAAATTGTATTATAAATTGATATAACTTACGTGGAATGAGAATGTTTAGGATAGGAATACTATTTTGTATATTAATGTGTGAAGTATATTATCAGTCAAAATGAGATTATCCTCAGCTCTACTAATTAAGAATCATAAATAATGAAAAAGAGATAAGAGGTCGAGAAAGAGAAGATAAGAATAACTTCTAACAAAAAAACATACAATCACACTAATTGGCCAGAAGACATATAAACAAGATATTTCTAAAATATATTGGAAAGATTGCTTGAATATATAAACATCTAACATATCCAACGTATGGTCAACAAAGGCAAAAGGCAATGTGAATGGTAGAATAATGAATTCCTCGTTCGGTAGTAGTTGGTGTCCGTTAAGGATAAGTTTACATGTAGCATGCACGGACAATGTGACAATTCACAAACAATCACTTCCTTCTCTCTTTTTTCCTCTTTATGAAATAACATTTCATTTTAACCTTGCTTAATAAATTTAAATAATTTGGGATATAATATCATTTTATCTTACTTTTATTAATTCAAAGTTAAGAAAACATAGTAATTTAAAAATTTATTAATTTGATGTAACGTGTTTTAAATAAAAATATAGTAAAATAATATAAAAGAAACAGAGGGTTCTTTGTTTAATAAAAGCAAATTATTGGAAAATAACACCAAACCACTATGACGAAAACTATTACGAAAACAAAACCTGTGGCAATTTATATATATATATATATATATATATATATATATATATATATATATATATATATATATATATATATATATATATATATATATATATATATATCCATTGGATTTATAAAAAAAATAGCTTTAGTTTTCACACACTATTAATATAAAAATATATACATCAATCAATTGAAAAATTATAAATAGATTTTTGTAAAATTATTGTAAGTGTTTTAGTAACTAGGTCTGAGACTGCTCTTCCTCCCTATTTCTTGTTGCACCAATGCGACCTTCATCAACGTAGCTCCTCTCCACAATGCTGATCGACCGTCTCCTGCAAGAAAATACTCTAACGCTCAAGTCAGCCTTAGCTTTAAGGATATCAAGGTTGTAATAATTCTGAAAAAAGGTGTTTTTATCTGGACATAAATCTCATATTTATAAACTTGATTTTTAATAATAATCATTAACTGCTAATCAATACCATATCCATGTCATATTTTATTTCCTATTGTTCGTTATCTGACCATTAACGTCATATGTTTCGTTTCTTACTGCATTGATTGACTTTTAATGCTTATTAACCGTCAAACATCTGTCTCCTTACCATCTCCGTCCTAACCGATCGGCCCACCTCCTCGTCAGGTTGAGGTTCCTTCGGTGCTTATCGAGTACACTACAGTAACCATGTAACCATTTTTACAAAATTACATAAGATAAGTTGAACACTGTAAACTTGTTGGCTGACTTTTTTCTAGTCATGCCACGAATAAATAGGTCGTTTTGTGAGTCTTACATTATAAAATAAATTCTGTTTATTTTTTTTGAAAATATTTTTTTAAAGGGATTTGATATGCTGAAATTAACTTAGAGACCAACATCAAAGAAAAATTATTACAAATGATTAAAAATCAAACTCATTTTTTTGTCCATGAAGTACAAATATATTTAATTTATTTATATGTAACATCCCAAAAATATAGTCGAATACTATATAGAAGAGTTATCACATATATGATATTATAGAATAGTTAATATAAAGTAATAACTTTATAGTTATCCAAAATAATCATAGAATTTAAAACTTTATATACAAGAAACTAACCAAAACTATATACAAAACTACTCTAAACCTAACTACTAAGCAACATCTCCTTCGTCCAATCAGAGACACTTCATTTCCCTCTACTCACACGCACAGGATGATCATTGCAAAAGAAATAACACCAAACACAAACAACAAACAACAGGGTAAGCTAGTTTAAATAAAAGATCAATCAGCATACTTATCAAGCCCATAGGATACAATCATACCATTCAATTAAACTCTAAAACATTTTATGCATGACACAACACTGACTTTGACTGTCCGGACTTAGAATTATTGGTGAGCTATGACGGGTTGTGCACTCGTGATGGCTTCTACTGCTTTGCAAAGTCATTGCCAATGAGTTTCACCCTACCACACTCACGAGGTTAGTCTGTACTGGGCCTTGGAGCATAATGGAAGCCTCCAAGACTAAGACCTCTTGCTACTCCTCACGACATGGATCAATGCTCTCTACGTGAGAATGAAAGACCATTGGAGTTTCAGGATAATCCCCTGCATTCATTCTAAACATACACTTGAATCTCACCAATAGATTCTACTTTGGAACTTTACTTTCACCACTTTGAAACCATACTTTCACTTTGAAACTTAACGAAAGCATGATCAATCCCATACTATAATACACATTCATACATACTGAGCAATGAATCCCAAAACTTCATTTAAACAAACTAGAACAAGAAATTAAAGAGTAAGCAAAACTTGAACCAGCCGCTCAGCGCATACTCTCGTTGAGCGACTATAGAGGTTCCTCACACAGCGACCCAGCTCGTTGTGCGAATAAACTCCCAGTGATTCCAGACCCTAAACTCACGCTTAGCGACACCACTGGCTCAACGAAACTCATCAGACAGTGGACCAAACCCTCAACTTGTTCGCTCAGTGCATCCATTTGCTATCCGAATAAAACTAACAGTGCTCCCAGACCTCAACCATTCGCTCTGCGCACCCTCTCACTGAGCGAAAGTCCTCAAGCAGAACAACCACTTCTACAACCACTCGCTGAGCGAATCCACTCGCTCAGTGAGTCTACATAATCTGCAGCACCAAAATATGCAGAATTACGCGACCTACACCAAGTTTACCAATTCCAACCATTTTTCCCAACTTCTAACTCTCCTAAATTGTATTATATACCTAATTATACTTAACCAAGGTTATCTAAACACTTTTAACCTAAATCTAAACAAGAGAACTCAAAATCTACCCCAAAAACTCTCAAAAACTTAACTTATAGACCCAAATTGAATTTTACCATTTGTGGCACAATTCTAAGCAATTTAAGGACTCTAGAAGTCCCAAATGACTTACCAAGACTGCCCGAACTGATCATTTGCACACAGAACCCGAAACTCAAGTTTTCACTACCTTACTTCCTAAAAATTGAGTTCTAACACAAGTAGAACTCTAATTCATTACCAACACACTTTACTAACTCAGTTTTATAACATTCCAAATGTTAAACAAACCCAATTCAGCTCATAAACACCCTTAACTTCACCAAAATCATCTCAACTACTCATCCCAACATTCTACTATCTTAAACTCCCATTTTAGACTAATTAATCTATACTCAAGATGTTCCTCACCTCTAACAGTTCCATTCATACATTTTAAATTCATTAACCTTCATTCCAACATCACCACATACATACAATAGATTTCATTAATTCATCCCAACTACTCATCATCATAAAATTCATCAATTTCACCAAAATCCCTAAAATTATCACAAACACAAATTTGCATTCACATCCAAACAATTTAATCTCTACCTACCATCAAATTACACAGCATACATCCATTTAAAAGCAATTAACTAACTTCCCTTACCTCTATCAAATTTGCACACTTAAGAAATACCCCGACCGAAGCTTTCACCACAAGGAAACTTTAGAAAAATCTACAAATCACCGATTGGTGATAGGAAATCAACCTTAGAACCTAAATGGAGTCAAGAATTTAAGAAAAAAAACTACTTGATACATGCAAACAGAAATTCCTTGCATGATCAAGAATCAAAAGTCCCAAAGAAAAAGGAAAACGAAATTTATCGACTCAAATCACGAAATTGATCGGTTGAAAATGTAGTTCTTGACGCCAGAATCGCCTAGACACCTCATGATCATGTTGAACAGATGCTTTAAAAGTGAGAAAGGTTAGAGAAAAGTGAGAGAAAAGGAAAATAACAGTGTTTTAGAGAGATAAAAGTATTTTAGATAATAAATGGAACTTTTAAAATGTTATATTTATATTACAAGATTATTTTATAATAAAATATTCGGTCTCATTATTTTAATACATCTATCTACTTTAATATTCTATTTTCAAAGTTCTATTAACTTCTGAAAATGTTAATCTTTTACTCGTAATTTTAAAAATATTATAATTTTCGTAATTTTTATTTAAAATCAAGTGTTTGTTAAATATTTTACATTCTTATTATCTTATAAAAATTATTCAAGACATGCACTCAAGCAAAAATAAACATTTGAAAACTAAAAGATTATTATTGCGTTTGCCGGGAGTCGAACCCGGGTCTATTGCTTGGAAGGCAATTATCCTAACCGTTGGACTACAAACGCTTGTTGATATAAAAAATACTTTAATTAATCTATATTGAATAATATATTGTATT
Organism: Vigna angularis; assembly: GCF_016808095.1. NCBI lineage: Eukaryota > Viridiplantae > Streptophyta > Magnoliopsida > Fabales > Fabaceae > Vigna > Vigna angularis. Next base: position 54,446,393 of record NC_068970.1, on the reverse strand, counting down.
TTCTTATATGGTGCTTTCAAATGTATATTTGTGGTTGCAGCTCTACTCTGCAATTTCAGAATTGGTGGTAGAAGCATGGAGGGAATTCCTGTGAGGAGTGTGATGCCTTCAGCTTCAACATCTCACTCTCATCATCTTCAAAGGAAAACAATCATACAACTATCATCTTCTTCAACAACAAAGCTTCTCACCCAAAACAGATGCTTACGTTTTTCTGTTCGGGCCAAACTGTCTTCCACTGATTTTCAAGGTACCCACATAATAATTTCTGGAGAATTTTATTAAAAATCTGGACTTTTACCTCATGGCTTCATGCCACTGAATCTCTGTACATAACTTTTAACAAATTTTAATAGCACCCTGTCCTTTTTATATTCACTTCAGTTGATGAAGGCAATGATTTACTTATAGAATATTGCCTTAACGTTTGAATAATTCTCTTCTTGTTATTATATTTGTATATTAGTTAAATTTATCATGCATAAACTATTTTCTTTATCGTAATCTGATATATATTAATTATTGATCATAACTATTAAATATTTTTGCTTTTGAAGTTTGGGGAATCAGATTATATCTGAGAAAAAACTGAGTACTGGTAGATTTATCTTCTTGTTTAATTACAAATATATAAGTTTATTGTCTTTTAATAATTACTCTAAAAATAGTACTGACCATTATTTTTTATTGGATGGTAGTATAAAATCTCAGGGCATAACCATTGATCTATAGTTTTTTTTTTTATAATTTTATCCTGCAAAAAAATCTCATGTTGAGGATGTATCCATTTATAGAATATATGCTGGTTGTGAAGACTGATACGGTTTACTCTTTACACAGATTTGCATTTGTGATCACTATTTTCAACCAATCTATGATCACAATCGATTATTCTTTAGTCACGTCATTTGTTTTAGTGGGTAAAGTATTAGTCAAATCCTTTACATTTTAATGCTGCAATTATGATTGCAACTTGCAAGATATTTTAGTGTGTGAGATTATTGCGATAGATCTAATTGGTTGATTTTTATTTTCCACGTGTGTGTGGTGTAACTTGGTTTCATCCTATTCCTGTATCTAGTGAAAGTTCAAAATTTAGCTGTTACTAATCACTGCAGTATCCTGGAAATTCGCCTTCTTTTTTAGCTCTAGCATGAGTGATAAACACATGAAGCTTGGTTTAACAACTTTTAATTTGGTAAAACTAATCAGTTTCTTATTTCTTGGGTCCAAAACGATTGGTGGTAGCTAACATGAAATGCTTTTCACCTTTTTTTGGACCAAAAAGTATTTCCCTAAATTCCCTGAGTGATTTCTTTTCTGCTAACATACAATGGAATTTATTTCGATCTTGTGACCAAACGGGGTAAGGAAATGTTCATGATCTACTAACACATCTTTCAATAATGAAGACCTTTTCTTGGTATACCATTTCATTGAAAACTATTAGAGTAGACATTTGGTCACTAATGTTCTGAAGAAGAGATTATTTTATTCACCGATCTGTGGTGTTCCCGTCACAGATTTTCGGAGCTATGCGAGGCCTTCGCATCTTTTGCCAGCCTCAGAGGTGAAAGTGTACACAGATACATTAGTAGAAAACATTTCATCATCTCTGAAGGAGGGTGGATCCAAATCTTTATATAGGGTCAAGTTATGTACAAGCAGCTTATATGGCTCAAGTATTAGTGACTTAAATGCTGGAATTCTCCTTTGCTTGATAGATAAAAATGGAAACTCCATATTGCAAAGAATCCCTGTTAGTTTGATGATGGATCATTCTACAGAATCAGGGGATATTACGAATATTGACATGCTTCATTTCCAAAGAGGTTCTGCAGATGAATTCATTTTTGAGGGTCCAAAAATTGCAAGACTTGAGGCCCTCTGGGTTAGTGTTGAATCAGGTATATTATTGTCGTTGATATGTTTTGGAATGATTGAAAGCTTCTGTAGACATCATCCCTGACCTACAATTTTAAAGTGCCCTTGATTAACACGCTTGTTTGTCCTCAAGACAAATACTAGTAAGACTAGTTTTAATTAGTCTTATGATTTTATAGGTTTTAATAAATTTTAACTGATAGGATAGAGTATGTTGGAAATTGTTAAAGAATGAGTTGCTTGGTAGCACTCCTCTTGCGCACAAATCTGTTTGAGTACCGAGCTAAACATCCCTTGTATATTATCTTCTAACATCTTAGGCGCAAATCCGAGTTTTAAAAGCACTATACAACCAATTTATGCTATTTTTGAAACATGAAGTAATTGGTGGTAGAATTATGAGTTCTTACCATATTGACCTGTTTAAACCAAGGCTCTCTTACAACATCCTCCTTCTGTCTCTAAGGTCAGGTCAGTGGCGCCTAGGAAGTGTATCCTTAATGGTTATTAGTTGTGAAGGGCAACCGTCTGGGTTGGAAGATGGGTTACAAAGGTACAATGGCTTTCAGTATGACTTTCAGATTGATGATGTGTTGCTTGGTGAGGGAACTGATCTGTCCATGTTGGAATTAAGACCTACCCTTGTGACTGAGCTGGAAGGGAATGATCTCACAAACATCTTCAACAAAGGACTTAGTGACTCTACCTTGCTTTCAAATCCTAAGATCTCAAAGGAAGATAGCATGAGGGAATATGCAGATTTGAAGTTCTCATTGTTATTTTATGATGCTATGCTTATACTTTTTGGTACAGCTGTGGCTTCATTCTCAGCTGGAGAAAATGCTGGGATTGATTTCTTGATTGGTGGGGTTGGAGGCTTCTTGTATCTGCTTCTGTTACAGAGATCTGTGGATGAATTGCCAGCTTCAGAACTAATCACTAGTGACAAGGGTAGAAGTGATGCATTATTCAGGGGAGTTAAGGGTCCAATAGCAAGTGTGGCTTTGGCTCTAGGCTTGGCTGTAATTGCATCAAGGTATAGCTCTGGAGATCTTCAAGTCATGCTAACACCAAAAGATCTCATATTTGGAATGATGGGATTTCTTGTATGTAAAATCTCTGTTTTGTTTGCTGCATTTAAGCCTATAGCACTAGGTTCAAAGTTGCCAACTGATATGTAACATTATACTTGTGTCTCCTGTGAAGTGGTTTAATTTTTAAACCCATTGTATCATCAGTACAATGATTCCAATTGTTGTATAGTGCTCATTATAGATGCATGGATTCCTCCTTGCTGGTAAGAGATTCTTCTAGAGCAAGGGTGACAACTTCTGTTTGAGGCTGGCAGTGAAAAAACCAGCAAGTCAATCAGAGTTATTTATCCTCTGTAATTGGAACCAAAACCAATGAACCTCAAAATTTAACTTGACATTTTGTCAATCTATGTCTTTCTATTGTTATATATATGTTTTAGTTATTTCTTTTATATTTACTTATTTTATATCTTTTTTGTACCAACGATATTGCTGATTCAATATTTAGAGTTGATGGTTTGTAATTTATATTCGACTTTAATGTTGAAGTGAAACAATTGAAAACAGAAAATGTATTCTTTTAAGAGAAATTTTCTGACAGCTTGAATACGAAGTTATCAGTTTTATCATTTAATCTGTAAGTATACAAAACAAACTATAAATATTAAAATATAAAAGTCTATCGCAGCGTTTGTGTTTCTTCGCGATTTGGTATCTCGTATTTTGATAAAAATTCTCCCATCCCTTTTCATCAGATTTTCTTTTCTTCCATTAAAAAACTAGATAATTTTCAGTTTTAAATACCGATAATTTTTAAGGAAATATGTTAGACATGGGAACACCATAACAATTCAAAAAAAATCAAAATTAATAAACATAGCATGAACGCATGAATTCTTTAGTAAGTTGTTTCAAGTTGTTGTAAACACAACAAAAGCAATACTATTATTTGTCTAATTATTATAATATCTAGCCCACGTAATTATTATAATATCTAGCGCACCTTATCAACTAATCCAAATTAATCTTGGAATGACTTATAGTTAGTATAAAAGTCAACAAAAATACCCTACATAAAGATATATGATTGGATGGAAATATAAAATAGCTATTATTATTACATGCTTAGTGCCTTTATTTAAACTTCTTGTAAATTCTACCTAATTAACGAACTCAACTACAAATAGTAGTAAGTTGACTCCAAACAATATTAACATGTAATTAATTAAAACAGTAAAAAAAAGAATTGCAAATAACTCAAGCGTAAGAAGACTTGTCTATTAGTGTAAATTGTCACCACAATAACAGATTCTAATTATGTTAATATTCCCCACAAGGTAAGAACAGATTCTGGAGAACCCATCTTGGAAAGAACCAATTTGACGACATTGTTGCAATCTATTCAAACTAAATGATAATCAAGTTCAGTTTGATTTATGCAGAGTTAGATTTACGACAATTTATATGACGAAAGACATTGTTTTATATTTTAAAATAAAAATGTCATGTTGAAAGAGTGCTTTAGGAGAAAATGGAGTGTTTGTGTATCATACATAGAAGGAGAATAGAAGTGAACGCAGGTTGTGGATGGGCAGAAAATGGAATGTTGTGGTTTAGTTAGGATATGGCATGTGATGCTTGACATGGAAACATAGGGTGCAAGTAATCTCTCACTACTGTATATCCAAGATAATTGATGAGCAGCTTTTGTTCTTCTACCCCTCTCAACAACAAATAAAAAAAAACCAATAATAACTCGTCACTTGTGAGAAATCCTTCCAGAACTTAATAAAAAAATCGAGGAAAGCAAATAATAATTAACTGACCAAGTAGGAAATAAAAAGTATATATTGATATACAAAATACGGCATTTGATTTACCATAGAAGATCATTTTTTTAAAGATAAATAATTTATTAAGGCATACGGTAGTTAGAAAAGCTATTGTTTAATTTTTCACTCAGGTTATCCTATCCGAGTATGAATATCATAATCATCATGAAAATCACCATAGATGCGTCTCTCTCTCTTTCAATTCAAACTCATTTGGTGTAAAATCAAGACTCACAAGGCGGGTAAAGAATCACAAAACACTCATTAAAAGATATGTTAAAGCATTATCCATCTACAGAAACCCACCCCCTTAATAATCCTAAATTAAGAAAAGAAAGGCCAAGAGTTTTAAATAAATAGAGAAGGAAAATTGGGGAAAAAACATTAAAATTGATACATTGCAAGCTGGAATGATACACATGCCCACAATAGCATCGCCTACTGCTCAGCTTCCTCTTGGAAAGATTCAGTTATAATTCAACTAAATAACACATCCAGCGAAGCCTAACTTCGAAAATATAAGTATCAAGATGAGTCATGGCTCTGATTTGGACAAGTAGATGAGCTTGCAGATTACTGCAGGGCATTAGTTGCTGTGCTGGTAACAGCAACTAAACCAAAGGAGTATCATAGGAAATAATCAGGCGTTCTCCTGGTTACATCTGGCTCTCCCCTCCTTGGAGCTGGTTCAAACTGAGATTACAAATATAATTAAGAATAGATCCAACATATTGCTTAATGCAAAACCAGCTAAAGAATAATTGGAACACCTAATAAATAAAAGGAAAGCTCAACCTGAATGAATGTGTGTCCTTTGCAGTCATCAACCTCGAGAATTGATGCCATGTTCCCACAACGGTAACAGTAATTAGGTGCACTAAAGATAGTAACCACCTTTTGATCCTGTAACAAGGGACTTATTTATCATCCATTTACCACAACGAATGAATACAAAAACAAACTAAATGATATGAAGTATTTACATGACCCCAGTTATATCCTTCCATAACCAGCTGGTGAGCTCTAGCAATCAGCTTCAAGTTATTGGTATGATTAAATTGCTCAGATATGTCCTACACAACAGCAATTTGCGTAAGCAATAAAAAAAGGTAATGGTGACAAATGAAGATAGTACAACCTTGTTAGATATAAAACTGGATTACCTGCCCAAAGGTATATCCAGCACCTCTAGGAGAGATGCCCCAACCACAACGATCATCCGGATCCGACCACAGAAGATCACACATGGGTCCCTCATGAGGAACTTCTTGTACGCGATCAAAATTACGTATGTTATCGAGGGTTTCAATAGATGGTGACAATCCACCATGAAGACAAAATATTTCAGATTCAACCTACCAAAGTTAACATATCAAACTTAGGCACCATTCAATTATTTAAAAACCGAAATCCATTGAAATACGGGAACTGCAATTGATTGAGCTGCATATCATGAAAATTAAAAAAATGCAATACGAGAAAGCTTCAGGGGCTTATTTTTTCAGAAACAAATAAAAAACAAAGCTTAAAAAGAATCAAACTGAATTCAGAGTACCAAGAACAAAAGCACACGGAAATAGGAAAGGTTGTTAAAATCGAAATCCTACTAAGGAACAGGAAGGGAAGGGGGCTAACGATCATCAATCATGACATTGAAAAAAGGATTGTAGGATCCTACAAATTTCATAGTATGTGTATGCTGCATATAAAATTCATATTTTTGTCATTATACTACTAATATATCAATCTCATTTTATATTTTGATAGTAATAATAAAAAATACAAGATGCGGATGATACTGAATGGTTTTATTTTAAAAGAAAGGCCCAAAATCCCGTTTCTTAGGTTTCAGAAACACAAAAGCCACAAACTTCTTCTGCCAGCCCTTGCTTCCACACAGAAAGCAGAGCACAAATAGATCAGAATCATGCTTCAGTCAGATAGATCACAAATATATCAAAATGACTTCGGAACAAAAACAGAAACGAGCAGAAGATTTCAAACGAGATCAAAAGGTTAAAAATTGGATGTAATTGCTGTCATGAGATGGGGCTTCGTGCTTTTTTAAAAGAAATGGGTTATGCTAGATCTAGAATCTCAGTAAGTGACATTCAGGGACCAGGTGACACGTGATTCCTGATCAGGGGAAAATTGAGGGGCAGTGAGATCATCCGCTCCAGCAGATTACATGTGGCCACATGGCACAATCTTACATGTAGCCAGCACACTAATTGCACCATCAACCATTGAAACAAACAAACTACCATAGGCCTGAGAATAATGAGAATCTAACAAAATATCCCATGGTACTTTCCAACATTATGAAATGACGGTATACTAACCAATGCTGTCAATGGAAAGTAGTCAAACAAATCTGTAAAGATCTTCCAAACATTAGCAGAACCATACCTGCAAATCAAATAAAAACATTCAATACTAAAGGACTGCACAACTTCAAATATGCAAGCTATAAAAAGAAAAAAAATCTATATAAAAAGGATTAAAAATGAATAAAACAACAAATGCTATATAAATTTAATCACACCAAAAGACAACAAAAACACACCAGCAAAAGACCATGGTACCACAACACGATATGAATTCCAAATCAAGCTTCACTAAAAAAATTAATTTGGTATACTTTATAATAAATATAATATATAGAACTTATTCACTCAGAATGGCAGGACCCACCATCATTCGTATAGGGTCCATAAATTAGTTTGTTTCTCATAACAAGGAATCAGCATGTCAATAAGGAGCGTTAAAGAGGATGCAAATCCTTAACCATAGAACGCAATTAAAATCATGTTTGTAATTTTTATTAAATCACATCAACCAATGAAGATGCAGATAAAATACCTAAGTAATTTAATTGCTTACTACTTAATTCAGGAATTCCATGTAGCATGCAAGTAAAACCTAACTTAACTGCCAGTGAAAACCTTAATTACAAGGGCGAAATGTTTTCTGATACTGAAGGTTTATCTAAGTAGAAGTCTTTGCTATCTATTGGAGAGATAAATAATACTTTATTTTTCATCAATGTCACCAAGTTTGGATAAAGGCTGTTGTTGCAGTTGTTGATATCATCAATTGGGGAATAAGAAAATAACTACCTAATAATATGCTAAAAACGAAAAATAACAATACGAATACCACTTTTATAATAACTTTTAGATCACCTCAGTGGCACGTCCAAAAAAGGTAAATTAAATCCATAACAGATAACATGAAAGGAATACACGTTGATTACAGTGCTAATAAGGAATATAGGATAAGCAATAAAAAAATTTAGTCTAAAAAGAAAAAAATGATCCCAAACAAAAGCACCCATAAATAATGAATTTAGCAGGTACTCACTTCCGTAAGCACTCATCATAAAACCCATAAACTTGAGTAATCTGCAACAGAAAGCTAAGATCAGCCATTACCATTCAAAGCTAAAAACATACAGAAAAGACTGAATAAACTATTAAATTGACGATGTACACAATACTATAGTCAGTTGCTTAAAAGAAGTTCTAACTCTAACTACTTTGTGAAATTAATGGTGTAGTATTTTTATATGCAATTTTGGTTCATGTGATACTAAATGATTTCCTCAAGATGGACGTAAAGCATTCAATTCACAGCAATATGAAAATACAGTAGTATTTTAACAGACAAAATCTGTCAAGAACTCAATTGGTACAGACTATGCTACCTCCAAGGGCCAAAATATGATTTTTAATCTAATCTGTAATTCACTACTGTCAGGAAGTTCACGTAATTTTAAAACAAACCTGACGACTTTCATGATTTCCCCTCAGAATGGTGATACGCTGACGATAACGCACTTTAAGGGCAACCAAAAGCTGCATTATTATTTTGGAATTAGCACCAAAAATGTTACAAAAAGAAACACCATCTTAAATATGCAATTAAAAAATAGCAGTTATCAACTTTGTGCCACAAAATCAGTTTAAATGTCATTACATATATCCCCACAGGTTGATTTTTATTTATATGTTAGTGTAAGACAATGGTATCCCACATGTTCAATAGACACAATATATTATGTACACGTATAATATAATTATGGCTTATTAGATGAGTTTGCACTCACTTATATACACTTTAAGTCTAACTTAATCTCACAGAAACTAACTTATAAAATGGAGTTTGCACCCACTTACATAGTATGATGTGGTCATATTTATAGTCAATGTGAGATCTCTAATAATAGTTATAGTCCAACAAAAGGAATGTTCAAAAACAAAACAGCTGTTGATAAACTAAATAATTATCTACTCCTCTAAACAGAAATCAAATCACTAATACAAAAATACTCCGATATCAAATCACCAATGACATTTCATAGAAAATCCTAATCAAATAATCACATATAACTTATGAAAAGTAAATAAAATAAAATATTTCATGATGAAGTTGAACTCTCAAAAATAATAAAGTACAATAGTTCATATTTACCGTAACAGTTTCGACAGAATAATAGCCACGGTCAACGTAGTCTCCCATAAACAAGTAATTTGTATCTGGACACTACCAACAAAAATAGTGACTAGAAATCAGTATGTAATCAATAAATTTCATATTTCAACTAGAAACAAGAAAAGAAATACACACACACACCCACATATATATATATATATATATATATATATATATATATATATATATATATATATATGCGCAAAGAGGGGTTAAAAATAACGATTCACCCAAGAAAAAAATAAACACAAGAATACATTTGTTTTCAAATTTCAAATAAGATAGTGAGAAGCTGAGTAATGAAACTGATTTAGCATCTTTCTCAAATAAAAATAAAACTTTGAGGCAACTGCATTAGAAAATAAGAATCACATCAAACTGCACGAGTGTTTCATGACTTTCCATCCAGTATATTACCATTTCCAATAAAAATCCAAGCACAATAATACTCCCTAATTACATGCATGCAAATTTAAGAGTGGATCTACTAATTTTTTGAGACTAAGAAACTCAAAGAAATTTTCTATTGTATTGCTGCTAGCCAAATTCCAAATTAAAATACAGCATCTGGCAACTGGAAGGACCACACTGTTGTAAACATTTAATTAAGAGTGTTTTACTATGACATAAGAAACAAATCAAACTTAATTTCACAATACAACGTGAAAGCCACAAAGAATTTCCTGAATTCCAAGTACTATTTATCACAAACTTATAAATAAAATCTATATGATTTAATAGATAAATGTTGAATAACCAACTATCATTAAAAAAAATACCTTTCCTCCAATGCGAAAAAGCTCTGCAAGATCATGAAACTGCCCATGAATATCACCACAAATTGTAACAGGACTTTTAACAGGCTGCAATTATAGGTAAATGAAAAATCCTTTTAGTTTTTTTTTTTTTTTTTCATTTATTCAAAAAACATCATGTGTTAAAGTCCTATAAAGAAACTCATAAATCAAAGAAAAATCCCCTAACCTGAAAAGCAAATAAGTATAAACTAAAACATGCTGACATAAATTATAAAAATTAGACAGACCTGCACATTGCTCTCTTCCATCAAAATCTCTTTTGCCTTATCACACAAGATCCTTACCTGCATACACAAGTGCAGCACGGAATAAAAGTGGGATCACTAAATAAAAAGGAATCACGACACTCTAAATGTCAAGCCTATTTACAGAGAGTAGAGTAAAATCGAACAATTAATGGAATAAAATAAAATAAAATAACCACAATATAATTTATGTTCTGCATCTTTTGGTTTTCTTTTATGAAAGCAAATCATCCTAAATCATATATTCAATAAAGATTGCACGCATTCTATTTTAGATTGAGAGATGAAAATATACGTAGATATGTGGAGTCAGAGAGTCAGTAATGAAGCTAGATATACAATTTACGTGACTTTTCTATCAGAAATTTGTTATAGCCAATATGATATTAATTTGGCCACAGACTAGAAAAGGTAAAGGTGGATCATTATTTCAATACAAAACAAACTGGTTGGGAGTGATTGTTTATGTTTAGTTGTCCAATTGGAACCAAATTGATTTGTTCCCAAATAGGAAAAATTGATTGGTTCAGTTTGGAGGACATTTTTCCCCAAAAACAAAGTGTTGTTAATGCAGTATAGATCTGTGAAGTGGCCATCTACAAAATGCAAGATAGTGGATAAGAATGATGCTGTAGCAGAATAGTCTGAAGGAAGGTGACTTCCATGGTGAAGATTTTGAGTGCAATATTGAAAATAAAAAATTACAAGAGTTCAAGGCATGTTTATGAAAATATCATGAGAGGCATATTCATCAAATCATCAAAAGTCAGTCTGGATATAAGCAGAAGTTATACAATACAGAGGCAACAGATCAAAGACAAAAAAGGTGAAAACAGGGGCTGAGTTTGCTAAAAAAAGGAACAGGTTTAGCCATAAATCATGTCTGGACCATAATTATACTTCACAAATGCCAGCATGGAGTGGCCAACCACAAAGACGATATAGCACATTTTTTATAGTGGGTGGAGAGATCATGTTTGAAAACCTAAAATCCCTTTGATTCAGAAAAAAAAATGAGTTTAAATTTCAAAATCACAAAATAGAATTCCCAAAAATCAGTTGCAGTAATAAGAAAGGTAGATAAAAACAAACAAGGATTTCATCATGTTCCAAATAGTGGCTTCTAGAGATGTGAATTTGTCTGAGAATGGACATGACCTCATCCATGGTTTGTGAGAAGCAAAAACACAACACGACATTGCGATTAAAGCGGCTAGAGGATCCTCTAACCCCACATCACCACAATAGCAGGTTGTTGCTACTAACTTTGCAAAAAAATGGAAATTGCTCTAAACCCACAAAATCCCAGATAGCACTTTCTTTTGATTCCCTACATCCCACCCATCAAATACAATGACATGTGTGAATAACAATGAAAGTAGAACTAATTGGAAATGTCTAACTTGACTAATATAGATGCTTCACAAGATAGGCAGTAGGACAAAGCAGTAAGGAATTTTTGGTCATTAATTATTAACCAGCGCATTCAACTGCTCTATCTATTTCCCTCCAGTTTTGCAGACACTCTACAAGTGCAAGGAGACAAATTAATCCTGCCATTAAATACACCCTTTTTCTAATTGTATGAAAATAAGACAAACATCATGCATCATGCATCATGCTTAATGTCGTTGTTGCCATGACTTGGATAACATTCCCAAAAACTAAACCTAAATTTCTTCATAATAGAATTCCAACAAAACAAAGACAAAAAGGGAAGACTAACTTCTCATTTAGCATAGTGCCATCATAGCTCGTACACACAACTCCCGGAATCAGCAAACTAGGAACAAATCCAATTACCCTAACTTACTGTGATGAAAACACATCTTGTATTTTCTATTTCTTACAAAATCAGAATCACTGTTCTTAACTTGCAGAGTTAATGGGAGGAAATATTCATTCAATAGCACTTATTCCCCTCCCTAAGGTATGAATCCAGTCAGCCTGCTTTTCTTATAAAACCATACAATACACAAGAATATAGAAATGTATGTTTTCCTCAATTTCAAATAATCCTAAGCCAATGCTAACAATATAGGCTCCTTAAATGCAGAAACATCTAAGTTAATGGTGACCAATAGATTTAGGACTAAAACTGACAAACCAAAATGAAATGATATGCTCAAAATAAATTCAAAACCTATAATAACTAGCGAAAAATCGTACAAATCTGAAGGAATTCTCAAACAAAAGACTCATTCTAGACACCATTACAATTCCATGAGAAGACACATTACACCAAAGAAAAACATGTTCAAATTTCACTACAATATCCCTGGATCGATGCTAAGGAAGCAATTTGAACAAAAGACACAAAAGCCATGAGAAACTAGAAGAAATTATCTCGATCGGCCTGACATTTGCTTAAAAAATTAGTAAAACTCAGAAAGAAAAAATAAATAAAACTATCTGAACATTACCTCTTGCTCGGACAAGGGTTTGCACTGCATGAGCTGAGAAATCTGCTCATCGAGGTTTCCATGTGAATTCGAAGGCACCGAATCCATGCTCTAATACTCCACCTCCTAACCTTGCCTTGCCTTGCCGAGATCGTTTGATGAATATCCTCTCACCTAATCGATGGAAACCCTAGATCTCACTAGGAAAACCCCTTTTGCCTTTTTCCTTTGTGTTTATTGTTTCTGGTTTTAGAGAGAGAAAGAGAGGTGAAAGATGGTGGTGGTGAAGAAACCAAAGCATTGGAGGCTTCCGTATGCTCGTTTTGTTCGATAACCACTCCTTTTTTCTAAGGGCAAAATTGAAATTACATACATGAACTTCACATTTTGATTTTAAATATTGCAAAGTTCTTTTAATTAAAATGCACCAACTCCCAATAGTAATTTTATATTTCTTGTTGTTGAATTAATATTTTAGATTTTTAGGATTGTAGAATATTTATGTCTTCACCAACAAAATATATACATTATAATTTTAGTTTATGATAAATATTTTATATTCTAATGTATGTTATTTTTAATCCTTAAATATTTAAATTATAAAAAAATCATTTTAAATTGAGATAAAAGAAAGACAATTAAAAGGGCCACACAATTAAAAAGGTAAATATATAATTAAAAATAAAATAAGGATAATTTAATATGTTTGAGATAGATTTTTTTTTAATCACATGGATAGTTTACAAAATAACTAAGATGAATTCCTGTTGTTCGAAACTAGTTTAAATTTTGGGATAAAGGATACAGCATGGTACCCTAACATTGGATCTATCTAAAGGTTATTAAAATAAATCTTAATTTAGTAAAAAAATTGTTGTTGTAAACACTTAAAATGTAACTTAATTTTATACTTTTAAAAAGGAAAAATGAATTTGTGAACTCATACAAAAACTCAAGTAAAAATCAAGTTTTTTTATTAGAATAGAAATAAGAAAAAGTGCATTTTTATTATTGAGTTTATATTTTTTAGAAAAATAATCATAACGAGGATAAACTAAAAATTATATTGAAAAAAAAAATATTGATAAAGGTATATAGGATTTAATTTGTAATATTTTTATTAAACACGGTGTAATTTGTATATTACATTAAAATAAAATATATAAAAAACTAACTTTCAATTTATTAGAATTTTGTTCCTATTATAATGATTTTTTATTGTTAGTATTGATGCTCGATGGGTTCACGTATTATACTATTGTGTCTTATTTAAATGGGATTAAAATTAATATTTATATTAATTTATAAATTTATTCAAATGTAACATTTGTACTACTTTCATATTTAATATATGTGATTTATAATTTAAATAAAAATAATTTTTAAATAACAATTAAATTATATATTTGTATGAAAAAATATTAGTGTGGAGTGATAAAAATGTATGCAACTATATCTACAACAATAATATTTTATATTTTTTTCTTAAAATTAAAATATAATTAAGACTAAGATATATAAATATATACATAAAATATGAGAATTATTTTTATATATTGTGATATAAATATATAATTGATAATTGAAATAAAATATTTTTTCAAAGATAACTAAATTAAAAATCTCCATGAAAAAAAATATACTGTGAAGCAATTAAAATGTGTATGATTTCTATTTAACTAATGGCTTATGTTTTCTATTTCAAAATATAATTAAGGGTAAAATGAAAATATAAATTTTGTATATAAAATAGAAGAATCCTTATTGTGTGTTATTAATAAAAAAGAGCACCTCTTATCCTTATATTTTTTTTAAGAAAAAAAATTAACAATGATAAGTAATTACATAAGAAAAAATATTATGTAGCATATATTGTGTTTTTGAATCTATGTGTATAATTACCTAATTTTTTTTTGTTTTTTTTTTTGTTTTTCAGTACTAAAATGAAATTAAAAATAAAATAGAAATATATAATGTGTGCTAAACAGGAAATCCTTTTATATATATCATTAAAAATTATATATTAACAAAACACCCTCTATGTTCATTTTTATTCACTATGTTGTCATTTTATTATATATAAAAATAAGATAATTAAACATAATGTATTGCACATTTATTAAATTTATGCTGTGATAGAAAAAGTGTAGTTAGATGCAGAAGGTAGAGAGATGTTTTTTTTTTTTGCCAGAAGTGAGGTCACTTTCTGTATTCTTTATATGCTCATAAATTTTAATTTTTTTATATAATAAAATTCTTTCATTAAAATTGTTTAATATGACTTTAAAGTGTTATTAAAATTTATATCATATATGACATTAAAGTATTATTAAATGTAAAATAGAAAAATAGTTTATATAAACCAACAAATCTTTATTATATACTATTATAGATTATAAATTTTATCAATGTTTTTATTATAATATTGATGTTATTATTATTATTTTTCTACTCAGATTAGTTATATTATTATTTAAATTTTAATATTTTGAAGTATAAATTAAAAAATATCTTCTTAACTTTTAAAGTTAGTTATAATTTTAGAATTTTTAAAATTTACCATTTTTAATTTTTTCATACAAAATTTTAACTTTACAAAACTAGTTTGAATAGAATTAAGGGTAGAGTATTAGAATTAGTCTATATATTTTGTTATTTCAAATAATATCAATAATGGACATTGTCTTTATATCTTAAAATTTTAGATAAGTGTAACATCTAAAAAAATATAGTTAATCATAGAATCTTCTATAAATAAAAATAAAGAATAGTTATAGTTAATCATAGAATCTTCTATAAATAAAAGTAAAGAATAGTTAACTAAAAGAATACATATAAAATAGAATTACAGTTATCTAAAATATAACTATAAATCAAAACTTTATATACAAGATATCTTATGTTACTAGTAAATCTATAAAAGACCTAAGGTTCTTTAAAAACATTGAAAATAAGTTAAATGACTTTATCTAATGGTCAACATTTGCATCATCGAGCACATGTTTCACTAAAATATTTTTCTCTGCTCACACCAAATAGGTGATCATTGCCGAGAGAAAGATTCACACAAAACAAAAAAACACAAGCAACAAGATAAGCTAATTTTAAAAGACTCAAACATGTCATTCAATCAATTCAAAATATAACAATTTCATTCTCAAAGTCCATCATAAACCAAATCCACATACATATATCTAGACTCTAGACTTGATCATTTGGATACATGTATTAGTGTCGAACTCTTAAGGGACATGCACATGTATGGTAAAACAACAAACTATCACACAAGGTTAATCCATCAAACACCTATGGTCAAAATAACCTTAGGCTAAGGATCTCCTGCTATTCCTCACCACATAATCATCCCTCTCAACTTGAGATTGGGTGGCTATTGGAGTGTCAGAAACATCCCACCATTTTGGAGCCCTCACAACAATACATTACACTGAGCATGACCTCAAGATTTTCTCCATGGAATTCCTTTTACCACATACTTAAATTGAATACACATCCATCATTACCATTCACAGGGAATTCATGGTTTATCACGAACTATACATAACATTTTAAACAAACACAAACTAAAGAGTGTATCTAGATAATTTACAATAAGCTTATATGCCAAAACGAATATTGGAAAAAACCATTGAAGCAAGAAAAATTGCAAGAAGAAAAGCTTTGCAAAGGCTCTTGGCGTTGAGCGGCACATTCTTATCATTGAGTATCATTCTACTCGCAAAAATAACGCTTGAGTGCCACTTCTGTACCACTGAGCATCAAACCTCTCGGCTTTCTACTGCTTGGGCATCGTTGACTATCGTTGAGTGTCATACCAAAAGATGAAAAACCTTGATTTATGATTTGGTTGTATTCACAAACCTACCCAAATGATCAAATTGATATCTTTAACACTAGAATTTATTCAAAACATGTTTATAACTAAAATTGAGTACCAATTTGCTTATTTGGCTAGGAATTAGCCTCAACAGATTAAACGAACAACTCAGAAGCTCCCAACTTAACTTATACGTGTTACAAATCAGATTTTAGTGATTTAAGTGGCTAAACAAGTAAAAAAATGACTCAAAAACAGAGCTCAAACATTTAGCTTCTTCTCAAATTTGCTCCTTTAAAGTTTCACTTGTCAAAACCATAAAGTAAGCCAAAAACAACCCAAAATTCAACTTTATTAACTACATCAAGAAGTAACAATGGACTTCAATTAATTATGACCTTATAATCTCATCTCAAGTGATTTAAACAGTCAACAATCAACAAGCATTTACATCAAAGTTCTTCTAACTCATATAACACACATTTAGTTCAATTTCAAGCACTCATACTATCATAATATCATATTTCAGCAAGCTACCTTTTCAATACCACATCAATTCAATTTCATTTCAAATAAAGCACATCAAAACAAATTAATAACTTACTAAGACTTTATAAACACACAATTAGTTTTCCTTACCTGATTGGAAGCCTCAACAACTCTAAGACACCAATAACCACTCCCTTAGCTCACATAACTCTATCTACACCTACAGATCATGAAATCATGATCATGGTATGTGGTTAGAACCACTGATCAATAGAGAACATACCATAAAGCTAATGAGACACATGCGACATAAGATTATTCACATGCATGAAAGAGAGAATACAACTAAAGAAAAATAATAGAAATTAACTTACTCTTTTAAGAGAATCGAATGGATAAAGATGAAGATCTTGTTGTCGCGATCAACTAAGCACTTCATGATCTTCAAAAATATGATTGTGTGGTTGGATTTTGAAAATAAAAGGCAATGGAGACTCAAAGAACAATTTTTAGAGAAATAGTTTATGTTTTGAGTAATAAAACCTTTAATGAAATTTTTATTTATACTTTTAATTACTTTAATATTAAAATAATATAGTCTCATTATGTAAACACCATAGTGACTCTTAAGACTAAATTTTCTGGATTATCACAATAAATGTTTCCATAAACTATTTTTATGAGAAGAAATAGTGGGGAAAAAATACTAAGTTAGACCCACTTTTTTTTTAATTTTCTTTTGCATGATATTGACTATTTTCTCCTTCATTCCTCTCTTTCCATGTTTTCATGTATTTCACAATCAATTCTTACATATACAATATCTCACTTCTTAGGATATTCTTTACCCAATTAAATAACAAGAAGTTTTATTCTAAAATATCTATTAATTCATTCTTATATTAGTATTTGTGTTTTATCATTTTTTTTCCAATTGAAAAAAACTATCTTAGGAATTGGTTTAGCTCTTCATTAAAATTTGAAATTGCTTGGACGGATATGTGGCAACTAAGTTTATGATTTGGAGTTCTCACTACTTTCTCACAACAATGTCGTACAATTAAATTTCAGATAAGAAAGATATTTGTGTATTTTAGATTTATTTAGGTAGTGAGTAATTATTAGAATGTTTTCTATTCAAGTTTAGGTTGAATTTGAAATTTTAATTACAGTGAATAATAAAAATTGTAGATTTGTATGTAAAAAAAAATTCTATATAGAAGTTTAGCTTTGATGAAAGAGTAAAATTGTAACATCGGTTTTAACATCACTACAGAGCATCACATATTTAATAAGAAATAATAGTTAACTTAAAAGAAAATATATAAAATGTTATTACGGTTATCTGATCATAACTATAACACCAACTTTATATACAACGATATTCTAATATTAAGACTTACTTTATATTGAAGCTAAAGGTTTTAATAGAGTTTTATAAAACATCAAATATACACATGAAATTACTTATATTGTATGCATTTGTACCTTCGTCGTCCAACACCTGTTCAACTAAAACTTGTTCCTCTATTCACACCATTAAAATGATCATTGCAAAAGAGAAATATAATCATACAAGCAAACAAAAACAAAATAGTAAGCTAATTTTACCAAAGAAACATCCATACAATTAAGTTATGAATATAACATTAAACACTCTTAAATCAAACAAATCATATGTATACCCATTGCCTCTAGACTTCATTGTCTGAATACATGTATTAATACCAAACTCTAAGGGTCCATCACTTATGTGTGGTAGGACAACTTGCTCACTCAAGCTACCACATACAAGGTTAATCCGTCAAATATTTGTGGCCAAAAAAAAGTCATTAGACTAAGGACCTCCTGCTACTCTTTACAACATATCACACCCTTCTCTACTTGAGACTCAATGGTTATTAAAGTGTCAGGATAATCCCAAATACGAAACCCATACATCAATACATACACTAAAGAGCACCATTACAATCTCCTGGAAATTCTTCTCACACCACATGCCTTACATAATCAAAACCATATTTACAATCCATGAATCATTCCCAATTCCAAATAAGCATGCATTGAATTCATTTTAAACCACTTCAAGCAAAACAGGAATTAGTAAACACAAAACATGCACTAGCTTTGCAACAGGGAACACTCAGTGCCAAGTCTAGCGCTCAGCGCCAAAGCTCTCGCACTTTCTTTCATTTAGCACTAGAAACCTATCGCTCAGTGAATTATCAGTAAATTAAGTTATAGACCTACAATGGTAATTGACACTCGGCACTACCCTACCACTGCTCAATGCCAGACCATTTGCACTTTGGACCACTCAGTTGCAAAAGTGACGTTCAACGTCATACCAATAAACTACACATTCTCAAACTTTGATATGATGAACCAAGTACCAAATCAAGTGACCAAATTAGTATTCCTAACTCAAAGACTTATCCAAATATGTGTTTTAGTGTTCAAGAGAATACCAATTTGTTTAAACAACTATAAACTTAGTTTTATCAACTCAACCAAGCCAAATTAATTCTATAAACACATTCATTTTGGAAACAACATATTTCAACACTAATATCAAATAATCAATACCTAATTTCATCCACTGACCGACAACACAAGTGCACTATCAAACATCAATCCCAACAAAAATATGTATATTATACCACCAATTCTAGACAATTTCAAACATGTTAAACTACATTCTATTATAAATCTTAAACAAATTTTCACAATGATAAAATCAAATCAAACATTAATTCCAAATAAATCACAACCGTTAATCATGCACACACTAATAAGATTACATTAGAACTCAAGAGCAATGGTATTTAACTTTCCTTATCTGTTAAAAGCTCAAGTTGCTCTAAGACACCTAAAACGACTCCCTCAGCTCAAGGGACTCTATCTATTACTACAAACCACATAAGCATGATCCGAGTACGTCATTAGGACCATTGATAAACAAAAAGTACTATAGAGGACTCAGAGAACACATGTGTTGACCAAAAGCTCACATATAAGAAAAGTACTAAACCAGAGAGAAAAACAAAAACTAACTCTTATACAAGAATTGATCAGACAGAGTTAAAGACTTTGTCGTAGTGATCACTTAGGTACTCTATGATGAATAAGGCGTGAGAAGACTTAGAGAGATGGTAAAAAATTCTCAAGAGACATGTTTTAGAGAAATAATATATTTTAGATAATAAAACTTACTAACTAAACTTCTATTTGTATTTTTGAACTTTTAATATTAAAATAAGTCAATTTTATTATGTAGAACATCATATTACTTGTCATACTCAATTTTCTAGATCTATACTCAATTTTCTAGATCTTCACAGAAATTATCATTTTAATTTATACTAATTTCTACATATGTGTATAATATAATTATTCTTTTATACATGTTTAACTTGTTAACACATTGGGAAGAGAAAGAATTTTAGTTTAAAAAGAACATAAAACATTAAGCATAATTTTTTAATTAAATTTGTTTTTTGAATTGACTCTCTTATAAATTATATAATTAATTTAACTATATAAACTATTTAAACATTGGTGTATGTTATATACTTAGTGCAGTGATAAATGATAAGTTTTGAATGTGATTGTTTAAGTCACCTTGTGACACATATATTAATTTGATTATGAATTTATTAATAAAAGGTTGTGGAAAATATTACATATATGAAATATATGCATGTACACTAATATTATACACTTTTAACTTACTATGAACCATGAACTCTGAGTTTGGATACCTTATATGTTTATAATAGTTAAGTATCAATATTTGATAAAACATCCTTAATACAAATATTGTGAAAAGCGTTAATAATACTTTTTATTGAATATTCTAGGTTTAGATTCATGTGTTGATTTTTATTTATATAAGATTGATTTATATTTATATATATATATATATATATATATATAGAGAGAGAGAGAGATATATAGATAGATAGGCACTGTAATCACAATTGACATTATTATAGCATATTGGATTACATGGATTATTTTTGACATAAGAAAACATATCCAACATATTTTCCATTAATAAGAGAGTTAACTTTTTTGTTTGCGATTTCAAATTTACATAATTTAACATTCAAAAATATAATTATACCGAATACAGTTAAAGCGGAAGAAGTGGCTGAACACTATTAAGGATCTAAATCTAACGTAAGGCCGAATACAGTTAAACACTAATGTAAGACCGAATACTACTATGAGACCGAACACTATAATAACCAAATCACTAGGGATAAACTGAACGCCTATAACTTAGACCGAACACTTTAGAGCTTAGACCGAACTCTAAAACATGACCGAAAGATCATTAACAGATAAGGTCCATAAGAGACCGAATGTAGTTAATACCGAACACCAATACAAACAGAGTATTAGTGTGAGACCGAGAACTTAGACTATACCAGATACTTTATCTAGGTCGAACACTAGGTCAAGACCGAAAACTATAACTAGACCGAACGCTATATTCAATCGAATGATAATACAAGACCGAGCATTACTAAGACCGAGTGCTAGTACAAAACCGAGCACTACTAAGACGAATGTTAGTACAAAATCGAGCACTACTAAGACCGAATGCTAGTACAAAACCGACCACTACTAAGACCGAACGGTCATGAACTGGGAAGACTTTAAAGAAACTGCATCTAGTTAATGACCGAACACTTGAATATGACAGAGCGGTCAACAGCGTGTGCTCAACTTTCTGCATTATTCTATATAACTTCTGCAGAATAATGAACACGCTAGACTTTATCCAAACTAACATTTTTTCCAACTTCTAATCCTTCAAACCTGAATCATATACCCATTTACACCTATCCAATGGTACCTAAATCTTTCTAACATCATTTCAAAGAATCCCAAACCAGAATTCACTCCAAATTCTACATAATCTACAACTCAATGACCACAACATTTAACATCCCACACAAACAATGTCGAACACACAAACATTCAATTTCACACACATGCAAAACCATCAAACAACATTTTCATACATCATCAACTAATCAATTAAATTAACTAGCTTTCCTTACCTCTTAACCGAACCGAAGGGCTTCTACCCTTCTAGAAATTTGCTCACACCTCCAGAAAATCCTAAGAACACCTATAGTTTACTGATTTGTGAGAAGAGACCAACCAAATTACCAAAAATGAAGTTAGAAAGGGGAAGAGAAGACTGATGAACACATGCAAACAACAAGGCTTACTTGCATGTGCTAGAAATTCCAGAAATTCACAAGAATTAAAGGAACGAAACTTACCAACTTTAAACACTAAAACAATCGGTGGAATGGAAAGCTCTCGACACCAGGATTGCTTAGGTTTAGTCTGATTGTTGAACAAATGAAGTGAGATTGAAGGAATCTAGAGAGAAGGAGGAGAAAAGAAGATAGTAGAAGAATTTGGAGAGATATAACTATATTCAGATAATGGGACGAGACTTTTGAAACTTTCATTTATATATTACTCTTATTTTAATCTAAACCGCTCGATCCTATCCTTTGCTTATACATGTCTGCTCCAAACTTCTTTAAACATCTTTGCTCTTACATATTGTAACGAGGAAAACATGAACATTGTAAAAAAAATTATTATCATTTATCAATTTATAAAGATCAATCACATCCATAACTTTTTCACTCATTCTTTTTTACCTTATCTTACAATTGTTTACTTAATAAAAAATTAATTATTATTCTCTCTTTTTTTCTTGTCCATTTATTCACTTTCAATCATCACATTCAAACATTATTAGTGTTGTTTTTTTAATTTAAAAAATTTGCGTAAAATTCTTCCATTTACTAATAAGTGAAAAAGAATTTCAGTAGCAGTTCCAAAAAAAAGTATTGGAAATTTAATCCTATATGCATTTTAAGAAAAAAAATTATTGCGTATAATTAAAAAAAAAACCTATGCTGATTTAATTTAATCAAATTATATAAAATAAATTTTGTTGGTTAGTTTTCAACATTAAAGAAAAATACATTATGCATGATGAAACCTTTACAAGTAACTATATACTTTTTATCTATCACTATTTTGAATTAGTTATCAGTTCTTGCCATTAAAAAAACATTAATTATAGATAAATAAAATTGATTGACAATAGATTAAAATTTATTGATTAAATTTACTAATAGATTATAATAATAAAAAATTATTGAAAAAATATTTATAAAAATTTAATCAATGAATTGATAACTACAAGCTTTTAGATAAATATTTATCTATTGATACAAAATGTTTGTTAGTTAAATTTTATTGATAATATTCATCAGTGATTATCGATAAATTTTGAGCGTTGGTCAAATATATTGTTAAATATCATTATTAAATCTATCTTCCTATTCCGTCTCCTTATGTTTTTTTTTTTTTGTTTTTTTTCTTCCTTCACTTCTCATCCTCCACGTAGTTGCCGTTGTATAGAGTTTCTACTCCTCACCACCTCTATTAGTATTGACGTGACATTTGTCGTTATTTCGCATGTACACCATTCCCCACCCCTTTACCCTTGTCTTCTACCACTAGTACAACCTTTAAATTCTCCTCCTCCCTTCTTCTTCTTCTATTATTTCTTTCATTCATCTACACTTAATTTATAAAATTTGTCATATTTGACGAAAAAATTGGTTCTTATTTTATCAATAGATTTACTAATGAAAAAGATATATGTCAATAATAAAAATTCTAGATTTTTAAAAAATTCAACGGATGGGTATCAACAAATTTTGAAAAAAAAAACATTACCATTGCATTTTAAAGAAATTTAATCACTCAGATCTAATATTATCATCGAATTTATTTTTGTCGGTAAAATTTTATTGATAATTATAAAATTTCTTATAATGTAATAACAATGTTAATTGCATTTAATAGTGGTGTAGCATGAATTAAGGTTTTCAAAGCCAAACTTTTAATAATTATATTTCATTTATTAATATGGAATTAAAGTAGAAGGAGATAAAAATTAGGCATGACAGCTCAAGAGACTCAATCAATTTTATTTTGAATTATAATGAGTTGAATAAAAGATATATTAACTGATATGGATCTATTCAAAATTTCAATAAAAAAGATGGATCCGATTTAATCTATTCAATAAAATCCAATTCATCTATTAACAAATTTTATTGTAGAAGTTCATCCATTTTTCTTTTTATATATTTTTTTTAAATTCCAAAAAAGTTGAGACAATCTTAAGAAAGTTTTCAAAAGGATAAATTTTTAGTCAGATTTAATCAAGAAAAATTTAGTTGGAACAATGTTAATCCATTAAGTCTTGAAAAGATCATTTATTGAATTCTTAGAAACAATTGATAAATTATTAACTCTAAAATTAAATAGATAAATTCAAATATGTATACTTTTATATGTTGAATGCGGATGAATTAGATAGATTTACTTTTGAATGAGCACATGAGTGATGAAAAAAAGCCAATTTTATTGGTAAAGTCCAATCAGATATCTTCAAATACATAAAGATATTTAGAAAAGTTAACAAAATTCCAACAAATCAAATAATCAGCTTCTGAGTTATGAAATTTTTATTTAAAAAAGTTACAATAAATTATAGATTAGATGAGCGCCACTTTGGAGAACCAATTCTTGCCCAAAAGCTCAAAAAAGTTGCTTACTTGTGAAAAACAAGTGACGAAGGAGAGAAGAAAAACACATGAAAGTATAGTATATTACTAGAGAAAAAGAAAATATATCAAAGGTTCTTGATGAACCCACATTACCAAAAAGGAGTTCTGCCTATGTTCTGCACTATTTTTCCATCTTATTCCTTCTTCCCTCTCCCTTGAAAGCCTTCCATTGGACCTAAAATAATTTCCCTGGACCAGCTTCCATGCCTAAAGCGAGTTTGTATGTTGCTGGAACAACAATCTCACGTGGTTGTGTCAATGTACCTACTAAAGTACATCTTATCCACTACCTATTCAACTAACATTAACTTGTTGTCACCAGAGAGACCTCATTATTCTCTCCATGATTGGCTACTTTGCAAAAGAATCCTAAACGCTCCAACAAGGCCTTCTGTAACAGGAAATGTCAATTTATACATACCACCGATAACTTTCACACAGAAGAGGCTAAACAAGTTTAGAATAATGACTCCGATGATTTGAATTTTGAGATATTGACAGTCAATAAAGTTGTCTGAAAGTATACTGTTGAACATCAATGTTTCCTATCAAATACATAAACTTTTCCTTGCCTCAAGAGCAATAATAATTTATATAGCATAAAACTACCCAGAAAGAATAATGCCTCCGCAACCTGAATACATGTCCCACTGCTTGATTTATTAGTATGGAAGAGCCTGGTTAAACAAAATTCCAATCTCCTCGTGGATTTGAACAATATCTTTATGACCGGTCAAGAGGGGTTTAGCAACGCCCATGCTATTGAATCCATTTGGTAGCCAAGATACACCTGCATAAAATATTCTTGTGAGGCTTTCCCAAATTTTGCTTCATAACACGGTTGACGAAAATATCATCCGTCAAATATGATGTACGGTTAAGAAAACATCATTGTAATCCACATAATCATCATACTGATATTCTAAAATGACAAACAAATGCTCAAAGCCACAAATCTTGCAAACAGCTATCAATGCCCTGGAACAAGTCCTTATATTACATAAAAAATAGACAGACAAGTTTGATCCACTACAGGTTAACGAAAAACAACACGTAGTCAAGCATTTGCCCGGGATTCAAATGATGTTCGAGACAAGGCTGAATGATTATTCCATGTCCAATGGCAAAATGAACAATCCCTTTGACAAGTGTTTTGTATTAGAAAGTGAGTTTATGCCTAACTCAACCCCACAAAACCGGCTTGTAAGGTGAGGTTTGCACCTCACTTATATATTATCATTTGGCCTTATCTCTAGTCGATGTGGGACTTCCAACACACCCCCTTCACGCCGAGGTATAGACATCTCGTGCGTGATAGTAGAAATTGGGTGGTCCGATAGCGGCCCGATTGCGGGTGGAAGAGAAGAATAGAATGCCCACTTAGAACTCGCTAGGATAGGCTCTAACCTGGCTCTGATACCATATTAGAAAGTGAGTTTATGCCTAACTCAACCCCACAAAACCGGCTTGTAAGGTGAGGTTTGCACCTCACTTATATATTATCATTTGGCCTTATCTCTAGTCGATGTGGGACTTCCAACATTTTGCGCATGGGATTCATGGATTTAATTTCTTTCATTCTCTGTAAGACGCAGTTACATCAAAGACAGAAATTCCAGGGTGAATGAACGCAACATCACCCATGCAACAGTCCACCAGTTTTATATAGAAACTATTAGTATACTTCTCTCTCATAATGTTGCCTGTACTTAAGAAAAAAGGGAAGGATCAACAATTAAGAGTCAATACTTTTACATTTAAGTTACTTAACATGGCCCACAGCTCCATTTTTCATTTCATTTTGTAAACCCAAATATAAATTGCAATTGCAACTCCTGGAAGTGAAAATTAAAATCTAATTTTGATCTACTTTCGAAAGCAACATTAGAATAAGGATATATTCACAATATCAATTGGAGATGTACCTCTCATAACTCTCTGGTTTTACCATAGCATAGAGTTTTATAATCGTTAGTCGGCTTAGAAAAGGTATAGCAGCATTAAACTACCTCTAGGCTGGAGTTTTACGGGCAAATTTCATACCGTGGTTGGATATAATACATACTTTAGAAACTAAGCACACAATACATTGAATAACCATGGGGGTATGTGCCACGGATAGATTTTATGTAAGTTGAGGTTAAGTATACTTATACAAATATATGGTTACCCAAAATGCAGTCATTTCAGTTTATTATCAACCAGTAAATAACAAAGGAAAACCATTAATAAGAGGCAAGCAGTACCTAAGTTCATGTTCACCAATAATCACGGCAGGAGCATAGCCCGTCTTTAAAATGGTGGAACCTTTTTGCATCTCGAATAATGAGTTCTCTACCTACAAGCTTAGAAATAATCTTTAGTGCTGTGTGGCAATCACCACAAACACGGAGGTTCTTAATAACTCTGATGGGAGAGCGAGCGGAGCTGCTAAGGAGACCATAAGCAACAGCAAGTCTCTCACTGTGGGCAAGAAGAGCTTCTTCTTTGCCTTCCTGGTCTATGTCATGCAACACAAATTTTGTTTCCGCAATATAGCCAGCTTCTTTCATTTGTGACCTTAGACCTCTCAACAAAGCATATATCTTATCATTTTCAGGATGAGATGTATCTCCTGCTCGATATTCATGAACACGACTCCTTACTTCAAGAAGATTTTTGCTTGCTAACTTTTTTTCTTTCTCTTTTGACAAGTCTGAGGCTTTAACAGGTACAAGGCCAGCCTTTGATTGTTCACTTAATCGAGATGAATCTAGCTGCTCAAGTAGCTCAGCACAGCGATCCCCCAGCCCAGAGTTCCCATGAACTCTACACAGATTCATCAAAGTCTCCCATATATCAGCACTTGGCTCCATTGTCATTTTCTCAATGAATTCAAAGGCTTCATCAAGATGCCCAATGCTGCCAATCATGTCTACTACACTGACAAAATGAGTCATTGATGGTATAATGCCATAATCTCTGATCATGGATTCAAAGTGCAGCATTCCCTCATCAATATCTCCCAGCACACTACATGCAGATAGAACTGCAATGAACATCTGCCCATCAGGTTTAAGTCCCAGGTTTTTAAATTGAGTAAACAGATCAATTGAATCTTCTGCAAACCCATTCTTTGCAAGCTGTGTTATCATAGTATCCCAGGTAGTCAAATTGCGCTCAGGCATAGTGTTGAAAATGTTGAGAGCATCATCTACAGAACCACATTCAAAATACATCTCTAATATTCTATTATAAGTGCTGACTTGCAGAGGTGACAGATGTTGTAAAGCATGTCTGTGTACAATTTTCGCCTCTTCAAGAGATTTAGTCTCCCCAGATTGGCGCATTAATTCCAAACAGCGAGGCAAATCCACAGGAATAAGTAGTTTTTCCAGTAATTCCAAAACTTCAACAGCTTCCTTCACTTTACCCTCATTGCAGAAACTGTCTAGTTCCTCAAGTGTACCTCTATATGGACTATCATTAGATGCCTCATTTGATTCACCACCAGGATTTGCATTGTTCGATAGATGAGAACCAACAACCATTGATCTCTGTGAAATATTAAAGTTTGGAGAATATTGACCATCTTTAAGACTCTGCTGAAACTGTCCAGAACCTGAGTAATGTTGACGCATCTCATTACCCTCTTTGTATTGAACAGTTGATGGCTGCTGAAAACAATCACTGTTTTGGTTCAAGCCCCCTCTAGGATTTCCCTGTGATTCTAAAAGCCTAGGTGAAGTATATGGATTGAGAGACTGCATCCTTTGTCCAGGATCTTGTGTCCAACCATGATTATCAGCGAATGCATTTGGATGCATCCCAGATGCCCGTGCATTATCAACTCCTACCCCAACTTTTTGTTGCATTTTCATGTTGTCTTGACCAAAGTATCCGTTGGCATTTCCATTATGTCCCACCAAATTATTCTTAATGTTTATGGGCACATTTATATGGCCTCCATCTGCAATCTGACGAGCTGCATAAGAATTTTGCTCCAAATTTGCATGATTATTCCAATAAGACTGACTTGAATTTGCTTGGGCAACATAATCAGGTCTTTGCTTATTCAAAAACTCATTAGTATCAGCCTTCTTCCGGCTTTCCTGATAAAACCCAACATGACTTTGCTGGTAACCTAAAGAATCATCATTTTGATGACCACCACAAAACTGAAAATCAGTCCTTTCAACAGCAGTGCTCATAACCCTCAATGTATTCAGGCCTTTGATACAGTCTGCAATGTGTTGTAAAGAACATTGTTTGCACAACTTCAAAAGAGAACTAACAGTAACTGATGAGGCTCTCTTAGTTGACATTAGTTGGGAGTTAATATAATCTGAGGAAAGACATTGAAAATAAAATCAAGTCAGAAAAACGGAACTGACTTAGTGCTGAATATGTACCTAACATTTTCTACTTCTTACGAACTAAGGTTCAAAGCATTGTTCTTAACTTGCAGAGTTAATATTAATAGGACATATTCATTCAATAGCACTTATTCATCTGCCTAAGGTATGAAACCAGTCAGCCTACTATATGTACAAGTCATATGAAATCACAAAAATTCTTATAATCACAAATACACAAGGATATGGAAAGATATGTTTACTCAATTTCAAATAATCCTAAGCCAATGCTAACATTATCAACTCCTACACAGCAGAAACAATGTTAATAGCGACAGACCACAATAAAATGATGTGCTCAGAATAAATTCAAAACCTAAAATCAGTTGAGGAAATCCTACAGTCTGACGGAATTTTCAGACTAAAGGAACCTTCCAAACACCATTATGATTCCATGGAAAGACAGATTTCACGAAAACTACAAAAATAATTCACTATTACCTACAGCACAAATCTGTAAAAACTTAGTTAGCTAAAGATTGTCTAAGGTAAAAAAAATCCGATAACAAAATTATAGCAACATAGGATGACCTATAGAGATCACATTGCCAACCTTTCCCTAAACTTGACTGGTTTAACTATTCTCTCATTCCCTCCCCTGTTTTAATATAGTTTCAACTTTTCATTTTATCCCTTACGTTATCTGAATAATCTGATAATTTGCTTTTTAAACACAAGAATGTCAATTCTCGTGTTATCCAAGAGATTGTGGTTTATGAGAAGTATTTTAAACATATAAATCAAACTTTATTGCAATTATCAAAAAATCAAATTGCAACCTTCCAACCACAATCTGTGAATAGATATTATTCAATCTCTGAAATGCTCAATTTAGAAATAAAATCAGAATCATACACAAAAAATATGCAAGCAAATTAAAACACCACAGAAAAATTAATGTTACATATGACCCCAACAAGCACAGAACAAAATATAATCCTTAATTTCCAATAGTAGTCGCTTTTTTTTAATTTTAAAAAAGAGACAGAATTCCAAACCCTAAATATTGATATACACAAATTCCTCACCCAAATTGGATTGTATCAAAATACAGCGTGTACACAGTTAAAACGCGGACAGAAAATTGCAAAGGGTAAAGGAATTAAGATGAAGAGGGGGAAGAGAATTGAGAGGGATAAAGGGAAAGGAGGAAAATGACAACCTGGGAGAGTCAGATTAAAATCTTAGCTATCACCAAGGTTCAAAGGATAAGAACCTTTCACCAATTCAAGAATATTGTGCCACTTCCAAGCTACCCCTGAGTCCCCTGAATCCAAACAAAATAAAAAATGTTTAAGACAAAAAAAAAGTACTGTCATCAAGGTCAGAGCTTTCTAATTGGGGTTCAGTGACGAGTGTCATAAGGGTTTTTATCTTGCGAAGGTTACAAAGGCTTCAACTTTGTTCAATAACCCTTTGTTTTCAATCGCTCTTCAACCTTACATTCAAACACCAAAGCGTTAAGGTATGCATGAATATTACAGTGGCAACAAGATTAGAGGGGAGGTTAAGAACCGGTTAAATTTTCCCTACAACAAGCCACGGTTCAAATTAACTGAACTTGAACACTGAACAATGGTATAAAAACTCGAACACTTACAAATCATAATCAGCAAAACAAACTGAACACCAACGTTGCAACAGAGATGAAGAGGTATAGAAGGAGAGTCTGAGAGTGACGAGAAGAAGGGTTCTTCGACAGAGTGGAAGCAGTGTTCCTTACTTCGTAAAGACGAGGGAGAAGCCCATTAGGGTAATGACAAACCGGATCAACCCAGTTTCCTCGACCCGACCGGGAAATCTCTGACCAAAATATTGACAGAGAGATTGGTATTGATGAATAAAACCAACAATAGATATTAACAATTAAATATGATTTTAATCTTTTTAATTTTGATGCGAGAATGTAATTTTTTTATTTTAAATTTTAATATAATTTAGTTTTAAAAGTCTAGAAATAAAAAATATAATTTAAAATGTAGATCAATACGTAAAAGAAAATTAATATGATTAGATTAAAAAAAATTATTTATTTATTTATAAAATTTAAAATCAAAAAGTCAAATTTTAAAAGGATAAATT
Organism: Vigna angularis; assembly: GCF_016808095.1. Taxonomy (NCBI): domain Eukaryota; kingdom Viridiplantae; phylum Streptophyta; class Magnoliopsida; order Fabales; family Fabaceae; genus Vigna; species Vigna angularis. Next base: position 54,415,199 of record NC_068970.1, on the reverse strand, counting down.
TTAATTTTACTTCAAATTTAAATTTATAAACACATTTAATCCAAATATTAAAGTACATAGTTGATTATTTTTAATTATAGATGCTAATTTAAATTTAAAATAAATAACTTCTTAAATAATTATTTATTTAAAAAGAAAAATATTAATCATTAAATTGAGAAAATATATATTCAAATTATAAGAAGTTAAAAATATTAAAATAATATAAACATTTATTGCGGTTAAAATAATCTAACAGAAAATTATATTTTCTTTAAAAAAATAGAAAATAAAAACACTAATACGAATTATTTGCTTTGACGTAAAAACCAAGTTCATGCATGATTTACATACACCCTTAAATGAAAGTAATGGCACCCTGAAATATCTACACATCTTTAAAACAACTTATCACCTAGGTCTTCATAATCAACGCATATAAATTAAAATAATGATGGTATTTTACTAAATATTGTAAGAAAAACTCATGAATTGCAAGTACTTGTTATATACAATCAACCATTTTTACATGAATAAACCTTAATTATACTATTGAAATAATAATTAAAACGGTCAATTTCTTTATATACATGTAACACTAATTAAAATACTTTTGAATAAAATAATAATATTGAGGAGGTTTGGAGTATGTATTTTTGTTCTTATTTAAAAGCTGGCCGTGTAATTTCATTATCATATTCTATATATGTAGATAATATATTTGTTTAATATAGAGGATATATTAGAAAATTTAACATTTTTTTAGTATGGTACTTTCTTTGATTAACCAGGGAGCATATTCTCGTTTTCTTATTTTATAAGATGTCTCAATAAACTTTTTTTTAATCAAATATCTCTTCATTTTACTTACTTAGGTATGTCAATTTTTACAAAACTCCTCAGATACGATTTTTTTTAACCTTTGGTGATAAGATTCCTAATATATTTGTTTCTTAAAAATATTGTATATCTTTGTAAATATGGTGCATAAAGGGTTTTTTTTAATGCTTAGAAATAGTTTCTATAATGTGAATAAATGGAAAACATTTTGAATAAAACGATAAATCACAAATTTTTACTGGTTCACTCAATCTGAGCTATATTTGGTTTTTCCTTAAAAACTCTTAAAGGGTTCTACGAATCTTTTTCAAGATTACACAAGTTTTGTCTTTTTAGGATCTCATAGAATATTCTCACTACTCCTGGTTACAATGAGTATTAGTATAATTTCTGATCCATTAGTTAACACGACTAGAATGAGTTTAGCCTCTTTAGGATCTAGCTCTAGACAATTGTCTAGACGTTCAACTCAACCTTAGCTAAACAACCACTTATTTGAGTTCTTTTCATGATGTACAACAAATTCACAAATAGATTTTCCAGAAGGTGCAGACGAATAACTCTCAACGAAAGGATATATCTTCAAATACATTACAATTTACAACATTTGAAAGTATTTCTCACTTTATAAATATTTTTCTGTCAAAAGATATTGAGCGTTAGATTATATAAAAACACTTTAAGATTTTTCTCTCTTTTTATGTTGCTATTTTTCTTGCACTTTTTCATCAACAACGTATTCTCTTCAAGCTTTCTTCTATATATAGTTTCTCTTGAAAGATGACCATTAAATCAAGAAGTAAACTTCTGAAGAGTTGGTAGTTTTTCTATGTGAAGTCTGACTTTAATCTACTTTGTAGGGTCTGGAGTTTTTTCTTATAGCCTTAAGTGAAACTTGAGCTTGTACGATGTGACAAAGCAAATAGCTTCAAGGAAACATTGCCAAAATGTTCTTCTTTTCTCGCAACGTCTTTTTCGTGGGTGTCGTGATTTTGATCATATTTTTATTCTTTATTGATCTACATGGATATCAAGAACAAAGTATGCAAGCATCAAAGTAATTTTTCGTGCATGCATTAAATGTTTTGAACGTTGATAAGCGTTAAGCAATGTAGTGTGTTCAGAACATTAAATCATTTATCATTTCATTAATAAATGCATCGTTTGGTAAGATAAATCACATATGTTGATGGGGGAAGGGCCAAAAAATATAACAACTTAGAAAAAAAGTAATAACGCAGCGAAATTCAATCCCTCTTCTTGCGAGAATCTGCGAGGAACACCAAACAAATAGAACAAAAATAGAATCCAAAGCACAAAGAGACACAAACAATTTTTAACGTGGAAAACCCCTCAATGCAAGGGTAAAAACCACGAGTCGTCCAGAGTAAAGAAAAATCTACTATGATCAATAATAGGGTACAAAAGAGTCTCCAATAATAATACCAAATGGTGTGTTCAATAAGCCAATTTAAATAATCACAAATGCTTACAAATGAGAACAAAGAAGATGAAAATTCTCCAAAAATCAGAATGAAGACCATATGTCTGGAACCTACTGTCCAAAAATCAGCTCGATCCAACGGTGAACGACTTCACAACGACAAAAACACCAATGCAGGTTTAGGGTTATGTGGGAATAACTTTCCCTCTTCCTTTTTCTCTCACTTGGCTTTTGCCTCTCTTCAAATGACTCTAATGTGCCCTACTAATCTGACCCATCTTTATTTAACCTAGTGAGACATAAAGGTTCACATTATTTGGGCTTATTCTCCACATAGGAAGGGAGTCCAATAACCCAACATATGTATTCATCAAATGATATTATCATGAAATACTTTCAAAGACTACAGTGTTTTCAGATGTCATTCATCAGACGATGTTTTATATGGAAATTTTTGCTTGATATAACACTATATTGAATAAACATCTTTCTAACCTTAGTGTCTTATAAGAAATAGACTTTTGTTTTCTAAAAACCCTAGCTTATTTTACTCACATGGTCTATTGAGATATTTCAATGAGAGATGCTTTCTCCTAAACATTATTTATGATTTTGTAATTCATTTAAATAGTTTGGTCTGGAAAGTATTACTTCAACTTCAGACATTATAAGATGTTTTTTAATCAAATGCGACTATTTTAAACATCTTTACTTTAGACAAATTTTCTTAAGCAGCAATATTTTGTTTAATGCTTTTTGTTAAACTTCAAAGCATGGGTTACCTTAGACGGTCTGTTCTCTAGACGAGTTTGTCTTAACACATATGATATTGTTAATGAAAATACTTTTTGGACACTAAGTAAGGGTGATTATATTAATATTTAGAGTAATTGTTAGTGTTTTGGCATCTGCATATCCAAATTGACTTAAGTTTCTTATTTTGATAGAATAATGTTATACTCATTAGTTCAACTTGGACGACTTAAGTTTCTTATTTTGATAGAATAATGTTATACTCATTAGTTCAACTTGGACAAGTACTCAATGAAACTTTTCTCCTTTTGTTGTCAATTTATATGATTTTCTTCTTTAATGGTTAGTGAGATAAGGATGTGTCTAATTGGATTACTGTAACATCCCAAAAATATAGCAATAAACTATATATTAGAATAATCACAAAAATAATCCAGAATCAGTCTTGCACTAGAGTCGAGCGTACGCTCATGGCTGAACGGCCTTACACCAGGAGTTACAAATTAAAGCCGTTCAAGATAAGCTACCCTGACCGAATGGTTTACAAAAGAAAATACCGAACGGTCACATAGAACAAAAGAGAGGAGGTGACTGAACGATCACCTCACAACAAAATTACTATAAACTAGTCGAACGCTCCTATGGCTCGGCCTTCGCTTCCACTTCTATCAAATTTTCCTCTTCCAGTGCATCCTCCAACAGCGCGTCTCCATCTGCTCACATCCACACGGATGATCATTGCAATGACAAGACGGACGTACAAGGATGAGACAACACAAGGAAAACGCAGGGTAAGCTTATGTAATTTAATTCAAGAAAATAACATACGTTTATCAAATTCAAACACATCAAGTACATTTCAACATACTTATACAAACAAACCCTATCACTAGACTGACTGTCCGGACTGTATGAAATCTGCGTAGCTATAGGCGTTCGTGCACCCGGGTGATGTAGTAACTGGAATACTCTCATCAGCTGCCACCCGAGGTTAGTCCTATTCATCCAAAGTACCCCTAAGGACGGGACCTCCTGCCGTTTCCACACATGACCTACCCTCCTCTACGTGAGGACGAGTACCCACGAAACATCAGGATGAACAACCAGCACTAGCATGCCCACAATCATACTTTACCAATTCCAATATTCATACATGAGTCGTTCCTCCCCAGAACGCTCGATCAACTTCACATCATTTCATTCATATCACATTCTCTTCTTATTTCATTCATAATCATTCTCAATTCCATCTTTATTACCAATAAGTTAAATTTCATCTTTGTTCAAAAGTTTATGACGACACCAAATACCAAACGTTCTATCCTTACTCAAAACAAGGACGAACGCTTGGAACGAGACAGGGAGGTCTCCAATTCCATAATAGAGTAAGAGCGATTACAATAATATACCCTATATGACGAATGTTATTTACCACGTGAATCAGTTGAATGAACTGACTCTCGTGAGTTCAAACCCACACTAAAACAATAGAGTAAGTACGTAGGCTCTAGGCCGGATCCAAATGAATATAGGCACATCAAGACGTTAAAGAATCATATTTACAATAATTCAATTACATAAAACCTAATGTCCGTCAATGACCGAACACGGTAAAAGGATTTACTGAATTTGGACGAACGCTATTTTTCATCAATATAGATTATATAAGAATCGAATACGAGCGCTTGGTGTAAGACCAAACACTACTCAGTACGAGCGCTTGGTATAAGACCGAGCACTACTTAGTACGAGCGCTTGGTATAAGACCGAGCACTTAAGAACGACGAAATTATACCATTATATATATATATATATATATATATATATATATATATATATATATATATATATATATATATATTACTTTATCAAGGGATATTCGGATACAACTATGCTTGGCCGAACGCTCAAACATAGTATTACCACACGAGGACGCTCGTCCTCAACTAGGGTTCTCTCCAAATGAAAGAATCCCATTTTTACTATGTTTACCAGGAACACCGAACGGTCAATGACCGTTCAGTGACGAACGTACTTTTTCATATGAGACTTTCATACCAGAATTATTTCTTTCCAACAATCATTTCTTAATATATATACTTTCATAACTTTATACATTCCTATCAGATTCAACTTTCATACTTCAAACAATTCATATCACATAAATCTCATATAACTCATACATCATACATAACTCAACCATATTTCATTTCCACTCATTAAATAAACGAACGTTCATGAAATCCATTCATATCAACCATCATGTCAGTATTCATACTTGATATATTCATTCACCCAATCAGCAACATGCATTCATTTTCAACAAGCGTACAACAACATACAATTAAATTAGATAAGCTTCCTTTACCTCTTAAAGGTGGTCGAACGTTCTCAGATATGTGTTAGGGTTCTCCTTCTAACAGAGGTCTCAACGTTCTACAACACTTTCTACAAACTATAACCAACATAGACCAGACAATTACTCAGAATGATAGATTCAACTTATGCAACCAAGAATCTGGGTTTGCATGTTACGGAAAAAGGCACGAATGGAGAAAGGATGAACTTACCAGTTCAGAATCTTAAACTGATCGGTTCAAACGATCGTCCTCTACGCCAGGAGTGTAGAACTGGTGTCTGAATGATGATCGGAGAAGAAGAAGGGTGAGTTTTCTTAGAGAGAAGGTAGGGTTTCTAGAGAGAAAGAGGAGAGAAAGGGATTCTTCAGAAATCTGGAAAGGGGTGCATGCAGAGAGTGGGGTAGATTTTTCTGAAAATTCAAGTTTTGCTCCGCGCGTCAGAACGAACGTCCCCTCTTCAGTTGACACCTATTTTCCACTAACTGACTTTCTGATCCTCTTTGCTTGACACCTGGCGTTCGTCGTCTGAGTGTCGCGCCTCCCTCTTAACACGTGAATTCCACTAAGCGAGACGTGCTTGAATTTTACTGGTTCTGACAATTATTGATAATATCGATCTCGTTTCTCAAAACGTTGGTAAAAACTTATATTCTTTTAGTATGTAATGTGTGGATTAAGAGAATTTGATTTGGATAAATGTTGTTTAACCACTTAATACTTTTGGTTCTTTTGAAATTGTTGTATGGTCATTTACATGTTGATTTAAAGGTTAAAACAAGGAGTGTGATTTTATGCTTTGTGTGTTCTTTGTATAAGAACAATGTTGATTTTTTTATTTCATTTCTTCTTTCATTGTTCTAGTACTATGCAATCACGGAAATGATTGAATGAAATTTTTAAAGATTTGTAGTTTTCCTTTTTGGATTTGGTTGTTGAGTTTGAAGTATTCTCATAGTCCTTTCCTTAGAGTGATTAAAGTGGTTGTCACAATTTCAATTATCTAAATGATTTGGAGGATGAAAAACTATAGTAAATTTCAAGTTTTAGTTGCTTTTACTTCTGATGTTTTCTGAATTAAGAAGTTGATGTGTATGACTTGGAATAAATCTAAGAAGCATACGAGTAACATTATCTCTGATATTTTATACTGGAAATTTTCAATATTCAAAGTAGGAAGGGTATAAAGGTTTCACTCAAGGACACAATATGACAAGTTTCATATGCTAGCTTTAAATGAATATTGATGGTGCAACTAACAGTTGACCTAGTTTTGTTGGTATTTTTAGAGGTAGTTGGACTGAAGACGTGGGCAATTGTTCAACTATTTTAAGAGTTCAAACTTTTATCATGTTGGGTTTATGAGGTCATTTATGCTTTAAAGCATGTTTTGAGAAATAATTTTTTGGTGACTCTGATTGGAGAGTGATTATACTTTAGTTTGTCATGATCTATTAGATTAATAAATGGTTTCTTAGAGTGTTAGAGGGCAGGAGGTGGGTGTCTGTACTTTTTTAAGCATGCAGTTCAAAGTTTCTCGTGTTTTTTGTGAGAGAAATCATTGTTGATAAATTAACTAATTTGACTTTTATTCCTAAAGACATTACAAGTGATTTAATGTTTTACCTCCATGTATTTATTTAATTTTTTTTTTATAATAAGTATATTTTATCTATTTTCATAAAGTGTGATTTTTATCATAAGTTTAGTGTGGTCTCGTGTACTTTATATTATTATTTTTTCTATTTTGATAAAAATTGCATGTATTGACAAATGATGAGTAAATTTTGGGTGCTAAGATAATTAAAACTCATAGTGATAAGATAATCAAGTCCATGTATTTTTAGTTCAAGATTCCAGACTTACCATTTTCAATACTTTAATAATCATATCTACATAATTTGAGTTCAAACTCATCATTGACTGATCACATAATCATCCTTCAAGTACTTGTGGCCCATAAACACTATCATTATAACTTTTGAGTCATAATGGTCTTATGCCAATATAGATAGGTTATGCACTCTCACGCATACAACATGTGTGCCACACCACCTTCTTTGTCTAAAAGATAGTCAAGCGGACTATCGAGAAAAAAGTGTGAGGCCTGTAATTTATTTTTACCTAGCTAAATTGTGTCCATCAAAATCCAAGGTAACCATATCATCACCATCTATTCCCCCGAGTATATTTGACCTTTCTCTAAATTGTACACTTAGTGTATGTATATCTTTGTACTATATATATAATCCTTGAAATAACATTGTTTTCTTGTCCTTAATTTCTTTCACTACAATTTATTTTACAATCATTGTTGTGCATTAACTTTGCACACAATTCTTGAAACTAAAATTTGTTTACAAAATTTCCGCAGCATAACACCTGCATTTCAACCTCCCAACCAATTCATATATGTATAATATATAATTATTTCAATGTTGTACTTATACATTTAATTCCCTCATCCATTAGTTGACTTAAAACATTATACAATTGTTGTCCAAAACAGTGTAAATACAAAAAACTAAAATCACAATAACAACCATAAAAAAAAAAGATAATTTTCGTATATGTATTATATTAGTAAAACAACAAACTTGTTTAATTTATAACTTGTTGTATAAAACTACAAATGATGTGATTTTTTAACCCAACACTAGGAATTCATACCCAATGAATTCGTTTATGAATCCGAAACTTTGAAATTGTATATGAATAGCTACATAATAAAAATGAGCAGATTGTATACTTGAAGATAATATGTCAAAATAAAAAGGTAGAGATTTGGGACTAAACCTATCTTGGTGAAGTTAATGGAAAGGATGATGATATTTTAATAACTTTTTTTAATAATTTTTTGACAACAGATTATATGTGACTATTTTATTGATTCGTATATTTGAAACAGACCAATCACAAACTACCACATATATTATTGTGAAAAAGTTGTAAAAAAGAGTTGTTAAATAGACTTTTTCCTAATGGAAAATGGAAGGCTCAAAGCGGTATATTTCTCCTATTTAAGTTGCCTCACAGTAAACTTTAAAAAGAGAAAAAAATATAGTTTATAGAATAGGATTTAAGAAGAGTGGGAAGAAATAAACCCTAACTTTTGATCTAATTTAATGAAACTATATGACTAAAAATTTAAATAACTAACAAAATGATAAAAAGAGAAGAGAAGAAAATAAGAAAACAAAAACAAAAGAAAGAAGAAAGATAAGAAAAAGTTTACCCTAGGCCTTTCTATTTGTATTTATAAGCTTTGCTTTGAACAAAAGGACAATGATGATTTGTAAAAGAAATATATCTTTAATCCTAGTAATTACATTTGGAAGGTTTGAAAAGAAAAAAAAAATGTAGTCAAACTTATCCTTTACATTAAATTTTACATGGCACATGGATAAAGGAATCTTCCTTCTTTGTTCTTATCATGAGTGTACAAAATTTCTTGGAGAAATTAATTATGTCCACTCATTTATATTGCTTTCATTTGGGACAAAACATTGAGTACGAGTTCATGAGTTTGTATTACACATTTTTGCTATTTTAAACCCTTTAGTAAACTCGAAATAATGTATTTGATAAAAAAACATTTCAACTTATTTTTAATATACATTTCAACATGTATTTATGTGGATTATTGATAATTTATTTTGATTTTCATTTTTCTAAAGTTTTATAATTTTTTCTATAAATTTTAGGGTTAAATATGTTTTTAGTCCCTAAACTATTGGCCGTTTCTGGTTTTCGTCCCTCTTTCAAAGTAATGTATGATTTGGTCCTCAATCTTTAAAAAACGTTCGTTTTAGTGCTCAAAATTTTGTTTTTAGTCCTCAAAACGTTCGTTTTTTCGACTAAAACGAACGTTTTTTAAAGATTGAGGACCAAATCGTACCTTACTTTGAAAGAGGGACGAAAACCAGAAACGGCGAATAGTTTAGGGACTAAAAACATATTTAACCCTAAATTTTATTAGTGATGGATTTTACAATTGAATTACCGAATTTTTTTTAGTTTAAATTCCTATTAGAATTCAAATAACAAGTAAGTATCATTATAAATTTGATAATTGTGTATTGAATAAATCATTTTCATTAAAATTTTGAATTTTTTATAAAATTCAACATAATTAATACTAAAAGTCTAATTGTAATTATGAAAAATAGGCAGAGGACTAAATTGTAATTATGAAAAATGATTTATAGTTAATAGAAAAACTCAATTTTGTTCTTGTAAACTACATATTTAAGTGAATAATTTTTTTAAAATAATTAATAATTAATATTTTTTTTTATGTATATAAAAGATAAGGTTTTGTAAAGCCTAACATTATCTTATTCAGATATTGGGATGTTTTAATCTCATTATTTTCTTTTTTATAAATGGTAGTGATAGATTTTTTTTTTCGACTCTAAAGTCCACCATGTTTATTTTCTACTAAACATCATCAAAGTTTTTTTATTGTTAGTGTTAAATTAGAATTATGTCCAACTAATGATTGTTAGAATTTTTTTTTATCAACACTAGCGGTAGTTCTTTTATCAGTGCCAAAAAGATATTTGTTTTTAACACAAGTCAATTGAAATTATTTCTAGATAATATTATTCTAATATTTTTTTCTGTTTAAACTTAGAGATATTTATCTATCAACATTAATTTGTTTTTTTCTTTTTCCTACCGACGTTGAAAGGATTGTTTTTGACTAATCTTAATTAATATTTTTTCGTTGATGTTAAAATTAAATATTCTTTATTCACTTTGTTTATATTTTTTTGTCGTATATTATTGTTATTTCTGAATTGACATTGAATTGAATTTTCTCAACTAATATTAAGGAAATTATTGTTTAACGGATATAAATTATTATTTTTATTAATGTTTATAATGTCTATTTTTTACGTATATGACAATTATTTTTTATCAATAGCATCAATTCTACTATTTATATTTATTATTATTGCTTTTTCTAATGTTAATTTAGAAAAATCCAGGTTAACACTATCTAAGCTTTTTTTGTCAATGTTAACCGACAAATTTTTTAAACAACACTGATCAAAAAGTCAGTTAACCAATTACACTGTAAAAATAATTTAAATTGATATCAACTTAATTAATTATAGTTAACATCAGTTAAAAATAATTTCGAATAATGTCAATTAAAAAACTTTATAAATATCAGTTAAATAAATCTTAAGAAATTTCGAAAAAAAGTTAAAATGTTAACACTTTTAAATCATTAACAATGATTTAATATTTAAATATTTTTTCATAAAGGTTATTTAGTAAAATGAAACTATAACTCTTCCCGCTAGTGTATTATGTATGTTTGTTATATATATATTTTTATTTTTATTTTCTATCAATCAATGATATTTGATTTTATTGTTTATACGTTTGTGAGAATTTTGTTTGATCTATTTAATATGTTGTGAAAGAAAATTTTAGAAGATCTAAACGTAATTGGTTGTAAAGGAATAACCCACCAACCATCGAAGTTGGTTGCGGTGACAGGAGTAGACTAGGTAACAACAATCATAATTACAAGAGTTATTACCACTACACAAGTACTTTTTTTTAATTTAAAATTAAATTCTCAAACTTCTAAATAAATGTAAAATATTTTGAAATGGAGTGAAAAACTTAAACTCTATTTTGATCCGATACCTTTAATTTTAAAATTTATATTTAAAATTAAAAACTTGCCATATTCCAAAGCCACCCTTAAAAGTTATATTCATTATTTTTTATTATGAGAATTTATACTACACGTCTACTTTTCTTGAAGACAAACGGTGTCGTTTTAATGTTTGGTCGGGACCGTTGTTATTGGTTGCCAGTAATGAGAGTTTTATTAACGAGAAATTTCCACATTTTGTCTTCATTTCACCCATTATTTAATATTGAAGGAAAATAGATATTCCGAGTAATATGAGAAATAAGTGTTGTTTATATGTAGTTAGTAGGTGATTTTTTCATGGGCTATTAAAAAACGTAATAATTATATAGTTTATAGTTGTAAGTAATGAACAAATAGAATAACGGGTATATTAACTTTCTTTAGCTATGTTAATTATACATGCAATTGAGTATTTTTATTAAAAAAAATAAGGGACGTAAGCGATGAATTGTTTTTCATAAAATTAATAATTATTGAGATTATCGTGAACGAAAAATAATAAGAAGTGTGAGATTGTCACTTCATCATTTCTTTTACATAAATATGAATATAGTTAATAAAATTTATGATAGCTTCGTATAATAAAACAATCATTATCTCACGGCATACTTTAATGAATTACACAATGAAATTTTTTTCTATAAATGTCCTATAATTTATCTAGTCATATAATTGTGTCGCAACCGGAATCGCGACGGGACGACGATCCAAAAAGAAACGGGTTTGGAAAAGAGATTTGGAGTCGCCACCATAGTTTATTCAGGAAAACTACGGAAAAACCATAAGATAATAAGACACGGTCCATGAAAACCAGATTTTGGGTTCGGGAGTCGGTTACGTGTAGGGAAGGTATTAGCACCCTACAACGCCCGCCCGAAGGCAGTACCTTTAACTAAATGCACGAATATGATGTGGTTTTCAAAATGTTTAACTAGTCCCTAAAATAAAATTCTAAATAAACAAAATATATTTTTTAGTTTTTCGGGCCCGACAAGGATTGACCTTGCTCCTACGTATTCTCATTCAAAATGAGAAATCAGGGTTACGTAGTTCTTTTTGAAACTGTTTGAGAAATTTGTTTGGAAATTGCTTGGAAACTTGTTATGGATAATTTGGATTTTTGGGAAATGAACCTGATAAGGACTGGCCTTGCTCCTACGTATCTCCACTTTTCATGGAGAATCAAGGATCACGTAGTTCTGGCCAGGCAATATTGTTTGTTGATTGAAATTGTTGATGTTTTTGGTTTTTTGAAGATTTTATATGTTTTTGGTATTTTATATTTAAGCAAGATAAAAGGGTTCTTAGCACAAGGACGATGCGAGCGATCACACGTGTGCTTAATCTTTAAAACATATTTTTATAATTTTTATTTATAGAAAGGAAAAAGGTTCTAGCACAAGGACGATGCGAACGATCACACGTGTGCTTAACCTTTAAAACATATTTTTTTGTAATTTTTATTTACAGAAAAGAAAAAGGTTTTAGCACAAGGACGATGTGAACGATCACACGTGTGCCTAACCTTTTAAAACTTATTTTTCGTGTTTTATTTTTGTAAAAAAGAGAAACCTTTTAAAACTTATTTTTTGTGTTTTATTTTTGTAAAAAGAGAGGAAAAGATTTTCAGCACAAGGCCTACGCGAGCGGTCGCACGTGTGCTTAAACCTTTTCAAAATATTTTTGTAATTTTCATTTAAGAAAGAGAAGAAAGTTTTAGCACAAGGACGATGCGAGCGATCACACGTGCGCTTAACCTTTAAAACGTATTTTTTTGTAATTATATTTAAGAAAGAGAAAAGGTTTCAGCACAAGGACGATGCGAACGATCACACGTGTGCTTAAACCTTTAAAACGTATTTTTGTAATTATATGTATATAAATATTTTATTTTTTAAAACAAATAGATACTTAGAATAAATAAATAAAATAAAATAAGAACAATAAAAACAAATAACAACAATAGAAATGATAAAAACAAAACAAATAGAGAGGGTGCCGAAATGAGAAAGTGGGGCTGCAGATCGAAATTGGGGGTCATTTGACTTGTAGAAACGGAATGGGGTGTGAATGGGAAGTGGGGGTGCGTTTCGTGTTTGCTGGTCCAATTCCCCTTTCTCTTTTTATTTGCTCGGAGTAGGCCTAAGCCCAGACGAAAATGGGTGTGAATGGAGTGCGCGTGTGGCGGGAAGAAAAAAAGGAAGCAACCCACACCAGGCCCAAGGCCAATTGATCCCAATCAGAAACCGCATTAGGGTTCCCCAACTTCAACTCATTTTTCCATTCAGACTTTGCACGCTTAGGGTTTTCCTCTTCCGCATAGGACCAAAGGAGTCTTAGGGGCGTCACCTCCGCACGCACACTGCTGCCTCCGCCAGACCGGCCGCCGCCAGCCGGAACCCAGGGCGCCACCCGTGCGCTGATCGCCGCCACATACCCCAGTGGTTGCCGCGCCAGGCTTCTCCGAACCAAGCCACCGTGCCACCGTCTTCCACCAGCTTTGAAATCGCCGGCGACAGCAGGTACACCCGAAACCGCCGATAGCCACGGCGTCACTGCTTCCAGCCAAAACCAGCCTCTACGTCACTGCTTCCAAACACTGCCTTCTTTGCTGCCAGGGCCATCGCCGGTCGTGATGAAACGGCCACCGCGACTCAAACATCGTCGAGACCAGTCGCCGGCCGTCACTGGGGCTCCTTCCCTTTCTCGCGTGCTCTCTCCGGATCCACCCCCGCCGTCATTCTTCAACAGGATCCAGGTGACCGCGACTGGGGCTCTTTTCGCGTGCGGCCCAACTTCACCGTCGCTGCTCGCCGGAGCTCGTCTCTTTCCCGGCGTCCTCACTACCCTTTTCCCATTTTTGTTTATTGATCGGTTTGGCTGCTTTGCTGGGATTGAAAATTACTAGTATGTTGGGTGCATATGATTGTGAGGGACGTCAATTTGCAGGTTGAAGAGGTGAATCTAAAATTGTACTTGAAGTTGGAATGTGGAAATGGATGATAGTGTGGAGGTTGTGGTATCTGGGTTTGAAGATCAAGGATTGGAGATGAGGGGAGAAAATGAAAAGGGGCGTGAGGTCAGGATGAAGAAAACGGAGGGAGTCAGTACCCCCTGGGCCTCTGGAGATGATCACGGGTGTGGTTCAGAGGTGTTTTTAGATGAAAATGATGAAGTTGGTTGTGGGGTGGCATGGATGATGCTCACGGGTATTGGAAATGATTGAAGAAGATGAAGGTGTCGGGGATGAGGGCAGACACTATACGCTGGGTATTTTGATTAATGTGTGAAGTCACAAACTACTATGTAAAGATCAAACATCTTTCATACGCATAACCTCATATATTCACACCCAATTTCACATTCATATCTAAACACGTAAGCAGAAGCATGCATTTCCATCATACACGACCAAGAGTTTAGATAAAGAAAACTCACCTCCGCAGCTTTAAGACTGTCGCAACCGGAATCGCGACGGGACGACGATCCAATAAAAAGAGACATAAATTGAAAAGAGAGATTTTGGAGTCGCCACCATAGTTTATTCTGGAAAACTACGGAAAACCATAAAATGATAAGGCATGGTCAATTAGAACCAGATTCTTGGTTCGGGAGTCGGTTACGTGTAGGGAAGGTATTAGCACCCTACAACGCCTGCCCTAAGGCAGTACCTTTAACTAAATGCGCGAATGTGGATGTGGTTTTCAAAATGTTTAACTTCCCCTTAAAATAAAACTCTAAAGAAACAAACAATATTTTTTTTTAGCTTTTTGGGCCCGACAAGGATTGACCTTGCTCCTACGTATCTCATGCAGAATGAGAAATCAGGGTTACGTAGTTCTTTTAGAAACTATTTGAGAAATTTGTTTGAAAAGTTGTTTGGAAAATTGTTTGGAAAATGATTTGGATTTTTGGGAGAGTGAGCCTGACAAGGACTGGCCTTGCTCCTACGTATCTCCACTTTTGATGGAGAATCAAGGATCACGTAGTTCTGGCTAGCAATATTGATTGTTGTTTGAAAATGTGGATGTTTTTAGTTTTTGAAGATTTTTATATTTTTTGGGTATTTTTTTTATGTAATATTTAGATTATTTTATTTTATTTTTTTTTTTTGCGTAATGAGCACTAGGCTGATGCGTACGATCGCACGAGCACTCACACGGCTTTTTTCTTTGTTTTTTTTTATTGTTTTGCGTAATGAGTACTAGGCTGATGCGTACGATCGCACGAGCACTCACACGGCTTTTATTTCTTTTGTTTTGCGTAATGAGTACTAGGCTGATGCGTACGATCGCACGAGCACTCACACGGCTTTTATTTATTTTATATTTGGGCAATAAGTACTAGGCTGATGCGTACGATCGCACGAGTACTCATACCGAAATTTATTACATTAAATGTTTTTTAAAGTTATATATATTTTTTATTATTTATTATTTTTTTCCTTTTTTTTTTTTTAAAATAAAACAAAATGAACAAAATCACTAAAACAAAGGGGTGGGGGTATCCTACAAGGGGTTACATATAGTAAAATCCAATAAGCATAAAAATAAAATAAAAGCATGAGAACATAAAAATAAGAGTATAGAGATAAGAAAAAAAACCAGAAGTATGATTCAATCAATCAGCTTCAATTTAGGTCCAGGTGACGATATGGGTGCAGTCAGTGAAGTTTGGAAGTGTTACTTGTGAACGCTGACCCAGAACCGTGGCCCATTTCATCTTTTTTTCTTTTTAGTTATTGGCATAAACACATGGGCTTAGGGGGGTGTGGATGAAAAATACATGTGGCAGGCAGTAAAGGTTATTATTTTCTTTATTTTAATTTTTTTTATATATTTTTGTTTAGAAAAGAAACCGGCCTAGCAAATAGATCAAGGGTTTGCCTTGTTTCATAAATTCTCACTCCATTTGATGAAACCCAACTCTGATGCACACCCACGCCGCAGCCTCTGCCGATTCCGGCGTCGATAGCCAACTCCCACCTCGCGACTTTGCCGCCGGCGGTGCGGGTCGCCATCGCAGTCTCAGTCAGCCGCCGCGTCCTGGAGGCCACCGCCGTCTGCCACAGTGCCAGGTTCTCTTCCTTACTTCTTCACGCACAGCCCCGATTCACTGCCGGTGCACGCGACCCACGCCGGCAACCGCTCTGATTCCACCACCAATGGGCTGGGATGCTAACTCCGACTTTTCTCTTTCGAGTTGGGGAAATGATTTCTTTCTTGCAAAGATAGTAGGGGATGATGATGCTCTCGGTGGTGGGTTCAAGAAATATAAGGTTCAATATCTGGTTTGGCTCATGGATTTTTTTGTTTTGCAGTTAATGGTTTTGGGGTTTTTGATAATTGGAAGATGAATTTGGAATTTGGGTGATGAAAAGGAAGTTTCGGAGTGAATATGGTGGTGTTGGCCGTGATTGATGAGGAAGAGATGGGATGAAAGTTATAGGTGTTGGAGGTAAAAAAAATGGAAATATGGTTGGGATGTTACGGATGAGAGGGAACCAGCGCCCCTATACCGTGGTCATGAGTTGTTGGGGCTTGATGTTTGGGTGATAGAAGTCAAGTTGGGATGAGTAGTTACTAGTAGCAGTGGGCGTTTGAGGTGAATGGGGGATGTTATTGTTGCTGATATTGTGGAAGAAGATGATGAAGTTGGTCGTGAGGTGAAAACGAAGAGGGAAGGGATGTGTTTATCATGGGTATTCCCGGGGTCTTAGGTGAGAGGATGCCCCCCCCCCCCCCCCCCCCCCCCCCCCCCCGCTTGGAGCCAGTGCCCCCTTCTCCTTTAAATTATGCAGAAGATGAAACTGTCGGTAGCTTTGGATTGGTGGATTGTCTGTCGGTAGCTCTCATTGGAGGATTAGGAGTGTCGGTAGCTGTGGTTGGAGGGTTGCAGAAATTATTGGGTTGGTGGAAGATTCACGGAATAATTAGGGAATAATTTAGAAGATTGTGGGGGCCGTTGGAATAATTTTGTAGACAAGGTAGACAAAGATCGTGGGAATAATTAAAGGTAGGCCCTTTAAAACAAAGCAAGCACCGAACGTCCGAAAACTTAAATTGGACGAACGCCATACAGCACCATATGACGAACGACCGTTTTCAAAACAAAATAACATCAGGACGTTCGGTAGAGAAAGGGGGCGACCTTGACGAACGGGCAGTAGATGAGCGAGCGCTTTTAAAAACTATTACTGTTTGGACGAGCGCTCGAACTTCATTGAGGTTGAATGGTTTGAGGCCGAACGGCCGAAAAGGCCGAGGTAACTAGGGCGAGCGGCAGACAGGAGGAAGAACGAATTGGACGAGCGGTCGCACAAGGCGAAGGACGAGCGTTCAAAACCGAACGCCGGAAGAAAACAAGCACCAAACGTACGAACGCTGAAGGAGACCGATCGTTCAAATGAAGACCGAACGTTCACTAACAAACAAAGCAAGACCGAACGTTCACTAAGAATAAACCTGACCGAATGTCCAAAACCGAACGCTGAAGACAAATATCATGCAGACCGAGCGTTCAAATGAGACCGAGCGTTCAAGTGAAGACCGAACGCTCATTAAACAATATAAACCGAACGCTCAAAATCAAATGTACACCAATAACGAGCGCCAAAACCGAACGTTCACTAACACAAAAACCGAACGGTAACAAATATGACCGAATGCTTGATGAGGAGGACGAACGTCCAAAATGATAAAATGGCCGAACGGTCGAATAGTGAACGTTTGATGACCGAACGGTTAAAAATGAGGACGAACGTCCTAAAAGAAACAGTGAGGAAGGACGAACGGTTACGGTTGAAGGACGAACGACTACAGTAACAAGGACAAGGACGAACGGTTCAACAGTGGGGAAGGACGAACGGTTGAACATAGGGGAAGGACGAACGACTACAGCAACAAGGACAAGGACGAACGCTCTTTGTTTGGACGAGCGACCTCAGTAGGAAAGGACGAACGCTTGAACAGTTGGGAAGGACGAACGTCACAACAGTGGAGAGAACCGAACGGTCACTGTTTGGACGAACGTCACAACAGTGGAGAGAACCGAACGGTCACTGTTTGGACGAACGTTTTCATCTCCTTTTTTTTTTTTTTTTTTTCTTTTTTTTTTCTTTTTATTTTATTTTATTTATTATTTTATTTATTTTTTATTATATACATTTTTTTTCAATTTTTCTTTTTTATGAGAAGAATACAATAAAACAAAATTATTTAGTCAATCCGGACGAAATTGAGTGTTGACAAAGACGTTTCTCCTTCTGAGTTCTCCTCCTTCTCTCCGCTGTGAATGCTACCTCTTGTCCCTTCTGAACCTCCTCCTTCTCTCTGCTGTGAATGCTACCTCTTGTCCCTTCTGAACCTCCTCCTTCTCTCTGCTGTGAATGCTACCTCTTGCCCCTTCTGAATCTTTGGCTTCCTCTCTCTGGTGCGAATGGAAATATGGACGTTGGCTGTGAGGTTAAGATGCGAATGGAAATATGGACGTTGGCTGTGAGGTTAAGATGTTGGGTATGGGGATGGGCAATAGTCGAACAATAGGCGGAAGGGGTGCATGGCTATGGTGACCGGTGTATATGGATGAAGGTGATGACTGGGTGCGGATAGGTGGTGGACTCTTCCGTGTTAGTAGTGGCCTTCGAGAGCAATCTCAGAAGTGATGAAAAAACTGGAGTCCTCCCTGTTTAGCTAAGTCTTCCCTCTTCTTCCCTGCTGCCCTCCTCATCAGCATGTTAGTGTGGTCCAAGCTTCCCCTCCCAATGAAGAAAGGCCCAAGATAATGGGTTCCCCATGTTCCCAAGAATGTTCCCTCTATTGGATGGTGTAAAAGACCACTTTGCAGAGTTCCAATGGCAGCTTCAGGTGAACACCCGTGGCAGACAACTCCAAGAGTGAATGTGCCAGATGATTCCCAGAAATCCAATGCTTGGCCCAAGAAATCCCCTGGACGCTCGTCAAACAGAAAATGATAACGAAAACGAACGATCGTTCTCATTACACGACCGAACGCTCTAAAACTCTCCAACGTCTAAAACCGAACGTCCCAAAACCGAACGTCCAAAAACCGAACGCTCACGGAGAAATCCAATAGACCGAACGTTCGCAAGGTAAGGCTGAGAAAAACCGAACGCTCACAACGTGTTAATTCAGAACCAAATTAAGGACGAAACGGTACAACAAAGATAGGACGAGCGCTCCAAAACCTGGACGAACGTTAACAATTTGGACGAGCGCTACAACAGTGATAGGACGAGCGCTCTAAACCGAGGACGAACGTTTACTCTTTGGACGAGCGCTCCAAAACGAGGACGAACGTTTACTATATGGACGAGCGCTACAACAGTGATAGGACGAACGTCCTCACTATGACCGAACGCTTAGAGAAAGCTTTACTATTTGGACGAGCGTCGCGAACCAAGAACGAACGTCCAGAATAAGATCGAACGAACGCTTTACTATTTGGACGAGCGTCCCAATACCCCATGTGCCGAACGCTCGCTCAAAACAAAAACGAACGAACGCTCAGATTATACGAACGAACGCTCTACTATTTGGACGAGCGTCGCGAACAAAGAACGAACGTCCAGAAGAAGATCGAACGAACGCTTTACTATTCGGACGAGCGTCCCAATACCCCAAGTGCCGAACGCTCGGTCAAAACATAAAGCGAACGAACGCTCAAATTGTATGAACGCACCCTCTAAAACATTGAAACACACGGACCGAACATTCACAAACCAAAAACGAACGTCCAGAAACCAAGAACGAACGTATATCAGAAGATAGAACGTTCAAAGAACGCTTTACTATTTGGACGAGCGTCGCAACAGTGATAAGACGAGCGATCGCACAGAGCGAACGACGAAACCGAACGCCAGAGGACGAATGTTTGAAAGTTGGAACCATCAGGACGAACGATTAAGACGCTCCTTACGAGTGAGAATGAGCGGCAGAGGATGGGGACGCCACCCATGCCGAACGCTCGTTAAGACAAAATACCGAACGCTCAAAACACGCTTTACTATTTGGACGAGCGTCCAAATACTCCAACTGTCGAACGCTCGCTCAAAACAAAAAACGAACGAACGCTCAAATTATGAACGAACGCTCTACTATTTGGACGAGCGTCGCGATACTCCAAATGCCGAACGCTCGCTCAAAACAAAAACGAACGAACGCTCAGATTATATGAACGAACGCTCTACCATTTGGACGAACGTCGCAACAGTGATAAGACGAGCGCTCGAAACCGAGGACGAACGTCCTCAATAAACAGTATGACCGAACGCTCTTTCTTCTTTCCCCCATTGAATTTTTATTATTATTATTATTATTTTATTTATTTATTTATTTTTTTTTTATTTTTATTATATTTTTTTGCAAATAAATTTTATTAATCTACCCGGACGAAATTGAGTGTTGACAGCTGCCCCTCTTTACTTAGATTTTACTAGATCATATGACAAACAGAGTTTTCATATTATCAAAGTAAAAGATAAGTAAAGATAAAAACACTAATTTCGTTCGGGTTTCAAGATAAAGAAAGAAAACAAGTGGGGAATAAAACAAATGAACAGAGTTGAGAGCAATGAGGTGTGACAACCTCGTGGACGGTGTGCCCACCCCATGGGTGGTGAGTGAAAAAATCCGAAATTGATCGGGTCCGACCATTGCCAAGCAGAGGGCCGTTGGAAAAAACTAAAATTTGGATTCGACCATTGCCATGCAGAGGGTCATTTTGAAAATTAAAATCTGGACTTGACCATTGCCATGCAGAGGGTCGTTTGAAAAAGTAAAAATTTGGACTGACCATTGCCAAGCAGAGGGTCATTTGGAAAGTTTGAAATGTGGATCGACCATTGCCATGCAGAGGGTCGTTTGAAAAAAGTAAAAATTTGGACTGACCATTGCCGAGCAGAGGGTCATTTTGAAAAGTTTGAAATTTGGACCGACCATTGCCATGCAGAGGGTCGTTTGAAAAAGTAAAAATTTGGACTGACCATTGCCAAGCAGAGGGTCATTTGAAAAAGTAAAAATTTGGACTGACCATTGCCAAGCAGAGGGTCATTTGGAAAGTTTGAAATGGGGATCGACCATTGCCATGCAGAGGGTCGTTTGAAAAAGTAAAAATTTGGACTGACCATTGCCAAGCAGAGGGTCATTTGGGAAAATTTGGACTGACCATTGCCATGCAGAGGGTCATTTGAAGAAAAAAAAAATGGACTGACCATTGCCATGCAGATGGTCGTTTTTGAAAAATTGGACTGACCATTGCCACGCAGAGGGTCATTAAAATCTGGACTTGACCATTGCCACGCAGAGGGTCATTTGAAAAATTAAAATTTGGACTGACCATTGCCATGCAGAGGGTCATTTGGAAAATTTGGACTGACCATTGTCATGCAAATGGTCGTTTGAAAAATTTGGACTGACCATTGCCATGCAGAGGGTCGTTTTGAAAAAATTGGACTGAAATCGTTGTACTATCCTTTTGAGAAATTCTCTTGTGCGTTAAGGATTTTCGAAAAATACCTTGCTTATTACGAAATGCATGATGTAATGTCATGAGGGTGCATGAATGCATGAACACACGCATCCTTCTTTTCCTGTTCCTCTCTTTTTTCTTTCCCTTTTTTTAGCACCCTTCTCTTAATTAGACTGCCCATGTTTGGAACTCGTTGTCAAACATCGTCATCAAACTTGATGTACGTTCAAAACGTAACCATAGAGAAAATGGCAAGAGACTGTGAGCCCTCTAATGAGAAAGAGGAAGGTGTGACCATGAGTTCAAATTCTCTTTATCGCTTCCTGCAATCCAATTGGGCTTGAACCCGGGAAGGTGAGGAGAAATATGGACAAGAAGTAGATAGCTGAATGATTGTATGTGGAGCTAACATTTGTGTTCTCCTTACCTAGGGAGGTATGGTTAGCGTGGAAATGTGTAAGGCCCCCAAGACTGCCCCAACTTTGCTGTGTAGGCGAAAAGGTTTGGGTAGGAAGGACTGCCCCAATTGGTTTGATTTTCTTTCGTATGCTGCTGGCCGGCTGGCAAAGAGATCCCTTCTTCCTGAGACATTACTTTTTTTTCATTTTCAATTTTTGGACAAATTGCAAGTCATCACACATTATCGCAAAATTAAGCTTTATGAAAATTTGAGCAAACATTATTCAATCCGTGTGGACTTTATTTGGCTTGTAATGTGGCTAGGGCTAGAAGGTATCAAAAGAAAGGGTTAAAGGTCCAAATGAATGCTTATCAGATACATTTTTTGAAACAAGGGTTGTCATCTAGCATTGTGTCAACTATTTGACATTTTGAGCACTTTGCTTTCTTTTTTTTTTTTTTTTTTTTTTTTTTTTTTGAACTCCATTTTTTCATTTTTTTTTACTTTGTGATTTTTTGTTCTTTTTTTTTGTTTTTTCTTTGTTCACTCTTCTTGATGAAATTTCTTCGTTTAATCATTGAGTACTCTTCATTTGCATCATGAGTTGACTCCTACCTGATGACAACCCCTGCTTGGGGATAATTTTGAAAAGGATTTATCTTTGGCTCAAACAGGGTAACAACGGATTTATTAGTGTGTTTTTTTTTTGGATAAAGAAAGGAGGCCACACATCATTTTGAACTCTGATTGCTTTATTTTCAAAAGGTTAATTCTACGATTGGGTGACCTCAGCATGAGTCCTTTTTGAAAGTTCTTTTGTTTGTCTCAAGGGATTTGAGGATCACCCTACTAGCGCAAACGAGGAAAATTTTGGCCAGGCCAACCTGCCCCCAGTGTTATATTCACGACAATCCTTTATTTTGAAAGGAAATGAAAAATGTTATGGGCTCAATGCGATATGAAAGAGGATGCTTTAACGAGAAATGAATACAAGTCGCCCCGGAAACCCTAAATCAGGAGAAGACCCCACATCTTTGCCATTTCAAGTTTTTTTTTTTTTTTTTTTTTTTTTTTTAGAACGTACTATGTCCTAGACACCTTAATTGACAACGAATTCAACATCTGCATTTTTATTCTCTCTCTTTTTTTTTAGTCTTCCACGACATCCCTCATGAACGAGCTTGTGCCAACCGAAAATACCCGCGATGCCTTTACTCATGTGTGCTTAATTATCATTTCTTTTATTTTCCCTTATTTACCTAAAAGCTCAGCGCGACATGCAATATTTCAATAAGCGTGCGAACAAAAAAATGAATGAAACCGTGCAGTATTTATTGAATGAAATAACACAGAGTACAACGAACTGTAAAGATCATGTCAATATCCCTTAACAGCATTCCCCCATCACGGAATCATCATGCGTAAAACTTTTTGACCGCATCCGAATTAACCGGTAATGGTAACTCCTCTCCATCCATCCTCGTGAGAATTAGTGCCCTGCCAGAGAATGCTTTCTTCACTACGAATGGCCCTTCATAATTCGGGGTCCACTTGCCTCTATGACCCTTTTGTACAGGCGAGATCTTCTTCAACACCAGCTCGCCTTCGTGGAATTCTCTTGGATGCACCCTCTTGTCAAATGCGTTTTTTATTCTCCTTTGGTACAATTGTCCACGACACACTACCGTTAACCTTTTTTCTTCGATGAAATTGAGCTGATCAAATCGAGCTTGAACCCACTCAGCTTCCTCTAGTTGGGTTTCCATCAACACTCGTAAGGATGGAATTTCCACCTCAAACGGAAGTACTGCTTCCATCCCATACACAAGCGAGAAAGGTGTTGCCCCAGTTGATGTTCGTACCGATGTGCGATATCCATGTAGAGCGAAAGGAAGCATTTCGTGCCAATCTTTATAGGTGACCACCATCTTTTGTACAATTTTCTTAATATTCTTATTGGCAGTGGACGGTAAGGAGAAGAATTGTGATGATGAATCTTGAATTCCTCACATAACTCTGTCATCATCTGGTTGTTCAGGTTAGTGGCATTATCAGTGATAATTCTGTTAGGGAGCCCGTATCTACAGATCAACTCCCTTTTTATGAATCTGGTCACCACCTTTCTAGTCACGTTTGCATAAGAAGCAGCCTCCACCCATTTGGTGAAGTAATCGATCGCGACTAGTATGAAACGATGTCCATTTGACGCCTTCGGCTCTATAGCTCCGATGACATCTATCCCCCACATCGAAAACGGCCATGGTGCAGACAACACGTTCAGAGTAGTGGGTGGCACATTGATATTATCCGCATACTTCTGACATTTCTCACACTTTCTCACATGTGTGCAACAATCGCTTTCCATGGTCAGCCAAAAATAACCAGCTCTCAATATCTTCCTGGCCATCGAGTGCCCGTTCATGTGGGTGCCAAAAGTGCCCTCGTGCACTTCTCTCAATATCAGCTCAGCCTCCTTTGCATCCACGCATCTGAGGAGGACCATGTCGTGATTTCTCTTGTATAAAATATCCCCACTCAAGATAAAATTGCCAGCCAATCTTCTTAGCGACCTCTTATCGTTTTCAGACACCTTCTCAGGGTATTCTCGTGTCTTAAGATAATGCTTGATATCAAAATACCAAGGCTTACCATCTAATTCCTCCTCGATGAAATGACAATATGCTGGCTCCACATGACTTTTCATTTTAATCATTGGTAAGTTTGCATCTTGGTCAACTTCAAACATTGACGACAAGGTAGCCAAGGCGTCTGCCAATTGATTTTCTTCTCGAGGTATATGGTTAAACGTGATGGAATCGAAATACTCCATTAATCCACTGATGTAAACCTGGTAGGGAATTAATTTTGTATCCCTAGTCTCCCATTCTCCCTTCAACTGGTGGATGACCAAAGCTGAATCTCCGTATACATCTAGAACTCTTGCCTTAGATTCGATTGCCGCCCGAATACCCATAGCACAAGCCTCATATTCTGCAATGTTATTCGTACAATTAAAACACAACCTTGCTGTCATCGGTATATACTGCTTTCGTGGAGAAACAAGCACTGCCCCTATTCCATGTCCCATCACATTCGAGGCTCCGTCGAATAATACTGTCCATGCTTTTTCGTCTCGGTCTTCTTTGTTCTCTTCTAGTAGAGCCATGATGTCTTCATCGGGAAATTCAGGTTGCATTGGTTGATAATCACTAATGGGTTGATGAGCCAGATATTCTGCTAGAGCACTACCCTTGATGGATTTCTGAGTAACATATACGATGTCATATTCTGACAATAGCATCTGCCACCGAGCTATCCTTCCAGTGAGAGCAGGCTTTTCAAAAATAAACTTGATAGGATCCATCTTGGATATCAACCATGTAGAGTGACTCAACATGTATTGCCTTAGGCGATGAGCAGCCCATGCCAATGCACAACAAGTTCGCTCTAACGATGAATATCGTTGTTCACACTCTGTGAATTTCTTGCTCAAGTAATATATTGCATGCTCCCTTTTTCCAACTTCATCATGTTGACCCAATACGCAACCCATTGACCTTTCCAATACAGTTAAGTACAAAATGAGTGGTCTTCCTGGCTCTGGTGGGCGTAGTACGGGAGGGTTCCGTAAGTATTGTTTGACTCTCTCGAAAGCGGCCTGACAATCCTCATTCCACACCACAGCTTGATCCTTCCGTAACAACTTGAACAATGGTTCACAAGTAGCAGTTAATTGGGAGATGAATCTAGCAATGTAATTCAATCTACCCAAAAACCCTCGAACCTCCTTCTCTGTCCTGGGCGCCGGCATTTCCGTTATTGCTCTTACTTTGTCAAGATCAACTTCTATCCCTCTTTGGCTGACGATAAAGCCCAACAATTTTCCAGACTTTACTCCAAACGTACATTTGGCCGGGTTTAACCTCAGTTTGTACTTTCTCAATCTCTCGAATAACTTTCTTAAGTTGAGGACGTGTTCTTCTTCCGATTCAGACTTTGCAATCATGTCATCCACATAAACTTCGATCTCCTTGTGCATCATATCATGGAAAAGTGCCACCATCGCCCTTTGATATGTTGCCCCGGCGTTCTTGAGCCCGAAAGACATCACCTTATAACAAAAGGTCCCCCACAAAGTGATGAAGGTCGTCTTTTCCATGTCCTCAGGCGCCATCTTAATCTGATTATACCCCGAGAAACCATCCATGAATGAAAACAGCGAGTACTTGGCTGTATTGTCAACTAAAGTGTCGATGTGTGGTAACGGGAAATTATCCTTCGGACTTGCACGATTCAAATCACGATAGTCGACGCACATTCGAACTTTCCCATCTTTCTTAGGCACCGGTACAATATTCGCCACCCATTGTGGGTATTTCGCCACAGCCAGAAATCCTGCGTCGAATTGCTTCTGTACCTCTTCCTTAATTTTCAATGACATTTCTGGTTTCATTCTTCTTAGTCTTTGCTTGACCGGAAGGCATTCCTGCTTAAGTGGGAGCTTATGTTGCACAATATCGGTATCCAACCCTGGCATGTCATTGTAAGACCAAGCGAACACATCCTTAAATTCCCTTAGTAGGGCTCGCAGCCCTTCCCTCACTTCCTTTTTCATGCCAGTGCCGATTTTTACTTCCTTTATCTCTCCTTCCTCTCCCAAGTTGAGCTCTTCAACATCCTCCTGATGGGGTTTTATCTCTTTAGACTCTTGTTCCACTAATCTCAAGAGCTCTGGAGAGGGTTCCGGATCATATTCGTAATCATCTTCCGTATTATCGACAGGGTGCTCAAAATTTGGAATATCGACATTGTTATTTTCGAAAATTTCATTGTCATATCTGCATTATTTGAATTTATGAAAAAGAGAATAAATAAAAGGGAGAACCAATGACGAATGCAAAATGATGATAAAACACAAACAAACACAATTTGATTATCACGCTGAGCATAAGAACTAAACGTCAACCCGTACGTCTTGAATCCTAAAGCCCCGGGTGAAGCTATAGGATTAATTAAAACTATTACATTTCATTCATATTAAGCATCACGGGTAGACTCAGAGTTTCCCAATTGTTGAGTGGTGCAGCTGGGGAGCAAGCCCGCACGAAACTTGAGCATTCAGAGCTATCTTCATCCTCCACGGCGGCTATATGGCCCGCGTTGATCCATCCAGCACTACGAAAGCTCTCCTTGATGTCACGAATACCAATCTTTTCCACCCGAGGTTCACGCCTTTCTACACGAGCTAGACCGCGCTCTCTCCTTTCTTCCATCAGCCTTCGTTTGTCCTCTTTGTTGGGCTTGTAACCTAGACCGTATCGGTTTCTATTCTCAACGACCTTTAGGGGGAAAGTTCGCCCCTGCCCATGCTTGCCTAAACCTCTACCAGGTATATACCCCTCTTTCAGCAAGACCTTGACCATCATGATAGAAGCACGTGACAAATGCGGGCTTACTAGGAATGGTTCCACATAGGCATTTCCCACGATCTCCAATGACTGGAAGGCTGTTTCAAGAGCTTCCTCGGCCACCTCAACATATCGCGTGGACGATGGTCCGCTCACAAGGAGGTCCTCCTCTCCTGATATAATCACCAGCTTATCTCCCATGACGTATTTCAGCTTTTGGTGTAGTGTGGAAGGCACAACTCCTGCGGAATGGATCCACGGGCGACCCAACAAACAACTATAAGCCGGGAGGATATCCATAACTTGAAAGGTCACTTGAAAGACACAAGGACCGACTTGAACAGGCAATTCAATTTCTCCCATCACCACCCTTTTACTGCCATCAAATGCCCTCACAATCATAGAGCTTGGCCTCATATGTATTCCATCACATGGTAGCTTCTCCAATGTCGATTTTGGCATGACATTGAGAGAGGAACCATTGTCCACCAAGACACGCGCTATAACGTGATCTAAACATTTCACTGAGACATGAAGAGCCTTGTTATGACCTTTCCCCTCAGTGGGTATCTCCTCATCAGTAAAGGTGAGGTAATTATTAGCGATGATGTTGCCGACGATGCCCTCAAACTTGTTCAACGAAATACCATGCTCGACATGAGCCTCACTGAGTACTTTCATCAACAACTTTCTGTGAGAGGTAGAATGCATAAGCAATTCTAACAAGGAAATCCGAGCGGGCATGCGATTCAACTGCTCCACTACTTTATACTCACTCTGTTGAATGAATTTTAAAAATTCGCAGGCCTCTTCTTCAGATATTTCTTTCTTTTCTTCCTCGTTAGGGGTCTCCTCTACCTGCGCGCCCTTTCCTTTTAAGACCTCCCTAGCCTTCGCGGTCATTGTTGTTTCATTATTATTGGTCCCCTCTTTTGTCACCATTGGTGACGCGAAGATTCGACCACTTCTCGTCATCCCACCTACGCCTGTTATGTTCTCAACGGCCGAATCTGCGCCTTTTCCCTCATTTAACACACGTGCTTCATACGTCCAAGGGACAGCCTTCTCGCTTTTGTAAGGAAAGGGAGAGGGCGCCCGAATGATGACAGACGGCCTTTCTTCAGTCACTGGCACAGGGGTAGTTCTAGTGAAATGGATCACCAATGGCTCAGGCAAAGTCACGTCGGATTCCCCGCCGATTTGTGCGAACACTTCACCCTCCTTATCCTTGCAGCGTACTTGCATTAAACTTCTATCCAGCAAGTCCTGTAAAATATCTTCAAATTCACCACATTCCTCAATAGAGTGTCCATCGTCTGGATGAAGTGCGCATGTTACATCCTCGTCACAATCGCCTTTTAAAAGGCCCACCTTTATCAACGCCTTAAAGATAAGTTTCCTAGAACTTTGGATTTCATCCGCGTATCTTATCAGCTCATGTTTTTCATTCTCGACGGCATTTGTCGAGGCACTCCCATGCCCAGCAAGCGGATTAGTCTCGACTCTAGGTTTATCTTCTTCAAACTTTAACCACCCCGAGTTGATTAAAGTCTGTACTTTGTGTTTAAAAGCCAGACACCTCTCAGTTGAGTGACCAACACCTCCCCCATGGTAACTACATTTGGCTTCTGCATCATAACCCCTAGGGTACGGAGGTTGCACGGGCTTCATCGGGCAAATGGCAACCAAACCCCTTTTGATGAGATGGGGTAACAATTCTGTATAAGTTGTAGGGATAGGGGTGAAATTAACAAATTGGTTCCTTCTCGGGTAAGCGTTTTGGCCCGCATTCTGATTTGGCCCTGCAATTGCCCCAGCCCTCCAAGTATCAGTTGAGGGTAATGGCGGTTGACAATACCCCTGTTGTTGTTGAGGCCTGGCTTGATGAGCAAACGCCGCATTGGCTGCATAAGGGGGTTGCCCCGCATATGGTCGGAAGCTATGAGTGGGAGCTCGACCTCCCCACGCAGGCATTGCCGATGCTGCATGCACATCCCCTTCCTTCTTCTTTCCCACATTGAAATTGGGTTTTTTGTAATTCGCAGTTGCGGGCGAACTGTATGCAATTTTCCCACTTTTAACCCCAATTTCTATCTGTTCCCCTATTATAATGATATCGGCGAAATTAGCAGATACATTCGCGACCATGTGCTCGTAAAATGGCGGCTGGAGAGTGTTCACAAACATTGCCACCACCTCCCTGTCATACAAAGGCGGCTCAACTTGTGCAGCTAACTCTCTCCACCGTTGGGCATATTCCTTGAAAGTTTCGTTGCCCTTCTTTGACATATTTTGCAGCTGCAGTCGATCCGGTGCGATGTGCGTGTTGTATATATATTGCTTTATAAAGGCGTCTGCCAGGTCCGCCCAGCAACGGATTCGAGACGGCTCAAGATGGGTGTACCAGTTCAATGCTACCCCGGCCAAACTGTCTTGAAAAAAATGGATGAGTAGCTTATCATCGTAAGCGTACGCAGCCATCTTTCTACAGTACATGGTCAGATGGCTTTTCGGGCATGTATTACCTTTGTATTTCTCGAACTCCGGCGTTTTAAATTTGTGCGGTATCATCACCCCGGGAACCAGGCTCAGTCTTGCAACGTCTCCGAACCCAAAGCTTTCCACTCCTTCTATGGCTCTAAGTCTTTCTTCCAGAAGTTCCAACTTATTTTTAGTTCCAACGAAGCTATCCAATCCCCTAACTGTTGTGGTATGCGGCGCACGCCCGGCTGAAGGATCCTCCTTGACCATTACGTGTGGCACTATAGTTACCCGCGTTCCCTCCACTACGGTCGACTCATTCGTAGTTATTGGTGCCGAAACTAGGACAGGGCCCTGAGTACCGATGGGCGGTCCACTGATGATTTGGGGGAAAGAGAAAGACGCATCTTCTGCTTCCGAGTAATCTCCCATAGGGGGAGTGTATCCTGGGGGAAGGCCATACATCGGGAACGAAATCGATGGGCTCAAAGCGTTAAGCTTTGGGGGATAAGGGGGGATATTCCCTTCGATTCGTGCTGACGAGGACTCTCCCGCAGTCTTAAGAGATTCTAGAGCAGTAAGGATCTGACCCATCTGGTCCTTCAGCTGACTGATATCGGCTTTGATAACTTCGTGGGCTTCCTCCCAATCTTCCATAATTCTTGAATTGGCCCGGGTTCTGTAGGGATGTCGTGGAAATTTAGCCGTTGTCCCTCACTCGTACTGCTTTATTATTTTAATCGAATTAAATTAGATGAGAATGAGATATGCTAAAGAAAAATATGATGCATGCTAGTGAAGGGTGGAAATCACAGGATCACGATAACATCAATGATGGAAATTAACACAAGTTGGTACCAAACGAACATTTTGCACCTTTCATTTAAAGAAAAATTCAGTTCAATACATTGCCTAAAGGCACAAAATACAATAGTCTCATTTACACATCACCCCTAAGCTCGAACGATGAAAGATTTCATCTCGCCTACCAACCATTTACAATGATTAATAAAAAGTTTGATTTCTTCCGGCGGGTTACAAAAGTGGATACTAGCTTCAGCGGCCAACACCATCTTGGGGATGTCCTCAATTGCTCCGTTTGCCAACATAGCCAATTGAGAAAAACTCCCCTTCCAGTGCTTCACAGCCTCTTCTTGCTCTGCGATGTGATCTTCCATTCGCTTCACCAACGCCCGATGCCTTCCTTCAAATTCTGTCGACCTCCACCGTTCCTCCTGTTCCTTAATATACTCCTCCATTTGTTTTATAAGAGTTCGATGCTCTTCTTCTGCTTCTGCTAGCTTCCAACGTTCCTTGTTCATATCCGCCTCAAAAGTCATGGCCATTTCCTTCATCTCGTGCCCCGCTCTTTCTACCTGAATCTGCGCTTCTCTTAGCCTTTTCAAGGCCTCTCGTTTATCTCTTTTGGCCTCTTCGTAGAGGCACTTCCACTGTTTTCCCTCTTCTAACGCCGCATTTTTTTCTTTCCTTCTCATGGCCAGCTCTTTGCTTGCGGCTGCAAGATCTTGTTTTAATCGGAATGTGTAATCTCTCTCGGCCTTTTGATTTCTGACAATTTCTTCATAGGCCTGTGCTTGTTCTTCTTTGCCATTCCTCATATCAATAAGATCATTGCGCGCAGTTTGTAATTCCTTTCCTAACCTAGCATTCCTCTCCCTCAATTTTTTTACTTCTTCCTTCAATTCTTTCATCTCTTCACTCTCTAGGTCTCGGGAGGGCTCTTCATTAACCGGCTGATCACTGATTGGCTTGAAAGGCAATTTGACTTCCCTCACCCTCTCCAGGATCCACGTATGATAACTAACTTTGCTGTCCACCACTCCCAGCCTTAGGTCCCTTTCCGCTCGCACAACGCTTTTCCAAGCACTTCTAACTTTCCTCAGTGTCTCAGTGAAGTGTCCATCCTCATAATAGATGAATAGCGTTGTGAGGTAGTCCGGTGAGGGTGCCCCCTTCATGGGATGTCCGAATTGCCTTTGAACCAACACAGGGTTATAATTGATGCAATATCGGGTACCTATGAGGGGTACATTGGGAAAGTTGCCACAATGATAGATAGAGGGCTTAACCGCAAGCCAAGGAAAACGCCACTTTACTTTTCCTCCATTCAAACCGGCAAAGAATTGGGCCCACTCATTTCCCCCTTTGTCTTTAAGCCCCTGGTGTGACGGATCTTCTGACGAACACCTGCCATCAACCGACCCTTTACATACACGCATAGTCATCCATGCATACAGCGCCGGCAAACAACACAGAATTCTCTTCCCTTTCCTCTCATGGCAAAAACTCATGGTCCCGTAGACATCCGCGAGGACTGCAGTCACAGGATTCTCCAATCTCGTCTTTCTCGCCACGAAGACATCTATTGCGGTATAATCCACAAAGTCTTCTATTTTGGGGAATAAAACCACGCCGTATATGGTGAGAGCTAGCACATCCATAAAAGTCTCCCAGTCTTCCTTATCAGCCAGATGGTGTAGGTACTGTTCCAAATATCCTTGTGTCAGTCCACGTACCTGATTCCTTGTTACCATCCTGTCTTCAAGTTCCTTGAGAGGTACTTTCATTATAGCGGCAATGGTAGGGATAGCGGTGTGATGCTCTGAATGCTGGTACGGAGTGGTACCCTCTAGTGGCAATCCTAGGATGCGCTCGAACTCCTCTACAGTTGGCGCCAGCTGAAAATCTTGGAAGGTGAAGCATCTTAGTGGAGAGTCGTAATACTGTGCTAGGGCTGTGATAGCAGGCAACTGTACCTCAACTTCCATTAGGCTCAACAAGTCTCCATACCTCTTCTTGAAAGCTCCTCTTTTTATGGTCTTTAGTCGTTTGCCTAAACTTATGAGCCCTGACAGATTTCCCCCATGAATCCTCAGGCGGGGTTTCTTCCTTAAAATGATAGAACCAGTCTGTGGTGTGGCACCAGAACTCGTATCAACTTCCATCCAGTGAGACCTCAAGTGAACACCTGTGATTTCCCCTAAAACCAGCACGTCACCCAATGATGTATGAATATGATGCATGAAAATACAGTGAAGTAAAAACAATATGATGAACAAAAACGCATGCATGGTATGAGAATGCAAAGTCATTATTATTATTTTTTTGAAAAAGAACAAACAGTGTGAGAGTTACAGGTATATACATTTCTCCCTTTGTGCCCTAATAGAGGTTCAACGCTTTGGAGTTCAAGGTCAAGTATATGCAATCTCACAAGGATGGTACCCTGAACCTAAAGATCAATGGTCACTAGAGCTATGGCTCTTTTCATCGTTTCTCCACAACAGTCAGAGTAATCAACTAGATGTGGAGACACAAATGAAGAGAACAGACTCTAGCTGGGGTTCTCACGATAGCCAAACAGGAAGTATGTCCCAAGTGGCACCGCTACACAACCCCTCTATTTCTATGTTGCACTCAGACCCGGGTATAGGGTCCCACTCATGATATGCATAATGTGTGTGTGTGAAAGGAGAATGCAATTGTACACCCCAAACCCTCACCTGCAAAACAACCAGAAAATTCCCAGGCAGATATAACATGCTTTCTATCCTAGGGTTCAATGTAATCAAAACAAACACATATACAATTATGACAAATATCAAACAAAGATAAAGAAAAGAAAGGGAAGAAAAACACAAAGAAAAACCACATTAAATTCGCACATCTAATTAAATGGCCTGACTCTCTGGCTTCCCCAGTGGAGTCGCCATCTGTCGCAACCGGAATCGCGACGGGACGACGATCCAAAAAGAAACGGGTTTGGAAAAGAGATTTGGAGTCGCCACCATAGTTTATTCAGGAAAACTACGGAAAAACCATAAGATAATAAGACACGGTCCATGAAAACCAGATTTTGGGTTCGGGAGTCGGTTACGTGTAGGGAAGGTATTAGCACCCTACAACGCCCGCCCGAAGGCAGTACCTTTAACTAAATGCACGAATATGATGTGGTTTTCAAAATGTTTAACTAGTCCCTAAAATAAAATTCTAAATAAACAAAATATATTTTTTAGTTTTTCGGGCCCGACAAGGATTGACCTTGCTCCTACGTATTCTCATTCAAAATGAGAAATCAGGGTTACGTAGTTCTTTTTGAAACTGTTTGAGAAATTTGTTTGGAAATTGCTTGGAAACTTGTTATGGATAATTTGGATTTTTGGGAAATGAACCTGACAAGGACTGGCCTTGCTCCTACGTATCTCCACTTTTGATGGAGAATCAAGGATCACGTAGTTCTGGCCAGGCAATATTGTTTGTTGATTGAAATTGTTGATGTTTTTGGTTTTTTGAAGATTTTATATGTTTTTGGTATTTTATATTTAAGCAAGATAAAAGGGTTCTTAGCACAAGGACGATGCGAGCGATCACACGTGTGCTTAATCTTTAAAACATATTTTTATAATTTTTATTTATAGAAAGGAAAAAGGTTCTAGCACAAGGACGATGCGAACGATCACACGTGTGCTTAACCTTTAAAACATATTTTTTTGTAATTTTTATTTACAGAAAAGAAAAAGGTTTTAGCACAAGGACGATGTGAACGATCACACGTGTGCCTAACCTTTTAAAACTTATTTTTCGTGTTTTATTTTTGTAAAAAAGAGAAACCTTTTAAAACTTATTTTTTGTGTTTTATTTTTGTAAAAAGAGAGGAAAAGATTTTCAGCACAAGGCCTACGCGAGCGGTCGCACGTGTGCTTAAACCTTTTCAAAATATTTTTGTAATTTTCATTTAAGAAAGAGAAGAAAGTTTTAGCACAAGGACGATGCGAGCGATCACACGTGCGCTTAACCTTTAAAACGTATTTTTTTGTAATTATATTTAAGAAAGAGAAAAGGTTTCAGCACAAGGACGATGCGAACGATCACACGTGTGCTTAAACCTTTAAAACGTATTTTTGTAATTATATGTATATAAATATTTTATTTTTTAAAACAAATAGATACTTAGAATAAATAAATAAAATAAAATAAGAACAATAAAAACAAATAACAACAATAGAAATGATAAAAACAAAACAAATAGAGAGGGTGCCGAAATGAGAAAGTGGGGCTGCAGATCGAAATTGGGGGTCATTTGACTTGTAGAAACGGAATGGGGTGTGAATGGGAAGTGGGGGTGCGTTTCGTGTTTGCTGGTCCAATTCCCCTTTCTCTTTTTATTTGCTCGGAGTAGGCCTAAGCCCAGACGAAAATGGGTGTGAATGGAGTGCGCGTGTGGCGGGAAGAAAAAAAGGAAGCAACCCACACCAGGCCCAAGGCCAATTGATCCCAATCAGAAACCGCATTAGGGTTCCCCAACTTCAACTCATTTTTCCATTCAGACTTTGCACGCTTAGGGTTTTCCTCTTCCGCATAGGACCAAAGGAGTCTTAGGGGCGTCACCTCCGCACGCACACTGCTGCCTCCGCCAGACCGGCCGCCGCCAGCCGGAACCCAGGGCGCCACCCGTGCGCTGATCGCCGCCACATACCCCAGTGGTTGCCGCGCCAGGCTTCTCCGAACCAAGCCACCGTGCCACCGTCTTCCACCAGCTTTGAAATCGCCGGCGACAGCAGGTACACCCGAAACCGCCGATAGCCACGGCGTCACTGCTTCCAGCCAAAACCAGCCTCTACGTCACTGCTTCCAGACACTGCCTTCTTTGCTGCCAGGGCCATCGCCGGTCGTGATGAAACGGCCACCGCGACTCAAACACCGTCGAGACCAGTCGCCGGCCGTCACTGGGGCTCCTTCCCTTTCTCGCGTGCTCTCTCCGGATCCACCCCCGCCGTCATTCTTCAACAGGATCCAGGTGACCGCGACTGGGGCTCTTTTCGCGTGCGGCCCAACTTCACCGTCGCTGCTCGCCGGAGCTCGTCTCTTTCCCGGCGTCCTCACTACCCTTTTCCCATTTTTGTTTATTGATCGGTTTGGCTGCTTTGCTGGGATTGAAAATTACTAGTATGTTGGGTGCATATGATTGTGAGGGACGTCAATTTGCAGGTTGAAGAGGTGAATCTAAAATTGTACTTGAAGTTGGAATGTGGAAATGGATGATAGTGTGGAGGTTGTGGTATCTGGGTTTGAAGATCAAGGATTGGAGATGAGGGGAGAAAATGAAAAGGGGCGTGAGGTCAGGATGAAGAAAACGGAGGGAGTCAGTACCCCCTGGGCCTCTGGAGATGATCACGGGTGTGGTTCAGAGGTGTTTTTAGATGAAAATGATGAAGTTGGTTGTGGGGTGGCATGGATGATGCTCACGGGTATTGGAAATGATTGAAGAAGATGAAGGTGTCGGGGATGAGGGCAGACACTATACGCTGGGTATTTTGATTAATGTGTGAAGTCACAAACTACTATGTAAAGATCAAACATCTTTCATACGCATAACCTCATATATTCACACCCAATTTCACATTCATATCTAAACACGTAAGCAGAAGCATGCATTTCCATCATACACGACCAAGAGTTTAGATAAAGAAAACTCACCTCCGCAGCTTTAAGACGTTTCTCCTTCTGAGTTCTCCTCCTTCTCTCCGCTGTGAATGCTACCTCTTGTCCCTTCTGAACCTCCTCCTTCTCTCTGCTGTGAATGCTACCTCTTGTCCCTTCTGAACCTCCTCCTTCTCTCTGCTGTGAATGCTACCTCTTGCCCCTTCTGAATCTTTGGCTTCCTCTCTCTGGTGCGAATGGAAATATGGACGTTGGCTGTGAGGTTAAGATGCGAATGGAAATATGGACGTTGGCTGTGAGGTTAAGATGTTGGGTATGGGGATGGGCAATAGTCGAACAATAGGCGGAAGGGGTGCATGGCTATGGTGACCGGTGTATATGGATGAAGGTGATGACTGGGTGCGGATAGGTGGTGGACTCTTCCGTGTTAGTAGTGGCCTTCGAGAGCAATCTCAGAAGTGATGAAAAAACTGGAGTCCTCCCTGTTTAGCTAAGTCTTCCCTCTTCTTCCCTGCTGCCCTCCTCATCAGCATGTTAGTGTGGTCCAAGCTTCCCCTCCCAATGAAGAAAGGCCCAAGATAATGGGTTCCCCATGTTCCCAAGAATGTTCCCTCTATTGGATGGTGTAAAAGACCACTTTGCAGAGTTCCAATGGCAGCTTCAGGTGAACACCCGTGGCAGACAACTCCAAGAGTGAATGTGCCAGATGATTCCCAGAAATCCAATGCTTGGCCCAAGAAATCCCCTGGACGCTCGTCAAACAGAAAATGATAACGAAAACGAACGATCGTTCTCATTACACGACCGAACGCTCTAAAACTCTCCAACGTCTAAAACCGAACGTCCCAAAACCGAACGTCCAAAAACCGAACGCTCACGGAGAAATCCAATAGACCGAACGTTCGCAAGGTAAGGCTGAGAAAAACCGAACGCTCACAACGTGTTAATTCAGAACCAAATTAAGGACGAAACGGTACAACAAAGATAGGACGAGCGCTCCAAAACCTGGACGAACGTTAACAATTTGGACGAGCGCTACAACAGTGATAGGACGAGCGCTCTAAACCGAGGACGAACGTTTACTCTTTGGACGAGCGCTCCAAAACGAGGACGAACGTTTACTATATGGACGAGCGCTACAACAGTGATAGGACGAACGTCCTCACTATGACCGAACGCTTAGAGAAAGCTTTACTATTTGGACGAGCGTCGCGAACCAAGAACGAACGTCCAGAATAAGATCGAACGAACGCTTTACTATTTGGACGAGCGTCCCAATACCCCATGTGCCGAACGCTCGCTCAAAACAAAAACGAACGAACGCTCAGATTATACGAACGAACGCTCTACTATTTGGACGAGCGTCGCGAACGAAGAACGAACGTCCAGAAGAAGATCGAACGAACGCTTTACTATTCGGACGAGCGTCCCAATACCCCAAGTGCCGAACGCTCGGTCAAAACATAAAGCGAACGAACGCTCAAATTGTATGAACGCACCCTCTAAAACATTGAAACACACGGACCGAACATTCACAAACCAAAAACGAACGTCCAGAAACCAAGAACGAACGTATATCAGAAGATAGAACGTTCAAAGAACGCTTTACTATTTGGACGAGCGTCGCAACAGTGATAAGACGAGCGATCGCACAGAGCGAACGACGAAACCGAACGCCAGAGGACGAATGTTTGAAAGTTGGAACCATCAGGACGAACGATTAAGACGCTCCTTACGAGTGAGAACGAGCGGCAGAGGATGGGGACGCCACCCATGCCGAACGCTCGTTAAGACAAAATACCGAACGCTCAAAACACGCTTTACTATTTGGACGAGCGTCCAAATACTCCAACTGCCGAACGCTCGCTCAAAACAAAAAACGAACGAACGCTCAAATTATGAACGAACGCTCTACTATTTGGACGAGCGTCGCGATACTCCAAATGCCGAACGCTCGCTCAAAACAAAAACGAACGAACGCTCAGATTATATGAACGAACGCTCTACCATTTGGACGAACGTCGCAACAGTGATAAGACGAGCGCTCGAAACCGAGGACGAACGTCCTCAATAAACAGTATGACCGAACGCTCTTTCTTCTTTCCCCCATTGAATTTTTATTATTATTATTATTATTTTATTTATTTATTTTTTTTTATTTTTATTATATTTTTTTGCAAATAAATTTTATTAATCTACCCGGACGAAATTGAGTGTTGACAAATTGTTCCACTAAACCATATACATAATTAAGATAATTATTAATATCATACAAACATTAGAAAAAAAACTCACAAAACACTAGGAAAAAAAACAATGACCAAAAAGGCACACCCAATGTTGAAGGGCTCGGCGTCCAACAACCACATTAACATTCAACAAGAAGACTCCTGAAACACCTTTGCATGAATTTTGGATACTACTTCGAGTGACACCAATTGTATAAAGTCAGTCAGCTCATTGATTTTGGTTTCCCTTAGTGGAGTATAAACTCGTCCAACAAGAACAAGGTGGGGTCCCATTACTAAAGTGACTCCCGACAATGTCATCCTGCACCCTAAAGCGAAAATGCTCCTAAACTTGAAATTTTTAATTGGCGCCTTATGTTGTCACCCAATGCCGTGGCAAAAACCAAAAATAAATGGGAAAGTATAACCTAAAAAAATGACTATAAATGGTACCTTTTACTTTCTTTTTGAATTCATAAAGATGTAAAAACAATTTCTCAATGACACTAATTAAGTCAATTGTTCAATTTAGAACGTTATCATTCAATTACTCAAACAAGCCAAACTCATCATATCAATACAATATAATTCACACCCAAATCATACATGATCACATCAAATTTTATATACCAATTAAATCAATTGTTCAATTTAGAACTTCATCATTCAATTACTCAAACAAACCATAATTCCTCATATTAATACAAATATAATTTGCACCCAAATCATACATGATCACATCAATTTTTATATACCAAACTAGATTCAACAAAAAATCATGTTGTCCCAAATTATCCTAACATCAACATGCAATAACTCAATTAAGCAAAGTTCATAAAATCATAGACTACGACTAGCTTCCCTCCCCTGATAAAACAACTCAATGGTTTTAATAGTCAAAACACTTTCAATTCCACAAAATGTTATATCTACATAGAGAAATATAAAAAATAATGATAAGATCGTACCATTATAATTATTAATCAACAAATACTCATAAAAATGACTCTAAAAACACATGCAAGTCAATCAAACCTACATGCAAAGAGAATAACAAATTGGATCGAGAAAAAAGCAGAAAACCAATTTACTCAAACTAAGAAGTTGATCTGTTGAACTTGAAGAACTCCCCCTCGATGATCACTCTAGCGGTATCATATCTTCAAAAGACGATCTGAAGTGAAAAAGCTTGGATAAAAGGTAGATAATTTCTATAAAAAGTGATTTCTATAGGGATAATATGTTTTAAAATAAGGAAATTCATTTATAAAAATTTATTTATACTTAAGAGTTTTAATATTAAAATAATAGAGTCTCACCATTTTAAAATATTATTAATTTTAAAATGTCATTTTTTAGGTTCTCACAATATATATGTGTATAACTATTACATATGCTCACTTTTGAAAAATATATATTGTGTTAGAATATGTCAAATATAAACAATTTTTGTATATATGGTGGGGTACCGGGTCATGAATTTTTGTTCATGTTATAATCAACTATTATCATATACATTTTTCACTTTTTAAAACAAGTCACACATGGTAAGACTAGTTCATTTCTCAACTCATTGAATTCAACTCACTTTTCTCTTAGGTTAAATGAGAATAACTTATTTGATTTGTTTCGTGTGATAGTTTTATATGTATAATTTAGATTATCAATAAAATATGAAAATAGGACATCTCATAACTCAATATATGAACTACACTTTTAAAAAAATTTGATTTTTAATTACACATGCTCTAAACATATATTTATGAACATTCAATTTAACAAACCTAAAATAGTATATAACTATCTAATACATAAATGTTATTAAGTTGTTTATAGCTAGAGATAAAACATACATACATCATGAATATATTTTTGAATCTTTCTTAACTTATGTGATTTGAGGGTGATAAGTATGAAAAAACATTTTTACCCTCAATTTAAATCACCCTTTCTTCCCTTTTTTTTCACGTGCATGGTGTTAGTGTTAGAGCTACAAGGCGTGGATTTGTGGTCAAAAATGAAGGAGAGGGAATTGATTCCCATTGAGGTGGAACCAATTCTACTATGGAGCAAACACAACATAAGGGAATCAGTTTTCATAAGTGTTGCAACCAATTCCATAGAGATACATGTATGTAAAAGGAATTGTTTTCCATGGCCTAGAACTAATTCCAAATGAGATGCAATGATAAAGGAATTGTCAGAGCAGCGCAGCAGAATGGTTAACGCGTTCAACAAACAAAAAGGGGGTGAATTGGTTTCTTATCTCAAATCGTTCTTTTAATAATTTTCTCAAGTAAATATAAAAATTTCTTAAAATAATTTAAACAAGTTAAAGAGTACGGAAGAGAGAAAATTGCACAGGTAATTTTTATTCTGGTTCAGATCAAACAAATTATACATCCAATTGTTAATCTTAATTGAGAATTAACGCTGCACTAGCACAAACCAACAAACTGTTACAATTACAAAGAAAATAAAACAGTTTAAGGTTATAACACCTCTCTTGTTACCTCCAAGAGATAAAACTCACTTCCCCTATAACCCACGAGGGATGAACACCTCCTCTTAATATTCACAAAGGATGAACACCTCCTCCGAATGCTTCACGAAGGATGAACACCTCCACTGAATGCTTCACGAAGGATGATAGGCTTTCAACTCAACAACAACAACACTCAATCACACTCCCCGTGAAAGTTCTCGCTCTATGCCAACAACAACAACACTTAATCACACTCCATGTGAAAGTTCTCGCTCTATGCCAACACGCCAAGTTCTCAAAGTCACAGCACAAGTGTTCAGCAAACCCTTGAACACTTATCACCGCACACTATAGATAAGATTTTTCGAAATACACTTATTTTGTATTTTGTATTTCAGAACGAGAGTCTTAATCTAATTTATAGAGATCTCACTTAAGGATACCTCCAACAACCTGTTGTCAACTAATTAACTTGTGATAATCAATTATCCAATTATGGTAATTGATTATGCATTTAATTAATGCACAACGGTAAAAAACTTGCTTAAAAATTCTCATAATTGCTCGTGATAATCAATTATGACATTGATAATCGATTATTATAAGTTGATAATCAATTATCTTGAGTATAAAATGATGTTTTCTGATTCAAAATAAATTTTAAGGCAACCTAAGGCAAACAATACATAGAATTAAAGATAAATAACGTCCTATACATAAATCTATTAAATTACAAAACTTTAATATAAAAACAAGTCTTCATGCATATCTTCATGCAATAAGTGCACTTGAGACTTGACTTTGAGACATCATCAAAATTTATACTCTTTAGCTTTATGCTAATAGGAATTTATTCCCATAACATTGGAACCAAATCCAACATGCATGAAATTAGGTATGATGTCCTTGGAACTGATTATACTTCATCAAATATATAATTTGCAGTGTTTTTTAAATCCTAGTATTTCAAATAATTTTTACAAAATAAATGTAGCTCATATAAATATAACTTTATATTACTTTTAACATCAAGGACAATTAGTAATCTTAATTTTCTATATATTAAAACATTATTTTAATCTATCACACAAGTCAAATCACTTATAAACTCTACTTTCAAATCCCATTCACTACACCAAATCCCTTAAAAACAACAACACATACTTTACTTTCAAATCCACTCAAATTCAATTATATCACTCGTTCTCAAATCCATAATCAAAAGTAAACACATTCTAAAGGGTGGAGACTCGTTGTAGAGGTTGGAGACGTTGCTCGTTATTCGTTTTATCGACTGCCCCCACAGATCACCACCAGGCTTTCCAGTGTGCTTTGTCCTCACTCGCACACTTTCTGGGAAAACTTCCCGGAAGGTCACCCATCCCAGAATTGCTCCAGGCTAAGCACGCTTAACCATGGAGTTCTTATGAGTCAGGCTACCGAAAAGCAAATGCATTTTTGGTGATATGAGTAGCCAAATCAATTCCTTTAAGCTATCCTTCAACTGTATAGTCCCATACCTACACAGTCTCCAGATCCCTCTCATTCCGGTGTATGTTCGATTCGTCCATGTACCCCTTCCACCCGAAGCTGCCAGGAGCCGCTCCTTGTCCGTGCCCCCTGCACCATGCTTCTTGCACCGGCGTCACTCCCCGCCCTCGTCTCCGTGCCCGGGTGTCACATGCCCACCAACTTCCGCTTGGTTCGTCCTCGAACCACACCGTACTGGGAGAGGCTAGGCTCTGATACCATCTGTAACGCCCCGGCAACTCACAGGGACCATCGACTGCCCCCACAGATCACCACCAGGCTTTCCAGTGTGCTTTGTCCTCACTCGCACACTTTCTGGGAAAACTTCCCAGAAGGTCACCCATCCCAGAATTACTCCAAGCTAAGCACGCTTAACTATGGAGTTCTTATGGGTCAAGCTACCGAAAAGCAAATGCATTTTGGTGATATGAGTAGTCAAATCAATTCCTTTAAGCTATCCTTCAACTGTATAGTCCCATACCTATACAGTCTCCAAATCCCTCTCATTCCGGTGCATGTTCGATTCATCCATGTACCCCTTCCACCCGAAGCT
Source organism: Vigna angularis (assembly GCF_016808095.1). Classification (NCBI taxonomy): domain Eukaryota; kingdom Viridiplantae; phylum Streptophyta; class Magnoliopsida; order Fabales; family Fabaceae; genus Vigna; species Vigna angularis. The sequence continues at coordinate 54,372,111 of NC_068970.1, read as the reverse complement.
GCCAGGAGCCGCTCCTTGTCTGTGCCCCCTGCACCATGCTTCTTGCACCGGCGTCACTCCCCGCCCTCGTCTCCGTGCCCGGGTGTCACATTCATAATGTTTAAGAGTAGTTAACTCCCTTATTCATAACAGTTAGACATAATGTATCTTCAATATTTGTGATTTTTAGTATTTAATATACTTATTTTTCTATTACTCTTGTGTTATATTCTCAGTATTAACCGCATGAATTGATTGATTGCAAATATGTGGGTATTTGGTTATTGAGTATGATGTCAGGACCTAGACTAAAATAAAATAACTAATTGATTGATCATCTAGACATAAAGTTCATCATTAGACATTCATAACATTGAAATATTGAACTTAATGTGGACTTGTAATGCAATTTGCTAAGACATTAGGATATTTATTATTAAATTTTAAAGTTGTTGTTAAGACATTCAAGTTTGTTACATGTGTGAATGCTGGAGTATGAATTACAAATATATTGTTTAGTGTTTTCATATTGATTTAATGCATGAAAACCAATCCGATGAGTCTTTATCATATATTTCATTAAAGTAATTTTATTGTTTTATCAGTTTTAGATTTATTTCATACATATCAATAATTTTCATTATTTTAAAGTTGCCTTAATTGATGAATAAACGTAATTTTTTTGAAAAACACGAGTGTTTGTGGGAAATGATATTTGGATTTATCCACATTATTACTTGTACGATTTAATACACTTGCTAAATTTGTAACATCATGTAGTCATGTACTTGTCATGTAATGATGTGACATAAAAATCAAGACCAATCTAGATTCATTAGGTTTAAAATCTCTTATAATAAGATTAGTTTACTATGGCATCAACAATATTCGACTCCCCACACCAAATCCCACCATAGGACCTTATTTAACTCTATGAGTATTGAGTTTAATAGTATTAAGATAATTACACCATAATAAATGCATGCAATGATAGGGTATTTCTCCTTATGAAGGACATTATGCACACCATTCATAATTTATAATATCATTTCAATCCATTTGGTTCATTATCTCATCAAATCAAACATTTATTATAAAAGTATTTCTCAAATAAACATAACTATCTAAGTATATCACATCTTATTACACAAAATATTAAAAGATATACATTTGTATATATCAAAAGTTGCATAATGGATACATGGGGCATCAAGTGTTAGCCAGGTAGAGAGCTCGCTAGGAGAAAATATCAAACTAGTGCCTAACAATTATTTGTGCCTAAAAATGAAGCCATCACCCAACGTCTTAAGCCCTGAAGCTCTATGGAATTTAAATTATAGCTTCACACCCAAAGGCATTTGAGCAACATCTAATGCTAACTATCCTTTGAGTTTTTGTCAACTGAGTGCCAAGTGGCCTAAACGAGGTGCCCAACACTTTGTACCATTGGAACTTATTATCGTGTGAGCGTTTGTTGGTCTTAGAGTAACACCTAATGCGATAATCATTAAAGCTCCCTAACTTGGCCTCACAAAGTAGCATTCAACGATACACAACCAACTTTTAGCGCCATGTCAAAAGCTAAAGAGGAATGGCATTTCAACTTGTGCAATTGGATCAAATGATGGTCATTTTTACCTTTTTTATAACTCAACCAATTTCAATTTAATGTAGAAATATCTCCTTATTGTTGTAATAATGTTAGATTATTGCAAAAGAAAAACGTTGGATTGCAATGTTAAAAACCTTAATTGCCAATAACGTTTAAATTCATTTTATTAAGTGCTTAAACGGTAAAATATTTAATGGCTTTTATTGTCTTTTATTGATTTTATTCTTTCCTAACTCTATAAATAGAGAACTCTTTCTCCATTCCAAGACACATCCCAATTCAGTCTTTTCTGATTCTCTTTTCTTTTTTCCTCTTCTAAAATTATTCTAGGCTATATTTATGCTCTTTTGAGAGATCCTTGATAGTTCTGAGATCTTCAGAGATATTATGGGAAGTTCCTGTTGTCTCCTGGGAGACTTGCGCAATACACCGCAGATAAGTCCATAAAAAAAACATTCAATTACACACAATTCAATTAAATCATAAAGTTCATAGATTCGTTCCACTAATAATCTCACTCAATTCCTCAAGCATTCGCGTCAAGTATAGTCATAAAATCTATAAGCAAGTATAAAGAACAACCAATAACACTAACTTCTTACATTAATAAACTTCTTAATTCACAATTGCTGTTTAGAGTTTTCTTTCTCAGAAGATGATCTAATTATGTCATTAGAATCCCAAATTAGAATTTAAGCACATCATCGTAATCATCAATCAACATGACTCACTTTGAACATAAGTAAGTTGTATTACTACACACATGCAAACTTAAAAAACAAAACAATCTAAAAAAAAAAGAAAATGAGCTTATTTTGTTTTCATTCGAACAAACGAGTGTATAAAGTTATTTATTATAAACAATCCTATAATTTTTAATCTTCAAAATACGAAAGTCGAGATTAAAACCTAAAAAAAAAAGCTTAAAAAATAAATTTAGAAGAATTTAGAAATATAATGATTTTTTTATAAAATAAATTTCAATTAATAGAAAAATTATTTATAGCTTTATTATTAACATATTCAAGTATAATTTTTAAAAATCACTAATAATACTCTTAAACAATTTTTTATATGAATACATAGTAAGTCATGTTACCTTAGGTGAAAAATTAAAATTATAACATACCTATTTTAAAATCTCTAAAACTAACTTAAAAAAAGAGAAAATGCTTCATATGAGATAAAATGATAAAATAATCTTTTAGTATATAAAATAATTAAATTTAAGTTAATAATCATTTAAAGGATACATATGAAAATGTAATTATTTTATGATTTAGATTACACACATGAAGTAATTTAATGTCATTATTTAAAAACATGCTTTTAATTTAAATAAATATATTTTATTTTAAGAAAAATACGTTTTTTGATTTTTGTCAAGATTATGCTTTTGATTTTTATAATTGTTTTTTATTTAATGTGACAATTAACACTTAAACTTTGAAACTAAAAAAATACAATCAGTTAATAATAAAATAAAATTTAAATTTTGGTAGACGGACGAATATTATATTTTAATCATTTATCTTTTTTTTTTCTGTTTTGAAATTGAGAGGAGAGAGAAAAACATTACAAAAGGTAGAAAAGATATTTTTGTTGTTTCTAACTCCGAAAGCGCCTTCTCTTCTCTTTCTCTTTCTGCAACCAAAACCAAATTAGGGTTTCCGGATCTTCTTTATTTCTCACTCCTCTCACCATTTCAGGGTTTTACCTTCCCAACGCAGACGCAGGTACGTCTTCTCTCTCTGCAATCTGCATATCATTAGTTCGTCGTTGCTTCGGTTGCGGCGGTATTCTGCTCTTTTTGTTTGTTTGGTCGCTGTCGTACTTGTTATTTGAAGACATTGTGATTGGTTCGGTATTCTAGGCCAAGTATGCTTCTGCTATAGTATATCTGAGATTTTGAGGGGGGTAAACTTCTTTGCATGTATTCATTGCCTTGTAATCTTTTGTTTAGTTTTTACTTTGCATAGTTTGCCCCTTTGTTGATTGTGTTTTACTTGTTCTGCTAGTAGGCTCCTTCTTTGTATGATATCATGATGCAAAGATGTTGCAGGGTTACTGATTGAGATTCTGCTGTGTTTCAGGGTTGGTTTTGAGCAATTTTGTTCGTTTTGAAGAGTATTTATCCGTTTCAACTGTTTTTATTTATTTAATTGGGGCTACTTGGTAAAGGTGTTATCTCGAATCTGGAAAAGAGGGGGTTCCCTTTGAATTTTGAAGGCGGCTGTTGACAACAAGAATTTGTGATTGACTATGCGAACTTCATGGGCTGATTTGGCTGCAAATTCTGCAGCTGAAAATTCGGGTCCCGCTTTTTCTGCTAACAATGTGGGAACTGGTAGCACTGTAGCTCCTTCACGACCAGTTTATGTTCCTCCTCATCTTAGGAACCGCCAGCCATCAGCGGAAGCCCCAGTCCCAGCCCCAGCCCCAGCATACAGTGGTCCTTCTTCTGGTTCTGTTGGCTCTAGTTCTGCTGGTAATTCTGGATCCCGTTGGCCTGCACCCAGAAACGATCATCGTTCTGGGTATGGTGGTGGTGGTGGACGCCCAGGTGGATGGGGAAATAGAAGTGGTGGGTGGGATCGTGGCAGGGAAGTCAACCCCTTTGAAGAAGAGGATAATGCTGAAGACGCATTTGATGAGCAGGAGAATACAGGAATAAATTTTGATGCATATGAGGACATTCCGGTGGAGACCAGTGGTGAAAATGTGCCCCCACCTGTGAATACATTTGCAGAGATTGACTTGGGTGATGCACTTAATCAGAATATAAGAAGGTGCAAATATGTGAAGCCAACACCTGTTCAGCGGCATGCCATACCAATATCCCTAGGTGGACGGGATTTGATGGCTTGTGCACAGACTGGTTCTGGAAAGACAGCTGCATTCTGTTTCCCGATCATCAGTGGAATTATGAGGGGCCAACCTGTCCAGAGGCCACCTCGTGGGGTGCGTACTGTGTATCCACTTGCGCTTGTTCTCTCTCCAACGAGGGAGCTATCAATGCAAGTGAGTTAGCTATATTAACCTGGTTTTCTGGTATGGTTTTTGTTGAACACTGTTCTGCTATGAAAATGTATTTTAAATGTTGTATTTGGTTTCAGATACATGAAGAGGCTAGGAAGTTTTCATTCCAAACTGGTGTTAAGGTGGTTGTTGCTTATGGTGGAGCACCAATAAATCAGCAGGTTTATCTTTGTTTCTCTTTATTTTTCTCTTTGTTTTTCAGAACTAGTCATGACTCCCAGACATGATATTTTGGCATAAACTTCAATCTATATTAGTTTTTTTCACTCAGCTCTGTAGACACCTTGTTATTACCTTGCAAAGCTCACATTTGAGAACCAAGTATAACAAGTGTTGTTGTCAAATAGAGATTTGAGTCATGCATCAGAAGATTCATGATAAATAACTAAAAATGTGTTATACGGCCAACAAAGTCACAGCAACTTTAAAACATAGAACTAAAAGTATTTAGACATAAAAAGAAACATTGAAAGCATCTATATGTTGGCATTTTTAAGTTCAATAATTCACTATTTTGCAAATAAATTGAAATATGAACTTTAGAATAAACTATAATTTAATGCATAACAGTTAAAAAAATTCACAATAAAGCAATATTATGTAAGGGGGCGCAGCCACACAGTCACTTTTTATTTGTAGCCTCTTTTTATTTGTTAAAACGTTATTTTTCACCCTTTCAGCACGCACAGCCAGAGCTCACGTGTAAGGCATAATAACTTAATATAGCGATAACAACAACAATTAAATACTAGAATAAGAGGTTGGGGACTGTCGGCCTTGAATAATGAATGCAAGCAGCAATAAAATACGGGGAACAGAAAATATATATGAAGCAGGTGTAGTTTGGGGAGGGAGAGAGTGGAGAACAGAGAATAATGTTTCTTTTTCTGAAGTATTTCATGTAGGTGTCATTGCATGGAGATGATTTGTTGGTTTTCAGCAACCTAGCCTCTGGTAAACGCATCTGGCTAGCCCACTCCCTCTCTTTTCCTTTTTTCTTGTTGACACGTTTACTAGAGTTGTTAGCCTTTAAAGGTTTGGGTAATCCTCACATTTCATGTCAGTTGTGTGGTTATGTTAGGTCTTAAGCTCAAATTTAAGATGTCTAACGTAGTCTTTGTATACATATATGTCTAACGTAGTCTTTGTATATTTTGGGCAGTCCTCAACTTACAAGCCTGTCTTAGGCCAATGCATAAGTCGATGCTTGAAATGTCTATTCCTCGATGTGAGGGTCCGTGTTGAGATCCCCCACTTTGAATACATATATGTCTAACGTAGTCTTTGTATAGTGTGGGCAGCCCTCAACTTACAAGCCTGTCTGGGAGGTTCAGTTTAGACCTAAACCCAAAATTAAGGTGTTGAGGGTTGCCCAATTCTTGTAAGGAAAAATTTTCCGCTTCTTTTACCCCCATAAAGCTCATTAGTTGGGTTAGTTTGGCTTTGGCCTTTACTCAAGACACATTCTTTACTGTGTGTATTATTATATTCTTTGACTTTTATGTTTTAATTGTAACTGCTCTGTATATTTTCATAACTGTAGTAAAAGTTAATTTATAAAATGATAAAATAAGTATAAAATAAATATTGAATTTCTTAACTGAATTTCAGTGATGTTGCATACATTATTTATACTATCACTTATACTTTTGGTTGGATCTAACGATCCTCGGTGCAATCCTATGTATGATAATCTCGGAGCGTGATCTACTTTTTGACGAATGAGTCAAAGCAATTACAAGAGTATTTCTATTGGAATATCTTTCACAATCCTTGGAGAGATAGTTCACTATAAGATAAGAGATAAGTATTTGCAGTGAACTTGGATAGGAATTTCTCTTTACAAAATAATGTGTTGATCTAGTTGCCATAAAAGCATAAAAGACTAGCAAAGTTTATTCTTTTCTGTTGATAAGCTGTGATTCTGTCCATAACAATCCTCAACGTGCTCTGCTATGAGGTGATTTCAAGTCTGTCTTTCCATAATCAGTACTTGCTCGGTGCCCTCTTCCCTTTTGATCTGGTTATGAAAGGGGGTTATGGATAATGGTGATCTTATCTAATGATTGAAATACCCAAAATCCTAGAACTTGTCTACAACTTGTACTGAGATTTTCTCCCCGAAAAGGGCTCTAACCTTACTGGATTGCGGTAAAGCAGTGTTTAGAGGCCACAAGGATGCTCTTGGGACAGCACAACTTTTGCAGCTGTTAGTTAAGTTGGTCCTTGCTGGATGCTGTAGGGCTTATAATATATTCGGGTGTGCAAAAGTTCTCCTGAATCTCGAGTGAGGTCAGTGTAGAATGACCTGGGTGTTTGGTTTGCAAAATGAGTTGCAAGTCATATATCTCAAGTGAGTTTAGGCGGGATTTTATGATCCCAGCCATATATCTAGTTTGCACTGTGGTTTAAAATGATCTCACCTATTGTGGTTTCATGTTGAGATAGGGATAGCTCATGGTAATCAAGGTTTTGAAATTGAAAATTCCTTCACATACTACTGTTATTTGTACTGCCATGGTGGAATCAACAAATATTGACTTACAAGCATACATGGATGGTGAAGATTGATTTTATTTACTTTTGATTGCTTTTAATTTTGTCCATCCGTGTATATTGTTCTATACTAAAAATTTACTGTTCTTGTATGCGGTGGCATACACGGCTAATTATGTGCCTATCCACAGTCGAGTATTAGCTTGCAGTTTTTGGCATATTCTTTGCTTTTGGAAGAAGTTAATGTTGACTGTTTGATAACTATCACTGGGGTTGGCTTTATTCTTCTGTCAGAGCCACAGAACATTTTCTTACTTATGGGGCTTTAGTTGTGTGATTCACTTCGCATAAACATTACGTTTTATTATTTTCATCATGCTAATTTAATTGTGTTTGGATATTTTACTGAACTGTTTTGGGGTATACATTTGCATGTAGATAGTCTCGGATTTTTTTTTTCCTTTTATGGTGGTATGACATCTTCTATTGTGCATGTAATTGTATTTCTAGGTATGTTTTTATCTATTAACTTTAAAATTGACAGACTTTGATATGTTTTGTATTAAAATTAAATTGTCAATTTTAAGTTACTGTATCATCATCTACACTCATTACATTTCATAATATATAGTTATGTACAAGGTGAATCTTCTTATCTTATTAGTATTGGAAACACATTTTAGGTCGGTTGAGCAGTGGAATTTTATTACATCCTTTTATTGGATATGAATGTATTCATTCTTCCAATAATATTGCAGTTTTGTGCTTCAAAAGTTTTTGCATGTGTATGTATTGGTTGGTTAAGAACTTTGTGGTTATATATTGTTGTATCTTCGCTGGAGGTCAAACATCTTGTATAAGGAGCCTGAAAATGATCCCTCTAGATGTGTTCTTTTTGTAGATTCTGTCTTGTTTCGAATTCTCCTTGATGGATCCAATATGGAATCCTTTGACCTATAAAAGTTTACCTTTGAACTATGGTAAGGACTTTGTGGCTGTTATGTACCCTAACATGTTATTTTCTCTGTAGCTGCGGGATCTTGAGAGAGGGGTGGACATTCTTGTTGCAACTCCTGGAAGACTGGTAGATTTGCTGGAGAGAGCTAGAGTTTCACTGCAGATGATTCGATATCTGGCCTTAGATGAGGCAGATCGGATGCTAGATATGGGTTTTGAGCCACAAATAAGGAAGATTGTAGAACAAATGGACATGCCTCCACCAGGTGCTAGACAGACTATGTTGTTTAGTGCAACATTTCCGAAAGAGATACAGGTCTGATATAATCTGTAAATGTTTTTTTATTAAGCATGCTTTTATCTGGCATGTGATTTAAAAAAAACACATTCTTAATTTTGCTACCATTCGTACGTCATGGGTCTGTTAGGATTTCTTCCCCACTTCCTTTGTTTCCCCCTTGTCTTTTTCCTTTTAATGCTGGCTATACACCCGTCTGTGTTAGGGCAGCAAGTTTCACCTTTCAGTGTAGGCTTTCAGTACTCTAATATGCATTTTCCTTTTGTATTTGTAAATCACATACTTGCATCCATAGGTCTTGCTGTCAATATTCCTCTTATTGCAGAAAGAATGTCTTTAGAATAATATATTGAGGTTGTTTTTAATTTGATTTGATATGATAAGTGGCTTGTGAGTTATAAACACTGCATGAATACCTATTTATTGTGTATATTATAAATTCAAGTCCCCTTTATTATAACGATTTCTGGTTGAAATGCAGAGACTGGCTTCTGATTTTCTTTCAAATTATATTTTCCTGGCTGTTGGAAGAGTGGGTTCAAGTACTGATTTAATTGTCCAAAGAGTTGAGTACGTTCAAGAGTCTGACAAGAGAAGTCACCTAATGGACCTTCTTCATGCACAGAGGGCAAATGGTGTACAGGGAAAGGTACTTAACTTACATAAAACTAATACAAGTGATTTTAGAAACTAAATGAATATCAATAATTGATCCAAGTTGTGTGAATGCATAAAACAATTGAGTTGGGAGAAGTAGCCCAGAAAATCTAAGATATTTTACCTTTGCCACCAGTGAATTTGGAATTTTTGTCAGTTGTCTAGTCACTGACAATGGACTCCAGTGTCAGCTTTCCATAAGAAACAACAGAGCTTTTCACAATGGCTATTTTCTCACGAACCCATTCTGACCCTGGGATGTTTCTGTTACTGAGATGCATATACTCATTTATTCTTGTATATATTTTTCTTTAAAAGAATTAAGAAAATTATAAGACATGCTAACATATGAAAAAAATTAGAGATGCTCCTTGAGGAAACGTAAGAATACAGAAAATTATTCAAAGTCCTCCTAAACATTATTTGGTGAGCCCTCCTAAAATGACCATGAGCTTTACATTGTACCCAAGAAGGAGACTAACATCTAATCTTCTTCCAAAGAATTTGATTGTCAATATGATTCTCAATGAAGATACAAACACTCTACCCTCTGACTATACACCTTTAATTATAGCACAGCACATATGACTTATTGCCACAATTTGGCATCTTAACTTCTACCAAAAGCAACAAACCGTAGAACTGCATGGAGGACTTTATGGTATACCTAACTCTCAAAAAATGTGAACAAATAATATTTTTGAGAAACGTATGCAGAACAGCCTTACTGATTCTAAGCAACATGCTGGTCATTGCGTGGATTATGTTGTTTTGTTATTTTTGAACTGAAGTTATGCCTTTGCAATGTTACATCTATGTTTCAGTTTGTATGGACAGTGTGGATAATCTATTTTTGTTTTCTCATTGTATAGTTTATTTATTGTGTTCTAGGAAGCAACAACACCAGTGGAGAATAATGTTGTCATATCTGACACTCTTGTGCCTTTGTATTGCGTCCAAACTCTCCTGGACCCTGTCAAAATATGTTTTATTAAGTTCAGACATCTCCTTGGCAGATTGTGGAAATCATTTTGTTACAACTTGAACACGAGTAAAGAGAATGAGCTAACACCTTTCGGTGGCTAAATGCTTTTAAAATTTAAGAAATTAAAAGAAAAAACTTATATTATAAACTTTAAGAGGCTAATAACAATTTTTTGTTTTCATTAGACATAACTAGTTATTTTAGCTATTAAGTACTGAGGACTTTTTTTTAATAGAAAAACAGTGGCATTTTTCAAATTTTCTTATACAGTTTGAATTATATAAATTTTAATTCTCTGTTGATATTTTTGTCATGTTAATCATGTATATTAGTCAATTCGTTGTGCCCTATATTATGGACATTAACTACAGTGTGAATTATATTAATTTTTATTCTCAGTTAAGATTTTTGTCATGTTAATCATATATATTAGCCAATTATTTGTGCCATATATTTGGGACATTAACTGTGTTTTGGTGTCTGTGTTCATGTCAGTGTCGGTGTTACCTAGATTGTTTCTTTAAGAGTAAACTCTTTCTTAATTATCATTTATAAGATTATTTCGTGCATGACTTTGCAGCAAGCTTTGACTTTAGTTTTTGTGGAGACAAAGAAGGGAGCTGATTCACTGGAACACTGGTTGTGTCTTAATGGTTTTCCTGCAACTACTATTCATGGTGACAGATCGCAGCAGGTTAGTTTATAGCAGAAGCTCCTATATTTATGAGTTTAAACACTGCTATATGGAAAGCTGAATGACATTCCACATTCCTTTTTTCTCTTTTCTTTTAATTGTTTATTTTTCACTCTTGCAACTGTTATCTCTCAAACCAATGCCTGCTGGTTGAAAATATTCTGCACAGATTAAGATTTTTCATCACTTACTGAAAAAAGATTATATCCGACAAACAAAATTCACATTCAAAAAGTAATTTATGGGCAGTTGTTACCCAGAAAATGAACTTGTCTCGGACTTCTTAGAGCAGTTGTACTTGTGCTCTCCATGGTATCCTGCCTCTCACTCAGGGACCTGTTGCATAGTAATTATTTATTTTAGCAACCAGTTCTTAAATTTTTAAGCAACAGCAATGCAGGCAACCCTAGCATAATAGTGAAGGAAAACTATAAATTGTATAAAATTTAGGAAGAATTACCAACCTGGCTGTCTCGTCAGTCCTATGTTTGGTTGCAGGGAAGGAAAATGAAAGAAAGTGAGATGAACTAGAGTGAAAAACCGTATTTGTTCGTTTGAAGAGAGAGTGACAAGAAAATGATCATTTTAAAAAATAAGATAGATTAAAGTTAAGTAATTGTACAACTACAAAGTTACCCATACATATAAGTTATTAAGAGAGATGAGAGGTGTAATTTTGGAAAATGGCAATATCTGTTCCACTTTTCACTCTTTTCTCCTCAAGTCTAAGTGTAAAATAAAACACGTGAGAACTAATGGAAAGTGGCTTCTTTCTTCACCACCTTCTTTTGTACCGTACAAGGAATGCTTTCTCTGCTCATTTCTCTACACCAGTCATTTCCCGCTTTACCATTTCCTTTTGAAACAAATGGACCTTAACAAAGAAGCACGTCAAAAGCGAGATAAATAAGTTTGGAGAAGAGAAGATCGGGAATGTGTGAAAATACTTTCGCCTGAACAGAGGGCAAGAAGGCTTCCATGGTCAATGAAGTTGGTTTGAACTTATTTTTTGGGGTGTTTATACTCGGATGACTTGAAACACCAAATAGATGGTTGCATAATTTTTCCTCTAGAATTACAAGAAACTAATTTGTCATGGTTCTCCTGCAACTTATTGAATTCCAATGTTCTGTCTAGTGCATGCCTACGAAACTTCTTTCAACTCAAAATACAAAACACAGAATCTCTAACCTTGCAAGATACACTGGCCAAACATTTCAAGAACAGTCATGAAGTGGTTATTCCTGTATTATTTTTTCTACGGGCAATGTTGTGAAGTATCAAATTATTATGCTTTCTTGGGCAACCTTTATTTGATTATCTTTTGCGCTTTTTCTCTAATGTTATGATTAGTTTGTTTATTAGGACTTGGATCTTACAAGTATCTGTATGCTTATTTATTTGTCCCAGTTTGTTCATGAATAGGGTCATGGTTCGGTTTTAATGCTATTCAACTGTGACCCTCAATATCAAATGCTTTAACTTTATAGCATTTGCTAATTTATCTATTGTTTGTACGGGTGGAAAACTGGATGGCTTATTTTGGATTATAGCAGTTTGAATAAAAAAATCCATTAATTAAAAAAATTAATTTAAACTTTGATATTATCCAGTTCAATCTATTTAACAGAAATCCAATTTGGCTCATCCATTAGTTTTTTCATTGATGGATATATCCATCTGTAAAAGTTATATATATATTATATATATATATATATATATATTTGTAAGTTATATTTTGAAAAAAATTCAAAAGTACTTTCTTTAAACACAAATTTAAAGTTATATTTTTTGAAAAAAAATTAGAAAAAGAAATTTAAGAAAGATTTAGTTATGAAAAAATGGGAGTATTTTTTTATCTGTTGAGAATTGATAGGATAATCCATTGGATTTTGAGAAATAATGGATGGATCATTAACCATCCATTAAATTGGATGGATTTGGTCGAGTTTTTTTTTTCTTTTTTTTTATGTAATGGATTTACTGGTGGGTGAACCGGATTGATGATGGGCAAATGGATTGCTTTGCCACCCCTAGCTAATTAACTGTACATCGAATTATTGTTTATACATATGCTTGTTTGTCTTATTGTGCTTATCAATTTTGAAATACCTGCAGGAAAGAGAATTAGCATTGAGGTCTTTTAAAAGTGGCAACACCCCCATATTGGTTGCTACCGATGTTGCTGCACGTGGTCTTGATATCCCCCATGTTGCTCATGTAGTCAACTTTGACCTGCCAAATGATATTGATGATTATGTACACCGGATTGGAAGAACAGGGCGAGCTGGAAAGAAAGGCCTTGCAACTGCATTCTTTAATGATAACAATTCATCACTAGCTAGAGCTTTAGCAGATCTGATGCAAGAAGCAAATCAAGAAGTACCTGCTTGGCTCTCTCGGTATGCTGCTCGGTCTTATGGTGGAGGCAGAAACCGCCGATCTGGTGGTCGGTTTGGTAGTCGAGACTTTCGGAGAGAGGGCTCGTTTACAAGGGGTTCTTCAGATTACTACAGTGCAGGAAACAGCAGTGGTGGATATGGAGGTTCTGGGGGATATGCTGGAGGGTATGGTCCCGGCGTCACTAGTGCCTGGGACTGACTTTCTTCTTTTCATATCATTACACCATCTTAGGTATAGGTGCGAATACACACACCTACAGGATGATTTTTCTCCCCTCTTGTTTTAATGGTCTTCAATTCACTTGTGTTTCAAGCCGTCATTTTGTACTATTTTACAGTGCTAATCATTGTGAGGGATATGGGTTTGTGTATGTGGTCGAGTTGGCACATCAATAAAGATTGTGTAATGTTGGTAGGAATTGGAGATTTACTAACATATTAGGAGTTTCTGGTCGACAACATTTTGGGTGGTGATTTTGGTGGGAGACTGGTTGTAGATTATGCCTGGGGAGAAATTTGAGCCTTTTGTTTTGGCTATCATGGTTATCTGACTCATCTCTCAAGCATACTCTTTCCAGTTTCAACCCATTTTATGTTTAAATTCAATATTTCCCCACTTTGATGGGCAAAGGTTTTTGTAATATTATAGTGGTGGCTGAAATGAACGTAAATTACCTCATGCTTTCGATTGAACACACAATGTGCATCTGGTGACTAGTTTTTTTGCATGTTCTTTATCTTTATATCATATATATATATATATATATATATATATATATATATATATAACTTAGACAAAGAGCAAGGTTAGAACGAGTCAATAGCAGTAACACGGTTCCTTCGCATTTTGTTTTGAAGAGAGGTGGCAGTTTGAATATATACTTGGCCAATTTTTACTCTTACTGTCTCTAATGAAAAAAAGTTTGTTTCTAATACATTCCCACTCCCAGTCTGATCATTCGTCTTTGGTGATGTTCGTATTTCATCTGTCTAAGGGCAATGGAAGAAATGATAAGTAGTGATTCTTTGTCCTCTAATTTGATATTGTCACTTATTATAATATTCATATTTGTTGTATTTGAAGGACAACATTTATGATGAAGTCGCATTCGTTTTGTCTTGTCTATTCAAGATAGCTTGAGGTGGTTAAAGAAGTGGACCGACCATGTATCCCAAGTTGATGATCAAGTCAATAATTCCGATTAATATAGAAAGATACTTGAGTGGAGAAAAATTACGTATAGAAGGGGACCCTTATTTATGATGTGTGGGTGTGATTAGTATAGGAGACCTATAATAGTCAATAATTCTTCATAAACATATACTTCTATTCTAATCTAAGTCGACTGATGTAGGTCTTTTCAATCTCCTTGAACCTTAGACTTGTGGCAAAAAGGTATACAAAGAATTCTAGTTCTTTTCAATATCCATCACGTGCAAGTAATTTTATGATGATGTATTTGAACTTTTATTATAACTTGGAATCCTAATTTAGTGAGTGAAACTCTCATTTTCTACTTTCTTAGGTTTAAATTGGAGTTAAAGTAAGGGTTTGTGTTGACCTCTATCCTTAAGGACTGGTCAAGAAATTGAAGAGAAAGTTTTCATTATAAACATATATGTAGTTCTAAATAAAAGTTATGAAGGAGTGCTTTTTATACACTCTTAGTTTCTAATTCCTTAACAAAGGACAAATCTTAGCATTTACCTAAAATTAGTTACGTTGAATTATAAAAGCCAGTGTCTATCCTAGGAGGAAATGTCAAACATATACATATAATGAATGCTCAAATTACCTAAAAAAATTGACTTTAAAAGATTTGCCTATATATATATATATATATATATATATATATATATATATATATATATATATATATATATATATATCTCAATTTTTCTTTCTTTTAATTCAGCCATCAACGATTAGCTCTCTTCTAGACTCATTTAATTAGGGAAACGTAAAGATGAAGATGTGAAATACAATTTTTTTCTTCTTTTTAAATTTATAATTAAAGGTGAGTTATTTTAAGACCTACTAGATTATATAAATTGAAAGGCTAGGATAGGACACACATAAGAAGGAATTAAAACACATATGGAAAGATCAAGATCAAATTACAAGAGCTTCAGTAAAAGAACCCTTTTTAGTTTTAAGAAAAAAAATATTTATAGGAAACAATGTTTCGGGAATGACTTTTAATCAATGCCACAAATATTTTCATGGAAAGGTGAGATTTAACTTTTCCTCATGAAAATATTAAATTTACCAAAGAAATTACCATGACATTCTTATTAAATTATTTAATGTGGTAACAAGTTACATATTTGGTTAAAAGAAATGGTCAGAAAATTACACAATGGATGGTGAATTGGTAGAAGAACAAAAAGTTATTTTAAATTTTGAAAAAGATTGGTTTTTAAACCACTTTGATGTGAGAATTTTAGTGCAGTTAATTTTCAACACAAAGAATCTCCTTGTAATATCATCAAACATTATCAAAATATAAGAGGCAGGGGATAGACAATATAAATATTGATTTTTATATAAAGTTGAATCTAATTAATTCAAATTAGATTATTTTAATATATAAAATACAATATTACTAGTACAACTCACATGGGTATGTAAAACTTTTCTTGAAAAACCAAAAGTTTTACCAACACGTGGAAAAGTCCATTACATGCTCATAATATTCTCATAACAAAGAATGTGAAAAGATATCACATGAACGGTGAAATATATGAATAACTTGTGCACACAATAAAGACTTCTGCTTATGCTTTAAACAATCCTTGAGTTTCACTTTCTTACTAAAAACAGACTTCTAGAATTTTAGGAACTTAAAAAACATATCGACCTCTTTATTTTGTAAGCATAAAAATTCTAAAGTTTGTTAAAGATGTTGGGATGGTAAATTTTAAAACAATAGCGAACAAGATGACCACATACAAGGCAGTGATGAAATCAGTACAACAAAACGAAAAAGAATAGTGGTGGAATACAACAAAACGAGTCATAAATCAGGTAATTAAACTTTAAACTCAACAACTTTATTTTTCTTCATTTTCTTTCTTTCAAGCTTGTTAAATTGTTACAAATTTACTATTCTACGCGATCGTACCGATTTTACAGCTGATTCCATCGATTTTACTTGAAAAATGAATTTGCTTCCGAATTAACTTGAAAATGAAGTGTATAATGGTAAACTCATATGAGTTAACAAGTTAATTCGGAAGTTTAATAACCATGTTTAACACATTAAAAATCATACATGCTTAAATTAACTATTAATATCTTAAGATAATTAATTACTTATGTATGCTATTAACTCTTGCAACGATCTATTAACTCTTTGCAACAATATTTTCAATTAATCACTTTTCATCAAGTTTAGATATATTTAGATATATGAGAAAGTAGGTTATACTATTCTATAAATACTAAATTAATAATATATTTTAAACTTAATTAATTTTAAGTATTTTTTGAAAGATGCTTGAATCATTTATCAATTAAACTTTTGAAACTCATTCAAATACTTGAAATACTTATTCTAATGCATGATTAGCACATGTAACGTGTAAAACTTTAGAAGAAAATCTTTTAAGTTGGATATAGCTATCATAAGATATTTTAGATTTTTTTATTTAAAATTTTTAGTATAAATAAAAAACAACTAAATAAAGTTCAATTGTATAAAAATTACTATAAAAAGTAGTGTTGTCAGAATCCGCAGGCCAACATAGTCCACCATCTAGTTTAATTTAATTATTAATTATTTTATGTTTCAATATTATTTGTTAACATTTTTTTATTGTATTGTGAATGAGAATAAAGAAGAAGATATTTCAAGAGAGCAAAGTATTATAAATTTATCTATTCAAGACTCTAATCTTATAAATAGATAAGTGACACAAAAATTATCAATATTATAAACTTATTTATTCGCTTTTTGAGTTTGTTTTTGGATTACATTTGATTTGTATGTTACTTTTTTTTATTTTGAACTGTCTTTAGAGTTTAACATCATTTTAGAGTTAACTTCATTTAAATTTGAATTACAAAAAAGTTGTACTTTTTATTTTTAAAAAAATATAATTAAGTGAGCTAGTAAACCAACTCGTTTAACCTACCCACCCGTGGTAGGTTGGGCTGTGTTCAAAATTTTTCGGCTCGCTAATAAATTAGCCGGGTTGGGTTGGCTCACTAAGTAGCTAACCAGTGGTGAGTTGGGCCAAGTGACCCGTTTTGACATCACTACTAAAAACAAAGAACCCTTCTTACCTTGACCTTCTCTCCAAGAGTTTTAATCTTCTACCTATCTATTTAAAGATCAAAGAGTGCTATAAGACTCTTGGAGTTGATGTTTGCCTTTCTATCCAATCACTTTGTTGACGAGTCTGTGTTCAATTATGGTCATTACGGTATGATCAAATATTTGATTAGAGTCACCTTTGTACAAATACTTCCTTTCCTTGCAATTTGGGGTGCATAGGGTCAATGAACCTTTGTTGTACTTTTAAACTAGTAACGAAAGTTAGTTATTTAAAAATTGTAATGTGATTGTATATGAAATCATGTTTGATGTGGACTTGTTTTATTGAAGTTGAATTTTGAACTTGGTGAAACAATTTGGTATTGAAATTATAATGGTAAATGTACAATTTGCTTAGTGTTGTAGGATTATTTAAAGATAAATGAATTTGAGTTAATTGATATTAGAGAGTGCATGATGTCCTTGTAGAACCTTGGTTTGTTTATTGATCGGATCCCCTTTATGAGACCTTTGATTGATTAAATTTGGTACTTCTTGTGCTAATATATGGTTGTACTATAATTTTTAAAAGTCATTTAAGTAGGGAATAACTCGGGTAGAGTCAAGTGACCCGTTTTGACATCACTACTAAAAACAAAGAACTCTTCTTACCTTGACCTTCTCTCCAAGAGTTTTAATCTTCTACCTATCTATTTAAAGATCAAAGAGTGCTATAAGACTCTTGGAGTTGATGTTTGCCTTTCTATCCAATCACTTTGTTGACGAGTCTGTGTTCAATTATGGTCATTACGGTATGATCAAATATTTGATTAGAGTCACCTTTGTACAAATACTTCCTTTCCTTGCAATTTGGGGTGCATAGGGTCAATGAACCTTTGTTGTACTTTTAAACTAGTAACGAAAGTTAGTTATTTAAAAATTGTAATGTGATTGGATATGAAATCATGTTTGATGTGGACTTGTTTTATTGAAGTTGAATTTTGAACTTGGTGAAACAATTTGGTATTGAAATTATAATGGTAAATGTACAATTTGCTTAGTGTTGTAGGATTATTTAAAGATAAATGAATTTGAGTTAATTGATATTAGAGAGTGCATGATGTCCTTGTAGAACCTTGGTTTGTTTATTGATGGGATCCCCTTTATGAGACCTTTGATTGATTAAATTTGGTACTTCTTGTGCTAATATATGGTTGTACTATAATTTTTAAAAGTCATTTAAGTAGGGAATAACTCGGGTAGAGTCAAATTTGCTCAATTAAAACTTAAAGAGGAAGTTTAGCTTCTGATATACCGTTGAATGCCTTTGTAGTGCCACTGGGCACTACTTAGGCAATGACCTCTAACTTAATTGGTGTTAGGCGAATCTTTTGTATCGCTGAGAGCAACAAAGTCAATGAGCTCATTGACTTGTAGGGGGCCGTCGGGAGTTACTATTGGACTAAACTCCTAGGAGCTCTACTCGTGCTCTCTTGGCCCGTTGGACGTGGAAGGCTAGCACTAGGTGCCACATGACCTATACTGGGCGTGAATCTTCTAGGGACTTTCCTATTTGAGTGGAACTGAGTGAAGGTTTGGGGTGCTCGCAAAAATCTATCAATGTGATGATATGTAACTAGAATGAGTTGAAGGTGGAATAACTTTCAAGGGATAATGAATAAGGGCTCGAAAAGAGATTATCCAAACTCTACTTGGTATCCCAACTCATATAAAGTAAGATATCTAGTTAGTGAGAGTCAATTGAGGTTCCTCTGACAAAAAATGGAAAGGAATAAACCTTTTTTGGCCGACATAGGTGAACTAACCCTATTGTTAGAAAGGTTGGTAGAGCATTGACTTAATAAGCCCAAAATGCTATTATTATTATGATGATAAGGTAGAATCTTTGAGTCCGACTCTATACAAAAAATCTTGTTGATGTAGATTTTGGTTCCCAAACTTTAGAAATGAATGAATATAATCTTTATCATTAAATGACGTTAAGAATTTGTCGATGTGGCAAACAATGTTTGTTGACATGGACAAACACGTGGACATACAAATGGCAACATCGTTAGCCACATTAACAAATCCTTAACGTCACTTAGTGACGAAGACTATAGTTATTCACTTTTAAAGTTTGGAACAATGACAAAATTTAATTTTGTGTTATAATTTAAGGACTAAAAATATATTTAACCCTATATTTATTTTTATAATTGTTAGATCAATTAAGGACAAAGGAAGATTTGAAGGAGTATATATTTGTTTTTGGTGATGTTCTAGGCATTTGTTAGTTATAGTAGTAAAGCCTTGTAAAAAAACTCTTTTTTTATTGGCATAAAAAGATAAATATGTTTTTCATAACTCAAACTAAATTAGATAAAGCCTTTCAACAACCTATTTTTTAATTGAATAATCACATCTTCATAAAATCAATCAAAACTTAAAAATATGACAACTTTTGCATTTAATCAATTAAGGTAAGTATCTAATCGATTATCTCAACCACATAGAATAAGCCTTTCACATTTAATCGATTAAGCCTAGTATCTAATCTACTGTGGTTATGTTTTTTTAAAAACCATATTTTCAGAATTAGGGTAAGTAATTAATTGATGAATGTAGTAACACAAATTTTGAAAATGATTTTGAACTAATTAATCGATTAGATCTTTAATATAATTAATTAATCCTCGTAGTTAGAACAAATGTTGCATTTGATTATTGATTTTAAAAGAACATAAAATCTTTCTAAATGTAAGATTTCATGAAAAACGAGTAGGGAGGGTATTTTTGAGAAAGCTAAGATCAAAATCTTTCTTGAAAACTTTTATCATGCAATATCAGTCAAACAGGTGATACATTTTTCTTATTATCTTTTGATCTTCTTTAAGTTTGTATTTGCACCAAAGGTTGATATGCTTTGTGATTGTAGTCGTTATTTTGTAAATTTTCTTTTGTATCTTGAAATGTTTTGTTAAAGAGCGTCTTATATCTTTGAGTAGTTTGCATATGAGCTCTTGTAAACTAACATTGATTGTTTTAATGATTCTAACTAAGGTTACTAGATAAAATAGATGCATATTCTTAAGGAATTGAATCAGTATAAAAATTCTTGTTATTCTTTATCCTCTTCTTGTATTTGTTGATTCAAGAAAATTTTCCTTTTACATAATGAATTTGGTTTCCTGAAAATTAACCAATTTATTTATTCTTAATTGTGAATCAGTTTAGTTTCTCATTTTAACAGTAATATTTGTAATATCCCAAAAATATAGTATAAATACTATAGAGGAGCTATCACAATTTTAATAATATAGAACAATCAACAAGACAAGGAATAAGAGTTTCATTACAATAATCTACTATAACCATAATTTAAAACTTTATATCCATAAGCCATTTAAAGCGAAACTATGTACTTTGCAACTAATCTAAAGAAAATTAAGCATTTGTTGATCCTCCCTTCAAAGCTTGCCCAACAGAAATATCATCGCCCTCTACTCACAGTCACCAGACGATCATAGTCGATGCACAAACAAACAATAAAGTACAAACACAAAAATAAAAAATCAAGATAAGCTAGTATAAAGAGAATTATAATAAAATAATTAAGACTTTAATAATAATCACAATTCCAAGCCAAGTAATCAAACATTCTGGAAACACATGGTAAACATAGACTTGACTCATACGGATATACTATGAATGTCGAATTGTGACGATTTGTGCATTTGTAATTATAATACTATTGGCCTACCCCAAGCTACTATACAAGGTTAGTCCGTAAAATGTCTTTGGCCAAGGTAAAATCCCTAGACGAGGACCTCTTGCTACTCTCACCAGATGCCTCACCCCTCTCTACTTGAGAATGAATGTCCATTAGAGTGTCAAGATAAACCCCAATACTTAGCTCCATACATTCATACTTACATCACTTAGTAACTATTAGTAAGAAATTCCTCCTTGGAACTCTTTTTCAAAACTTTGCATCCATATATATAATCTCATGTAAACATTAGAAGCAATCAAATGAATCACTAAGTATCCATCAAAGCACAAGAAATAATATAACAAAAGATCACAAGACATCTTGAAACAACTTAGACTAAAACCTGCAAAGTACTGCTCAGCGCCAGAGCCCCTGGAATGGTGGCGCTCAGTGCCAAAAATGCCACTGGAAACGTGGCGCTTAAGCACCCATAGAGGGGCACTTAGGTTGCATACTAGAAACTTTTCTACTTCTAATTTGACCTTAACTACTTCTCATACATATTTAACTAATTCTTATGACCTCCTAGGCACTATGTAGCATTTAAAAACGAGTTTATAACATAAAGTAGCTTCTCCAAACCAATTTGACTACTCTAAACTACCTAATCTCCTTTCTCCTTCTTCCAATCCATAATTTAGCCATGTAAGGGTCTAAACCAGTTATAAAGAACATAACCACTAACCCTGAACTATCCATAATAGGACAGACCTACTAAATTAAGATTTCACTATTCAAAACTCCTTAAATGAGCCAAAAACAATGCAAAAACACCCCAATAATTAACCACTACCTTCTACACCATATTTCTCCCATCTCAAGGTCTCAACCAGTCTAAAACAATCTTAGAAAAACACCAGAAACTCAATTTTACTCATACAACATGTACTTCAAATTTTCACCCATCAACACTCCATTTAATGCCTAGAAATGACTTATAAATTAGCCCATCCACTTCTCCTTAATACTATAACAGATTTGACATCATTCAACATCTCAACAACAACAATCAAAACCAGAATCAATTCCAAACTAAACTCGCAATGCATACCAACATCATTAAATCAAGAATCAAAATTCCAAAACACTTTAAAACTAATAACAACCTTTTTAACAAAATTCAACAACATGCATTAATTTCATAAATTACCAAACATCTTTTCATACTCAAACACTAAATTATCAAAATATAAAACTAGTTTTCCTTACCTTACACTGAAGTTATTGAGCTCTATTAACGCTGAAACCCTTGCTTAGAGCTCAAGAAACTCTAGAAACACCTACAAGAAACAAAATTGTGATCAAAGAGAGTCCTTAGAACCTCTGACCAACAAAGAACTAGGAAAGGAGATCAAAAAACACATGCGTCAAGAGATCATTAAGCATGATCTCAAACTAAGAACGAAAAGAAAAAGGAGTTGAAACTTCCTGATTGTCAAACAGATAATTGAGGAGTTAGATATCTCAGAGAGAAGTGAGAGAGAACTAGGGAAAGAATTTCAGAGAGATGATTTATGTTTTAAATAATGAGACGAGTTTTAGAAATTCTATTTATATTATTCAATTATTTTTAACTTTAAAACACTTTGTCTTATTATTTTAAAATACCTATCAACTATAATACTCTATTTTTAGTTGTTTACAATATTATTCTATACACAAATCGAAATATTAATTTATTTACTAGGGTGTTGCTCCCTCCACTACCACCCCTTGCTCCCTTCACCTTTCTTTTACTATTTTGCCCTTCAGTAAAATTTTATTTTTAGGGTTATTATTTTTGAATTTTTACCCACTCCCAACCCATCCCACTAATGACCTATTATTAGTTCCAGTAACAAAATTTTCTTTCATTCTAACGTTAGACTTCTTTCTCTCTTCCTCTATTTTTTTCACTGTGAGAATATACTTCCTTCGGTGTTATACGTGAAAAGTTGCAAAGGTTGGTGGTGGTGGAAAGAATTGATCAAGCTGTGTTGGTTGTGTTGGGTCTCATTGGTGCAGTGGTGCGTCGCGTCCTCCAGGTGTGAATAAACCCTAAAATTAAAAAAAAAGGTAAACTTTAAACGGATGTTGACATCTGTTGAAGGATGTTCGCATCCATTTAAAGTTTACTTTTTTTTTTAATTTTAGGTTTTGTTTTATTAGTTTATTGTTTTATATTAATTTTGGAGATATTTTAATAATTTAATTTAAATGTTTTGATTTATTATTTTTGAATATATTTTTGATGTATTTTAATAATGTATATTTATATTAGTTTACATTTATATATTTTTATTTTGGACGTATATAATTAGTTTTTAGATGTAATGATTTTGTAAAATATATATTTTTTATATATGATTTTTGTATCTTTAATGCTTTAACAATTTTTGTATCTTTAACAAAGGAAGGAATGAAAGCGAGAAGGTGGGGAGGTGAAACGAAAATGAAGAAAGGAGAAGAGAGTTTCGTGGGTAGGTGTTGGAAAAGTAAAATTAGATTTTCAAATAATTTAAAATGGAGTGAAAGTAAAAAACTTTTAAGTTAAGGATATAATTTGAATTAAAATAATGTGGGGATGTGGATGAAGTATACGGTGATGGGGAGGGAGCAACACCCTATTTACTATTAGTATAATTATTTTATCTGTTTATAAAATTGAGTAGAGATTGTGAATAAATGTTTGAAATGAAATTTTAAATCAAATCTCTCCTCAATCAAAATTCCTTGTATTAAGCTAAACTGAAACAATATATTCTTAATCAGTATCAGTTAGATTTTTATTCATTATTTTAAAAATATATAGGTTAATAATTTGATAATCCAAATTGAGAAATCTATTTTTCTCTCGTTAATTTGTTTGATTTTTTTTTCTAAATTCATACTGGATGAAATTAATTAATTTTAAAAGTATAATTGCACTACATTGATTACAAAAAACAGGCTTGCACTATTATCTAATCATAAATGATCACATGCGATAAATTTATTAACTTTTATAATAGTTATTCTAAATTTCATACTTAAACTACTTCTTCCTTTTTACTTTTAAAGTTATTCAACACATTAATAACACCAATAAATATATAAGCTTTTAAAAACATATTTTTGAAATGATATTTATTACATTTATAAATGTATTTTGAGTAATAAAAAGGATGAATTTAATGATAAGATATATCAGGAAGAAAAAAAAAGTAATGTTTCAATTAAAGCATTATTCAGTTTCAGTATATTTCTTCTGACAAATGGCTACACTAATTTTGAAACGATGAAATTGAATAACAAAATAATGTTATTGATGAGGCATGAAAACTATTTTTTAAATTTTATTTTGAAAATTAAAGTGGTGAATTTGAATTAATTCAAATGTTTTTCCTCCAAAAACTCAACCATCGGAAATAGCAATAGCACAGAATGCAAACACGAAACAGGGAGAGTTAAAGAAAAGAAAATCTTAAAAGCCCAAATGTGTTAAAGAAAAAGACAAAAAAGGTGTTCTAAGGAATCATGTGATGACCAATCTTCAGAGTCCCATAAAAGGATGATATTTCTGCGATCAACAAATCGAAAAAAAGAACATCTCTCTCTCTTTCTCTCTCATCTTTGGCTTCAAAGTTGGGTTGGTTTGACCCATGAACTGCAACACATTAATTAAAGAGGACCATCGTCACAAGCGATGTGTCCTCTTGGGACAGTTATGCAATTTATATTAAATTCCACAAATTCACACAACTCACTCAGTTTACCATTAAAATAAACAAAAAAAACAACATTAATTTTTCCCAAATACCCAAGAAAGAAAAAAACACACAATTTCTGAGAAGCTAAGCCTGTGGTTTCTCATTCTCAACCAAAGGTGAAAGAGGAGAGTGAGAGAAGGTGCTCGTCACATCATCACTCTTGCTTCTTCCTTCCAAACTCAAATGACCCATTTCTTTGTTTTTCATTTTGTTGCAGTTCCTGAGGAAAAGGCACGAGCTTCTCTCTTCTGCGCACTGGATCGGGTTCTGGGAATTGAAGGTTAGGTTCAAAAGGGGCTGTGTTGATCTGCACCAAGATGCTTAATTTGCGCTGAAAAACCCATTCATACGCAAGTCTCGGTTTCGGAGATGAACCAGTTAGTTGAAAGCTCAACGAATTCTCAAAGGGTCTCTAGAGTTCAAGCTCCGCTGGTGAGTCCTATTGACTGTTATCTTTTTTATTATGGAATTAGTTCTCTTGTTTTGAATCGGATAACTTTTTTCTCCATTCTTTTAGTTTAAGCTTTTTTATGTTTGTGTTGATAAAAAGGTTTACCCGCTTTGTGTTTGAGGTTTTGGTTAACCGGACTTTCTATCATTCTCTGATCGTGTTTGGAAGAGAGGCAAAGACCTAATTGGTCAAAAAGCTCTCTGTTATTTCTAGGGCTCTTGTGTCTGACCAAGTCAAAATTAGATTTTACGAGTCTCTTGCTACCTCAACATACATTGTGTGTTGGCTTCCTAGATTCTAATTCCACCTTAGCATGATATACTAGACTAAGAAGTTCTACGCAGCTTAACATTTATAGAGTTGCCAACCTCCATCATTCATTTTCCGCACCTTTGACTGAGAATGCTACCATTTCTTTTCACGTATACGAGGCTAAATGTTTAGGGGGGAAATGGGGTTGTTCCATTCCAAGATCTAATATCACTAGTTTATCAGCAGGAATGAACCCAAAACCTTTTTGTCGAAGCTTTTCGGTCTTGCTAATTGCAAGTTGTTCTTAGCTAGTGTTTTTACGAATGGGAAATGTTAGCTTCCTTACTCCATGCCCTTGACAGAAATTGTTACAATTTTTTTATTGTGCTAAATTAGTAACAAGGAGGATTTTCTTTGTATGCCTTCTCAGGTGTATTCAGTTTGAAGCTTAAACATTTGTTGGAACGAGGAACCAACATGAGAATTTAGGACACATTCCCTTTTTTTATTGGGGGGAGGTGGGGTAGAATGAATTTTTTCATTTTCTCTTTTTCTTTGTTCCTCTTGATTATCCATTAAACACTGTCAGGTTACATGTAGAGGACAAATTAAATTCATGTTTCATAACTCAACCTTTTTCCTGATCATACTATCCTTTAAAGTTCTTCTGCTCATCAATATCACAATCGGGGGTCCTTGTCATTCTCTACTTTTGAAAATTATCAGTTATCAGAAATCTTGTATATAGTTCTGCTTATCTACTTTTTCTCTCCTCTTTAGTTTTCTGAACTGTTTAATATTTCCATTTTATTTTGGTTCTCTCATCTCTTCCCTGTAAAATTAATTAGTATTAGTACTTTCTTTGTATCTAAATTAAAGCACTGGTCGTGGTATTCCCTTTTCTGTTTTTCAATTAAAAAATTCAGCTGAGGGCAGTATCTTCCTCAAATCCTGTTTAATCAATTATTTCACTTTGCCACATCCTTTATGATCCTGGAAAATTACTGCTTGTCAGTACCCTTACTCATTCTGGAAGTATAACTTACTTGATATGTATGTGTAACAAGTGCAGGTTGCAGTTACTTGAAGTGTTCAATGATTTCATTTGTTTAAGTAGAGATTAATTTATCAATGATTATTTCTTTATTTTCACATTCAAACACGTGTTATATATGTCTCTGATCATATCCTGATGCTCCTGTTTTCTCTTGACATATTCTCTTATTTGTATTCTATATGTAGATCATAATGGTACATGTAACACCTTTATTTAAGCTTCAAAAACAGAAATCAAGTGATTTATTTGATCTTGTTTTCTTTTTGCACGTTAATTGCATGTATTTCAATTCCAATGTATTGCACATATATCCTTTATTATTTCTTTTTTAAAATTTTAGGATTGTTGGACCTGAGGGTTTGAATTGAAACATTTTAGTTTAGTAGAAGATGAAGTGTTATGACATTTGTTTATTGGACCTAAGGAATGACAGTATTTGTCCAAAGACAAACACTGTTTGAATTTTTCATTGCCGATGGTGTGTCCTGGACTGTCAATGTGTAAACAAGGATCTGATTTTTTGTTTCTTGTAAGTTGTTGCAATCAGAGAACAGACCATTCCATCAAAAAGAATCAGTGAACAGAGGAGAGCATGTGGGTTGAGAGGATTAGTCTGAATGTAACATAGAGAGAGCTTTTTTGTTTCAATAATGTTGTGATTTGGTAGAATGTAATGGAACTCAGCTTTCCATGTCTTTACAAAAGTGATATCTTCCAAACCATATTTAAGGGGTATGCATACATTTGCAACTAGGTACTATATTTGTGCCGTTTTAGAAATATCATTGTTGACTACAGTGCCTTCCTATCTTTCTGATCTCAATAGGAGATCTTGCTTACAGATGAAAAATATATGTTACTAAGGTGTGTAGTTTTCCTCTCTTGCGCCTGCCTTTTTCTGATATTCCTTTGACTCTTGGACAAGCCTGCTCCTCGTCACATAAATTGCAGCACTCATGGGATTTGTATTGTTCTTTACTCTGAGATGTCATCATGTAAATGGTGATTGGGTGTATCTGTTTGTATGCAGTGTTACAACTTATTGTACCCTAACTTGCATTAAAATTTGTCTAAAATCATGATTATGAACTCCAACTGTTACTTCTTCACAAATATGAGTTTGTGAAGTCAAATTCCAGTACATGTATACATAGCTGCTCCTTTTTTTCTAATCCTATATCAATCATTAACAAAAGCTAATGTAACCATGCTTGGTCTTATGATTGTATGATGCATGTGATGGAATGCCTTACTGGTTTCCATCTCACCATCCCACTTACAGCATCGAAAATTCCTTGGCTGCATTCATATATAATATTTTTAATACTTAATCTGACCTTTCTAGGAAAAAAAATTTCTAGCTATAAATAAATAATAATTTAATGTTTGACAAGTCAGCAGATTGCTAAGTTAGTGGTCTAGAACTTATGATTTTACTGAAGAAAACTGTACAAGAACGGTTCAGTTCTATGGAACCTTGAACTAGGGGATGGAGAAAATATGTAAAGCTTGCTGTGTTCTTGCGAATGTTCTCTTTGACATTAGGCATATACATATTTTTAGTGGAATCTTTTTCATATTTTGAACATACTAACATGGAGAATTTCACAGGTTGACTCTGTTTCTTGCTACTGCAAAGTAGATTCAGGCTTGAAAACAGTTGCTGGGGCAAGAAAATTTGTTCCTGGATCGAAATTATGCATCCAACCTGACATAAACCCAAATGCTCATAGGAGCAAAAATTCACGCAGAGAAAGGACAAGAGTTCAGCCTCCTCTTCTTCCTGGTCTTCCTGATGATCTTGCTATTGCATGTTTGATTCGAGTACCTCGGGTTGAGCACGGTAAACTGCGTTCAGTTTGCAAGAGATGGAATCGTCTCCTGTCTGGAAATTTCTTTTATTCACTCAGGAGAAGTCTTGGAATGGCAGAAGAATGGGTTTATGTCATCAAAAGAGATCGCGATAAAAGAATTTCATTGCATGCTTTTGATCCCATCTACCAGCTGTGGCAGTCCCTTCCACCTGTTCCTGGGGAATATTCTGAAGCATTGGGATTTGGCTGTGCAGTCCTCAGTGGTTGTCACCTGTACTTATTTGGTGGAAAAGATCCTCTGAAAGGATCTATGAGACGTGTTATTTTCTACAATGCTCGTACTAATAAATGGCACAGAGCGCCAGATATGCTGCGAAAACGCCATTTGTTTGGTTCTTGTGTAATAAATAACTGTCTCTATGTTGCTGGTGGGGAATGTGAAGGAATCCAAAGAACTCTTCGATCTGCTGAAGTTTACGACCCCAACAGGAACAGGTGGAGCTTTATCACAGAGATGACCACAGCAATGGTGCCCTTTATCGGCGTTGTTCATAACGGCACATGGTTTTTGAAGGGACTTGGATCAAACCGCAACGTCGTATGCGAATCGTATGCACAGGAAACTGATACCTGGACCCCAGTGAGTAATGGCATGGTGGACGGTTGGCGTAATCCTAGCATATCCCTGAATGGACAACTGTATGCACTTGATTGCCAGGATGGGTGCAAGCTGAAAGTGTATGACAGAGCAACTGATTCATGGAAGAAGTTCATGGATAGCAGGCTCCATCTGGGTAGTTCTCGAGCTCTTGATGCTGCTGCTCTTGTTCCTCTTAATGGAAAGCTGTGCATTATACGCAACAACATGAGCATTAGTCTTGTTGATGTTTCGAGTCGGAACGGAGGCGTGGAAAACAATCCTCAGCTTTGGGAAAACATTGCTGGAAAAGGTCATGTGAGATCTTTAGTTAGAAATTTATGGTCTACTATAGCAGGGCGTGGTAGTTTGAAGAGTCACATTGTTCATTGTCAGGTTCTTCAAGCCTGAGTTGAATTGTTGATTTTGGTGGCTATAGAATGAGGTCATTGCTTTACAATCATGAATCAATAGTGAGAAGATATTGTAAATGTTGTTTCACTCTCAGCCTGTGCCATTTCCCTTTTCCCATTTCCCATTTCCCATTTCCTTTCTTTACAATATATTAGGTTGTAAGACATGTTTTTGGGCTGTATATGATTCATTACAAAACATCAAAAAAACATTTGAATCTCTGCTCAAGTTCATTTATTTTAGTAAGCAGGGAGAATAGCATATCAGATTCCATCTTCTGCCAAAACTTATTTCAGTGTATGCTTTCAAAATCACTTGCTTCTTTTCTGCCAAATTCTTATTGACTCAACTTTGAGCAAAATTTATTTTTATGCTACAAATTTGTGAAAGTGAATAGAAAGATGTCGATGTAACTAGTCTTTTGAATGTTTTAGAAAGATGACTCAATATCATTTTCTCTATTGATAGGTTTCTTTTAGACTAAACTACATTATGATTATTTTTTAGTAGACATTGCCAGAATTATTATTTTTAATTAACCATGTTTTTAGTGTTGAAACCTCCAATAATGATATCGATAATGTTTTTAGATCACTCGAGTTTTCTTAATCAGTGTTAATAAAAGTTTTTAGACAATCCTTACAAGACTTTTTCTATTAAATGTTAATTAGAGTTTGTTTTATTAATGTTTGTAGTAATTATTTTTTGACGAAAAATAATCTTTTAACACCTCAAACAATCACTTGACAATCTATTTTAATGCGTAATTTAGCAAAATAAACAATTGTAATAGTAAAGAAAAATAAAGAAAGGTAAAATAATAAATATCAAATAGTTGTATATAAATTTGTTAGAGTGTCGTCGTATAATTTTTTTATTGATGCCACCAACGCTATTTTGGTCTTACAATTTTACTTTTGTTCAAACTGAGAAAACTTTTGATTCATGTTTGTTTGGACAATCTTTTAGGTGACATTGATTGAAAAATAGATAAAAAAACACATCGAAAAAAATCATAACTTTAATCTAACAATAACCTTAACTTAAATTAACGAAATTACATCACCCATTAATATTTTTTAATTACTAAAGTTCTTGAATATTAAGATAAATTTTTATAGTCGGCTATTTTCAAAATATTATGTTCACACAGCAAAATTCAAATTCAGGAAATTTAAATTACTTTATATAGAAAACAAATTAAAATGAAAGTTTGAGTTTTCTGATCAAACTACACATTTTTGTAACTAGGAAATGATTTTTCATCACTCAAAAGCATATCAACATTTTTGTATTGCTCTCAATTTTAAGAAACAATGACACTTAAAATGAAAGTTTGAATTTTCTGATCAAACTACACATTTTTGTAACTAGGAAATGAGAGTATTATTAGGCAGTGAAGCAATTATTGAGCTCCTCTGTTCATCATATCCTGAAAACGTCTGAAGGAATTTTCTCTCTCAATCTTTAACTGTTTGCGGAAATTGTTGATGAATGCATCAGCCATTTTGTTGATGTCTTCTTTCTCCTTCTCCAACGCTATTTGTCTGCTCATCGATAGCTTCTTCCTTTCTGAACTATCACTGTTGCTACTCTCGTTGGTGAAGCTCTTTCCATAATCCATGGTAGAAGACAAGACAACGCAAAACTCTAAGCACAAAGAGAAAGTGATTTTGGTGTGGAATGACTTCTTGGTTCCTCAACGATCTAACATTTATACTTACAATCTCAGCATGTGTTTAGCATGCCCAGAAATCTAATAAAAAACATCGAAAGTGGGAACACTTGAAGTGAGTGTTTTTGTGTTTGTCTTTACGTAAATACAATAGTTGGCACCATTTTAATATTACTCAACTTGTCTAGGCATCATGGTTTATAATTGTATACTAAAGTCAGCTTTTTTTTTTTTTCAAATAAAATATTTCAATGGGAACATTGTTAATCACGATAGCTACCATAGATCTAAACGTGTAAACGTGTTAGAATCTTGGTCATGATTTGACAAAGAAACTATATTGTATTAAAACTTTAACAGCATATGTTACACAAAATGCAACCACTTTTTACTCTCTTTTTTACCGTATTATATATATATGTAGTTCAATTTGGTATTCAAGATGTTAAGTGGCGGACTACATGAAATGAAATGGATAATGATAAATTTTTTAAAATTATTTAAATCAAATATATAATTTATTGTTATTACAGGAAAAGAGCGTAAATATATTACGTTGACATGAAGAGACTTCATAGTTAATCTATGAATAAAATTGGAGGAAGATTCACTTGTAGAATACTCTTTGACATTTAAGTCAGTGAGAAAATAAAAAAATATGAGTATAAAATAATATATTATATTGCAAATATAAACATGTATGAATTGTTAAAATAATTAATGAATAATATCATTGAAAAATTATACTTTAACAATATGATTGATCGACAAATTATACTTTATTTAATTTATTATTTTTATTTATGTATATCAATCCTAAGATTTAATAAGATTCAAGACATATTGTGCTCATAATTATATTTACAATTTATTATGATATAATATTTTATGATATACTATAATCATATTTATAATAAAAATATTATATTTATATATTATTCTTCACTTCGGTTGGAAAAGAAGCACACTCATCATGAGACTTAACTTTATTTTGAAATAATTGAAAAACATAAGAAGGGGTTGAATAGTGTTGTGGAAAACTTTTTGTCAAAAGGTAGTTTAATAACTTACCTTTGTTAACTATTAAACGGTCTACATAAGTTGTTAGACACTTGATTTGTAAAGTATTGTTTAAACTGTAAGTTCAGAGATAAAATGTTTTTCAAGCGTTTTAGCAAAACTACAATGTTTTGAGAAAGACAACTCTTAATAAAGATAGCGTTTAGTGACAATTTATAAACTATTGTGTTAATAAACAACTATAGAGTTTATAAGTAGAATGTTTTGCAAAACTAAAGTAATAAACACACAATTATTTTATACTGGTTCACTCTCTGAGTTATGTTTAGTTCTCCTCTAAGACCTCTGAGCTACGTTTAGTAATAAACACACAATTACAACTAAGTATTCGCACCACTTCTCATTTCACCTAGTTAATCCTAGTATCCTTCGTTACTCTGACTAGAGTTGAGTATCACCCACCCCTGATTGTGCAGTATTCTTCACCACTCTTAGTATTCCTAGACAATCCCGTTATCTTCCTAATACACTGTTTAGTTGAATTTTACCTACTCCTGGTTTTCACTAGACAATTTCGGTATCAACCCGAGACACTGCCTAACTAACGTTTAACTCCACCAAGTTAAATAACAAGTGTTTGAATTCTTTTTAAAATGTGAATCAGATTGCTTGCAAGTCTTTAGATGATTGCTCTCATAGAGAGGATGTGATTATAATACTTCAATCTAATAAAATTTGTAGAATTTTCTCTCTTCTTTTAAATGTAAGCTTATGATTCTATGAAACTTGAGAGTATTTTATTTCTTTTATATTTGTTTTTCTTCTCAGATGATTTCTTTCATGTTTGTGCTCATGTTCTCTTGATCTTCTCTTCATGGATCTTGAATTTATAGGCTTCAAGAAAAAATATCTGTTTTGATAGTTCTTGTTTTTAATCTTTAGATCTTCATGGCCTTTTTGTAGATAAAAGTCGTAGGTTTAAGTCAACTTCTCAAAGCAAACATGATTTTTCAGTACTTTATCAAAAGTAGGTTATACGAACTTTTCAGCACAACTTTTGATGTTGAGAACATTCCGTGAATGTCTTCTGTGTCTCTAACGTTCACTTTTGACTTGTATATTATAAAGTAGAGCTGTCAAAACGGGTAACCCGGCCCGACCCGACCCGACCCACCACGGGTTGGTGGGTTAAACGGGTTGGCTCATTGGCTCACTTAATTAATTTTTTTTTCACCTTCTTCTTCTCAGATTCTTATAACATGTTACTTTGATCGATCAAATTGAAACAGTAGTAATTGAATCAATTGATATAAAAGAAAATGAAACAAAAGAAATATATTGTTATATATATTCTAAGCTATCAAGCGTAAAATTTTGCCAATTTAATTTAGTGAGACATACAAAAAACTACATATAGACGTTAACAAAAATATATAGCACAAGATAAATTGTCATGCTTGTAGATAGGTCTAAAAACAAGATAAAACAAATGATATATTCCCGAATTATCTAATCTATAATATTATCCATCTATTAAATTGGAGTCCTGAATGGATAAATCCACAGTATTATGCTCTCTTGAAACATCTTCTTCTTTATCTCCATCTATAATATTATCCAATCTATAATCTTAGGGTTTTATTTGCGAAGGAAAACTTTTAGAAAGACAGGAACGCGAAATGCTCTATTGCTAAGTAAAGGTTATGCATTTTGAATAATTAATTTAATTAATTTGATTTCAATAAAAAAATAAGATTTGAATAATTAATTTAATTTAATTAGGTGGGTTGGTGAGCCAACCCGACCCACCACGGGTTCAACCCGTGTGAGCCGGGTTCTTAGTGAGCCGGGTCAAAATTGGCTCGCATAAAAAAATTTGCATTTTTTTCCAACCCAACCCGGCTCAAACCCGTGGTGAGCCGGGTTGGCTCACGGGTTTCAACCCATTTTGACGGCACTATTATAAAGTAGGTGGATACTTGACAAAGACAATTGCATAGAGTAAAGTAGATATGCATGCAGACATATATGTTCTTTATCTTATTACTTTTGTTGTTTTGAAATGTTATGCATTTAATGCTCTTTAATATGTGTTCTGAAAGGATACTAAGTAGTTCATTATTCGATGAAGATGTCATTTTGTAACAAGGTATCATTTAGCCTATACAAGACGTTTATCAATAACGCTTTGTTTAGTGATCTTTGTTTGGTTCAGAAGCGAGTTCAGCAAGATGTCGTTCAACACGTGTTTTTGGAGTAATGTCTATAGTTGTAGCGCGTTTACCAAAAACATCATTTGGAACATTATTTTGCAAGATATAGTGATAACTCGTTTTAACATTGTTTAGCAATGTATATCAAGAGCGTGTTTGGCAAGACTCTCTTATGACATATTGACATGTTTATTGAAGTACTGTTTGTTAGTATGTTTGCTGAGATATCAATGCATTTACTAAAGCTTTTCTTTAGACATTTATATTTCATAAAGTTTTTTCAAAAAACACTTGTCTTTCAACAATATTATTTTTTCACAAGATAATGCTTTGTCAAATGCTCATTTCATTTATCGCTATTTGTTAAACTTCAAAACATTAAGACGTTAGACGGTCCAGTCTCATAGAGGATCTTGTCTTAACATATTTAAATTTTGTAATATTTAGAATTTTCGAAGTTATAACAGTTAAGCAAAAACTTCTCTATTTCCGTCCTATTTTTGTTTTCTAATTATATTATATACTTAATTAGTATTTTAGTTTATGTGGTTTATTCAATGTAATATTCTAAGTTTGACTTAATTATTTGGTTGAAAATTTTCAAGTTGGTCACCTCTTAGTTTTTTATTTCAATTGTCATAATTTTAAAAACAATTGACTAAATTAGTTCCTCTTCCAAAAATAATTACTAGCGACGTTAACTGTATGTCACATGTCAAGTCTCATGGTGTGACATGTGGCACTACTAGTGCTATGTGGCAAGATAGTGTCATTTAGTGTCAGATGTAATTGTTTTGTATTTAATTTGTTCCCTATATATGTTATTTTTATTCAATTTAGTCTATCTTTTTTTAAAACGGAGCAATATTGTCCTCTATAAATTTAGACCAAATTTATTATTTGTATAAATATATACTAATATTTTTATTAAAAATGAGTTTTTAACATATTACATTATTGTATATTATTAATCCATATTTTTTTAAGATTAAAACTAATTAAGTATAAGTGTTTTTTTAAAAAAATAAGTATTTAAAACTAATAAATTATTAATTCATGTGTTTTATAAGATTAAAACTAATTAATAACATTAATACAAATAAATTTTAATAAAAAATATTAATGTAACATTTATAAAAATAATAAAGTTGTTCTCAATTTATAGTAAAGAGACAATATTGTTCTATTTTGTAATAAAATAAAACTAAATTGAACATATATATATATATATATATATATATATATATATATATATAAAGACTAAATTAAGTTCAAAACTATGATACTTAATAATGACACTATGTTACCACATGGAGTTGACATTATCATGTGTGATAAGGAGAGTTTGCAACGAGGACCAAACAAGTAACTAAACATGTAATTTTTTTTCTGTATCCACCATCCACCACTTTTTCTTCCGTTTTTTTCTTCCACTTTCCACTACCCTTTTTCTATTTTCTCTTCCTTTTCCCATTTTCTCCTTTTTCTCTCTTCTAGGGCTTCTTTACTCTCCACATGCTATAAATGAGACGTTTAATGGAATTGACAATGAAACTAAAAAATAATCAAGACCAATACCCACTTTTTAAACAATATTAATATCAATCAATCTAATCCAAGAGACTACATTAATTATTACTTTTTAAATAAAATGAGGATTTAATTAAAGAAAAACAAATTAAATCACATTTAATCAGCTCCACAAATATTGAAAACTAGAAAAATACTAATTAATTTTCTCAAGTTCAGAAATTTTTCAAAAGAAATTAGATTTTCTAAAGACTAGCTAGTTGAATTAAGATAATTCAATTCATCTTAAAAAGAAGGTTGAGTTTATTTTCAAAATTCAAATACCTCCAAATTAATTTCATATCATATCTCAGTTTTGAAAGTAGTTTACTTCATATTCTTTTCTTTCTTTCTTTCTTTATTAATCTATGAATACTTACTAAGAAGTTAAAGCTTAACTTTTT
This sequence comes from Vigna angularis, assembly GCF_016808095.1. Lineage (NCBI taxonomy): Eukaryota > Viridiplantae > Streptophyta > Magnoliopsida > Fabales > Fabaceae > Vigna > Vigna angularis. Next base: position 54,335,724 of record NC_068970.1, on the reverse strand, counting down.
TTACCAAATAAATACATTGAAACAAAAAATAATACTAAATTTTAATAAAAAGATTTTAAAATCTCCGTTAAACAAATGGTCTTTCTCATACATCGAGCACAAAAAATAGAACCTTTTTTAATATATTATCAATCCTTACCAGAGGTACTAAATTAAATTCATATATATTTTTCTAGAACTTAAAAGACTAATTTATCAAATAAAAAATACCGAAACCAAAACCAAATTTAACAAAATAAAGACACGTACTAAAAACACTATTTCTCTCTCTCTCTCTCTCTCTCTCTCTCTATATATATATATATATATATATATATATATATATATATATTAGACTTTTTTTATTGAACTTTTGGAGTGTTTTCTTTCCTTGGTGGTGAGTGTGATAGGAAGAAAAAGAATGAAAGATTGTGAAACAAAATTATTAAGGATTTTTATACAAATAAATTATATATTTTTATGGTAATTAATTTGAACTTGGTTAAAAAAGTCTTAGTTTAATTTATTTATTATTACTTCTCCGCCTATGAAATAAATTTTAATCAAATTGTTATCCATTTCTTATTCTTATTTATCATATTTTTATACTTAGATATCTATACGGAAATTTATTAATATAGAAGTTATATGTAAAACAGAACAAATGAGACTAAACAATTTATTTAATGCCACATTAATATCTAAGTTAACAGAGTACTTTGTAGACCTTAAAGTTATTCTACCAATAAATTATGCTTTTTTCCTTTCTATGAAATGTTAGTTTTAAAGCCTTAAAATTATTATGATACAACACTTGCTAACATCAGCAATTTCCACCCATATCATTGATCATGATCAATTTTAAAAACAGAAAGAGAGTGACCAACGATATAATTGCCAAGGATGATTTAGGAAAAAAAAATACAAAGAACTAAAATTAAAAAAATAAATCAGGTAAATTAAAAGGATTATAAGTGTATTTAAACTCATTTTAATTACCCCCTTGCAATTTAGTTCACTTATTGGATATCTTATTTCGTAACATAAAAAATATGAATACAATTTAATAAACACAAACAAATGAACATTTTCCACCAAAGAATTAAAGAAAAAACATTAACTCAAGCAATAAATGATTTACCACTTGTTTTATAAGTATAAATGAGATTTTTTAAGATAAATAGAAAATAAATGTATTATTACTTTACAGATTATACATATTATAAAATAAATTCATTTTTGATTTCTGTATAACACTTTAAATTTTTAAAGATAGAAAACTTCAGACTTTTATGTAAAATGATTTATTTATTTTGTTCGAATACACTCTCTACAAGATAGGGAAGTTTGAACTACCAGATTTTCAGTTCTTTATTTATATTTTCTTCTACAACTGTGATTTGTGTTGCAATAATCAGTCTGTTAATTTTCTTTAAGAGCGAAAATTTTTAGGGTAAGTTATTTGAATTTAGTTCATTCGGATTTATTTGAGTAAAAAGTTACGTCAGATAATAATGATGTTTGGTCCATATGTAATTGTTTTAATGTAGATTGACTTTTTTTTTTTGAAGTAGTGATTGTTTGTGATGTTGGATATTTACTCAAAGTAGATTTAGAGAATATGAATCAATTGAATCAAGTGATTAGTCTCAAGAAGTTAGAATTTGTAGAGTTCTTATGTTTCCTAAGTATTTTTGTTAAAGAACATAAAATTTCAAGGAAACTACAAAAATTTAGTTAACTTAAACAAAAGTATTTGATAGTTTAAAAAGAATATGGCTTAATACCTCCTTTTGTCCCTCTTTATAAGGGAAATGTTCAAGTTTGTCCTACCTTTTTTAAAAAGTTCAATGTGGTCCCAAATTGTGAAAAAAGTGTCCAATTAAATCCTTTTTGGTAACGGCGTTAAATATTTAACGATGAAACTGCTCCTCTGGACTAAACTTGATGAGCTGTTCATTTTTTCTCTTACGTGGCATGGTGACGTGTCAATTTTGAATTTAAAAAAAAAATTGCTTGACACATCATCTTCTTCTTCCACCTCTGCCACTCCCAATAATTGCAATGGGTAGTGTTTTCAAATTCCCCAAACAGCCGTTTGAGAACATCTCATCCCAGAGCTTCCTCGCAGGACGCAGTAGATCCTCCTTACAACACGCTTCCATTATGTAATTATAAGACGAGACATTGGGTTGAAACCCTTTCTTCTTCATCTCCTGCAGAACAGTATAGCCTTCTCTCACTTTCCCAGCCCTGCACAAAAATGAAATCATTACATTGAAACCCTCCACATCTTTAAAGTAGTTTTGAGAATTCAAAACATGGAACGTCTCCAATAACTCATCAACCTTGCCATGCCTACACAGATTCCTACACAAATCATTAACAGTCAAAATAGTTGGGAACCTCTCTTTCTCAACCATGAAATTGAAAAACATTATAGCCACATTCCTCATTGATCGAAACCCTGCGACAACAACCCAATAAGCCATGAAATCGGGTTTCCAACCCCTACTCCTGAGATCACCCAACATCCACAAAGCCTTCGATACCTTAGAAGCTCGACACAATCCATAAACAGTCAAATTGCGATTTCGAAACCCAATACCTTAGAAGCCCCAAATTGCGATTTCGAAGACCTAACCCTAACTCAGAAATTTTAATCACTGCCACGTTCTCAGTTAATGAAAAATACTGTCACTGCCACGTTACGCAGATAAAAAGCCACGTTGCACACATCAGTCCTAGCTGGCAGCAGGATCGTTAAATATTTAACGCCGTGACCAAAAAGGATTAACTTGGACACTTTTTTCACAACGTGGGACCACATTGAACTTTTTGAAAAAGGTAGGACGAAAGTGAACATTTCCCTTAAAAAGAGGGACAAAAACAGGTATTAAGCCAAAGAATATTAACTATAGTTAATTTAAAAGAATATATAAAAAATAGTAATTAATACATTTAAAACAATAATGAATTTTAAATTAAGATAACTATTTTTCTAAATACGCAATTCAAGTTAATTATCACTTTACTTTATACTTATAATTTATTTTCTGCATATAATTTATACTGGATAATTATTTGTTTTCTTTATATTTATAATTTACTTAAAATACTTATAATTTATTTTCTGCAAAGTTATAAAATAACTTATTTGTTAATATATCATAAATAGGGATCTTATTTTTGCATACGATTTACGTTGAATGTGGGTCCGAGGTTACCGCTCCATGCGTTTCCTCTCTACCAAAGTGCGTAACTAATGGCTGAACTCTCCTTCTCCGATTGGCTCAACAAAGGGTGACCTGCAAGAAAACACTCTGACGCTCAAGTCAGTGAGGTGTCTTCCAAGGTCTTAATATATCTCAGAAAAAATCAGACTTTACCTGGTCATTAGTTCTGTATTTATAGGCTTTGTAATTGTCCAACCCATTGAATGTCATTGAATGTCATTTAATACAATATATTTTGTGCCTCATCATTTGCTAATTTCCTTATATCCAGCATAATCTGCCTCATATCACTCGTTGATTAGCCACAAATGCAATACACTTGATGTAATAATTACTCACCTTTATTACCCATTAATGCCACTAAATGCCTGCCGATCGATTCCTTCCTATTGAACGAGCTGACCGCTTTGGTCGGTCGTCTACACCATATAGTACACAAGCCCCCAAGCCCGAACGACTTCTTAGGCGTGAAGGGTTTGAAATGCGTAGTCCTAGAAAGAGCGCGAAAGGGATCAGTAGTGGTTGTCGCGTCCGTTGATCGTGGGGCACGTGCAATCATGGGATTCGTGCCATCTGAAATATGAAGAGCCTCGCACCCCTGACCGTTTGATCTCGCCACGACGGATGGCCACGATGGACTCTTGGAAGTGTCCTGTCACACTATAAAAGGTGATCAGAGCCACCATGATTACTTTGTCTTCCTCATTTTCCTCACCGCTAAACTTCCAAGAGAACCCATCTCAGGTAATCATTTCTTCTTCATCCTTCTCGTCTGATGAAGTCGTCGGCGAAGGTTAGGGGTATTCTGATGGTGGAAAAGAGCCCACTGCCTCCGTAGGGTCCTCCATCCTGGGTTCTACTAAGGCTAGTGACCGAAAAGTTGAAGAGGCAGATATTATGCCCGAGATTGACGCTGGTAGGGAATGGACAGATGATGCTCCTCCTTCCCCCGTCAATGGATATGGCTGGGCTCCCCATGAGGTAGGCCTGTATGCGCCCTACTACGTTACCAGTACTTCATTAGAGTATTTAGCCAGTAGGGTTAACATTGTATCTACTGCAAAAGATGCTGATAGTATCTTGTTAACGGTGTGTCGACCGAATGAACGCGCTTGCCATGGGCGGGAAGGGCATTGACTTTTTCTATGTTTATAGCACACTGTTTCGCGACCTAGGTATTTCGTGACCTTTGGTAATCATGGCCGCCCGGGATTGCTAGTGAGCTGGTCACTAGAAGACCATAGTTGAACGTCTTCGCATGGTCGCCCGAGATTGCTAGTGAGTAGATCACTAGAAGACACAAGTGAGTTGGTCACTTGGCCGCCCAGGATTGCTAGTTGTTAGCTAAGACTTGCAACATAAAAACAAAACCTGATATTATTGATAATGAATGGAGATATATTGACATTCAACTGAAATAAAATTTAAGGTGCGACAAATTCCAAGTGTTCGGAATAACTTTGTCGTTTGGGTACTCCAGTCGGTATGCTCCATTGTTGAGATTTTCCTTTACTCTGAAGGGGCCTTCCCAATTTGCTGCCAGTTTCCCGTGAGCATGATTTTTCTTGGTCTGTCCAGTTTTTCGCTAGACCAAGTCACCTTCCCTGAATTGGTGAAATTTAACCTTCGTATTGTACCGTCGAGCTACTAACCTTTTACGGGCCTCAGCGTAAACAGTTGCTATGTCTCGCCTTTCCTGAAGGGTCTCCAAATTCATTCTTAATTGTTGGCTCGCCCACTTCGACCGACAACATTGCATTCGTGCCATAAGTTAAGTTGAAAGGCGTTTTCCCCGTAGTTCAGTGCGGTGTGCACCGGTATCCCCACAATACCTCCAAATGGTCATCCACCCATGCACCCTTGCTTCCGCCAAGACGCTTCTTTAACTCGTTAAAGATCGTTTTATTCACCGCTTCCGCCTGACCGTTCGTCTGAGGGTGTTCTACAGAGCTTGTTACATGTTTTATGCCTAAGCTTCGATAGAACTCTGCTAATTTTTTGTCTACAAACTGTCTTCCATTGTCCATTACGATGATCTTCGACAAACCAAAACGGCACACAATTTTCCACACAAATTTTTGTACCTGCACTGTTGAGATGGTAGCAAGTGGTTCAGCCTCGACCCACTTAGTAAAATAATCGACAGCTACCAAAAGGAACTTCTTTTGTTCTCTGTCGATCGGGAAAGGTCCCATGATATTCATTCCCCATTGGGCAAATGGCCAAGGGAATGTAAGGATATGAAGCTCAGTGGTCGGTAAGTTGTGCATGTTGCCATGCTTTTGACAGTTGAGACACTTACGGACGAAGTCATTGCAGTCTTTCTCCAAAGTGGGCCAAAAATACCCTGCTCTTAACACCCGAGCTCTCAAAGCCCTCTTGCTGGTATGCATACCACACACACCTTCTCAAAGTGGGCCCCGTACCGACCCACGCGGTTCGAAACGCAACCCAAATTCTGACAACTCTACCGACCATCCGACAATCCGACCAGCTAAGTCAGGCTTCCTTAGTATCTTTGCAATGGGATGGTCGGTTCGCACTACGACTTGGTGGCTCTGGAAATAAGGTCTTAGACGACGCGACGCAGTCAACAATGCCAGAACAACTTTCTCGATCTGTTTATATCGCACCTCTATCTCCTTAAGCACCCTGCTCACAAAGTATATGAGTTTGAAATCTAATGCTTCCTGCGTTAGGGCCGCACTAACTGTAGTTTCGGTGAGCGCTAGGTATAGTTGCAAGTCACTCTCGTCATTTGGCTTTCCCATGATTGGTGGGCTAGCCAAAATTTTCTTCACCTCCATGAAGGCTTCTTTGCAGCTTGAATCCCATTTGGATGACCAATTTTTCCTCATTATGGTGATAATCAGTTTTGCCCGCTCGGCCAACCTTGGAATGAAGCGTGACAAGGCAGTCAAACGTCCCACTAAACGCTGCACCTCTTTCAAGTTCTAAGGCTTCGCATTTCCAGAATCGCTTTACACTTATCGGGATTGGTCTCGATTCCACGTGTAATTAGCATGAAGCATACGAATTTTCTTGCAGGCACACCAAAGGTGCACTTTGCCGGATTTAACCTCATGTCGTATCTCCTTATTTGCCTGAATACCTCGGCTAAGTCCCTGACATGTTCCTCGACTGACCGACTCCGCACCACCATATCATCTACATAGACTTCCATGCATCTCCCTATCTGCTGGTGGAAAATCTTATCCATCAGCCTCTGATACGTTGCCCCTGCATTCTTGAGCCCGAATGGCATGACATCATAGCAATAATTGGACTTTTCTGTGATAAAAGCAGTCTTTTCACGGTCCGGGTGATACATTGGAATCTGATTGTATCCTGAATAAGCATCCAGGAAGTTGAGTATGGCATATCCCGAGGCTCCATCTACCAACCCATCAATACTAGGCAACGGGTAGGAGTCTTTAGGACAGGCTTTATTCAAGTATGTGAAGTCAGTACACATCCTCCACTGTTCGTTTAACTTTTTTACCGTAACAACATTTGCTAACCATGTGGTGTATTTAACCTTCCTGATAAACCGAGCCTCCAACAACTTTTTAATCTCCACGTCCACCGCCTTACGCTTTTCTTCTCCCATCCTTCTCTTCTTTTGTGCTACCGGGCGTGCCTCTTTGAAGATTGCCAGTTTATGTGACATTATGCTGGGGTGTATCCCAGGCATATCGGATGTCGTCCATGCAAAAAGATCATGGTTCTTTTTCAATAAAAAAACCAACAGTATTAACTTGTTCAGTTGTCAGACCAGTTGCCACCGAAGTATTCTGCCCCTCCCATTTTCCCAGACTAAAAGGTCTCGTCCCCTCTTGTGGCTCCATCCTCTCCTCAATATCAACTCGAGGGTCCAAGTCTGCTAACGCAACATCCTTTCCCTTACCTTCACGCTTGTGGACGAGCGGCTGCACCCTCAAGCCTACCACGTAACATTCTCTAGCCATCTTCTGATCGGCTCTAACTGTGCAGATAGTGCCGTCGGTTGAAGGATACTTCATTGCTAAATGGGGTGTGGAAACAATGGCCCCAAAGGAATTTAAACATGGCCTCCCGATCAGCACATTATACGATGTATTTGCCTCCACCAATAGATATCTTATTCTCACTTTTTTAGGCCCTCTGTCCGTTCCAAAACTCGTTCTCAAGTCCACATGGCCTCGGGTGTCAACCCGCTCTCCAGCGAATCCCACAATTTGCTCGTTGTAAGGCACTATCAAATCTTCTGTCAGATCCATCTTTTGAAAGGTTTTCCAATAAAGTAAATTGACCGAGCTACCTTGGTCAATGAGGACTTTGCTTGCACTGTACCGGGCAATGACTGCCGTTACTACCATCGGATCGTCCTGGTCAGGATCTGGGGCATGGAAGTCCCTGTCAGAGAAAGTGATGTTTGGCATTGATCGTCTTGCTACCTCTATGTTATTCACACTCCTCAACTCCCTCAAATGTTTCTTCCTTGCCGATGAGGTAGAACCTCCTCCACAAAGCCTCTTGAAATAGTATTAATATGGCCCTTAAGAGGCCTTTCCCCGCTTCTGCTTCTGTCCCGGCGAACATCCTTCTTGTTTGGGTGACGGTCTCTCACTGGCGACTTCCTTCGGGTATCACCCCGTACGTACCTTTTCAGCAGTCCTGCCCTTATTAACTCCTTAATTTTGTCTTTCAGAGCAAGGCACTCTTCTGTGTTATGGCTAGCATGCCTATGATACCTACAATACTGACCTTTTTCGTCGTCCTGAAAGTTGTGTTGCTGCCTCGGGGGACGTTGCTCGGTTTGCATCGCCTCCTCAAATATCCTAGTACGAGGTACCCCCAACGGCGTGTAGCTGCTAAACTTGTGCCCTTTTTGCTACTCGTGTCGACCTCCTTGCCTCCCCTCTAATCTTGGCAGCTTTCGCTTTTCTCTTCGATCCACCTTCTAACTTGCGGGTTGCATTATTGTCTTCTTCTGACTTTTCTAAAAAACCCTCATTTCTTCCACACGAATAAACCTAGCAGCCCTGTTCTGCAGCTCCCCCATCGTCTGTGGTGGTTCGGCATAAAGGTTGTCAGCAGAAGGACCTGGCTTCAGTGTCGTGGTCAAACTCCTCAAGATATACTTTGGCCCCACGTCTCTGACCTGACGAACCGTTTTATTGAAGCGATCCATGAAGTCCTTCAGTGTTTCTTCTCTCCCCTAACTCATCTTAACCAATTCCAGATATGTCATATCCTCCGCTCTGCTGGACACAAACTGTTGACTGAACATCTCCCGCAAAGTTTCAAATTCATCGATCGTTCGGGGTTCCAACGAGTGGAACCAATCTAAAGCCTCTCCCTTCAATGACAAGGAAAAGACCCGACACCATACCATGTCATCCGACGAATAAACTGCCATTGCATCTACAAAAAAGCGCAGATGCTTCACTGGGTCAGATGTTCCATTATATTTCTCCATCGCCGGTAGCATCTTGTTCTCCGGCATCATCGCCCTCATGACCGTTACGGTAAAAGGATAGAGCCCCTCTGCCCGATCTGGACGTTCCACCAGTGCAAAAGGATTCTCAGGGGCCACGTTTTCCACATTGTGGCCGACATTCTGGGAACTCCTCCGCTCGACGTTGTTTGCCTCCGGCCCTCCGGCCCTCTACCTGCGTCCTGGACGGTGTGACTGCTTTCTCCCCGACCCACTGGACCATTACCTTCAGCCTCATTATTCACCGATTGTTGGATCGAACGCCCTCCTGGTTCTCTACCCCTCTTCGCTCTCAAAGCCGCTACTTCCTCTCTTAATTCCTGCATCTGTCTCTACATCTCCTGAAGTACCTGTAGTTGGAGTTGCTCTACCATTGTGGTTTCTGTAGGTTTTCTTCTACAATCCTCGGCCCCACGGTGGGCGCCAAATGTTTACGTTGAATGTGGGTCCGAAGTCACCGCTCCACGCGTTTCCTCTCTACCAAAGTGCGTAACTAATGGCTCAATTCTCCTTCTCCGATCGGCTCAGCAAGGAATGACCTGCAAAAAAACACTCCGACACTCAAGTCAATGAGGAGTCTTCCAAGATCTTAATATATCTTAGAAAAATCAGACTTTACCTAGTCATTAGTTCTGTAATTATAGGCTTTGTAATTGTCCAAGTCCATTGAATGTCATTGAATGTCATTTAATGCAATATATTTTGTGCCTCATCATTTGCTAATTTCCTTGTATCCAACATAATTTGCATGATATCACTCGTTGATTAGCCACAAATGCAATACACTTGATGTAATAATTACTCACCTTTATTACCCATTAATGTCACTAAATGCCTGCCGATCGATTCCTTTCTATTGAACGGGCTGATCGCTTCTGGTCGATCGTCTACACCATATTAGTTCTGTATTTATAGGTTTTGTAATTGTCCAGCCCATTAAATGTCATATAATGCCCTTTAATGCAATATATTTTGTGCCTCATCATTTGCTAATTTCCTTATATCCAGCATAATCTACCTCATATCACATTAGTCACAAATGCAATACACTTGATGTAATAATTACTCACCTTTATTACCCATTAATGCCACTAAATGTCTGTCCATCGGTTCCTTGCTATTGAACGGGCTGACCACTTTTGGTCAGTCGTCTACACCATATAGTACACATACAAAAACAATAACATGCTTTAAATGTTTAGAATTGCCAATTATAATATATTAAAACTATATGGAACATGAAATTAATTTTTTCTCTTTTCTTTTTTTATTCTTACATATTTTAAAACTAAACAAAAATTTTAAAATTCTCTTACATTAGCCTATCCAAATATATATATATATATATATATATATATATATATATATATATATATATATATATATATATATATTTAAAATCTTTGATGGTTGACTACAACACCGAACAATCTTATTCGTATGACATCAATTTAATTAACAAAGCTAAACAATGTAAACATTTTGTTTAGGAAATAATTAATTGTTTTTGCGCCGAGGGTGGTAGATCCAACTCCCAAGAGTGAGTCATTACTGGATAATATCATCGAACTGAACTACTTCACTCTTATTTCGTAAAGAAAATCCGATTTACAACATCAACAGGTAAGGCATAAGCTGGATCTATCGGTTTCACTTCTGGATATTCAAGAAGTGAAAGTCCTGTGAAAAAAAAAACAATGTCCCTAGTTTTTAGTCTGAATGGAATAAGAAACACATGACTAAAAGCAAAAACATTGTCGTCAGGAATGGATAAATAGGGATTCTGGCTATAAGCTACATTCCATCTTTTTAGACACTGAATTTGGAACACGATATAGGTTATCTGAACAGTAGTACTATGAAGGGGGAAAAGTGAGACAGAATGTAACAACTAAAATCTATTAATTCACACATATGTGCTACTTAAGCCTTCCAAACAATTACAAATAAAAATAGAATCATATTAAATATCCACTTCTAATGTGACATTAACATAATAAGCATGTTGCACTAGTATGGTTAATCTTATCTGAAACATGAAGCTAGCAATAGAGATTCACAACGAAGGATTGGAAAAATGGTTCATCATCACTCTTTGGAAAGAGAAGGTGAATGAAGTGACAGGCCAATACCTTTCCCAAATTGGGTAATCTCAATGGATGAGAAAGGAAGAGGTGGGGTGGTTCCCATATTAAGCAAGGAAAGCCCAGATGACAAGATTTAGCACAACAAATGGAATAAAAAACAAGCAAAAATATAAGAGGTACTCCACCTGCCACCCCGAAGAATGTGTGAAATATATCCACGGCATCATCTGGCCTGTCTGAAATCCCACCATTTTCTGTGTCCTTCCAGTTTCAACATACAAATTATTTAAGAAATACTTACCTGATAGTAGTTTATGCACGAAAATAAAAATAAAACAAAAGAATACGCAGATTTATAAACACAGTAAGACATTCAATAACTAACCTGGCAGTCTAGGATGAACCTTATAAGCTTCTCCTTACTGATCCAATGAACTCTATCAATCATGGTCAGGCTAGAAAGAACCCACCATGAGTAGCAGACCTGAGATGATCTAAAACCTAGTAAGAGAAATGAGCATATCACATAAAGCAATAGATGTAAATTTGAAAAGATTTGCTCACATCAGGAAGTTTCTCAGGACGCCCATTCAGACCTCCAGATTTAACCTGTCGCTCACATAACCACCAACCTAGTAGGTCCTTGTCAACAAGATCTAGTGACCCCGTTATGGCAAGGGCTCCCACACAACAGAAAACTGACAATATGAAAAGCAAATATTTTATAAGGAGTATATTCTCAGATGATGATGGATGAATTAACGAGTTTTAACTTAAACAACATTTAAACTACAAGAAAACTACTCTAAATCAAATATTAATTTTTAGAGCTCTCTTAGTGTGCTGCCTAGGATAGGATTAAACAGATTATCCATAACGTCAGAAATTATACTCCAATTCAAATTATGCCCTTCATGTGAGGAAGAAGTGAAGAACATAATTGTTGAAGGGAACAGTAGGATTAGTACATTCATTGAGTAAGTGATAGAGAAATTAATAATTTAAGTAAAGATCATGATAATATTACATACTTTGACCAGCATGAGATTCCCCACCAGGGGTGCAACCAAAACCACCATCCATATTTTTGCAACTTATAATGTACTTCACAGCTTTCTCCACATTGACTTTGTCCAAGCGATGTAATATTGATAAGCAACAAATGGCAATATATGAGAACCTAAGACAAACAATTCAGTGGATTTTAGTTAAAAATACATTAAGCTCTTACACGCTCAATAACGAATATGGAACTTAAGAACAATACCGCGTATCAACTTCACCCCACATATCCCCTGAAAAGGATCCATCTACATTTTGCAGGCTGACAATATCTGACAGATATTAAGTAACAAAGATCCAGTATACTTTTTTCACTGATGTAATTGTAGTAACTAATCCATCAAACTCCACTAAAAATCACAATAAAATCTTTTCAATTATCTTTCTAAAAAGCACAGCACGATAACCAGATAAAGCTTCCTGATAAAAACACATAAATATACTATTTAAAAAACTGCAAAAAGAACAAAGTTTCTTCTGTATCACAGAATATTTGTGAATACAGATTATAGGACCTTCAAAACCAGTCAATATGTGTAAGGATACAATTTGTCACCTTATCTACGTCAATAACATCCATCTTATCAAAGAGAGCCAACACCTGCACTGCACTCAGTGTATACAGGATGTGCGGGTCATGACCAATATTTCCACCAAATCCCCCTTCACAGCAACACGATCTCATAAGAAATTATCTATAATGCTGATGTCTAAAATAATCCCAAGTACAAAGTAGGGAAACAAATTAAACATTTAACAACCTGACTCATGTTGACAACTCAGCAACCATGAAGTAACCTCATCAACATCAACACTATCAAGCTTTCCCAGAAGATCCAGAGCAGTCAATCCCCAGTATGCCCCACTCATTCTTAGATGCTCCATTACCACAGATTCAAAATTATCTTTCCTCTGGATAATAAATAATGTGTAAAAAGAAAAATGAAGACATCTAACCTTTTAAACATAAAATAAGAGTTTGCAAATCATCTATGTTTTGTGATAATCAACTCAAGACAGTCTCCTTCTTTTCAGAAAGAATGTATAAACAGGAAGCAAACCTTTTCAACTGTTAATATGTAGCGAACATGTTTCTCAGTTGCCAGCTCTGCCATCTGTTCCAAGAAAAAAATTAGAAAGATTAGAAGCGGAGATTTTAAAAGCCTACACAATCCCATTCGTTTTGTCCTTTTTTAAGAGAATGAAATAGAAATGGTTTGATACCTACATAAGATATGAAAGAATCAAAGCCATAACTGCGAAGAAATTATAATGCTCAGCGCACAAGACATCCATAATACAATTACTGATTCACTTTACAGTTTTAATTTGAGGTCAGTCAACTATATCTGATATTTCAACAAAAACAAGTGATAAATCATACGTTAAGAGGGAACGTTTCCTCTCCATTAAATGAATCAGTAAGAATTAGTCAAAGGATTAAGTGGAGGAACATCAAATCTTAAATTTTAGGTTGCACAAAATGTACCAATCAAGATCCCCAAAATCAGGGAAACAAATACTTCACACATTATACCAGGACAATCAAATTTGAGTCTTAACTTCATGCCACAGGAAGGCAAAGAAGAAGCTCTTCTTCGCCTCCCTCTATTTCCCCTTCAACAAAGCATAGTTTCTCACTGGAGCCACTATCCATGGACACATCACACTCATAGCCCAGCTCCTTGAAGGCCTCACACGTCATACACCCCACATTGCACTCCTTGAATGTCCTCTGATTGCCACCAAACATCACGTCATGTAGATCACCATATTATTGTCCCCGTTTGGGGGATGCATTCACACTCAAACTAGTTCGGTGGTGTTTAGACAGAGTTTGGTTGTTGTTAACAGTGTGGACCCAGTCAGGGAAGCAAGGTGATTGGGGTTGGAGTTTTCTTGGGAGACTGGTTTGGGCACAAGTTCCCATGAGTTGATGCCTTGGGCTTGGAGTGGAAGGATCTTAGTTTAAAGGGAAAGAAGAAGGTGAGGGTGAAACATTAGAGAGGTTTAGAATGGGTATAAGGTGGGGGTAAGAAGGCCATAAGTGATTCTTGGTTAAAAAATTTTGGATAGGCACACCCTATCTGTCTCTTAAGGTTTTTAGATTTTGGTGGAATGACCTATGTCGAAGTGGGGTGATAATTATAAAGGAATGAACTGAAACGGAAGAAAAGGACAGGTCACTAGGTTAGTTGGTAGTAGTACCAACTATGTATCCGTTTGAACTTTAATTTTCATCAAAATCCAATGCCACCCAACCAAGGACAAAAAATAAAGCTAACCTCTCATTAACCATAGAGTCGTCATAAGTCATAATCAACACTCCATGGTTCAGTAAACTATGAACAAATCCATCCACCCTAACTTTTTGTGATGGAAATGTATTTCAACTTCTTAAGAGCTCGGGATTCAAAATCACAGTTCTTAAAAGGTACTCATTCAATAGCACTTATTAGCATCCCTTACAAAGCAGGTAAAAAACTAACGTACCAAACCAGCTATATTGCTTCAAGTACAAGTCATGAAACCACACCATACATAGTCATATAGAAAGATATGTTTTCCTCAATTTTAAACATTCCTAAGCCAATGCTAACAATCTAACATGTTGACTCCTCAAATGCAGAAACAACATAAATAGTGTCCTATTGATTTAAGTCTAAAACTGACAAACCACAACAACACCATATAGTAAAAGAAAATAAAAAAACTAGAACACCTAGCACAAATTCCACAAATCTAACAGAACATTCAAACAAAACAGGCTTTCCATAGCCATTCCAATTCCAAGAAAAGCCAGATTTCAAGAAAGGGCTATCGATTGATGCGCAAGATGCGGTTCAAGCAAAAAGCACAAAAGTGATGAGAAACAAAAAGAGATTTTCCCAACCCCTGAGTAGCATTTCAAAAGAAAGGAATAAAATGCAGCCAAAAAGAACTTAGGTGAAATTAACTTAAACATTTTGATAAAGATCATTTAAACATTTTATTCCACCTCGTATGGTAAGGCACTTGCACACAAAACAGATATCATGGAACTGAAAACCTAGCAGATACAAAGCTCCGATTGAAGAGTACTATCACATATCCTTATAATAAAAGCAACGGTATAGATATCGAACACTCACAAATCATAATCAGCAAAGCAAACGGAACACTGAAGTCGCAGCAGAGATAGAGTGTTCGAGCAGAAGACTCTGAGAGAGACGAGAGGAAGAGTTCTCCGTACGTGCTCGTGCGCGTCTTTGTCTTTGTGAGATGAGAGACAATGTTCGTTACTTCGTGAAGAAGAGTGGAGGAGACGACGAAGCGAATCAGGGCAAAGACAAACTCGGATCAGCCCACTCAATTCGACCCGACCCAAACCGATAACTGGGTTTATAAAATATTAATAAATGTATATAGTCATTATTTTAATCTTAAAATTATACATAAAATTAAAATTTGTTTTTATTTCAAATACATTTTTATTTGTAAACTTTAAAAATAAATAAATATAATTATTTTAATTTAATAATATTAATTATTTTCAAAATTTAATGTCGTTTTATAAAAAATTATATTCATTGAAAACTAAAATATATTTAAATTTGAAAAAAAACAAATTTTAATTTTGTATTTAAGTTTAAAAACTAAAAATATGTTTAATTTTTTATTTATTTTAATTTAATGTAAGTATTAGTACAAAATTTAATAAAGTCTTCTTATTTTTTAAAACTTATGAGAAACTGATTTAATTTTCTCAATAATTAAAACTATGAATATTAGGACAGAAATACGAGTCAGTTTAATCTGTTTAGGTCTGTCCCATCGTTGCAAATTAAATTGGTTTGTTCCGTCTTCACTCATACGGATTAACCCATTTTATGATATATATATATATATATATATATATTTAGTTCTTCAAGATTTTTGTTTTCGTCCATCTTTCAAACTTTGGTACACTTTGATCCTTGTCCTTAAGGAAACTATAATTTTTCGTCCTCCAAAACCAACGACGTTAAAAATAAGCTGAGGTGGCTAACGTCTGGTCACGTATGATGACATGTTTTTTTTCTAAAGTTTGCCACATGTTTAATTACATGTTTCCTTTCTTACATTGCTTTGTGCCATGGCGGAAAAGGAAGAAACTCTTCCTGCGTTGCGTGACAAAGAATCCCTGCCCAGATTGCACCTCCACAACACTGTCGTTTTCTCCAACTAGAATCACTAGCTCTTCAAATAACTAATAGCTTGCATGACAGGAATGCTAACAGGAAGGTTTTGGTTGGGCCGGTCGAAGATATAGATAAAAATAAAGACACGAGAAAGAAGGCAGCAAAATATGAGAAGATGGTTGCGGCCGAGACATAAAAGACCAGAGTGATAAATGTTTTGCAAACTGACTATAGTAATTGGCACTCACAATTTCAACCCAAAATTAAGAATTTATTTGCATTTTGTTAGACAAGCTTATCTTAATATGTCTATTTCAATCCCCCCAAAATTGATGTCAAACCATGACACTAAGAGTTAAGATCTTACCAGTTCAATCAAATCACACTTAAATTGTTCATTAAAATGTTTATAAAGCTCCAGATAGAGACATAGGAGAAATTGTTACCCTGAAGAAGGTTCGCTTCAATACATCAAAGCCCGAAAGCATAAAGTTTATGGCAAGAGAAATTACCATATCATAGAGACTGGATCATCCCAATGTAGTCAAACCTAAAGGATTAGCCACTTCAAGAATGCAGTACAATATATATCTAGTTTTTGAGTTCATGCAAACAGATTTGGTACGAGTCATTGCTCGTCCTGAAGAGAAACTATCAGAACCACAGGTTAAAAGATTCTCTTTGATGTTTTGGCCATTTTAACATTTGAAACCCTTTATTCTCCTTAATGATCTTAAAAAGTTAATGTAGGTCAAGTGCTATATGCATCAATTACTTTGAGGTCTGCAGCATTGCCATGATAGGGGAATTCTTCACCGAGATATAAATGGGTCAAACCTTTTGATTGATAAAAATGGGATGTTTCAGATTGCAGATTTTGGACTTGCCAATTTTTATGGTCCAGATTATCATCAGCCTCTCATTAATCGTGTTGTGACGTTATGGTACGGAGCTCCTGAATTGTTGTCCAAATTATCATCAGCCTCTCACTAGAAGTTATAAAACACACTGATTTTATTTCGAAGTCATATAACTCGGAAAAAAACCCTAATCCATTTCTCTTTTCTCCAATTTCTATGTTGCTCCTTGCTCGCGGACCACCCAACCTTGGAAAAAAGAAGGTTAATTTGCAATTGTAGTTTTGGTGGTGACGAGCATCTAGAACCTTGACTTGCGGGGTGGCGGCTAGTGATTCTGGTTGTTCGGAGAAGACGACGACACTGTGGAGGTTCGATCTGGGCAGGGCTTCTTCGTCACGTGCAGGAAGAGTTTCTTCCTCTTCTGCCATGGCACAAAGCAATGTAAGAAAGGAAACATGTAATCAAACACGTGGCAAACCTTAGAAAGAAAACATGTCATCACACGTGACCAGACGTTAGTCACCTCAGTTTATTTTTAACGCCATTAATTTTGAAGGACGAAAAATTATAATTTTCTTAAAGACAAGAATCAAAGTATATCAAAGTTTGAAAGATGAACGAAAATTAAAATCACTTCTTGAGGGACTAAAAATATATTTAAGCATATATATATATATATATATATATATATATATATATATATATATATATATATATATAAATCACGAGATAGATAGCTTAAACTTTCAGGAAATGAAATTTGGAACATCAAAAAAGGCATCGAAAAAACAGATAGGAAATTCATTTCACAAGGAACTGGTTCTCGAGCATTGCAAAATTAAAACCTATAACGGACTTGTTTCACATATCTCTTGCCATCCCAAATTATTATGTACTGACTTGTATGATGAATTCTTCAAAATTGTTATTTTTCAAAATTTTATTATTAATTAGGTGGAAATAATTACATAAATGTACTTTTAAAAATCAGAAATAATTATATTTTTTATTAATAGTAAGACTAAAGAAAATAAAATAAAAAATAAGAAGAAGAGAAAATTGTGATTAAAAGAAGATAAAAAAAATAGGAGAAAAGAGAACAACTTGTAAACAAAGCGTAACAATAATTTAATAATCGAAGCAACCGTTACGATTTCGTGAGTGAATAAAGACTTAATTTTGGGAAATAATATATAAACAGTTGTAACTAAATAGAATTGAGCCAAACATTAAAAATGTTGGGATGAGCATTGGTAATTGCAAGCAATATATGTTTTACTAACCAATGATCTCAGATCAATAAGTCCTTAAATGCCAATTTGCCCAAGAGGTAGCAATTATATTGAAATTCCTCAATTTTATACTTCCTAAAATCATATTTTAAATTATTTTAGAAAATTCATTCCGAAGATTTTATTACATGGTGTTTCAGATTAAATATTTTTAATTTTTTTTTCACATAATAAAAAATACATAGATTTTGAAAGATTATTTTCTTCTTTCCTCTGAGAGGTGAACCAGAAAACATTTCCATCATAGAAGATGCTTGTTTCTGCAATCTTACCTTTTCTCTCAATCTTTCTTCTAATGGCGGCCTCAGATCCTGTTGAAGACGCCATTCTGCAGTGTCTCTCTCTTCATTCGGACCCTTCCTATCCAATCTCCTCTGTCACCTATTTCCCTAACACCACCTCGTACATTCCCATCTTGCAATCCTACATCAGAAACCTCAGATTCACTTCTCCCACTACTCCTAAACCATTGTTCATCGTTTCCCCAACTCACATCTCCCACATCCAAGCCTCCATCATCTGCTGCAAAAGTTTCCAACTTCAGATCAGAATAAGAAGTGGGGGCCATGACTATGATGGTCTTTCCTACGTGTCAAGGTCCCCGTTTGCGATCATGGACATGTTCATGATGAGATCAGTGGAGGTCAATTTGGAGGATGAGACTGTGTGGGTTGACTCCGGGTCAACGATTGGTGAACTTTATCATGCGATTGCTGAGAGGAGTAAGGTGTATGGTTTCCCGGCTGGGGTGTGTCACAGTGTTGGTGTTGGAGGACACTTCAGTGGGGGAGGGTATGGGAACATGATGAGAAAATTTGGTCTTTCTGTGGATCATGTTTTGGATGCTGTGATTGTGGATGCTGAAGGGAGAGTCTTGGACAGGAAGAAAATGGGGGAGGATCTTTTCTGGGGGATTAGAGGAGGTGGGGGTGCTAGCTTTGGGGTCATTGTGTCGTGGAAAATCAAGCTGGTTCCTGTCCCTGAGGTTGTCACAGTTTTTAGAGTTCAAAAAACATTGGAACAAGGGGCTACTGATGTTGTTCATCGATGGCAGTATGTTGCCGGTAACATACATGATGGATTGTTTATAAGAGTGGTTCTTAGTGCTGTCAAAAGGAAGGGTCAGAAGACAATCAGAGCCAAGTTCAATGCCTTATTTCTTGGAAATGCTCAAGATTTGGTTCGCGTGATGAGTGATAGCTTCCCTGAATTGGGTTTGGTTGGTGAAGACTGCATTGAAATGAGTTGGATCGATTCGGTGTTGTTTTGGGACAACTTTCCAGTGGGAACTTCGGTTGATGTTCTGCTTCAAAGGCATGATACACCTGAGAAATTCTTGAAGAAGAAATCAGATTATGTGCAGCAACCTATTTCCAAAACTGGGTTTGAAGGTGTATGGAGTAAAATGATGGAGCTAGAAAAACCTGTTCTCACACTGAACCCCTATGGTGGGAGAATGGGTGAGATTTCTGAGATGGAAGTACCGTTTCCACACAGGGCTGGTAACTTATACAAAATTCAGTACTCCGTGAATTGGAAAGAGGAGGGTGAAGATGTTGGTAACAGATATTTGGATCTGATTCGGAGGCTCTATGATTATATGACGCCTTATGTGTCAAAGTCACCCAGAAGTTCATATCTGAACTATAGAGATGTTGATATAGGGGTTAATGGACCTGGAAATGCTACTTATGAAGATGCTAGAGTTTGGGGTGAGAAGTATTTCAAAAAAAACTTTGATAGATTGGTAGAGGTAAAGACAAAGGTAGATCCAAGCAATTTTTTCAGATATGAACAGAGTATACCATCCCTTGCAGCAGCGTTTAGTCTTGGGATAATGTCAGAATAGAAGATTGGTTGAAGAGGTATAGAATAAAGGGTTGATTCATTAGTATAGAAGTTAGCAATGAAATTTGATTGGATACAGAATGATTTGTTTTGCAATTGTATTCTCCCTTATGAGGGCCTTCTGTAATATCATTGTATACTAAGATTGCTATACCAATTATAGTAACAAACATACTATTATTTAGCCACTATAGCAATTTCATTATGCTCAAATCATGTTTATTTTCTCTCTAAATCGTCAACTGTTTGTGGAAGTTGTTGATGAATGCATCAGCCATTTTGATGTCTTCTTTCTCCTTCTCCAAAGCTATTTGTCTGCTCATCAATAGCTTCTTCCTTTATGAACCTTCATTGCTGCTCTTGTTGATGCGACTGTCAGTGGTGAAATCCTTTGTTTAAGTAGTGTTTGATTCTTTATAAATTGTGCTTTTTCAATACCATATTTGCACAACATAAAGAAAAATGACCATTCATAACTTCTAAACTTTTTATAGTCTCAAATGTTTCTTCCATTCATCTTCATGTGTTTCTTTTATGAGTTACTCTTTTAAAGATCCTTTAGATATACAAAGTTTTTTCTTTTTAATCTCAAAAAATGTATTCATCTTATTAAAATCAACTTTTATGTTCTTTAGAGTACTAGTTAAAAACTTAAGAGATATCCTCATCATTTTTATATCAAACTCATACTTAAAGTGTGACTTGCATTTAAATTATGTAGGTTGATTAATATTAGTAAAAAAAATTAATATTTTACATTAAGCAAATATGTTCTAATATATTAAGTTGTAGATAAGCATTTATAAAATTTTAAAAAATTCACGACTTGTTTTTTATAATTATTTTATATGTAAAGTTTACAAAATATTGTATTTAATAATAATAAATAATAATAATTTATTCATTTTGATATATTTGGATAAATTTCCCTCTAAAAACTTATAACTTGTTTCCATGACTTAAAATTAACTACACAAAAACTAATCTGTAGTTATAGAAAAAATTATTTTATTTTATTTTATGTTTATAGATCTTTGTGGATAAATTGATCCAATCGCACCCTTAGTCGTCGGATTATAATCTTTTAGCAGCTATTAGATATTACTATAATTGCATAAACTTCATTGTAAACATTTCTAAATGAGAAAAATAAGAAGAAAAATTAATTATTTTTTCTGCATGTTAAAATTAAGTATATTTAAATTAATTTATACATTATATTTTTTAAAATTTTATTTTAACTTATTAAAAACTAGTTTCGACTAATTGTTAAATGTATTGTTTTTGGGGTTTTTTTAGATATTTATCGAAAAATTAATCTTAGAATGTCAAAATGTCAAAAAAAGAATCTGAATTTTCAGTTGAAACTTTTGTGCTAATCTCTCCTAAACTTTTAATATATACTGATATTTGTATATAATTTTTTTAATATATTTTAAAACATCAAAATTAATTAAAAACAAACTAAGAAACAGCATCAAAACAATAAAATCACATCATCCGTGCTTTGGAATAATAGAGTGAAGAGGAACTTTTACACTGTACTTTATATAGATGCTATGAAGAGACAAATTTAATGATGATGAAATTTCACTCCAAATGCATACAGATTTTAATGAATATTATTTCAGTTGGTAAAATAAAGTGTTTAATTTGAAGAAGACGGAGGAGAGAAGGAAGAAGGAAGAGGAGGGTTACAGAGGAAGGAAAAGATTTGGATTGAGCAGCGATCCTGTACGGGCGCACCCAGGTACATCTTGGAAGTCGGTGACGGGGAATTCCTGCGAAAGAGCTCCGACGAAAAACTGAAGCGTGCCGGAATCCTGGTGGAGCTTGATTCCGGTGACGGGGAGCCAGAGGAAGAGTTTCTGTGCCTGAATCCCTGAGACGTGGGAGACGGAACCGTAGGTGAGGGTGCCCTTGATTAGGGTGTTGTAGTAGACCAACTGGTTCTCCCAGTAGACATAGCAGGGAGCATCTAAGTGGAGGATGAAGGAGGCGTCGGAGGAGAGGGTGTAGGAGATCACGTTGTTCGGAAGAAGACCCTTTGGAAAACCGTACTCAGGGAGAACATCGTGGATATCTGGAGATCCTGTGCTGCTTGACTTCAGATCTCCATGGAGGAGGATTAGGATCGTTGACAACAGAATCATACTCTGTGGGGACATAGCTTCACACTCAGCCCTTCAATAATCATCCACCCCATATATCTATATAAATAAATTTCATTTAACAAAAATTTACATTTAATTCATCAAGGTAAATTTATCTGAATTATTCCATGGTATTATTCAATTATTTACCCTAATTAATAATTAGTGTGCAATATTTCTTGAAGAGGTCAACAAGAATACGTCATTGAAAAGAGTCTATCGAATATGTATCAATATACTTGATTGAAAAATATCTCTAGATAGTATGACACCGAGAAACTTATATAGGACGATTCTTCAAGAAAAAAAGTCATTAAGATCTTTTTATAAAAAAAAAAAAAATTGGAAAGTGTTGAAATAAGAAAATTTAAAGACTTTTCATTTTTAAGGGTTTTATGGTTACTAAGTAAAATCAAAAGATCAAGACCTAAGTCCTTTCGAAAAATTTAATAGTGTTATCATGTCAGTTTTAAATTTATTTATAAAGTATAATTTGATTGTACAATGAGATGGAAAAAATGAATTATATCAAAGTTTATGTGAGAGGTTATGTCACTAAGGATGTGACTTGAAAATAAAATGACGGTGAAGCTTACTAATTTCATAAATGATGTGAATTAGTTGTGATACGATATTTTACAGAAAAAAAATACTTTCATTTTTTAATTTAAAATTTTAATATATATATATAACAAAATAAAAAAAATATTGTAAAATAAGATAAAAATAAAGATGTCACGTAATTATAAGTCTTGTCATCTATATTGTAAAACTAAAAAAATATATATTTTAAAAGTGGTAGTAGTTTAAAAACAGTGAAACTCGATTATTTTAATATTAAATAGTTTATTTATAAATAATCTTGTTATAAACGAGTTTTATTATTTTAAAACGTATCATCTTTCTAGAAATTGTTTTGCATGTATCAATTGGTTTTCTTCCTTTGTTTTTTGTTGATCTAGAGTTTGAAGGACTCTCTATGTTTCCAATTTGGTGTTTCGTAGATTCGTCTAGGTATTCCTTGCGATTCAAGTAATCGACGAAGCGTTCTTAGAGTTGGGTAGTTTTTTTAAGAGGCAAGGAAAGTCATTGTTTGTCTTTAAATTAGATAATAATGTGTGAAATTGTGATTATTGATATGTATGTTATTATATAATGTTGGATATGTCTAAAATGATTTTTTTAATGTTAATTGTGTTTGACTAAGAATAATGAATGGTATGATGCTTTATACTTTGTGTGAGTTTTGTGTGAAATTAAAGTAAACTTTGTGATTGTAGTTAGTATGATTGTGTTGGTGTTAAATTCGGTTGAAATGTTAAGAGTAAGGTGGGAGTAGAGTTATTAGTCAATTTGGTCTAAAATGGAGGTTTGAGATGTGATTTTCTCAAAATACTAGTATAAAGTGAGAATTTGTGATTCAGGACAGTTAATTTGGTCATTTGTAACTTGTCGGGATTAGAATTAGTTGATAGGTGTGTTAGTTTGGAGTAATAGTCATTTTGGAGTAGTTTTACAAAGTTGATTAAGTGTATTTTTGGGGTTTGAACGAGTGAGATTTTGAATTTTAGGTTTTGTGTATAAATGGTCATTTTAGAGGGTGTTAATAAGTCATTTGGGACTTGTTGGAGTCCCTAAGTTGTTTAAAATAAACTATAACTGGTATAATTCAATTTGAGTCTATAAAGTGAGGTTTTGGTTAATTTTAGATTGAAATCTTGTGGTTAATTAGTTTAAAACGAGTTTAGGTTGGTTTATATGCGTTTGGTTAGGTCAATTTTAGTTTAGAATACAATCTAGGAGTGTTAGAAGTTGGAAAAGATACATAGGATAGATCATGAGTGATTGAGGAATGCAAATTCTGCAGTTTTGGTGTTGCAGAATTATGCAGTCTCGTTGAGCGAGTATGTGTCCATTGAGCGAGCATAACACTTTTAGCTGAGCGAGAGGTGAGTGAGCAGAGCTCATTATTTCTGTTTTCGCACAACGAGTATTGGTGGTTGAGCGAATGGGCTAGCAAACACTTTTAGCTTAGCGAGCATAAATGGTGGCTGAGAAAAAATATCAGATTTTCAACTAAGTTTTTACATATTTTCTTAAAGTGTGTGCAATGTATGTGTGTTTGAATGATTGGTTTCTACTACTTGTTGTGGAGTATGAATTGATTTGTAATATGAATTGGAAACAATGTTATGTATATGATCAATGATGTTATATGTGGGAATTCAATGTGGAAGTATATGAATATAAGTATGGTTTCAAATGGTTTCGATATGGTTTCAAGTATTGATATTATGAATGGTCGAAGTTAAGCTGAGTTTTATCCTGACATTCTAATGATAATGCATGTTCAAGTAGAGAATGACGAGTCATATCGTGAGAATAGCAGGAGGTTTGAGCCTGAGGGGCCTTTCTGTTGAGTGATTTCGGCAAGTGCACCAAATCGTTTCAAGTAATAAACCATGGCAAGACTAGGTATCGTTTTCCCAAGAGACTCATAATACTAGAGAATTGTGCGATTAACAACTCATCTAGACTCAATAGAACAACATTCATTTACAAGCATGTGCAAAGAGATAAATTCACAAATATACAATGGTTGGACTTTGGTCATTAAAGGCACTTATATATGGACAACACTAGAAATTATATGAAATGACATTGCTAAGGTTAGTTTTCACCTATTTCACTCTTGTGCTTACCCAATTTCATCTCCTCTCCATCAATTTACAAAACTCAATCCACAAGAACATTCTAGCCCTAATCCCTTATGTGGAAGAGCCTAGGTTTTCCCTATTAAACTCCAATCCCTTGGAAAATCTAACAAGCAAACCCACATTAAAGAGCTAGGATCTTAAGACAACATGTGAATCATCTTCCATTCCTAGAATCAATGACCACAAGGACTCTTGTTTCAGTTCAAGGTTCCATCTTATGTCCCCATAATCCATGAAACCCCAAATTCAAGTCATGAACATTCCTATTACATGCAAGCTTTAAGATTGGAAACAATAATACTAGCAATTGATAGAAAAGACATATATATAATCAAATCAATCATCCATTACACAAGAATTCATAGGCTAGAACAATCCCTAACAAGATGAATCTGGTTCTCCACTTCCATGGAGAACCATAAAGCTTACAAAATGGAAGATGGAAGAAGAAGGAGACCCAATGGAAGAGAAGGAGATGTTCCCACAAGCTCCTCACGGCCTCCATGAGCTTCAGCAGTGAAATCGCGCCTCTAAAGAACTAAAGACCTAAAGCTCTTTGCGTTTCTGAGTTAAATAGACAAATCTGTCATGTCAGCAAAAAATGGCGCTCCAGCCCCCCTGTATGGGGGGCGCCCTAGTGCACGACAATCATGATGCAGTGGCGCTCTAGCCCCCTTGAGCTAGGGGGGCCCCAGCTAGGTTCAACAACACTACTTCTTTTTCTGGTTTTTCTACAGATTTGTTTGCTTTTGTGGCTGATTCAGTTCTCTACATTGTTGGAGATTCTTCCAAGCATAGTTTTAGCTACAAAATAATGGGATTAGTGATGAAGTTATATCAATGTATCCCAAAACACATTTATTTAGAAAACAACACAAAAGAAGAGGATTAAGCAAGTTACAAGCTAGAAAGGAGTTGATTTTGCTACTAAAATGATGCTTAGATATTGGTAAGAATTAACATTATCACTTTCTCCATTTAGCAAAAGGGTGTTTGAGGACTAACCTTACGTGTGCTAGAGTGAAACCCATTGGCAAGGGATCTACAAAGCAGTAGAGGCCACCACAAGTGCAGGAACCTCTGTAACTCAACATTCCATACAATATCTGGATAGTCAGTCTAGGCCTTTGTGTAAGACCCATATAAATAAAATGATTTCTTACCTTCAATACTTTATTTTGTGGTATTATATAATAAATTGTGATGAAAAGCAATGTTGAGGAATATTTAAGGAAGAGAAGAAAATTAAATTAATATTGGTCTCATAGTAAATTTCGAAAAAGGTTGAAAGAGTATTTAAGTATAATTGTTTGCGCTATTATATCAGCGGATGGAGCCTGGTCTAGTGGGTGATGTGAGTGTGCATGGGAGGGGGTGTGTGCTTGGTCTCAAGTTCAAGCTCTCCTAAGACCAAAAAGGCTCTTAGCTCTTTTTAATTTCCACCTTGACATGTGGGTCCCACTATGAGTTAAGAAAGATAGAAATTTAAGTGTTATAATGAGCGTGGAAGTGCTTCCATTAATTGATTCCAAGAGGGAGCTTTTATTCTCATTGGGCCATTTCTTTTTTTCTACTTTGCTTGGGTGGGCACATGTTGTTTTCCACTTTGCTTGGGTGGGCACATATTGTTTTCCACTTGCTTGGGTGGGTACATGTTTTTTAGACTTAGGAGGCTTGAAAATGACTTTGGGGGAGGTTAAAGCTTGGAGAGTGGAAAAGAGATTTTGGAGAGCAACCAAGTTGGGAGAGAAAGGAAGAGCCACCCTAGCCTTGGAGTTTTTGGACATCACTTGTAGGAGACCAAGAGGAGTGGAAGCTTGTTGTCTAGTGAGGAAAGGAAACCTAAGAGCCTTTGGAAGCTAGCTTGAAATTGAGGTAAGGGGTTTAACTTAGGAATATAATATAGTGTATGATGGGTAGAAGGTGATTATTTTTTTAGTGATGATGCATTCATGACCTTGGTATAATATCTTTTACGTATGGATTGGGTAGAGGGGTGGTCATATGTTAATTCTCATTTTGCTATTGTATTGGGTTTACTTTGGGGCATACATGTGGATTTCAAAATGGTGTTGTAAAGGGGTATACGATGGGTGCTTATATTTTTGAAAGTTTTGTTGTGTAATGGGTATATATGTTTTGGGCACCTTGGAATGATGCATGTTTATGGAAAATATCATGGGTACACTTGATACGACTGTCGTGGTCATACAAATTTGATGTGCAATAAGAATGCAGTATAGCTAGGATTTGACTCCTAGGTCGTCTCTCAAGGACCAATTTTGTTTCAGTCTCAGATTCAACACGAAGGGGGGGTTTGTGATTGTTGTTTTTGTACAAAAAAAAAGCGTTGAAATAAATTTTAACTATTGTAAAACTAACCGGTAAAAGACAATAGACAATGAAAACAAAATAAAAACACTTAATTGAAAATGAAATTCATGAAGGATTCTTGAAATAAAATTCTTGAATAGTAAAATAAAAATAAGTGACATGTTTCATTGAAAACAAAAACTAGAATTAGGTTCCTTCATCCAACACCATGCCTTCCTACATCCACAGCACTTGATTTTTACAAAGAAAACTTTACTTCCACTTCAATTAATACTTTTAGTCTTTTTCCTAACTGAAAAGCAATTGGAATTGTTTTACCCACATAATCAAATTCACGTTCACATCATTCTAGCTACGGTTTTCATTCTTCAAAACAACTAAAAAAACAAATTCAAATGTAATAAAAGGTCCCACATGTTGGACTAAATGCAAATGGATTTAGAGAAAAGATGTTTGGTTTCTTACAAGAAGAAGGCTTGTACGTACACACCTACTCCCACCTAAATTACTTCTTCATCTTCAAACAAATTACTTACCATTCCAGCCGTGAAAATCTTCATTAAGTTACCTTAAGCTTTGCTTCTTTTCATTCAACAACATCAAATTAAAGCATGAAACAATACTTCATTCTCCCAACTTAAAACAGTCGTGAACATTAAAGCTTTAAACCATAAAATCATTCAATAAAGTTCATCAAAGAAAACTTAAATGAAAGAAGCATGAACAACCCTTAAACAGCCGTGACTTTACAGCATAAAGTAAAAGAAATGAAACACTTCAAAATGAAATTACAAACCTTCAAATTACAATAGTATCTTGCACAACATAATACAAATCACAGTTCATAAAATACACAGATGAATATAACAGAGGTGAATAAAAGTTGAAATGAAAAGTGTGCAAAACCAATGAAGAAGGCAACAAGAACTTCAAGTTACACCCTTCTTCATTCCAGCATTAACGGTTTCTTCATCCTCCCACCATCCTTTGCAGCTCTCGGCCCCCACCAAGCTTACGGTTTCCTCCTCTCAAAAACTCAGAATTTTGTTGTGTCTAGCTCATGGTTTTCCAACTCCAAACTCTCTCTAGCTACCCTCCAAACTCAGAACCAGAAAAATGTGTAAATGATCTCTCTCCCTTCCAACCGTGCACTTCCACTTGCTATATGGACTCTCCACTCCATTTGCAGAATGATGATTGTTTCTTAAGTGGATGGAGCCCTCAGGATTAGTGCATGGAGCACTTAAGGTAATGGAACACTAAAGACAATGACTCACCTCCACTAGCTTCCTTAGCTGCTGAACCAAGACCGTGAGTTCTCCTATCCCATTCAATCACCAATTAAAATCAGTACTCCACTTAATTTCCATGGGCCCCTGCTGCCAGCGTGTTTCTTCTCCAAACTATTGGATTTGAGTTTTGTGTTTGTGGTGGCTGCACCTCTTGCTGGACCAAGACCGTGGTCTTCCATGAGCTGCCCTACTCCAAGATGGACCAGCTGATGCACACTGCTGCCATGAAGTCCACTTCCTTGCTATCTCACGGCCTGGACCAACTGCTGGATGAAGCATTGTGAAGCTGGAACGCTTGAAACCTCTACTGCTGGACTTGATTGTGTTGGCAGCCGTGAGCTCAAGAGGATGGTCTCCATGGTTGCACCTTGTCTTAACTTGAAACCCATCAATAGAAAGAAAGAAAATAAATTTCAATAGTGCAGCAGGAGAGAAAACAAAGCCGTGAGGTGGAGTGTGTTGGTGGTTGCATTTTGTTTTTGCCATGATGTGCAACTTCCATCATTATCCAATTCCCACGTGTTTTCCAAAGATAAAAATATGTGTGTTTTCTCTCCAAATGGTGAATGGTGTGCCGAGAATTGTGTGAGATGTGCACCTTCCCAACAAATTGGGCTTTTGCACGAGAATGGGCAAATTTGCCTCTTATATTACCAAAATAGGCAAAGTCAAACAAATTTACGTAAATGGGGAAGTCGTGGGGGCCCAAACGACTTCAAATGAAGAAGTCGTGCCCCCCTGCACGACTTCACACTGTAGATTACTACAGTGCTGAAGTCGTGCACCCCAAAAACGACTTCAGAGGACTGTAATCGATTACAGTGTGCTGGTAATCGATTACAACGTGTTGAAATCGTGGTCACCCAGCACGACTTCAAGTTTAATGGGAAAAACGCACTGGTAATCGATTACGGCAGGTGTGTAATCGATTACCAGGTTGTTTTTGGTGGAAGATTGACACTGGTAAGCGATTACAGGGTCGTTGTAATCGATTACCAGTGTGTTTTTGGTTGGTTTATGAAATTTTGTATTGTAATTGTGGTGGATATGTTGAAGTTTATTAAGTGTGTTGATATGAAGTTGTGTAAGCACGCATCGTTGTTGATTACATTGTGATGTATTGTTTTGTATAGGAAGAGTATATCATTTGATTTAATAAAAATAAGAGAATATGATAATATGAAAAGACAAAGTATTTTATTCAATGAAAAGTGCATTACATAAAGAAGAACAACCTAAAATGAAAATAAAATGAAAGTACAAATTGAAAGGCATCTAGGAAGATGGTCCACCGTGTGGACCAAAATGACGACGCAGATACTGGATGTCGTGCTCCACATTTTCAACTCTAGCATCAATAGTATCGAACCGGTCACCCATATTCAGCTCCAATTGTTCAAATCTTGCATTCATCGTTTCATTAAGTGTATTGAAGCTGTCCCCAACAAATGTTCGGAGATCGTTTATCCCCGTCATGACTTCATCAAATCGACTACGAGGAGGTGGTGGTGGTGGTATGAATAGTTGAGGAGGTGGGTTACGCTGAGGTTCAGGTAGAGGAGGAGAATTTCTATGCACCCATCTGTTGTCAGCATTTTGGATGAACCCAAATCATGGTTTGTTGAACGCGGATTAAAGGCCAACTCCATGATACAAGCAGGACACCAATATCCTGAACAGATCGCCGACATCATTAGGAAAAATCAACAACAATCCGCATATTGTCATGTTCATCGCTACAATCGTGAAAATTCTGAATTTGATGTTCAAGAAATTTCAACACCTCACCACTACCGCCCAGTTCCACTTTCGTACAAGGTCAGTCTAAATGAATGGTGGTGTGATTGTGGACACTTCCAAGCTACTCGTCTCCCATGTCATCATGTCATTGCTGTTTGTGCATTTTCGCATATTTTCGCATATCCCCCTAACCCAAGTAATCGATCCGGTATACAGTCTTCACAACATTTTCAAGGCATACGAAGTACAATTTCACCCAATCCAAAATGAAGACTATTGGTCTCTGTATACAGGTCCAAACTTCATACCAGATCCTAAAATGCGACGCAAGGCATCCGGAAGACCATCTACAAATAGGCTTCATAATGAAATGGATCAATCCAATCCAGATAAGCCAAAAAAATGCTCTTACTGCCGCAACGAAGGTCATCATAGGAGAAATTGTCCTTTTCGCCAATAGTTTTTTCTTAATCTTACCAAATTGTAATCAAATCCATTACTCATATATTACTATAAATATTTCCTAGATATATTTATTTTCTCTTTTCCTATAACATAACCAATACATAACATATGTCAAATACAAAATCATTTTCATAAACCAAACAAAAACCCACTGGTAATCGATTACACAAACCCTGTAATCGATTACCAGAGTGATTCTTCCTACAAAAACAACCTGGTAATCGATTACTCACATGCCGTAATCGATTACCAGTACGTTTTCTGTCTACACATTTCAAAATATGCAGGGTCTCCATTTCAACACTGTGTAATCGATTATAATTTCATTGTAATCGATTACAAGCACCAGAAGTCGTTTTTAGGGTGCACGACTTCAACACTATAGCTATGAACAGTGTGAAGTCGTGCAGGGGGGGCACGACTTCTTCTTTTGAAGTCGTTATTACCCCCCACGACTTCACTTTTGGTCAATTTTTGCCTAGATACGTAATAAATTCCTCATTTTTGCCTAGTATGGTGCAAAAGCCCAACAAATTGTTTCAAACACTTCATTCAAAACAAAAGGGGGCCCTCCACTTTAGTGTGCAGCCGTGAAGCTTTTGTAGACTTCCCATGTGCCACTTTGTTTCTGAACTTCACGTCCAAATCATGTGCATCATGTACCAAAATTAAAATAAAGAAACATGGCTGCCCATGTCCAACATGTGCACTCATTCTCTCCCTTAATTTCATTTCTTTGCTTCACATGTGCTCTTCCATTTTGCTGTCATGGTCGTGAATGCATTGTCCTCCCTCTTCCCAAAATAATAAAACCAAGAAACTTTGAAGATTACTCTCTTCATGTTGTGGCCGTGACATGCTAGGAGATTAATCAAGGAATTAAGTTGTTTCTCCAAAATAAAATGAGTTGAAGGTGCTTTGTTTTAGCCAATCCAAACCGCAATTCTAGTTGAAGTCTCCATGATCTGTACATCTTTCTTTTATTCAACAGAAAATAAATCAATACAGTATAGCTTCTTTCAATTAAATAACGCAGTGTGTGAATGAGTATCCTACCAAATGTCCTAATTTCTATTTCCAAATTTTCCTTGCAAAATAATTAGCTCAGATAATTCAAATTAGTTAAAATAAGAATTTCCGATCAAATTTAGCACAATTAGGGAAAATAGGATAATATTGTACATTCAAACACAATTCCTTGATTAAATCCGGTACAATAAGCTAAGTGAAGTCAATAAAATATTGACTCATCAACACTTAAACCGTGTTGTATTGTGTATCATTTTGCATCCTTTTTACCTTGTATGAGTTAAACACCTTGAAAGGACACTTATCTATACTCTTTAACCAAGAGTGTGGGTAGGATGGGAGTAAGAGTTGTCTTCCATTGTTGGAAGAGAAAGACTTGGACTATGAAAATGAGAATGAGTGTTGGTGAGGGATGGGTGTCATGCGGTTTCATTCAAGGAGTGAAGTGTGATACTTTGAAGGAGTATAGAGAAGGAGAGCTTAGAGAGAGTTTCTTCAAAAATAGGTTGTTTATTTTTGTGATAGAAAGAGAAGATGAGGAAGAAAGACAAACAAAGGGCACAATTTTGGATGAAAAACAGTGAAGGGAATGAAGGTTGGTGTCATGTGTGGAAGAGGATCATGAAGAGAGAAGATTGGAAAAGATGAGAGTCTTGGACTTTGGGGTTGAGAAAGAAAAAGTGGTGCATGGGTTGTTCACGTAAAAGAGAGAAGGGAAATTGAAGAGAAGAGAGAGGGGAGAGAAGGTTAGTGTCTCATGTAAGTGTTAAAAATAAAAATAAAATAAAAAAGTAAAAGAGTGAGTAAAGAGAGGTGAGGCCGTGAGCATGGAAGAGAGAGAATAGTGAAATGAAAATTGTAATGTTTAGGTGTGTGAAGAAGAGTTACGTAAAAAGCAAAGAGAAGTGAGAATAAAACCAAAGAGTGAGCAAGGGGTGTGAGACCATGAGTGTTAAATGAAGAAGGGGGAAGAGAAAAGGGGAGTGTGAGAAGAAGGGGTTGCTACGTATGAGATTGATGCATGGAGTGAAGTTGTAGTTTTAGTATATAAAATAGATTAAAAGGAGTAGAAGAATAGAAGTGGGGTCCACGGTTTTGTTTGGTGAGAGAAGAAGGTGGGGTGGACATGGTGTAGTTAAATGAAAAACAAAGAGTCATTCTCCCTGCACCTCACCACCCTCGTCCTGCACCTCCAAAAGAAATTTTAATTCCAACTATGCCCTTACCACAGTCAACGAGGAGAGAGGAATATTTTGGATTTTTAAAAAGTTTAGTAAAACTTTAACTCCTCTTCTGCCGCATCTCACACTCAAACCCTATACCTACACCCCCTCCTTTCCAAACAGTCTCCTCCCTCTTTTTCTCTCTGTCCTCCTCCTCTCTACCATTGTTGTGTCCCTCTATCTTGTCTCCGCTGCGTTCGTGCCATCCTTTTTCAGTCGTACTTTGTGCCACGCTGCATTGCTCGCGTTCCTCCGTTGTTTTCGTCACAGATCTGAGGTGTATCTGGCGTCCAAGTTAGTAGCTTGCATCTGCTGTATTTTTGTTTGTTGTAATCTGTGCTTCGTTCGTCGTGGTTTGTGTTCGGTCACGAAGCTCGCTGGAGGTGGACGTCCGCAGTTGGAAGTGCGGAAAGTAATCAGAACCGCATTTCGATATGCGGCAAGGAGAAACGCAGTTCGATCTACGGTAAGCTCAAACCGCAATTCGATCTGCGGCACACATATACAACCGCGTTTCGATGTGCGGAAGCGGATAACCGGAGCTCGCTGGTGCACGTCCGCAGTTGGAAGTGCGGAAAGGGCAGAACCGCATTTCGATCTGCGGCAAGGGGAAACACAGATCGATCTGCGGATAACCGGATTTGAAATGGCGTTTTCAAACTTAGGATTTTTAATTAAATATGGACTAATGGTATCACTAATATGGTATAATATATGTCATTCAGTAGAGAGAATAATAGGGTTTGACAGAAGTTTCTTCATTTGATTGTGTGGTTGAAATTTTTTTATCTGCTCGTCTTGTTGGCATATATATATTAAATGTATTGCTTATGATTTTTTTTTCAATTGTTTATCTTTTTTTCAAATGTTTTCTTATTCAAGTGTTTTTTTATTGACATAATTTTTTCATGAGTTCAACATTGAACTTTTGAATAATAGTGTGTATTTATTTTATTTTGTGAACAATCAGGCTTAACCAGTAGATAGTAATGTAAAATGGTTGTTTTATACTAGTTAAAAAGGTTTTTTTTATATTAGTTATCAAAATAATATAGAAACAGGAAATGTATAAAGTATTTATGTGGTGACTTTGTTATTTTCGTACTATATTATTTTTTATGTATTTAATTTTATTTAACTTTTTTAATTTTTTTTTAAATTGAAATAATAATTAAATTGTTTATTGAAATAAATAATAATTATTATTTTGGATTTATTTGTAATAATTTAATTATTATATATGTAATTTTTTTGGATTTTTATATTACTTTTTATTTGTTTGAATATTTTTGATTACATTATTAATTACTTTTTTGTATATTATATGTTAAGAATATAATTGGTTAATAGATATGGTTAAAACTAGAGGTGGATATCATGGTGAGGCTTCATCCTCTCGTAGTGAGCCATCAGATGAAAGAAGACGACCTACGACATCTGGTCGTAGAAGACGAGTAGAAGAATATCGCGTGGACGTTATTGATGAGCATGATGATGAGGAGCATGAAGAGTTATTACAGCATGGACATGGTCAGGATGATTATGTTGAAGAGGAGGATATTCAGCAGCAGCATGACTGTAGTCAAGAAGAACATGAAGGTGAAGGTGAAGATGAAGATGAAGATGAAGCTGAAGATGGTGGATTCCCAGGAGGTCCACATGACACCTCCTTACTTACTCACTATACCCAGCATGTTGCATTTGCCATATGGCAAGGCTGGGTTAGTCATCAACCTAAATTTTAATTATTTAATAAATGTTACATTTTTTTTATATAATTATGTTTGTATTTAGGATCAAAGGGGGATAAAGGTTGTCACCCATGGCAAAAAATTGAAGCATTTTGGAATGTATCATGAGGCCATTGAGCCTTATATCTGCATGTCGGGGTTGGGTTGTTTAGTGAACCTCTCATACGAGTATGCCGATCATGGATTGATCGTTGCCCTTTCGGAGAGGTGGCACATAGAGACTAATACTTTCCACCTACCGATAGGTGAGATGAGTGTCACATTAGATGACGTTATGAATTTGCTCCACCTACCCATCATGGGACAATTTTGTGAGGTTGAGGAGTTAGAGTATGATGAGGCTCGATCTCATATCATGGAGCTGCTTGGCATGGACCACGCTAAAGCTTCAGCTGAGATGAAACAGTCACGTGGTCCAAAAGTTAGGCTCAGCTGGCTACGCGAGGTCTACCAGGAGTGCATCCAGCAGGAGCGTTGGGAGTGTGCTGCTCGGGCGTACTTGTTGCATCTGCTTGGATGCACAATTTTTACGAATAAGAGTGCGACTCTAATTCGGGTATCGTATCTCCTTCTCTTGCGAGACTTGAATGCTTGTTCGAGATATGCTTGGGGAGCAGCAGCACTTGCACATACATATGAGCAGCTAGGAGATGCTAGCTTCAGTGAGGTCAGACAGATAGCTGGATATTCCATTCTTCTACAAGTACATTACCATCTTCTAAGTTTATTTTAATATTGTTTGACAATGAAACCCACGATTGAAGTAATGTTTTTTGTAGAGTTGGATATATGAGCACTTTCCTACAATGGGAAGGAGGCAAGTGTTTGAGAGGTACACAGAACTTGATCCATGTGCTTCACGATACATACCCCCGAGGGTGGGTTGGAGTTTGACAAAGGGCCGAACATTTCTGGATGCCCTCACTTATGATGTAGTTATCTGGAATCCATACGTTTCGCACAAACGTACATGCCCATTGATTGTCATAATTATGTACTCGGGATGGATCCGATTAGGCGACATGATTCATCGACATCTACCTGAACGCGTGTTGCGTAAATTTGGTTTTCAACAGAACATACCACGGTCACCTAATAGTCTTCCGATGCCAGACATTCCTACGATTGATCTAAATTGGTTGCGGTATGTAGAGTATGCCATTACTAGTGTCATTGAAGCTCATGAGCCACATGTGTGTGTTGATGGATACATAACGTGGTTTAGGCGGGTGTCGCACCCGTACATCACTCACGACAACGATGATGAACGAACTAGTCTTGCACCGCGCATGAGGCGAGACATTCCAGATGACAGGTTGGTGCCTCCAGTTCGTCGTATACGGTTGGCTGAGCTAGGATTGTTGGTATGTCTTGAAACTAACTGATTTTGATTTTTTTCATCAATTTTGGTTCTTGTTTACTTAAATAATTTTTTTTGGTTATCTTAATTTCAGGGGGGTATGAGGCGTGTGATCAGGATGTTGCAGGGCATGTTAACCTATCGAGATGTCATAGAGGGCACTATAGCTTATCAACGTACTACTGAGACACTACAGGTAGCTCGTACGTCTGTTGAGGAGTATGAGTCTAGTACTAGAAGAGGTGGTCGTCATGTGCGTGGACGTGAATCATTTTCTTGAAAGAACATTGTTATATATGATTGTCTTTTAAATGGTTATTTATGTACCGGTTATTTATACTTTAAGTGTTTAAAATATTGCATAACTTTGTATGATTTTAATAGTTTGACTAATTATAATATATTTAACAAGTTCTATGAATCGCGTTTGTTTAATGAAATTATATAACGACAAGTATTTACAACGGCAAAAAAAGTCTACATAACAGACTTAATTTCAGTCTTCTGTAAGATCTACATAAGTCGTATTAATTGTCATTAAATTCATAAATGATTGCATCCTGTGTGTATAAAATGTAGACCATGCTCGCGCTTGTGGGTAACAATAGTTTGACGAAATTATGTCCACCATGGGTAAGGGACAATCCTGTTGTAATTGAACCTGAAAAATTAATATTCGTAAGTAAATCATAACATCCAATGGTTAATGCTTCACTTGTGATATGTAGGTTTACCTGTACGAAATGACATCCATTAACAAATCCAATGCATAACATCAGATGTTGTGTGACATCTGTAGGCGGTGAAGTTCGTAGTGGAAATATGGTAAAACTCTGAACATATGACAAACATACTAAGATGACATTGTATCGATTTGCAATTGCATAACCAATGTCAGGTATGGTCATCCACTTCTTAGCATTAACCTGTAATACATGTAGGTCATTAAGAAATATTTATGAAAAGAAATACAAAATTATAAATATATTACATGTTTATAAGGTAAATAAGCAATACCTGTGATCGATCATGGACAATCAATGATTGTCGTAGTTCTTCCAATTGATCGTAGCTTCCTACTAATTGTGCGTATTCATCACGCCACTGAGTTAATTCTTGGTAGAGGTCATGTCGGATAATGGGTCATGCCTCTTCACCTAGGCCCAACATAGCAGCAATACATCGATAACCACAATGACCATCAGCAACAACATCAACAACATCTACAATGAATGAATGACAAATCGGATGAAATTGATTTAACATAGGTATTGTCCTTCGCGTTTCTTCTTTGGCCTTCGATATCACTTTGGTTTTTCGTGATGAAGACTCTGTCATCGAATGTAAAGTGTCAACGTGCTCAAAATATGATGGGTCACGTTTCGTAGACCTCTCATGTCGTGCAACTTTAGACTTCTATGCACCCTTTGTTTTCACTTTATGCGTAGGAGCAACCATAGACGTCATCTCTGGGCAAGCAATTTCGATCATCTTCTGCTTTATGTTGACCTTTTCACCGATGTCAACCTTGTTGAATCTTTCTTGTACCAATTGAACTTCACGGTCAATGCTAAACTCTGGAAGCGATTCATTAGAAACAATACCTGAATTGCTTAAACGGGTTCACATAACATGAATTTCACCAAGTGGAATTATTCCAGGTTGATATCGTGCTAATACACAAGCACATGGTAGGCCGTATGTTGAGCTCAAAATGCATCCACAATGACCAATGTCCATACCTATTTTATTGACTCGCTCAATTTCATCAACAATAAGTCCTAGAGCGTATCGTGAAACACGCCCAACAAGTCTTCTATATATTAAACCTTTGTAAGCATCACTTATTACGTTCAGACTTTTTTCAAAGGACGCCTTGATCTTGTTATGTTGTAGGACTATGACGTTATGCATAGCATCCCAACACGAGCATAGGTCTCCCATACTAGATCCCAATAATCTCTTCAGGTTCCAGTGCGCAGACTCAACCCTGTCACATATCACATTAATACATTACACACAAATGTGAAATACATAAGTACAAAAGCCGATGAAAATAAAAATTACCTGTTTGTTGTAGTGTTGCCTAGATGCATAACTTTGTTCGTCCACGCCTTGACAAAGTATGTCTTGTACGGAATTATCCAAGTCCGGTTGACATAATCAAAAAATAGAGGCCATGCAGAAGAGGCATACTCAAGACGATGAACATAAGCACTAAACATAGACTGGTCGTCACAATCCATGACATTCTGCCACACTTCCATCAACACATCCACTGACTCAACCTTATCCACTAACATCTTGCATTTGGCTCTAACATTTTTCGCAATGTGGAATGTATATAACATCTGATAAGTCTCCGGAAATACATTATTAATTGCATTTATCAAAGCAAGGTCTCTGTCAGTGATAATAACCCGTGGACCGCCCTCTGATGTCAATAATAATCCTTTGAACCTTTCTAATGCCCAAGTGAAATTACTTTGGCGTTCACTTGAAAGTAATGCAAATGCGGCTGTGAATGTCAAACTAGTTGATGTGACTCCCACAATCTCGAGCAACGGAAGTCGATATTTGTTCGTCTTGTACGTCGTATCCATTAAGAAAACAATATTAAAAGAATTGACTAAGTGCACTGAATCAGGATGTGTCCAAAACAAGTCACTTACCACGTCAGAATCGTCCAAACATCTACTTCTCTAGATGTATTTGTCTCTATCTAACAACATCATCAACTGCTGCATTTTAGTTCTAGACCCTCTCAAAGATCGTTTGTACGTGTACCTCGCATTATATATTTGCTTTATCGTTGTCACGTTATCTTCATTATGTTCTTTCAGAGTCAAAAGAATATTTGACGGCTTTACTTGACTATTAGTCATGTCCACAAGAATTGATTGTTCAGCAGCATTTAACCTACCCGCGAAAGGATGACCGACCAAAGTCTTTGCTAATTCATGGTTGTGATACCCGCACATAACCTTCAACACCCAACCATCTCCTTTAGGTTTACCCCTCAACCTAAACGGACACTCACATTTTCTTGTGCCAGAGAAACTAGGTTGAACATCTGGCTTATACTTCCTATACTTCCCGCTTCTTTCACAGCCTAACAAAATAAATGTCTTTCTACCAGCTTCACCAGTTGTTGTGTCAGATCTTATAGTGACGACAACAAATCCAAGATCAAATGCAATCTTTCGAACCCATTCAATTAAATCGGCGCGTGTTGGGAATATTTTATCAGTGGAAAATTGATCTGTATAATCACCCTTACCCACTTCTTTTAAAGAATAAGAAAACTCCGATATAAAATCAGAATTTATTTCAGAATCCAAATATGGATAGTTATCCATCTCATATAATTAAATAAGACCTACAATAAATATTAAAATTTAAAAATTTATTAAATTACAAATAAAAAATTCAAAAACACTCCCTAATAAAAAAATTCATATAACCTAAATATTATTAAAGAGGTATTTCCAATTCCATGAACAAAAAATTTAAAATAAAAAATCATAACATAAAACAAGAAATTTAAATAAAAAATAATATCATAATAAAAAAACATAAAAAAAAAAGATAAAAAAACATGTAAAAAAAAGCATTCCAGGAATTTAACTAAAAAATCATTCAATCAAAAAAACATGCATGAAATAAAGAAAAAAAAATTAAACATAAAAAGCATGCATGAAATAAAAAAAATAAAAATACATATCACAAACCGCACTTCAAAGTGCGGCTACAAAATAATAAACGCACTTCGAAGTGCGGCCACTGCTTTCCGCACCTCCAAGTGCGGTTACGAGATTCGCGTACCTGTCTTCTTCCTCTCGCCGAACGTCACAGTGTCTTCTTCCTCTCCCTGTCACAGCAGACCAAATCTCCCAACAAACCCAGCACTACCACCACCACCCCAGCATTGCAGGAATATAACTAAAAAATCATTAAATCAAAAAAACATGCATCAAATAAAAAAAAAATTAAGCAAAATAAGCATGCATGCATGAAATAAAAAAAAATACATATCACAAACCGCACTTCAAAGTGCGGCCTCAAAATAAAAAACGCACTTCGAAGTGTGGCTGCGTCTTTCTGCACCTCGAAGTGCGGTTGTGTACCTGTCTTCTTCCTTAGCCGAACGTCACAGTGTCTTCTTCCTCTTGTCGTCACAGCATATCTCCAAATCTCCCAACAAACCCAGCACTACCACCACCCGAGAATTTTAACCACCAACTCAATCCAATTCAATACACAGTAAAGAAGTGAAGTGAAGAAAAATAACAATGCTTGCTACATTGCAAAACGAAGAACAGGGCACACCTGAGGGTTTATAACCAAAAAATATTTTTGTGGTTGGCAATTAGGAAAATGGTTGGGGGTTAAAAAAAATAAATTCATTAATTACGTTTTGACTTTTTATTAAATGAAGGGTAAAGAAGTAAATTTGGGGGTGGAGGATGAAGTGAGTGAGGTGTAGGAAGAATCACTCAAAAACAAAAGAGAAAGAGGGAAGGAAGAGAGTTATTTACGTAAAAGTA
Organism: Vigna angularis; assembly: GCF_016808095.1. Lineage (NCBI taxonomy): Eukaryota > Viridiplantae > Streptophyta > Magnoliopsida > Fabales > Fabaceae > Vigna > Vigna angularis. The sequence continues at coordinate 54,295,110 of NC_068970.1, read as the reverse complement.
AGGAAGAAGGAAAGAGAAAGTAAGAGTTTGGTGAGAAATGAGTGGTTCCAAGTGGGACCTACTTTGGAAGTGAGAGAAAATGTAAATTAATGGCCTTGGGGTCCACTTGAAAGTGTAGACATAGAAGGGAGTGTGTTTAGAGTAAAAAGGGGGTGTATTAGAATTAGGTGTTTTCTTTGATGTTGGGTATTAATTAAAAAGTGGGGTGCACTTGTTCTAGTTGATGGAAGTGTGAAATTAGTAATTTCACGGGGGTGCATTAGTAGGAAAAATAATTAAATTAATTTATTTAATTATTTTTTATTTTAATTAATTGTTGGTGAATGAATTTGGTTGACTTTGTGCATGATGGTGATCTGCGTATGGTTGTGATGGTAAAATTGTGAGAGCAAGCATTCTGTCATTTCCTTAGAATTTTTGTCGAATCGATGGTGTTCTTATTGCGATACGATAGTGTGTTGAGTCTCTACGGAGACTGAGGTTCGAGTGTCACTCTTTCCTCGTGTGCGAGGACTAGAGAGGGTTGGATGTCTTGCCCAATGACTTCGGCTCGTGTGAGTATAATGCTCGGTGGGTGCGCTTGACCGAAATTTTTACTCGTAATTCCTTGAGGAGTCGGGGAGATAGGTCTGAAGTTGCGATGGAAGACGACTCGAATCGCCTTGTTTTGCGAAACAGGTTTGGTACGACAAAATTCAAGGAAACAACAGAAGCTTGTGTAAATGATTTGAGTTTTGAGTTTAATACTGTGACGTATTGTAATGTTATGACTTTGATAGTCTGGGTGGTGATGATCTAAGTTATGAATTGAATATTGTGTTGTATTGTAAGGTTGTGACTAGGATAATCTAAGTTATGATATTTTGATATTGAAATTATATGCTATGTTAGGTTCTTAGTTACTCACCCTTTCCTTTTGTTGTTGTGGTTCCACCTACGATGATCGTACTTGTACGGGAGTAGATGGCGTTGCAAATGAGGCAGAGATGGAGTAGCACGACGAGAGTTATGGGAATAATTATGGGGGACTTATCATGTTTTAAAGAAATTTTATGTCTTTGAATAATGAATTTGATATTTGTAAGGTTTTAACCTTATGTTGTAAGATGCTTAGACTTTTGATGGTTTAGTTCTGCGATGTTAATTTTAAAAAAAAAATTGGCATAAAATTTTGGATTTTGTTATTTTCTAGTGGCACTCCGTAAGGGGTGTTACACTTTGCATGTTTAGATGTTTGGGTTGATATATGTTATATAAATGATTTATGTATGATATGTTATAAAGGTGTATAATTTGTCTTGTACCTAGGTTACCCTTGCTTTTATGTTGTTTGTCTTTGTGTTGTTATATTCTTTTGCAATGATCACCTAAATGGTGTGAGCTTAGGGAGATGTTCTTTTTAATTGTTCGACTGAAAGGTGAGGGAGAAACATATGAGTTGTTAGATAAATCTACACGAGTAGATCTCTTCTTTGAATGATGTTTGTTTTACCTATTTGTTCTTTTAGCATTTATGTAACGTTTCATTTCGATAGTTTTGTACTATTAAAATGGGATGTTACATCTTTCATCTTTAATAAAAGTTAAAGTTTTAATTTAAGAATCAAGGTAATAATTTATTAATATATTTATATATATATATATATATATGTGTATGTATGTATGTATCTATGTATGTATGTATTGGATGCCTTTATATATAAGTATAAATGTTTAAGTTATCTAAAAAATCTTAAAAGAAAGTCTAAAGACATCAAACCCAAAAATAACTTAAAAATTTAAAAACATAAACGAATTATTTGCAATTAAAAGAAAATTATAAATATTTTTAATTGGCTAAACTATTGTATAATTGTTCACCAAGCCATGATCTTCATGTTTCTTGAATTCCAATCATGAAGCATCATGACCTTGGAGGATATTTGTTCTTCCTAGTATTTGTTCTTTTACCTTGTCATAAGTCGTTTAAATTGCAATGAATCTTCCTCTATTTCTTATTCTATAAGATCCAAAGTTAGTCCTCTATCATTTTCTCATTCTTGAAACAAATATGTTTTCAATTTAGTGCGTACATCAAATGGAGACAAGTCATCAACAATGTAAGCATTATCATTAATTTTCTTAAGAACTTGCAAATGTTCATCTCCTCTAGGTAGAGATTTCCTTTTTAGAAGTAAACCTCTCTTTCCTTATGTGTACCTATACCCAATCTCCAAACTTAAAATTTATCTCCTTTCTCCCTTAGTTAGCCTTAGAAGATAATTTCTACATATGTTTTTCAATTTGTTCATTCTCTTATGCAATTTCTTAACGAAAGTAACTTTGACAAGACCATAGTTAGTCATGGAATCAATATTAAGTAAAGAAAAATCCTAAAACCACCATCACCGACACTTGACATTTACCACATCGAAACAATATCAATACGTGAATGGAGATTCACACCATTGCGAGCCACCAAATCATAGTCACCATGAATCATAAATGAACAGTTATTCATAACTCTTGAAAACTGGTTCAAAAATTTCACAAATTTTAACAATAGTTAAAACCTTAACCGACTTTCAAAAGTCGATAAAGTCTGACTTTCGAAAGTCGATTAAGTAAATTTCTTAACCGAAAGCTAGTTAAAGTTTTTTTTTTTAAATTTTTTAGTTTACTTTTTTTGTTTTTATTTAATAATAATAATAATAAAACATTAAAAAAATAAAATTTGATATTTTAAATTAAAAAATAAATAAAAAAAAGTTATTTGTTTTAATTTAATAATAAAAAAATTGTTTTTTAATTTAATAAATATTTAATTAATTAAATATTTTTAATATAATTTTATATATATTATATTTTAATTTATAAAATATTATTTTTCAAAATAATAAATAAAACATACTAAAAAAAAATACTAAAACAAGAAATTAAACAATATGTTAAAAAATTCGGTTAACATATTCAATTTGAATATGTTCATATATTTTTTTTAAGTTTTTTCTTTTTAGATTTTTAATATGTTTTATTTATTTTTGTTTGATAAATAATATTTTTAAAATTTTTGATTATTAAATTAAAACAAATAAATTTTTGAAATTTAATATATTAAATTTTGTTTTTTAATTTAAAATATTAAATTTTAATTTGTAATTTTTTAATACGTTTTTTTTTATTAAATAAAAAATAAATTAAAGAAAAAAAAAACTCATAACCAGGTTTCGAAGATCTATTAAGATTTCATGAGTTTTTGAAAACAGATTAATATTTTAACAATTTTTAAATCTCAAAAAATTCTTTGCTGACTTTCGAAAACTATTAGTGAAAAGAAAAATGTTAGAATTTTGGAGATGCATGAAAACTGACAGGTACAGAGGAAACTGCTAATCATATTCGTAAGGCACACTTGCGTCTCCTTGAAACCTCCAATCAAAGTTTATTATATTGTTAACCGATTTTCCAAATTCCATTAACATATTTTTATAAATTTTATTTTTTAACCATAAATCAAGAATGATTGGTAAACTATAAAAAGTAGACAATTACACACACACATATTTATATATATATATATATATATATATATATATATATATATCGAAAAACCTAAAATATCACATGCACATAATTTTTCTTCAGTTTGGCATCTCTTTGATTCCATGTTTAAATGTCAAAAATAAAAATTAATTTGTAAACAAATGAGAATTAATCGAATATGTTCTCATGCAACATGATTTGCATTTGAAAATGTTATTATCGTATTACTGACTTATTAAGTTTTCATGAAAATATCTTTCTTTTTTATAGAAAGTAAAAATCTGTTTCTGGTAACAAAATCGAATTAATCCTCAAAATAGTCAAAATTAAAATAGTAATTGGTACTTTATTAGGTTAATCGGATTTTAAAATTAAAATAGTCAATATTAATATATGTTAATCGGATGGCAAAATCCGGTTAACATTTTTTTTTTTAAATTTTGTTTTTTAAGTTAAAATTTAATACATACTTTAATGCTAATATAATCTAATGTATGTTAATATTTTAAGATTTTAAAATATAATTTATTAAACTAAAATAAGAAAAATACATTTAGAAAAAGTTAAAAATAAAAAAATTCAAAAAATAAAATAAAAACTTATAAAATAATAATACATTGAGTATTGGATTTTGAAATCTGAAATAAATCTTCATCGAATTTCAAATTTTAGAAGAAAGTGATATCAATTTTCAAAAATTGAGACTCTTCGAATTTCGAAATTTGAGCAACTACTTAACCAAATCAGATGGTTTTTTTAATTGAATTTTAAGATCTGATAAGATTTTTTAATCAAATTTAGATTTTGAAAATTCAGTTAGTTTGAAATACGATGCTCATTTTATAATTTTTTATGTTTTTTTTTCACTTTTTAAAATTTTTTAAATATGTTTTACTTCTTTTAGTTTAATAAATTATATTTTAAAATTTTCATATATTTTAAATTATACTAAAATATTATATTAAACTAATTAAAACTATTTAATAAATTTATTTCAAGTTTTTCTAAACTAAAATTGAATCAAATAAAATAATATTTTTTATGTTAATTTAAATATATATATATATATATATATATATATATATGTATATATAAAAGAAAATTATACTAATTAAAATAATTATTAAATTTTAATTAAATATATGTTAAACGAAATTTAGTATAATTTAATATTTTAATATTTTGTTTTTTAACCATAAATAAAGAATGATTGGTAAATACTAAAAAGTAGACATATATATATATATATATATATATATATATATATATATATATATATATATATATATATAAGAATCTAAAATATAAGAAACTAAAATAATCTTAAAAGGTACTTTAGTAGGTTAAGCGGATTTTAAAATTAAAATAGTCAAAATCAATATATGTTAATATGATGTAAAAATCTGAATTTTTTAATAAATACTTTAATATTAATATAATTTAATATATTTTAATATTTTAAGATTTTAAAATATAATTTATTGAATTAAAATAAGTAAAAACACATTTAGAAAAAGATAAAAACACAAAATTCAAAAGATAAAATAAAAAAATAATAAAAGAAGAATAGATTGAGTATGGGATTTAAAAAATTCAAAAGAAATGCTCACCAGATCTTAAAATTTGTAAAAAATTAACATTAAATTTCAAAATTTGAATAATGAAATATTGAATTTGGAAATTTGATGAATTGATTAATTGATTTTTTAAAATTAAATAAATTCATTAATCAGATTTTAAAATTTAATTATTCTCGAAATCTGATAAGTCTATAAATTAAATTTTAAAATTTGGTGAGTTCCAAGATGAAATTTTAAAATCGGGTTAGACGAAGAGACAGGCATGTTAAGAAAAGTAGATGGTAGATGAATGAAGTAATTATAACAAAAAAACCTTTCAGCTGCATAGAGGAGCCCACAATTTAAGACCAGAAATACACCTTAACCTCTATATATTCGATTGTGCTGCTTGTGGGCACTTATCCTAAAGACTCGTCCAGAACTTATAATTTCAAAATGAAAAGAAAAATGATAAACGGAAGTCCGTCGAGCTCTGGCGGATCTGGGCAACAGCAAAGCACCCAAGCTCCGACTTACTCTGGGATCCGGCCACCAACAATCACCGCCACCCAATCCTCTACACCAAATGGGGAAATCTTATTTAGGCAACTAACACCTGATTTACCAGAGAACTTTTCAGCTATTATGAAGCGGACCTTCCAAGGAGACACTGGAACCAGAGACTTTCCAGATGACAAACTCCGAGGAAAAAAAGCCATTCGACTGATTCCGTTAGAAGACAACCAAGTGTGCCGACTTGGTAAGGACCTTTTTGAGCGTATTGATAACTCTATCTCACAATATCATCTAGGTGTTATTTTTCTTTTGGCCTTTCAACTCAAAACCCCTGGAGATGGAAGAACGGAGAGAGTTTCCAGCCTTCGATGAACTAGGGATTCCTGAAGATATCGATTACTTTTCACTAGATCGATCTGGAATACTTGATGATGGTTATGCAACAACTATCCATGAATCTGGAGAAATATATGAAAATGCTATGGCATATTCATTCTTGGCCTGTTCTATCCTGAAATATTTTGTCCGATCAGTTGATAATTTTTCCAATTCTCTCCAACAAATTCAAAGCGGTTTTCGGAAGTTTTATGGTAGAGATTTCCCCCTTGTAGGTATCAACATACAACGGAAAACAATATCTGAAATTCATTGTGAATTCACAGCTGATCTTCTGAGAAACACTCTTTATAGGTTTCTGTACAATGCATAGAGGAAAGGTTTATGACGTACAGAGTTCTCTATATGATATTTATTTAGAACACGACGGTATGCATGTGGTTTCCATTGCCTTCAAACTCTGAAGCTTTTCAATGTTCATCTGTTCAACTCCTAACAGTTATATACAGCGAATTGATTGAACCTCAGATAGACGCCCTTGAAACTGCATTCTTGCTTCATGAAAGTAAAGATGGAAGATATCGCAGACAAATGTGGAAGTATGCAAATTTATTTGATATTACCTTTCTCAAACCAATACAAACCAAGAGTTGTTCAAGATTCGTTTTCATTCTTGCTTGTATCTTGAAAAATGACAGTCCAGCTGCCATCTCCCGAATCTTGGAAATAAAGCAATTTGAGAAATTCAGTCAAAGCGACAGGAGAGGATGGAAAATGGATCAAGATTATTGAAATCGAAACAATACATGAAAATCTTGTTGCTGAATTTACTGATACAAACAAAAGATAAGATTGAAAAAGAGTATATAAAATGACTGCAGAATTTTTTATTAACTTCTACATCACAGTGTATTTCTTTCTACTCACTGTCGGTATCAGTGTATCCTAGACACTCAAACAAAATCACAGTAACCACACTTCCATTGCTCATCCTCAGCCACATAACTGGCTTCTCTCTGTCCAAGCCACAACTCAAGACAACTCCCTATTTCACTCTTCACCCAACCCTCATCATATGCAATCTTTTCTTCAACCAGCATTGAATGGTCCCTCTGAGACTCATATCTCAACACTAACTTTTCATTAGAAGGTTGCAGTATCTTGCACGTATTTTGGTAACACCTCACCACATCACCAAGATTCAGTGCTGTGAATCCAGACTATTTGCACGCTGCTCGTAGATCTTTACTTAAATTACGACGTGGATTCAATTCAAAATGAAGTGATAAATACTCGTAGATCATACAACTGTTTGCGTGGGAAATCATGATGAGCATGTGCAACTAAACTGTCCCACAAATACTTGTAACACATTAGCTGAATCCTTCCGTTTCTTTTCTGTGCTTCTGAAGGAACCGTGTCTTGGGAACGAGTCTTTAACTCAATTAGTATCGGATTATGATCTTTCTTTGCTTTAGGCATTTGAACTTCATCAATCTTCCCCACCATCCATATGCCTTCTCCAAAAGCAAAACTGAGGATTGGAAGCTCGCGTATTAACCCATCAAACAGCAACTGATTCATCCCATTTATGAAATTAACAAGTTTCATTGCCATGTCATCCTCAGGTGATTTTGCCTCCAGATCCACCAAAGTCTGAACCTGTAGTTGAAGTTGAACATGTCGATTTCTACCAGCTTTCATAGCTTCAGTGTTCATCTTTTCTCCTACAAAATACATTGGCTTGCCTTCGTTTGTTCTTCCATTCTTCAGAGAAGATAGAAAACTCCATTTGCCTTCCACACCATTCAGTTTTGGTGACAAACAACCCTTTCTTGCTCCTAAACCGGTGGAGTAAAGTGTTGTTATCTGCTTTGGTCTTCTTCTTCTTCCTCAGAAAATCGCCATAGTCCTCAATATCAGGTTCTGAACACATGCACAAATTTCTCTTGGCTTTACCTGAAACTGAGTCAATTGACTTGCCATTTCTATGCAACTTAGAGGTTGAAGGAGGTGTGTGTTTTGAGGGTCTATAAGCTTCAGTGTAAGTTTTCATCTCTTAGTATCACAAGTGGATCATTTTGGAGGGTGTTCTCACTCTTGGGAACAAGGGTAATAAATGAGGGAAGAGAGAAATAAATAACACTAAGAAGTATTTGTTTTGGTGCATTTGTAAACCTTACATAAGCTTTCTTATATAGCAAAATGAAGAACACCATCTCATAATACTAAGCAATGTGAGACTAAAAACACACTACAAAAACTTAATCAAATTACACAAAAAACTAACAATTCTCCCACTTGGAGTTTGATTACCACATAGTGCAATTGCTTTCATCATCAGTTATTCTTGAAGGGCAATTGAGGTACTGCAAAGCCTCAATTTTTCTGTTGTGACAACCTTTGTTACCATATCCATCAGGTTCTTATTTCTTAGTATCTTCCTCAATGTTAGTACTTCATCCTCAAGCAGAGATCCGATGAAGTGATAACGAAGATCAATATGCTTTGTTCTGGAGTGAAAAGTTGAATTCTTAGCCGGATGTATTGCACTTTAACTATCACTGTACAAAACAGTCATTTCCTGGATGAATCCCAACTCCGTCAACAATCCTTGAAGCCGTATCAATTCTTTGCTAGCTTCTGTTACTGCTACATATTCAGCCTCTGTAGTGGATAGAGCAACGATCTTTTGTATTTGTGACATCCAACTAACAGCTGTAGTTCTAACAGTAAATATGTAGCCAGTGGTACTTCTTCGATAATCAATTTCTCCAACAAAGTCTGCATCTACGTAACCTTGACTTTTAGTTCACCTTTACTAAAGCACAAACACTTCTCCTTAGTTTCTCGTAGATATCACAAAATCCTTTTCACAGCTTCCCAGTGAGCTTTACATGGATTTGACATAAACATGCTTACAACTCCCACTGCATAGCCAATGTCTGGCCTTGTGCATACCAAGCTCCCACTTGTTAGCATCCGTGGTTTGACAAACTTTCATATAATCTTTAGGCTCCCCTGCATCAGTCAGTAACATGTAGTCTATGTATCTCTTGTAATAAGGATGTACATAGTCTTTAGGGTTTTCTACTTTGTAATTTATGGCAGCCATAACGTGCCTGCAAGGTATTCCTACCAAATCCCAAAAGTAACAACTACATGAATGGTTACTTAGGTCAACTACAAACTTATCCATTGTAAACCCGTGAGTGACTTCAAATTTTGCAGCCCCTGCCCAAGTTGGAATCCAATTTCCACTCTTCTCTACTTCTCTATCAAGCCTATTTCGTGGTTTAGGCATCACAACTCCTGTATATGTCTTTGCTTTTTCTCTAAGTGTTGCAAACCTACTCATAATGTAAGTTCTAATCCATTCATCATAGTTATGATAGTTTGTCTCTAGCTAGTAAAATTGTACTGTTAAATTACTCAAACAAATTATTTATCAAGACATCGCATCTAGGATAACTACTGAATGCATGTTTAAACCAACACTTAGTTGGAATAGCTAGCAACCAATTGTAAGCATCAATGTTAAAATTGGACAACTCACCCATTTTCTTTTCCCAGTCCTGTTGAAATGTAGCCTTGGCAGCCCCCATCATAAGATCTCTAATAAACACTCCTCCACCAAATTTCTTCTTGTAATTGTTATATGAGTGCCGTAAGCACAATCTATGTTCCAATCCATCCAATATGTCATACAAAATTGTCATTAGTCCCTACTAAATAATGTCACTGCTACGAAATAAAAATAGGAAAACATTAAAATTAAAATACCTTTTGTTGATCAGAAATGAAAACCCAACGCTGACAATCAATGCCACCAATATCATCCAGAAGTAGTGTCAAAAACCATCTCCAACTTTCTTTGCATTCATTTTCAACCACAACAAAAGCTAGTGGGAAATATTGGTCATTGAGGTCTCTGCCCACTGCCACCAACTGACCACCATATGTTGTCTTTAAATGACAACCATCTACCCCTGTGAAGGCCCTGCAACTTCCTAAGAAGCCTTGCTTACAACCCTCTAAACACATAAAATGACCCAAATCTTGGTGGCAAACTTGGTTGGGGTTGATTCACTTTAATTTTAAAGGTTCCATACTTCACTCTTAACAATTCACCCACATAATCATATAGACGACCATATTGTCGTTCTCCATCACCAACCAAAGAATCCAAAGCAATTTGCTTGGCCTTTCTAGCTTTCCAAACAGTTATTCCAACACTGAATGACTTCTTAATGTCATCAATGATTTGGTTGACTGTCATGTTAGTCACATTTACAAATCTGTCTACTAATACTTGTGCAATGCAGTTTACATTTGCACTTTTGTTTACAAAAACCCTTCCACAACTGTGTCGTCCAACCAAGGTTTTGACCCTAAATGTTTTCTTGACTGTACACGCTGTTGTGTTGACTGCTTCTGCCCAAAACTGTTTTGGTAAGCCTGACTGTACACGCATGCTTCTGACTCTTTCAGTCAACGTTCGATTCATACGCTCAACTACACCATTGTGTTGAGGCGTACCTGGCACGGTTTTCTCCATTCTGATTCCGTGCTCATAGCAAAACTTCTTGAATCTAGTGTCTACATATTCACCACCATTGTCGGATCTGAGCTTCTTAATCTTCAATTCCATCTCATTCTCCACCATAGCTTTTCAAATCTTGAAAGCTTCAAATACTTTAGACTTGTGTTTTAGAAAGTAAACCCATACCTTTACGGAGTGATCATCAATAAAAGTCACAAAATATTGCTTCCTACCAACGAATGGGACAGTCGTTGGTCCCCAAACATCAGAGTGGATAAGCTCAAGCTTCTCTTTCTTTGGGGTTCTTCTACTTGTCTGAAAGTTGACTCTCTTGTGCTTTCCAAGTATACAGTCTTCACACATGTCAATTTCTACTGACTGAAGACCTGGTAACTTTCCTTTTGAGTGCATGACCTTCATCCCTTTCTCACTCATATGCCCAAGTCTTTGGTACCATAAATTGGGATTTTCATTTGCTGCAACTGCAATCAAATGGCATGCTCTTACTGTCTTGTAAAGAGTACCACTCTTTTTGCCTCGAGCAATTGTCATCGCACACTTTGAAATCTTCCAATCATCACCGTGGAAGATTATCGAGTAGCCTTCACTGGCTAGTTGGCGCACTGAGATTAAGTTCTTCGTGAGGTCGGGAATATGTCTGACATTTTTCAATTCCCATACAGACCCATTTAACTTAATCTTTACTACGCCTTTACCTACAATCTCACATGACTGCTCATTACCAAGGTTTCCAGGAACATAATTCTCGAATAGTTCTTTCTGTGAGGTTGCATGGAAGGATGCTCTAGAGTCTAACAACCAAGACTCTTCCTTGTTTTCCAACGAACATATGAGCGCATCATCTCCTCCTTAGGTTGCAACAACGTTTGCTTCATCTTTCACCTCCTATTTCTTCGAGGTACTCCTGCATTGATTTTTGTAGTGACCAGTCTTCCCAATATTCCAACATTCGATAGTTTTTGATTTGTTAGAGCTTTGATGATTTCTGGATTTGGACTGCCTCTCCTTTGATTTGTCGCGTCCGGTTCATTTGGTTGAACTTCTACCTCTTGACTCTGTATGCAATACTGAAGAGGTTGTTGATTCACCCGTCTTTATCCGGCGGACTTCTTCACTGAGGACTAAGTCACGAATGTAAGGGCCTAATTTTTTTTTTATTTTAAAATGAGATGGGGGGAGCAATCAGTGCTGGGCAGCACCAGCTGCCCATAGAAAGAGGTAGGATTTTGTTTTATTTGGAAAATGGGAAGCAGCACGTCCGGGTTTTGCTCTCATTTTTGGAACCATTCAGCAAGCACAACGCGTAGGAGATAAAAGGGGGTAATGGGTTCTACACTGAGGGAGGGAAATCCTTGCTGCAATTCGTCAGAGAGGTGAAGTTCAGAGCTGCTGGTGTTGCAAAGAGGCCTTGGTGCTGAAAGTCTTAAGGGAGATAAATTCAAGAATTACAAAGGAAGTCTTCAAGAGGTAAGGGGAGTTAGATCTTTCATTTGATTATTGAATTTTACTGTATTTGATGCAAATCTGAGAAGAAGGGGATGAAAATTGGGATTTCTGGGTTTCTGGAAAACCTCGTGCGATTCTGCATAATTCTGCAGAAACGCACGTGCGTCCAAATCAATGCTCGACCAAATACTGGTCGACCAATTTCTGAACGTTCGGTATTGTATTCTGAACGTTCGCCCGAATAGTGACCAAATAGTGGTACGCCAAAAAGTGTTTACCTATTTGCTCTCGTAGTAATTGAACTATGTGCGTTCGTCCAAAAGGAATTTACATAGTATTCGGTCCTGATTGTTTGTCCTCAGATAGCGAGCGTCCATAGGTATTAGCGAGTGTTCGGTCTTGATGTTGTTGATCCTCAAATAGCTAGCGTTCGGTCTTAATGTTGTTGGTCCTAAGATAGCGAGCGTTCGGTCTTGATGTTGTTGGTCCTCAAATAGCGAGCGTTCGGTCTTGATGTTGTTGGTCCTCAGATAGCGAGCGTCCATAGGTATTGTGAGCGTTCGGTGTTGATGTTGTTGGTCCTCAGTCAGCGAGCGTCCATAGGTATTAGCGAGTGTTCGGTCTTGATGTTGCTTGTCCTCAGGCAGCGAACGTCCATAGGTATGAGCGACCGCTCGGTCTTGTGTCCTCTAGTAACGAGCGTTATCGTTCGTTCTGGGCTTGTTTTGGTGAGCGTTCAACGATCGGTCTTAGTGTATGGGTGACTGTAGTGTTTGACTGAATTTAGTATAATTAGGCTTAAATCTTGAGTGTTCGGTTTTGATGTTTTAGTGATCTAAGCGTTCGATCTAAATTTGATATTCTTAGGTTTGAATATGGAACGTTCGTTTTTGGCTGTATTAGCATAATTTGACATTTTTAGTTTAAGAGCTTGAACGTTCGTTTTAGTGAATTAGTTATCATAGCATTCGGTCTTAAATCTAATGTTCTTATGTTTAAATATTGAATGTTCGGTGTTGGTGAATTATTTATCTTGAACGTTCAGTCTTGGTTCAATTTTGATTTTGAACGTTGGATCTTGATTTTATTCTGATTATGAGCGTTCGGCCTTAAGTAAGTATTCTTAGGTAGGTTTTAGCGTTCAGCAGAACAAGATTTAATCCAGTGAAGTGTTCAGTTTTAGCGTTCGATAGAACAGTGTTCTATTTTATATGATGGTCGATTTTAGCGTTCGGCTAAGATCTCTTAGTGTCCGTCCAAATAGTGTAGTGTTCGGCAATATGGCTGTCGGCATATAGCGTTCGTCCAGATCATTTTGGTGAATGACGTCCGTCCAAATAGTGTTCGACCTGAGGTTTGGAAAATGACGTTCGTCCAGTAACGTTCGTTCCACAAGTGTTCGGTGAATAGTGGTCGTCCAAATAGTATTATACAACTAATGTTGTCTAAGTTTATTTTCTCTTGAATTGAATTATGTGTATAAATGTTTGGAATATAAAATGGGAAGTGATATAGGTGAAAGTATGTGAATGAATGAGAAATATGATAAATTACCGTGATGATCTGAGTGTAAATGTAAATGATGAATTTGAGTATGATTCGGACATCTCGGGGAGAGATGGATGAAAGTGGTTATGTGGAGTATCGTGGTTGTTCTGTATAATTGTATGGAGCTTTGAAATGATATGTCTATCCCTCATACTCAAGTAGAGAAGAACAATGTAAGTGGTGAGAGTAGAGGGAGGTCCTCGTCTATAGTCTTTGAATTTAGACATAGACAGATTGGGGGATTCACCTTGCTAATGTTGGAGAAAGACCAGTTGAACTATGCAAGTGCAAAGACGACCAATAGTTCGACAGTTATACAAATCCGGATGAGTTGTGTGAATGAGTGAGTTGTGGTTTAATGAGCATGCTTAAATTGTTCCTTATATGAATCTATGTATGATAACATGCTTTTTATATCTAGCTCACCCTTGCATTGTTTGTGTTGTGTGTGCTGTTTGGATATGTTTCTTTGGCGATGATCATCCACTTGGATGGGAGCAGATGTTGTCGAGGAGACTCCTTTGGAGCAAGAGCTGGAAGATGCTGAGGTTGCAGTGTAGTTTTCTTAGGAATTTTCCCATTTAGACACTTGTAGTGTTCCATCCTTTAAACTGTTTAAGTTTAAATTCTGTTTCTTTCATTTCTGGATGACTCAAATTTCACATTTAATTACACGTCATACTCTGACTGTTCTCTTTATTTGAATGTTGATGCCTATATTATATAATATTGGTTATTATATAGTCGGGATGTTACATTAATGGTATCAGAGCCTAGCCTCTCCCAGTACAGTGTGGTTCGAGGACGAACCATTCGGAAGTTGGTGGGCATGTGACACCCGGGCACTGATAAGAGGGCGGGGAGTGACGCCGGTGCAGGAAGCATGGTGTAGGGGGCACAGACAAGGAGCGGCTCCTGGCAAGGCTTCTGGTGGAAGGGACACATGGATGAATCGAACATACACCGGAATGAGAGGGATCTGGAGACTGTGTAGGTGTGAGACTATACAATTGAAGGATAGCTTAAAGGAATTGATTTGACTACTCATATGACAAAAAATGCATTTGCTCTTCGGTAGCCTAACTCATAAGAACTCCATGGTTAAGCGTGCTTAGCCTGGAGCAATTCTGGGATGGGTGACCTTCTGGGAAGTTTTCCCAGAAAGTGTGCGAGTGAGGACAAAACACATTGGAAAGCCTGGTGTTGATCTGTGGGGGTAGTCGATGGTCCCTGTGAGTTGCCGGGACGTTACATTAATGGTATCAGAGCAGTTCTTCCTTAGAAACCTGTAGGTTGTGGGTGTGCACTGTTTGTGATGATGAATTCTGGCCATTTTGTAAGAAGAAAGGGATGTCGTGATGAGAAGAAATTGGCTTATACTCAATATTTGCTGACCGGAGAAGCTGGCCATTGGTGGAGCAGCATGAAGATGATCCTTGAAAGGAGTAGGACTCCTATTACTTGGGAGTTGTTTAGAGTCAAATTCTACGCTGAGTACTTCCCTGACAGTGTGAGATTTGCAAAGGAAGTAGAAGTCTGCTTATAAAAGGGTTGCGCATCTGAGAGTTCCCTACTTTGGTGGAGATGTCCCGTGATCTGGAGAAGACGAAAAAGGAATCTGAGGGACAACATAGTCAGCCTGCTAGGAGTGGGGGACCATCTGGGTCTCGTGGTGGACTTAGCACTAGGAAGACCCCTTACGCTAGACCATCTTTTTCTTCTGGGTCTAGGGGTTCATTCTATCAACCATCGGTGCAATCAGGACCAACCAGACCATCCGACACTGTTAGATGTTATACCTGTGGAGGACCTCATTACCGTAACAACTGTCCTATGGAAAGTGGCGCAAGGAAATGCTTCAAGTGCGGAAAAGAGGGGCACTTAGCTAATGAGTGTACTTCTGTAGTAGGATCAAGGTCTCAGGCACAGAGGACTGGCTTGCCTCCACCCAGGGGAGGTGACAGACCTCAAGCGGTGGGCAGAGTATATGCTATGACAGGATCAGAGGCAGTCAACTCAGGTAATCTCATCATCAGCAATTGTTTACTGTTTGGAGTGCCTTGTGTTGTACTTTTTGATTCGGGGGCAAGACACTCCTTCATATCGGAGGCATGTGTTGAGAAGTTGGGTATGCCTGTAGAGGGGTTAGACTTCGACCTAGTGATGTCTACACCAGCATCAGGGTTAGTCAGAACGTCTTCTATGTGTGTCCGTTGTCCAATTGTCGTAGAAGGACATCAGTTCAAGGTAAACCTCATCTGTTTACCTTTGCAAGGATTAGAAGTAATCTTGGGAATGGATTGGCTATCTACCAATCGCATCCTCATCAACTGCGGTAGTAAGAAGTTGATGTTTCCTAATAAAGACAAAGATATGTTTTTATCGAGCGGCGTCTTGAGACATGACCTCCTGGAAGGCGCTAGTTACTTTTTAGTGCTATCACATATAGAAGCGACGCAAGTTTCAAGTCATGCGGCGCAAGAGAGTCAGAGTGTAAACCTTGCAATTGTGAACAACTTCTTGGATGTTTTTCCTGAAGAAGTTCCTGGTTTACCTCCTCCACGTGAGGTGAAGTTCTCTATTGATTTGGTCTTGGGAGCAGGACCAGTTTCTATAGCTCCTTATAGGATGGCTCTAGCAGAATTGGTAGAGTTAAAGAAGCAGATTGAAGACCTATTGGAGAAACAGTTTATCCGACCTAGTGCTTCGCCTTGGGGAGCACCAGTGTTACTAGTAAAGAAGAAAGATGGTGGTTCGAGATTGTGCATTGATTATCGGCAACTGAATAAGTTGACGATCAAGAATAAGTATCCGTTGCCGAGAATAGATTATTTGATGGATCAACTACATGGAGCTACCGTATTCTCTAAGATTGATCTGAGGTCGGGTTATCATCAGATCTTAGTAAAAGCGGATGATGTGCAGAAGACGGCGTTCAGGTCTAGATATGGCCACTATGAGTATGTGGTTATGCCTTTTGGCGTGACTAATGCTCCAGCCATTTTCATGGACTATATGAATCGAATTTTCAGACCCTTCTTGGACAAGTTCGTGGTAGTATTTTTAGATGACATACTTGTCTATTCTAAGACTCGAGAAGAACATGAAGATCACCTTAGGGCAGTGCTTGAAGTGCTGAGAGAAAGAAGATTGTATGTCAAGTTGTCTAAGTGTGAATTTTGGATGGATGAAGTTCTTTTTCTTGGCCACGTGATTTCAGCGGGAGGAATTTCTGTTGATCCCGCTAAGGTGCAAGCAATACTTCAGTGGGAAAGACCTAAGACTGTTACTGAGGTCAGGAGCTTCGTGGGTTTAGCGGGTTACTATCGCCGTTTTATTGAGGACTTTTCCCGAATTATGGAACCGTTAACGCAACTGACTAGGAAGGATCAGCCTTTTGTTTGGACAGACCATTGTGAAACTAGCTTTCAAGAGCTAAAGAAAAGGTTGACTAGTGCACCAGTTTTGGTTATCCCTGACACAGGTAAACTTTTTGAGGTTTTCTGTGATGCCTCTCATCAGGGATTAGGGTGTGTACTGATGCAGGAGAAGAAGGTAGTGGCGTATGCATCAAGACAACTCAAGGTTCATGAGAAGAATTACCCCACTCATGACTTGGAGTTGGCGGATGTAGTATTTGCTTTGAAGATTTGGAGACATTACCTGTATGATGCGCAATTTCAGGTGTTCAGTGATCATAAGAGCCTGAGATACCTCTTTGATCAGAAGGAGCTTAACATGAGGCAAAGGAGATGGATGGAGTTCCTTAAGGATTATGACTTTGATCTTTTATACCATCCTGGGAAAGCCAATGTAGTGGCAGATGCATTGAGCAGGAAGACAGTGCATATGTCCTCATTGATGATCAGAGAATTAGAGCTGGTAGCAAGCTTCAGAGATTTGAGGTTGCAAGTAGAATTTGAAGCTGACAGCATCAGATGCAGTAATTTGATGGTATCAGAGCCTAGCCTCTCCTAGTACGGTGTGGTTCGAGGACGAACCATTCAGAAGTTGGTGGGCATGTGACACCCAGGCACTGATAAGAGGGCGGGGAGTGACGCCGGTGCAGGGAGCATGGTGCAGGGGGCACAGACAAGGAGCGGCTCCTGGCAAGGCTTCCGGTGGAAGAGACACATGGATGAATCGAACATACACCGGAATGAGAGGGATCTGGAGACTGTGTAGGTATGGAACTATACAGTTGAAGGATAACTTAAAGGAATTGATTTGACTACTCATATGACAAAAAATGCATTTGCTTTTCGGTAGCCTAACTCATAAGAACTCCATGGTTAAGCGTGCTTAACCTGGAGCAATTTTGGGATGGTGATAAGTGTCAAGAATTGCATATCCTGAGCAGTGGCCCAGCGACCAGGACCCAGTCGCCCAATGAGTTGACCCTACTCGCCCAGCGAGTTGACCTTGCTCGCCCAGCGAGTTGACCCTACTCGCCCAGCGAAAAATCACTTATAGTCCTTTTCGTTAAAAACGCGATCCAGAGGCAGAGAACTCAGTTTTGGAGGGGGGAAACCCTCCCAGAGCTCAAGGACGAAGGTGTGGAGGCGCAACTTCATTGCAGGAGCTCATGGAGGCCGCTTGGGGCATGTGGAAGCATCTCTTTTCTCCTCCTTGGGTCTTCTTCTTCTCCCATCCACCATGTTTGTAAGCTTGAGGTTCTTCCATGGAAATGGAGAACCAATTTCATTTTGTTAAGAATTGATGTAATTACTGAATTCTTGTGTAATTGATGAATGGTTTGAATATATATATGCCTGCTCTGTTAATTTCTAGTTTCTTGTTTCTGAGCTTAAAGCCTGCATGTAATGGACACGTTCATGACTTGATTTTGAGGTTTCATGGGTTATGGAGACGTAAGGTGGAACCTAGAACAAATTGAAACAAGAGTCCTAGTGATTATTGGTTCTAGAGATAGAAGATAATCACTTGTTGTCTTAAAATCCTAGTTCTTAATGCGGGTTCACTTGTTAGATTGTCCAAGACATTGGGATTTGATAAGGAAAACCTAGACTTTTTCACCTAAGAGATTAGGGGTAGAGTGTTTCAGTGGATTGACATTAGTAATTAATGGAGAGGAGATGAAACTTTTTATGCACAAGAGTGAAAGTGGTGAAATCTAATCTGAGCAAAGTCGTTCCATATCATTTTTGACCTTTTTCCATATCTTAGTGTCTTCACTACCATAGTCCAAATTTGTAATTTTGTATGAATATAGATTTCTGCACTTGTTTTGTAAATTGATGTTATGTTCTGGAGTCTGGATGAGTTATTAATCGCACAATTCTTTAGTATTACGAGTCTCTTGGGAAAACGATACTTGGACTTACCATTTTATATTACTTGAAGCGATTCGGTACAATTGCCGAAATAATCGCCTAACAGATGGGTGACCTTCTGGGAAGTTTTCCCAGAAAGTGTGCGAGTGAGGACAAAGCACACTGGAAAGCCTGGTAGTGATCTGTGGGGGCAGTCGATGGTCCCTGTGAGTTGCCGGGACGTTACAACGAACATCATCAAACTTTAATTTGTTGCTTCCTGAGGAGCTACTCACAACTGTGACAGTAACATTCCAACTTTCTCATAGGGAAGAAAGAAGTATTAGAGCTCATACTTCTTCATCGAAATTGATTCCAACTGAACTCAACTGGATTGTAATTGTGTTGAGTTCGTTTATATGTTGCGCTCTTGATGTGCCTTCTGTCATCCGTAGGTTGAACAACCGCCTCATCAAGTGAACTTTGTTTGCGGCCGACGACTTTTCGTACATGCTGGAAAGGGCCACCATAAGACTAATTATAGTCTTTTATTTTGCAATGCTGAAAGCAACATTACGAGATAACATCAAACAGATGGCTCCGAGAAAAAATATTTTTTGATGTGGAAGATCAGACATAGCTGCAACCATAGAGCATACTAAGAAAATTTACTCTGACCAAATCTTTTCTGATGTGGAAGATCAAACGTTGTTGCAACCACATAGCATACTAAGAAATGGACTCTTGATACCAATTGTTGGGAACAAGGGTAATAAAGGAGAGAAGAGAAAAATAAACAACACTAAGAAGTATTTGTTTTGGTGTATTTGTAAACCTTACATAAGCTTTCTTATATAGCAAAGTGAATAACATCATCTCACAATACTAAGCAATGTGGGACTAAAAACACACTACAAAAACTTAATCAAACTACACAAAAAAAATTAACTCTCACCGTGGTGGATGTTGGTCGTCCAAGTTTGAAATTCAATAAACTATTGAGAGTGTTGAGATTATCTTGTTAAAAAGGGGCTGGTGACTGAGAGTTGGAAGGCTTAAACGTCAAGAAAAAGGAAAAATAATTGAAGACAAAAGAAACGTCGTGGAATCTTAGTACAGTTCAAAGAAAGTAGACAATTACAAAAGAAAAAACATTTAAGATTGAAAAGCAATAAAGCATTTAAGATTGGAAAGCAATTTGGGATGTAGACACCACTACTGCATTACGAGGATATGGCACCGGTTGGTTTTCTTTATACGCACCGGTTTTACAACCGAAGCATATTCAGACGAGGTAATAAGACATTGGTTTTATGCCTTGGTTATGAAGTGAGTCAGAAAAAAATGGATTATACCTCGGTTTTTAGGTAACCGAGGCGATAACTTGTTTTTTTTTTTTAATTTATTCACTGTCAAATGATCTTCTAACGTTCCCAAAGCTAGTAAACAATCATCCTTTGGCTTAGGCATATCTCTTCACTGTCAGCCAACCACACAGCGAACAACAAGCCAACCACACAGCGAACAATGACACAGAAAGCTGATTCGGAGAAGATAAAAACCAGTAAGAACATAATATCACTGATTCGAGAACTTTCAATAAGAACAACAACACACGTATAAATGAAATCAAACATAATATCACACACACACACACACACACACACACACACACAAAGAAGTTTCGAGAAGATTCTTGGCCTTCGCCGTAAGCACTGATTCGGAGGCCGTCGGGGGACCACTGATGGTGGTCGATGCGGCCGGAGATCGTTTCACGTGCCCCAGATCGTGACGGTACCGGAGGCGTCTGCGGAGGCGAAACGCGCGATGGTGGCCGGAGGCTCACGATGACCACAGATCTGGCCTCCATGCGCGCTGCGAGTCCGACGGCGGGCGGAGGGATTGCGGTTCGGTAGGTGGTGGTGAAGATTCCGATGAGGGTTCTAGCGGCGGGGATTTGGGCTTGACAGGGTAGGAAACTGGTTGGATGATGATGGGTTGGGAGGGTCTGGCGGGAGGGTTTGAGTAAGAATCGGAGGAAGATCAGACAGAACTGGAGCCGCGGTGAGAACTGGAGGCACCGGTGTCAGTTGTCGGAGGAATAAGCGGCGGCAGCGACAGAACTAGAGGCACCGTGGAGTCCAGAAGCACCGACGGAGGGAGGCAGACACCATCTTGATGGCTCGACGGAGAGGCAAAGATGAGAGAGGCGTGCGAGAGAAAATCCTGCGAGAGAGAAGCCTTTTCAGATTTTCAGATTTAACCTAAGGACAACCCATTATGCTTCGGTTGGGCCTGCACCGAAGCAGTAACGCGTATTATGCCTCGGTTCTGAGTTGAACCGAGGTAATAGCGCTTTGTCAGATAAAAAGTGGTGAAATGACATGACTTTTATGCTTTGGTTGTCCTTTTACCCGAGACAATAACATACATAGGCACCGGTTCAAAAATAACCGAGGCATATAATCACTCAGTATTTACAAAATTGCCACCGCGCTTTTATACGCTTCAGTTTCAGTAAAACTGAGGCGTATATAACGTGTTAAAATAGTTTTTTTTACTAGTGCACTTAATTTAATGTTGGGGGATTGGTAAAATGGTATAGGGTCATAGTTCAAACGGTAAACTGAACAATTCTGACAGTGTTATTATGTCCAAAAAGCCATGATCATGTAAAGCAAAGAGTGTGAACATGAAGTAATGAGTTGTTACAAAGTCACTGGTAGGAAATAAAAAAAAAGTTGCCAATGAAAAGCAAGGGTTATCAGAGCTTATTGTGTGGTTCTGGCTGAAAACCTTCATTGCTAAGCTATCTAGAAAGTGATGTACCCCACAAGTAAATACTATGCACCAAAAATATGTCTTTCCCTGTACAACTTGATGTATCCCTTAGATCTTGTGTCCATTTACTTGTACTATATCTTTTTATATTTGTATCAATTTTTATTCTTATTTTTATTATAAAAACAGCCTATAATAACTGAATTCTTATATCTTTATCATTAGTGTCGAGGAATTATAGTGATTATAGTTAAGGAGATATCATAAAATTTAATATTTTTTTTATTTTTTTATTTTATTATTTTATTATTTTTTTGATAATTTTATTTTTCTTATAGTTACAAATAATCCGAGCAAAATAATAAGAATTAAACCTAACACAATTTAAATAGAAATTACTTGTTCAAAAAATCAAACTAAAAGTAATATGTAATCTTAAACATACGTAAGAGTGAATTTGAGACATGGGCATGAGATTGAGAAGGTAATTGTTTGAGCACTGTTATGAGGTAGATTGAGACTTGTTGGATGTATATAGAGGGTTGAAATTTGATGTGTAATGAAAGTGAAGTTTATAGTTGAAGTTTTGGTAGTATTTTGAAGGAAAATTGAGGTTTTAGGTAGTGAAATTGGAAGGTAAGGATTGTAAGCTGGTATGAAGTATTGGGGGTTTGTTATTAACTGTATTGTGACCTGTCCAAGTATTTAAATGAGTGAAAACTGATGTAGGACAATTGGTATTATCTTAGAGTAAGTTATTGGGTGTTTTTGGTCCAAAAGATTTTGCATGATGAGATTTTGGAGCAAAGTAACTGTGAGCAATCGGAGGTGTCGAAGGTGTTGGAGGGACTAGCAAATGTATTTACATAAAAGAAAAATCTATCCAGATTTCAAATCAAAAAAAGTCTTGCAATTCAAAGACCGGAGTCATTGCAAATTCAAAGACTTACAAACTTCCCATTCAAAGACTTACAATTCAAAGACTTACAAACATACCATTCAAAGACTTACAAACTTACATTTCAAAGACTTCAAATTCAAAAGACTTACAAGATGAAGAAACAAACACTTGCAAAAACAAATAATCCAACAGTTTAGACATTAATTTTTAATTATCTGTAAATAATCCTTAAACGCAGTCATTTGCAATCTTGATTTATTTTCCAACCTCTCCCTCTCGCTTTGAGGGATTTCCTCAAATTGCTTTATTTCCAAGATTCGAGAGTTGGCAGCTGGGCTCTCATTTTTCAAGATACATGCGAGAATGAATGCGAATTTTGGGCATCTCTTGGTTTGTAATGGTAAGAGAAAGGTATGATCAAATATCCTTGCATACTTCCACATTTGTCTGCGATAGCTTTCCTCTTTACTATCAAGAAGTAAGAAGGCAGTTTCAAGGGCCCGTATCTGATGCTCAAAAATTTTGGCGTATATTAGTGCTAGGAATTGTACAGATGAACATTGAAAAGCTTCACAGAGTTTGAAGGCAATGGGAACCACATGCATACCGGTGTAGGTTAAATGTGTATCATATATAAAACTCTGTACATCACAGACCATTCCTCTATGATTTGCATTGTACAAAAACCTATAAAGAGTGTTTTGCAGAAGCACAGAGTCTGAGAATAGATCATGAATCCTAGATATGGTTTCCCGTCGTATGTTGATAGCTCCAAGAGGGAAATCTCTAGCATAAAACTTACGAAAACCGCTTTGAATGTGTCGGAGAGAATTGGAATAGTTCTCAACTGATCGGACAAAAAATTTCAGGATAGAACAGGCCAAGAATGAATATGCCATAGCATTTTCATATATTTCTCCCGATTCATGGATAGTTGTTGCATAACCATCATAAAGCATTCCAGATCGATTTAGTGAGAAGTAATCGACATCTTCAGGAATCTCTAGTTCATCGAAGGCTGGGAACATTCTCTCGGTTCTTCCATCTCCAGGGGTTTTGAGTTGAAAGGCCAAAATAAAAATAGAACCTAGATGATATTGTGAGATAGAATTAATAAGCTGAAAAAGCTCCTTACCAAGTCGGCACACTTGGCTGTCTTCTAACGGAATCAGTCGAATGGCCTTTTGTCCTCGGAGTTTGTCATCTGGAAAGTCCTTGGTTTCAGGCCTTCCATCTAAGGTCAGCATCCCAATTTTCCTGAATCTGTTTTCCACATAATTTAGTGCAGATGTTTGGATGGTGGGGGTTGTTGTTGGTGGCAGGATCTGAGAGTAAACCGGAGATTGGGTGCTTTGCCGGTTCCCTGATGCCCCAGAGCTAGACGGACCACTTTTTCTCAGTTTTGTTAGGAATTCTTCCATTCTGAAATTCTAAGATTCTGGACCTCCTCGCCCTACATTCGAGTATTTAAGGATTAAATTTATTTTTTGTCCGTTAAGTATCATACTAATTTGGTTTTAATTCTACTTGAAACTTTGATAATTTTTAGTATTCATAGTTTTGAAACTCTTATTATTAGTCCTTAAAATTGGACAGCGTTAACTTTTAATAGATGTGGCAAACGGCGAGACCATGTTTTATGCCAGCTACCCTCTTCACTCTCTGTCATGTTGGTTGTTTAAGTTTTGAAATGAGATTAAGTATGTTAAGTGTGCATTTGGTTGAAGCGCACTTCAACCAAATGAGAAATCAGGGTTACCTAGTTCTTTTAGAAACTAGAAAGTTTGTTTGAGAAATTGTTTAGAAAATTTGTTTGGAAAATGATTATGGATAAATTTGGATTTTTGGGAAGTGAACCTGACAAGAACTAGCTTTGCTCCTACGTATCTCCACTTTTGATGGAGAATCAAAGATCACGTAGTTCTGGCTTAAAGATTGTTTGTTTGCTTGAAAGTGTTGATGTTTTTAGTTTTTGAAGATTTTATATTTTTTGGTATTTTTTGAGAAGAAGAAGGTGAAAAGGTTTTTTAGCACAAGGACCATGCGATCACACATGTACTTAACCCTTTAAGACATATTTTTTATAATTTTATTTGAGAAAGAAGAAAAAGTTTTTAGCACAAGGACGATGCGAGTTATCACACATGTGCTTAACCTTTAAAATATATTTTGGTATTTTTTATAAAAGAAAGAGAAAAAGTTTTTAGCACTAGGACGATGCGAGCAATCACACATGTGCTTAACCTTTAAAATACGTTTTTGGTATTTTTTATGAAAAAAAAGGTTTTCCACATGCGAGCGATTACACATGTGCTTATGCCGTTATTTATTACATATTTTTTTTAAATTTTAAATTTTTTTATTTTCTTTTTATTAAGAAAGAGAGGTGAGTTGAAATATCTATGACATAAAAATGTGAAAAAACATAGGATAAAATTGTGGTAGAAAACACGATAAATTTATAAACTAAAAAAATGGTCAAAATGCATATAAATAGAATGAAAAGAAAATGTGTACCTTGTTGAAGATTTGAATCATAAAGCAAGACTTTTGTCAACACCCAATTTCGTCCGGATCAACTATAATAGGCTTATTTTATTTTTCATCTTATTTTTATTGTTATGTTATTTTCTTTCATCTTTATTTATGTTTTAATTCTATTTTTTTTAGTTATTTTCTTTTCCTCGATTATTTTTATTATTAATTTTCTACTTTTTTGTGTTTTTATTTTCTTCTCTTTTATTTATTATTATGTTTTATTTTTATCCTTCCCTTTTATCTTTGGTTTTTATTTTATTTGTTTGGTATCATATCATTTTATCTATGTATATATTTATTTACTTATTTTTATTGTTAAGTTTTTTCCTTTTTATTTGTTAAGAAGTGATATATATGCATTGATAAAAAAGAAAGAAAAAAAAAGGAAAGCAAAACAAGATTCCGTCAGGTGCGTGTTTTTTTTAATGATTTTTTTATGGTTTGAGCACCGAGAAAGCAAGAGCACATCACGGGCGAGAGAAAGGAAATTCAATCCCTGGATTTTCTCCTTGAAGGACCAAAGCTTCGATAAAAAATAAGCCACAATCTACAGAAGATATATTTTTATATGCCAATTGAGGTCCCAAACTTCCACCTTCAACCAATCCTTCAATCACAGGCTGTCGACACTTTGATTACCAATTTTTTTTTCCACTAGCAACCGTCCCCCAATGAGAGCTGCCGACAATTTGGTTTTCTGGCAATATAAGGAGAACACTGGCCTTCATCTAGAGGGATATACTACGACCATCATCATTCGGCCAAACACCCATCCTCCATATTCACACTACCAACATCATCACCTTCATCTCCAACAACTCACAGCCATCACCTTTGTATAGTTATTGGATAAAATATCTTAGATATTTTAAGCGGTTAAGATATTTATGAGTAACTAACCAGATTTTTAGGTAAGGTTATTTTTATTGGCTTATAAATACAATGACAAGACAAAAGTCCAGGTACGTTCTCTCTACGTTCTAGATATTCTAGATAATATTCTAGATAATATTCTAGAGTGATATTATAATCACTTTCTTGAGAGCTGAGCTCCATAATTCACATCTGACTTGAGCGTCGGAGTATCAGGTATCTCCCCCTCCTTTGACGAAAGTAGACTAGCGATACGAGCTGAAGGAGCATGAACGACAACAATTGAGGAAAAACGAGCGTCCCAGACATTTAGAGGCAACAAAGACACACTGGAAAACATCCATACCGAAACATTCTGGCGCCCACCATGGGGCCAAGTGTCATCCCGTAGAAGCCGCAAGAGGAGCACTCGGTCTCGACGAATCACTTTTTCGGATAAAGCTACTTCAACAAGATGAAGCCGCCGCATCGCCGCAAGATAAAGCCCAAATTGGGTCTGTCCATCAGCCTCCGTCGCACCACCAGGCACTGCTGGTTCATCCCCATCGTCTCCACGATCACACAATCCTGCAAACAAAAGCCCTAAATTCCCAAATCACAACCCAAAGATCGTGCACACCACTTGCAAGGCCGGAGCCGCCCAGACAACAACCTCCGCCTCTTTGTCACCAAAACCTTAGGTGGCATCTTCAACCGCGCCGGTGCCGTCGCAAGGTCACGGCCGAGTCTGGTTGAAAATTCTGCCAGGAGCTCGGCTCCAATCACATGAGCAAGCTCGCCGGCAGCAAACTCGCCGTTTGCATGGTAGACTCCCACACGAGAGATCGCCAAACAGATCGCAGATTCAAACCCCCGTGCCATCCACCTCGCCGTTCGGTTCCGCCTCCGCGCCATCCGCAGCGCCTTCAAGCCAAGACTAGGTTTGCATTTTCGCCACTACTTCCGCATTTACAATCGTTTATCATCACTTTGTGATTTTTCTTTTTTATTGTTTTTTTTTTGTTTACCCTTTTGAAGGATTCTCTTCATTTGATTACTGAGTGCTCTTTATTTGTACACTGAGTTGACTCCCTACTGATGATAACATTTGCTTGGGAATAATTTTGGAAAAGAATTTATTTTTGGCTCAAACGAGGTAACAATG
Source organism: Vigna angularis (assembly GCF_016808095.1). Taxonomy (NCBI): domain Eukaryota; kingdom Viridiplantae; phylum Streptophyta; class Magnoliopsida; order Fabales; family Fabaceae; genus Vigna; species Vigna angularis. The sequence goes on along the minus strand of NC_068970.1, from coordinate 54,268,109 downwards.
ACTATAATTTTTGCTTTTTGGATAAACAAAGAAGGCCACACATCATTTCGAACTTTGATTGCTTTATTTTCAAAAGATTAATTCTACGATTAGGTGACCTCTGTAAGATCCTTGAAAATATTTGTAAGTTAGATACTAGAAAAAAAAAATAAATAGTGAATAGTAAATTGTGAATAGTAAAAAGTGAATAGTAAAAAAAAATTTTATGAAAGGATAAGTGTTACACGTAGCTTTGAGATCAGAATTCACCAATTTGCAAATAAAAAATTATTTTTGTAATAGTAAAATGAATAAAAAAATGAATAGTAAAAATGAATAATAAAAATGAATAATAAATTTTTTTACTATAAATAGCCAAGGGGGGGAGGTTGAAAATTTACACCAAAGAACTTAGAAAAATGTTGAGAAAAGAGGGTTGGAAGAATTTCTAATTGCAAAGGGGATATTCTGGAAGTTTTCAGAGAGCGAGGAGATTAAGTCTGTAATAGAGGTAAGGGAAGCCACTCTTATACTTTGCTTTTCTCTAATCCTAAATCTTGAATATGTAGTATTTTGTTGCTGTATGGTCTTGAATTTTGAATGAGAACATTTATTTGTTTCTTTTGTATTTTTGGAAGGACGAGAAGTTGTCTAACCGACTCTGCCAGATTCAACTTCTTGTTTCCCCAAAGCTTTGGTTGTTTCTTATATCTTTATATTGTATTTTTGGAAGGACGAGAAGTTGTCTAACCGGCTCTGCCAGATTCAACTTCTTGTTTCCCCAAAGCTTTGGTTGTTTCTTATATCTTTATATTGTATTTTTGGAAGGACGAGAAGTTGTCTAACCGGCTCTGCCAGATTCAACTTCTTGTTTCCCCACACCTTTTATTTATTATTTATATTGTATTTCTGGAAGGATGAGAAGTTGTCTAACCGGCTCTGCCAGATTCAACTTCTTGTTTCCCCTGAATTTTTATATTAATATTATTTTGATGGTAATGGGAGCTAATTATTTTTGTATGAATTTATATACATACGAATGTTGAACTGGTGTTCTCTTGTGAAACTGTTTTATGACTTTTATTATATTGGGTGTTATAACTGAAACTGTTAAATTGTACATGTTGTGATGTGATGAATTTAATCTGTTTTGAATGAGTTTGTTGGCTGAAATTGATCTTGTTGGAAGGTCTGGAGTAAGGGTTCTGTAATAGCTTGTATATGGGTATTAAATAGATGTACAAATACTGTTTGAGGTTGTTGTGAGAGGAAGTAAAAATATTAAAATTAGGCATTTTAGATTTAGAGCATAAGAGAACAAGGTAGATAATTTAAATAAATAAATTGTTAATTATTGAGGGCCTCCCTTTGTTGGTAGGATAGAGGAACCTTAAAAACCTGAGTTGGCACATCCATGATCATAGAGCAGCCCTGGCCTGGTCCAGTCAGTTGTGACTAGTCATATGTGCTGGCGTCGAAGGTGAGTTTGATGCGTTCAGACATCTGGGTCCTCTCCGGTGACCAATTGGGGTAAAGAAAGATCTCTACTAGGATGAAAATAAAATAAAACAAGTTGATTGTAGATGCATAAAGTTATCATGGTAAAAACTTCATATATATTTCATTTATCGTTACATTGAGCTCAGACTTTAATATGTAGTTGCTAAGATATGTTGAAGTGTTTTGGCTGATCTATGATCTTTGATTGGTGAAAATATGTTGAGTTATACTCGTCATGGTCAAAATGAGTTTATAATATGAAGTATGATATCTGGCAATATGTTTAATTTATTGACACCAAAATAGGTTATTGTCAAATTATTATTAGAGAATGAACATGATTGAGTTATGTGGATAAGAGGTTAAGAATTATTGATTTGATGAAATGTTAGAGTGGATAAGAGGGTATGAAATGTTGATTTGATGAAGTGTTGGAGTGGATATAAGAAATCATTTCTTATGAAATGATGTTTACTACGGGGAGTAGTATGTTCGGTTTATACCATGAGAGCTTGATATGAGCAAAGTAACACCTGAGGTTTATGAAAGCAGGCAGAAAGTGGTCTGACCATAAGGCTTTGACATAAATATATGGTTCATAAGTTTTATAGAAGCAGGCAGAGAGAGGTCTGACCATAAGGCTTCAGAAAGTAAGACATAGTATACAGGTGCGACTTAAGGAAGCAGGCAGAGAGCGGTCTGACCATAAGGCTTTGTGAGTAAGCATGGTACAATTGTAAGGTTTATGAAAATGAGGAAGATGATTTTGATAATGATGAATTAATGACATCGGGATAATGATATTTTATAAATTGCAGAAATACATGATTGGAATATTTTTATTATAAGTTTAATGATTTATATGATATGGTTGGCTTACCCTTATTTGTTTGTGCTATGATCATATAACTCATGTTATATGTGAATAGATAATGTTGCAGATGCGGTTAAAAAAGGCTTAGAGATGAGAGAGATGCGGGGAAAAAACTTTCGGGGATATTTTGTAAAAAGAATAAATTTGTATTGGAAAAATTATGTTGTGTAAAACTTATAAGTTGAAATTTTTAATTTATGTTAAGTGGTGAAGACTATATTGTTTGAAGTTTGTAAGTTTGGTATTGTACTTTGGAAGAAATAAAGTTTGATTGTTTATAGAAGATATCAAATTAATTTAGTCTACTATCAGTAATACCCTTTAAAATATTAGGGTGTTAAATTTTGGTATCAGAGCAATGGTTTTCGAAAATATTTTGGAACTCTGGGGAGTGAAATTATTATTCTTAGTAAAATATCAATTGAGTTGATTCTTATTTTATTGGAAACTAGACTCAAAGAGCTTCAATTTGACTACTCATACGCATATTTTGGACTTCGGGAAGGGGTCTAACCGAGCTGGGGAAAACGTGACAGTTTTGCTGTCCAGGGGCTAGCGTCCAACCTTAATTTTAGGTGTATTTTTACAAGTTGCAACTTTTTGGAGTGGGTAGGTTGTGTTCTGCACTAGGAGAACATTTTGGGACCCTTTGGAGACTTTCCTACCATGTTTTAGGGCTGGAAAATGGTTTAGGATGCTCCATTGGTTGTTTATTATTGTTAAGTGCCAAGTGCATGGGTCCTTAGTTGTCTAAGGCATCTTCTTTTAATTCCAAATCAGATTTGGAGTTTTGGAGGAGAGTAGAGAGGTCCTTGGTGGGAGGTGAACGAAATCCTAAGTGTCCTAAGTGTGGAGGCTGACTTGGTTTAGCAAGGAGGAGAGGAGTTGCTCTCTTTGAAGAAGAGTTTAAGGTGTTTTAGTCTTCATAAGGTAAGGGGAGCTAACTCAACTTAATTTCTAGAATTTTGTAGTTAGAATTATGGTTCCAATTGCTTGACTTTGATGAAGGGGAGCTAATCCTTTCTTTTTATGATCATGAATATGAATATGAATATGTTAAAAATTTGGTAATGGTAGTTATCTATTGACTTGTGTAAATTTTGTTTTCATGATTATAATTTCTTATTTTCGAGTTACTGTGGTGATAAATTTCTATTAATTGTTTTCACCGTTGGATTTAGCTAAAATTTTAATATGTGAATCCCTAAGACATATTAATACACTGTGACCGATCGGATTTGTAATTGAAGGACTATGCTTAGAGAAAGAAATTTCGAAAGTTTGAAATATTTGATGAACACTGTAATTCTGTTCTTAAGTTATAATGGTAAAAATTTCATATATATTCCATTTACCGTTAGATTGAGCCCAAACTTTAGTATGGAGTTCATAAGACATATTAGGTGATCTTGACCGTTCAGATTTGGAATTAGATGTCTGTGCTTAGAGGAATTCATTCCGTATTTTGAGTTTAACCGAGAACCACTTAAATTTCTGTCTCTGAGTTACCTCGGTAAAACCTTCATATCTACTTAGTTAACCGTTAGATTAACCGGAAACTTTAGTATGAAGTTCCTAACAGATAGGGACATACTTCGACCGTTCGGATTTTAGATCGGAGGTACCGATTTAGAGATATTAATTTCGTAACTTCTCAGGGATCCCAATATTGCTTAATTTATGTTTTTGGATCATTTATACAAACTTGATGATTTCCGCCTCATTAACCGTTGGATTGGACTGAAAAGCTTACCATATGATCTAAACATGTTGTTGATTAGTTTGATTGGTTCAGATCGTCGATAAATAATATGTTGAAAAAGGTAATTTGGTTAATTTGTGCTACTTTGGTAAATAAGCAGAATTGAAACTGAGATATGTTGATTGGTTATTATGTGCTTGTTGAGCATGATTGGTTTGGGATTAGTGGTTGAGATGGCATGTGATTGGTTATGAATGATATGTTAGGAAAATGTAATTTGGTTAATTTATGCTACATTGGTAAGTAGACAGAAAGGAATTGAGAAAAGTTCACCGGTTCTCTTATGCTTGTTGAATATGATTAGTTTTGGATGGGTTGTGGTTGATTATGAATAATTTGTTGAAATAATGTAAATGATGTTGGTTTGCGCTACCTTGGTAAGTAGGCGAGTAGATGTTGGGTTTGCGTTACTTTGGTAAGTAAGCAGGGTGATTTGCGCTACTTTGATAAGTAGGCAGGATGAGATGATGAATGAAGAGATAAAGAGAATGATATAAATCGGGCTACTTTGATAAGTAGGCAGATTAACTATACTGTGCTACTTTGTAAGTAGACAATATTGTCTTGCTGCGCTACTTTGGTAAGTAGGCAGAAGATCTTGTTTTATGCTACTTTGGTAAGTAGGCGAATTAATTATACCGTACTGCTTTGGTAAGTAGACAATAATGTCTTGCTGTGCTGCTTTGATAAGTAGACAGTATTGTCTTGCGGTGCTACTTTGATAAGTAGAGAGAATAACTTGGTTTGTACTACTTTGGTAAGTAGGTCGGATGAGGTGAAGTTGTAACACTTTGATAAGTGGAATAGTAAAATTGTTGAGCAATGATATTGTGATAATATGTTGAGTGGATGTGCTTAACTGTATTGAATACTGTGGATGTATTATTAACGGATTGTGAATGGATTGTATGCTTGTTTCAGTTAGCTCACCCTATTGTTTGTGTTTGTGTATGTGAATGCAATGATCGTATAATGTGTGATATTATACGGGAGCAGAAACTATTTCAGATGAATTAGCATATGGTTCTAGACTTGCTTAGAAGATGAGAGATCTGTGGAAAAAAAAAAGAGACATGGGGGATTTCTAAATAAATATGTTTTGAAATTTCAAACTGTGTGGAATTTTAAATTTCAAAAGTTTATGAACTGTGTGAAATTTTATTTTAGAAGACTTGTGTTGTAATAAAGCACTTAATATTTTGTTGGTGTTGAAAATTGTTAAAGAAAAGTTATATATGTATTTTTGTGGAAAAATAAATTGTAACGCCTAAATCGGGGTGTTACACTATTGGGTATCAGAGCAATGGTTTTCGAAAATTCATATCTCTTTTGTAAGTAATCTTTTGTTAAATAGTCTTTGTTTAAATAAATAATTTTCGAGGACGAAAATAATTGTTGTTGGGGAGATTGTAAGATCCTTGAAAATATTTGTAAGTTAGATACTAGAAAAATAAAAGGTTTAATAGCCAATTTAGTCCTCACTTTGGTTGAAAAATCTCAATTTAGTCCCTCGTTATAAAAGTGTTTTACATTAGTCCTAACTTTTAAAATAGTGGGTCAGATTGGTCCCTTTCGTTAAATATAAGTTAACGAAATTAATGGATGATGATGTGACACAGCTTAAAGCTGATGTGTTAGATTGGTCCCTTGTTAGCTTTAAGTTGTGTCACATCATCATCCATTAATTTTGTTAACTTATATTTAACAGAAAGGACCAATTTGACCCACTATTTTAAAAGTTAGGACTAATTCAAAACACTTTTATAACGAGGGACTAAATTGAGATTTTCCAACCAAAGTGAGGACTAAATTGGCTATTAAACCAAAATAAAATAAAATAAAATAAATAAATAGTGAATAGTAAATTGTGAATAGTAAAAAGTGAATAGTAAAAAAAATTTATGAAAGGATAAGTGTTACACGTAGCTTTGAGATCAGAATTCACCAATTATGAAAATGAGGAAGATGATTTTGATAATGATGAATTAATGACATCGGGATAATGATATTTTATAAATTACAGAAATACATGATTGAAATATTTTTATTATAAGTTTAATGATTTATATGATATGGTTGGCTTACCCTTATTTGTTTGTGCTATGATCATATAACTCATGTTATATGTGAATAGATAATGTTGCAGATGCGGTTAAAAAAGGCTTAGAGATGAGAGAGATGCGGGGAAAAAACTTTCGGGGATATTTTGTAAAAAGAATAAATTTGTATTGGAAAAATTATGTTGTGTAAAACTTATAAGTTGAAATTTTTAATTTATGTTAAGTGGTGAAGACTATATTGTTTGAAGTTTGTAAGTTTGGTATTGTACTTTGGAAGAAATAAAGTTTGATTGTTTATAGAAGATATCAAATTAATTTAGTCTACTATCAGTAATACCCTTTAAAATATTAGGGTGTTACAACCTCAACATGAGGCGCTTTTTCCTTTCTTTTCCTTTTTCTTTCTTTTCAGATCGTCCTTTTGGGTTTTTGAATCTAGTTGACTTATTCTTCTTCTTTTTTTATTTTGTTTTTGTTGTCCCAATGGATTCAAGGATCACACTACTAGCGTAAGTGAGAAAACTTTTGGCCAGACCAATCTGCCCCGGTGTAAATGTTTATTTTGTTACTGAGGGAGTGACAGTGTTTGTCGGGGGAAAATCTTTTATTCTTGAAAGGTGAAGGGTGAGAGTTTTCAAGCAACATGCGCACAAACGTCTCGAGAGAAAACATCAAATTGTTATTTTTTATTAGACATTTGACCTCGGAACAGTCTGACACTGCAACTTTTATTTTTGATTTATCATTTCTTTTATTCCTTTTTTGCTATTCTTGAAAAACAAGAGTTTGGCCATTTACACGAAAGACGAGTGACTCAAGATTGCCTTCATTTTTTTTTTCAATTTTGTTATTTGCAACTTTTTCTCCACAACCCCTATTAGGACATGATTTCTAGTAAACCTTGGGGATACCACATAATGAAAGTTCACATTAAAAGTCATGGATGAAAGCGTGATATCAATGAGCATAGCCTTCATAGCATGACAATCAAAACATGGGCAAAACAACCTCAATTTCACCTTTTACAATAACCTATGCTTTCCTACATAGTCCTAGAGTCCTCTTCATTTGTCCATGGCATTTGCAGAGGTGAACTCACTCCTTGCCACAGTGCTGGATTGACTTTCTTCAAACTTTAAACATCCTGAATCGATCAAAGATTGCACTTTATGCTTTAGAGCCCTGTATGCCTCTGTTGAATGTCCACACGCTCCTTCATGATAATCACACTTGGCATTTGTGTCATAGTTCTTTGAGTACGGAGGTCGTACAGGCCTGGTTGGACAAACCTCTATGAGGTTATTATGGAGAAGATCTGGCAGTAGCTCTGTATAGGTAATAGGGATAGGAGTGAAATCGGCGACCTTTTCATCATGATTGTAATTTCTTCGCTCAATGGCTCGACTGGACCCATATGAATGTTACATTTGAGGATAGGTAGTAAAATGTGAATTAGCTCTTCGTTCTTTATTTTTCTCATGTCTAGGACCATAGTCATTTAAACTTGCTACTAGTTCTTGGCCTAGTGCAATTTTTCCATTTCTTATGCCACCCTCAACCCTCTTTCCAATTACTACTATGTCAGCAAAACTTGAGGAGACACTGCTTATCATGTGTTCATAAAATGGTGGTTGTAGAGTATTCAAAAATATGGTAGTCATCTCCTTGTCACTCAGAGGCGGTTCTACTTGAGCAGCAATTTGTCTCCACCTTTGGGCATATTCTCTGAATGATTCAGACTCTTTCTTCACCATGTTCTGCAGTTGTACTCTGTCAGGTGTTAGATCTTTATTATATTCATACTACCTTAGGAATGCATCAACCAGATCTTTCCATGAGTAGATGTGAGTCGTTTCTAAGCGCATGTACCAAGTTAAACTTTCTTGGAAGAAGTGAATCAAAAGTTTTTCATCGTCGGAATAAGCTGCCCATTTTCTGCAGTACATGGTTATATGGCTCCTTGGGCAAGTATTTCCCCGATATTTCTTAAACTCTGGCAACCTGAACTTTAGAGGTATCACCACATCAGGAACTAAACATAGTTTTATAGCATCTCCAAATTCAAAACTTCCTTCGCCCTCTATGGCTCTCAACCTCTTCTCAAAGACTTCTAATTTACTCTTGTCGTCCTTAAAATCTGCTGGTGTAACAACACAAGATGAAGACTTCGTCTCAGGTTTTTTTTTCATTATCATGCTCTCAATACCTGGTTGGATCGTCTTCCCAGGAATTGTGAAAGTGGTTGCCCCAAGCTCGCCTTCTACTTCAACTACAATACCTTCGGCCTTTTGAGTGTCAAGATGTCCCAAGTCCACTCTTGAGGGTGGAGTATAATTCGGGGGAAGACCATAGGAAGGGAAAATTTGTGCTTCTGGAACTCTTTGTTGTGGTCGTTGTGCGCACGAATCTCCAGGGATTTTTAAGGCATCCAGGGCCTCTAGGATTTGACTCATTTGTTCCTTCAGCTGTTGGATATCGGCTTTCATTCCCTCTTGAACCTCTCCTTGGTTCTCCATGATTTTGCAACTGGTTCGTGTCCTTTAGGGTGTTTTGTAAACTTAGCCGTATTATTATTTTTAAACTTGTTGAAGATATGGATAAATTTGGATTTTTGGGGAAGTGAACCTGACAAGGGCTAGCCTTGCTCCTACGTAGCTCCACTTTTGATGGAGAATCAAGGATCACGTAGTTCTGGTTGAGAAATTGTTTGTTGTTTGAAAATGTGGATGTTTTTAGTTTTTGAAGATTTTATATTTTTGGTCTATTTATATAAGAAAGGGAAAAGGTTTTTTAGCACGAGGACGATGCGAGCGATCACACATGTGCCTAACCTTTAAAATATTTTTTATAAAAGAAAAAGAAAAGGATTTTATCACAAGGACGATGCGAACGATCACACATGTGCTTAACCTTTAAAATATTTTTTGGTATTTTTTATAAAAGAAAGAGAAAAGGATTTTAGCACAAGGATGTTGCGAGCGATCACACATGTACTTAACCTTTAAAATAATTTTTTGTTATTTTTATAAAAAAAAGAGAAAAGGTTTTCAGCACAAGGACGATGCGAGCGATCACACATGTGCTTAACCTTTAAAATATATTTACATAGGGTTTAATAAAAAAATTTATTTACCGAAGTATTTAAAATAAAACAATAACATCATAATAATATTTACATAGAGAAAAATAACGTCCAAAATAAAAAACACATTAAAAATATATTCAGCTTATTTTTTAAAACTTTTGTAATTTTATATATTTTTTGTGAGTTTTTAGAGATAAAAAAAACAAAATTGTTTATAAATGACAATTTAGAATAAAAAACAGTAAAAAAAAATATGGAACAATAAAACCAAATTTAATAAGATAATTCAAAACAAAAAGAAAAGATGAAGGGATAAGAACCTGGATGAGAATACAATGATAGTCCGATCAAGATGCGAGTGAAAATAGAGGCTTTAAGCGATGTAGATGTTGATATGGAGGATAAGAGGTGTGTTAGAGTGTTTCATGTGTGGTGTGTGTAGAAGAATGATAAGAGGGAAGATAAGGAATGTATGGAAAGATATGTAGTGTGGGAGAGAAGAATGAAGTAGAGTTTTGGGATGGAAATGAAGAGATTTGGTGTGAAAGAGAAAAGATGGATATTGTGTAATTGTGTGTGTCAAAGGAGTGAAGAGAATGTGGGTATTTATATAGTTAGAGATGGAGAGAGTATTAAATAAAATATAATTTTTTAAAAAATGAGTGGAAAAATAGAAAAAGTTAAAGTGAAAAATAAGTAAAAGAAATAATATAAAAAGTTGGTGGAGAGTGTAGGTGAAATAAAATTAAGTTAAAGAAATAATATAAAAAAGTGGGTGGAGAAAGTAGGTGAAAAAAAATATAGTAAATAGTAAAAGTTAATGTGGAAAATAAGTGAAAGAAATAATATAAAAAGTTGGTGGAGAAAGTAGGTGAAATAAAATATAGGAAATAGTAAAAGTTAATGAAAAATAAGTGAAAGAAATAATATAAAAAGTGGGTGGAGAAAGTAGGTGAAATAAAATATAGGAAATAGTAAAAGTTAATGTGGAAAATAAGTGAAAGAAATAATATAAAAAGTGGGTGGAGAAAGTAGGTGAAATAAAATATAGGAAATGGTAAAAGTTAATGTGGAAAATAAGTGAAAGAAATAATATAAAAAGTGGGTGGAGAAAGTAGGTGAAATAATGTTGATGAAGAAGATATAATTAAAACATGTAAGTGGAATAATTAGAAAAGTTGGTATATAAAAATTAATAAGGAAATGAGGTGGAAAAAGTAAATGAAAAAGGTAGATGATGTGAAATGTGATATGGAGGGTGAGGTGGATGGTGATGTGGAGAGTGAGGTGGTGAGGAAGTAAAAAAGTGTGGGATTATTTTGGGCCATTGAATTAAGGAATAAAAATTTAATTTGGGGGTGCAAATAGTAAAACAAATAATATTTTTTTAATTCTTTGTTCTTTTTTTTATTTATTTTTATGATGAATTTTATTTACCCAGACGAAATTGGGTATTGACATCTTCTTTCTCAAATAAAATTATAGAAATATGTCTTAAAGGGTTAAGTACATGTGTGATCGCTTGCATCGTCTTTGTGCTAAAAACCTTTTCACCTTCTTTTTCTCAAAAAATACCAAAAAATATAAAATCTTCAAAAACTAAAAACATCAACACTTTCAAGCAAACAAACAATCTTTAAGCCATAACTACGTTATCCTTGATTCTCCGTCAAAAGTGGAGATACGTAGGAGCAAAGCTAGTCCTTGTCAGGTTCACTCCCCCAAAAATCCAAATTTATACATAATCATTTTCCAAACAAACTTTCTAGTTTCTAAAAGAACTACGTAACCCTGATTTCTCATTTGAATGAGAATACGTAGGAACAAGGTCAATCCTTGTCGGGCACAAAAAACTAAAAAATATATTTTGTTTCTTTAGAGTTTTATTTTAGGGGATAATTAAACATTTTGAAAACCACATCATATTCGCGTATTTATTTAAAGATATTGCCTTATGGCAGGTGTTGTAGGGTGCTAATACCTTCCCTACACGTAACTGACTCCCGAACTTAGAATCTCATTTTCGCAGACCATGCCTTGTCATTTTATAGTTTTTCTGTAGTTTTCCATAATAAATTATGGTGGCGACTCCAATCTCTCTTTTCAAAACCCGTTTTTCTTTTTTGGATCGTCGTCCCGTGGCGATTCTGGTTGCGACAGATAGCGACTACGCTGGGGAGTCTGGAGAGTCAGGCCATTTAATTATATGCGCGAATTCGATGTGGTTTTTCTTTGTGTTTTTCTTTCCTTTTTCTTTATCTATGTTTGATATTTGGAATAATTGCATGTGAGTTCTTTTACTTGTTCTTTATGTTTGAAATAATTGTTGGATATTCAATTCTAGAATCGATGACATGCTTATATCTTCCTGGTAGAATTTTCTGGTTGTTTTACAGGTGAGGGTTTGGGTATGCATTACATTCTCCCTTCACACACACACACTTTATGCATATCATGAATGGGGCCCTATACCCGGGTCTGAGTGTAACTTAGAAATAGAGGGGTTGTGTAACGGTGTCATTTGGGACATACTTCCTGTTTGGCTATCGTGAGAACCCCAGCTAGAGTTTGTTCTCTTCACTTGTGTCTCCACATCTAGTTGATTAGTCGACTGTTGTGGAGATGCTATGAAGGGGGCCATCCTTGTGAGATTGCATATAGTTAACCTTGAATCTTAAGTGTCGGACCTTCTCTAGGGCGCAAAAGGAGATGCGTGCAATTTCATAACCCTCATGTTTGCTTAATAAAATCACGCACCTTGTACATATCATCATATCTCTTTATACATTTTTTTTCTTCTTTTTTCCTTCTTTCTTTTTTTGCTCAAGCTTTTTATGGTCTTGTCACATTTTGTGGATTCTAGTCGAGAAGTTATAAATTTATGATTAAGTCCTTAAGGTAAAGATGGAAATTAACATGGGGTTTTGAGTTGAGGGGTATTCGAGTTCAGACATTTTGATATACATCAAAGCAAATGAGGGTATTACTGGTGGATCAAGGGATCTGGTGAGAAAAAGATACCCTTGAAAGATGCATTCAAGAAGGGGTATAAGAATTTGGTGAGCTTGTTAGAGGGGAAGAATTTGGGCAAATCTTAAATACACATCTTGAGGCCAAAGCTCTATACAACTACCTTGGGCAGTATACCCCTGTCTTGCAGCTAGCGAGGATCATGAAAGTACACCCTATGAAGTTGGAGAGCAAGTTCATAATCAAGGGCAAAGTGAGGGGCCTTCCTTAAGGATACCTAAAGGGATACTTGCATTGTTTGGCTGAAGAGGAAAATTGGGAAACATTTATGGATGTATTGGATCTTCTCCTCTATGGTGTCATGCTTTTTCCTAATGTCAAGAATTTCGTCGACTATGCTGCCATGAACGCATTTGTGGGATACAAAGAGCGTTGTGAGAATCCAGTCACTGCTATCCTGGCTGAAGTTTATGGGACCCTTAATTGTTGTTCTAAGCTAAAGGGAGGAAAAATGTTATGTTGTCTACCAGTGTTGTATATGTGGTTCATCTCCCGTGTGAGTGAGGACGCCTTGAATGCCACGTGTCCCATGGATGAGCTATTGTAGTGTAAACCAAATGTTAAAGTGGCAAATGAATGGGCGCAACTTTGTGCAAGTTTAAATGAGGAGTAAATTAAATGGTGTGTCCCTTGGCAGCGTAGATCGCAAATCATATATCATTGTGGGAGGTACCCTGATGTACCCCTCATGGGTATCAAGTGACGAGCGGGTCGCACCGCTCACAAAAGTTGATTGCAGATATGAATGCAGTATAGTATAACTAGGAAGTGACTCCTAGGTCGTCTCTCAAGGACCAATTTAAGTAGTTCAGTCTCAGATCAAACACGAAGGGAGGGGGGGTTTGTGATTTTGGTTTTGAAACGGGAAAATAAATTAAAACTGGAATTTAAACACAACTGAATTTAAAAACACTGAAATAAATTTTAACTACTGTAAAAGCCATACGGTAAAAACAGTAAAATCAGAAAATGAAAAATTACGCAGTGTTGAAATTGACCAAAAACATCAGTAAAAATAAACCGTAAAAACAACTCTTGAAAATAACATGAATATGAACAGTAAACTACAATGACAGAATTTAACAGTGTAGAAAATACTAAACGGTAAAATAAAAGGGACAGTAAAAATAAAAACACTTGACTGAAAATCAAAATCAAATTCATCAGGGATTCAACATTTAAATTAAAATTTAACACTTGAAATAAAATGAAAATGAAAATGAAATGAGCGTAAAAACTTGAACTACACACTTCAGAAATGAAATTACATTTGTGCACTGTTTGGAAAAATGGAAAACCCGAGAGCCTCCTGGAAGAGAAGAATGTGAGAGCCCCTTCCAGGCCTCCAGGCCGTCTCTCTCTCTCTGCTGCTTGAAGTTCTCTTATAGCCTAAATTTTGGACAAGTGGCTTCCAGCTTTGAGACTTTTACGTTATTCATTTTGTCTCTTTGCATTAATTTCTTCATCAACAAATTGTACTCCTTGGACGTGGGAAAAGAAGGTGAGGGCCCTCCATTTTACCAACTAACCTTGTCTTCATCTTCAATGCCATTCCAGCTCACACGTCCGTAGCCTCCCCTTCACTCGTTGCAGCTGCTGGATGGAAGTGCAGCGTTGCTGCCAATGTTACTGGATGTAGCACACCAAGGTTGCTGCACCGCTTCTATTCAAAGCCAAAAATGGTCCAGCAATGCTTCTTTTTACGTCACAGCAGCTCCCTCAAGTGTGCACCTCCCATGCTTGTTAGATGATGATTTGGATGCTTCTTCTTCAAGTGCGTGAAGGCTTTGTTGCTGCTGGCGGAGACTCCACTCCTTGCACACCAACACTCCTCTTCAATATCATTGCCCATGCTTTCTGAGTGTTGCTCCCATGTGTGCAGCCGTGAACTATCAAGTGGTGTTCCTTCTCTTCCCTGAGAAAACAGTGGCTGCACTTGCAACATGGTGGCCCTAACTTTTGTTATTTAATTGAACTTTGTACATTCCAAAAATAATGAGGGCTGTATGCTATGACCATTCAATAATTCAGCACTTGGATTCCACATGACCGTGAATGAAATTCAGATGTGGAGCTTCTTTTGGATGTGAGATTTCAACGTGTGGCCCTCTTCTCTTTATTCCAAGTGCTTAATGTTTCATACAATAAATTGACCAAAAAGCTTCCCTTGAAATGTGGTCCCTCCTTTCCATTCAGCATTCACGGTTCTTTCTTCCAAAATTAAAGAAAAATTCTCCAATCTCCATGCTATATAAAACAAAACCGTATGGCCCCTCCATCATTTCATTTACCAAACGTGAATTGTACACATGGCCATGTTATTGTCTTCCAAATTAGTTTCAGAAAACCGTGAGTACTTGCCCTTCTTCCATTTCAATTCATTTACTTCTTGAAAGATTCCAAACAATGGCCGTGTGATGTGTCTTGTTTCTAGGCCAATTTTGCTCAATTTTCCATTGATCAACAAACAAATTAAATCAAACCAGTGCAGCTTCTTCCAAGTAAATAATACAGTGTGCAAATAAATTTTCTTCCAAATGTCCTAAAATATTATCCAACAATTTCCCTGCAATTAATAATATAAATAATTATTCTCAGATAATTCAAATTAAGTAAAATAAGAATTTCTGATCAAATTAATCACAATCAGTGAAAACGGGAAAATATTGGACATTTAAGCATAATTCCCTGATTAATTCTAGTACAATAAACTAAGTGAAGTGAAGAAAATAATGATTCATCATCAGGTGTTGTATTAATTACAATCCTGTGTTAGCACAAAGGCAATTTGGGCGTCCTATGAGAGGTTCACCTGCACCTGCATCTCTTGCCATATTGCAGATCTATTATGAGGAAGGAACCTTTGTTGAAGTGCTTCATCAAGTTAGGAATGCTTGGGGCAACATTGTTCGTGCAAAAAGGGACCCTAGACCATGGACTATTGATGAAGGAATTCCTTACAGCCATTGGATTGCAGAGAGGGTTAGGACAGTGAAGTTGCCTTTCAAGTTAATTTCTCCTAACCTAAATTATGGAAAACAGTTTCATGAGGCTGAAAATGAGGAAGTAAAACTATTGAACGCAGAACTCGAGCGAATGAAACTAGAAAATATCAAGTTAACTAGTAATCTTCAGAACCTACAACATGATTATGTGAATCTTAAACAAGATGGTGTGGAAAACAACGAGGCATACGAGGAGTTGTTAAGAAGACAAAAGCAAGAGCTGGTAGCGACCAACATTGTGCTGACCTTGAAAGACCGAGAATATGGTATAGTTGAGATATCAGAGCGTGTTACGAAGCAATTGTGTGACCAATTCAAGAGGGACAAGCAAAAAGCACTAGAGGAGCTGCACAAAATGCATATTATAATGGACGATGTCGAACAACAGGCGAAAGCAGCAGTGATAAAACTGAAGAAGGAACGTTGGCATTGGGCTGAATCAGAGAAGAAACATCAAGAGTTGATGAATCATATGAAGGAGTATACCATTGAACAAGAGCGAGTTACGGAAAACTGGAGGAGAAGTTTCTCACAACTAGCTTCCCTTGCCAATGAAGCCATTAAGGATGTTCCTAAGTTATTAACTGATGCTGAGTCTGCATTGCCGATCTTTAACCCACCTAAGAAGGTTGAAACTTTCCTCAATTACTGCAAGAAACTGATGAGAGAAATGAAGAATGTGATGGCTGTAACACCCAAATATTTTAAAGGGTATTACTGATAGTTGAGACTAAATTAATTCGATATCTCATAGAAACAATCAAACTTTATTTCAATTACTCCAAAGTACAATACCAAACTTACAAACTTTAAACAATATAGTATTCACCGTTGACATTTCAACTTTTAAATTTTACACAACATAATCTTCCCAATACAAATTTATTCTTTTTACAAAAATCCATGAAAGGTTTTCCCCGCATCTCTCTCATCTCTAAGCTTTTTCAACCACATCTGCAACATTATCTAATCACATATAACATGAGTTATATGATCATAGCATAAACAAATAAGGGTAAGCCAACCATATCAAATCAATCATTAAACTTGTAATAAGCATAGTTTAATCATTTATTTCTACAATTACTCAAATATTATTACCCCGATGTCATTAATTCATCATTATCAAAATCATCTTCCTTAATTTCATAAACCTTACAATTTATACTATGCTTACTCACGAAGCCTTATGGTCAGACCGCTCTCTGCCTGCTTCCTTAAGCCTCACCTGTATACTATGTCTTACTCTCTGAAGCCTTATGGTCAGACCGCTCTCTGCCTGCTTCTATAAAACTTATGAACCACATATTTATGTCAAAGCCTTATGGTCAGACCACTTGCTGCCTGCTTTCATTAATCTCAGGTGTTACTTTGTTCATACCAAGCTCTCATGGTATAACCGAACATACTACTTCCCGTAGGAAACATCATTTCATAAGCAATAATTTCTTATATCCACTCCAACATTTCATCACATCAACATTTCATATTCTATTATCCACTTCAACATTTCATCAAATCAACAATTCATAACCTCTTCTCCACATAACTCAATCATGTTCATTCTCTAATCATAATTTGACAATAACCTATTTTGGTGTCAATAAATTAAACATATCGCCAGCTATCATACTTCATATTATAAACTCATTTTTGACCATAACGAGTATAACTCAACATATTTTCACCAATTAAAGATTCATAGATCAGCCAAAACATTTCATCATATCTTAGCCACTACGTATTAAAGTCTGAACTCAATGTAACGATAAATAAAATATATATGAAGTGTTTTTACCATGATAAATTTATGCATCTCCAATTAACTTATTTTATTTTAATTTCATCCTATTAGAGATCTTTCTTTACCCCAATTGGTCACCGGAGAGGACCCAGATGTCTGAACGCATCAAACTCACCTTCGACGCCAACACATATGACTAGTCACAACTGACTGGACCAGGCCAGGGCTGCTCTATGATCAGGGATGTGCCAACTCAGGTTTTTAAGGTTCCTCTATCCTACCAACAAAGGGAGGCTTTCAATAATTAACAATTTATTTATTTAAATTATCTACCTTGTTTGCTTATGCTCTAAATCTAAAATGCCTAATTTTAATATTTTTACTTCCTCTTACAACAACCTCAAATAGTATCACTACATCTATTTAATACTCATATACAAGTTATTATAGAATCCTTACTCCAGGCCTTCCAACAAGATCAATTTCAGCCAAGAAACTCATTCATGATAGAATTCATACAAGATAATTATAAACAATTACCCATAATAAGATATTACTATAAATGGTCATAGAAGAATACAATATTTGACAATCATAAGAATAATCTTAATATAAAAATTCATGGGAAACAAGAAGTTGAATCTGGCAGAGCCGGTTAGACAACTTCTACTCCATCCCAAAATACAATATAATTAAATAACAAGAACAATACATGTCTGGGGAAATAAGAAGTTGAATCTGGCAGAGCCGGTTAGACAACTTCTAATCCTTCCAAAAATGCAATAAAATAAATAAGTAAAGCAATAAATAGTTTGGGGAAACAAGAAATTGAATCTGGCAGAGCCGGTTAGACAATTTCTAATCCTTCCAAAAGTGCAATAAAATAAATAACTGAAGCAATAGAAAGTTTGGGGAAACAAGAAATTGAATCTGGCAGAGCCGGTTAGACAATTTCTAATCCTTCCAAAATACAATAAAATTAAATAAGGAAAACAATAGAATGTTTGGGGAAACAAGAAATTGAATCTGGCAGAGCCGGTTAGACAATTTCTAATCCTTCCAATATACAAAAAAATAAACAACTAATAACATACAAGTGGCATAACATAATCAACATTACATTTTACAACTATCACACTTGGATATCAACACAAAGCATACTCTCATTTAAAATTTAAGATCATACAGAAACAAAATACTCCATATTCAAGATATAAAATCAACAAAAGCAACATATACAAGACTCAAAATAATACCAAACAAAATTTAACTCCCCTTACCTCTATTACAGACTTAATCCCCTCGTCCTCTGAAAACTTCCAGAATATCCCCTTTGCAAAATTTGAAATTCTTCCAACTCTCTTCTCTCAAAAATTTTCTAAGTTCTTTGGTGTAAATTTTCAGCCTCCTCCCCTTGGCTATTTATAGCAAAAAAATTTACTATTCATTTTTACTATTCATTTTAACTATTCATTTTTTTATTCATTTTACTATTACAAAAATAATTTTTTATTTGCAATTGGCTAAATTCTGATCTCAAAGCTACGTGGAACACTTATCCTTTCCAAAAATATTTTTTTTTTTTTTTTTTACTATTCACTTTTTACTATTCACAATTTACTATTCACTTTTTTTTTTTTTATCTAGTATTTAACTTACAAATATTTTTCAAGGATCTTACAATGGCTGAGACTGGTGATAGTTGATCATGATTTTAAATATCTCACATGTGGTGAACTTAAATGTTGGGGATGAACTGTCCTATTGACTTTGTTTCATGTTAATTTTCAGATTATACATTTGGCAATGTTTTCACATCTTTATAATTTCTTATTATAGTAATTGCGTTACTTTGTAAGTAAAAAAGAATTGTAACATAATTTGTTTTTTAAATACAATACCTTTAATATACAATGTATTAGAATTATAATATTCATAGTTTTTTATTGTAAGAAATATATATATTTTTTGTTGTAAGAAAAAAAAAGAATATATATATATATATATATATATATATATAAATGTGTGTGTACAGAAAAATAAAATAAATAATAATAATAGTAATATTAATAAAAATATATTAATATTATGAATATTATATATATATATATATATATATATTGAAAAGATGTATTAATTATATTATAAATATATTATTTATATTTTTGACAGCATATAATATAATCTATATAGTATAAAGTATTTTCAGAGTATTAACATCCATTTTTAGAACTTGATTGATGGAGCGCATTAAAGCAATAAAATTGAAATCTCAAAGGAAAAAAAAAGATGTATTCAAAACAAAAGATAATATTTTATTTAAAGAAGAATGTGAACTTTGAAAATTGTTGTCAACAATTTTTTTGAATTTGAAATAAAATTCAGATAAAATATATTCAAAAAGCAGAAACGTAACAGAAAAAAAACACATTGCATCATATCAATATGAACCTATAAGAATCAAAATTAAAATAATAGAAATTATACAAAATTGAACTCCTTAGAAGAAATTATAACAAAAAAAGTTATACAAATTAACAAAGTGAAATTATTAACGAGAAAAAAAATGAAAATTATTACAGATGTATAGGTAGAGATACATTTTTGGTTCCAATCTCACACTTGCACAAGGTATCCTTGAAAGGAGTGAAGCGCAAAAAGTTGAACTCAGATTCATGATTCCAAAATCTATGAATTCTTTTATCCCTCAAGCAATATACGTAAACCTTGTTCTGCGTAGCAAACACCAAAAGTTGTCCATTTAATACTATAAAACTTTTTACTGTTATTTGAGAAGAATCATTCTCCAGCAGTCCCATTGCCCTCACTCTTATCTTTAAAATCCTTCTCCACAGACTTGTTTCATACTTTGTCAAAACCCATACAGTAAATACTTTCTTTCTCAATCTCACCAAACAGATAGATTGATCTGAATCAGTCACTTTTCCCCATTTGAAAATTCCCATTTTACAGCTTTTATCATGAGAACCCTTTCTTGCTTCTTTGGGCACCCTCAACAGTCTTGAGTTACCATCCTCAAAATTGTATGACATGATGTAGGGTCTAAAATAAGGGTTGTTTCTTGTTAAGTAAGGAGAACAATCTGATATGACGTGAATAACTCCTTTGTGATGCACAGGCATATCAAATCTTAAATTTCTACCACCAGTGGAAAATCTTTCTCTTGCTTTCCACACTCCCTCCTTATACACTTTACAGTCAAAATCTGAACACCACTCATCTAAATTATCAATAAATTGATATATCATAATATTACTATCAGAGTCACATACAAAACCAATCTTATCATCATATAAACTGTTATTTTGAAGGTGTTCATGAGTTGGAATAGGTAAGCAAGATTTTGTTACTGGGTTGATGATGAAAATCTTTACGTCATTCTCACTTGCCACAGAACAAAGAACCAAGCCATTGCTTGAACATAAAATCTTGATGCTCTTGGAAAAATATCTTACAACATTTTTAGACACACCTGATGATGATTCTTCTCCAGGCAAGGGGTGAAATTCAACTGGAAGATTGCACCATCGAGTTGCATCGATGGACATTTCTGGTTGAATGAAAAAACAAGTGTCATGCCTTAAGAATGCATGTTGAACTTGCTTCGATGCAAAATAAGTTTCTTTTGGAAACTTTGAAAATAACGTGCATGTAGACATGAATTTGTATATGGCTTTTGCAGGTAATCTAGACAATATCTCAGAAAAATTGTCACAAGACAAACTCATTGTCAAGAGAATTATCTGATCAATCAGAAAATTGTTCCAATATATGAAAGAAGAATGCAGATAGCAAAAGAAAAATACAAATGTCCCTCTTAAAACTTATATTTATATACAATTTTGTTTATTTGTAATATCTCTAATCTTTTATCTCCAACCCATTTAAATTTCAAAAATATATATAGGTTTATAATATCTCTAATATATTTAAATTTGAATATTCGTACATAAATTTATAATATCTCCAATAATATTTTATGTGAAATCTTAATATATTTTCTCCTTGTTATGCATTTGTGTAAAAAATAATTGTGTATATTTTTCCATTATCATTTTGTTCTAGATAAATAATAGCTGTAAATAAATAAAAATGGTGTTATAAACACCACTAATAAAATAAAAATAATAATAGTAATAAATTAATTCTGTTACAAATAAAATAATAATAATAATAATAAACAATAAAAATATACGAATAATAAGAGGTAAAAAATTGTACAATATTAATTGAAATAAATTTAATTAAATCATAAGATTTAATCTTCAAATATTTTCCTATTAATAATAGTAATTCTTATTTATAATTAAAGTTCAATCTCCATTAACATAAAATGTATTTGTCCATATTTCCTCAAATAGTTTTACACATTTTGCTTACCAATCAAATATTTTAATACGTTTTAAATATATGAAATCACTATTACGAAATTTAATTGAATTGAAATATTTCAGAAGGTTAAAGGATAAAAAAATAAAAATATTCAATATATTAATTTTAAAATAAATTTTAAATCATGTTAATTTGATATTAGTATTTTGCCTATTTTAATGGACATGATATTAAGTAATATTTTTATCATATTAATAATTATTTTCATGACAAAAACGAAACTTAATAATGAACCCAGATGTAAACTTTTGAGCTGTAAAATGATTGTCGAATATAAATTAAAAAGAAAACGTTAACTGCAGAATTACATTTTTTAAATAAATCATGAACACTTTTTTATATGTAAGATAAATATATATTCACAGTAATCTTGTTTATTATAATCATTATAATATTTATCAAGTAAACCTTTCAAATTAAAAAAGTAATTATATATATATATATATATATATATATATATATATATATATATATATATATATATATATATATATATATATATATATATATATATATATATATTCAGAATAATTTGTCTATTATAAGATTCGTTTTTAGAATTTGATTATGTAGAATGATGCAATTAATGCAATAAAATTGAAATCTCTAACGAAAAAAAAAATTCAAAACAAAAGATAATATTTTATTTAAAGAAGATTTTGAACTTTGAAATATTTTGTCAAAAATTTTACTAATTGAATTCGAAATAGAATTCAGATAAAATATACTCATAAGTTATCATTAATACAAACAATGTTAACCAATAAGAATCAGAATTAAAAGAAATTATTACAATATAATTTGAATTAAAATTCCAAAAAAAGATGTTATATAAATTAATAAAGTGAAATTGTTAATGAAAAAAAAGAATCTAAAAGTATTAAACATGTATAAGTAAAGATAAATTTTTAGTTCCAATACCACATTTATACAAAGTATATAGTAAAGCACAAGAAAGAGAAGAGAGCAAAAGTACAAATATTCTTCTTAAAATTTTTAGTTGTTTAACAATATTTTTAATTTTTTTTATTTGTAATATCTCTAATCTTTATCTTCATTATATTTAAATTTGAATATATATTTTGTATATATATATATATATATGAATTTATAATATATTTAATCTTTTTATATTTTAATATTCACTTTATATATAAATTTGTAATATTTCTAATAATATTTTATGTCAAGTATATTTTCTCTTTGTTATGCATTTGTATAAAAGAAAATTGTGTATATTTTGCATTAAATATATTGTGTAAGAAGATTTGTATAAATATATTAATAGTAATAACGACTGTGTAAGTATTATTTTTCTTGTAACAGTAAAATTAGTTATTGTGTAAGAAGATTTGTCCTAAGACTGTTGTGACGATTGCATGCACATGTTGGTAGTTATATTGACGCAACTTATTAAAGTTAAATCAGAAAATATTTAGTGTATTTTTCCCATGAAAGAAAAATAAGAAGTTGTAGCCTTTTCAAAAATAAACCAAATGTTTTAGCCTCTCCCGCTTGTATTACTGCATACGATTTGATTTTATCTATTAAAAATAGGTTGAACCATCATAATCTCAAATAAGCTCTCCATTTATTTTTCAAAACTGATATAATTAGAGTCCTACCAATGTTGTTATAATGACGTCGTAACATGATGAGATATTGTTTTCAATTATATAGAGTTTGTTATTTATTCTTAGTGATTTTGACGTGTAATTTTTTTAATTTAAAGAATTTGACAAAAAGTGAATTACACTGAATAGTTTCTTTAAATTATGAATTGGAAAAGAAACTCAAAGTTTAGGATTTATAAAAATTGGAAATCAATTTCAGAATTTCAAAATTCATTTCGGGAAATTAGATTTCATTTGCACTTCATTATGCGAAATTAGTTTAGTATCATATTAAATATTTTAATAAGATTAATATTGCTTTTTTTATTAAAATTGTTATTTTAACTGAAAAAAAGTTAATTTTTCACTTCTTTAATGAAAAGGTATTTCTGATAAATTTGGTCAAATTCTTGTAAAAGATTATATCTAAATAGTATCTAAACAATAACAAAATCATTAAATACTTTTAATAAAAAACATATAAATCACATAAATAGAAAAAGATATTTAATTATTCTTGTTAACATAGGAAATACAAAATTTTGTACTGGGGTTGGGGCTCACACCATTTAAGTGATAAAAAAAAAAGAACAATACGAAAACAAACAACACAAAAAGCAAGGGTAACTTAGATGCAATAACAAGTCATCATAAACTCAAGACATTTCATACATGAATGAGTTATAATATAAATTAAACCAAACATCTTAACATGCAATAATCTAGAATGGACTGTTCGGACTTAAAATGAATGTTGAGCTATGATGTGTTATGCATTTTTGGTGGCTTCTATTGCTTTGCAAAGTCATTGTCAATGGATTTCACCCACTAGTACAAAAATCGCATACAATGTCGAATATTTTGGGTTTTTCATGGCAAATTCGCGAACAATATCATATCAGAAGACGTTAAATTTACGTCGAATTTAAAAAATATACGACGTTAACTTAACGTCGAATTTTGTCAATATTCGATGTTAATCAATTTTTTTGTTTTTTTAATTAATTGTGATCCTTTTTTACAACTCTACGAGACCTGAAAAGCAAAAAAGAAAAACAAAAAATTTTAATTTTTGGTATTTTATAAAGCATGAACTATGAACGTATAGTATAGTATCAACAACAAACAATAATAACCAACAACATGCATTTGTATCAAATGAAAGAAAGATTACATGTGATGCTCGTCAAACTTCGTTCGAGAAAAGTTTGAAAAGAGAAGAGGGTATCACGCACTAAGATAAAGTGAATGAATTTTCAATTTCCCGCTCAAATTTTTATTGAATTCACTAACCTTTTGACGTCAAATTTAAAAGTCATTCGACGTTTTATATCCTTTTACGTCGAATTACAATCCTAAACGACGTTTAATAATTGCATTTATTTATAAAAATGTCACCGCTCATTTTTAACATTGTTTATTCAATGGTTGGACGTTGAATGCGTAACGTTATACGCTGTTTTTGTACTAGTGACCCTACCACACTCACAAGGTTAGTCTGTTGCACGCCTTGGATCATATTGGAAGCATCCAAGACTAAGACCTCATGTTTCTCTCACCACATGTGTCAAACCTCTCTACTTGAGAATGAATGATCATTAGAGTGTCAGGATAACCCCCAAGACTGAGCTCCTAGCATTCATACTAAATATACTTAAAACCACACCAAGAAGTTCCACCTTTTAACTAACCTTCATAACTTTTAAACCATTTATATCACTTCACCTTTACATTGAATCTATTTGAAACCAAATATATATGTCCCTTCACTTTCACATTGCATAATATACCAATCACACCTTAAAGTATCAATGTAATTATCCTTCATTAAGAAAATAAGAGAAGAGAACACCAAACTCATCATCATCATATAACATACATAATCATATACATAACCTTGTTTCCAATTCATATTGTAAATCAATTCATACTTCACAATAAGTATTATAAATCAATCATTCAAACAATCACATACATTGAATACTGTCAGAACCATTAAAATCCATGCTGAGTGGAATCCAGGTGTTAGTGTGAGGGTTTAGAAAATTCAGAAAGTGGAGGACATGTGTGTGTAGCGGATTGGCCGATCGGTTTTTTACGGTAGTATATAAGCAAAATTTTCAAACGTTGAGCCACTTTTGCATGCACCTCTTCTCTCTAGAATTCTGAATTTCTCCTTCTTCTCTCTACAAAATTCTCATTTTCTTCTCCTTTTGATCATCATCTAGGCTGTGTCTGAGTTCTTTCTTGGTGCCAAGATTTTTCTTTCCATCAATCCAGTTGTTGTGTGAAGTTGGTAAGTTAAAATCACTCATTCTTTGAAGTTCTGCGTTTTCTGATACATGCAAGCACTGTTCAGCTTGCATGTGTTCTTCATTTATCTCTCTCTGAATCTGTTTGTCTTTGATTCTCTGGTTGGTCCCTGTTCACCGATCAGAAATTTTAGAAGGTTGCTTTAGAAGTGGTTGTTGATTAGTCCAAACGGTGGAAGCTTAGGAAGTGTCGGGTGTATTCAAGGTAAGGGAAGCTAGTAATTTAATTATGCTTTTCTGTGTTTGGAATTTCTGTTTGAATGCTTTCATGTATGAATAACTGTATGTTTGATTGAAATTTGTATTCAAATTCTGTGTTTGGCCGAGACTTGTGAACTGGGTTGGAGTTTCCTGATGAAGACCGTTCGGTCTTTTCTGGTTGTATAAGAGAGGATGTGAAATATGAGTGGAGTTAAATAGGTTCAATGGGATAGATTTAAAAGACATTATGAATCAAGTTTAGAGTTTTAGAAGTTCAGAAAAATATCTTGTTTTGGTTTAGGGAGTGTCATTCAGCACTCAGTAGAAGCATTACAAAATCATGTATAAAACCGAACTGTTATTGTTGACCGTTTGGTTGTGTCCCATACTCAGTCATTAACTGGGTTCAGTCTAGTGGAAGTATTATCTAATCATGACCGTTCGCTCTAGTCACAATTTTCGATATTAAACTAGTATCCAGTATAATCCAAGTGCACAGTCTAGGATAACATTCTTAAAAGTTCGGTTTGAGCTATGAATGTTCAGTGTAAGGTCTTCGAGTTTGGTCTAAGTTCCTAGTAGTTAGTTTTCTATAGTGGGCGGTCAGTAATAGCGTTCGTTCATTTCTTCTGTTTTGTCTCTTATAAACTGTTCGGTTTTACTCTCGGTTGGGTAGTGTGAAGGTGTTCAATCTCCAACGTTCACAGGTTTTCTCTTTATTATGTGTGAAAATTTAATTGATGAATGATTTTGTATGTTAAGAATTGAAGATTTATACTTTCAAATATTGTGGAAGAGAATTCCAAGGAGGAATGTCTCATGGATGGTTGTGGAATTGTAAAATATGAATATGAATATGCTAAGCTGGCGTTCATCCTGATATTCTATGATTATTCATTCTCAAGTAGAGAGGAGTAAATCATGTGTGAGAATGGCAGGAGGTCCCACCGCCTCAGGGTGCCGAGGTAGGTATTATGGGATTAAACTTGGGTAGTAGCTTGATTGGTCTCAGTTGTTACACTACCACAAGTGCAAGGACGACTGTAGCTACACATTCATACAATCCGGATGATCAAGTCACAGTGTTCGATTTATATATATATTTATGAATTATGATGTTTTGGTTGTATGTGATGAATTGTATTCATTGTTGTATGATGTACCGTTTGGTTTAATAAAGATTGAACTTGCATGAAATGCATATATCTGTTTATAATTAAATTACAATAGCTTACCCTATGTTCTTGTTTTGTCTTGTCTTGTCCGTTCGGTTTTCTTTTCCCTTACGATGATCATCCTGTGGATGTGAGCAGAAGGTGACGAGTGTTCGGTGGAGCAAGTGTTGGAAGGCGAAGATCATGTCGCTTAAGTTATGACTGCTCGGTCATCGGTTGTGTATAGTTTTGAATTGGACCGTTCGATCAATAAGTTTAGTATTCCTTTTGCAAACCGACCGGTTTATACAGTGTGTTGTATCACCGTTCGGTTTATTCCTATATTTTGAATCAAACTTATGATATTCTGTAAAGTTTTTAGTTTTATGGTTATTTTGGATAACTATAATTGTTAAATACTTTACTAACTCTTAATGAACTGAGCTATCATATTATTAAATGTGATTAATCTATGATATAGTATTATGCTATATTTTGATGATGTTACAAATACACCTTAAGAAGTATATAAAAACTTAGTTGAAAAACTAATATTTTTGCTCAGCCACCAAGTCTGCTCGCTCAGCTAAAAGTGTTTGTCAGACCACTCGCTCAACCACCATGACTCGCCCTACGAATATAGAAACAGTGGGTTTGGCTCGCTCAATGACTACACTCGCTCAACTAGAAGTGTTATGCTCGCTCAGCAAATACACTCATTCAGCTAGACTACATAATTCTATAACACCAAAATTGTAGAATTTACACTATTTAACCACTCGTGACCTATCTTATGCATCTTTCCCAACTTCTAAAACTCCTAGATTGTATTCTAAACTAAAATGGACCTAAACAAAGGTGTATCATCCAACTTAAACTAATTCTTAATTGTTTTACAACAAGATTTTAACTTAAAAACAATTAAAATCTCACCTTAGAGACCAAAATTTAATTCTGCAAGTTCTAGCTCATTTTTTTTATCAACTTAGGGACTCTAACAAGTCAAAAATGACTTACCAATATCTTCTAAAATGACCATTTTGACACGGAACTTAAAATTCAAAATCTCACTAGTTCAAACTCCCAAAATATACTTGAACAACTTTGCAAATACTCCAAAATGACTATTACTCCATTCTAACACACATATCATCTAATTCTCATCCCAAACAAATTACAAATGACCAAATAACAGTCCTGAAACAGTTGCTTCCTAACCCTAACACCTATTTCTCAAAGCCACCTATAAAAACCTCCTTTTTTAACTTCACCGCCCAAGTATTTGATTCCTCTTCCCGCCAAACATTTTGAATTCTATTTCCAACATCAAAACAACTTCATATTACATCATTCAAGACAATAAAGACATCCAATTTCATCATATCAAACATAGATCATACAATACAATGACATACACATCTAATTGAACTAACATAGCATAATTAGTCAAATTAATATTCAATCAAGTTAATAAGCAAACAACCACTAAACTTGCATGACAATTATAGTTAATGATAAGACATCTAGCTTCTCTTACCTTATACCGGAGCAACAGATCTCTATAAACATCTGTCGCAACCGGAATCGCGACGGAACGACGATCATAAAAAAAGGAACGGGTTTGAAAAAGAGATTTGGAGTCGCCACCATAATTTATTCTGAAAAACTACGGAAAAACCATAAAATGATAAGGCATGGTCTACGAAAATGAGATTCTAAGTTCGGGAGTCGGTTACGTGTAGGGAAGGTATTAACACCCTACAACGCCTGCCCTAAGGCAGTACCTTTAACTAAATACGCGAATATGAATGTGGTTTTCAAAATGTTTAACTATTCCCTAAAATGAAACTCTAAAGAGACAAAATATATTTTTTAATTTTTTGGGCCCGACAAGGATTGACCTTGCTCCTACGTATTCTCATTAAAATGAGAAATCAGGGTTACGTAGTTCTTTTAGAAACTGCTTGAAAATTTTGTTTGAGGAATTGTTTGAGAAATTTGTTGGAGAAATTGATTATGAATAAATTTGGATTTTAGCCTCTATAAATTATATTCACATTTTATAATATTTTAACCTCTATAAATTTATTCACTGTCAGGCCTTCATTGTTATGATATTTTATACATTAGAATTACTTTTTCCTCCGTGTTAAAACTTGACTAATTGTACAAGTTAATGATCCATTGAAAATTCAGTCAAAGATGGGGCTTTTTTCTTATCAAATGGGAGAATTAAAAAAATGTAAATTGACAATATATGTTTGTCCTGCAAGTTGATTATTATTTTTATCCCTGTTTTGGAAAGCTTTTTTCCGGAAATTCCAGAATTGAGAACTTGTCAATGGTTACTTAATGATAAAGTTTTAGAAGTATAATAATTAACAAGGGATAAAACGTTTGAAAATAAATTTTCAATAAGGATATAAAAGGGAAAATAGAGTGATTGCCCCTTTAATTGGTTGTAGCAAAACTTAACAATTAGGAAAAGAGGTCATGAAATGCTTCCTTTTGCAGTACTGATTTTATAAGAGTCATGGATGACGAGTGAAGAAAGAAAATAAAATAGAGGGTGTGGAATACCTGTCTATGGCAATTCAAAGTTGATTTTCTTTTTAAAAAAATATTTTCCAACTCATGCTTACGGGCTTCACTTCCTAGTCTGTATCTGGTTTGTGAATAAAATTACGTTTTGATATATTGTATTGAAGTAAAATAACTGCATAGGAAGAGTGGTTGTAAAATAAAATCAATGGCTTGAGTTAGTTGTGTGCTTTTGTGATTTTTTAACATAGTTCAATGCAGAGAAAAATTCAACTAAGTGGTTGTCTAGACGATAGCTGTTGTTTCAGTAAGAAAGATTTGAGAACTGTTAGAAGAATCTGACCTGGATGGTGTTTGTTATGGCTCTTATGATAGAAGGATCATTATAATTTTTGGTGAAAGAAAGATTGTGATACTATGAGAGACTTTCTGTAATTGACTTTCCTTGAAAGGTTTTATGTTTAGAAACTTGTCATGAGAATGGTGCATAAAGTCACCAAATACATTCAATAGTTAAAGTATGAAAATTAATTAGGAGATGAACCTTAAACATATGATATTATCTTAATTTTGAGTGTGAAAGCATAAGTAGTGAGGGTAGGGATCATTACGGCAATATCAATTAAAATAGTGAAGACCATGTCCAAGATAGGGTGGTGCATGTAGAATGTAGAAGCAATTGCTTCCTTTAATGACTCCGATTCTGGTTCCAATAGTCTTGGCAAATAGCATGTTCAAGCTCCTGAAATGTAACATAGGGAAACTGAAATGAGTCATCATGCTTCTGTCCAGCAAAGATATTAAACTTTTACCAGGGAAAATAGACTTCGATGATTTAATTAGTTAATAATGCATATAAAGTTATATCTGATACGAAAACCAAAGCACCTTCATATGATTTGGGTTTATTTTCTTATCATCTAACACATCTAATATATGCTTTAGAACTTAATGGTAACATATCATTCTCTATGTTTACTACTCATTATTTTGCATACCAGAGTCAATAATTATGTCGTTGACTTGCAACTGAGACATATAAAGAAAACAAAACAAAGGTTACCTATGCATGTTTATATGTGAAAAGATCTAAAGGATACAAAAAATTTGGCTAGTTTTCCATCCAAACTTTGCTATAAATACTTGTTTGTGTGTGAAAAAATATAAAGAAAGATCTCTGTAACCATCTTACTGGTAAAGAAATATTGATAGTCAAATTAAATGGTTGGTAGTGTTGACTGAACTAGGAATTACATATTGCATATTGTATTGTAAATGGTTATTGTATATTTGCTAAAGCATTGAATAGAGGGAGGCACCTAATTAAATGAAAAGGTTGTGAATAGGTTAAAGTCAATTAAAAAAATCTGATATAATGTGTGAACTAATATGTGTGTGATACTCTGTTGTGAGCAAATTTTTTGGCATAATTATACTTTGTTGGATTTGCAACAATTATCATGCAATGGTTGTGTCCTTATAAAGAACCAAATTGAAAAAAAATGGTCAATTAAACTTCGTAAACTTACAGTATTAAAGGACACCAATCTACTAAGCAGGTCAAGTGTAAAAGCAACTTCATCCTTGTTATCCAAATACATTTCTTGGGCGTAATACGAATATTCCAAATTATGTATACTACAAAGAACATGATTTTGTAAGTGTGAAATCAGAAATAGAGAAAATACAGATAAGATAAATATCCCACTCCAAGTAATAACATAACTTCCAAATTACAACAAAAATTATTACGAGTGTAAAGCACAAGTAACATTTAAAATTCCCAACTAAACAACAATTGAAGATGTCGATAAAAGGAAAAATAAGCAAGAATTAAAGACCAGAAACTGGAATATCATCATTTATTTGATTATCACTGTTGATTTATACAAGTACACATGGACCCTACGTGCAGATAACAAGCTAACCACAATGAACCCGTAGGGCTCCAGGCCCTCCACACAATGTAAAAGTGAGTTAAGAGATGAGCTTTGGTACTGAGTTTCGATGAAAGACCCTTCCAAAACACATTTCATCCTCTTAATCTCGCACAATCACCAACATAGTATCATATTAATCATGCACCTTCTTCAATCTTGTGTTGTCGCGGAACCCTAATCACCCAAACATAGCAAAAGAGAAAATCTAATCCTTCTCTAGAGGAGTCGCGACCAAGAGCACGTGGGTTTTGACAATAGAAACTCTGCCTTCAATGCAAAGGAGAAAAAGACGCGCCAGAGAGAACTAAGAAAAGACGTGAAGCAAAGGAGAAAAAGTGAGAGAAGACGGGCAGAGAAAGTGAGAAACGAAAGTGGGAAATGATAGTGGGAAATGATGTTGGGCAGAATCCACACCGGTTTTTAGTATAATCGGTGTAAAAAATTATTTTTTATGTGTAACCAGTGTAGATTTATTTATCATTTATATTATATACCTTTTTTTAGTGTAATCGATATAAAAAAGTTTCCCTTATTCATCAATTTGTCACCGCATCATTTTTTATACCTGATAAATTTCAATAAATATAAACAAAAGTTATAAAAAGTCTATTTTGCACTAGTATACTTATCTCTTGCTACGAGGAGAAAAGGCCCGTTAAATTTAAAGTTGAGATGTGTTGAATATGAAAAATTACTGTTACAATTATTGGTTAAAATCTTAAAGGCCCGTTAAATTTAAAGTTGAGATGTGTTGAATATGAAAAATTACTGTTACAAGATATTGGTTAAAATCTTTCTTCCACAATGTATGCGTTAAATGAAGATTTTATTCCACGTAAAACTTCTAATATATATATATATATATAAGGGCTGCTTGATGAATCACAAAAAGAACAAGAACAGAGATGATATATTATGTGAGAGAGAAAGAGACAAAGTCTCGAAGAATAATTGGATAAAAAAATTCTACAATTATTAAGGTAAGGGACAAAACACATCTACTATTTTATATATTCTTTTTATTTATTTTTTTATTTTACAGTGGAATGTCTTTAACTCCATCTTATTTATTTTTCTTACTTATTTCATACTATTTTATTGTATGATTGTCCCTAATCCTATCATTTAAAATTATCATGCATTATCTCTAATTCTATAACATGAAGGGAAACTCAACTATTTGACAACATAAGAAAAAAAATCCAATGCTTTGCTAACGTTGATGCTAATACACAAATGAATCACAAACGACAAAAATGTTCACTTTTGGAAATTGGGAATATATGAGAAAATTACGAGGGTGCAAAATTAAACGATGACCAAACATCTCCTCACTTCCAAACAAATTCAAAATTTAAATTTAAACACACGAGCAACACGGAGAGTATTTATTTATTATTTACTAATAAGATTTAAATCCCTCAGAGAAAAACCACCATATTTATAATTACGTTATCGTTAACGAATTTTATAGCTCATATCTTTTCGCATTTTACCAGTTAAAACTTTTAATTTTGGCACATTTTACATTAGTTTTTTAACAAAATAATGATATTTTAAAGAACTTTAAAAACCAAAATAGCGTAATTTTATCACTCTCTTTTTTTTCCAAATGATATCATTTAAAATTTTGTTTTTTTTATGACATGTAATGACTTTGTTAAAATTTTAATAGACCGATAGAATGATTAAGGATTACATTTTTTTTATGATAAGATGGGTGAAAAAAAATCAAAAGAAAAACTTAAAGTGATGATAGTTGAATATTTAAATATGCTGTTTAATAAAACTAAAGTTACACTCTGAAACTTAAAAGATGCGGAGTGGTCTCTCTGCTACGTACGCCCATGCGTCCCACGAGTTTGGATATTATAAGATATTGTGTTAGAAAATATTATTATTATTATATATTTCATTAATATGATTTATTAATTAGAGCAGAAAAAACCCAACGACACAATCACATATTTACATTTCTATACATTGTTATTACGTTATTGCAAGTTGATTTCTTTAGAACCAGTAACTTTTAATTCGACCACATGGCAGCTATTTCTTAATAATAAACTACTAAACTATAAGAGTAATGTCCAGATTTTAGAATAAAATAATAACATATCGTATGCTGGTATGAAGTAATTCTCTAGAATAATATCTTTCTCAAAAATATCGAAACCTAGATGACCAATTAAACCTAAACTAATATAAGAGCTCACTATTTTATTTAGAAACCAATGAGTTTAACCTGATTTATTTTTTGTTATTTACATTTATATTATATATTTATTATAGTATAATTAAAAAAATTGTTTTATTTTTTTTTTATAATGGGGACTAAAATCCTCATTTCTTCCTAATTTGTTTTTAATTTTTTTATATTTTAATTGTCAAACCTCATTAAAAACGCATCCAATATCTCATCTAAGCGGACACCAGGTGAAGCAAAGGAGATCTGGAAATCAGAAAGTGGGGGACAAGTGTGAGCAGTTGAGTGGCCGTTCGTCCTTGACGATTGAAGTAAAACTTAGTTTTTTCAAAATTCACGCAACTCTCTGCATGCAACCATCTTCTTCCAATTTCTGAAACTTCATTTTCTCCTCCATCTCTCTAAAAGTTCTTACTTCTCTCTACAAAATCTCACTATTTTCTTGCTCCGATCATCACTCAGGCACCATTTCCACTCTTCCGGTGTCAAGGGCTTTCGATTGAACCGATCGGTTCGTGAAGCTGAGCTGGTAAGTTCTTCTCTTCACTCAGTCGTACGTCTTCCTGGACATGCAAACCAAGTTCTGATTTCATGTGTTGATCACCCTTCTCAAATGAGTGGCTCTAATAGTGTTGGTTTTCACTTGGTTTAGTTTGGAGATTTTTTTAGCGTTGCGGGTAGAAGGACTTATAGAGGTGAACCATATCTGGAAGCGTTCGGTCACATTAGAGGTAAGGGAAGCTTATATAATTTGATTGTATGTTCGTTTCTACAT
This sequence comes from Vigna angularis, assembly GCF_016808095.1. NCBI lineage: Eukaryota > Viridiplantae > Streptophyta > Magnoliopsida > Fabales > Fabaceae > Vigna > Vigna angularis. Next base: position 54,233,915 of record NC_068970.1, on the reverse strand, counting down.
TCGTTTTAATGGATGCATGTTTGTTGAGTTGCTGAATGAATATGGAGTATGATTATTGATATGTTGTGACTGTATGATGTATGAATATTTACTATGATATGGATGTTTGACTTTATGAAAAAAGATGTTGAGAAATGAATTGGTATAAAGAATTCTAAGTATGTAATTCCCTATGACAGTGTACGTTCGTCACTGAATGGTCCTTGACCGTTCGGTTTTCTAGTGGACTCAGTTGGAAATGGATTCTTTCATTTGGGAAGAATTATAGTTGAGGACGAGCATCTTTGTTTTGTAACATTTGTACATGAGCGTTCGGCCAAGGGTAGTAGTCCATTGGTATTCGGTTGTAAGCTTAAATATATCTATATGTATTTGTATATTTCGTTCGTTCTTGAAAACCATTTAAATGGTATCTTATTATATTTATCAAGTCTTTCTTCTATAAGTTTAATAGTGATCGGTCTTACACCAAGCGCTCATACTAAGTAAGTGCTCAGTCTTACACCAGGCACTCGTTCTCATTTCCGTAAGCTACCTTTATAATAAGAGCGTTCGTCCAAACTCAATAGAGTTCGCTCTCTACAGTGCGGTCTTTGACTAGCACTCGTTCTCCTTGATGATAAACTCATAAATAAGCTAAGTATTTATAGCGTTAGGTTTCTTCATATAATTCCACACCTTATTATTATTCGATGTCCTACAGTATCAGTTTCTATGGTGTTCGGCCTAGAGTCTTAGTACTCGGCCTAGGCTTATTGGCGTTCGTTCTAAAACTCTCATGAGTCAGTTCATTAAATTGGCTCACCTTGTAAATAACGTTCGATTATATTAGTTTTGAGAATTATTATTGTAATCGGTCTCTTTCTCAACCCCGATAGTAACTCTCACGATTTGATCCGTTTTGGAACTAGAGACCTTTGGCCTCACTCCAAGCGTTCGATCTTGTTCGGGGTTGATGTTTAACGTTCGGTATTTGGTATCCTAAGGAATCTTTGTACGAATGGTTCAATTGAGATTATTAATAATGAAAGATGATGAAATATGATATGAATGAAATGATTTGGGTTATGAACGAGTATTTCGGGGAGGAATAGTTCATGAATGTATATTGGAAATTGGTAAAGTATGAATGTGGGCATGCTAAGCTGGCGGTTCATCCTGATATTCGTGATTACTCGTTTCTCACGTAGAGAAGGGTGAGTCATGTGTGAGAATGGCAGGAGGTCCTCGTCCTTATGGTTAATTTGGACGAAACGGACTAACCTCGGGTGGCAGCTGTTGAGGGTATCCCAGTTACTACATCACCCGGGTGCACGAACTTCGAAGCTACACAGAATTCATACAGTCCGAACAGTCAGAGTCTAGCATTAGGCTTTGCATGTAAAAGTGAATGAAATGATCTTGTTTATGTGAATTGTGTGAAATCTATGTTGATATTTGAATTGAATTACATAAGCTTACCCTATTTCCTGTCTTGTCTTTTTGTACGTTCGTTGGTTGTCTTTCTGTTGCAATGATCATCCGTATGGATGTGAGCAGAAGGAGAAGAATTGTTGGAAGAGGCATTAGAAGAAAATCTGGTCGAAGTGGAAGTTAAGGCTGAACAGTAGAACCGTTCGGTCAGTTATTGATTTTCTTTGTATGACCGTCCGATCATCTTTTGGCCATTTCTTTTATAGGATCGTTCGGTATAGGTCTTTTGTAAACCGTTTGACCTAGTTGTATCTAGTGTGTCGTTTTAACTTTTCGTTATGTTGTAAGGTCGTTCGGCCGTAATTGTACGGAATCTCTTTTGAAAGACTGATCTGTAATATTATTAATTGTGATAATTCTCTTATATGATTTTGATTATGTACTTTTGAGATGTTACATTAAATTTTTTTTTCTAACATTATTATTAAATTACCTTATAATTTCTGTCATGTATTATTGTGAATACTATATGTCACATTATCTTTGAATTTAATGTCACGTTACACTCATACGACAGATAAGAACTTGACATATGATAAGAGAAATTTAAAAAAAATAAATTAAAATTTGAAAATACCATAAACTAACACGTACAAAAACCAAATTAACATTAATCTAACAAAATATTTAATTAAATCGTTTTAACAAATAAATTAAATATTTAAACTATTCAAAATAATTAAAAGTATTAAATTGTTAATAATGTAAATAGAAATGATAAATAATTATAATTCAAAGTATACAAATATTATTCAGTGCAGTGTAATGAGTGATGAAGACAATTTCTGGCACCAACAATGGTAGTGTCGACCATAGATCTACAACACTGTCACAAAAGAAGGAACAACAACTACAATGAAGGAAGGAATGAGAAAGAAAAATTAGGTTAAAAGTATACATTACACCACCTCCAGGGGTGTACATACAAATTATGAGGGTGCAGAAATAAAACAAATGTGCAAAAATAATTAATAGTTTGAAAATAAGTAGAAATCGAAAAGCTTGAAATGAATACAAGAAAATTCAACGACAACAAAATTTCCTCTGACGCTACGAGGACACGTGCCATGTATATACAGACATAGTGTTATTGCAACATTCAGTATTAAAACCTGCAATTTTTTTAATATTAAGACTTGCAATAGAAAGAATAGAATCACTTTCACAAGCTTAAATTCCAAACTTAAGTTTAACTTTTTTTAATCCCAACATTGAAACACAAAATCTGCAATGTAATTAAAAAATAACAACTTTAAATTAATATTGCATTATTTAAATACGGTGGTTGGTTATTTAAACAATTTCGTTCAATCATTAAAATATTTCACATTAAAAATGGTGTAGTTTATAGTTATAAGGATTAGTTATTTTATTAATATATTTTGATAAAAACATCCGTTGGAAATTATAGACAGGGGGTGTGGTCTTTAAAGTTGAAATAGAGTCTCTTCCGGAAAGGAGACAAAACGCAGAGATAGAGAGCTACAGAGAATCCGTAACACCGCCGGTCGCTGCAATCTCTCTCTCTCTAGAAATTGCCGGTATGGCAAAACGGTCGTCACACGCGCTCGTCATAGCTGTGATCGCTCTGTTCTGGGCGCGTGCATGCACGGCGAAGGAGAGCGTGTACGACGTGCTCCCCAAGTTTGGGCTCCCCAGTGGTCTGTTACCGGACACCGTCACCGACTACACGCTCGACGAGGACGGTCAATTCGTCGTCGTTTTGGCGAAGCCCTGCTACATACAGTTTGAGTACCTTGTTTACTACGACAAAAAAATCACCGGCAAACTCAGCTACGGCTCCATCACGAATCTGAAGGGCATCGAGGTGCAGCGCCTTCTCCTCTGGTTCAACGTCGACGAGATCAGGGTCGATTTGCCCCCTTCCAACAGCATCTACTTCCAGGTCGGCATCATCAACAAGAAACTCAACGTTGACCAGTTCAAGACCGTTCATTCCTGCCGCAAATCACTCTCCTCCTCTTCTCCTTGCGCTCAACGCCGAATTAAGGTTCTTATTTCTTCTTTCAACCCTCGTTTTTTTTTTCGGAATTAGCTGTAATTGGATGCTGTTTTCTCCAAACAACCCCCTCTGATGGGCTCTTATTGGTTTCATGAGATGTATGTGTGATTTATTTGATCCAATTCAGCTTTTATACTTGGGTGTGTGTTTTAATAGATGTGTATCCACATGTTTAGACTTTTCATCTCAGGTCCATGGAAAGATTAGGAGTTATCAATTAAGGTTGTGTTTGGCATAAACATAAGTTACTGAAACCTTTTCGACTGTGGGTTCTTAACATAAGTTTTTGCGCAATATTACCATTGGAGTACTCTAGACTGTATTCCACGTGTAACAATATGGCCATTGTGGAAGAACTCAAAGCAAATAAAAATGTGGGGTCCTTTGTGAGATGTTAACAACTCAAAATTAGTTCTGCTGGAAAAGTATGCGAGTTCTTAAATGAGATGCAATGTTGATAAAATTGGTTGGTATATATTGAATGACATACAATGATATATTTAGTTATTTTCATAATCTGTTAGCTAGCTTTTCTGTCATAGATACAGATTAAATATTTAATAAAGTAGTTTATGAAAATAAACTGGAAGATTAGAAAATAAGTGTGTGTTGTAAACAAATATATTTTTTTCAAAGGTGTTTGCGTGATTTCTATGTTTTTGGAGTAACTTATAAAACACACTTCAACTTTTTAAATGGGATTCTCTATCTTAACTGCAGAGTTACCCATAAATTAAAACTAAAATGGTATTTTAGAAGTTGGGGGAATTGTCTCAATGAAGTCTATATACGCCCTATGGGCAATACAAGGAACCCCTGAAATGGATCTATTTGTTTGTAGTACAACATTGAACAATATTGTTGATAAGGGTCCATTTGCCCTCCCATAGTTCCTTGTCTTATAAGCAGTTTCTGATAACGCGCCTTCAATTCTGAGGCAGCCTCTAATCATGCCTTGTGGACTAGGGAAAGTAAGGGTACAGATTGTAGAGTGCTGTCTCCTGGGGCAACTTTGAATACGTATTAACTCATGAAATACTAGGACTCCTCAAGCCTTATCATCTCTCATTATGTTCCCAAAAGGCTCACGGGGGTGCTTATTGGGTTTCTAATTTGGGTTAAATCTGGTGGCTCTTTTCCAATAACTTTTACACCAGGAATGGTCTGTGTCTGATGCAGGTTGTTATATCTCATGAATTGAACTTCTGGTAACTGCTTAAGCCTTTTCTAACCTCTGTGTCTGAGCGGTAAACACTATTGATCATACCATCTGATATGAGTATTGTTGCTAGCTTTTCCATAATCTGTTACCCTTGTAAATGAACATAACCAATCTCTCATAACTACACTTTTTCCACAAATTGTATTGTTGGTATGGTAGTATAACTTAATTATCTGCATCTTATTTCCCCTGCAAGTTTCCTGCTCCATTTTAGTCTTGGTATTTTTTTTTTCTTAAATAATCAGAGAAAAACTAACTAGTATAAATCTTTTGCAATTTGTACTTGCAGCTTCCTGCCCCGGTAGATGAAATTCCAATGCTTCTGACAGAGTAGATCCCGTTCCAAAAGTATGGCATAATAGAACGACGTTTTAAGATGTTACTGTGCCTCTATTGCTCAGCTTATAATGTCAAAGTGTCAAAACTCAAACTGAGTATGGTTTCTATTTGTTTCTCACGGGAGACTTTTATGAAAATATATTATGTACATACTTAAGTTGAGACTTAAACTTCAAGTCTGTTGCAGAACTTTCTGTTTCTGATCAGATTTAAACGTGCTTAATAATGAATGGCGATGTCGGGTCTTTCAAAAGAAACAGCTTTGCATGCTACCCTTAATTATTTTCTATGTGAACTTTTTCTCTGTGGTTGAATGATTACTTTCCCCGACTTGCTAGGGATTGAATATAATCTAAAACACTGTAATGTCGTCATCTATATCAAGTATTTCCTTGAAGTTAAGTAATCAGTAATATAATTGACTAATTGCGGCATGCTTCTTTTGACTGCATGATGCTCCGAACACTTACACAAGTTTTGATTACTATTGTATCTTTCTCTATATTTAAAAGAATGCAAACCCCTCTTTCTCATTGTTTTAAATCCATCTTTCTCACTTGTGTTCCTTAGGAAACGACTTTGGTCTCATCACGGCCGCTCAAGGCCAAGGTAAATCCTTGATTTAGGTTTTGAAGAAAAAATGTTCAAGATCTTCCTTCATCTTTGAGGGGTCGTTCTTTGGAAACTTACTCTGTAATGCTTCCCGTTAATACAAGATTCCAATTGTTTTCCATTTATTCCAGGAACATAGAATGTTTTGATGAATGTAATAGTAACGACGCTAACTAGAATACACATTAGAAGTCTCATAATCAATGAAAAGACGGTAATAATTAACTCAATTAAATAAGTATATTTATAAACATCAAAATTTTCCACCAAGATGTGATCTAGTGTTTCTAGACGCAGATTATATTGTTAGGGTAATAAATTGAGGAGCAAAAGCACTTGCAGTTCATCACCACATTCATTTCAACCTTAATTGATTGAGTAAGCCTTTAAAATTTTTCATGTCTTTTGTCATGTTTTGATTGTCCCTGTATTTCATTTTCACAAATTGTTTGACAAGGTGCATTTTATGTTTAGGAGTTTTCTTTTGAATCATAAATTTAAGCTTGAACCAGAACTCATGTGTTTGTGTACCTCACCACATGCTCAAAGAGACTTCTATCAATATACTTATGAATAATGATCATAACTTTTCAATTCAGAAGCTCTCATTCTTTATCAACATTCTTCATTAGCTTCATGTTAAATGATCTTCAATAATGGATTTTCAACGTAGCAATAATCAATCAACATGAACATATTTTCATTGTGTGAAATGACTCATTTCATGTAAATGCCATAAACATGCTCTCTAGTACCAAGAGAGTTTTGATACCACTATGGGAAAATGGGAAACAAAAGTTTCTCACTATTTATATAGCTTAAAACAAACTTATAATATAATGAGGACGATAATAATAATAACAACAACCCTGATGATAATTTTAAGAGAATAAATAACATTTTTTTAATGTGAAAAACTTACTTAATGAGATAAAAATAAATCATGAAACCAATAACTAAATGTAAAAGTAGAATCATAAAATGATATCTTTAAATAGTACAATTTGATACAGATTTATCTTTCATTATTAGTTTTTTTACTCATAAGATTATTTATTAATTTATGAATGTCTAATATACGTTAAAAATATATATTTTAAGATAAAATATATTTATTGCATCTTACTTCAATTATCCTTAAACTAATTTATTAGAAAAATAGAAATTTATTTGAATATCTTATTGTTATTTAATTGGAAGTTGAGAGAATTTGGTTTTGGTGATATAAGGAATGGATGGCTTGGTTGACGGCTAAATATTATGTGAGCAGTTTGGGATAACAACAAAATGAATGATAGGAATTGATAGAGTAAGTAAGACTCTACAATCAGTTGTAGGAAAAACAAAAACAAAACTCTTAAAATATGATAAAGATGAAAAAGAAAATTATAACACAAATTAAATCAGAATTATTATCATTTTGTCCATCATTTCATACCAGAACGAAATTATTCTATTTTAGCTTCTTTCACATTTGAAAAGCTTAAATAGGTTAATGTGGACTAAATCGTATACAAGTTGCGGGCTAATAAATCTGATTTCTTCCATATCATTTGAGACCTCGAAAACAAGTCTATTAACTGACAACGTGAATTTAAAAAAAAATGAAAAAAAAAATTCTACTATTTTAATCCTAAATTTGACCATTTGATATAAACCACGATTTAGTATAATTTAACAATTATAAGAAAAAATTAAATATTAATGATTCAAACATATAAAATAATAATATATTAAAATGAATTACGAAATAAAATTTGGATTTGTATTTCTAAATATATGATATTAAAGAAATAATGAATAAAAAATTTAATAATATTCAACATATAAATAATAAAAATTAAATAAAAATGTAAGGTAGGTCTGTATGGACTCACGGACTTAAATGTCCAGCTCTTTTCACATTTTTTCACGGCGATTTTCAGGTCGGCCGAGACCGATACGACGTGTCTTGTATTATAAATTGTATCGATTCATAGATTTATAAATTAGTCTATTATATAAAATAACATTTATATTTTAAAAATATTATAACAAAATCTTAAAAAATATATTTACTTAAAAGCATGTCAAAATGATTCGACCCATATTTCCTACATAAAACCGATTTAAAAGTTACTATCCAAGAAATATAAACTATTTACCACCTCTAAACATGATTAATATATCAATTTATGCCTAATGTTTAGAGTTTAGACATCATAAAGTTCACTCTAAAATGTCAAAATCATAAAAACTAGGCAAAAGATTATTGGTCGATTTATATTTAAAATAAATAATTTAAACTCTCAAAATACACCATAAAATGTCTAAATCCAATTTAAACACGGAACACAACAGGACCATGTCTTCGCAAGTAGGTAAAGCTCACTTTTAAGCTTTAGAAATTATGAAGCTTAAAATTTCCAACGCTTATCCTCATTTTCTTTGGACACACACACACACACATATATATACCATTTATATTTTAAATCAGAAAAGTAAAATAATAAATTAGAAAAAAATTAAAAATATATATATATATATATATATATAATTATATTATGCTTTAAGTTTGTTATTTAATTATTATCACCACTATTTAAAGCATTTGACTAGTAAAATGATTAAACGTCTTTTGTAGCATTAAGGGGTGCTAACAAAAGTGTCAATATTGATTAGTCGATGGTTGCAACGACGTGAACAGAAGGTGGTAGCAGAAAGATATTTAAAACATACATGTTATGGAGGTTAAATAAGAGGTCCCTCTGAATGCTTCCATTAGTTGGAAAATTAATCACTGAGAAACAAAAGAGGATGGGCACACCGAAGATAATAACTAGAGGAAAAAGACAACACACGACCTAGCTAGCTACTAGAACCAACAAATTACATATTGCATCCTCAACATATCTATGCACAACACATGAAACCAGAACATTAAAAGACACAACCACCAGCCTTCCATCTTCATCCTTCAAACCATCAACAACACCAAATTGGATACAAACACTAAGGGTAAAATTCCACATACCACTTCTGTCACCACCCACTTCTTTCCCCACCCTCCATATTTCTTGTTCGCACCACTTGATGGTGTTCCCGTTGCAGAACCTGCAGAGAATTTTCAATCCCCCACATCGTTAAAATCAATCAAAATTATATTTTTTCAATGATTCCATGATTTTGATCCCCGTTTTATGTAATCGGATTCTAAAACTCCACACCCCAATTAATGCAATCAGTTTACTGTGAGGGTATCTCTAGTCTACATGGATCGCTAACACAGCAACAGCAAAAGCTAAGTTTTTTTATGAGTATTTTCTATTGTAATTGTGGTTGTGTTGACTGATTTTGTCTGTATATAAAGAATGCAGAAAACTGTATTCACAACAGCAACTACAGAAGAATGGGATCAAAACTGGATTATGCATAATAAAAGTGAATGAAATAGTATATATTTACCAGCAGGGCCCGAAGAAGGGCTAGTTTTGTTGGTCTGGGCTTTGTCAAAGCCTTCAAACACCTTAGCGTCGGGGGAGTTAGGTTGCAAATGCAAAAGATCTGAAACAAGAAATAAAGTTTCAAAATTTGGCAGGGGCACGTAAGAAATGAAGGGTGATTCATAGATTACAATACGTATGCACAAAAAAAAAAAGCGTAAAAACTGACCGACACACTGAGTTATGTTAGTGGGTGTTTTGCAAACTTCTGGGAGTTTAAGAGCGAGGGTAACGTTGATCTTGAGGCCAAGACTTGGGTCATCACGATCCTTGATGAGGACGCAGAGGCACCTCTTGCTCTTGTCGATAACTTGTTTAAGACCAGAGCAACAATCCATGGTGGGGGCTGAGGCTTCGCCACTGGCGTAGGTGAGACAACCAACGAGACCAACGAGTTTGTCCGTACAATCTGCTCTGTCTTGGTTAATATCGGAGGTTGCAAAACCGACCAAAAGGAGCAACAGGATTGAGGAGAGTATTAGATTGGTTGAAGCCATGATTTTTTTTCTTGGAGATGCAAAAAGAAAGAAAGAAAAAACCAAAAAGGACACAGAAAAATGGGTTTGTGGTTCTCCCGTTCTTTCTAATGCTGGTGAGCTTGCTCACTGCTCTGCTCTGCTTGCTTCACTGTTGCAACTTTATCGCACCTTCGTATTACATAGCTTTGCACCCATTTACTAAAATTGAATAGCTATGCCATGTTTTAATTCAGGTAATAAATGCCAACAGATACTTCTTGCGTTTAAAAATAACCCAGTAGTTTTTTTAGGTTAAGTAGGGTACATGAATGGTTGAGGAAAAAATATATATATTTTTTTAGTATTTTATTTGTGTTTTTTTTTTTAAAGTTTTGAGTATTTAAAGTGTTTTGTATTCTTATATAAATAATTACCAATTGTTTTTGTTGTTAATAAAATCATCTTATTGTTATTTTTGCCTTTTATTTTTAACTCATGGATTCGTCTTTTTTTTTAATTTAATTTGTTTTTTCAACTTGTTGATCATTTTACTACTTTTTTTTTCTTGAAAGACTAGTTAATTGATGAATTTGGTGATCATTTTACTATTTTTTCTTCCACGACTTGTTAATTCATGAATTTGGAGATATTAGAATAAAAATATACGTAAAGATATAGAAATAAAATTTGCTTATTTTAATATTAAATGTTTTAATATAAATAATTTTATTATTTTAAAACACATAATTTTTCTAGAAATATTTTTTTAAAGTTTTTTAACTTTTCTTTCTCTAAGAGTTTTTTCTCTTTATTTGTCTGATCGAAGAACCAATATCATAACATTGATTTTTGTGACGAATTCTTCAATTTAAACCAATCAATTTCTTCATTTGTGGAAGTTGAGTTTCAGTCTTTTTTCTTGGTATTTTTTGTTATTTGTTGCACACGAGCCTTTTTCTACTTGCATGCATTTTTTAAGTCTTCTATATGAGTCTTTGTTGATCATTGATTATACTGGTGTGCCCTAATCGTATTTGTGTTGTTCGTAAGGGATTTGGGATTCCGTGGAGCAATTTCATCGGTCTTTCAAGTAAGGAAAGCTAATTGCATTGTTTTTAAGTAATAAATACCTTAAAATGTCTAATTTTATGATTGTATGGTGAATTTGAATGATTGATCTGTGTATGGGTGTGATGTGTTGAATTATGGTTAGGTTCTTAAATTGCATGAATTGATTGTACGATGAAATTTAGGAATGTTGTCTTATTGGTGACATATGAGATTATTCGAGTTAACGAAAGTTGTGTAATTCGAATTTAGTATGTTTTGACATATATGTTTGTTATTGGATTGAATTTATAAGGTTGAAATGACATAAATATGGAGAATTGTGTTCTGCAGATATATGCAAACTCGTTGGGCAAAGCCAAAGTCAGAGACTTGGTGGTTGTTGAACGAGAATATACTTGTTGGGTGAAGTCAAAGTCAGTTACTCATTTGGTGGTTGTCGAGTATATACTTGCTAGGCGTTAAGAGAGTTTGATACTATTTATATATACTTTTCTAGTATGTTTAATGTAGGACTATGTGATGTTAAAATGATAGTTGGTTTATCTGAGAACGGTTAGTAAATTTATGAATAAATATGCATGCGAATAATGATGTGTGAAATTATGATGACGATGAGTTTATCAATGGATATGAGCATTATATGTGTTTGACATAATTTTATGGTGGCGTTTCTTTATGTACGCATTGATGCGGGAGTCTAAATGTTAGAGGTTATCTTGTCGCTCTAATAACCACTCAAGCTTAGGTAGGGTAGAATGTGGTATGTGGTGAGAGGTGTAGGAGGTCCTAATCTAACGAGCTTTTACCTTGATAAAAAATGATAATGAACTAGCTTTATGTGGTAAGATGAAACTCATTAGCTGAAGAGTAGTAGAAGTCACCATAAGTGCAAGACGCCCCAAAATTTCACATCAATGTTTGTATTCAAATAATTAAGTCTAATATGAATATTTAGATGTGATATGATTCTTTTTCTGAACGAGTGATGTATGATAATATCTCTATATTTGTTTTATGAAAACTTTTTTGCACATTAATTTACATTGTTATTTCTTTTAATTTTTCTTGTGTTTTTGTTTGTTTTTATTTTATAATCACTTATTAGTGTGGACATGTGAGGGATAGGTGTTGAAACATTTATGGTAAAAAACAATGCGTTATACTTTTTTTTATCATTTAATGGTTTTCTTTAATTATTTTAGATATATTTTATTATTACGATTTTTAAAAATAATTATATTAATATTATATATATTCCAAGATAATATGTTTTTTTATCAGTTTTATAATATCTTATTTTATTTTATCAATAGTAAAATATTACAATACACAAGTTAAAGACAAGAAAGCAAAACTAACAACTAACTTTGATAAAGAAATCAAACCATACAGTACTTGGACAAAAACAATAAATATTTCAACTAATCATTACAAATTTTTTAATAAAAACTCAATTAAAAGAATATAAATTTATAAAATATTAAAAAATTAGTTAAATTTATTAAAATTATTAAAATCTAAAATTTAAATATAAATTTAAATTTCACATTTATTAAGTAGAGATGAGAAAGTTAAATACATGCAAGAAACAAATTCCAAAAATTGATTCAAAATTTTGAATTAAAGTGAAGTAAATTTCTTATTTATATATATATATATATATTATTAACTCTATCTAATAATTCCATCATTGGAAAAATTAAACCAATCGGTATTTTTGTTTTCTTATAATTAGAAGTATAATTTGGGTACAACGTATTAGCTATTTAAACTGAAATTCTGTCTAATGCCTTTTTAAACATTTGTTTTTTTTTTGGGATTGTAGGAATTAAATCTAAAGTATTTTATTAACAAATTGAGACATGGGGAAAATACTTTGACACTTCATGAATTTTACATAAAAGCTGATCAATTCTATCAAAATCAATAAATAATAAGAAAGGTTATTGTACCTTTAAAATCTAGACATTAAAAGGGTTGGCAATTAATATTAGATAATGAAACAGGATTTCAGCATTAAAGACGAACAAGAATAATGAAACAATAAATAAATTTAAACTCAATTGGTGCAGTGAACGTCTAGAGAACATCCGTCTTCTTTCCTTGTTGATCACAATCATCACTGAAAGATGTTCTTGACAAAAGGATATTTATTATGATTATAATATCAGATTAATAACTATAATTTTATTAATTTTCTTTTCTACCTATAACTTTTAAACTCTGTGTGTACAATAAAAAATTATCCGAATTTAAAATACAGAATGTTTAATTTGAGTGGGTATATTTCAAAAATGAAGTCGGTATTAATTAAAGTATGCTACAGTACAGCTACGGCATACAGATTCACTGCTGTAATACCTGTTATAATAAATGGTTGTCAACTGTAAATTACTTTACTCGCCAATATCCAGCATGTGCAGCTTTAATTGTAATTTTATACTATATATATATATATATATTACTTAATTTTTAATCATGTCTAATTGTATTAAATTTTTATTTAAATATTTATAATTTGGCTTGTTATTTTGCAATTTATATAAATATTAACTCTATGATTGCATATATGTGAAGTTATTTCTTAAATGGCATGAGTTGTTATACTAGTCACCAAATCTTAGAATTTTAGAATTTGTTTAAAAAATGTCTAATGATGACTTAGGTGACTATATGTTGCTTAAATAATGAGAGTTTCTCATAAGAGAAAATTGATGTTATGTTTGTTTTGTTTTAATCCTTGACTTGGGCTTGAGTGTCTAAACTTTCTTTTGTGTCATCATTATATATAGTAACAATGAGACCTTTGTGTCAGTTACTTTGGTAATAGAGATATAAAATTCAATTGTTTTTTTGAATTTGATTCCTTTAATAGGTTTGAAAAGCCCTTTAAGATGGAATTTACATTAATCACAAGATAGGTGGTGACATTAAAGCATAAGTACTGTTTAATAAATATATGATCCATTCAGTTGGGTGTTAAGTTGAGCGGTGGATTACGCAAATGACTCAGAGAGATATGTATCATTCATTCATAATAAAAATGGTACCTTATGTCCACCACTGTCCCAGTTTCATTTAAGTAATTTCTTTCACTTAAATACAACAAATAAACAATTATTATATTTAATGAAGGTAGATATAAATAAATTAATTTCAATTACTTTACTTTTATTTAATATTACTGCTGTATCCGCATTTTTTTATTATACTTTCTTATAATTTTTATAAAAATAATAAATATAGAGAGAGAACTTTTATTTTGTGTGTAAAAAAGTAAAAAAGTAAAATAATTAAATATATTATTTATTGTATATTTTTATTAAAGCTATGTTGAAATTAAAAAGTAATTATATGAAATAAAGCATTTTAAACACTTGTAGTTTAATTATGTATTTATTTAAAATGTAAGCAGTTAATTATTATTTTTCTAATATATGGAGAAGTTTCTTCTCTTATGTACTTTTTGTTGCTTAGTTTAATATTTTTTATTTGGTGTCTTTCATAGTTTTATATAGGAATTTCACAATATCAAAAGAAAAATTGTTATATATTATTTTTAAATTGTTCTATTAATTTTATATAATTTCATTCTTTTATATATATATATACATAGAGAGAATAAATATAATATATAAAATTTTAGAAAATGGTATGTTAAAAATGGTAATAGTTTAAAAATAGTGAGACTCAATTATTTTAGTGTTAAATAGTTTATTTATAAATAGTTTTATTATAATCGAGTTTCATTATTTTAAAACGCATCATCTCTCTAGAAACCACTTTTTTAGAGTTATCTACCTTCTCTTTGAGAGTTCTAACTTTTGAGTCATCTCTTTGACGATCAGGAGGTACCTAATTGACTATAACAACGAGGTCTACGTTTCTACCCGATCAGTTTCTTCAATAGAGCAAATAAGTTTAAGCTCATTTTTCTCTTTTCATTCTTAATTGAGATCATGCTTAATTATCTCTTGTTGCATGTGAGTTGTAATGTCCTTTCTTAGTTTCTTGTTGATCAGAGGTCCTAAAGACTCTCTCTGATCTTTGTTTAGTGTTTTGTAGGCGTTTCTAGAGTTTCTTGAAATCTAAGCAAGGGTTTGGTGTTTATAGAGCTCCATTACTTCGGTGTAAGGTAAGGGAAGCTAGATGTTTTATCATTAACTATAATTGTCTTGCAAGTTTAGTGGTTGTTTGCTTATTAACTTGATTGAGTATTAATTTGAGTAATTATGTTATTCTAGTTCAACTATATGTTTATGATATTATATTGTATGATCTATGTTTGATATAATGAAATTGGATGTCTTTGTTGTCTTGAATGATGTAATATGAATTTTTTTTATGTTGGAAATTTAATTCAAAGTGTTTGAAGGGAAGATGGATCAAATACTTGGGTGATGAAGTTAAAAAGATAGGTTTTGATAGGTGAGTTTGAGGAATAGTTGTCAGGGTGAAGAAGCAATTGTTTTAGGGCTGTTATTTGGTCATTTGTAACTTGTTTGGGATGAGAATTAGTTGATATGTGTGTTAGAATGGAGTTATAATTATTTTGGAGTATTTATAAAGTTGTTTAAGTGTATTTTTGGGAGTTTGAACTAGTGAGATTTTGAATTTTAAGTCTTGTGTCAAAATGGTCATTTTAGACAGTATTGGTAAGTCATTTATGACTTGTTAGAGTCTTTACGTTAATAAAAAAATGAGCTAGAACTTGTAGAATGAAATTTTAGTCTCTAAAGTGAGGTTTAGGTTAATTTAGATTGAAATATTGTGGTAAAATAGTTTAAATACATTTGTTTAAGTCCATTTGAGTTTAGAATACAATTTATGAGTGTTAGAAGTTGAGAAAGATACATAGAATAGGTCATGAGTGGTTGAAGGGTGCAAATTATGTAGTTTTAGTGTTGCATAATTATGCAGTCTAGCTGAAGGAGTGTATTCTAGCTGAGCGAATGTAGTCACTGAGCAAGCAGAATCCATTGTTTATGTATTCACTGAGCGAGTCATGGTGGCTGAGCGAAAATATTAGATTCTCAACTAAGTTTTTATATATTTTCTTAAAGTGTGTTCAATGTATGTGAGTGTTTGAATGACTGATTAATAATACTTATGGTTAAGTATGAATTGATTTATAATATGAATTGGAAACAAGATTATGTATATGATTATGAGAGGGATATGATGATGATGAATATGTGGTTGATTGTGTGAATGGTATTGATGGACGTATTTCCATGATTTTCGTGGAGGGATTTCATGTTAGTGCCATGTATTGTTGTTGTATGAATGTATGGAGTTTTGAACTGGTGGTCTATTTCGACACTCTAATGATCATCAATTCTCAAGTAGAGAGGGGTGATACATGTGGTGAGAGTAGCGAGAGGTCCTTATCTCTAGACACCGGTCAGGACCATAGGCAACTGAAATGGATTAGCCTTGTATGGTATCTTGGTGTCAGCCAACTATATTATCATTACAAGTGCCTAAGCTACCAATAGTTCGACATTCATACTGTATCCGGATGGTCAAGTCTAAGTTTGTGACATGTTTAGGATGCATGTTTATCTTGTGTGTGTAATATAATGTATGATGTAATTTTCTTTGATTAAGATGAATTGTTTATCCACTAGCTTACCCTTGTTTTTGTGTTGTTTGTCTTTGGGTATGTTTTCTCTTTTGCAATGATAATCTAAATGATGTGAGCTTAGGATGACATCTTTTAGGAAATTCAGAGTTTAGTTGAGAGAAAAGCAACATGATAAATAGTCTTTGGTCCATTTAGGATAAGATCTCTTGTTCTAGTAACCTCAAGTTTTTTTGTAAGTTCCTATCTAAGTACACCTTATTTTAGTAGTTTTATACTACTAAATTGGGATGTTACATAATATTTTGGTTAAACCATTTCCGCAGTCCCTATTTATGTTGGGTTTTTCCAAATAGACCCCTTTCTTAATTTTTTTCCTCAATTGGGTCCTTAAAAGTGAAAATTTGACTCAATTGACTCCGGTCATTAAATTGAGTTAACAGGGTAAAGTTTTTTATGACCTGACAGCTTGACATGGTAAAATTTTAATATGTGGCATTAGCACAGGTTGTTACGTGGAGTTTCAGGCATGACGTTGCTACTGATCAATGATTCTTGTGTGTTCTCGATCTGGTTCCTTGCAGATGGTGATGGACATGGCTTCGTGACGCGATTTGGAGGTTCAAATGGGGTTCGCGAAAAAGGGTTCATGATTCGTGGCAACGCTCGCGAGTTGAGGTTTTTGGTTTTCGGGTTTTGTTGTGTGTAGGTTTCATGGCGACGAATGGAAGCAGTTCTTGAGGAAGATGATTCGAATGTCCGCGAATTGTTGTGGCTGTTGACGACAATGATTTGCGATGAAGAAGTTGCTATTAGAGGTTTGGTGCGTTTTGCGATTCTTGTGAGAGAACATAATTTGCTCGCGATTTAGCCTCGTCTCTCTGGTTCGCGATTAGGGTTTTAAAATTTTAGAGGACGAGATGTTGATGGCAGCCTAAAGGAGATTTTGTGGCGGCCTTAGCACAAACGCAATTTAGGGTTCATTTGCGTCTGATTTGGAGTTTTTTTATTCTGCAGGTTTTTCACGAAGATGATGATTTGTGGTTGCAGTAGCGACAACATGGTGTTTGGTGGCGTCATGAAGGTTGTGCGGTGGCAATGGAGCATTTACGGCTGACAGCACATTCGCGGCTGACGACGAGGTGGATGAGGAATGGCGGTGAAATTCCACATAACAACCCACGTATTAAACATTTACCGCATCAAGCTGTCACGTCATCTAAAACATAACCCTGTTAACCCAATTTAACGGTAGGAAGCTAATTGAGTCAATTTTTCACTTTTAAGGACTTAATTGGGAAAAAAATTGAGAAAGGGATCTATGTAGGAAACCCAACATAAATATAGAGTACAAAAGTGGTTTAACCTAATATTTTTAGACAATTTCAATAAAATATTCTGATTTTTATAATAAGTATATTATGTAGAAAATAGAAATTTTACTTTTTTATTTTATAAAATATAAAATGTTATAAATTTAACTAAAAATTTTAATGAGTGTGAAATTATGTAATTTTTCTTATATTTAAGTCTACGTAAATTAGGAAAATTTGCGATGTTTTTTAATTGTAAACTTTAAAAGTCATTTTTCAGTTAAGTTCAATTTTTATATTTAAAAACAGTTTTTATTTTAAATAAATTAGTTTAGAAATGTATATAGTATCTATATAAAATTCACAGCGATAGTAGTAATATTGTAATAATAATTGTACGGTATACGTTCAAGACCGGACGGTTAACACTAAGTACCATTCGGTCCATGTGCTATATCAATTTTGGGCCATAATTGGATTGATGTTTAAGTTATTACTGTTTAAATCATTATTGGACCAAAAGTCCAGCGGACGGTTAAAATAATCAAAGATATCTAATTAGAGATATTGATAAAGTTGTTTATGAGTAACTAATTGAATCTCTAGGTAAGCTTGTTTTTATTTGGTCTATGAAACACTTATAAATACAATGACAGGGCCAAAAGTCAGGTACGTTCAACTCACACTCTACGAGACTCAAATACTCAATTGTGATAAACAGTTCATTAAATCACTCCTAACTTGAGCATCGGAGTGCCTTTTGTAGGTACTTCCCCCCACTGATCAAGTATACAACCGAGCGGAGCAGGCGACAATCGAGCGAAGTAGGTGACAACCGAGTAGTCCAGACTGACAGTGAGCGGTTCAGACGATCCAAGCGTTCAGAAATAAGATGGATAGGTCGGAAAGGTTAGTCTCTCGGTCCTGAACTAATCCCTACTGAAACATTTTGGCGCCCACCGTGTGAACAGTTTTAAAGTTCCTTAATTTCCTTCTGCAGGCTGAAGACGAGGATCCTTCTCCTGTAAAGCTTCCAGATATAGTATTGATATGTTCACGAACCGAGCGGTCATGTTCATGACTCCGACTGCAGCTACGATAGTGCCTCTGATACGACCGTTCGAGGCTTCTGCACCGGGATTTTTCTCTGAGGGGCTTCTTGTTCGGTCTCTCTCTCTTTCTACATACTTTTGGAGGAGGCCCGCTCGGACGAGTCTCTCTATTTCATCCTTCAATCGATTGCATCCTTCAATCAACGTTTTTGGGCATATGTTTTTTTTGGACTGTAAGAAGTTCGGTATTAAGGGCTTCCTCGATAACTTTTGTCCTAGGTGCACTAAGGGTGGTATAATGATCATACCTGAGCGTCCGTTTGGAATCCCTCTAAGGAGGACCTCCATTTTTTTCGTTATTGTTGAACAATCGTTTTCCTTCTTTTTTGTTCCCGTTCGCAAAAGCTTCTTGTTGTTGCTTTTTCCTCGAGCATCTTATATCTTCAATACGAATAAACTCAGCCACCCTCTCCTAGAGCTCGTCCATAGTTTTAGAGGGTCTCGCATACAAATTTTCTGAGAAGTATCCCGCTCTCAGACACAAAGGTAAATTTCTAATGATGAAAGTATGGTTAATGTCTTTGACCCGTCGAGCGGTTTCGTTATACCTTTTCATAAAGGCTCTCAGAGATTCATCCTTCTCCTGCTTGGTATTTACTAGTTTTGCAGGTGTTAGCTCTTGTATTCGATTGAATGCATATTGTCTCTCAAAAAGGGATTGCATAGTGGCAAAACAATCCACTGTATTTGGAGGAAGGGTGTTATACCATGACAATGTCTCTCCCTTAAGAGATAATGAAAAGGCTCTGCACATAACTGGATCACTACTCGTGTAAAATGCCATTGCATTGACAAATGTCCTGATATGATCATTCGGGTCTGTTGAACCATCATACTTATCCACTGCGGGAGGATTTCTTTCCGGCATAGGAGTTTGCATGATTGCTGCTGTGAATGTCAATAGACTGGAAAGTCTTACGGTTTGCAGAGGTGTCGGTTCTCGGCCGTTCCGATTTCCATTTGGGTTACCGTTTGGATTTCCGTTCGTGTTACCGTTCGGATTGTCGTTCGTGTAGCCGTTCAGATTGTCGTTCAGGTTTCCGTTCGTGTAGCCGTTCGGATTATCGCTCGGGTTGGTATGGTGGGATTGCTCTTGGTTGTGGCGAGTTTCATTATTGTTTTCGCCATTGTGGCCCCGTTGGGCCGATGACGCTGAGTGCGGTTCGGACTGTTCTTGTTGAGTTCGTTTGAATCTCAGTATCACAATCTCCTCTTCGTGTTTTCGCTGCATCTCCTACTGAGCCCGGGTTTGTGCTGCTTGCAAGGCTCGTGTCTGTGTTTGCATTTGGGCTTGCAATTGTGTTATCAGATCTCTGGTGGTCTGCTACTCCTCCATGTTTCTCGTTGTCACTATTGGGTTTCTTCAGCTGCTCTCGGCCCCACGGTGGGCGCCAAAATGTTTCGGTAGGGATTAGATCAGGACCGAGAGACTAACCTTTCCGACCTGTCCTCCTTACTTCTGAACGCTTGGATCGTTTGAACCGCTCGCTATCAGTCTGGACCGCTCGGTTGTCACTTGCTCCGCTCGGTTGTCACCTGCTCCACTCGGTTCTATTCTTGACCAATGGAGAGAGATACCTGCAAAAGACACTCTAACGGTCAAGTTAGGAGCGATTTAATGAATTGTTTATCACAGTTGAATATTTGAGTATTGTAGAATTATAAGGAAAACTTTTCTAGAGTAGTTAAAATGTTAAACGAAACTATAGGAGGAGTATTAGGACATATATGAGAATGGAGACAAGACACATAAGTACAAATTTATCTATGTCTTTATACTCAATTAAAAAAAATTGGATATTATTCATGCACATACTTACTCATTCAATACGTGAATTTTTTTATTAAAATTGGAAGGAGTTCAAATAATACTCACAAAAATGAATTTATTTTTCATCCCTAATTTCACATGTCTAGAAATATTTTAATGGAATATTCTTTTAAAATATTTTAAGAATATGTTTTAGAAAATTTTCTAAAAGTTCTATTTTTTTCCAAATGTTCTAAAATGAGAAAGAGTTTTATAGCATTCTACAAAAATAATTTATTCTTGTCTATTTTGGCGTAGGCTTTTATCAAGTTCCTCTTCTATCTCATTAACTTTAGACCTTACCTCCTATACGTCTTTCCTTAAAAGTTTTAATTATAGAGGTGACTCAAAATAAGCATAACAGATTTATAATATGAATAGACATTTTGCTGATTTTTCGTGTCGAGATGAAGCTTCCTACTCGTATGAAAATAAAATTTAAAATTTAATCTTTTGAAAAAAACTTTAATTTTATATGTTTCAATAAAAAATATAAATATATAGAATTAGATTTTAAATAATTTTCAACTATTAATATTTTTTATAATAATTTAATTTTAATTACTTAATATTTTAATATTTAAATCACTAATAATAAAGTACAGTAGAAACAGGACTGCAGGGGTTTTGGCAGTTGTATCAAAAACTGCTGTAGAGTACACATGGGTGAAGTAATAATGAACGCTGAAACTAAAAGGCGTTTTAGTAAGAAGTTTTATTATAGTATGACTCCTATTACATTATAGTGAAGAGTTTTTCATGGATATTCTGAATCTTGTTTGTAGGATCTTGTTGAAGGATCCAAAGCTTCTAAATGCAGAAAACTTGCCATAAAAATCCATCACCATGGCCTCATCAGAACCTCATAATCCTACTGCTTAGTATGTTATAACCTTCCATTGTATACAAGATTTGGTGTATAAAACCTTGGGCACTCTTAAATGATACGCTTATATATATTGTTTTGTACTGATTAGAAGTATATAAATCAATTTTAAAGTTACCAATGTATTTTATTCTTCTACATAGCATAAAAATATGAAAGAATGAGATATTCGTTATACTAATTTCGAATCAAATAATATATTTTAGTCTTTTGCATGATTTACCAAAGGTGTGAAATATTGTTAAGATTTTTTTAAGGGGATAATGTATTTAAACTTCAATTATAATTCACAATGAATTAAAATAGTTAATAGAATATTATCCGCTATTTTCCTTAGGCATGCTTAAAAAATCTTTTTCATTTAGGAGATAAAAATAAGAAAAAAAACTAAAATTAACTTCTTTTATCTTAAAATTAATTTATACATAATTAATTTATAACAAAACTCTTTTTAATTAAGATATAAGTTAATTTTAACATTTTTGAAAAAAAAAACTAATTTTCTCTCTACATCCTGTTCTTCTAAACATAAAAGTTAACAACTTTCAATGCAATTTCCTCAAACATGTTTTCGAAATAAAAATCAAAATTCCAAAATGATTTTTCCAAAAAAGTTCAGTCATTTCTAACATATGAACCAAAGAAGAATAACTTTCAAGAGACTCAATGGAACTTTTAAAACAAGAACCAAAACAAAACTATAAGATGGAGCGAGAAAGTGATGACAAGAAAAAATTTAAGTTACTTCGTAAAATCTTAAAATAGCTCATGATATAACAATTCAAATGCTTAATATCATATAGATTTAAAAAGGGAAATATAAAACGGAAATAAGAGGATTCTTCAAGTTAACACTCAAGAAAGCAAAATAAATTTAAAATACGACCTGAACCAGAAAAAGAAAGGAGTATCAAAACAGGAAATTCAAAACTGATCACAAACAAACTAGAAATAAACTATAAATCATCAAATTGTACATCTAAAAAAATGTAAGGTTCTTCATTTATAACAATCATCAAGCTATAACAAAATGATCGTTTAAGTTTTGCATACTCCTCTAAAACCATGATGCATAAAACACTTGACACTAAAATTTCATGGAGTCTCGGTCTCAAGAGCATCTGTATTATCTATCAAAGTAAAGGGTCATCTGAATTATGCAGAACGCTACAAGACTGCAATGGCATGATAATCTTCCACCTGGTGGGTGGTGGGTATGATTACACAACAAATCCTCTGCATCATAACTCGAGCATTACCCGATGCTTCCAGTCCATCATATCTTTGGACAACTTGAGAATGAGAAATGATAGGGATTTTGTATAACTCCAAAAATTAGACTGTATCAAAGTATAAATACACATACACAAATCAGATCACTTAATAATTACACTCTAAAAAGCAATATAATATGATTCAAAATCAACAAAGAAGAATTTTAATGAATACAAAGTCTTGTAGCCAGACTTTCATATAAGTGGTGGTAGAATTTTCCACAAAACACGTATTAGTCATATCTCAGACAACTCAGTATATTTAGACTTCATCAATTGTAACTAAAATAATAAAAATAACTGGAGAGAACACACTTGCCATAGCTTCTTCGAACAACCCCTTGACTAGATCAAACAACAATGTAGTTCAGTAAAACAATAAAAGAAAGATGGAAATGGTATTAGTTATCCTTAACACTCTGTCAGTGGTGTTTCAGAGTAAGCTTGGAGCATAAGAAACTAAAATTTATTATAAATTAATTTACTAACCATAACTTCTTAGTATCTCAGCAAATTACATTTACAATCAATCACGTTGAATAAATGACAGATATAGATGTGGAATGTTTTTTCTTACTACTCCGCACGCACCACTAGCATACAGTTACCGTACTTCTATGACAAATAAGTTTGCACGCAACTGGTTTAGTTACAAATTACAACCTCCAAGCAATTTTGACTAAAGAAACAGGTTACAATAAATTATCGTGTGAGCAATGAAAACAGTTCACGATACAAATCAAACACGCCATAGAAAATGCTTATGATATGATAGGAAAGGAATAGGGACATCAAAAGTATCATAATATGCAGTTTAAAAGCTTTTAGTTGGCCCTGAATAACATAAGGTAATATTTTAAGGATTAAAACAAATATATGCAATAAAGCAAACCTACCATTATTGAAATGTTGGAATTTATATATAAAACCCAAATTCAAGTATTTTAGATCAGCATACACTTCTTTTTCACCGAATAAAAAATGTACAACTAAACATACATGTTTAGTCTGCTGCAGATATAGGATTTCATTTCACTGTACCAAACATTTTGTAACTCATCAAATGTATACGAAAAGCAATATATGAAGTTGTAGGTCTCATCAACAGATAATTTGTACCTCCGTAATGCAAAGACACTGAAACTAGAGCACAGGGACAAAATTCACTCAACTCTCTAGATAAATAAAAATATAGTAGGCAGTTGAGCAAGTCTATTTGATTTGTTGAGAACACAGTTGCAATTTGATATTTATAATAACATAGTATACAACACTGATACAAATTAATATAGAGATCTCACTCTTCCCAAGAAATAGCATTCTACCTGGTTCAAGAAAAGCTGCTCCATAACTAAAACCCTACACAAGTTAGATCCTCAGCCAGTGCAGATCATGCAATAGCAGACCTCAAACCGTATCTAAGAATAGATACAAAATTCCATTAAGCAGCTTGAAACGTAATAGATATGTCTCTGTGACACAAAACCGCCAATGCAATAGGAACTAAACTTATGAAAACCATGCCCTATGTAAGCATACTTACAAATAAAACAAGTTAAACAAACTAGTAAAGTCGACAAGGAAACTAACATTTTGGCCTATCTCTCAAGTGCCATTTTATCCTTGGCATTTTGTCGTTGCCTCTCTGCGATGTACTCGAGGAGTCTCTCAGCTGTTTGAGTCATCGAATCAAACATTTCTTCTGTTTCATCTATTATCTGTTTGGGGAAGTGAATTTCCAAGAAGTCAAGCCACTCACCAAGTGTCATCTTATTCAAATCAGGCCAATTCCTATCATCTTCATTCGAATTCCCCTTTTCTTTCCCATCACAAGCCTCTTTCCCACCATTCCCATCTTCACCTTCTTCATCCAATTCCCTCTCTCCAGCAACAACCATCTTTGTCTTCTTCTCAACATTCCCAGTTTTCGCAGTCACTCCACGCGTGTTCTTCGAATTCCGTGTCCCGCGCGCTTTCTTCGGTTCCTCCACCACCGGATCATCCAAATTATCATCACCGGAAACAGAAACCAGAACCAAACTCGGATTCCGCGTACTCTTCTGCTCCTCCACCTTCTCCGCAAGAATCAAAATATCAACACTCGATTCCTTATCCAATTCCCTCTTTCCAGCAACAGCCATCTTCGTCTTCTTCTCAACATTCTCAATTTTCGCAGTCACTCCACGCGTGTTCTTCGAATTCCGTGTCCGACGCGCTTGCTTCGGTTCCTCCACCACCGGATTATCCAAATCATCATCACTGGAAACAGAAACCACAACCAATCTCGGATTCCGCGTATCCTTCTGTTCCTCCACCTTCTCCGCAAGAATCAAATTATCAACACTCAATTCTTTAAGCACACTCCGTCCTCTGTTCGACTTCCGCGTAACCCTCGCGGGAGGATCCACGCACTCAGATTCCACGTCCACTACACTCGCCTCGTTTTCATCAACGCTCTGAACCTGACTCTTATCCCCATCCTTCACTCCCCAACCTTTTTTGCGGCCGCGTTTCTTAACCGGCTGAGAAGCAGCCGGAACCGGAGCCGGAGCTGGAGCTGGAGCCGGATCGGTTCGACCGCGGCGCGTGGGGTTCCGTCTGGGGGGTAGAGCGTGTTGTTGTTGTTGGGAAGGGAGAAAGATGACGTGGATGGAGGTGAATTCTCCGATCTTGATGGTGGAGTCGTGGTGGAGAGCGAAGGGAGTGTTCGGGGGAATATGTGAAGTGTCCAAAACGGTGCCGTTTGAGGAGTCTAGGTCGCGGAGCATCCATTTGCCGGATTCGTTGAGAATGGAGAGGTGTTTGGAGGAGATACCAGGGTCCTTAATGGGGAGGGTGTTGCCCTTCACGATCCGCCCAATTCGGACAGCGGATCCGGGTTTGAAGTCTAGGGTTTCGCCTTGGCGAGGGCCTTGCAGAATTTCCAGTCGCAGAATCGGAGCTTCTTCGTCCATTTCAAAGTGACTAAGCGATTTGAGTGAATCTGCACAAACAAAACACTCACCACACTCTTCTCCCGCCCACGCAAACTTCAAAATTATTCAAACCATTATTTTAAACATTCTATATTTACCTGCATATAATTAATATTAAGATTAAAAAATAACATGTAAATATGAAAATGTTTGTAGTAAAATATAAAATTAATATAATAATTAGTTAGTGTTCGTAAATCAAACAATATTTTTATATGATTAAAATTTAAAATTAAACTTTTAACTTATATATTATAAAGTATGTATATATTTTTTATGATAATATAATAATTAATATTATTAATGTAAACAAAATCATTGTTAATTAGCATGTATATTTGTATTTTTTAAATATTTGTAAATTAATTAAATTAATGTATAAGAGAAAAATAATGAAAATAATAATAAATAATTAATTGTTATTATTAGAAACAAACTATAAATATAATAAAAAGGTAAAAAGAGAAAATAAAGAGAAACCGCAACAGTTTTATATAAAATATTTTAAAATAACAATTTTATTTAAAAAAATCAGTTAATAATTATAAAAAATAAAATCTAAACAAAAGTGAAGTAACATATCATTTTAATAGTATAAAACTATTAAAACAAAACGTTACAAAAATGATAATAGAATAACTCAGTAAAATAAGTCTACTACAAAGAAGATGTCCACACATGTAGAACCATGTAATTATATATATGTTTCATCCATTGGAACAACTGAAACCATGTCCTCTTTAAGCTTACACCACTTAGAGTGATCATTGTAAAAGAAAAAACACAAATAAACAAGCAATACAAAAGCAAGAGTAAACTAATATACAAAGAAATCAACATATTACAATTTAATATAAGAAATCATATATCAATATTCACAACATCCCATCACACACTTGATCATATCACAACTTAACCTTTCCACTCAATAATCCAAATCCAATTGCTGAAGGATTGCACTCATGGTAGTATTTATATCTATGCAAAGTCATAAACAAGGGTCACACGACCTACTTACCCATGAGGTTAATCTTCCCTTACACGACCCAAATGGCTAGGTTAAGACCTTCTGTCATTCTCTTTGCCACCATATTCACTCAACATGAGTTAAATGTTTGGTAGAATATCAGGATATCTTCTCTCCAAATTATCAAGCATTCACCACACTTTCTTTACCATATAATCTTTCCTTGAGATTCTTCTCACAACACCCATATTTCATTCTCACAACATACTCATCATCATCATATCTATCCACCATAAACACACATATAAACATGTTCACAAATCATAAATATATGTATACACATCTCCATTAATCACCTTATAACAATCATCACATACTCAAGGTATTATAAGAGTAAAATCATTTATAATAATATGGAAATAATAATCACACAATAATACAATTTTCTTCATAGTAGTTTGATACACTCACTAGATACGGAAAACAGTCTAGAAACCCTCACCAACAGCTCTGAAAGGATCCAAAACCCCCAAAATGACTTAAAGAACATCCAAAACGCATGTTTGGAACCCCAAATTCGAGATTCCCCACAACTTAGTTATTGTTAGACAACTCCTCACCATATGACTCTTACCCATACGATCTCTTACAAGATGATCTCCTATCCCAAACGATCTCTTACCCAAACGACTCATTGTTAGACGATCCCTCACCAGAAAAATTTTACCCAAATGATCTCTTACCAGACGACACTTACTTAGACGATCTGTTACCAGACGATTCCTCACCAAGCAACTTTTACCCAAATGATCTATTATACCTAGACGATCTTTTACCAGATGATCCCTTACCCAGATGATCTCTTACCAGACGATTTATCAGATTTTTGTACAATAAGAAACCAACTAAGCCCCAAAACAATTCCCAAAACTACAGACTTTCCCTTAAACCATGATCTTAGAATCTTACTTGTTAAAACTTTCATTTTTATGCCTAAAACATATTAGCTCAAACTCACTAAATTTACATTTACAAATTCATCAATAAACAAATTTTAACAACGGCAAGCCAGACACCCAACATGCATCAATTTTCAATTCAATACACCACCTTTCTTATGCACCTAATGATACCAAATTTCACAATTTAATTAAAATTTGCAACTCAATCATCACATCATCATACAAACATTAAATATTACATGCATACCAAATCCAAACCAAACTAACTAACTTCCCTTACCTGGTTGACGCTCAAACGATTTTAAGAATTCTAAAATTCCTTCAACAACTCAAAGATCTCTATTTGCTCCTACAATTCATGATAATTTGATCATAATATACCCTCAGTGTCACTAATCAACAAAGAATCTTTAGAGAAGACTCAAACCCAAAAAAAAGTGAAGAAATTTAAGGAAGAATGGTAGAAACCAACTTACTCTATAACTGAAATCAATCAACTAGAAATGAAGATCCCGTCCCAAGGAACCCTCACTACTACAAAAAGGTACATAGATAGCGCTTTTTTTTATCATAGATAGCGCTATCTATGTGTGCGCTATCTATTGTCAGCCACCAATAGATAATGTAACACCCCTTACGGAGTGCCACTAGAAAATAACAAAATCCAAAATTTTACGCCAGTTTTTTTTTTAAAAAAAAAATTACATTGCAAAACTAAACCATCAAAAGTCTAAGCGTCTTACAACATAAGGTTAAAACCTTACAAATATCAAATTCATTATTCGAAGACATAAAATTACTTTAAAACATGATAAGTCCCCTATGGTTATTCCCATAACTCTCGTCATGCTACTTCATCTTTGTCTCATCTACAACGCCATCTACTCCCGTACAAGTACGATCACCGTAGCTGGAACCACAACCACAAAAGGAAAGGTTGAGTAACTAAGAACCTAACATAGCATATAATTTCAATATCAAAATATCACAACTTAGATTATCCTAGTCACAACCTTACATTACAACGCAATATTCAACTCATAACTCAGATCATCACCAATCAGACTATCAAAGTCACAATATTTATAACTCAGATCATCACCACTCAGATTATCAAAGTCACAATATTAATACCTCAAATCATCACCACTGAGACTATCAAAGTCATAATATTACAACACATCACAGTATTAAACTCACGACTCAATCATTTACTCAAGCTTTTGTTGTTTCCTTGAATTTTGTCGTACCAAACCTGTTTCGCAAAACAGGGCGATTCTAGTCGTCTTCCATCGCAACTTCAGACCTATCTCCCCGACTCCTCAAGGAATTACGAGTAAAAACTTCGATTAGGCGCACCCACCGAGCACTATACTCACACGAACCAAAGTCATTGGGCGAGACATCCAACCCTCTCTAGTCCCCGCGCACGAGGAAAGGGTGACACTCGAACCTCAGTCTCCGCAGAGACTCAACACAATATCGTATCGTAATACGAACACCATCGATTCGACAAAAATTCTAAGGAAATGACAAAACGCTTGCTCTCACAATTTTACCATCACAACCATCACCATCATATATAAAGTCAACTAAATTCATTGACTAATAAATAATTAAATAACTTAATTTAATTATTTATCCTACTGCCGTGCCCCTCTAAAATTACTAATTTCACACTTCCATTAACTAGAACAACATTTCTAGTGCACCCCCACTTTTTAATTAATACCCAACATCAAAGAAAAACATAATTCTAATACACCCTTTTTTTTTTCTTTAAACACACTCCTCTCATTCTCGTAATTCATTTTTTCCTCTTCCAACAATGGAAGAGAATTCTCAATACCCTCTTACCCACACTCTTGGTCAAAGAGTGTAGATAAGTGCTCCCAACGAGTAAAATTGAATGTTGTCCACACTGCCCTTTGTTTGTTATTTTACTCATAAATCTTTGTACATAACTCCAAATGAGTTGATTTCTTTTTTTATTGGAAACTAGACTCAAAAATATTTCTTTGGACACCAAACTCGAAATTTTTGGACAACAGGGCTAGCTGCAGTAAAATTATTAAAATCGGAAATTTAATCTTTGCTCTGGTATGCTTTGCTTTGACCTTTGATGACTATTTTGCTCATTACTCTCTCTACCGAACTCCAATTGAGTTGATTCTTGATTTTTTGGAAACTAGACTCAATTATCTTTCTTTGGATACAACACTCGAAATTTTTGGACTACAGGGCTAGCTGCAGTAAAATTATTAAAATTGGAAGTTTAATCACGCTCTGGTATGCTTTGTTTGACCTTTGATGACTATTTTGCTCATTACTCTCTCTACCGAACTCCAATTGAGTTGATTCTTGATTTTTTGGAAACTAGACTCAAATATCTTTCTTTAGACACAAAACTAGAAATTTTTGGACTACAGGGCTTGCTGCATTAAAATTATTAAAATTGGAAGTTTAATCACGCTCTGGTATGCTTTTCTTTGACCTTTGATGACTATTTTGCTCGTTACTCTCTCTACCAAACTCCAATTGAGTTGATTCTTGATTTGTTGGAAACTAGATTCAAATATCTTTCTTTGGACACAAAACTAGAAATTTTTGGACTACAGGGATAGCTGGAGTAAAATTATTAAAATTGGAAGTTTAATCACGCTCTGGTGTGCTTTGCTTTGACCTTTGATGACCATTTTGCTCATTACTCTCTCTACCGAACTCCAATTGAGTTGATTCTTGATTTGTTGGAAACTAGACTCAAATATTTTTCTTTGGACACAACACTCTGAAATTTTTGGACTAGGGTGACTCTTCGTTTCTCTCACCAACTTTGGACACAACACTCGAAATTTTATCCTTTTCAATTGATTTTAGTTTTAACTTTTTAGATTTTTATACATTCATATAGTGTTATTTCATTACCTTTTCTAGTTGCTCTTGTGAAACATATATATGGTCAGTTTAGATGAATGGGTACTAAAACTTTATAGTCTTGGAGATTATTATGTTTAACAATTGATCCTTTCATCCTGTCCTTCTTGAAGGTTGATAGATTGACTGCTAATTTGAGTTCCCTGTTGTTTGCGGGATATGGCAAATTGAATAGAGCAGAGAAAATTGAATGGAATAACCTGTAAAATGAACTGTATAGAAATTTGTTTTAATTTCTTTCGTTCATGATTGAATTTTTATGTTAACTTTTGGACATTTTGCCCATGCAGGGGATTCTCATATGTTCATGCTCTGTTTGTATCATTTGCGTCATTTTTCTTTCTGGTGTTATCAGACATCTTCAAAAAAAATTTATCCCTCTTACATATTTGATGGCAGCACCCTACCTTGTATTCTCAATCACGTCACTAAACTAGTTAGAAGAGCAATCCAAGAAGCTCACTCTCTGACTAAAAAGGAATATAGAGGTTCTAAATTGGAGGACGTTCTTCCTTCTATGACTTCTGATATTTACATTGTCAATTTTTATACAAAAAATGGAAAGATTGGCTTCATCAAAATGAAAAAATTAAACTAAATTGGCAATATCAGTAATAATAACGTGTTGGAGTGATAATAACATCTTAATAGCCGTTATCATCATTGCTAATTTCACATATATTTAATTTATGTTAGATAAATCATCACCTGAAAACTGAAGTAGGAAAGATATCAGGGGACGTTGTCACCATGCTCCTCAAGTATGTAACTAGTGTGAAGAATTAAATATTGGTGCTGGGAACTCTCAAGTTATGCAGAATAATATATTTCCTTCATCTTGTGTTTATTATTGGTCTATATTGTAGTGGAGATAGAGTATTGCCTTCTTGCTATGATATGTGGTGTCTTGTTGTCATGTAAAATTAATTTTTGATTTGTTAAAATAAGCGGTTAAGAATTTATAGACATGCTTATATGTATCACCACTTTACCATCCAAGGATCACTTTCTCAGTTTATATTGAGTAAAGCTGGAACCAATGATTTGTTCTTTTGTAAACACCATCATATTCTCCTTTCATTTCTTTTTATCTCGGGATGTATAGGTGTTGCTTGTGTTGGAATATTATTTACTTGTGCTGGTAAGCTTGTTTTAGAAATTAGTAGGGAAATTTATTTCTTCTTGAACAATACTAAAGTCAAAGTAGGAATCCCAGGGCCATCAGTATATTGTCACTGATGACAAAGAAAGACCAAATTCTGGTTAGTAACTTGCTAATCGATTCAAGTTTATATATCTTGATATTTAAGTGTTGTTTGATGAATCAGTCGTGGCCAATTTCCATGTGTTTTTATTATTATTATTTTATTTAAAATGTGGTTATGTATGATGTGAAGATAAATGTCTCATAATTTTTTCTAAAACATCATGGTAATTAACACCATGATATTGTGTAAGGTGAATGTAGTTATCTCTTAAAGTTTTGTAATTGGTTGAACGTATGGTTATTTATTGTTTTTTTTTTGTTGTAGAACTTGAGAGAAATCTTCTTGATGCACATGTAAATAACAGTTTAAAACTAGATGTATAACTTAGTCTTTCGTTATTGGTACATCTTATTAAGCATTAATGGTTAATCTGATATATACTTCAATGTTTTCAGGTATGTTTCTATTATAGAAAGTGAAGGACTTGAGATATCAATCACCACTTGATATATACTTCAATGTGCACAGGTTCTCCTGTTTAACCTTTTTTCTGTTGTTCGAAGAGCTGCTTGGCGTTGCGTTTGGTATACGATTCAGGTGCACCATTATCTCATTTTAATTCTACTACTGCCAAAACATTTATAAGCATTTCTTTTTTAAAATTTCACTTGCCAACACAGTTGAAGAGGTAAATTGTATTCTTTGTATGTTTCAGAGTATTGGTTTTTATCCTGAGTTAGATTTTTATTATTGTTTCTTAATTTTATTATTTTGATTTTGTTGTAGTCGTAAGACTTCTTTCAGACTTGAGTTTTTAAGATTTGAGACAAAGAGAGGTTCACATAATCAAAGAAGGAGTTTGATGCCCCTTGCTTTTAGACGAATAATTGGCAAATGTTCTGTTTCTTGTGCTAGGGAACAAGATTGACATCCACATACTGCATCAGGCAACAAGATTGACATCCATATACTGTATCAGAAGAAGAGTTACATTAGCATTTAAGTCTAATACAACTAGTGATGTTAGATGTCACGGTTTGTTTTTGTAGAAGTTCTCTTGTCAAGGGATATTTTCTTTTTGAAACACTTCATTTTGTTGTAGGGGCTATGTATAATTTTAAGGAACATAGTAACAAATCTAGTGATGTTTTCTTTTATATTTTTTCCAACTATTTTCTCTTGTCTCTTTAACTTCTGATATGATGATCTTGGTTGACAAATATTAAAATAGAGAAAAAAGTATCTAAATTAAAATTATCATAATTTGAACTTTTATATCAGTTAGGAACAATAACAGGTAAAAAAATTTTTTTTGGCATAGGTCTAGTGAATGCGGTTAGATCTTGCTAAAGAAAATACAAAAAAGATTTGAAAACTTGTGCTATATTTGGTGTCTATCTTGTAAGAATCATTGCAAAACCATAACTTTGTTGTATTTTGTTTGTCATCATAAAGTCTTTATGAATACCGAGATATTGATCCTATGTGTTACCATTTCTCTTGTAAAAGAAACACTTTTTTTTTCAGTTATGCAGTTATTAGTCTCAACTTATCAAGATAATGGGAAGCTAAAAAGAATATAAAACTGAATGAGAAAATATTTTAAAAAACTTAGCTTCTCATAAAATTAGCTTATTCTCTTAAAGGAAAATATTATAAACAATCATAAAGTAGATTTTGCATTTCTAAAAAGAATACAAAACTGAATGAGAAAATATTTTGAAAAACTTAGCTTCTCATAAAATTAGCTTATTCTTTTAAAAGAATAACTTAGGTTTTTCCTTGTGCACCTCAAAATTCTTGAGCATCTCCCCTTTTTAGAATATATTGAGGAATGGGGTGTCTTAGAATTTTATAGGTAGTAAATCCTCTGTTTTAGCTCCCTATGATTGTGAACAATTAAAAAGATTTTGTTTTTATGGCCTTTATTTTCTTGCATCCATAATTTTTCTTTAAGGACATTGTATATAGTAAACTAGTTAATATAACGCGTGAACTTAAAAGATTTTTTAAATGATCACAGGAGGAATGGTTACAAAGAGGGGCTCTTTTAGTTTGTTAGATTTTTGGAGGAATGATAATGAAGAATGGGTTGTTGAAAGTATGAGAGCAGTGTTAGAGGGAAGAGGAAAAAGGAATGGAGGTGAGGAGTTGTGGTTGAGAATAAGGTGTGAGAGGAGTTGTAGTTGAGTTAAATGAGGAGAGTGGATGATGTGCTTTCGGGTTTTTTAGATGGAAAAGGAAATTAGGAAAATCTTTGCATAGGGTACATTCCAGAGGGGGTTTCTTTTGTTGTATAGATATTTATGTATATGTTGGGTGTGGGTTCTACATAGGAAGGAAAAAGGGAAAAAGGGAAGAAGGTATTATTTATCATTGACTGCAAGGGTGGAAAACTCTCTGCTTGGAAGAATGTGTATTTTTTTTTACTAAAGTGGAGAAGATGTGTAGGGTCCACCACTATTTATTGGTTTTGGAAGGTTGTAGGCAGAGGAGTGAGTTCCCCATGGTTCTTGATTGGAAGAGTGAAAGCTATGTTTAATTTTCCCATATACATATGACTTATATATAAGGCACGAGTACTTATCAGGGGAAGAAGAGAAGAAATGTTAAATCATTGAATGGGGCGTTAATGTTGAGTGATAATTTAATACATAGAAAGGTGGAATATTTTACTTGGTTTTGACGTGTATTTGTCAGGGAAGGGAAGAAGTATGGATTAAACTGGTATGTATGTAAGTGTGGGGTCACGGGATTAGATTTTTGGGAGAGAAAGAGGTCCTCTGTGCTGAAATCACGTACCAGCATTGTTGGAAAAATATAAATACATAAATTTTCATTTACGGGTAGCGGAAAAAGTAGGAAGAAAGTGTTCTTATAATATGTATTGTATGATATTCGAGCCGAATGGTTGGTATTCAAGATCGATCAATCTATTTAGGTTTAACGCTTGTCAAATTAAGTTAAATGATATTAGATTACAATTGGATCAGCGTTTAAGTGATTGGGTTAATAGTTCAACAGAAAATAAAATAAATCAAAAATATCTCATTAAAAATATTTATAAAGTTGTTTATGAACAACCAACTGGATTTCTAACGTTTAAAGTAAGTTTGTTTTTATTTTATTAGGCTTGAATCAAATCTATGAGACAACTTATAAATACAGATCTAAGACTAAGAGTAAGGTACGTTCTATCTACATTTGATACCTAAAAACATTCAATTGTTGAATTATGAAATCTTAACTTATATTTTGGATTTTATAATTATAAACTATATTCATTTTATATAGTTTAGAACTATATTTTTTGAATAATCTAAAATGTAAATTATTATTTAAATAATAGTTATTTTCCATAACAATAAACATGTAACGCGATAGTATATTTTGAAATATTAATTTTCTCATTCATCTTTTCATTGTTCTTATTGTTGTCGGAATAGTTGTAGAAAGTTTTTTACTTCAGATTTTGTTGTTTAGTTTATAAAGCGTTTTTTTAGTCTTTTACTTAAAATGACTATCATTATTAATTATTTTAGATGATTTGAAGGATGAGAAACAGTAATACATTTCAAAATTTAATTATGTTTTCTTATATTATTTTTTAAATTAAAAAGTTAATACATATAATTGAAAATAAATCTAAAAATCATGAGTAATATTATAATTTATTTTGTGTTTAAATTTTTCAATATTAACACTAGAATTGATTTAATGAAAATAATCTAAATATTTTAGTTGACTCATTTTAAAGTTGATTTAGTCTATTAAATTAAAATTACTTAACGTCCATCTAGCGAAAATAATCTTTAATCAATATTATATAGTTTTTAAGTGTTTATGTGGTTTAAGTCGACTTATCTAACTCCATTTATTTTGATTGAAGCTACTCTAATAGTGTCCATACTTAACGTTGTCATTTTTGGAATGTAAAACCAACCCTTTTCTTTTGTTAGTGTTAACATTTTCAGTTTTGTGTAAACTTTTAGCTAACAACTTATTGTTTTCCTGTAGTGATTATAAAAATATTATTAAATTTTTTTAGCAATTTTTTAAATAAAATAAAACATTATAAAAATGTTATTAAACTATTTTTAGTAACAGCTTTTTTAATAGAAGTAACAATGTTACCAATTTATATTTAAAAATATTATTACATTATTTATTTTAGACAAAAATACAATATCTATAGGATTATACAAATAAAATTGCATTTAATAGATCGAAATTATGTTCATTAATAATTATTTCCATCATAATCAAAAGTAAAAGCGTAAAAATTAAACTTTATAATATAATATACTTAGTTGTCATCTCTTTTTTAATATATTTAGTTATCAAACTATATATTATTAATATATTTAATTATCAAATTATTGACTAATTTTTAGTGACATATTAATTTAATTTAATTAAGGTTGAATTAAGCTTAAATTTCATATTTTAAAATTAAAGATGTCAAAATAGATTGTAATATGAGTCAATACTGTTTACGAGGAATTTGAATCAGGTTAAATTAGAAAATTTTAGTTTTTTTAAATCAGGGCTAGAGTGAGTCCAACTTACATAACCCACAGGTTAAACATGTTTAAACTGAGTTGAAGGTGGGATGATCTAATCCACAAACAACACTTTATTAGTATTTTACTAATTTTTCATAAGTTTTAATTAAAATTATTTATAACTTCTAATTATATTATTTACAATTTGATTTTTTTAAGTACTAGAATCATGTTCAATAATATTTGAATAATTTAAATATTTAATTTATTTGTTTATCAAATTATATATGTTGATACTTTGTTTTTTAACTAGTATATATAGTGCAAAAACAATATATTATGTGTTTAATATCGAACCACTTAATAGCCAAAGTTAAAAATGACCGGTAGCATTTTTGTAAATAATTGTAATTATTAAACGTTGTTTAGAATTGTAATTCGACGTAAAATGATATAAAAAGGTCGAATGTCCAGTGTTAGACGTCAAAATGTTAGTAAATTCAATAAAAAATTGAGCGGGAGATTGAAAATTCATTCACTTTATCTTAGCGTGCGAAACCCTCTTCTCGGCTCAAACTTTTCTCCAGCGAAATTTGATGACCATCACATGTAATATTTTTTTCATTTGATACAAATGCATGTTAATTAACTATTTTATGTATGATTTTCGTTTGTTTTCACCGATTATTTATTTTCGTGTTCTTGTCCTTCATAGGTGCATTCTGCTTTCTCTCTCACTGGTGGCAACACTTTATTCTAATGAACTCATCTTTTCGAAGGTTAGTTTTCGTTTACGTTTTTGTTTTGAAGAACTTATTTGTTAAATTTATTTATTAATTTTTTTTGAACTTGTTTGTTGTTATTATTTGGTTGAACTTGTTTGTTGTTATTTGATTGAACTTATTTGTTGTTTGTTATTGTTCTTTGTTGTTGATCCTATATTACTGACCATAGTTCATGCTTTATAAAATACCAAAAACTGAAATTTCTTGTTTTTCTGCTTTTCAGGTCTGGTAGAGTTGTAAAAAAGGATCACAATCCATTAAAAATATAAAAAAATTGATTAACGTCATATATAGACAAAATTCGACGTTAAATTAACATCTTCCGATATAACGTCTCCCGATATCGAATTCGACGTGAAAGGCAAAAAATATTTGACTTTGTACGTTGTTTTTGTACTAGATATCTTTATAATAATATTTGGAGAATTAGATAAAACTTTGATTCCACTATTATAAACAAAATGAATCGACTTAATCAATTTTTATTGTACTATAATAAAATTATAAAATAAATTACAAAAACAAAATATTCGTAAGTAAGCAACTCATTAACATACCAACTCGTAATGAGTTGAACCGGATTACAAAATTTTTGACTCACCAAAAAGTGAGTCGGATTTAGTTAATCTATTTTAGCTCAACTCATGGTGAGCCAGTCCTATGAGTCGAGTTCTCTTTGATAATCCTACTCTTAAGATAATATTAGAGTCATCTAAAATCTATCTTATTAAGACTTATTTTTTGTTAGGTTTATGTGTCATATACTATGGGATGATCATTAATTTCTAGTCTTATACTCGATATGTATATATTTTTGCTTGACAGGATATTGGAGATGTCTCACCTTCAATTAAACTTAAAATCTCTTTATTAAGAACCAATAAAAGCTAACTAAGATGATACTTTTTTATTCTCCTTCATAGTCCCATCATCCCTTTTTATCCTTTTACATTCAAATTAAATTAGGATCATTCATAGCCAAATAAAAAAAAATAACAATTAACCACATATATACAAGATGTTATCGAGCTGAGATGCCATTTCAAGTAGAAAAAATCATCTTGGCCTTGATTAAGAACATGATTTAGATAATCAGAAGATTAAACACCCTAAATAGAACATTACATAGGTGACCCAAGATTATGCCTAATGAAAATCAATTGAGGAAAAAACATGTAACATATGTAAAAGAAGACATCAAACTATCTATGATCTTCTGATAGATGAATAGGGAATTAAGATTTCTAAAGAGAAGGTAGAAACAAATTTTAAAGAAGGGAGTTTTAGAGAGATAAAACTTCTTACATAATGAAACTCTTGATTAAAAAATTATATTTATACTGTTGATATTTTTGAAATAAAATAATGAAGTATCATTATTTAAAACACTCTACCACATCTAATATTCAATTTTTTAGGGTTTTGAAAATTATATTTTTACATTATTTCTAACAACAAAAATTTTCGTACTAAAAAATTCACTCACCAGGTATAAAGAAAAGATGCTTCCCACATCCCTTCTTATAACAATCACCTAAATGTGACCGAGATACTACTCCAAAACAACATGACGAACTAAAAACATTGTCTCTGCGTTAAATGCTCTAGTGTTCGATATTGTCAATTGATTTAGCCATTTAAAAAATGTGGATGATTGGTTAAATGAAACACAAGCATAAAATAAGACGCGATTTAATTTTACTATTAAATTGTCTAATTATTTCTTAAAATTTAATTTATTACCTAAAGTAAAATTATAAAATTAGTTGTTCTATATATCACATTTTTTAATTATGATAAAAAGATTATTTTTTATGAACACGTGTTATTTTTTTAAATTTCATTAATTAAGAGGTTTTGTTTTGTAACCTCCTCATGTTTGTTTTGTTTTTTTTTGTCTAAATTTTGTTTATCGATTTTATCCTTATTAATATAAATTATTTTATCGTAGATAATTGTTATTTATTTTGTAAATAATATTTTATTAAAAATAGTTATATATATATATATACTTGAAGTATGAATACAATGTATAATATTTTATTGTATTAAAATGAAATATGTATAATATATTATGAAATATGATCCGTGTACAAAATTAAAACAACATGAATTTAACCTTAAAGTTTTTAAATAAAAGTACATGCGCATATAGAAAACTTAAAAGGCAATGATACATTGAAATGTATTAACATATGGAATTATAAAAAAAATGAAGTTAAACTTAAAATATTATAAATAAAACTAACTTGTACATATGAATAATTAGATTAAAGTAAAATGCAAATATTGTAAAATGTAATCTCTAAAAAGAATAGGAGTAATATGAAATTGAGGTAAAAAATTTTAAACAGAAAATCTTGTTTTTCATTGCACATGTTATTTAAAATGTAAATAGTAAAATACTTTGTGACATTTCCTGCTATGCGGTTGGTGAATAATTTAATCATAAAATTTTCCTTAAAAAAATAATTTTGATAAAAAAGAAGTATTAATTAAATAATGTAAACAAATTTGAATTTAATTTGAGCATGAATGTAACTGGGGCTTATGTTTCACTATTAAATAGGAATGATAATGTAAGATCATTCCAAATAAAAATTACCTTATTTTATTGTTTAAGTTAAGCAAAACATTTTTTTAATCTTGGGAGAAGAACCCTGTGACTGTAAATTTGGAATCACCTCAGAAATCACCTCCTCCACCACCTCCACGAAGTGTTCCTACTCACAAAAGGGGGACAAAAAAATTAGACGGATTCAGGTTCATTACTAAGTAAAAAATATATGACCTTCCGTAAGTCTATCAATCCAACTTTTGGTTACGCAGATTATAAATTTTAACCTGTTTTATTATGATGAGTCAACCCGGCCTAATCTATTTTTAAGAAACTAATGACAAACCGTTTTGTCATCTAATTTTACCATAGCATTCCTTTATTTATTAACAACAATTAACAAATGTGAAACAATAACTACATATTTGTTTAGATTAAAAAATTATTTATACGAATTTCAATACAAATTAGCTAAAAAAACAAAACTTATTTATCGAATAAAAGTACATTTTAAAACTTCTCTCAGTTGAATCCAATCACATAGAATGTAAATTGTTGAAATATTTAACCATTTCCCTACCCGCCTCCACCAACGCGGGGTTCCAGCACCAATGACATGTCACTCCTACCATGAAAACCCAAAAAAACCCTACAGAAAAGAAAAAGAAAAAAAGAAAAGAAAAGAAAAAAAAGTAGCGTATTCCATTCTATTCTATTCCATTCGAAACTCGCACTGGCTTCGCTCCCCCTCTTTTCTCTCCCTG
Organism: Vigna angularis; assembly: GCF_016808095.1. NCBI lineage: Eukaryota > Viridiplantae > Streptophyta > Magnoliopsida > Fabales > Fabaceae > Vigna > Vigna angularis. The sequence goes on along the minus strand of NC_068970.1, from coordinate 54,193,599 downwards.
CTGCCTTCCTCTGCCCACTACGATATCAAACGAGAAAATCTATAATACGATATTCGATTTGTGTTTGATATGAGTGAAATCAAACTAAGATATTAATGTTGCAACTGCCAAGATAATTCTCCAGCAATGTTTGAAGGATTGGTTCATCAGTTGCTTCTGGGTTACCTGGGACGATATTTCAAAGATATCCAGAAAGAGCAACTGAAGATTAGGCTCGGTACGTGATTTACTCCTTGTGCTTCTTCAGTAATTATATTTCCTATTGTTTTGATACTAACCTTTTAGGAGTATGTTGGTGCGTGTTAGAATTACCCTAGTGTTTACGTTGACGCCATTGCTGCTGCCCCTCATTCTTGTGAACTTGATTTCAGTGGAAACTCAGTTTGGACTTCCAATAATATTTATTTGGTCCTCTAACAATATTTTCAACAAAATATTGCCTCAGTGTATAACTTTGACACCAAATTGCCCTTTTGAAAAGCTGAATTTCTGTTTTTAAGGTTGTTGAAGGACCTCTTTGATTTTAAAAATTGGTACTGATGAGTCTTTATGATGCGCTGAGCTGTTCAAACTGATAGGAGTTGTATCTTTGAAAGGCCAAAATGGAGGTTTAGTTGTTGATTCTGTCAGTCTGTGAATCAAAGTTAGCGCTATTGCATAGTGCCAGTCTCTCAGTGGCGAAAGGATGTAAACTTTCCTATATGTAAATGCTTTTTTGTGAGATTTTTCAACTTCACAGGCATTTTGAATTTCAGTAGTTATGCATGTTTGATTAAGGAGAAAGGTCAGCGTACTTACGGTGCATGAATATTTGCATCTTGATACGAATCAACTATTCATCACCTTTTCTTTTTTACTTTTCGTTCAGCTATTCTCATGAAAGAAATTGAATAGTCATGTAAACTTAAATTGTTAAATGAAAAGGAATTGAAGGAGCACAATTAAATTTTAATTAGTCCACTTTCCACTACTTCATTTGTCACTCATTCGTTCATTCAATTGGTGCACTTTATTTGGCTGTTAATTGCTTCGTTTCCATTCTTTCAAAATAGAGGATATAACAACTCAGATATAGCTAATAATTTTGTTTTATGAGACTTAAGTTTAAGTATTTTCCATTTATTTATAGTCTAAAATTATTACATCGAACACTGTATCATCTAAATAATATACTTGAAGTTGGTTTTTGTTGTCATTCGTCTTATGATTGAATACAAATTATGATACATAATGTAAAAAATTAGCATGGGGATTCACAGTTTGATAACTAAGATTGTCTAAATGCATGATGTGCTTCCATTTGGCTATACTATTTCATTTTACTAATCCTTTTAATCATAAATGCTTGCACTTTAAATTAAGAATTTTGGAGAACTGATTTGAGCTGACATTTATTATTGCTCAGAGGAAGTACTACTGGAGAATGTAGAGCTGATACTTGATGCATTTGATTATCTCCAGCTTCCCTTTGCACTAAAACAAGGTATAGCAAACTCATCCTTCTACAAATATATAATAAACAAATGCAGCTCATTTCCATAAAAAATCTGGACCTGTTTTACTATTCCATTATCTTTGTCTTCTATTTATAATTATGCGGTTCTGTTTTTTATTTTTTCTGATAAAGTGGTTGATTGAAATAAGTGGGTAGGAAAATCCTTGTCGGAACTATTTTTCTTTCCTAACATAGCTTGAAAATTTGGCTAGGTCGAGTTGGAAAGTTAAGCATAAAAATTCCATGGAAAAAGCCTTGGGACCCCATTATAATAATTTTAGAGGATGTCTTTATTTCTGCATCACAGCGAGGTGATCAAGAGGTACGTCTTAATTCCAGCATTCTGTGTTCAAGCTTCTTTTTTCAAAAGCAACCTATAACCAATGACTTGTAACCATTAATGAAAAAAACATAGTAAAGGAATTTTTGATTATTAGTTGTCATTTGTAGCCAAACATTTTGTTATATACTTTATTTATTGTAGTCTTTATTAGCTATTCTATGCTGTTGTAATAGTGGAGTGCTGATGCTGTTGAAAAAAGAGAATTTGCTGGAAAAAAGGCGAAGCTAGCAGCAGCAGAGTTGGGAAAATTGTCCAGACGTGTGTGCGGTAAGCCATTTAACTACGATTTGAAGCATTTATGTTCAAATATATTTTATTTATTTTCTATGTAAGAAGGCAAACTATTTCTCAGGCTCCAATAAGGATTTGGATTGTATCAAACCTTGATTTGAGAGATAGGGAATTTATTTGTAAGTTGAATGGAAGGCCTCAAGAAGTGTTTGCGGCTTTTTCCAAAGAAGTAAAAAATGAAATTTTCTTCTGTATGATATCAATTCTTAAGGTCTAACTTCTTGATAAGCTCTTTCTCCCTCTGCCTGTGGCTACACTGCCTTTACATATATTGAAGCCTAATTTTTTATCTGTTGGGATTTTTTTTTTCATATTCATTACATAACATAAGTTCGGTTGAGCCTTTGAGACCTGACTCATGGGTTCATATCCTGTAAACAACCTTTCTGCTTCTTGGGCTAAGGTTACGTATATCTACCATTGTGCTCGTTTTTATTGTTTACTTAATAAATAACAATTAACATTGACATCCTTTTCCATTTTTCCGTGGTAAGTTTCCTTCTTAATTCCAACATATCTTACTAATGAATATTTTTAAGGACTTTTATTAAGCTTAGGTTCTCATGTTAGTGAATGAATTTCAATTTCTTCATTTATACAAAAATCATCTTGGGCTTTCAAAAATATTTGAGCTGAACTAAATGAATTCTGAATTTACTTGTATTAAAAAACTGAATTGTTTAAAATAACTAAATGGAATTGTTATACTAGTTTGATTTTTAACGATTAAATTGTTCCTAAATAGAACTGTTTGAACTAAATTGGACTGTAACTTATGAGATTGGAAAATCTATTCTAAATTAAGATGTGCATTGGTAATAATTCAAACAATTCAGATAGTTCAAGCAATTCTAAAACAATTTAGAATAATTTAATTTGATTCAATTCACTCAAACCATGATGTTATTACCATTATACTATTTAGTTCAGTTCTGTTGATTCCTCTTTAAAATTCAATTTCAGAATAATTCAATTCATGCATTTGCTTAGCCCTAAACTTAGCAGGGAGGGATGCGTAGTGATCAATTGATAGAATGGAGAATAAGGAGAGGGCGTTGAGAGTGTACTGTTGAAGGAAAAGTAGAAATTAATGTAGTTGAGTTGTTTGGTAGCTGTAGGACAGCTGTTTCAGTTGGGAACAGAGGTTGCAGTTAGGGGAACACCTGTTGTGGTTAGTGGGACAGTCCTAGTGGAAAACCTTTATATTCAGTTGTTTGAAGGGGAGAGAAATTGTAGGTTTTTTAGAACATGGTAAGCCCTGTGAGAAAGGAAGTAATTTCCTTTGTTTTTCTTGTATGTTTGGAAGATTACGGAGAAATAATATTTCTTACAAAAAATTGTTTTGTTTTGTTTTTTTTTCTTTTTTCATTTCTTTCGTGTTTCACACCTTCAATTGAAGGTTTCCTATCACTAATACATATGTTATATAGACAAGATTGAGACCATGAATTTTTATTATTTATTGGCTAATCTGTTTGTGTGGTTTTCAATCCCGATAAAACAATGATTTGGGAGCAAATGTTTTTCTGTTGTTGCATATTTTGCTACAGAGGATACTAGGATACAGTATCCTCCATTGGTTTTTTACTTTCCTCTCTTCTTTCTAACAAACATTTGAGAATTTAATAATCTTCCACACGATTAAATTTCAACTTTTGACCTGTTTTCTTGTGCTAATCCATGATCTGGTCAACCTAATATTTGGGTGAAGTATTTGTATATTTGGATTTTATTAATAGTTTTTTTTCTGCAGGTAGTCAAGCTGGACAATCGTTCATTTCTCATGTCACTACAAAGGTACCATATTTCTTTTTTCTCTAGGTATTATTGTTGTTTCTGCCTAGGCTAGTCTGTTCATATCAATCTAGTCTAGTTTGTCCTAGGTGTCAAGGACCAAGCTCCTGTAAGGTTGTGTTATTTAGTACATGCCAGGAATGATTTTCATTTGTAATGTGCCCCTCATTCAATTTTCTTAAAGTGTGGATAGAGCATTTTTTGAACCATTGGGCCAACCAGTCAAACTAGGAACCAGTTTGGTTATGCCCTCGACAGTTGGCTATTGCGAAGGAGTGTTGGTGGCAGCAATTGGAGTTTTGGTTAAGTTGATGGGAGCTTCAATGATGTCAGACGTAATGTGAGCTTCAACGACAAGGATGGTAATGGGAGAATTAACAATAATGATGGGAGTGTTTGGAGAGTAATGGGAGGGTCAGTGAGGGTGATATGAGTGTTGACGATGGCCTGCGACAGTGATATAAGGGTTGTTGGTGGCCATCAGTGGCAACTGGAGAGCAATGGTGGATGTTGCGGTTGTGTTTGCAGAGATGTAGATACAGTTCTGATTCACGTTTATGATCCCTATCAGAAATAGGCTTGTGTTTTTTAAACTCTAAAGTTGGGTAAATGAACCAACCCGAAAAGCCGAATATGATTTGATTATTTATTTCTGTGTTAAAAAAACCAAGTCCACACAGACTCAGTTCATTATCAATTTGACTGACAATCATCCAATTTTGCAAGCAAAATCATGATCTAGCGACAGTTTGCGAAATCTCTGTATTGGCCCCCAAGTTTGCTCGCTTGGTCACCAAAACTCCCAATATCATGCCAGTTTAGGAGTATACTTGCGAATTTGACAACATTGGTTTAACCATTAAACCTTGATCTAGTGCCTTTACCAGTAAAATTTCTGGTTTATTTTTCAAAATATTGGAATAGAGAATATGTATATATATGTAGAATCATATCTGTTTTTAAACTTGATTTTTTAAGAATAATGTAGGTAGCAAGAACCAAAATACTTGGTCACATGATGTACCATGTCAATGACTACCTCTATTTGAAGCACTGTTGTTGCTAGGAAAGGGCGTAGGAATGGTTTCTAAGTTTTTCTTCTAGTATTAATAAACTTCTTATGGCTGTATTGGCTAAGACTTCTGTTTTACTTTTTTTTTTGTTGTATGCATGGTTGATTCCATTTTTTAAGTTTCTTTTTCTGGAACTTGGTACTGAATAATTTAAAAAAAACAAAGGAAGAAGAAAGAGTACAATTCAAATTTATATGAAGATTTGTGCCATGATAGTTGCTATTGAGTTCTGCTTTTGTGGTTTTCTGTTGTGGAAGATATTTTATTCTCCTATTTGTGTAATATTTTATATCTCTTCTTATCAAGCATCTTTTTCTATCTAATAAGACACTCATACTTGGTGCGACTAATGTTCTATGCTGATATTGTTTATGCCTTATTGCTTTTCTTTCAGATCCTTGACAGCATTCAAGTAGACATAAGGAATTTTCACGTATTATACAGTGATATGCAGAATGATATGGTATGTTTATGTTGCAAATATTCCCTTTCAGACCCAGGTCTTGCATGTTGCTTTCAAATCTACATATTTTAAGGATTTGCTTGACTGACAGTTGTTTATTTTTAATGCTTTTCAGGGGCATGTTATGTTTGGTTTAAAGTTTACTAGCTTGACCATGAAGCAAAATCTTATTGGGTAATGCTCTTTTATTTTCGTCTTACTTTTATAATTAGACCTTTTCTTTTTTTGAAGATTTGTAGACAGGTTTTTTCTGGATCTATTTCGGGGCTGTGGAATATTTAGTCTTAATGTTTTCATGATTGTATTCTCGAGTTTGTCATGATATCTCTGGAATATTTGGTTTGAAAGTTGGCTTCATTTATGGTGCCGTACAAAATATACAAGAGAAATTACGGGATATAAATAATTCTGTGTTTTGTACATGTGAGTATTGTTATTTATAATGGAAAAGAGATACTCTTGATAAACATGTAGAACTATATTTATTTCAATACTTATTATTACAACATACTAATGTATTTATAGGAGTAAAAGTTAGGCACCTCCTTAAGTTAGGCACCTCTAAGTTAGGCACCTCCTATGTTAGGCACCCCTAAGTTAGGCACCTCATACCTAAATAATTATAGAAAAATACTTAGTAAGTTTTTCTCTAATTACAACACTCCCCCTCAAGTTGGTAAATGAATATCAATCATTCCCAACTTGCTTACAAGATCTTGAAATCTTCCCTGAGGTAGCCCTTTTGTAAAAATATCTGCTAGCTGAAGACCTGTTGGAACATGAGTTGTAATCATAAAGCCTCTGTCTAGATTATCTTTTATAAAGTGTCTGTCAATCTCAATGTGCTTTGTCCTGTCATGTTGTACTGGATTATGAGCAATGCTTATGGCAGACTTATTGTCACAGTATAGTTGCACAGGACTGTCTATCTTAATTTTAAGATCATCCAAAATGATTTTCATCCAAAGTCCTTCACACATTCCTTGAGCAAGGGCTCGAAATTCAGCTTCTGCACTAGAGCGAGATACTCTGTCTTGCTTTTTGCTCCTCCATGTTACCAGACTATTTCCAAGAAACATACAATACCCAGAAGTAGATTTTCTATCAGTAATAGACCCTGCATAATCAGCATCAGTATATATTTTCATACCTAATGTGTCTTCCCTTTTAAACAACAATCCCTTCCCTGGACTTGACTTCAAGTACTGGAGAATTTTATCAACTGCTTGCATGTGTCTATTTCTTGGATCATGCATGAATTGGCTTACTACACTAACAGCATAGGCAATGTCTGGTCTTGTGTGTGATAGATAGATTAGTTTTCCTACTAATCTTTGATACTGGGTCTTCTCTACAGGAGTACTTTCTTCACTTCCAATTCTATGATTCTGTTCTATAGGAATTGTTGAAGTTCGACATCCCAGTTTTCCCGTTTCTTTGAGGAGATCAAGTACATATTTCCTTTGGGAGATGAATATTCCTTCCTTGGAGTAAGCAACCTCTATTCCAAGAAAGTATTTAAGTTTTCCTAGGTCTTTCATTTCAAATTGAGCTGCCAGTTTTTCTTTTAATGCCAACTTTTCTGCTTCGTCATCTCCTGCAATAATCATGTCATCCACATAGACAAGCAATAGGGTGAGTTTACCTGTAGATGAATGTTTTATGAACAGAGTGTGGTCTCCTTGGCTTTGTCTGTATCCCAAGGAAATCATTGCTTTTGTAAATCTTCCAAACCATGCTCTAGGGGATTGCTTAAGACCATACAATGCTTTCTTTAGGAGACAAACCTTGTTTCGTTCATTTTTCACTTCAAACCCTGGGGGAATATCCATGTAAACTTCCTCTTCCAGATCTCCGTGAAGAAAGGCATTCTTTACATCCAACTGGTGTAAGTCCCATCTAAAATGAGCCGCCAAAGCAAGAATAACTCGAACTGTATTCATCTTTGCCACAGGAGCAAATGTCTCCTCATAGTCAATCCCATAGGTTTGAGTATAGCCTTTTGCCACCAGTCTCGCTTTATATCTTTCTATTGTTCCATCCGCCTTATGTTTCACTGTGAATAGCCATCTACATCCTACTGCCTTCTTGTCTCTTGGCTTGTCAACAATTTCCCAAGTTGAATTTCTTTCTAATGCATTCATCTCTTCTTTCATGGCTTGAGTCCAATGTTCAAGTTTCATGGCTTCTTGGATTGAGGTAGGAATTCTTGTTGTATCAATGGCAGCAATAAAACTTCTATGCTTATCAGAGAGATTGTTAGTGCAAACATGTTGAGAAATGGGATATTTAGCACATGATCTCCTTTCTTTTCTCAATGCAATGGGCAAGTCATCAGTAATACTTACCTCTTCGATGTTGTCTTCAGGGATTCTCACCTCCGGATTAGACAATTTTTCTTGCTCTAGAGTCGAAGTGGGCTGTTTTCTTCTTTCATATTTTTGACCAAAAAATTTGTCTTCTTCTTCATCCTTATTATAGATCCTGATAGTTTCATTGCTCAGGTCTTGGGCATCCTGCGAAGATTGACATGGTAATGACAAGAAGGAGAGTTCATCCATTTCAAGTGTTTTCTCCCCCTGAAGTGGTGAACTGACATAAAAGGACTGTGTTTCATGAAATGTGACATCCATGCTGATAAAGATGCGACGACTCTGAGGATGATAACATTTGTACCCTTTTTTATTAGAAGGATACCCTATAAAGATACATTTAAGGGCTTTTGGATCTAATTTGCTACGATTAGGGTGATGAGAGTGAACAAAAGCAATACATCCAAAAATTCTACTAGGCAGACTTGATATTAAAGGGGAAGAAGGAACAAAAGACAATAAAGACTCTATAGGACTAATGCCGTTTAAGACACGGGTAGGTAACCTATTGATGAGATATGTGGCAGTTAACACTGCTTCCCCCCAGTAAATTTTTGGAACAGACATTTGAAAAAGAAGAGCTCTAGTTACTTCAAGGAGATGACGATTCTTTCTCTCTGCAATCCCATTTTGTTGAGGAGTGTTTACACATGTAAGTTCATGAACAATACCATTATGAGAGAAAAAATTGAGGAATTCATGATTAACATATTCAGTACCATTATCAGACCGAATTCTTTTGATATTTCTTCCAAATTGATTTTGGACAAGATGAAAAAATTTAACAAAGATTTGGAAAACTTCAGATTTATTGTTCATAAGGTATGTCCATGTGACACGAGTGCAATCATCAATAAAGGTAACAAACCATTTTGCTCCAGAAATAGATGCGACAACTGGTCCCCAAACATCAGTGTGAATTAAATCAAAAGGAGAAGTACTCTTTTTATTACTAATAGGATAAGATGCACGATGATGTTTTGATAATTGACAAATATCACAATTAAAAGACTCAACAGACTCATTGGTAAACAAATGGGGAAATAAAGACTTGATAACGTTAAATGAAGGATGTCCAAGCCTTTTATGATGAAGCCATATTTGAGAGTTTGCCCACGTCTCAGATGTAGCTTGTAGACTCAAAATATTTGTTGTGCTTTGGTCATGAGTCTCTAATAGATACAACCCACTTTGCTCCTTAGCAGTTAAAATCGTCTTCCCCGTGGCAAGATCCTGAAAAACACAATGAGTGGAGAAAAATATTACTGAACAATTTAAATCCTTTGTGAGTTTTTGCACAGAGATAAGATTATTGGCTAATTGTGGAACATGTAAAACGCCCTTTAATATAATGGATGATTCCAAAACTATATTCCCATAGCCACATATAGGTATACCCTGACCATTCGCAACAGTAATAAGTTGTTCTTTACTGCTTTCATCATATGAGTTGAAAGACACACGACAAGGTGTCATATGATCAGTTGCTCTCATTGATTCAACCATTGCTTTCAAGCGGTCGAGTTCTTCCTTATAAGCTTTCATGTCAAGATCTGGTGGTGGAGAAACATTAGATTGATTGGTGGCTTCCTGTTCTGAGGTAGTGTGATTTACCCATTTTTGAGTAGGCCCTTTGTTATTCCTCATACGCTCTAGAACATTACTTTTCCCATGGAGTCTGAAGCATGTTTCTTTGGTATGTCCAGATCTTCTACAAAATGAACAATAATCTCCACGATTTCCTGTTTCAAATGACTTTCCTCCAGTATAAGAATCTCCACGATTTCCTCTTTCAAATGACTTTCCTCCAGTGCTCGTTCCTTTGTGGAATCCCTTTCCGGTTGTCATGGCAGAGCCTGTGTTGGAGATCCCCCCATCAAGCATGACAGCTCTTCGAGTTTCTTCTCCTCTTACCATAAAAAATACTTCTGATAAGGAAGATAATTTTTCTCTTCCTAAGATCTGTACCCTGATTGGGTCATACTCTTGATTTAGGCCATGGAGAAATTTAAAGATTCTTCCTCTTTCCACGACTTCAGCATGTGCGGCAGCATCTGTCTTACACATCTTTATTGTTTGGTATTGATCTAATTCAATCCAAAGACCATTCAAAATTCCATGATATTCTGATACAGAATGTGAGCCCTGTTTTGTATTAAATATCCTGCTTTCAATGTCATAACATGCAGCAAAATCCTTTTTTAATGAAAAAGTATTTTGTAAATCATCCCATATCTCCTTGGCAGAAGAATGAAACATGTAATTTCGACTTATCTCAGGAACCATGGAATGCCACATCCAAGTCATAATTAGTGAATCTTCATTGTCCCACATTAGGAAGTTTGAGTCATCTGGTTCTGGTCCTCCACCATCTATGTGGTCTAGTCTTGAACGACCCTTGAGAATCCTTCGAATGTACTGGCTCCATTGTAAGAAATTCCGCCCATCCAACCGATAGGCACCTATCATATTTGGAAGATCATTAGGACCCAAAGGAATAAATTTTACCTCAGACATCCTTGGGAATGCAATCTGGGGACCCTATCTGCTGACGAAACAGTGGAAAACGGTGCCGGACAGCGGCAAACGGTGCCTGACAGCGGCAAACGGCGCCTGGACAGCGGCAAACGTTGTCGACAGCGACAAACGGCGCCTGGACAGCAACAAACGGTGTCTGGACAGTGACAAACAGCGCCTGGACAACGACAAACGGTGCCGGACAGCGGCACAAGGCGTTGGACAGCGGCACAAGGCGTCAGACAGCGGCACAAGGCGTCGGACAGCGGCAAAACAGCCTGGGCAGTGGAAAACAGTGTGGGCTACACAAAATAATATGGAGCAGTACTTCAAAACTCAGATTTACTCCGATCTGAGCCAAAATGGGTTGTCACCGGCCCTTGTAACGGAATGAGGAGGCTCCGGCGACTCCTTCTGTGACGTCGGCGGCGAGTGGGTCTCGCCGGAACTAGGCGCGTGGGCTACACGCGCCGGCAAGGCTGGTTGTGCGTGGCGGCGCGTGGCGGCGCGTGGCAACGTCTTCTCCGGAGCGATTTGCAATGTTGTGTTTGCTGCAGATAGGCGTCCCTTTCTGTCCTATCAGTGATTCCAATAGTTTCTGCTACAGTTGAAGTGGCTGGATAGCTGCTGTTGCTGGTGGCTGGTAGCTTATCAGTGCAGCGGAAACAGAGCTCCCAAGATCGGGAGCTCTGATACCATCTTGATAAACATGTAGAACTATATTTATTTCAATACTTATTATTACAACATACTAATGTATTTATAGGAGTAAAAGTTAGGCACCTCCTTAAGTTAGGCACCTCTAAGTTAGGCACCTCCTATGTTAGGCACCCCTAAGTTAGGCACCTCATACCTAAATAATTATAGAAAAATACTTAGTAAGTTTTTCTCTAATTACAACAGATACAATAAGAAACAAAATTAATATCTAATAATAGGAAAATATTTGGTAAGTTATTTCCCTATCAAATCATACTATATCTTCCTAGTTATTATAATCAAATCATATCTCTAATACCTCCTTTCACGCTAAAGCATATGTATCATATAATAAAAAACTTGTTACAAATGTCATTACCTCAAGGTTATTGCTTGAGAGAACCATGTAAGCCCTTTGGTTGTTAGAGCTAATGAGGTAAATAATATCTTTGACACCCAACTCAAGTTGGAGCATATGTATCATGAGTCAAACTTGTAACAAATGTTGGAGGGCATGACATTTGCATTTGAGCAAAACTTGCTTCGATATCTTCAAATCATACCACATCTTTCTATTTAATGTAGTCAAATCATAGCTAATGACATAGTGGGAGAAGCTATGCAAGAATCGTGACGAGTGAGTGAATCTTCTTTTTGCTGCAATACCTCAAACTTTTGGTTTCCTTGATGAGCCGAGTTGTATCACTAGATGAGACTTTCAAAAACCTCAGTAATTTGTAGTGGATAAATGGTATGGGCAGCACAACAAGGATGAGAATGCCAGGCATCTCACATGGATCAAGAATTGGAGGGAATGAAACCACTGCATTGAAAAATAAAGGAATTAGAAACTTGCCATGTTTGGAATATGTGAGGTGAAGAGAAGAAAGGTGTTTTCATTATGGAGGGGTGTATTGCCCAGGGCACTGTTTCCAGAAAAAAATTGAGTTATCATCTTGACTTAAGATGATGAATTGGGGGACATGACGGATGAAAAATCAAATGAGGTTAAGGAGTATTTGGAGAAAAATCAGGAGAACTTTGATCATGAATTTCAACGGTTGGACTTGTCCATCTTTTTGTGTAGGAGGTATGACCCAATCCCACACTATGAAGCTATAGGGAAGAGTGAGGGAAGACTCGTGTTGGTCCTAATTGATTGTGGGGCTAGTCACAACTTTATTTTGGTAGGTTAGTGAAGTCACTCAGCATGCAAGTGGAAACCATGCCACCCTACATCATAAGATTGGGAGATGGAGACAGAAAGCAAATGCAAGGATGTTTCAGGGATGTGAAAGTACAACGGGAAGAATACAAGGTGAGAGAGGTGTCCTTTTTGTTTGAATTAGGAGGGGTGGATCTGATCCTAGGTGTAACACGGCTAGCAAAGTTGTGAAGTAGGTAAGTTGAAAAACTCTAACAACTAATTTCTGCAAACAAGGTTGACCAATTAAGATTAAGGGTGACCCAACTTTGGCTAAATCTCTTGTGACTCCTCAATCTTTGAAGAAAGAAACATAAATTGAGCTTGTTTCAATCATATGGAGAATGAAGAATGTCGAGTTGTAGTCTAGGGATGAAGGGACAAACCACTTGATTGAGAAACAACAGAGTGAGTTGGGAAAGATTCTAAAGGATTGTAAGGGAGTTTTTTTTTTGAACCAAAAGGGTTGCCTCACATGGAAGTTGGTCATAAGATTCCGATCAAAGTTGGTGTGGATCCTATTAATGTGAGACCTTATCTATACCTATAAATGCTAAAAATGAAAATAGAAAAGCTAGGTGGGGAGATGTTGTTAGGGATGGAGAGTTTACGAGTGAAGGAATAAAACATTAAATGCCCAACTGCCTTAACTGCCTTAGCAGTTAGGAAGAGCGGGGTTATTGGTTGTATAAATAGCAAATAATCAATTGTAGTGGGGGGTCGATTGTTTGATTGTAGTCTAACAGGGTTTGTCATCCTGAGGAGGGAGGTTAGGCTCTCTAGAGGGAGGTTATGCTCCCAAACCCAGTCCTTGTAAAGAGATTCGTTTACGGTGAATAATAGCAAAACTCATTCTTTCATTTATGTTTCTATCTTTTGAGTGTTTTCTTGTTAGGTTCCAAACCCAGGATCCTAACAATTGGTCCGACCTGCCGGATATCCTTAGGAGAGGGGTCAAGAACGGATCAAGAAGTGGTCAAGAAAGGGGGAAGCATGGAAGGAAGAGACAATTCTTGGGAAAGGAGGATCATCGAACAGAAAAGGGAGCTAGCATAATAGAGAAGAAATATGCAAGAAATGCGGCAGGAAACCAGAGAACTCTTGCGAGTTCTTGGAGGAAGGGTGTGGAACCAGGAAAAGGGATTAGAAGGCAGTCCAGGGTTTGTAGATGAAGATCAACATACTGTTAACGAGAATCAGAGAAGGAGAAGGGAGTGCTCGGGGGAGGAATGAGAGCGAAGACAAAGGGGGAAAAAATTAAACGCACTAGAAGGAAGAATGGAGAAACGAATGGCGGCAATGGAGCGTCAATGGATGGACGAAAGGCGGAGATGGAGTCGTCAAGGGAGGAAATGAAGGTGAAAACGACGGCAGTTCGACAAGACTCAGCAGCCACACGCTAGGATCTTCAAGAAGTGAGGCGATTATCGGGGGGACGGCACCGCATTCAAGGGGAACTGTCTGACGACAGTCAGGCGCCTGTGAACGCCAATAAGAGTACGAGACGCAAGGACGAAATTGGGGGTGGAGAAGGTGAGCGGTTCAATTGGAGAAAGAGGGTGGAGCTGCCCGTGTTTGAAGGATTAGATACATTGAACTGGATCAATTGGGCGGAGCGATTCTTCGAATTTCAAGGAGTAGCGGAAGAGGAAAAGGTACGATTAGCGTATGTGAGCATGGAGGGGAGCGCTGGCTACTGGTTCAAAGCTTGGAAGGAGAAAGCCAAGAATTGTTCATGGGATGGTTTGAAGGAAGCCTTGGTGATAAGGTTTGGAACCATTGTTGAGCGGTTGACAGCATTGAGACAGACGGGGACGGTGGACGAGTATGTACAATACTTCAAGATATTGGCGGGTCGAACGAAGAGGGTACCGAACAAGCAGCTGTTGGGATATTTTCTTGTGGGATTGAAAGAGGACATCCGGAATCAAGTCCGACAGCATGAACCGCAGGAATGGATGGTGGCGATGCGGATCGCAAGGGATGTTGAGGAGTTCCAGAGAGTTGCCGAACGGTCTGAGGACAAGTATTATAGCCCGTACCGATCGGGAGTGGCCGAGCAGTCTAAGGCCATAGAAGACCAATTGTCTGGGGGACGAACGTGTGGTGAGGTGACACGGTTCGAGGCCAATTGCTATAAACCAAGCAGATCGAAAGTTGCCGAGCGGTCTGAGGACAAGTGCTACAGCCCATGCCGATCGGGAGTGGTCGAGCGGTCCGAGGCCATAGAAGACAAGTCGTCTTGGAGACGAACGAACGGTGAGGTGACACGGTCTAAGGCCGATCGCTATAACCCAGGCCGATCGAGAGTTACCGAACGGTCGGAGGCCAAGCGCTATACCCCAGGTCGATCGAGAGTGGCCGAGCGGTCGGTCGGATCCAAACAAGAGAAGACTGCTGGACCCAACGGGAGAGGCTTGACGAAGCCGAACGGGTTAGCACTACAAGCTGCGAACCCGAGAAAACTGAAGGAACCGAACGGTCCGGAAACGAACGGAAAGAACTGCCGAATCCGAACGTGAAAGGACAGGAGGAACCGAACGATCTTACATTTACAGTCAAAGGCCGAACGGTTTTACACTCAAAACGATCTCCTAGTCATTGGCCGAACGGTCTTACAGTCCAAACAATCTCTCAGTAATTGGCCGAACGGGCTTACAATTGGAATGAAGGCTAAGGAGGGAAAGGTGGAGGGAAGAATCAATGGTCGGGAGAGAAGGATGGATTTTGTGAAGAGGTGGACCAGTGAACAAAAGAAGGGCCTTGCCGTTCGTGAGGCACCTGCAGAGGGGAGAGAACTTTTTGAAGCTTTGAAAGACATCGAAGACCATTTCTTCAGGGATTATAATTCTGGAAAAGAGGTGACCAGAATGTTGGAAGCTTATAATTCTGGAAAAGAGGTGACCAGAATGTTGGAAGCTAATAAAATCCAAGAAGAATGGAAGTCATTGGAGGAGGAATTGCCACCACCCAAACCTCCAGACCTGAGTTGGAGGGCAGTTGCCAGAGGGTTCCATTCATATGAGTACACGATGATGAAGAGGAGCCATGAGATCAAGCCTCCCGTTTCCAACCTTGAGGACAAGGTTGTTCGGCAGCGGGGTGTAATGTTAGGGATGGAGAGTTTACGAGTGAAGGAATAAAACATTAAATGCCCAACTGCCTTAACTGCCTTAGCAGTTAGGAAGAGCGGGGTTATTGGTTGTATAAATAGCAAATAATCAATTGTAGTGGGGGGTCGATTGTTTGATTGTAGTCTAACAGGGTTTGTCATCCTGAGGAGGGAGGTTAGGCTCTCTAGAGGGAGGTTGTGCTCCCAAACCCAGTCCTTGTAAAGAGATTCGTTTACGTTGAATAATAGCAAAACTCATTCTTTCATTTCTGTTTCTATCTTTTGAGTGTTTTCTTGTTAGGTTCCAAACCCAGGATCCTAACAGATGTTGTAATCAAGAATCATACGACCCAACAACAATGCTTATCCCAGTCTTGTCATCTTAATCAAGAACATAGATGGAAGCTGGAGATTTTTTGTGGACTATTGTGCCTTGAATAAAGCAAATATTCTAGACAGGTTTCCAATTCCGATCATAGAAGAGTTATAAGATGAGTTACACAAGGCACAATTCTTCTCAAAGGTAGATTTGAGGGTTGGATATCATCAAGTCTGCATGTATGAATCTGATATCCAGAAAACTACCTTTCAAACTGATCAGGGGCATTATGAATCTTTAATCATGCCGTTTGGTTTTACAAATGCTCCATCCACATTTCAATGAGCCATGAACAGCATAATGTAACCATATCTTCGGAGGTTTATCTTAGTTTTTTTATGACATCTTGATTTATAGTAAAATGTAGGAGGATCATTTGGCATAGCTTAGACAGGTTTTCATGACACTACAACAACATCGGTTTTATGTTAATTGGAAAAATGTGAAGTTGGAAAGCTACAAATCCAATATTTGGAGCATGTCATCTCTCACAAGGGAGGGGAAACGGATTCCCAAACGATATTCGCCATCCTTCAATGGCCTATTTTGAACACCATAATGGCTTTGAGTGGGTTTTTAGGTCTTACAGGCTGCTATAGAAGGTCTATATTCAATTATGGGATGATAGCAAGACCTTTGACACAATTGCTTAAAAAGGGGAATTTTTTTTTTGTCTGAAGAAAGTAATTTGGTTCTGCAGCAACTTAAAGGGGTGATCACCACAACTCTTATGTTGTTACTGCCAGATTTCAGCCAACCTATCTGTATTGAATGTGATGCTTTTGGGAAAGGCGTGGGAGCAGTGTTGTCCGTAAGCAAGAAATCAATATCTTTTTTTAGCAAAGCCTTGGGTGAAGCTTCTTTGACGAAGTCAATTTATGAATGAGAGTTCATGCCTATGGTGATTGTCAATAGCGTGATGGTAGCCTCACCCGAACGATCTGATTGGGGTGGTTGTTGACCCGAACAGTGGCTTCGACGGTGGAAATGGCAGTGCCAACAACGAAAATGACGACGGAGACATCGGAAACAACGATGAAGACGGTACAAATGACGAGAAAAAAAAATGTGTAAATGGTTATCAAGGTACCCTGACTTTAGTTACCATATTTAATATAGTGAAAACTAGGTTTAGGGTTAATCTCCCTGGTGTAGAAAATACTCATAGGATAATATATTTTAATAATGAGAATGTGGACTAAAGTCCAAATACAAATGAATATGTAAAAATAACAAAATTAACATAAGGACTATGTTTTCTTAATTAACATAAAATGGAATATACCAACAACGATAAATAACGGAATCAATATCTAATAATGAGAAATTTTTGGTAAGATATTTCCCTATCAAATCTTATCATACCTTCCTATTTAATGAAATCAAATCATAATTCTGACAATCAAATCATATATCTAACCTCCTTTAAAGTTCAAATTAAATTGTAACATTCTGTTGGTATGGTTAATGTTATTGTTTGAAATGTTGTCCTGTTGCAAATGATTTGACTTAGAGGTGACTTGTTTTTTCTTCCTATATTTCAGGTCTGTAAATGGAAGGATGAGAGTGGGCCAAGAACATAAGATTGTAGAAGTCAAGGGGCTGGAGTTTTATTCCAGATTGTTTCATGGCTCCTTGGACTTGGTAACTATGAACAGTACGGGTGACTCCTACTCAGCAAGCAATATTAGGTTGGAAGGAAAACATTACTATTCTATATTGGCACCATGTGATGCAACCTTAATTCTTTCGGTATGGACATCTTTAGTAGAACCCTCATTCTCCATAATTCCATGTTAACTTTGTATCTTACTAATTGTTGTTTTATTTATGATTTTAAATCACTATTAGAAAATGAACTGTACTTTATATATCTATATCTATTACAGCGAAAGAGAGACAATGTGTATGATGTCCTGCTTATGGTCTCTTTAATTGTTTTTCTTAGTTAGCAATGCAAAGTAGTTGGCATGCCCTGTTACATGATTCAATATCTTAAGTTCTAGCTGTTTTCTTTTGTAATTTACTTGTCCGGATGTTTTATCCCCATGTACTTTTCGGTCAGTAAAATTTCCTATTCTATAGTAATTGTAATCAATGTTGTTTATATTGAGATCCTACCAAGGACTGAGATGGGGTGAAATATTGTAAATTTCAGAATCCTAACACATGGATTGTAGGATCCTATTCAAAATGCAAAATTATATATGCATGAAAAACGATGGAGTTAACAAAAATAACATCTAAATCACAACATTTAACTAAAATTCAAAAACTCATTATAAAAGGATCTCATGCATCGCACAACGAATTGTTATGATAACACAATTATAAATACTAAAACACAATAAAATGGTTCCAATGTACCCAAGCATCAAAACTTGAGGACATTTTTTGGCATGACAAGTTAACTCAGAATATAGATTGAGCTGAGATATAGAAACCAGATCAACATAAGTCAGAACAGCAGGTGAGAGATCAGAATGCTGATGGCCAAAATTTTAATGCAACAGCAGAAGACAGACCTGGAGAGATCAACAAGGGAGAGAGTGAGATAGATTTATGTGTGAAGAAACAGATAGTAGGGAACTTTATCTGTAACGGAACTAGAAGTATAGTTTATTTTTGCAACCTGAATTGTCGAAACCAAACACAACCAAGTTATTCAAATTGGTATTGGAAAGCAAAACTTACTGATTCTATGTTCTAACAAGCAAGATCAGTGATTTCACTCTGACCCAGCATGGACAGCCTCCAAAACACGTAAGATTGTGCGATTTTATGACCTTAGCCACAATTTTGACAACCACTAACTTCATTTCTTGCAATTTTTTGCAAACACTCCAACCTTCTTTTGTATTTACTGTATATTTCCATTAATTGTGCAGTGGAGGTGTTTGCATTCCCCCCCTTATTATTTTTATGCATAACCTTCTGGTCAGTATTTGTTTAATTTATATGAAGACCATGAGAAGCCTTTCTTCCTACTTACGCTTTGCTTTTTATTTTCTTTTCCAGGACAACAGATTGCAAAAGCTTGATGGTAATACTCCTCAGTATTCTGTCACTGCCGAATTGAGTGGCTTGGTTGGTACTCATTTTGTGGACTTTGTCAATTTAACTAAGATGTTGGTATTTATCTTTTTCTGTTCTGCCTGCATTGCTTATATGTAGTTCTAATATTGTCCCCATTTATCAGGTTATATCCTTAGACGAGGTTCAGTTACAGCACATGTGTCTTGTGTGGGATTATATTTGCACTTGTAGATTAAGAGAAAAGTAAGTTCCTTGCCAGAAGCTTGACTTGAAAATATGAGGATAAACATTTGTGTCATAATTGAGTCTGATTACAACAAATAAGAAAATCTCACCTAGTCAATTCTTGTAAGGAATAACTCAATCTTCATAAAGGAAAAAGGAAATAGACACATTAAGCTCATGCTGCACATGTTACAACAGCATGCAATAGTTGTTTTTGTACTTTCACATGATGCATAAATCGTTATTTTTTATAGAAACAAAATAACATTTGTTGAATATAATGAAAAACTATGTATGGATTAATCTTCCTTGTGTTGAATATATACATAGGGTACTCTATTTGTAATAGAAAAAATATTGGCCAAGTCCAAAATAAAAATAAGGAATAATAACAAACTAGGTAAAGATAAAATATAAAGATAAGATAAAAATAATATATCTAACACTCCCCCTCAAGCTTTGTGCATACAAATTGTATGTACCAAGCTTGTTAATAATATAATCAATAAAGACTTGTTGAAAATATCTGTTTCTGCACTCGAGTGACATTAAATTGTTAAGGTTTGGAAAAACGACATAGATGACGAAGTACGAACTCAGAAGACTCCCCTGAGCAACAAATTTGGGAGGTTGTTCCATGTAAATCTCTTCTTGAAAATCGTTGTTGAGGAATGCATTGTTGACATCTAGTGGATAAATAGGTCATTGTTGAAGAGCCACCATGATTATAAATAAACTAAAAAAAGCCATCTTTGCCACGTGAGAAAAACCATATATGGATGGGTCAAACACAATGGTGATAGAAGGGAGGTCAGAAGAGATAGCAGCGGAAGAAGTCATTGATGAATGAGAGAGAGAAACCTTAAAAATCCTACATTCTCCAATCAAGGCACCTGAAAAAGGAAAAAGAGCAACCTCGATGCTCTGAATAGCTGCCTAAGAGGAGACGGGACGTGTGACTACGCACGATGAACCTGATAGAGGAAAAAGAGCAACCTTGACACTCTAAATCGCTGCCTGAAAGGAGACGATACTTGCCACCACGCATGACGGAAAAAGGAGCAGATCCACAACTTCAAAAGGCATCGAGAGTGCATAGGAGCTCCAATGAAGCCTTTGTTGACAGCACGGTGGTTGCCTGGCCAAGACGATCAAAACCGTGTGATTGTTGGTCGAAACTAAAATTCCGGTAGTGGCAGCGGTAGACGATAGCGGTAGATGATGGCACCACTAACAGTGGTAGATGACAGAGGCAACAAAATTTTTTTCCTCAAAAGAACTTGGCTCTAGATGTGACATCCCAATTATATAGAAAGCATATATAATAAAGACGTCCTCATGCATAATATAGGAAAGCAATTGAGTGCAAATAGGATTACAGTCATCCCCAAGGTAAATTCAGAATCTAAGCTTAAACTCCAAAGAGATCTAAAATGTAAGCCAAAAGGGAATTAGTATTTCAGAATACAGAATCAACTAATAACATCCTAGGAGACTAGGTAGCAACATTGTCCTCAACTTCCAAAGCTGTTTCCAAAGGAACCTCCTCGCTATCTGCTCCCATCCAAATGGATGATCATCGCAAGAAGAAACATACACAAGCAATACAAACAAGCAAGGGTGAGCTAGATATAAAAATCATGTTATTCAATCACACACGACATGCAAAAGTCACTCAAACATGGCACATTGACATCACAAGACTCATTACTTTATAGACTGACTCGTCCGGACCGGAATGATTACCGAGCTATGGCGGGTTGTGCACTCGTGGTGGCCTCTACTGCTTTGCAAAGCCGTTGCCAATGGGTTCCACCCTACCACACTCACGAGGTTAGTCCATTCCGTGCCCTGGAGCATACTGGAAACCTCCAAGACTAGGACCTCCTGCTACTCCTCACCACATGGATCAATCCTCTCTACTTGAGAATGAAAGACCATTGGAGCGTCAGGAAAACCCCCAAGACTGAGCTACCATGCAATCATTCCACACATCACCAGGGCTCCACCATGTATCCTCTCCTTGAGGATCATGGAATTACGTCCATGAACCATACTGTCACTTTGAAACTTAACCCAAGACATGAATAATCATAAACCATCATATTATCACAGTGAATCCAACATATCTCATACATTCACGTGCTTCCCTCATAAATCACATCATACTATGCATTCCAAGCAATTGATCCAGTCAAAGATATCAAAAGAAGAGACTTGACCCAACAGGAGTCGCACAGCGCATCCTATTCGCAAGGCGAGACAAGAGGATCTCGCACAGCGCACACCTTAATTCGCTATGCGAATTAAGTCGCAGCATACATCAGACTTCAAACCTCTCGCATAGCGCACCCAGGTCGCTATGCGAGAACCCAGACAGAGACCAACCCCCCCAAAGCTCTCGCTATGCGCCCCACTCGCCCTTCGAATTAAATGGGCAGTGATCCCAGACCACCACCAGTCGCATAGCGACAGGATTCACCATGGCGAGTCCAGAAACAGTGAGCATCACCCTATGGTAATTCACACAGCGCACCAGCTCGCACAGCGAATTACCAAGACAATGAGCACCCTCTACAGGGTCTCGCTATGCGAGACAACTCGCATAGCGACACTGCATAATCTGCAGAATGCGAATTTTGCAGAATCACCCACTTACACCAGTCCTTACCATTTCTAGGACTCTTGGCTAACTTCTAAGACCTCCAATTCGAGTATTAAGTGTAATTATACTTGCCTGGATGATCCTAATTCTCCCCATTACTAATCTGAAGTGATTAAATTCAGTTTTATCTTTTAAAACATCAATTCCTCCAACTTATGGACCCAATTTCACTTCAACCATTTTGCTAAAGACTTTACTCAGTTTTCTGACCATAACCAGTTCTAATTCACTCTTCTAAACTAACCCAACTACCCAATTGGTCACCGGAGAAGAACCTAATGTCTGAACGCATCAAACTCACCTTTGACGCCAGCACATATGACTAGTCACAACTGACTGGACCAGGCCAGGGCTGCTCTATGATCAGGAATGTGCCAACTCAGGTTTTTAAGGTTCTTCTAACCTACCAACAAAGTGCTCTCACAAATTATAGTTAATTTATTTAAATCACCCAAACTGTCCTATGGTACTCTAGACCCCAATTGTCCAATTTCAATACTCTACTTCCCTCACAGTATCCTAAAACAATACATGTACCCACTCACTATTCATTTTAACTATTTCCCAGAGTTCTTATTCCAATCCAGAAATCCAGTACAGCCAACACATGCTCATCCAAGTCAAACAAGGTTCAGTACACCATGGATACACACTTTCACATATTTAATAAATTCCAATCAACATGCTCACCATCAAAATACACTTAACAGTAAGACAACTTAAATTATCAAACATCTACATCATACGTTTCAACAACACAAAGAAAATAAATAGCTAGCTCCACTTACCTTGAAGTTGAGCAGTGTAGCCAACTAGAGTGCCCTAACCGTGCCTTCACAGCGAAAACCCAAACAGTGCCCTACAACCACCTAAATGGTGATGAAACAGCTCTTAGAGCTAGAATAGACAGAGAATCAAAATGGAGCACCACCAGTTGCATGCAACCAGTAAAGTTGCATGCCCTAGGTTCAAGAGGAGTGGAGAAATTGACTTACCCGTCCAAATGGAAATCTAATCGGATAGAAGGGAAGCTCTCAACTCCGTGAGTGAAAGAACACCACCTAATTGGAAATGCAACTGTTCAAATGAGTGTAAAGGTAGAGAGAAGGCAGAGAAGGAAGAGGAAAGCTGAGTTTAGAGAGAGAAAGGAGAATTGAAAATTGGTTCAGAGTTGGGAAAATGAAGGAACCCCTTCTAAGGTCATGGTGCCTTTGGCCCTTTGGGCCTGGCTGCCTCAGAAAATAGGGCCCCCTAGCCCATATAGTTTCCAGGACCTTACACTAGATACCATGTTGAATATAATGAAAAACTATGTATGGATTAATCTCTCTTGTGTTGAATATACACATTAGATACTCTATTTATAATAGAAGAAATATGGACTAAGCTCAAAATAAAAATAAAGAATAATAACAAACTAGTTAAAGATAAAATATAAAGATAAGATAAAGATAATATATCTAACAACATTGATATATATGAAGTGAAACACGAGGCAAGGTTAAAACACTGACAATTATTTACTGTTCACTTAATTTTTCAAAAACAATTTCAATTTTGGAAAAAGATTGTAGAAACTCTTCAGCTGATCCGAAAGGTTTGTGAATCTAATATTAAAGTAAAAAATTGTCAGTCTGTCAATTTTTCTTATTGCAGTAGTTGGAATCAGATCAGTGGATGTGAAAATATTTGCAGTTATTGACTGCTCACTTATTCTAGTATTATATCAACAGTACAATTCTCTTTTATGAATTCCGAGTATATTCATTGATTTATTCTTTTCATCTATTGTTAATTGCGAAAAGATTTATCTAGGAAGACACGTGGTTCCACCAATTGTATAATTTTCGTGTTCTGCATAAAAGCTAGATCTAACTTCAGCATAACCATGCACTTTTCATTATACACATTGGTTATCTGAGTTAAAGCTAAAACTGGTTTCAGACTTCCATTCTTATGCGGAATAGTGTATCACAAGGATAAAAAATGAATACTTGTTTAGTGACTCAGGAGTTGTAATTTCTTGACAGGCTAAACTGGTTTCAGACTTTCAGTTGTTACATTTGATAACAGAAGTATTGTGTAAATACTTGGTACTTGCAGCAATTACTCTATGGCTCCTTCAAATCTTTGATTATCCAAATGTAATTAATTTGTTGTTTTCCCTTCCGTGAGCATTAAGTGGGGAAAATCACCTTTCTGGGATCGGCCTAATAGCATTATTCTAATTTTATGTTTCCTTTTCGTTCAGTTCTTGCTTCTCCAATGATGTTGTCTCTTATGTAAAAAGTACAGCTTTATGTTTTTAAAATTTTTAATCTTTATATTATATAGGTATGGACGCTTTCGCCCTTGGCATTGTCTTTTACCAAGAAAATGTGCAGGCTGGCAAATATTTTGGTGGCACTATGCGCAGCAATCAGTTCTTTATGATGTTCGTAGGAAATTGAAGAAAACATCATGGAGATACTTTGGTGATCGATTGTAAGTTCATGTATTATAGTATTGTTCTGAATAAGGGTTGTGTTTGATTTCGTTGTGATTGGAGACCATTTTATGTCTCTCCTCCCTTGTGTGGACTCTCTCTCTCTCCCGTTCTAGTTTTCTCTCTCCTCCACGTGAATATGGTAACTTCAGGAATTGCTTCTTGATCTGAATTTGCTATCTTTACTTTGTCGATGTCATACTCTGTATTAGCAAGTTAGATGGCAATAATTATGACACCTTGGCCTCTAATATCAAGGTATGGCATCAGGGACAAGATTATGGTAATCCTCATTTCCAGAAAAGATGTTTATGATGATATTATTCATAGCGGAGCAATTGCTCTTAAATACAATACATAGACATAATAACTTAAAATCCTAGTTTATAATGGATATAATCAAAGATCTTGTACAATAAATATATAATATGCTGCCAGCCTATTAATTTTCCTAATTATGAAATGTAATTAAATTTCTTAGTTATGCAATTAAAATTGTACACCGAAATATTAAATGCAGCATAAATCAAGGGATTTTGGCACTGCCCTCAAGTTGGTGAGTGGATGTTATCCATTCCCAACTTGCCAACAATAGATTGAAATGTAGCACTGGTTTTCCCTTTTGTCAATACATATGCAAGTTGATTTCCTGGGGAGTGGTGTTTATATTGACTCATTATCCAATTCTGCTTGAAGAAGTGTTTGTCTACTTCAACATGTTTAGTTCTATCATGTTGCACAATATTTATCGTTGACTTTTTATCACAATACAGTCTCATAGGCTTCTTCCAATAAATCTTAAGTCTTTAAAATTATTTTTAAACTTAGTATTTCACAAATCAATAACGCCATAGCTCTAAGCTATGCTTATGCTCTTGATCTCGTCACAACATTTTGTTTCTTGCTCTTCCATGCGACTAAATTTTCTCCAAGGAAAGTGTAATATCCAGAGGTTGATCTTCTATTGTCTATAGAGCTTGCATTGTCAGCGTTTGTCTAGGCTTCAAAGATCATCTCATTGCCCTTTGTAAATAGAAGGAGTTCCTTTCAAGTATTGTAGAATGTGATAAACATATGTGGGATGAGTCTCCTTTGGATTATGCATGAACTGACTTACAACCCCTACAACATAGGTAGTGTCTGCCCTAGTGTGAGGGAAGTAGACCAATTTCTCGACCAAAACTTTGATAAGATTGTCTATCCACAACTATATCATCAATTGATTCACCAAGTTTGTGATTATAATGAATAGGTGTCTCTATTGGTTTGCATCCTAATATACCTGTTTTAGCCAATAAATTAACACATTTTTATCGGGAGATGAAAATTAACACACATACAAATATATATATATATATATATATATATATATATGTATGTATGTATGTATGTATATTTGTGTATGTATGTATGGGATTAGTAGAGAACTTCCAAGTGAAAATAGTGAAAACTTGGTATAGAGTTAACTCTCCTTGTGTAGAAAATACACATAGTGGAATATTTTTATAATGAAGAATAAAAAAATATGGGCTAAGCCCAAATACACATTATTGTAACTAAAATAAGATATTGTAACCAACAATATCTAACAAATAGAAAGAGAGAAGATTACACTAAGATGGAGAGTAAGGAATCATTAGACCAGTAAAAAGAAAGGAAAGAGTTTGTAAAAGCAAAGCTTTAAAACCTATCAGTAAAAGGGCTGGTCACTTTACATAACAGAAATACTGATACCCTGAAATAGACCAACATTGTATCATTTGCAAATTATAAGTGTGAAAAGTAATTTCCTCAGTTCTAATATTTAGAACCTTGATTAAACCCCTTTGTATAGCTCTGGACAACATTGTCTGTCAAATTTGTTTGTTGTTCGTATTATGTAGAGTACTTGTATCTTTAAATTTATGTCTTCCTTTTCCTACTTAGAGGGCACAAATAGGAGAAATGTAGTATACCTGATTTCCGTATGATTTGTGTTGTTATGCAGTCTCTCCTTCACATTCATCTACCTCGTCTTAGTAATTCTTTAAGTTTCCTGGATGCAGAAGTTTTCGACGGAAATATATGAACTTGTACAAGATTAAGTTGGATTTTCTCCAACAAGAACAGGTGGTTTCTTTTCCTTCTTCTTTCTTTGAAAACATATTGATGGGAACCAAATATATGTTTATAATATAACCAAACTATATTTTTTGGTATTTGGAAATATAATTTATTTTGGTTTTATTTGGTATATATATTTTTCAATCTATTGTCCTTAACAATTATGAAAAGCACGTTTTTAGTCCCTAGTGAAGAATTAAAATCATGAGTTTATTAGATGGACTAAAATGGAATGACTTTTCAGAGTTACTGACAAAGAATTGTCATATTTTCATTTACAAGTAAATGACCTTTTTAATCTCTGAAACTGTCACTGACTGTCACTTTTGCTGTTAGATTGTGAAGAAAGTCTCTGGAATTAATTCATTTAATCTAAGTCCCAAAGTATAATCGCTTATTGTCATGTGTTAGACTGCTGTGATTTACATGAGAAATTTCTTTGGTTGAGGGACTATGTGATAGCACCCACCAACTTCGGAGACAAAATTGTAGAGATGCATTTAATTGCATGAAATACATTTAGGATGACGATGGTTTGACACCTCCATTTTTCTTTTACACTCATGTTACAACTTCGTAAGTTATTATTTTTTTTAGGTTTATATTATTATTTTACTATAATATTTTATTATAAAAGTTAGTTGTCAAATGAATGTAGATAAAAAAGATTGGTGTCCAAAAATATTTTTCCATACATTTAATTTGCGTGCAATATACATTTAGTGTTTGAGTGTGCTTTGAGAGTATGTAAGTAGTGTCTTAATTCACAATGTAGGATAAATCATGATTCATGGAAACACTTTTTTCCTTTTCTGAATAATTCAGCATCATGACACATGGGTTTCACCCTAAGTCTTGTGTTAACATTTTCTTTTTAAATGGTATTAGTGCTTGATGCAGACTAACTTATTTAGTGGTAGGTCCTTTAATTTTAAACCATGCTTCAACTTTGGTCTCTTGTTCATGATGCTATGCAGTCATTGCAGCAGCTTGAGACACTTTTTGATCTTCATCTTTGGTTGTTTCTGGCCACAATGAACTTTCATTTGTCAAAATTTCAGGCTCACAACACCTCTGACTAATGAACCTTGTCTAGACCAGCTCTCATTTCAAATCTTTAGAGACAGGCCGAAAAAAGCATAAATATGGAAAGAAACCCTCCCCTTACGAGTACAAAACCTATCCTAGATCCATTAAAAGGGCCACCTACCTATTACCCTGGCAAAAGCCAAATAGGCTTGGACATTGGGGGTGTATTAGGAAAAAGACCATGTCATTGACTAGGGAAAGAATCTGAAAAGATTATATATGTGAGGGACAACTTTTTCCAAACAAGCCATTTTTGTTGAGCTGAGTTAGTCCCAAATCCTAATTCTAACATACTTTTGGTTACAAGTTCTACTCACTTATCCCCATGGTCTGTAAGAACTCCATTTATCCTGGCACGTGCAACCAATTCATAACCTGTATCAAAGACTTCATATTTGTTATCACTTGCATTGATGGGCTTCTTTGCTCTCTATCTCAACAGGTTGGATATTTTATTTAGCTGTCCATCTTTATAGCAACCAATATCTTTGTTTTACAAGTAACTGAAAAAGCTGTAGTCAGCTGTCACCTGGCAGCTCGCAAGTCTAAACCTAATAATAAGTAGCCAAATATATTTTTCACATTCCTATACTAAAACAGAAAAAAAATTGTTCGTGTTGGGACTGCAGCTGATTGTTTAGGTATAGTTTCTAAAATGAAAAATTGGCACAGCGATAAAGACTGAATGACTGATTAAACCTTGTTTATTTAAATTATTTGTTGGATGTGTTTTAATGAAATCTTTTGGATTGGGTGGTCCTTTAATAAATTACAGTTAAACAACCTTGGTAAAAATGACTTGTATTAATTGCAAATGCTAATGGAATGATGTAATTTTGATAATTAGGATAAGTTTGATATTTGCCTTATAGTTTTTTCTCTAATAATTCAGCTCTGCTGTGTAGTTTAGCCACATACGGTTCTCATTACATTTCTCATTTTCTCTTTTGAACTTATGTTTTAGATTATGAGCTTTGTAGTGTTTCCTGTTAATGATGATTAGATTTGTGTTTATTAGCTAGTTGATGATGACGTTCTTCAAGATTTGGAGCAAATGGAAAAGGAATCAGATTTAGATGACATACTGAATTATCGATCTGCTGCAGAATCTGAGATGCAGGTGAATGTGCTCCAAGTTATTTAATGAAAACTCAGCGTTCATTTGGTGGTGTTATTTTCCTTATTTGACTTGCATATTTTATTCAACTTTGAAATCTGAGGAATGTTTGTTCTTGGGATGTTCTCTATTTCACAAGGGTTAAGTGTCTATCACCAAGTGGCAGAGTAGATGTTCTGTTTAATCAACATGGTTTTCCTTGTGTAGATTCTTTTCCAAATGCTTCCAATTCTGTTAAAGATCTTAATTTGTATTTCAGCATAGCTCTCACTCTTACACCACCTCAAAATTCTCCAGCTCCTTCACTAACAACTTCTGTTGTGCTTGAGTCTTTTAATATGCTATCTATCACCTCTAACTCATCATCTTCTGAGTCTGTTTCTGTTCCTAATACAACTACAATAGTTAAAACTCATCTTATGCAGACTACACCTATATCTGGTATTCTACAATCTAGAATTCATCCCTCATTGTTTCTCTCTCATTCTGTACCTAAAAATTTTAAGCAAGCACTTGAGGATGCTAATTGGTTGGCTTGATGCAGCAGGAGTACAGTGCAGTCATGCAGCAAAATACATAGGACTTAGTATCTCTACCTCTTCGTAGACAAGTTGTTTTGGCTTTAAGTAGGTTTTAGAGTCAGGGAAAATGAAGATGACTCTATAAATAAATATAAATTAAGATTGGTGGTAGGGGATTACTTGAAAAGGAGAATGATTTTTATTCTTATCATTCATGTCTTTTACATTTTCTTTACACTTATTTGTAACAATCTAATCTTCCAAAAGCGGAAATAAGAAAAAAAAATATGCTGAAAAATAAACTAGAAGATTCTACAAATATTTTCTTTAACTAGGAAGGTTTTATTCTAATTACAACACTCTCTCTCAAGTTGGTAAATGAATATCAATCATTCCCAACTTGCCTACAAAATCTTGAAATCTACCCTGAGGGAGCCCTTTTGTAAAAATATCTGTTATTTGAAGTTTTGTAAGAACATGAGTTGTAATCACAAATCCTCAGTCTAAATTATCTTTGATGAAATGTCTGTCAATCTTAGTGGGTTTGGTCCTGTCATGTTGTACTGGATTATTGGCAATGCTCATGGCAAACTTATTGTCACATTATAGTTTCACAGGGTTGTCCACCTTGACTTTAAGGTCATCTAAAATGATTTTTATCCAGAGTCCTTCACACATTCCTTGAGCAAGAGCTCGAAATTTAGCTTCTGCACTAGAACAAAATACTCTATCTTGCTTTTTGCTCCTCTACGTTACCATACTATCTCCAAAAAACACACAATACCTAGGAATAGGTTTTTTGTGACCTGAATAGTCAGCATCAGTAGTATATATTTTCATAGTCAACGTGTCTTTCCTTTTGAATAATAACCCCTTTCATAGATTTGACTTCAAGTACTGGAGAGTTTTGTCAACTGCTTGCATGTGTCTCTCTCTTGGATCATGTATAAATTGGCTCACTACACTAACTGCATAAGCAATGTGATAGGGTTTTAAAAGTATATGAAAGGAGGAAAAGAAATTAATTAGGAGGTTGTAGGCTGTTGGCCGGTTAGGAGGCTTAGAAAGTATGTTGGATAGTTAGAGGTTGGTTAGCAAGATGAGGTGGCTTTATAAGAGGGCAGGGGTGTCTGGTGACGGACATGTTTTTGTTGCTTGATTGTATAGACAGGACCATTGTGTCCTATGTGAAGGGAGAGTGTACCCTTGATAGTTATTGTACTCTGTATTCTTTGGTCTCAAGGTTAATAAACAGAATCTTTTCCAGTATTCTGGGTGCTTGTGAGTGTGTTTTACGAGTGTGGTTGATTTCTTGCTTAAAAAAATCTATCACAATGTTTGGTTTTGCGTGTGATAGATAAATAAATTTTCCTATAAATCTGTGATATTGGGTCTTCTCTACCGTAACACTTTCTTCATTTCCAATTTTGTGATTCTATTCTATAGGAACTGTTAAGGTTCTACATCCCAACTTTCCTATTTCTTTGAGGAAATCAAGTACATATTTCCTTTGGGAGATGAAAATTTCATTCTTGGAATAAGCAAACTCTATTCCAAGAAAATATTAGCTCTTTATCTGTCATATTCTTGTTCTTGATCAATGGGGAGATGTGCTGACCAGGCCTTAGGGGGAGAGGGAGGGAAGGAGGTTGTGTTAGAGTAAATACTGTGAGGTTGAATAATTAGTAATTGTTACATCTGTTAGCTTTTATACATGTCAGCTACTACTAAAATTAGCTTTTATTGTAAGCGGTTGCCTATGTTAATCTTCTAAGCTTCTTATTTTGTCAGAGTGAAAATCACAAATAGTGCAGTTTGTTAACTAAGTTTTCTATCATTCACTTTCTTTAAGACATTTTGTGATGTGTGATTTGTTTTCAAATGTTCTCCTTTTTATGTTTGCAGGAATTTCTCTCAAGGTGTTCAACTCCTAACAATGGCAAGATTAGCACTGATATTCCCACAGAGAAGTCTTGCAATGATGAACACACTGTTAAATCTCAGGGATGGTTAAACTGGCTTTCTCGTGGTATGCTTGGGGCCGGAGGAACTGATGATTCAAGTCAATTTTCTGGAGTTGTGTCATTTGATGTTAAGGTACATGCATCCTTCAATGTGCTTGCTGTTGTTTGGCCGAAAACTTGTAGAAATAAATACTACAAAAATATGATAGGGACTTGAGTACTATTGGGTACCTAATTTTACTTCTTCTTGTATAAGATGCTTGGTAGAATATTGAAGTGTTTGGTCATCCCCCTTATGCTATTAATATTGGTTGACACTAACTGATTAAAATAAATATCTCAAATAATCAATCATAATTCTTAACAATGAGAAGCTGGGTGTATTTGTTGGCGAGATAATTGTTTTTCTTTGCTATTCTTTTAGGTCAGGGCATTTCTATATCCAAATGAATTGTAAACATCAGAATCACATATTGCATTGTGTAATTTTCTGTTTTCTGTATTTTTGCAGGATATGTCTGAAGCAACTGAATTTCATCCTCTTGTATCGTCCAGTTTTGATTCTGCTGCAAAGCATGAATTATGCATTTTTTCAATGATGTTTGAGATTGATCAGATTTCTGCTACGTTTTGTAGCAAGTATGGCGCTGTATCCTTTGTTCAAAAGCATTTTAAGATACTTTTTTCATCTAAATCCTAGGGGAATGATTTCTATTATCACATGATTCATGTTAGAGTAATGCTTTGTTCAGTTCGGTAGCCAGTCATACCGTTTATGCTGTTTAATGTAATGTTTCTTTCCCAGCTGTTAGGCCTTTAGTTGGAACACAGTCCGGAGTATGAGTGAGATCATTTACTATATTTAAAGTAACCTATTAGGAGTTTATTCTATTTAAATTTTTAAACAGTGAAATCCGTGTTTTATTTGTCTTTAACCCTACTGTTGAAATAAAGAAAGAGAAATTCATTTTCCCTCACTTTCTCCTTGATTTTTATCAATTCAGGTCTTTGTGATTTTTATATTTATAAAATTATAACATAATCTCAATTTTAGAATGCTACTCATTTTTTCATTTACTAAACTTTGTCTCTGATATGATTTTTATGTGATATGAAATAGAACATGTAGCCATGTCCTTGGACTCTTACGTAGTCAACTAATTATGTTTATTTTCCCAATCTTTTTTTCATTTTCTAAGGCGGCATGGTAAAGGAATTGCAGAAATAATTGTTGAAGGTGGAACTGTCAAGTC
Source organism: Vigna angularis (assembly GCF_016808095.1). NCBI lineage: Eukaryota > Viridiplantae > Streptophyta > Magnoliopsida > Fabales > Fabaceae > Vigna > Vigna angularis. The sequence continues at coordinate 54,161,399 of NC_068970.1, read as the reverse complement.
TAAGATCTACAAAGATCGTGGAATTGTTATATCCAAATTCAAATCTGTCAAAATGGTTGATCTAAGCAACAAGAAAGTCGTTGTACATATTGCAGGGGTATCATTCCAACTTCCTTCTGGATACATGGTTCTTTATATTTCTCATTTTTTCTGTAGCCACCCAACCTGTAAGCTTTCTATTTGTTTAACAGATATTTTTGGCTGTTGGCTCTTTTACTGCTCAACAGTCATTGCCAGAGAGTAGTGTTACTTTTATGGGCATTGGATAGATTTTTCTCCAGTTTGATATAAACCTTGCCGTGACAATTTTCCTTTTGATGTTTTATTCCAAATTTTACTTCACTGGATTCCGAAAATTATTTCATTTCATCTTTCACAATGTAAATAAGATAGAACAAAATGCTAGGAACTTTAACCTGATAGTTATTCGACTTATCCTATTTCAATTTCTATTACCGACGATGGTTATATACTTTGATTTGCAGCCTGTTGCTGAAAACCATTTACTGGACAATTTGGATGATTGCTGCAGCTTTCGAGTAAAATTTTCATCCCATACAGATATGGACATGTCAGTGAAGGTATCCAACATTGTTGTAAGTGGCGAGCATTGGTATGCTCGTGTAGGTATGCATATTCAAAGCTGAAATGTCCTGCTATATCATATTTTCTTTTCCAATTTTGTGTTAACAGGGAATACTCGAACAACTGGAAGTTACAGTTGATGCAAACATTTTATCAAACTTGTTGGAGTTTTATGACGTCTTTACGTCCATCAAATTTCATAATGAAAGGGTATTAAATATTTTTACCGATGTCCTGCTTTTATTATTATTGTCCTCATTATTAATTTTGTATAGAACATGCTTTTAAACCCTATTCCCATTACGTGTCTTTTTAAAAGTGGGCTCATTCTTTGCTAATGTCCAGTGTGTACTAGTCCTTGCTGAATATTTTCATGAATTAAGTGGCAACTGACTTCTGCGTGTTAAGTTGTTAATGAGAAAGGTTTTGAGAATTTTAGAGTTGAAACTGTCTGATTTTCTTGAACAAACAACACTAAGCAGTCTGGATATTTCCGTACGCTAAAAGTCCTTACAACTTGCTAACATGACAATTAAGGATGATGCTAATTCCTGAGTGCTTGAATAAGACTATTTGGGTCGATCAACTAGAAAATAAATTATGGGACTGCTTCGTAAGGGTTTGGATAAGTTTCTTTATTAGTGCTTTTAAAAAAGAAAAATAAGAATGAACTTCTCCATTAGCTAAAATTAGCTTATGTATAAGCTACATTGTAGAAACTCTCATATAATTTTCAAAGTATTATTTCAACTTGTGTATAAGCTAAATTTAGTTTATGGAGAAATTATTTTATTTTCACTCCTAGAAGTATTTATTGATAAACTTATCCAACCATGTTTTATATCCAATACTATTTTGGAGCATACATGAAAAATGTACTGGGCTTTGAATAAGTATACTGAATTGAGGGTCCTTGAGAGCCTTTGAGAGGACATTTGCTAGTTTATCATTTAAACTAAAAGAGTTGGTGACGACTCTCTTAGAAAGGACTTTCTCTAGACGTAATGATGATTGATAGGCACCCAAGCACATTGGAACCCACTCTCAAAAGCTAGCTATTAAGGAGGGAGAACCAAACACTTAAATACTCTACCAAACATCCTATAGTACTTGATGTGGGACTTAGCTACCCCATAATACCCAAGTTCCTAAGTTAGCACTGCTCCTTAGAGCCAACCTCTTGGTGGATTTCATTGAACAAGACTTCACATGGTGACATTTCTTTCAACCTTTCTCTAGTCAGAACCTTCCAATAGTCAGAACCCTCTGTAGGTAGTCCTCTCCAAGGTACTCACAACTAGTTCCAATATGAATTGATAATCACCCAACCATTTGGGGAACCCAGCCTCAAACTCGCAAGGCTGGATATTGCATTCATTGTAAGTTTGGTTGGCCAATTTATAATGTACTGTCCAAGAGAAGTTCATTTAGAAGGCACTTGTATAATTTTGCAATACCTTGACTGGGTACCAAGAAGAGCAATTTTATATAAAAGAAATGAGAATACTTTATATAAAAGAAATGTGAATACAACTCATGAAGCTTATTTATGGTGACTATGTGGTGTTAGTAAAATTCTTTAGCAAAATTAATGAAACTTTTATTGCAAGCTGTTCAATATAATAAAAACTATGTATGGATTTAATCTTCCTTATGTTGAATATATAAATATAGGATACTCTATTTATAATAAAAGAAATATAGACTAAGTCCAAAATATAAATAAGGAATAATAACAAACAAATTAAAGATAAAAAATAAAGATAAGATATCTGTTTAAAATATCTAATAATCTAATATATCTAACACAAACAAACGGTGTTAAAACCCTGAAATTTTCTTGTTAGCCATAGACACTTGTATCAATTTGAGCCCTTTAGATATTTACTTTTCAAACTTCCGTTTGATTTCTGTTTATAGGTCATTTAAACTCAAGCAAGCTTTCCTTAAGTTCTTTATCTCATTCATTCTTGGCCATGTTAGATACCGAGTACTATAGATTCACTCACAAGATGTTGAATTAGCCGAAGGCATGTGAAATAATTTAGTGAGGTTTTAGAATTTGGTTTAAGAACTATCTCAGCTTGACAAACCTTCTAGGTTGTCTACCCTTCAAAGTTGGTGTCTTACCACTGCACGGTGTGATGCTTCTCTCAACCTTAGCTTGTTCATGCTTATTGCTCTGGCATTATAAGCTCTAATTATGCTTTCTCTTGAATCAATGCGGGCTCTCAACCTTTTAGACTTGTGGTCTCAGCAACTGCACAATATGATGCCACACTGAACATTTCTGGTAGCCCCCTTCCTAGATAGCCCTTTTTGAAACATTGTCTACCAACATTTATAGGCTTCGAGTATGGCAGTGCAGGTGGCCCAACTATATATAAAGGACACATTTTGATATCATAGAATTTTAAGTTTGGCTGTGTCTAATTCAATCTCATAAAATTAGTTTGTAAGATGATGATTGCTCTAGTTTTATGAGCACTTCTTAAGCCTTATCTTCAGTTAATGTAGGATAAGAACAAACTCTCATACATAGTACAATGAAGGTGCTGCAGTTAAGGTTGGCCTGCATTGACCAAAACTAACCAGCTCTCCAGCATGAGACTAACTTTGAATATGTGATGCAGTACACTACCACTTATATAATAGATTTTTAATTTTTAATATACATTATAAATAATCTTGCTTTATCCACTAGTTTGGATCAAACACATTGTCCAAATGACAATATTGGGCTGTATGTGGTAGTCAGAGCAACATGGAGGGTTGTAGTTTATCGAATCAGTCTTTATGTTTTCTCTATCTCATTGAGTTGAAAATATGAAAATGTTATTGATGATTAATCTGTGTAGGGTTCGTCCTTTTTGTAGAGGATAATTACATTAGGTGAAAGTAGGAAACCAAATTCTAAAGAGGAAAGAAAATATTACAACAATGAATTATCTAAAAATTTGCTAAAGAAAAACTGTAACAGAGTATTCGTACAGAAAATTTCATAATTACCAACTATATTGGGAAACAATCAATTTCACAATCAAAATTATTAACTGAAATATTTCAGAGGATCTAGTTTCTCTTTTGTCACCCAGTCGACATATTGTAGTTCCAGTTGAGGATGATATAATTTTTTGTTTGTATTTTGGTCATAAATCTGTGTTTCTGTCAAAATGCAGGTGTTATTGTCACTGAATGGGATTGAAAATGACCATACTCGACTCTTGTCCAAAGCAGAGTAAGCTGTGGTGTCATTACTCAAAATCTTTTATGTGAAATCTCTCTCAAACAATGATGGTAACTTCTGGGTTTCTTTCCATCTGCAGATATATTTCTGTAAACAATAAAAAAGTTGTGTGGGATGTTACTATTCTTGATGTTTCTGTTAATTTTCCTTGGAGAAATACAGCATCAGAGTATAGCAACTTGGTAACTTCTCTATATTACCAAACTAAATATATTGTGTCCAATATTTTTTGATGAGATCAGTGGACTAATTAGTTTAACTGTGATATAAAAAGGTATGCAGTCTTTTCTTGCACTGTGAGTAGTAGTGGCAATTGAATCCATATATTCACTAGCCTTCAAACCAACATAAATCCAACAAATCTGCTCAATCATAATCATATAACTTAATAGATTTGACTTTTTGTGGCTATGGTAAGCAAATGTGTGCTCTTCAACTTTGAGGCACTTTTCTTGGTTTGGTATTACATTTGATCATAACGGAGTGATTCAGTGTATTTTTGTTGTTTATGCTGTCAGGTAATGTATTCTGTTGGAATGAAAGGATTTCACTGATATTACTTAAATATCTGATTCCTTTTTCTATTTATCACATATTAGTTTAGAGGATAGAGGGTATCCTTCATATCCTTAGCAATCTGAGAATTGCAAAAAATCTTATTTGATCTGTAGTTCAGTATTAATGCCCTGCTGTTAGCTATTTAAGGGATCATTTATGATAAGAGCGTATATTCAAACAAAGATTTGTAATGAGTTTTAAGAATTTCAACTGTGGGATGTTTGAGCAAATGCACTCTGCAGAGAATAAATATTGACTGTCTAATAGACCATTCTTCTTTATTTAATGGCAATTAACAATATTTGTATTCTTTTTCTCCACAGTACCTTACAATATTTTTTCCAGAAAAAAACTGTTTTTTTATATTATTCATAGAGGAGCAATTATTCTTAAACACATAATACACTGACATAAGAACTTAAAATCCTAATTTATGATGGATATAATCTATTCCTAGAATTCAGGATCAATGGTCTTGTACAATAAATATAAATATACTGTTAGCCTATTAATTCTCCTAATTATGAAATGTAATTAAATCTCCTAAAAGGATTCTAACACTCCCCTTCAAGTTGGTGAGTGGATCTCATTAATTGGCCAATAATAGACTAAAATGTAGCACTGGTTAGCCCTTTTGTCAATGCATCTACAAGTTGATTTCTAGACGATACAAATGGCGTACATATTGTTCCATTGTTCAATTTCTCCTTTGTGAAGTGTTTGTCTACTTCAACATGCTTAATTCTATCATGTTGCACAAGATAATGCGCAATATATATTGTTGGCTTGTTATCACAATACAATCTCATAGGCTTCTTCCAATGAATCTTCAGGTCTTTTAAAATTGTCTTTAGCTATAGTATTACACAAATCCCTATGGCTATCGCTCCAAGCTTTGACTCTACACTTGATCTTGCTACAATATTTTGTTTTTTGCTCCTCCAAGTGACTAAATATCCTCCAAGAAAAGTGCATTATCGAGAGGTAGGTCTTCTATCGTCTATGGAACCTACATACTACATAGTCAACATTTGTGTAGGCTTCTAAGATCATTTCATTCCCCTTTGTGAAAAGAATTTCTTTTCTAGGAGTTCCTTTTAAGTATCGTAGAATGCGATAAACAACTCTGAGATGATTCTCTTTTGGATTATGCATGAACTGACTTGCATCCCCTAGAACATAGGTAATATTGGGCCTAGTGCCAGACCACTAGATCAATTTCTCGACCAACCTTGATTAGATTTTCTACCCACAACTATGTCTTCAATTGATTCACTAAGTTTGTGATTCTGTTGAATAGTTGTCTCCACTGGGTTGCATCCTAATTTACCAGTTTCAGCCAATAAATCCAGCACATATTTTTGTTGGAAGTTGAAAATACCATGATGGGAATGAGCCACTTCAAATGCCCAAAGAATATTTTGATCTGGCTAACTTCTTAATTTCAAATTCTGTTGTCAAACATTTTTGTAAGGCTTCCATTCCTTCATGATCATTCCTGTTACAACTATATCTTCTACGTAAACATAATGCTTGACGTACATGATAATTTGTTGTCCTGAGACTGTTATTTGGGGCAATTTTATGAGGAGAGAGGCTTGAGTTATATTTACCCAATTTTTTGTTTTGCCACCCCACTTTGTTGTGGGGTGTTCATGCAAGCTGTTCACGCAAGAAGGTTAATGAATTGTCTCTTGTTCATTGAATAAGGAGGACAATGTTTGGGTGAGAAAAATCTTTTGGCATTATCTCAACAAACTTTTTTAATGGTTGTCTCAAACTAATTTTTAATCATTTGGATGAAGGTTTTGAAAACCGGGCTCACTTTGGTTTTTTGTTTCAAAGAGAAATACCCATGAAACTCAAATGCAATCATCAATAACAAACCAACAAGCCCCAAATAGAGTAGGAATATTGGAGGGTCCCATGCATCACTATGTATTAATGCATAAGGAATAGTCATTGTATTATTACTAGGAGGAAAATTTGTGTTCTGCTAATTCACAAGTATCACAATGAAATAAAATGAGATTCTGGTTTGTGATAATATCTCATTTTCCAACAACTGTAATGAAAGTACTATCTGCAAAAGGAATTTAAGGCATTTGTTGCACAAGAGTAAGGAATATTACCTGCAAATGCTAAGGGGCAATTACCTGAGTCTGCAGGTTTTGTTGATGTGGCTTTATAATTTCTTCTGTGCCGATATATGGTGGGTTGAGTTTTCTGAGTATCAGAACTCTGTAATTAAATTTCCTAATTATGCAATTAAAACTGTACAAGGAAATATTAATTACAGCATAAGTCAAGGGATTCTGACAGTTTTAAAGTTAGTAATTTTTGAATTACACTTTGTTTCATAATTATTTTTTCTTTTTATGCTTCTTATTGATGATGTTTTAGCACAGGTAATGAAGTCAAAATCTATATGTTTTAAGTCCACAAATGGCCTTGTGTCTTGTTCTTCAAAAGTTGAGGAGCAACCCTATTCTGTGAAGAACTTTTTAACTTCATTATCTACATCTGGGATTTGTATGGGCATCCAACTTCAAGATCTATATCAATTTTTTGATGTTACATTCGATGATTTTATGGTAAGGCTCTTAGTCCGCATGTAGTTCTTGTGCATAATTTTACATTTGTTATCCTTTCTTTTTTAGTGTGGTAACTATTGAATTGCTTCTAATTACTTCAGATCACCATGATAAACTCTGACGAGTCAAAAAGAATTTCTATTATTGAGAAATTTAATGTTTCGTTCTTCCTGGCATTTTGCATGATCCCAGAAGAGACCATTTTGAAGCAATTAGAGGTGATTACTTTTTCAGATATGAAGTATTAGAATTGTATTTAGCTGTTCAGACTTGTATTTTGTTCTTTTCCTTTCTGTTATGTGATGTTCAGTTTACACTTATTTTCTTTTCCGTTTTTTATATAGTTTATAGTTTTCTGTAAGTTGTGGCAGTTCATTTATTTTTTGTAACTGTCCTTAACTGCTCTGTTTTACTGTTGATCAGAGTGTATGTAATATAGACTCATGTATTTTTCGTTTTTCTGTAATGATTTTGACTTAATTAATGAAACACTTTACTTAAGTTCACATTTCTGATTTTATCAAATTCTATTATGAAGTAAATTAACTTGAACAGGCACTTAATACAAACTTTTCTCCCATGCAGTAATTTTCTGTTCTTTCTTAGTCTTCCGTTCTCCTAATCTCTTGATTTCTTATACTTCTTAATTTCAGGTTTATGTATCTATTGAATCTGTTAAAGCACACTTCTCTCCTTCAATATATGGTTCTTTCATGGAATTGATGAACCATATGAGCACATTACATTTAATGGGTGAATTTGGAGTCTTAAACTCCTCGCATCCTCCCAATACTGTGTTAGTTGAGCCAACAGATTCTACTTTTGGCATATCTATTGTTTCAAAAGTTGATTTGGTTGATCTGGAAGTTGACCTTGAATATGATGGAGATAGCCACTCAGAGATCATGGTTTCCTTACAGAAAATGGTCTTACGGTACGTTCAACATATGCATTCGGTTATCTTTCATGGGGACTGTAGCTTTGACTTCAACTTGCAATTTGAAAAATTACTTGTCATTTTCTGCATAATTTTATATTAAATTGTGACTATTGACAGTTTTACTTTGTTATTTAATACATTTTGTATGGTGGGGCTGTTCTTGTATGTCATTATTGTGTTTGTTTTATTTGAAAGGCGGTTAGGAACCCAAAATTGTAAAGAGAAAGAAGAGTAATATTCTTTATTGTATAGACTGAAAAGAACACAAAATAGGAGAACACTCTCTCCTCCAAGGGTTTCCCCTTCACAAAGAGCTTAAGTTCAATCTACAAGATTATTCCCAAAAGTGCCCTGCATACTAGGACCCCCCAACTATATAAAGAAAACCTTACTCACCCTAACAACTTAACTAACAACTACTTCTTAATCTGTTTCCTCCTATCATACACATTATATCCTATCATTACACGCTGTTGTAGAACAACCTTGTCCTCAAGGTTGGAACAGTGAAGCTTGATCCCATGGTAGTGTGATATTGTCTTATCATCGGAAGGGAACCCATTGGCTATTGTTTGCAATTTCAACTCTGGAGGCTTGGGTGGCGGTTGATATGAGAGTGGTTTTTGTATACCAAATTTTGAACCCAGTAATTTGGAATCCCAAAATAACAATGTCATTGTGTTGGAAGTCCCACATCGACTAGAGATAAGGCCAATTCATAGTTTATAAGTGGGTACAAACCTCACCCTACAAGCCGGTTTTGTGGGGTTGAGTTAAGCTTAAAGTCACTCCTAACATGGTATCAGAGCCATGGTTAGAGCCTATCCTAGCGATATTTGTTGTTTGTTGGACATATTGTTCCACCCGCTATCGGGCCGCTATTGGACCATCCATTAAAAATGTCTAATCCCACGCTCGAGATGTATATACCTCGGCGTGTGGGGTGTGTGTTGGAAGTCTCACATCGACTAGAGATAAGGCTAATTCATAGTTTATAAGTGAGTGCAAACCTCACCCTACAAGCCGGTTTTGTGGGGTTGAGTTAGGCTTAAAGTCCACTTCTAACAGTCATTGATGTTCCAATCATTATCACATCTAAGTTCAATCATGAATTCTTATTCCTATTACACAAATTTGATTTTGGGAAAAATTGTTGCTTGGCTGCATATCCACCTTCAACTCTCTTTAATTTTGCATCCCCTTCCTCCTCCATCATACTATATTTTTCTATTACAAATCTCTCTTTTGTTTTGGTTTTTTCTTCCCTATAGAGGGTGTGATTCTTCATTACTGGCCTTTATCCCACAACTAGAGCAATTTGCATATCTCTAATCAAGTTCTTTAGATCTTGTTGTGGCAATCGTTTGTGAATGTTAGATTGTAGCCCTGCAAAGAAATATCCTTGCAATTGATCTTTTGGTGTTTTATTTGCTTGTGACACCAATATCTTGAATTCTTGGATGCCAAACTCTCAAGTAAAACTCTCCATGCATTTCCACCCACCGTTGGCGCCAAGAAATCAAACCCATCCTCCTCAAGAATGCGAATAACTTTATGCATATAAAGAATATCCATGTCCCATAAACCATCATGTTGCATTATTACTATGCGGCACATCAATAGCAGAACAAAATTCAGCCCTATTGTTGTTTCGCATTTCAAATTCTTGAATGTAATCTTCTACCCTTTCTTGTTGTTTAATTGTTGCCCATTTTCCAATAATGGCGCTCCATTTTCTACCCCCACACTCTCCAAAAATGGTGCTGCATTCTCTGCCCTTCAACTCCTACAGAGGGCTTTAGAAAGATCTTCCCAAGAAAGGTTCTTGGATTTTTGTTGCCAGGTCTTGAACCCTTGGACTGCATTTTCTCCCATGTTATTGACTGTTGGGTGTACCTTTGTTGATATTTTGATGTTCTGAACTTCAAAAACATTTGTTGCCCTTGTTGTTTGACCTTGGTTGCCATTCCCTTCAAATGTGAACAACTCCACTCCTTCAACCCACAGGAAAAGTGGTTCTTCCTCACCCTTCCTAGTTCCATTATTGTCAATGGTATCCTCTTCTCTTTCCTCCTCCCAATTGATTGAATTTTCTCCTCCATCTAAGGATTTCTTTGCTTTCTTGATGTCTTGCAGACTATTTTTCTCAACATCCATACCCATCTTTACCTCTTTCTTTCCTTTCATGATGTCTTGCAAAAAATTCCTCACTCCTTCCCTTTCTTGCTCAGTAAACATATTTCTCACTTTCTTTTGAGCCCCTTTTGTGATTCTTGAATTTCCGCATCATTTCTTTTATTTCTTGGATATCTTTTCTTATCTCTTGAATATTTCCTCTCCATTTTGCCATCACCTTATCCTGTTTGCTGGCCCTCCACTCCAAAGTATTGACTTTTCCTTCCATGCTTCCACTAGTTCTTGATCCGAGAGGTCGGACCAATTTGTTAGGAATCCAAAATTGAAAAGAGAAAGAAGAGTAATATTCTTTATTATATAGACTGAAAAGAACACAAAATAGGAGAGCACTCTCTCCTCCAAGGGTTTCTCCTTCACAAAGAGTTAAAGCTCAATCTACAAGATTATCCCCAAAAGTCCTTTGCATTCCAGGACCTCCTAACTATATAAAGGAAACTTCAGTCATCCTAACAACTTAACTAACAACTACTTCTTAATTTGCTTCCTCCTATCATACACATTATATCCTATCAAAAGCTACATTTGATTAGAATTTTGTCAAGGTCCAGATTTTTTATTTTTACTGTGGTAATGAGTACCACCATCCATCTTTTCACCTGTTTACTGCTGAGACTGCCTAGATCTGTCTTGTCAGTTGTTAATGTTATTTAGTTGAGTTTTGGAACTAGAGTTTATATGTACCTCCATTATGCGGTTGAGGAATAAGTTTGAAAAGAACCATATCAAGGAGTTATAACTTGATAATGAATGTTTCGATTCATTTTGAAGCCATTGTGAAAGATATAACTTGCTTTAACATAACTTTTGCATAGAGGAAAATTCTTATTTTTCTAAACGCAAATTCAATGTAATTGTGAACTAGATTTTCATCACACTAAAATCTGGTATAATTTAGAAAGGTATCAGTATTGAAGAGTTCTCATCACATTTCTATACTCCCTCAGTTCCTATATTTAGGGATAAAATACTTAATTCATCAAAACCAATTAAAATAGTTGAATCAGTTGATTTTTTTTTTTTAATTTAAACTCATGCTAGGCATCACTATGATCCTTGGCTTCTTAGCTAGGATGACACCCTAGAAACATCTATCATTTGCCATCACAAGAAAATATCATTAGAAACAAAAAGAAAGATACAAAGAACTCATGGGGGACCCAACCAAAACCCATGATCAAAAAATAGGCCAGCTGTAAGGCTATACACAGTCTAAGAAGACCCAAACATAGGAAAAAGAAACCTATTATGATAAAAGTCAAGTTATAAAAGCATTTGACCAGCAGTTTATTTTAATTAGTAATATTATATATATTTTTCAAGCATACTAATAAGATTAAATGATTTAAGAAGTTATTTGTTATATTTAATGACACTAGTAACTTAAAGAGTAATTCTTTCAACCAATAGGTGTGTCTTTTATTAGTAATAGCCCAATGAATGTAATTAGTCATTAACTGTTTCTGATTCTAGGAAATTAGATTAGGATCATTATCCCTGATTATTAGGCAAGAATATAATGATTTGATTATGTAGATTAATATAAATACATACCTGTGGCCTGCATTAGACACAACATTTAAATAAGTCTTAGTTATAGAATGTATCCACTATGGTGGGAAATGTGTGACGCATTAATAGACTAAAATAAATTAATAGTATAAGAGATAATTAGCAATTAATACATATGATAGTAGGTTGTGTTTCTTATAATTAGGTCCAACAAGTTTCTCTCGTTCATTCTTTTAAATAAAAGACTAGAGGTAGTATCTACATTCTTTCTCAGGTTTGTAATTTCATTTTAACTTTGTTGTACTCTGTTTTGAAATTGAAACTGAATCTCTTAGTTTGTTTAATTCTAGTAGCTCTCTTCACCTGTGCATGTTTTGCTACCTTAAACTCCTGTGTGATATGTTTATACCTTTTCTGTGTAATTTAAGTCTAGTTCCTCCAACATGATCAAATTAAGGAAAACCTTTTTGGTTCTAACTCCTGCCAGATTGTCCAAAATCTCATTTGCAGTGTAGTCCTTCATTTGACTGCATTACTTTTTCAAAGTTAACGCAAATGATCTCTTAATGGTGTTGCTAAACGTAACAGTGCATTGTCTTTTATTGTTTGGGGTCTCCCATTCAGTGACCACTTTACCTTTTTATTGCATTACTTAGCAATGTCGATGAGAACCGATCAGATTTGTTGTTGGGGGTTTAAGGCCTAACTCATACCTGGCTAGGCCTAGTTACTAATTAAGTTAGGCCAAGGTTATTTTAAATCCCTATTTAGTTAAACATGCTAGGAATTATAGGCTGGTCTTTTTAAATAAATAAATATAATATATTTGTTTGTGTTTAAAGAATTTATGCTTAATGACATGTGCATAACTTTAGACTCATTGGTCTATTTAGAACTAGGTATGTAGGCTTATTTAAAAGGTTTTCAAATAGACCTGGATATGTTCTTTTAAAAAAGGCTGCATCAATAAATTGGTCAGTGTAGTTTAACCCTATTAGTAAGATGGTTTATGCCTAACTCAATCTCACAAAATTGATTTGTAAGATGACGTTTGTCAACACTTATATATTGTAAATAGGTCTTCAGTCTAGTCAATGTAGGATTTTCAACGAACTCATTAACAAAAATAACCCAAACGGTTGTTTGTAGGTTTAATAAGGAAAGTAGGATTACATTAGTCCCTTTGAGAATTGATTATAGTAAATTGAATTGATAAATGTTTTGAAAGTTATACTCTGCTTTGAGCTTCCTTGATAGATGAAATGTGTTGCACATTAGTTTATTTTAGTGTAAATGAACCGCATAATTGTGTGGATGAGTAATAAAGGGAATTTTCAAGGATTTTTCTTCTATTTTTTTGCAACTTTTGATGTCAACACCCTATTGGTGACTTTATGGCTTATTTGTAGCCCATGGGCTTGTAACCTGACAAAACAATCCCCTTCCAAAATCCTGTAGTTGATAGTAAAACTTCAAATGGCATGATGCTCTGAGAGTTATAGTGAACAGAAATGATATTGCTTGAAAGTTGTGTTTTGGAGGGAGAACAGTGTAATTGTTTAATTAAAGATCACGTGCTAAGCATCACTAAGCGAACAGTGTAATTTAAGTATCCCTGAAGAGAGGGAATATAATATACTCTTTAAGAAAAAATATTGGCTAGTTATGGCTTCAAACAATTTAAATGAACTAGTAATAAGAATGTTCATCAGAATATTTGTACTTATTGTTTGTGCATCAATTTAAGTTGTTCACCTTCACTGTTTATATCAGGCAGGATATGCATGTTTATTGTTGTGAAACTTTTAATACATTTTTGTGTCAAAATGGAATGAAGAGAGCATGCAAAGGATTCCTAATGATGGGTTCAATGCCGGGTGGATGAATTTATCCTCTCTGAAAGCAGAGGTGAAGTCCTAATACTTGGATTTGTAATTCCGTTGTAAGAATGTTTGAATCTCACGTAAGAATGTTTGAATCCCACGGCACTGTTCTGTTTTTAGATTGGTTTGTGTATTTTTTTTTGAGTGCATATGGAAATTTGTCTTAACCATTACAGCCCCAACAAAGCAAATTGTAGATGTTCCCAAAATACCAATCTTCACATTTTACTTTACTATGTGCAGGTATGTTTCTACAGAATTTGAAGAGTTTTTGGTCAGTACGAAATCTTTAGTTATTCGTGCTAACAAAATGAAAGAAGACAGCCATGTGCTTTTATCTGGGAATATATCATCTCCTGGTTCTACAATTGGAGAAGACCGTGTTCCTGAACCAAATATTGAATTCAATCAACACTCAGATATGGCGTTGCTTGCGGATTCATGTTTTATTGTGCATTATGAATCTTCCAAAACTGATGTGGTTTGTCATAGGACTTTTATGTACTTAAGTAATACTGATATCCACTGCTATCCTCATATTACTGGACTGCTCATTGGATTCTTTCATAGGTTGTCTTCCTATGGTAGCAGTTTTGAGAAATCCCTTGCCAGTAATACTGTTGACTTTGCAAAAATTTTCTCAGGTTTTGGCTTACGGAAGTTTGGCTTCTCAAATTATTTTGATTTTGGTTCTACTGATTCTTCTTGCATTCCAATGGATTCCTTTCCTTTTGTAACAATTCACAATTCTGGTTCTCTTGGTAATCTAGAGAGCACGCTTATACATCCCATTGGTGACTGGAAAAATTATTTTATCGTGAGGGACAGAAAAATAAAAAACTCCAACATAAACATGGGGATAGGGTCCGAATTTTTCCAAGTCTCTCCCTCTAAATCCAAATCTGATTTTGTATATTCTGATGAATCAGGGATTGTGAACGACTTTGATATTTTCCATACTGAATTACACCTATGTGGAATAAGAGCACATTTTCATGACTCATCATGCATTATTGGGACAATCACGGTGCCTACATCTAAGTCTTCTCTATTATTTTGTGAAGAGAGCATGGATATATCCTCTTCTTCTGAAGGATTGATTCTTACATCATCTTGGGGCCCACAAAAGTTTCAAGATTATCTTTGGGGTCCCTCTTCACCAAATTTGTCTCCTATTTTAAATATACGGATCAGGAGAGGACAGAATATTTCTTCAACTTCTGATTTGGAAATAACCATTGGCATTCAGCATGTCTACTGCATGTTACCTTCCGAATATCTCTCCATTATTATTGGTTACTTCTCATTATCCGATTGGAATGGTCCTTCTTGTAATCAGTGTTCCTCTGGAGCGCACAAGGATATAGATGATGGAAGTGAAATCAAAATTATGTATAAGCTTGAAATCTTGGACTCTAATATAATTTTTCCAGTGGAAAGTAATGACCATCAGTTTATAAAGATTGAAATGCCACAGCTTTATTGTAGTTTCATTGAGAATTCTGGTGTTGATGATGTATTAAGGAACATCCCTCCTGAATGTTCAGTTCCTATTGATAAGCTTGCTAAAAGAAATGATTGTTTAAATGTGTTTGGGCGAGACTTGTTTGTATCATTCCTTCTTTACAAGAATGATTTTCTTGGATCAGCAACAATTGAACGGAATACAGAATTTCTAACTAGTCCTTTAATTGCACCCATAAATGCAGATGTTTGGGTTAGAATTCCATTGGAAAACAAATCTGATTGCAAAGGCACTTCCTCAATATGTTTCATGACAAGCATTGGCAGTTGTCATATTGTTGCAGAAGGTATTTTTTTCTACTTATTTTTGTCATCCCTCCACCCCTTCCTTTTTTGATTCATGTGCTTCACTACCATATTTTAGATCTTGAAATTGTAATAAAGAAGTTTTCTTTCCATGACAGATAGCCACTTTTTTGATGGATGTATGGCCATATGGTATGTTGTTGAGGAGTTTTCCTCAATTGATGATCAATCCAAATATTTTAAATCAGATGTTCTGCAATTCCTTCATTCAAAGAGAAGCATGGTGGCCACACAAAATATTTCTCCAATCCCGATGGCTTCGACTATATCAACAGAAGTTAAATGTTGCACACAATCTTTATTTATAAGCTTCTATCACAGAAAAGAAGATTTTGTGGAGTTAATGGCCAAGGGTGATTTGGGGTTCGTTTGTTCTGCGTGCATATTGAATGATTCATTGACATGTTTAGATTTGCTTTTCTCCACCTCTGTGTTTTACTCTGCACATGGTTCTGTTTTAGGAAAATGCAACCCAACCTCCTTTTCCCTGTCAGTACTTGGTATCTCTTTTTCTCAATCTATTGATGGGAAAAATGAACTTGGCCTTTGTCTTTCATCTGTTGATATTTGGCTTCATTTGTCTGAGTGGATTGAGGTTGTTAAATTCCTTAATAATTTTCATGCAAATTTGGAAAAAACTCCAGGGCAAGCAATAACAAACAGTTTGCCTATGAATGCTTCTGAAAGCACCTCTGTACCTTTTACTTCAGAAGAGATTAAGAATGATGTCCTAATAATTAAGTCAGAAAATGTGTGTATTACATTTCACATCCCTGTTTTGGTTGGCGAAGAAGTTTGTGTGGAATTACAGCATGCTGAAGGTCTTAATGTGAAACCTTCGAGTGTATCTTCTGATATAGTTGAAGCAAAGGATGTGAAACTTGTTAGTGTTTCTTTCAACATGAATGGTTTTGAATTAGTCATAAGAAGTGTAGATATCCAACTGAAGTCTAAAGTGGATAAAATAAGTAGTGTATTAATTATAGTTGAGGACGGAAAGCATATGTCTTGGCCACTTCTAGATGTAATTCAGGTTGATGTGGTTGCTGTACTCTGTAAGAATCATCCTAATGGCATTAAGCTCAATGTGGAGATCATATGTGATAATGCCAATATATGGATTTCACATCCTGCAATTTATTCATGGGGTGCTGTAAAATTTGATGTTCTGGAATCTGGATCTTCTCAAAATTCAACTAGCGCCATTACTTTCAAATTCTGCATGAGGAAGGTTTCTATTCTCATAACAGATGGAAGGGTATGCTGATATCAGCTTATACTACTTTGCATTTCATTTTACTGACATTTGTTTCATCAATTACTGTTGTAATTAGAGAAAACCTTACTAAGTATTTTTCTATAATTATTTAGGTATGAGGTGCCTAACTTAGGGGTGCCTAACATAGGAGGTGCCTAACTTAGAGGTGCCTAACTTAAGGAGGTGCCTAACTTTTACTCCTATAAATACATTAGTATGTTGTAATAATATGTATTGAAATAAATATAGTTCTACATGTTTCTCAAGATGGTATCAGAGCTCCCGATCTTGGGAGCTCTGTTTCCACTGCACTGATAAGCTACCAGCCACCAACAACAGCAGCTATCCAGCCACTTCAACTGTAGCAGAAACTATTGGAATCACTGATAGGACAGAAAGGGACGCCTATCTGCAGCAAACACAACATTGCAAATCGCTCCGGAGAAGACGTTGCCACGCGCCGCCACGCACAACCAGCCTTGCCGGCGCATGTAGCCCACGCGCCTAGTTCCGGCGAGACCCACTCGCCGCCGACGTCACAGAAGGAGTCGCCGGAGCCTCCTTATTCCGTTACAAGGGCCGGTGACAACCCATTTTGGCTCAGATCGGAGTAAATCTGAGTTTTGAAGTACTGCTCCATATTATTCTGTGTAGCCCACACTGTTTTCCACTGCCCAGGCTGTTTTTCCGCTGTCCGACGCCTTGTGCCGCTGTCCGACGCCTTGTGCCGCTGTCCGACGCCTTGTGCCGCTGTCCGGCACCGTTTGTCGCTGTCTAGGCCGCGTTTGTCGCTGTCCAGGCCGCGTTTGTCGCTGTCCAGACACCGTTTGTTGCTGTCCAGACACCGTTTGTCGCTGTCCAGGCGCCGTTTGGCGCTGTCCAGGCGCCATTTGCCGCTGTCTGGCACCGTTTGCCGCTGTCTGGCGCCGTTTGCCGCTGTCCGGCACCGTTTTCCACTGTTTCGTCAGCAGATAGGGTCCCCAGATTGCATTCCCAAGGATGTCTGAGGTAAAATTTATTCCTTTGGGTCCTAATGATCTTCCAAATATGATAGGTGCCTATCGGTTGGATGGGCGGAATTTCTTACAATGGAGCCAGTACATTCGAAGGATTCTCAAGGGTCGTTCAAAACTAGACCACATAGATGGTGGAGGACCAGAACCAGATGACTCAAACTTCCTAATGTGGGACAATGAAGATTCACTAATTATGACTTGGATGTGGCATTCCATGGTTCCTGAGATAAGTCGAAATTACATGTTTCATTCTTCTGCCAAGGAGATATGGGATGATTTACAAAATACTTTTTCATTAAAAAAGGATTTTGCTGCATGTTATGACATTGAGAGCAGGATATTTAATACAAAACAGGGCTCACATTCTGTATCAGAATATCATGGAATTTTGAATGGTCTTTGGATTGAATTAGATCAATACCAAACAATAAAGATGTGTAAGACAGATGCTGCCGCACATGCTGAAGTCGTGGAAAGAGGAAGAATCTTTAAATTTCTCCATGGCCTAAATCAAGAGTATGACCCAATTAGGGTACAGATCTTAGGAAGAGAAAAATTATCTTCCTTATCAGAAGTATTTTTTATGGCAAGAGGAGAAGAAACTCGAAGAGCTGTCATGCTTGATGGGGGGATCTCCAACACAGGCTCTGCCATGACAACCGGAAAGGGATTCCACAAAGGAACGAGCACTGGAGGAAAGTCATTTGAAAGAGGAAATCGTGGAGATTATTATACTGGAGGAAAGTCATTTGAAACAGGAAATCGTGGAGATTATTGTTCATTTTGTAGAAGATCTGGACATACCAAAGAAACATGCTTCAGACTCCATGGGAAAAGTAATGTTCTAGAGCGTATGAGGAATAACAAAGGGCCTACTCAAAAATGGGTAAATCACACTACCTCAGAACAGGAAGCCACCAATCAATCTAATGTTTCTCCACCACCAGATCTTGACATGAAAGCTTATAAGGAAGAACTCGACCGCTTGAAAGCAATGGTTGAATCAATGAGTAAGCCCTCTGGATCATGTACTCTGTCCATGAAAGGTAAGATTTGTCTCAATACTGTTGGTAATATGACTCAAGGTATTTGGATTCTTGATTCAGGAGCAACTGATCATATGACACCTTGTCGTGTGTCTTTCAACTCATATGATGAAAGCAGTAAAGAACAACTTATTACTGTTGCGAATGGTCAGGGTATACCTATATGTGGCTCTGGGAATATAGTTTTGGAATCATCCATTATATTAAAGGGCGTTTTACATGTTCCACAATTAGCCAATAATCTTATCTCTGTGCAAAAACTCACAAAGGATTTAAATTGTTCAGTAATATTTTTCTCCACTCATTGTGTTTTTCAGGATCTTGCCACGGGGAAGACGATTTTAACTGCTAAGGAGCAAAGTGGGTTGTATCTATTAGAGACTAATGACCAAAGCACAACAAATATTTTGAGTCTACAAGCTACATCTGAGACGTGGGCAAACTCTCAAATATGGCTTCATCATAAAAGGCTTGGACATCCTTCATTTAACGTTATCAAGTCTTTATTTCCCCATTTGTTTACCAATGAGTCTGTTGAGTCTTTTAATTGTGATATTTGTCAATTATCAAAACATCATCGTGCATCTTATCCTATTAGTAATAAAAAGAGTACTTCTCCTTTTGATTTAATTCACACTGATGTTTGGGGACCAGTTGTCGCATCTATTTCTGGAGCAAAATGGTTTGTTACCTTTATTGACGATTGCACTCGTGTCACATGGACATACCTTATGAGCAATAAATCTGAAGTTTTCCAAATCTTTGTTAAATTTTTTCATCTTGTCCAAAATCAATTTGGAAGAAATATCAAAAGAATTCGGTCTGATAATGGTACTGAATATGTTAATCATGAATTCCTCAATTTTTTCTCTCATAATGGTATTGTTCATGAACTTACATGTGTAAACACTCCTCAACAAAATGGGATTGCGGAGAGAAAGAATCGTCATCTCCTTGAAGTAACTAGAGCTCTTCTTTTTCAAATGTCTGTTCCAAAAATTTACTGGGGGGAAGCAGTGTTAGCTGCCACATATCTCATCAATAGGTTACCTACCCGTGTCTTAAACAGCATTAGTCCTATAGAGTCTTTATTGTCTTTTGTTCCTTCTTCCCCTTTAATATCAAGTCTGCCTAGTAGAATTTTTGGATGTATTGCTTTTGTTCACTCTCATCACCCTAATCGTAGCAAATTAGATCCAAAAGCCCTTAAATGTATCTTTATAGGGTATCCTTCTAATAAAAAAGGGTACAAATGTTATCATCCTCAGAGTCGTCGCATCTTTATCAGCATGGATGTCACATTTCATGAAACACAGTCCTTTTATGTCAGTTCACCACTTCAGGGGGAGAAAACACTTGAAATGGATGAACTCTCCTTCTTGTCATTACCATGTCAGTCTTCGCAGGATGCCCAAGACCTGAGCAATGAAACTATCAGGATCCATAATAAGGATGAAGAAGAAGACAAATTTTTTGGTCAAAAATATGAAAGAAGAAAACAACCCACTTCGACTCTAGAGCAAGAAAAATTGTCTAATCCGGAGGTGAGAATCCCTGAAGACAACATCGAAGAGGTAAGTATTACTGATGACTTGCCCATTGCATTGAGAAAAGAAAGGAGATCATGTGCTAAATATCCCATTTCTCAACATGTTTGCACTAACAATCTCTCTGATAAGCATAGAAGTTTTATTGCTGCCATTGATGCAACAAAAATTCCTACCTCAATCCAAGAAGCCATGAAACTTGAACATTGGACTCAAGCCATGAAAGAAGAGATGAATGCATTAGAAAGAAATTCAACTTGGGAAATTGTTGACAAGCCAAGAGACAAGAAGGCAGTAGGATGTAGATGGCTATTCACAGTGAAACATAAGGCGGATGGAACAATAGAAAGATATAAAGCGAGACTGGTGGCAAAAGGCTATACTCAAACCTATGGGATTGACTATGAGGAGACATTTGCTCCTGTGGCAAAGATGAATACAGTTCGAGTTATTCTTGCTTTGGCGGCTCATTTTAGATGGGACTTACACCAGTTGGATGTAAAGAATGCCTTTCTTCACGGAGATCTGGAAGAGGAAGTTTACATGGATATTCCCCCAGGGTTTGAAGTGAAAAATGAACGAAACAAGGTTTGTCTCCTAAAGAAAGCATTGTATGGTCTTAAGCAATCCCCTAGAGCATGGTTTGGAAGATTTACAAAAGCAATGATTTCCTTGGGATACAGACAAAGCCAAGGAGACCACACTCTGTTCATAAAACATTCATCTACAGGTAAACTCACCCTATTGCTTGTCTATGTGGATGACATGATTATTGCAGGAGATGACGAAGCAGAAAAGTTGGCATTAAAAGAAAAACTGGCAGCTCAATTTGAAATAAAAGACCTAGGAAAACTTAAATACTTTCTTGGAATAGAGGTTGCTTACTCCAAGGAAGGAATATTCATCTCCCAAAGGAAATATGTACTTGATCTCCTCAAAGAAACGGGAAAACTGGGATGTCGAACTTCAACAATTCCTATAGAACAGAATCATAGAATTGGAAGTGAAGAAAGTGCTCCTGTAGAGAAGACCCAGTATCAAAGATTAGTAGGAAAACTAATCTATCTATCACACACAAGACCAGACATTGCCTATGCAGTTAGTGTAGTAAGCCAATTCATGCATGATCCAAGAAATAGACACATGCAAGCAGTTGATAAAATTCTCCAGTACTTGAAGTCAAGTCCAGGGAAGGGATTGTTGTTTAAAAGGGAAGACACATTAGGTATGAAAATATATACTGATGCTGATTATGCAGGGTCTATTAATGATAGAAAATCTACTTCTGGGTATTGTATGTTTCTTGGAAATAGTCTGGTAACATGGAGGAGCAAAAAGCAAGACAGAGTATCTCGCTCTAGTGCAGAAGCTGAATTTCGAGCCCTTGCTCAAGGAATGTGTGAAGGACTTTGGATGAAAATCATTTTGGATGATCTTAAAATTAAGATAGACAGTCCTATGCAACTATACTGTGACAATAAGTCTGCCATAAGCATTGCTCATAATCCAGTACAACATGACAGGACAAAGCACATTGAGATTGACAGACACTTTATAAAAGATAATCTAGACAGAGGCTTTATGATTACAACTCATGTTCCAACAGGTCTTCAGCTAGCAGATATTTTTACAAAAGGGCTACCTCAGGGAAGATTTCAAGATCTTGTAAGCAAGTTGGGAATGATTGATATTCATTTACCAACTTGAGGGGGAGTGTTGTAATTAGAGAAAACCTTACTAAGTATTTTTCTATAATTATTTAGGTATGAGGTGCCTAACTTAGGGGTGCCTAACATAGGAGGTGCCTAACTTAGAGGTGCCTAACTTAAGGAGGTGCCTAACTTTTACTCCTATAAATACATTAGTATGTTGTAATAATATGTATTGAAATAAATATAGTTCTACATGTTTCTCAAGAATTACTAATTGTTTGATTCTCGTTTTGGTTTATCAGACTAAATTTTTAGTTTATACAATCAAACTCTTAGTTTTTTAACTTTTGCTGACTGGTACTGATTGAAATTGAACCGTGGATCCAAATACAGTTGATGTTGGGCCCAAAAGTCTCTTATTAAGTGTTTTGTGTTCCTTGTAGTGGAGCCATAATGGGCCTGAGCTTGAAGTTCTTGTCAGAAACATCTCGTTTCATATAGTTGCGAGTGGAAAACAGATGGAATGTTCTGTCAATGGTGACCTTCAAGTCAACTACAATAACATAGAAAAGGTGTATTTAATAAAAATTCTCTCTCAATACATACCATTGTATTGTTTTAATTATTTTGCATTAACAATTTGCTTGTTGTGCTATGCTAAATTTAAGGTGTCATGGGAGCCTTTTATCGAGCCTTGGCAGTTTCTGTTGACATTAGTCAAGGAACAAGAAATGAGTGTTCTGCCGAACAGGTCTGTTTCGACAAATATTGTTCTCAAATCTACAACTCAGCTGAACATTAATATCACAGAACCCTTAGTTGAGGTATATAATATTTTGTTGTCCGTTTTTAGGAGTTTTTCTAGAAACCTGTTATTTTAAGTCTTTCTAGATCATTTCTTTCCAGCCAGTTTATGGGCCACTATGGAAATAACTAGTTCAGGTTCTTTGTTTTTGGTGACTGATCATTTTGATAGGCTTACAATGTAATTATTTTTGTGACTGGAAAATTAATTTGAAGCATCAGTCCATACATTCTCCCAGTAGTTATAATATGTAATACTGTCCACAAATATTAATATATTTTCTTGGCATATCAAATTTATAGTGAACATTTCAGTTCTGTTTGTTTGTGTTTTCTGTTCGTGTTTACTCCAGCTAATTTGTTTCCTTTGAATGGGTGAACAAATTTGACTTAAAAGGATGGTCCTTACATTCTTTGATTACTGTTTCGTCTGATTTTTCTTAATGTCTATTATTTGTCAATAAAAAATAAAATGAATTTAACCTTTGAGTACTTCTTTTTGCAGTGTTTTTCACGTGCTACAGAGATGTTCTTTGATGCTCCAGGTCTAATGGGATTGGATGATCATAAAGGCAACAAACTTTTGCATTCACCATGTGCAGAATATATGTCTGCTAGAAAATGTGGTGCTCCTTATGTTTTGCAAAACTTGACTTCTGTGCCTCTTTCTTACCATGTATATCGTGGGCTTGTCAATCCTGATGAACTTTGTGGTTCTAATGAGAGTCATGCAAAATATGTGCAACCAGGTTCTTCAATTCCGATATACATGGATGAAAATATGGAAAAGAAACTTTCTCGTTTCAGGCCTTCTCATTCTTCTGATAGTTTAAGTGAGCAAAGGACAAATGGATTTGCCCATCATTATATTACTGTACAGCTTGAAGGAACTTCAAGGTCATCTGATCCAATTTCAATGGATTTAGTGGGACTAACATGCTTTGAGGTTAATTTCTCCAAGTCTTATAATGAAACTTCCGAGGATGGTAGTCTAAATACAGCCCCTACTTTTGTTGTTCCAGTTGTATTTGACGTTTCAGTGGTGCGCCACAGCAAACTAATACGAATATACTCTACTGTATGTACTAATTGGTTAAAAGTTTTCTCTGACTCTATATTTTCTGTTTACAAAGACTCGTCCGTTTTACCATCTTTATTAATTAGCTTTTTGTTATACAGGTTGTTCTTCTAAATGCAACCTCAACACCTCTTGAACTGCGGTTTGATATTCCCTTTGGTGTATCACCAACGGTACACAATTTTCTCCCACTATTTAACAATTTCCACTGTTAGTGTATTGTTACTTTTATATGATTTTTTTTGTGATGTATTATTTCATTAATTCAGCTATTAGGTCCAATAGAACCTGGGCAACAGTTTCCACTTCCACTTCATTTGGCTGAAGCTGGCTGTGTAAGGTGGCGACCATTGGGCAACTCTTATTTGTGGAGTGAAGCTCATAATCTCTCCAATCTACTTTCAGTTAACAGCAAAGTTGGAAATTTTAAATCTTTCATGTGCTATCCATCTCATCCAAGTAGTCTACCATTTCGGTGTTGTCTATCTTTTAAGAATATTAGCTTGACTTCATCTGGATGGCTGAAAAATAAGGTCCCTGTAGATGATGTAAAGAAGCACTATATTCATCACTTGATCTTAAGTGCTCCACTAATAATTAACAATTACCTCCCTAAGGAAATTTTGTTGATCAGTGAGAGTGGTGGTGTAGACTATACTGTGAGAGTTTCAGAGGTTTGTGCTTGTTGTTTTTTATTTTATTTGTTCATTTAATTTGTTTTTGTCCGTGTGTAGCATCTTCATTACAGTGGTGCAAGTCTAAAGACTTCACATATTTTCTTTTTGTAGGTGGGAACTTTTGTATACCATATTGATCCCTCACATGACCTAGGACTGGAGATCTGCATTGATGGATTTAAATGTTCTAATTTTAAATTTCCTCGTTTAGAAACTTTCTGCACAATGGCAAAGTTCAGTGAAACCAAGTTTTCATTTTCTGAAACCCTTAAATTGGAACCAAATAATTCTAATGGTAATTGATTTATCTGTAAATTTTTGTCTTGTGTTAGTGTTTTTAGTTCACCCCTAAAAGTATTGTCTTGTTCTTGTAGGTCCAGTATATGTTACTGTAGAGAAAGTGATGGATGCATATTCTGGTAGTAGGGAACTCATCTTTTTCGTTCCCTTTATTTTATATAACTGTATGGGTTTTCCCCTGTGTGTGATGGAACACACTGGTGAAATGAATGAAAGGGGATTTGTCATACCTTCTTATTGTGACATGGGTGAAAATGTAATGTTATCTTATAAAAAGGGTGGTCTTTCCTTGCTTTCATCCAACTATGAATTACCTGTGGAACATAATCCAAGGAGTGATATGAAGAATCATATTATTTCTTGTAGAGAGGATGGTAGTACAAATTCTATTGGCAATTACCATAAGAATTTGGGGAGGCACCAGAGGAAAGTTGATTCTATATTTCGAAATCCTTCTTCAGGAAGATTGAAGAGTACTCTGAGCTCAAGTATCCAGTCCACTTGGAAGGATTCAGGTTCTGGTAATCATGAGCATGAAAAGGTTCAGCCCTGCATTTATTCTCCAAGCCCCGATTCATCTGTAAATGATGCTTTTGTTAAAGTCAGTAGATGTTTTCCTGAAGATATTAAGCAACGGATGCCATATTCATTGTGGTCAAATCCATTTTCTTTGCTGCCACCAAGTGGTTCAAGCACTATTCTTGTTCCTCAGTTGACTTCGAATTCTGCATTCATTCTAGCTATGACATCTAACTCGGTTGCTGAACAATATGCTGGGAGGACAAATGCAATCACTTTCCAGCCTAGGTACATATTGGTCTTCATAAATATAATTATTGATGAAATCTGGTAGTTAACCTACCATTGAAGGTGTAAACTTTTGATGTGGTTGGTTCCTAGACATGCCAGTAAAGCCTCTCTGGTAGTCTGATCTTACCCTTGATCTTTTTGGACCAGTATAGAAAGTTTGTATTGACCAGCATTATTCACCCTTTAATTCAAAAAGGATGTTTAAGCTGGGATGTGTGTTGTAGTTGAAAACCATTCTGTTCCCTTGTTGTGAATACCGTTAGGACAACAGCTTTCTGGACAATATACATAATTGTTTATATTAGTGTCTTTTCTTGTAATCGTTGTTATCTAAATGTGCAGATATGTAATCAGCAATGCATGTAGCAAGGAAATATCTTACAAGCAGAAAGGCACTGATGTTATGTTTTATTTAGGGATAGGAAAACATGATCATCTTCACTGGACAGATACAACCAGGTACTATCTTGGATAGTTTGTATTGTGCCTTTATTTTGGACAAAGTGTAGTTTGTTTCCACTAGCAGAGATGGTTGCTTTCAAGCTGTTATACAAATACCAAGCCAATAGTGCTGGATCTAAGAGATGGTATTTAGAAAAGCCAAAGTGGCATACTGGCTAAAGATAATTTCATAATATAGTATATCAGTGTGGACAATTGTTACCTTGTAAATTGGTTTTGTAGGATTGAATTAGGTTTAAATTACTTCATAGGAAGGTATCATAGCCTATCTTAGATTCATTAAAAGGATCATTCATCATGTTATTCAGCCTAATAGTTCGGGAAATGAGAGTGTATTGGGAAAAACTCAAATCGGGGAGTGCCAAAATACAGTATATAAGTGAGGTAAATTTTATAAGCCAGTTTTGTAGGTTTAGTTAGACCTGAACCATTTTAAAACAGGCATACTGTGTGCACTTTGTATGTTGTCTTTTCTTTATCTCATTCTTCAACCTGTTCAAACTATTTGTATTCTGACATATGACACAGGGAGCTGCTTGTTTCAATTTGTTATAATGAATCTGGATGGCAGTGGTCTGGAAGCTTTTTGCCAGATCATCTGGGTGATACACAACTGAAAATGAGGAACTTTGTTTTTGGGACATCAAACATGATACGGGTTGAAGTGCAGAATGCTGACATATCCATGGGAGATGAAAAAATAGTTGGAAATATCAAGGGAAACTCAGGAACCAATTTGATTCTTTTGTCAGATGATGACACTGGGTATATGCCATACAGAATTGATAATTTTTCAAAAGAGGTCTGTCTCTAGTTTTGAAGTTGCATTACTGCTCTCTAGTTCCCCCTTTTTTATATGCATGTTGATATGTTTGTTGAGTCTTGTCTAGATTTTCATCTGAATGCATCAATTTTAATACAAGGCTAGAGTGTTATATATATCGCACGGGCCATTTGGTTCTGTTAACAATCACTGCTTTAGGAATATTCATTTATGTTAGGGTTCTTGGTGACAAGAAACCCAGATTGTCCTCTGGATTGGACAAAACAGAATGAATACACACACAACTCATAAACGACGAAGTTTCTTTATTGCTGGTAACACAAACATGAAAGCAACCAGGGAAGCAATCCTTCCTTCACAGGATGTAATGTTCCTGTTCACACTCTCTACAATACAAAACGTGTCTCCCACAAACACTTATTTCCCCTTATATATAAGGTACCAAAACTAACTAACAACTGTCTAACCAACATCCCCCACCCCTCCCCCCTCTAACCGTTATGCCTTGGTTTTATCCCCTTTTTTCCTTACATAAACCCTTAAGATCCTATCATTACTTGCCCATCCTTGAACAACCTTGTGCTCAAGGTGAATGTTTGGGAATTAATCCTTCATGGTTGTCTCATCCTCCTAGGTAACCGCCTCTGGTCCTCTTTCCTGCCACTCAATAAGAACCTGTGGCACTATTTCTCCTTGTATCTGCACTGTCGTTCTTTCCAGCACCCTGAGGGGACAACAAACTAACCCTCCCCCTTGTAGGTCCTTCGGCAATGCTTTGTCTACAACAAACTAACAACAAACTTCTAGGAGATGATGGTATTTGTTTGGGGCGAATTTTCTTAAGACATTTATGCTCTCGGTGTGATGCTAGTGTTGGGCTCATCCCTTTGGCCCAACCCCGACCTATGGTAGCAACGATGATGTGTTCATGTTTTGTTGTTTTGTGTGCACTAGAAACTGAACTCGCAAGATTGGGAGCTCTGAAATCAACATGAACTACACAGGGAAACAAAATAATTTTACCGATAACTATCACAACAATTACAAACTAAGGACTTGGGTCTTCTTAGGTATTTCTTCAATATTGAAGTTGCTCAATCATTAATGACATTGTCATTTCTTAGCGAAAGTATGCCTTAGACATCCTCATTGAATCTGGCATGCTTAATTACCACCCAAGTGTCACTCCCAAGAAACATTATTTTATTGTATTAATGATGCATAAATAAAGAATATTTTGTTCCTTCTAAACTATTATTTCAATAAATATAAAATGTTGTATTGTGATTATCGACTTAAGAATTTTATCATTCTATCAGTTCTCTGATGTATGTTTAGTTGAAAAATTTATCCTTTCAATGAAATATACTTCTTGAAAAATGAAACAAATTATTGAGTTTGGAAATTATTTTTACTCATAAATACAAAGGTCACTATTAGATCATTATTACATATTCATTGTATTTTTTTTTATATTTACATTCAAATTCAAAAGTCATTCCAAATAATTTATAATTATTGTCAATGCCACTTTATATTTCATTAATGGACGAAACAGTATGAATTTACTGGCTGGAATTGTGTACTTACTGAAGATATGCACTGAAAAAAATTCTTAATCTGTTGTCAATTGAAATCTTTTTGTTCTTTTGGTACTTTTTAGAGATTGCGAATATATCAGCAGAGGTGTGAAATGTTTGACACAGTCATTCACTCCTATACTTCTTACCTGTACACCTGGGATGAACCCTGCTATCCTCGTCGACTTATTGTGGAGGTAATTATTTTTTTCTTTTTGCACAATGGAAACATCAAATTACTTTACCTTAAAGGGATAACCAAAATTGAAGGTACCTGGAGAGCGAGTTTTGGGATCATATGACCTTGATGAAGTTAAAGAATATATGCCTGTCTGCCTACCTTCAACCTCTGAGGTAAACCATTTAAGATTTACTGAGTAAGTCATTTTTTCAAACCAACTGAGAAGTAAACTTCATGTTCTGTAGGCAATTCACAAAGCACTATACGTACACTCTTGCTATCCTAATTAAATAGGGAAATAAATTATTATTTGGAAATGTGGATCTCAGATGTCATGTTCAACTATTTTGTGGTGTATGTAAAGGATGTGATTGGATAGTAAATAGGGAAATACGTTCAACTGATAAATTGGGATGGTCTCCAAGATTTCCCTATAATGCTTTGAATGATTATAAAATAAAAGGTTTACACGTGTTACTAAACACACAATTCACAAAATTAGAGAAACTTTTTATGAGATATCATTCAAATATTCTAACATCCTATTTTCTAGTTATGCTATTTGGTACAGCAGTAATTAGGGTATCACCTTCTATTCTCCTTGTGCTTGTCAGCTCTTAATATGTAATGCATTCATTCCTTGTGATTTACATAGTGTAAAGTTCTACATTTAGAATTTTTTATATTGTTAGATATTTTAATTTTGGTAATTATGCAATTCTATCATTTACATAATTATGTGTTGTAATTAGAGAAGATATCTTTAGAATCTTCCTAATTAGAGAAAATAGATATATAATCTTCTATTTTATTTTGTTTACCTAGTTTTCCTATTTCCCTGTTTAGGAGAATTAGATTATTACAAATAGAGGATATGAGAATGTAATTTTTCATGATTGAGAATAATAAAATCATTCCTATTTTCAACTTTATGGTAGCTAGGTGATTAGGATACCTGTAATTATAACACATTTTTTTAATTTCTATTAAATAAGTGCATTACCTATGCTAAAACACCAGATTTTTAGTCTTTTTCTCCTACTTTGTGGTATCTTTTATCAACAAAAGAAACAACAAACAATCGTTCCTAAGAAAATCCATTTTCAATAATTATAAGAGGTTTTGGCAGTTGATTTAACAAGATGATCAGAGCTATTTTGTTGACATGAACGATTTCTTTAGTTGGTATGTAGATTTTACAGATACAAAATTCTTGAACTCAAGTGTAGGTTCTACAATATCGATTTTCTTACCTTAGCTTATGCAAATATTGATTTCAGAAGCCCGAGAGGACTTTCTATTTATCAGTACATGCAGAGGGAGCAACAAAGGTGACTAGAGTGTAGTTAGATTTGGTCTTATCTGACCTGAAAAAAGTACATTTACTGACCTCATGGTTATATATACATATATTTTAGGTCCTTAGTGTTCTTGATTCAAATTACCATATCTTTAATGACACGAAGAAGTCAAGTGTTGGGCATGCTACAGGGAAAAGGTTGTATGATCACAATGTAGTAAGGGCTTCAGAATACATGGAGAAAATATCAATTTTTATTCCATATATTGGGATTTCATTGATTGATTCATACCCACAGGTAACCGAACTGACATTTATTTTCAGGATCTCTTTCCACTATCTCTGTTAATCATACTTTTATTTCTGTAGGAATTGCTTTTTGCCTGTATTAAGGATGTTCAAATGAATCTACTGCAAAGTTTGGATAGGCAATGTCTTTCCTTGCTAATATCATCCTTACAAATTGACAACCAATTGCGCTTTACTCCATATCCAGTATTGTTATCCTTCGATGGTGGATATAGATCTGGCCAAGTTGATAATTTGAAATCTAGGGATGATGGTACAAGAACAAGAATCGAAAATTTAAGTCAAATGAGCAGCTCTTCTGTTCCTGTGTTATGCCTAGAAATATCAAAGTGGAGGAAGAAAGACATTTCATTTATTTCATATGAATACGTAAAATTGAGGTTCCTCTTTTCTAACTTTGTTGCATCTTTGCATTTTACTGTTGCTGCTTTTGATTTTTTGTTGATGTACTTTGAAGTCAATTCTTATGTATTATGCTTAATTCTTGCAGGATTGAAGATTTCCGTCTTGAGATTGAACAAGAAGTCATATTGAGCTTGTTTGAATTTTTCACAAATGTCTGTTCAGTGCTGAAATATGGAATAATGCCATCTTCAGATCACTATGATGGGGCATCATTAGAGAATTCATCCTCATTTGTTCAAACTAGTGAGAAATTCAGATTAAGTGCCGATCAATGTCGTCCAACAATTGCTCCGATGTTCAGTGGAAAACATAAAAGGATTGCATCTTTGCCTTCCATTGTTCCAATTGGAGCCCCATGGCAGGAAATCTATCTGTTGGCCAGAACCCAGAAGAAAATTTATATTGAAGTGCTTGAAGTAGCACCAATCAAGTTGACTTTAAGGTCACTAGCTCATTTTAGGTTTTTTTTCAACTGCAGTATTCAGTTTCTACGTGTACTATTTCTGAAACAATGATACAAATTATACAAATGCAGTTTTTCTAGTGCCCCATGGATGCTTCGAAATAGGATCCTGTCACCCAAGGAATTTCTCATCCATGTAAGTAGAAATCCATTTTTCTTTTGGAAGTAATATTGCACTGGTAGAGTACCAATGAAAGTCGAGGTCTTTAGGAAAAGTCTAGGAATATATGACTAAAGTAATTCTTATTAGTTTTGGGCAATGCTTTCCCCTGGCCACTAAGAAATGTCTAGTTCTGCAAACATGTACCAAATATTTAGTCCTGGGCATGGGGGAGGATGTTGGACATATAAAGTGGTTTATTTTTTAACAGCTTATTTTTAATAATTACAGAGAGGTCTTATGGCTCTTGCTGATGTTGAGGGAGCACATATTTATTTGAAGGATTTGATCATTTCACATCATATGGCTAGTTTGGAATCCATTCAGGAGATTCTGATTAGGCATTACAACCGCCAACTACTTCATGAGACTTACAAGGTATAAAAATGATTTATATTTCAAAATCGTGTATCTTCATTATTCAGGTTAGAAATGCTAATTATGCATGAATTCCCGAAATCAATAAAATCTTGTCAATTATCTGTTGAGTTTTGTAGCTTGTTCGTTCTTTCTACTCATTTATATCGTGTATTGATAAATTTGAATTGGGATTGAAACTTTTTTGTTGAAATATTTTACTCTGCTTCGATTGGAATGATTAATATCCTTATAATTGAATTGTAAGATTTCAAGGAAACATACGGAGCTAATCTTTGTTAAATTATTACTTACTACTATGGCTTAATGTATTGCATTAAACAATCCAGTTTCATATCTGTATAACACGATGTTCCACTGTTTGGTAAATTTGAAGTTGTTTGGTTCGGCTGGTGTCATTGGTAATCCCCTGGGCTTTGCACGGAGCATGGGCCTTGGCATTAGAGATTTCTTGTCTGTGCCTGCAAAGAGCATTGTGAGGGTAAATGTCTTATATGCTGCCCCTTTTTATTTACTTATGATATTCTTGCATAACAAACTATTTTAGCACTATTGGATCAATTTACAGAGCCCCACTGGACTTATCATGGGCATGGCTCAAGGCACCACTAGTCTTTTAAGCAACACAGTGTATGCTATTAGTGATGCAGCTTCTCAATTCAGTAAAGCTGCACGCAAGGTGTTTCTTGGTTTGAATTAATCAATGTTTGACTTGTAAGATTTAGTGATTTACTTTCTTGTAATCACTGCTAGCCTATTTTGTCTAGGGTATTGTTGCAATTACGTACGATGACCAAGCAGTTTCAAGGATGGAAAAACACCAGACAACTGTAGCTTCTGACAGTAAAGGTGTAATTAATGAAGTTTTAGAGGTATGTCAATAATTTCATGTTTAATCCTTCGCAAAAATGTGTTGTCCATTATCTTATCTCTCCACCTAACCTCTCATACTTGTACTGAAGTTCTTCAAGATATACTCCACTACCTCCTGGAATTAACCTATTTAAGTTCCACTCGCCTGAATCGAGTAAGTGTGTGTGTGAACCCTAAAAATATTAATAAAGGCAATATTAACTTATATTTTCAATTAAAATAAATGAAAAATTAAATACAATCCTATTCAATTAAAATAAATTAAAAAATTAAATTAATTTTTTATTATAATTTTCTGTTATAAAAATATAACAAACAAATTTGTATTTTGATTAAAATTACATATTAAATAAATATTTAAATATATTTATATTATTTAGATTACATGCTGAATAGAAATCAAAATTATGCATTAAAAATTAATGGTACAAATATATCTTATTATTTATTATATAATTATCTATTAAAAGTAATTAATATTTTAAATAAATAAAATTTATATCATTAAAAAAATAAATTATTAAAATATAATTAAATATTAAAGAAGTTAATAATTTTAATAAATTCGCAATATTATATTAAATTTTTATATTAAATTATTATATATATGTCCATTATAGTGTTAATGTTATCAATAGGTATATCCAAATATATTTAATTAGAATATTATTATAATTAAATTTAAAAATAATTATAATGTAACTATATCATATATATATATATAAAAAAGAAAGTATGATCTTTCGTGAAGGTAAACTTTTGTTTTCTGTCCATTTCTGAGTAAGGAAGATTTTCATTTTCATACCACTCAAAATAGTTATTAAATACCTATTGCGAAGAGGAAAGAGAGAGAATTTTGCAGAAGAGATATATTAAGGATTTCCTATGAAAGGCTAATATCAAGAGTAAGTGGATTCCTATTCTCTATCCATATATAGTATGAGCAAAATGTAAAAGCATATCTTGGATTTGGTGGGATTATGTTTCTGGATTTCTTAATAGAGGATTTTCAGAGATTGATTTGCTCTACATTGTAATAGGTTTGTTTCATAATGAATTTTTGCTTTGGTCCCCTTCTTTTTTTTCTGTTTTTTTTTTCTTCTATAATATTTTGCCGTGCTTCAAATGATTTATGGTGTCAACATAGTTGGGATGACAAACAACATAGTGATCAATATCTACCATCTTTAGTATAAACAGTGGGAAGAAACCAATTTGCAATTTCTCTAATATCGAACATGAATAAAATTTGAAGAAAAAACTCAAATACACCTATTTCCCTTTAGAAAAGTCCAAAATTATAAACAAAAAATATGAGCTTGATATCACTTTGCCAAAATTCAATTTGAAATGTTCATATTATAATTGAAATGGAGAAACAATAAAACTAAAGCCTTTTATCAGCTACTAGCAAGAGCCATTTTATTTTTAGTGTGCTGCTTATCCTAACCACCATCTCTTTGTAATTGAGTTTAGACTTAATTTAATCTTATAAAACCAGTCTGAAAGGTTTGTATTTACTTATAATTTGTAATTTAGTTATATCTCTAGTTTAACTTTTGTAATTTGGCTATATTTCTTGTTGACATGAAATTTTTGATACATTTTCTTATGTTGAGAACTGGATATTTCTAACATGAAACTAGATATGATTGTAGATAATTTGGTTACTGTTTCGATGACGCGATAAATGTAACAAACTTCTTTAGTGTAACTTATTATACCATCTAAAAACTCTGGGTTTGGAGGGTTGAGTAATCGTACAATACAAATTATATGTATAAACATTTTAACTTAATGTAAGAAAGTGTGACACTTGTTATACGTATCATCTTCTGCCTGTGCAATTTTGATATTCTGCATTTCCACTACTATATCTATTCCTTTTTCCATGTACTCTTCTTGTTGTTATTGTTCTTAATGTTATTTATCTGAAATATTTTTTATAAGATTTTATTATTGATGTTTCTGCTCACCTATGTTGTTGATAGGGACTTACTGGTCTTCTCCAGTTTCCTGTAACAGGAGCTGAGAGGCATGGTCTTCCTGGTGTCCTCTCTGGTGAATCAATTTGAATGAGTTGTTTACAAGTTCCTTAAACATTTCAAGTAACATTAAGAATTGCCTGTAGCAATTGTTGCTTGAGATGGATTATTCTCTGTGCTTGGCTACTGACCGTGTTTTCTTTTTCTTCTTTTTCTATTGAAGGAGTTGCATTAGGGATTACAGGACTTGTGGCTAAACCTGCAGCTAGTATACTTGAAGTAACGGGAAAAACTGCTCTCAGTATTAGAAACCGTAGTAAACCCAGCCAATTAAGACCTCAACATTATAGGGTTCGGCTTCGAAGGCCACTGTGCCATGAATATCCACTAAAACCTTATTCGTGGGAAGAAGCAGTTGGAACATCCGTCCTTGTGGAAGCTGATGATGGTTTGAAGTTTAAAGATGAGAAATTAGTGCATTGCAAAGGCCTTAAAGAAGCTGGTAAATTTGTTGTCTTAACAGAAAGATTTGTACTGATTGTTTTCAGTGCAAGTTTGATAAACTTAGGCAAGCCTGAATTTTGTGGCGTCCCTGTTGATTTGGAGTGGATAATTGAATGGGAGATTGGATTGGAGAATATAATACATGTGGACTGTAGTGAAGAGGTTGTACACATAGTTGGTAGCAGACCAGAGTCCTTATTGAGGCAAAATCAGCATTCTCCCAAGGGAGGTAGTGGTGGCAGAACAAGATCCGTACGTTGGAACCAATATGCCACTCATCTTCCATTTCCTCAGACAAACTTGGAACTGGCAACTAAGGAAGATGCAGCCAATTTGTTACAGATTTTATTGTCTGCTATCGAAAAAGAGAAAGGTAAAGCATGGGACTGTGGGCGTATTCTGCATCGTGCTAGAATGAAATAGGTTTAAGTTTAGTTATGTTTGTATTATGGAAATATAGTTTCTACCACTACAATGCAAATCTAGATTGGCAGGCCTCTATAAATTGGAATCACCAAGCTTTCTGGCTTTGGGGAGGAAATAAGATCAGCACTTACATATCGCATTTCAAAGATGTATACATTTCTTTGCGGCTCTTTACGGTATTAGGTTCAGAGTACCTTACCTACCTACATGGATGTGAAGAGAGGTAAATTTTAATGTAGAAAATCAAAGCATTGAGCAGACAACTTAGTATGTTTTGTCCGAGTTATGCATTTGTATAGAAAATAATTGTGTATATTTTGTCCTTGCCATTTTTTTCGGCGATGTTAATATTACCAACCATTGCGTAAATATTATTGTTTTGATTTTTCTTGTGTAAGAAGATTTGTGCTTAGCTACTATTGACCGTTGTTGTGACGATTGTGATCACATGTTGGTAGTTATTGACGCAACATTTTAAAGTTAAGATAAATATATATTCATAGTAATTGTGTTTGTTATATTACTAATATTTATCCAGTAAACCTTACAAAATAAACAATAATTATATATATAAACAATGTTATTAATAATATTATAAATATATTATTTTTATTGTTTATACCATATAACATAATATATAATACATAGTATTTTCAGAATCATTTGTATATGAACATCCATTTTTAGAACTTGATTGATGGAGAATGATGCAATGCAATAAAATTGAAATCTCAGAGAAAAAAAAAAGATATATTCAAAATAAAATATAATACTTTATTTAAAGAAGAATGTGAACTTTGAATATTTTTGTCAACAATTTAAACGTTGAAATAAAATTCACATCAAATATATTCATAAATTATCCTAAACACAAACATAACATTGAAAAAAAAACGTTACATCATATCAATATGAATCAATAAGAATAAAAATTAAAACAATAGAAGTTATAAAAAAAATTGAACTCCTTACACAGATTATAACAATATAATTTGAAATAAAATTACAAAAAAAATTACAAATTAGCAAAGTGAAATTATTAATGAAAAAAAATTAAAACTATTACACATGTATTGGTACAGATAAATTTTTGGTTCCAATATCACACATGCACAAGGTATTCATGCAAGGAGTGAAGTGCAAAAAGTTGAAATTAGACTCGTGATTTCAAAATTTATTAATTCTATTATCACTCAAACATACTCAAACTATATCTCTAATCATTTATCTTTAACCCATTTTAATTTTAGGTTTAAATGTCCTCATATTTGTATGAGAATCTCAGTTGGGTTCTCATATTTGTAACTGTCTCAATTAGGTCATAATATTTGTAAAATTGAGTCAATTTTACCCTATCCATTAACAAAAGTAAAATGCATCAAATTCAATTGACAAGCACGAAAATGAAAAAGAATCGAAAGCAGTTAACATTATGCAGTTAACATTGTTCCTGCTCTTGGTGTGAGGAGTGAGTGAAAAATTTTCTGGTCAAAATTTGAACACACATGCAAACCCAATTAATAGCTATTTCTTATACTTATAGTTGTATTCGGGTAGTGTGGGTTTTGAATCAGATTTTCCCAAATTGGGGCTGCGCGATTCTAGGATTTCCTCGTGATTGGCGTTTTGAATCTATGTGCAAGTTTAGAATGGAGGCGCCGACGAAGTTCTGCGACCAGTAGCTGGCAACCGACGACGAGGTCCGTGGGGGATTGACCAGATCTGGATGAGCTTTGTGAGGATGGATTAGGAACAAATTCAGGAATAAATTTTCACACGTCAAAAGTTCTTAATTAAAAAAAATTCACCTAATAAAACACTTTTATATCAGTTTGCACCATGTCAGCTCAAGTTAACGCCGACAACTTAACGAATAGGGTAAAATTGACTCAATTTTACAAATATTAGAACCAATTAAGACAGTTACAAATATGATGACTCACTTGAAATTTTCATACAAATATGAGATCATCCAAGAGTTTAAACCTTAATTTTAATAATATATATAATATCTCTAATCTTTTATCTTCAGTCTATTTAAATTTAAATATTCACTTAATGTGTACGTAAATTTTTCATATCTCCAATAATATTTTATGTGAAATCTTGGTATATTTTCTCCTAGTTAAGCATTTGTATATAAAAAAATTATGTATATTTTTCTGTTTTCATTTTGTTATTCACTTGATAAATAATAACTATAAATAAATAAAAATAATGTTATAAACACATTATTAATAAAATAAAAAAAAATTAATATGTGGTTATCAATCCCTTACAAATAAAATAATAATAATAAATAATAAAATATATAAATAATAAAAGTTAAAAATTGTACAATTATAATTGAAAAAAATTTAATTAAATCGTAATATTTAATCTTCAAATATTTATTTATAATTAAAGTTCAATCTCCATCAAAATAAAATTGTATTTGTCAGTTTTTTCTCAAATAGTTTTACACATTTTGCATACTAATCAAATATTTTGTTCTTGTTACAATACGTTTTAAATATATGAAATCACTCTTAGATAATTTAATTGAATTGAAATATTTCAGAAGGTTAAAATATAAAAAAAAAATAATATAGTAATTTTAAAATAAAATTAAAATCACGTTAATTTGAATTTAGCAGTGTTTCCGAGGGATTGTTTCCTTTTTGTAGCAAACACGTTTGAGTTGAAGAATCTTAGAAAGGTTGTTAAGTATCAGGAGTGATTCAAATATTCAAGGAAATATTGGCTAGGGTTGTTGAGTACCAGGAGTGGTGTTAATACTCAAAGGAAAGCTCGGCTAGGGTTGTTGAGTACCAAAAGTAGTGAGAATACTCAAAGGAAATCTCAGCTAGGGTTGCTGAGTACCAGGAGTGGTGCTAATACTCATTTGTAATCTGTGAAAATTATAGTGGAACCCTAGAGGAGATTGGACGTAGCTTAGTTTAAGCGAACTAGTATAAAATCATTTGTGCAATTATCTCTTCTCTAGTTTAAACGATTCTCTTACAAAGACATGCAGTTGCACTTTATTTCATAACACAAGAATCTTCCAAGCTAAATGATCATTTTTTCACAAAGGAAATTCTTACAAAACGCTATAGTATATATTCTGAATAGCACATCAAAAATTACTATTGTTCATACATATTTATCAAGTCAAGTGTTTAAGCATTTAAAGGAAAATTTCAAGAGCTCGACAACGTGCTATATCAAGAGGGTTGCGAAAAGTTTTCCATTAACACTATTCATCCCCTCTTTTAGTGTTTTTTAGGTACTTCATCCTTGCCTCTGTTACCTCATTCTCCTCTCCCTAATCCTTTCTCTCCATCCCTTTTAATGTTTATCAAATAAAGGGGAGAATAGAGAAAGAGTAGACGCGTCAACATCTAGGAGCATGTATTCAAGGGGAGTACACCAGAAGTTAGGATAATATAGAATCAGGGGGAGTTTCTCCCGATTCTTAGGGTTCATCTTAGGAGTCCATATTTACATTTAATTTGTTTTGTGTTAATAAAATCTTGTCATGTAATCTATTTTCTGTTAATAAAATCTTGTTGGTTGTTGTTTATTCTTTAATTTTTGTTGATTGTTGTTTATCTTGTTGCTAGTTGTTTATTCTTTTAATTTTTGTCAATTGTTGTTTATCTTTTCTTATGCTTACATGTTATTTGTTGTTTAATGTGTTATAATTTTTATATACGCCATATTGTTTTTCAACTGCATTCACTAACCACATGCAAAAGATAAAAACAATAAAAGACGTAAAACACACAAAAATTAAAACTAAATGCTAAACTAAGAAAGATTATATCATTTAAATGTGTATTTGTTAAACATAAAAAAGGGGGAGATTGTTAAGACAAAATCGTCTATGCGCCAAAATGTTGTCATGTTTTAAAGTTTAATCAAATAACATTAAAACGGGATAATAATCTGAAAACAACTTAGGGTGAAAACACAAGACCTAGAACCTGAATCCCCAAACAAAGAAAACCTACACAAAAACTTAGAACTACAATCCATAATATAGAAAAGCTTAGGAAAACACTTAGGATCTTAGGTAATAGAAAAACATCTAGGTTAAAACACCTAGACGCATGGCTAAATGCTATTGTTCCTAAAGCGTCTAAGAGAGTTAATGTTAAACGCTTAATTTTATCATACCTAAAAGAGGTATTCAACATAACTCTCGAAAACAAAACAGTCAAGACGATGTCTCTGAAAAAAACACATTAAAAGACATTAAATATTAAAATATAAAAAGAAAGCTTAAACAAGTTAAACGCTATCTGTTTAAGAAGAGACAAAATCCAAAGAAGCGTTTACTTGACTAAACGATACCATGAGCTTAAACAATACTTTGTCCAACGATGAAGTCTCTTTACAACGCTTGGTATCTTTAGAAAATAGCTTAATTGTAAAATGCTACCTAACGATAGAAAATCAAAAAACACTTTTTTGTTCTGAGAGAGTATGAAATGAAATTAAATGCTCAACGTTCAAAAACAACAAAAGTGATAAGAAAAAACATATATGCTACATGAATAACTTACTCCACTCTTTGCAGATAAGTTATTCTACACGCATCCACAAAGCTACAAATCAAATATTAAAAGTGGATATTAGAGAAAAAGGACATATTCACAGGAGTACTCAAAGGAAATCTCAACTAGGGTTGTTGAGTACCAGGAGTGGCGCGAATACTCAAAGGAAATCCGACTAGGGTTGCTGAGTGCTAGGAATCATGCTAATACTTAGAGACAAGGAGTGGTGTGAATACTCATTTGTAATCGTGTGAAGATTATAATGGAACCATCTACGAAGGAGACTGGACATAGCTCAATTGGAGCGAATTAGCATAAAAACACTTGTACAATTATCTCTTCTCTTATCTCAACGATCCTGTTACAGAAACCTTCAATTGCGCTTTACTTCTGATAACTTTTTTGGCAAGTATACCAAATCGT
Source organism: Vigna angularis (assembly GCF_016808095.1). Taxonomy (NCBI): domain Eukaryota; kingdom Viridiplantae; phylum Streptophyta; class Magnoliopsida; order Fabales; family Fabaceae; genus Vigna; species Vigna angularis. The sequence goes on along the minus strand of NC_068970.1, from coordinate 54,121,095 downwards.
TCCAAGTAATATAGAGTAAGTTCAAAGTATCGTTCTCCCAAGGGACTTGTGCAACACATGACAATTCTTCCTTTTATAACTCAATTAGACATCAAAGTGTACAAAAAAACACAAAAAAACTATTTTTGGTATTTTATCAAACAGTTGGTGTGCAAGGAATTTATATTTAAAAGAAACTTCGTTGGAATTGGGTTTCATGAATCATATGAATATAAAACTCTATTCAATATTTCATTACTTCATTCAAACATTCACATCAAGGCATACTAGTCCTAATTCCTTAGCAACTAGTTCTAAAATAATATTAAAATGATAATCCCTTAGTCAATTTAATATACAATTTGCATTAAGTCTGATGTTAAGAATGACCAAGTTATTGAGTCTATCCCTAGATCCCAAATCACTTAAGTGCTCTATCTACGTTCGTTCATGTTCAAAGTTACTTTCCAGTAATCAAAGACATTCAAATAACATTATATTTTCATACAATGATAATAAATTCAAGAAAGAGCATATGAACGAACAACGATATATTGAGCAGGAAAATTACAGTGACTTCATTACATCCAATCCCAACGAAAGAGAAATTTAACTACTCCTAGTTATCTAAAACGTACACATTTGAAGCAATCCCTTGCAACAATGGTGTCTTGATGCCTTGAAGTAGTCTCCGGAAGTTCCTGAAATGTTTTCGTTTCTTTTTTTTGTTCGAAACTTCTATCTGAAGATCCTGTTTCTGTCGCTCTGTCACGTCTTTTAAAGCCACTTAAATTCATTAATTCACTCAGCGCACATGTACTGGTGCGCTATGCGAATTTTTTTAACTGCTGCACTTTAATTGATGTTATTCGCTCAGCGCACAGGTACTGGTGCACTATGCGACTTTTCTTCTTCTGGTAATGCGAATTTTGGCTTTCGCTTTGCGAAAATTGGTTAACAGTCTAAATAATACACCATTTCCTGTACAATATTTTACATAACAATCTACTACCTATTACAACTTTTCAATGAGGAACAACATGAATAATTACAAGATTGAGCTCATTTATAAGTATAAAAACAACTCTTTTTCACACTTATCAACTCCCCCAAACTTGAACTATTTCATGCCCTCATGAAATCACATAAGAAAATGAACATCACAACAGACATTTGACATTTTGATTAAATGACTCTGCACATCAGAATAATCATATGCATTCCCAAAGATTTCAAACAAGTATGACATGGTGCATCACTCACAAAATCATAGGTGCATAGAATATGAACAACCAGATCAGCATTTATCATTACTCACACTCAAGTGTTTGTCCTCACATGACATTAGAATTGACACAGAACTTCATTAGCTTTTGCATTTCATTTGATTCACACACTTCACACACTATTGGTTAAGTCCAAAGGTTAAGGCTTGGCTTAGTTAGAAAAAGAATCATGGTTTTTCTTGGATTCAAAGACACCAATTAAGAAGAGAACAACTTCAATTCCCAATCCAGTACTCAAATCCCAAAATATATCATTTATCACATACCATTTTCTTTCACTACTCAACCTTCTTTTTCATTTTGAGCTTTTTTTTTATCATATTTTCTTTTATTGATCTTTTCTTCCCACAAACTTGAATTCAACCTTAACCTCTTTTAAAGCATAATACATGTTCTCTTCTAAGGTGTAAGGTAGGATATCATCTAATAGGCTCAAGGTGGAAGGAAAACATTTTCAAGGCTCAAAAGGGTTCACAAATGTATCATGATGTGTTAAGGTTGGCTGTTTGACCAAGTAGCTGTATAATCAATATCAAACAATGCCTCTCTCATCCTTAACCACACAAGTGTGTATGTATGTAGAATCACAATCATGCAAAAGTAAACTTCATATCTAGAAAACTCATCATATTTCTTATTCTCAACACATGCTCTCAACACTCAACAGATCTGGTCATACATACTCACACACAGATAAAAATATATGAAGTACATTGCAACCGCAGTCATATGTGTTATCATTTTCAAGAATCACATCAACTTAATCAAGACAATGCATAACCATTAAATCAAAAAGTCACATGTCTTTACAACTAACACATAGTTCAAAACATATTACAAAACATAAATAACATAACTAAACATTGAAGATAACTCCATCTGCACCTGCATAATCATCATCTGCATATAAATCACTTGCAAAAAGTAACATATAGAGAAGTGAAATAGAAAAATAAAATAAAAACACAAACAAAGAAATAAGGAAAAGAAGAAAAAAAAATTGCAGAACGTGGTGAGCACACCAACCAAACAACAATTCCAATATGCAAAATGATTGAAATGGATTTCCTAAATAACCTCACTCAGATCCCTCTTGTTGCAAGATCACTTAGTACTCCCCTTTCAGGTGTTGAAATCCCATCCCTAGGATCTTCCCACAACTAGAAACATCTGTAGACTGCATAAAAGAAATTCAAACAAAAGAGACATACAATTGGCAAAGAATTCCACTTTCCTTGTTTTCTGAAGTTAGAACACTCAGATCCCTCTTGTTGTGCCTACCTAAGTATGACAAACCCTCACCCAATCCCTTGGTGTAAGAAGTCCATCAAACTTGCCTTAAGTTCCAAAACAGTGAATCCAAACACACAACCCCATCCCTGGTGATTTGCACATTTGGTTTGATTTAGTTAGTTCCGCTACTGAAATCTCATTCCTAAGAACTTTCAATAACAACATCAGGCTCTAAAGCGTACCCCAAGACAGGCATTAAGTTCAAACTAAATCAATGGAAAATCTTAAAAAACTAAAGCCAACTGCATACACAACAACATTAAAAAGGAAAATTCACAACAAAGTCTAAAAGAGTCATAAATGCCCAAATTACCTTGTGTTGGAACACAAGTCCCCGGCAACAGCGCCAAAAACTTGATAACTTTTTGGCAAGTATACCAAATCGTTCCAAGTAATATAGAGTAAGTTCAAAGTATCGCTCTCCCAAGGGACTTGTGCAACACATGACAATTCTTCCTTTTATAACTCAATTAGACATCAAAGTGTACAAAAAAACACAAAAAAACTATTTTTGGTATTTTATCAAACAGTTGGTGTGCAAGGAATTTATATTTAAAAGAAACTTCATTGGAATTGGGTTTCATGAATCATATGAATATAAAACTCTGTTCAATATTTCATTACTTCATTCAAACATTCACATCAAGGCATATTAGTCCTAATTCCTTAGCAACTAGTTCTAAATTAATATATTAAAATGATAATCCCTTAGTCAATTTAATATACAATTTGCATTAAGTCCGATGTTAAGAATGATCAAGTTATTGAGTCTATCCCTAGATCCCAAATCACTTAAGTGCTCTATCTACGTTCGTTCATGTTCAAAGTTACTTTCCAGTAATCAAAGACATTCAAATAACATTATATTTTCATACAATGATAATAAATTCAAGAAAGAGCATATGAACGAACAACGATATATTGAGTAAGAAAATTACAGTGAGTTCATTACATCCAATCCCAACGAAAGAGAAATTTAACTACTCCTAGTCATCTAAAACGTACACATTTGAAGCAATCCCTTGCAGCAATGGTGTCTTGATGCCTTCAAGTAGTCTCTGGAAGTTCCTAAAATGTTTTTGTTTCTTTCTTTTGTTCGGAACTTCTATCCGAAGATCCTGTTTCTGTCGCTCTGTCATGTCTTTTAAAGCCACTTAAATTCATTAATTCGCTCAGCGCACATGTACTGGTGCGCTATGCGAATTTTCTTAACTGCTGCACTTTAACTGATGTTATTCGCTCAGCGCACAGGTACTGGTGCGCTATGCGAATTTTCTTCTTCTGGCAGTGCGAATTTTGGCTTTCGCTTTGCGAAAATTGGTTAACAGAGTCTAAATAATACACCATTTCCTGTACAATATTTTACATAACAATCTACTACCTATTACAACTTTTCAATGAGGAACAACATGAATAATTACAAGATTGAGCTCATTTATAAGTATAAAAACAACTCTTTTTCACACTTATCAACTTCCAAACACAAGAATCTTCCAAGCTAAACGACCATTTTTCATTAAAGAAGTTCTTACAAAACACTATAGAATATAGTTTAAATAGCACGTCAAAGACTACCATCGTTTATTCATATTTATCAAGTTGAACGTCTAAGCTTTTAAAAGAAAATTTCAGATCTCGATAACGTGTTATATCGGAAGGGTTGCGAAAAGTTTTCCCTTAATATTATTCACCCCTCCCCCCTTTTAGTGTTTTTCAGGTACTTCAATGGGAACTCTTCGTCAATTGGTCCACTATGACCTAGATAACATCGTGATCTCTAACTGATCATGGCAAATGGGTAACAAAGCTCATAAAAATGTTATCACATTTTCACTCGACTATCTCCGACTGCTATAATAACCCACTAGGTCTCTGATTCTCCACGTTAGCTTTCTGGAAGGTTAAACAGGCTGCCACAAACTGCATCACATCCCTCTTCATACTATACCACCAAAAAGACTCCTTGAGATCTTGATACAATTTAGTGATGCTTGAATGGATGTTAAAACAAAATTTGACCCTCTTAAAGGATTAACCCCTTCAACTCTAAATTACCTTTTGTTAAAATTATAATAAACAGGTAAAAGTTACCCTTGCATATGATGTTTTTAAAATGTAATTCAGATTATATAATCTGAAATATTTATCCAACAAATATTTTCAGATTTTGGAAATTATTTTCAAATTTGAAAAATATTTCTAGATCAAAACCATGTTCTAGAATATGCATTTTAAAACACATTAAAAAAATACATTTGATAATCCAAAACGCATGTTTATGTTTAGATACCAAAATAGTTTTTAAATTACACAATTCAATATGTATTTTATATAATAACATTTCAGAATGTATTTCTATGTCATCCTAGAAATATAGTATTAAAATTATAGAGGGATCATCACATAGTTAATAAAGTAGATCAATTAACAGACAAGAATATAAAGTTAATTTACAGTTATCTAACATAACCATAAAAATAAACTTTATATACAAAATACTAAGATCAAAACTATTTACAAACAACTAGTCTAGAATCACTAAACATATGTTATTCCTCTGTCCAATGCTTGCTCCACAAAAATCCCATCGCTCTCTACTCACACCCAAATGATCATAGACGATGTACAAACAAACCATACAATACAAGCACAAAGAAAACAAGCAGGGTAAGTTAGTGTAAACATAATTATTCTAGAACAATTATTACATCAACACAAAACATAATTCCAATCCAATTAATCACACATCCTATTCATTTAATCAACCTAGACTTGATTCATCCGAATATAGTATGAATGTTGAACTATGGTAGTTGATGCACTTATAGTGGTGATACTACTGGCCCACCCCAAGCTACTATACAAGGTTAGTCCTTTAGTAATGTCTTTGGCCAAGGTAAAGCCCCTAGACACCGTCTTTGGCTAAGGTAAAGCCCCTACATGAGGACCTCCTACTACTTTCACCACATACATCACCCCCTTTCTACTTAAGAATGGATGATTATTAGAGTGTCAAGATAAACTCCAGTACCTAGCTCCATACATTCATACACAAAATACTTTGTAACCATCAATAAGAAGTTCTTCCTTGGAACTCTTTTCCACAAATTTTCATTCACAGAGATAACATCATATAAACATCACATACAAACACATGAAACTACTAAATCTCCATCAAATGATAAAAAACAACCCATCAAGTGCTCACAAACATACTCATCATCATCATATTCATTAACCATAATCATACACATAAACATGTTCACTAACCATAAATATACATATACACATCTCAATTAATCACCCTATTAAATTATCATTATCATCACATACTCAAAGTATTTCAAGTATATAAAAAAATCATTTATAATAGTCTGGAAATAATAATCACACAATAGGTAAGGAAAACATTAGGTAAGGAAAATAGCTTGGACACCCTCACCAATAGCTTCGAAAGGGACCAAAACCTCCAAAATGACCTAAAGAATGTCCAAAACTGATATCCAGAACCCTGAAGTTGAGATCCTAAACCACATAGTCATTTACTAGACAACTCATATCATCATACAACTCCTTATTAGATGACTCTTGATGAGTGCATATTTATGCCGTCATTTAACCTTTAATATTATATTCTTAATTGGTTTTTGTACTTTAATAAAATATTTTAATTAGGATTTGTTATAATTGGGTTTATTTAGCATGAGATACAAAAACATGTTAAAAATAGCTTTTTCGTTGCATAAATGTTCTTTGGATATTTTGATGTATGTTAGTGTAGCTGCAGCTAAGTTAAGCTCATTAAGGTGTGAAAATAATTGATTCAATTTTCATGATACCTTAAAAATAAATCCAAGAATGACAAATAATCAAGACCACAAGGAGTCAATCCAAGCATAGTATGAAAAAGTGAAGAAATTTAGTTAAACCAATAAGAGGGAAGATGCAACAAAAATTGGATCTTGCGGTTTTCTTTATTTTTTTCTACTAAAAGCGCTTTGATAATTGATAAATGTTTATGATTAAAATAATTTGAGAAAAATATATTAAGATATTTAATTTGATATTGTAAATTACCTTATTTAACTATATCAATAAATATCAAAAGATAATATTTACCAATTTTGTTTTAATCTAGCATATATCTTCTCAAATAATTTTATATCTCCACAACAATCAAATATATTTTGAAGATATTGGATTATTTAGGACATAATTGGAAGAGATTACATTATCATAAAGAGGATTACAACAACAAAAAAGTTGAAACAAAGCTCAATCCAATTTCTATATAAAGAGACTTAGACAAACACATTAAGGGAGCCGAGGAACCCTTTGGGGGTTCAAATTTCGTCCACCCTCTCTTCTCTCATGTTTTCCACCCCCTCTTCTTATATTTTCATATTATTTTTACATTTCATGTAGTGTTAGTTGATTCTGTTGTAATTTCTTACTTGGATTCTGAGTTTAGATGAATAAATTTGTTTGTTCTTGTTGTGATTTATTTTTATCTATGTCTTTTACTTCTTAATAAAGTAAAAGTAATGAATTTTACATTATAGCAAGTTCACATGGTGTTAAATCTACATAACATATCAATCGTATGAGTCCAAGAGTTCTTATTTTTAATTAAGAATCTACTTTGATTAAAGTTAGAAACTTTCATGTGATTGAATGAAATTTGCTATAATTGAGAATGTATTTTGATTAATGGTTAAAACTTTAACAAGAATTAATCAAGAATGTACTTTGGTTAATTAGCTTTTTACTTGACATAGAGGTAAGAGAATATACATGATTATGCATAATAATATTTAATTGAGAATGTACATTGGTTAAATTTACTATGATTAATGTTTTTAATTAAGAATGTACTTTGGTTAAGAGTGAGAACACCAACAAATTAATTGAGAATTTACATTGATTAATTTGAAAATATAATATAATAATTAATTGAACAATAATATTTAGATAACCAATGATGAGTCCTATTTTGAAAAGGCAGTGAAATCAACTTATTTTCCTTATCATTGTTTTTTTATCTTTTTAAATCTCTTTATAAACACTAGAACAAAAATATCGTATAACGTCGTTGTTTTTTGGCCTTTCACGTCGAATTCGAGGTCGACGTCATATCGGGAGACGTTAAATTGATGTCGAATTTAAAAAATTCGATGTTAATCTTGTTGACATCAAATTTTGTTAATATTCGACGTTAAACAATTTTTTTGTTTTTTTTAATTAATTGTAATCCTTTTTTACAACTCCATGAGACCTAAAAAGCAGAAAAATAACAAATTTTAATATTTGGTATTTTATAAAGCATGAACTATGAACGTGTAGTATAGTATCAACAACAAACAACAATAACAAACAACAAACAAGTTCAATCAAACAACAACAACAACAAATAAGTTCAACCAAATAACAACAACAAATAAGTTCAACAAAAAATAACAACAAACAAGTTCAACAAATAAGTTTTTCAAAACAAAAACGAAAACTAACCTTCAAAATGTGGGTTCGTCGAAATAAAGTGTTTCCACCAGTGAGAGAGAAAGTAGAATGCGCTTATGAAGGACAAGAACACGAATATAATCGGTCAAAACAAACAAAAATTATACATAAAGTAATTAATTAACATGCATTTGTATCAAATGAAAGAAAGATTACATATAATGGTCGTCAAACTTCGTTCGAGAAAAGTTTGAAAAGAGAAGAAGGTCTCACGCGCTAAGATAAAATGAATGAATTTTCAATCTCCCACTCAAATTAAAAAAGGGAAACTTTTGGCTGACAAATAATACGTCGAAGCTCCTACAAAATTCGACGTATTATATGTGGTTTAAAAGAAAAAAGAAAAAAAGAATTAAAAAGCGGTTACTTTTTGGCTTCTGGCTGACAAATAATACGTCGAAGTCGTTACAGAATTTGACGTATTATTTGTTGTTTAAAATAAAAAAAAATAATTAAAAAGGGTAACTTTTTGGCTTCTGACGGACAAATATTACGTCGAACTCCTACAGGATTCGACGTACTATTGGTGGTTTAAAAGAAAGAAGAAAGAGAATGACGCATTGGTTTAAATAATTACTATCATAGAACGTCGAATTGAATGGGGCTTCGACGTTCTACAATTTCATTTATTTACAAAAATGTCACCGGTCATTTTTAACGTTGGTTATTCCGTGGTTGGACATTGAACGTGTGACGTTATACGCTGTTTTTGCACTAGTGAAATTTTTTTCTTTCTATCTTTTGTTATTTTGTTCTATCTTTTTTTACTTTGTTCTTTAATCCTTTCTTTATCTTTATCTTCTTTATTATTTTACTAACACTTTTGTATAGCATTTATAAAAATTAATTTGCTAATAATCAATTTCATGTTCGTTAGGAGACGAGTTAGTGTTAAATTTACCCTTTCTGTTTTGTTGGCTATTATTTTAGCAATACCGAGGTTGTTATAATTTAGTAGTATTAATTTGATCATGTCAACGACAACATTATCAACTCCTTATCAAATGACTCCTCACTAAACGACTCCTTACCAGACGACTCCACACCAAATGACTCCTTACTAGAAGATCTACTAGATTTTTGGTACAATAAGAGACCAACTAAGCCCTAAATTGCACCAAGACAGTTCCCAAAACTCCAGGCTTTCCCCAAAGCCATGATCTTAAAATTTAACCTGTCAAAACTCCCATTTTTATGCCCAAACTCACCCTTCTTCTAATTTATTCCAAACCCAAGTTTAGTAAAAATATATCAGCTTAAAATCACTAAATCTACATTATTAAATTCATCAATAAACAATTTTTCACATCGGCAAACCAACTACACACCACCCTTTTTAAGCACCCAACTTACCAAATTTCACTATTTAACTAAACTTCACAAATTAATCATCACATCATCATACAAACATCAAATATTACATGCATACTAAATCTAAACCAAATAAACTAGCTTCCTTACTTGATTGACGCTCCGACGATTCTAAGAACTCTAAAATTCCACCTATGGCTCCAAGATCTCTATTTGCTCCTAAAATTTATGACAATTTGATCAGAGTATACCCTCAGTACCACAAAGCAAGAGAGAGTCTTAGAGAAGACTCAAACCCAAAAAGAGTGAAGAAAACTCCTACATGCAAAGACACCAAACTTTAAAGAAGAAGGATAGAAACCAACTTACTCTATAGCTGAAATCATTTGGCTATAAATGAAGATCTCGCCTAAAAGAACCCTTAGGCGGTCTCTGATCTTCCGATAGATGAGTATGGAGTTAAAATTTCTAAAGAGAAGACATAGAAAATTTTAAAGAATAAAGTTTTAGAGAAATAATGCTTCTTAAATAATGAAACTCCTTATTAGAAAATTCTATTTATAGTGTTGATATTTTTTGAAATAAAAATAATGAAATATCATTATTTAAAACACTCTACTACATCTAATACTCTATAGGTCTTACAATTTTTGAATCTAAAAATAATTTTCAAATTGTGTAATCTAGCATGTGTTTAGAAAAAGTACTATGAAGTATATATTTTGAAAGATATTTCTGAATCCAAAAATATATTTAGATTATACGATCTTGAAATATATTTTGAAAAGAAAAATGATGGAATATATACTCTAATAAAAAAATAAACAAAAAATATAAATAAATTTCGAAACAAAATAAATCAAATTTTAATATGAAAACTTTCAAACAATATTAAAGTCAAATTTAATAAAGGAAATTAAAAAACTCCATTAATAAAAGTGAATCATAAACTTAAATATAATAACTAAATTATTAATTAAGCTAAAAAATTAAAATAAATATATATATTAAGCAATCCAAATAGAAAAGAAATATACACTAAAACTATTGATTGTACAATTTATAATGTTACATTTCGATAATCCATATTAACACTGGATGAACGGATTATATAGTGTAGAATAAATAATCCAAATTGATGGATTTCACAATACGCCATACAAAATTGTATGTTTAACTTAATCTTATGAATTATTTAATGCGTAACTTATTGTCGATACCAAAAAGCATATTTCAATATTTGGAAATCCAAAAGTGAAAATTTGAATTTTACGTTGGATAATCATTAATATACGAAATTTCACTTCTAAGTTGTTTAATCCGAAAAAATATCCGAATACATAGACAAAAAAACTTTGAAATTATAATTATCAAATGATAATAGTGGTTATTTGAGATAAGAGACCTGGGTTTATAAAAGATTTATATAGGGACACAATATTAATGAGATCTAATCTCAATTACATAAGATATTGGTTCCATTTTTATAAAAACTTTATAAGACAAGTGATTAATAAGTTTTCAGCTTCTTATTTGTATTTAATCTAAGATTTAGACTCATATTTCAACTTAGATTATAAAAAATGAACTTAGATTATTAACCTGATATCCATCAACCTAAGTAGTTATTGGAAATAGAGAAGGAGAAAAAGGTTTAAGAAAAAGCATTATAAAGCAGAAAAAGGTTTAAAAGCATTATAAAACAGTAATAGTTTGACATAGAAAAATACAATTGAAGGGTTTTACAAGTTTAATTACCTGTACATTAAACTTATAGTAAAACAAGAGTCAAACCAGGGTGAAATGGTTTATCCTTCTCCAAATATGTATAGAATAAATACATTATATATAATAAAAAAGCATCAACATATCAATTATATTATATCTAGCAAGAAAGTTTCTGAGAAAGCTATTTGGTGTTCAGCCTGGCTTTGGTGGCATCCATTGCTAAGCGAATGAAAGAAGAGCTATCACCTTGCATAACCAAATTTGGAATAAGTTGAGGTGAAGTTTCCCTATTATTGCGACCACCCACATGCTCATAATTTATGAAAGAAGGGTTGTTGTAGTAGTCCATTAGAGTTGCACTTCTAGGTACTATATTATCATCATCGACAACACTCTGGTTAGTCAATCTTTCTTCATCGTACAGATCCTGCTTTATGATCGAAGTACCACATTGTCGAGGCTGTGTTTGGTAGAACACCTTCGAAACCACTAATTCTCCATCTTTCTCTTCTTCATTGCTGCCAAGATGGTACTGATGCATCACCCAGTTCGTCTTCTCCGGCTTCTTTTGCCTCCCGTAGTTGGTGTACAGGACCAGTATTTTCTTGAAACCCTTCACAACACCACCAACAAAAACTGGTCTGGTTTTTCCTGTTTTGTGCCACCTTGTCTCGCTTCCCTCTTCATCAGTGTGAACCTTTCTTCTCTTCCTTGTTCCGGTTGTGTATGCTTTCGACGGCCTATGAAAGAAATGCCGGATCTGTCCATCTTTGCTTACACCTGCAACTCTTCATCGAATGTATATGTTTCATTTATCTTGTATTTGCACGTATGAGATTTATGCATAACGACAAACATAACAGATTCAAACCAGGAACGCAAAACAACCTTACAATTTAATTTGAGGATATATCAATAGGGAAATATAAGGTAATTAAGGACAACATAATGGAGAGAGTACGTAATAGACTCGTTCTTCTACGTGCATGAGCATATATAATGCATGGGGATTGCAATCTTTAGATTGAGGACATATAATATGGCTTTTTGGTGAAGATATGAAAAGCTAAGTTGCTTCTCCACGACTTGGTTTTTCTTTTTTCTTTTACTTCTTGTCTTTATTAACATCATCAAGTCATTCATCAAAATAAATTGTTTCCCTTTCTTGTCCCTTTTATCCCCAAATTAAAAAAGTACACTATAGCATTAAAAATTAACAATAAGAAATTAAAGGGTGTTAGTTACATTTAATCAGTTCCAAATAGATCTTATTATCTATTTATTTATCTGGTAAGCCTAATAGAAACTCACCCAATAAATAAAGAATATGTTGGAAAGAAACATCAATGAGCGTATCAATTGCTAGCATTTTTTTTTTCTAGAAGTATTGAATTTAAGAAAAGAATATATACATTCACTTATGCCACTTGGGTAATGTAAGATGAGATGCCACCATTGAGTTTGGTGGTCATTGACAACACAAATAAATTATTTTTCCTTGTGACATACTTGAAGATTTACAGATTTGGTTTACTCCTCCCATTTGTTCTCGATTTCTTCGAAGAAAAAAGACTGACACATATATACTCCTAAAGAGTGAAATTTTGTATTGCTACGTTATAAATTCAAGAAAAGCAAAGCCAGAAATAGTTTTTTAGTCGACTGGTAAAGTATCTTATTCAAGGGTATCTGTTCATTTTCGCCCCTAATTTTCACGAAAATAGCCTCCTATATATATTACTTTTAGAATATCTTCCATGACAAGCATAGAATTTCAAAAATAATAAGCAGATTTCTGCATAATTAGTGGAGAGTATAAACGAATTGGCATGCTTTCTCCATCAACCTAAGCTTCTTTTTTTTCTAGCAAACTTATTTTCATCACTAGAACCTTATTTCATGAATGATAAAACAACACTAAATATGCATCAAACCTCTACACCGTGGTTTGAAACCGTAGGCAACCGCGCATATCAAGGCTTTTGGAGTTACTTTAACCGTATTTATTGGTTACGAGGAATCACAAATGAATTCCATCCTAACCGTAACCACAACTTTTGTCACAAACCATCCGAAAAATTGTAAACTTTTACCCTATTTTATGGTAGATTATGGTGAAGAGAAGATAGAGATGATGAGACGAGAAAAATTAGGGAAATTACTATAGATATGATAGAGGAAAAAACTAAATGAAAGCTTATAACTAGAAGCATCAAACACACGGCAAAATAAACAAAAAAAGTTGAAAGCAAAATAAAAATATCAAACACCTGGAAGCTTTTCTGGGTGTGTGTAACAGATCCCGTTCTCCCCTTCAAGCGTTGGTATGAACTCATCAATGAGGGGATGGAGCTTGGGAACATCAGAAAGTACCTTCGCTTCCAAATGCTCTAATATCTCTTGGTCATTCGGATCAAATTTCACACCAGATGGCAACCCCGGCAAGTCATTGATTCCTGTCTATTGATTCATATGCAGCCCAAAGACATAAAAAATAACAATAAATTAAAGTTTGTAGGATAAACAAAGGCAAGTTTTCTTCACCAGAAACAAAACAGGCAAGGTTTTATAAAATAAAAAACACACAGCACATATGGTGGTGAATGATAAAATCAAAACCTCTTCTTCAGTACCTGATCTTGGAATTCAATGTTATGGCCACATGAGGGGCAAGTTATGGTACGATTTTCGGTTTGTTTTGTGTCAGTAACAAGAGTGTTGTTAGTTGCAGGAGTAACAGTGGGCGCAACCAGTTCAATTCCCCTCTCCTCATCTGAGTCATTGCACCATGTCATCTCTTTCTCCTATATGCCCATATATCCAAAAACAGATCCTTGATTTCCTTCAAACCTCCTTACAAATCAGCTCCCTAATAATATAAGCAAGAAAGAAAAAGTAAACACAAAAAGAATAGCAGAGAATGAGCAACACAAAAAGGAAAAGATAAAGCTCATATACCCTTGTCTCTTTCGAGACAAGTTTTTCCCGATTCACCTCTTGTTTTTGGTAGGGAGAAAATAAATTCTATTGGTATCCCACTTTTGCTTCCCCTACATGTATTCTCTATGTATAATTGAGCTAGGTTTGGTTTTCCAAACTGTTTGCACTGTACCAACTTCTTCAGAGAGAGAGAGAGGGGGCAAAGGGTATAACCGATAAAAGAAAGGTGGGACTCAAAAGTGGGTTCTACATATAGAAAAGGATGCTTGGACGCCAAGTTTGCTTGTGCCCGTATATACGTTTGGATCAGGGACTAAATTATGAGCTTTAACTCTTGTCTTAGTGAGTTAAAAAGTTATTATTGTTATACATGAAAGATTAATTACACTGGTTAAGGAAAGAAAATTAACTATAATTGTGTGAACAATGAGAAAACTAAATAGGAGAAAGAAAAATAAAAAGGTAGAAAACGGTGGTGGGTAAGAGTGGAGATGGGGCAACCTGATTCTTTGTAGGACGTTTCACCTTTTTAGCAAGAACATGTGTGCGTGTTAGGAGTTCAGCTGCAGTGTCAAATTAGAGTGTCCTTAAAGCTTTATAAAATTCACAGACATATCAGACATCTACATACGAACCGACAAAGAATGTAACATGAACAATACGTTTATGATTAATGTATACATCTTTGCAACAACCAACAAAACTGCTGTATATATAGTGTATATACCCTTTTATCCCCTTTCTCCACGTAGACTTTCTCAAGTATAACGAACTTTCTCTTTCTCTGTTTTCTCATTCACATTCGAGCGCATAGAGTATTATAATTAGTATTATTCAAACTTCTCACTTAGTATGAACCTTCATGTTTTTTTCTACGTGATTCTGTTGATCTGATATGGGTTAATGAATATCAGAATCAGCTAAGCATATTATTATTTAAAAAATTAATTCAAGCGATGCTAATGCGGTGTGTGACGCTTGCTGCTTAAGTTGTTGAACATTTTCATGATGCCACACCTTGTTGCGGCGTTTTTGTCAATTAACATTGAAATTTATGTGACGTGGAATGATGAAACCCAATGGTTGAGTATCGAAGTACCAAGACATATTGGCATAACATATATAACTATTCATTGAGAATTGTAAGTTGATATTTTTATATATAACCCGACACGTCTTTTTCAGCTTCTCAAAGAAGCTACGTAACACGAAACTTGGGCATTAAGCTTCAGCTCTGCTCGTATTTGTTTTTTTATGAAAACTTCAACGTCTGGATTTAGGGTTTTATGGCTTTTTGGTAATGTTGTTTTTTCCAGATATGAGGGCATGGTGACTTTGAGGTGTGAAAAATGTTCAGTTGCCTTTCAGTTACTGTAGATAAGGGTTGTTTGTTTGGAGAAAGAGGTAGTGAGAAAAAGAAGGAAAAAAACATACCGAAACGTGATATGTGCCATGGCATGGATACGAACGTAGAAGCACCACGTTGACACGCGATTTGCCCTAAGCTACACGTTTCCATTTTCTATATATATATATATATATATATATATATATATATATATATATATATATATATATATATATATATATATATATATATATATATATATATATATATATATATATATATATATATATATATATATATATATATATATATATATATATATATATATATATATATATATATATATATATATATATATATATATAGATGAATGAACTCTCTCAATAAATTATATAAATACATTAACGTTATATTTTAAAGTATTATGTACTGTTTTCGTGTTCAAATTGGATTCACAAGATGAAATTTACTCGTACAGCTCCATGTAGCATTCATAAAACACTCTGATTTGTATACGCTTCACGTTACCTTTTCATATTATCTATGTTACTTTAGATAAATACGCTTTTATGAAAGTTTAAGGAGTTAATTATCTCAATGCATGAAAGATTAAAGAGTAAAGCATGAATTGTATGGTTAAACAAAAGGTTATGTTTAAAGTTCATGCATTAGCAAGAGAATGATCATAAAAAAAGGCGTGTTCTTTGATTATATCAATCTTTTGTAAGCGAACCTTCTAGTTCAAATTAGAAAAAGGATCATAAATGAAGCAAATTAGAATCAAGAACATTAATCCTAAAACATGCTTTAAAGGAAGGAAGATGTATTTAAGAGAACCAAGCTCGTCCATCTTGAAATCTTAGGAGATGATTTATTGACCTACACATGTGACACCATCCTCCTCACATAGAAAAAAGATTTTATATACCGATTAAAAAAACTTTTTATACCAGTTTTAAAATTGGTATAGAAGCATGGACAGTTGTAGAACTTGTATAAAAGTAACACATTTTATATAGGTTAAATGTAAAACATGTATAAAAAACTATTTCAAACAATGAACCCATCGTCGAATCACCTCGTGACACTAATGTTCAACGCATCACCACTGCCCAAACACCACTCCATTGTGAACCTGACCACTGAAGCAGCTTCTTTCCTTCATCACTTCGCGCCACCGTAGTTACCTAGCATAGATTGAAACAAAAAGAGGATGCACCACCCTTTCACATACATACACATCGCGAGTTCTCCCTTGCAAAAATCTCGTCGTTACCACGACAACTAAAGAACACAACCAAGCACCAACAATTAGTTGTGAGTTTATGTATACACAAATCTAAAAGTATTGTGTGGTCGAGTTGAGAAGCATGCAATTGGAAGGGAAACTGAATAATAATATATATACATACAACAATTCTTTATGCATGTTTATTTCACTATTTACTTCGAATTTTATATTGTTAATTACTTGAAAGCCATATAACCAACATACGTGTTGATTCCACAAATTAATAAAAGAGCAATGGTTTCAGTTTTATTTGGTACATATCTGAATAAGAAATGTAAGATTACACATATGTACTTATATGACAATAAAGCTCCTTGATCAAGTTTTTACATGTATGAAGGTTGTTAAAAAGTGTAATCTCATCCATCTTTTCAACACAAAAAGTTAGCAACAATTACACGAGTTGGGATTGTCATTTATTTCATTGTTTTTTTAAGGTATTGATGTCAATCACGATCTTCAAGAAGTTATTTTTAAGGGCTTATCAAATTTTGATAAATGGACTTTACTAATTTCAGAGGTTGAGAAATTATATCCGGATGTTTGATTGCAATAACTTAAATACAATTATGATACTTTACAAACTTTAACTTATAGTGTTAACGTCAATAGAGGAGCTTTAAGTGTAGATATTATGTCATGAGACACATTCAGAGAAGTATATTCACAAATGTTGTTAATGTTAAGATATGTCAAATATTCTATTAATGGATATTAGGTAATCAAATATTGTGTAAGTTATAATTTAGATATTATTGTATTTTGTGCAAATTTGTGCACATGTCATTACTTTAATAGACGAAGAATTATAGGATCCTTATATGTGTATATATGACTTTTTGATGATATGTCTCTAAAGGAGCAATATGTCATAAAAGATGTTCGGGAGCATTGGGTTGCATTTCTTTAAAATGTTTGTAGATGATTCGATGTATTCAATAATACATTTTGAGTTTACCAACTATTTTATGTGTAACTATGTTAAGTAAATATATTTAGGAACCTTGTTAAGTAAATATGACATTGAATGCAGGAATTACTTTGATGTGTTAATAATACAAATAATGTTGATTATTTTGCTCGTTATTGATTATTTATACTATTTTCTAATATTAAATTTTCTGCAACCTAGATATGGACAGTAACAAAAACAAATCAACAGGTATAAAAAATTGAGACTTTTTATACCTATTACTAGCACCAACAGGTATAAAAATCATATTTTTTTTAAATGTAAAATGAGATTCTTTATACCTGTTCGAAAAAATATCAAGTGTAAAATCAGTATTTTTACCTTTTTTGGGGGCGGAACTGATATATATAAAAAGTTTGTTTCTATGCCGACTCTGAAACCGGTATAAAAGGTCGAAAAAAATTTTAAACCCTATGTTTTTATACCTGCTCGAAAATCGGTAAAAAAAATTTTAATTGGTATAAAAAACTTTTTGTATAGTGGTTATTTATCATTTTCTTATTAAAAAAATGTTGCACTATAAATTATCTTACTCCGTTATTTCTTTTAACTCTAATGTTTCCTTTATCTTTACTCCAATCACTAGTGCAATCAAAGGAAATGGCATCGGTTATTTTTGCTTATAAGCACCAGTTCTGCAACCGAGACATATACAGGCAAGGTAAAAACGGATAAGCTTTATGCCTCGGTTCTGAACCGAGTCAAAAAGGGGTAGATTTTCGCCTCGGTTCCTTCTTAACCGAGGTAGTATCTTAGAATTTACTGTCTCGGTTGGGACCTTAACCGAGGCAGTAGAGTATTTTTTATTTTATGTTTTTAACATTCGGTTTCGCCAGCTTTTCCGCCTCTTGCGAGACCGATCGGTTGTGACTTGCGTCCACCTTTTCCGCCTCTCGCGAGACCGATCGGTTGTGACCTGCGTCAACCGTCTAGGTTGCTTTTTCGCTTGCACTGTCGAGAAGCTTGATAACAAGTGCCCATCAATCTTCAACACTCCATTCTCACATCGGACCACCACCCAACAACCATGCCACCTTTACCGAACCACCACAGGCCACCACGCAAAGTCTTCTTCTCCAACTTGAGCAACCATCAACAACCCTCATGGACTAGAACAGCGCGAAGGGATCCTCAAAAAGAAATTCCCCAAACTCAAAACCCCAAGATTCTCAATCTGAACTTTAACCTCAATATCGCAACAATACCAGGCCAACAAGAACAGCAGCACCAATGGCGGATGAAGAACGGTCCCAACCACGGCAGTGGTGCACCTGGCAGTGGCGACGGCGGCAGTGGTGCAACCTAGAGAGCAATGCAGGCAGCCTAAAAAGAAATGGAGGTGGATGCTTCGTTCACGAAATGCAGGCAGCGAGATGGAAGCACCGACGACACCAATGACGCAACAACAACGGAGGTGGCAGGAATGAACGCCGGTGGCGAGACCCACGGCAACGGAGCGACAAAGGTACAAGGCTAGTAGAACCGCGAGATATGAGCGAGTCCTCGCGAGGGAGGAGTGAAGGAGGCGGTCCGACAATGGCCACGAAGGCGGGGCGAGAACGTTGACGGAGGCACGACGAACGCGGAGGGGGAGGCGCGAACAGTGGGCAGTGCTGGAGAATAGTGTTTGCTTAGAGGATGAAGACAGATCGCGTGAAGAAAACTGTTTGCAAAAGTGGATGTGTAGTGCTAGAAATGCTCTACTACCTCGGTCGTTCGGTCAACCGATGCGTAATAGTTTCAGTGAATGGCATTTTTATAAATAATTTAAACCTATACGCCTCGGTTAGGCGCTCAACCGAGGTCGTTCGATCAACTCTTGCCTCGGTTCTGCAAGCAAGCGAGGTCGTTCGGTCTGTTCAGTCTGTACGTTAGTAGTAGAGAGGTCGTTCGGTCTCTTCAGTCTATACATTACAGTGGCAGCAGAGGGATTTGCAGGGATGACAGGACTAAAGGCCTCGGTTAGGCGCTCAATCGAGGTCGTTCGGTCAATTATTGCCTCGGTTCTGCAAACAAGCGAGGTCGTTCGGTATGTACAGTCTGTACAAGACTAAATGCCTCGGCTAGGTGCTCAACCGAGACCGTTCGGTCAACTACTGTCTCGGTTATGCAATTAAGCGAGATCGTTCGGTCCACCCAGAAAGGGTTATATCCCTCGGTCACTCAAACAATCAAGGCATTATTGTTTTTAGGCATCGGTTCATCAATAATCGAGACATATAAAATAGTTAAAATTGTGATATTGCCACCGCGTTTTGATACGCTTCTGCATGTGCGAGTTAAAATATGTTTTTTTTACTACTGAATCTACTCTTCATTGCTTAGTTTGAATTTTGAATTTTGAATCAAATGTATAGAATATTTGTTAACAAAAGTTTATATATATTAAGTAATTCATATGATTGCTACAACCATTATGAATTATCATAAGTTTTTATGTCCTTGAATTGTATTTTAGTTAGCAAATAACAAGTTTCTGTGCATCGTATTATGTTCAACAAATATGATTATTATATTGATTATTTAAAAGTGACAATATTTTTCAACATGTTCAAACCATTTTGCAATTACAACATTGGTTTGTCTTTATTCCAAAAATATTTCCCTTCATAATTGTTCTTCTAACAGATTACACATAAAATTTGTCACTCCTAGAAGACTCAACAATATTTGTTTTGTTCATCCTTTTGGAATGATACTATGACTTTATATTGAGATTTCTATTTTTCAACATGAGAAGACTATTTGTTCGTATGATCTAAGTTACCCCATCAATCCTTGAAAAGTTATGGTTCACAAAACTTAGTTTCTTCTATATCAATCAACATAGGATCAAATTATATATTCAGTCAAACTAATAAAAAAATTATCAACATAATTGTATTTTCATGGAAATTCATTTAATTCATCAATTTAGACAATTAATTTAAGTATTCATTCAAACTTTGATTTTTATTCATTCTTCCATTCTCAAAATCTCTTTTAAGAGACTGAAGTTTTATCGTTCTCAACTTTGAATCTTCTTTGAACTCTTGTTAAAGATTATCTCTCATGTTTTCTTGCTCTAATGATACTTAAAAATATTAATGTTCTGTTTGTGACCATCCTTCTTCACTTTCATTTACTTTTTGATTGAAAAAAAAAAACTAAAAAGATAATTTGTAAGCTCAAATTCGTCCATGCATGCATGCTCAGAAGCTATCAATAATCCAAAAGAAAAGATGTTGACCATATGTACGGTTTTATATGTGGTGTAAGAAAGGGTTTCCAAAGGACCAACAGCCATAGTATTTAATTTTTTTTTCTTATGTTACATACTTATCTTATCATCGTGAAATTTCCAATGTTTATTCTTTTATAAATAATAATAAAATAAAACATACTTATATTTATTTGACATATATCATAAAAATAAAATAATCATGTAAATTTTTATATTTTTAAAAAATATAAAATAAGAAGAAGATAATTTTAAATAAATATAAAATATTTGTATATATGTGAAAATATTATTTCTCTTATTAGTACCCTTACTAATTAAGGGAATGTTGATTTTACAGTAGGGAATTCGCTTTCATTGAGTGTCATTTTCCGAGAGAAAATATCAATTGGACCACGTTCGTATAACGACAACTAAGACGCAATTATTCAGTGTGAATGCAAGACTTTTAAGACTTTTGCTTCAAAAATACTATTAACTACAGTTCAATCATTTATCCAATTTAAAAATATTTACTTTCAGATATTTTCTTTTAGCTATTTTCAATTAAAACGTTAAATAGAACAATCAACACGTCAGTCACTTTTTTAATTAAAAAGTAGTAAAATAAACCGTTCTAAAATGTAAAGTATCAAATAAAAAAAAGTTAAAACTTAATGTAACAAAATTAAAAAAAAAAAATACAATGGGACAAAGATTGTTTACTTATTCTGTTAATGGTTAGAAACTTAGGGTAGATTTAAAACTGCAAAACTCGTAGACATAGAAAGGGATTTGATCTGCAACAACTATTTTTTATAACCCTATTTATTATTGTTATTATTATGAAGTTTATTTATGAGTTTTGTAGTAATTGTTTTTCCCAGAAAATGTTGTTACCTGTAGCGATTCTCCCTTCCCTGCTTAGGTCCGAATATAAATTTTTAATATAGATTTTATGATATTAAATGTTTTTTCTTACTAAATTTGTGGATTATATATTCAACTAGATTCACCAAATCCAATTCAATCTTCTTTTTTTCATTGGACGGACTTTTTGTTAAAGAATATACAATTTTAAAAGAGATATTTGAAATGTTCCAATCGGACACAAAATGTATTACGTAAAAAATTAACATAAAATATTAAATCTAACCTAACTATAGAGATGGCTACATGGTGGGATGGAAACTGTTTTCATTATTTCATTTTCATTCTCAAAATAAAAATTCATTCAAATACTTAATGAATATAAAATTTAATAAAAACTCATTCAAACACTTAATGAATATAAATTTTTTATTTCATCTTCATTCCTATCATGTAAGATTTAGTCACATAAGTGTTCGTATGTGTTTTTCTAAAATATTTCAATACCAATTAATTACTTTTTTATAAAAAAATAAAAATCATATTAAAGAAAATATTATATTTAATATTAAAATAACGTATTTTTATTTTTAAGTCATAAAAAATGGTTATTTTTATTAATAATTATTAATATAATTTGAAATATATTTGTAAATTTAAAAATGTTAATATATGTTTAGATAAAAAAAAATTAGATTTTTATATTACTCAAATTAAAATATACTTTTGAATTGGACAATTTAAACTACGCTTTTTAATTACAGATCGTATAATCTAAATAGATCTTCAAATTACAGAATTTAAAATATTTTTCACAATTTAGACCTTTTTCCACGAGTGCAGGAATAAAGTATGGGGGTGCCTAAAGAATTTCCCTAGTTGAGTTTGAATAGGCTTGTAAATATTTGATAATTGGGTCACCACCCCAAGTGCTCTTACACCTTCTCACTATTTTCTTTTATTCCAAATATACTTCACATCTCTTCAGTATTTTCTTTTATTCCAAAAATACCCTACACCTCTTCATTATATTCAACAATCTTTTTATTTCTCTCTCCACATTAATGGAGCATTCACATAGCTCAGATTTACACTTGTGATATATTGCAAAATTTTATTTACACTTTCCCTTAAATAAGTTTGATTCAATCTTATTTTCACTGTTCAATATTTTTTTCTCTTCAAATTACTTAATAAAAGGTAAAATTTTGTTCTAAATTTCTAGAAAAATGTTTATATATATTGTGTTTTTTTTTTACATTTAATATCTATAATTTTTACATTATATTATGTTTTAACTTACCGACATGTTTGACTCAAATAACTTGAATAAAGTATTTAATTTATTAGATAAATAATATAAAAATATTATTAAATACTTAAAATATAAAAAAAAAGTTTTTTGTTAAAGATTTGGAATTTATTTAGTTCTTTGTCATTATAAAGTTAGTATATAATAATAATAATAATAATAATAATATATTATTTACTATTAATATTATTATGTTTATTATTTTGTATTTGCATCTAACTTTTAAGTTTATAAAATGGAACTAATATTGAAGTTTCCTCTAAATTTTATATTATTCAATATATCATAAGTTTAAATCTAAGCCATATGAATGTTTCATTAATGCAGAGAGAGAAAGAGAAAGATTGTTGAGGATAGTGAGGGAGGTGTAGGGTATTTTTGGAATAAAAGAAAATATTGGGGAGGTGGAGAAACACTTGGGATGGAGGGAGCAACACCCTTGATAATTTTACTAAATGTTTATACAAATTGGGCCTAATTGAGGCAATCTATTTTAGCACTTGCATTGTTTCTTCTTCTACCCACACGATGTGTGCGAGAAAAATCTAAATTACTAATGGATTACAAACATTCATGCATATTTTGGAAATTTATTTCGATTGAGTCATCTAGAATTTAAAAACATATTTAAAATTACATAAAAAAAATATTTCAGATTATAAAATTTATAATACATTCTCAAATCTAAAAATATATTTTAAATTACATAATTTAAAATTTTGAAATATATTTTTGAATCGAAAATGTATTTCAAATTAT
Source organism: Vigna angularis (assembly GCF_016808095.1). Taxonomy (NCBI): domain Eukaryota; kingdom Viridiplantae; phylum Streptophyta; class Magnoliopsida; order Fabales; family Fabaceae; genus Vigna; species Vigna angularis. The sequence goes on along the minus strand of NC_068970.1, from coordinate 54,097,289 downwards.
GCACTCCAATTTTATTTTCAAATGCACTTAAAAATAAATTATGTATATAAGTAATGCGGAATGAATTTCAATGCTAGAACAAAGAATCCTCACTCCAAAGGGGACCATAAATTACCATAAATGACGAAGCCATAGTCCAACTTTCTATTTCAATATGTGAACCTGCCATAGCTTCTGTACAAAGTCCCTCACTTATAGGCAAAACACTAGCGTCTCAAGTCAGTAAAACTTGTATTTTACAATAAATTTTTTTCATTTGATATTTTTTTTTTACTTTTTATTTTTTTCTTATCTAAAAATAAAAATATTTACTTTTTATGACCATTTTTTCTTATAACGTCTAATAAATAATGTAAATGTCTCGTTCTACCCTTAGTCTTATCTGAGATGATTTTTATAATAGGAGAATGAAAAATAATGTATGAATTGAGTATAGAAATGTTTAAAGTATATTTTCTCATCTTCTTTACAAATAAGAAATGTATACCAATTTTATTTCTCATATGGGTAACGTGTCTCCTTCGGCATTGTCCAAAATTGAAGCTATAAAATTCAGTATTAGACTTGATCGTGAAGTATTTTACAGATCAGAAATGCACACTTCCATCTCTAAATTGTTCAAAATAGTAGCCACTTGTGCTATGGAAGGTCTACACTTTCTTGAATTACCAACACAAGCCGAAGCAACTTTGGCTAATCTAACTACATTCTTCATATCAGAAGGAATTACCAACCTAGGATCCAAAACTTCACCAAAACCCAATGCCTTTATCAAAGGCAAACCCCACTCTACTATCATTCCTTCATTGCATCCTCTACCACTTATTAGCTCAAGCAATACAACTCCCAAACCATAAACATCACTTTCCTTGCTTCCACCACCCCCTCTTTCATTCCAATACTCATCATCCACATAACCTACTAGCTCTCTCTTTTCTCCTGCTGCCAAAAAGTTGAGACCATAATCACAAATCCTAGGACAAAAGTTGACATCAATTAAAACATTTGAAGACTTGACTCGCCCATGTACGATGTTTGGTGTTGCCACTTCATGCAAATACTGAAGCCCTCTCGCTGTTCCTGCTGCAATTCTGATCCTCTTGTTCCAATCCAAAAGTGATGCCCCATTAACGTTTTGATGCAAACAGAACTCCAAGCTCATCATGCGCCCAAACTCCATCACTATAACTCTTTCACCCGGTGCTTCTGAGAATCCAATTATAGGAACTATGTTGGGATGTTGCACTGAAGAGAGCCATTTCAACACTGATGAGAATCCTAACCCTGCGTTGCTCAACACAAGCACGGGATGGATCCTTTTCACAGCCACAAGCTCTCCATTCTCTTGCACCCCAACATACACGGTTCCCAGAGGACCCTTTCCCACTACTCTCCTGTGGTTGAAGTTATCAGTGACAGCATCAATGTCCATCAGTGAGTACACTCTAGCACAGTGCTTCACAGCAACAGTTTCTTCACTCTCAACTGGTTTCTTCTTGCATGCAACAAAGAGGACAACACCGAGAATTATGAGGGACAAGGATAGAGTGATCATAACCAAATCATAAACAATGTACCCATGGTTCATTGTTTGAGATCTTTTTTTAACTTGGGGTGGTGCAATATGTTGCAGAAAAGATTAGTTTCTTTTGCTTGTGATGTTGGGCTTATTGAGTAGCCAAGAAGGGTAGAGAGGTGAAGGAAGAAGGTGGGATAAAGGGAGAGATTGGATGGCATGTCAAAGAGAAGTGTGGAAAATAGGTATTAATATATATGATTAGAAGTTGGTGAGAGATGAACGCGTTAAATAGAAGGAGTCAAAGCGAAAATAGTGGATTTGTTTGAAAAAAGGGTTGGATTGGTGAGAAAGTTGAGAGGTTTATAATTGGATTTAGTTGTGGATGTTCATCGTTTGCTGCCAAGCAGCCCTGCTTTAATTACTGAAAGGATACTTTAAAATGACATGACATAACAAGGGTTTTTTGTGTCTACTTCGTTGGGATAAGACTTATATTTCAGATTTCGGTTTCAATTTAATTCTCGTGAAGACCAAGTTAGCGAGTGAGGTCTTTGTAACTATTGCTTGAGTCAATTTTAATTCATCTCAAGACACAGTTAACCTATATTTTATGTACGAAAACTACATGATTCCTACAAGACTTGGGAAATTAAATTGTAGTTTTAACACCCGATTGTCAGTTTTGGGATTTGTATATTATTTTTTACAAGGGCGAGGTTTTGATGTCCATTTAAGAAAAGAAGTTTTGGTGTCATTGAACGTTAATCCAACCAAAATATATCATTTCTAATAATTTTAAATAATGTAGCACACTTTTAGTTGATAGAAAGATTAAAAAACATGTTAGATATATTAAATTATTATATATATTATATAAGTTTTTTATTTATATTTAAATTTAATTCATATCTCTTCTATTATAAATATAATATCATATATATTTAACTTAATAAAAATTAATTTCATACATAATTTTTACTTATCCAGCACTCATTGTCGTTGTTATCACGCCAAATCATGGAAAGCTTCTCTTGCCACTTTTTGTACATTCTTTACTATTCCAACAAAGTAAGTAATTTTCGATATCAACCTAGTTTTTTAAATTTGCGTGACCACCAAAGACATGACAATTCACACATGACTAAAATATAAACCAAACATCCCTTAATGTTTCCAAAGTTCGCACTATAAGAAAAAATCTCATTACTTACAATAAAAATTTGTAGGTAATTCACATAATTTGTAGGTAATTATTACCTACAGATTACTTACGAATAAAAATCTATAAATAAAGTATCGTAGAGAATGTTATCTATACATAAATTCATATGTAATTACCTACGATTAGTATACAACGGATATATATCCATAGATAATTACATACGGTTATATTCGTAAGTAATTACATATGAAGATATTTATAGGTAAATTACATGAATACGAAAGGTTTTACCACTTCTTGAAAGCAACCTTGTATCTTCCAAAATTATAAATGTCACATCCTTTACACATTGAGCTGGTACAAAAAGCAGGATACTTTTATGCTCGTTTCCTCCTGGTATAAGGATCAGCACAAAACAACTAAACAAAAAGAAAACAATTTCGACCATCCACTCTGTTACATTTTTTTATTAATAGAAACTCAATTTCCTGAGTTCTAACAAGAAACAAACTCGATTTCCCAAGTTATAACCCAAAACAAGGTCAGTTTCCCAAGTTTTAACCTCGAAACAAGGTCGATTTCCTGAGTTCTAACCTGAAACAAACTTAACTTTTCGAGTGCTTACCCGGAACAAGCTTGATCTCTCTCACAACCTCAATCTTTCTAAACAGAAAAGAATCTCTTATTTCCACTAACACAAAAATGAAAATAATAAAGACCCTCTCATGCAACTAACATACACTAGTAAGTTTATCAATAAACTAATTAATAGTCAAGTGTTGAGTTTGAATATATTTTTAAATCTACATAATATAAGATTTTTATTATTCCAAATGATATTAAAAGTTGTCACGCAGACAATACAACACTCTATTATCTACGTATCAACTTCAATTAAAGGTAAAGAAAAACATTGCATATATTACTTTCTATAAATATTAAAGGGAATCATCCTTAAATAAAACACGACAACTATCAAAATTTATGGTGTAAAATGCTTCGGATTGTCCAAATCAAGTACAAGAATGACATTTTATGGGTTTCAACATAGACGCAAACATCAAGCTTTGATCAATATAAGAATCTCAAACAAATAACTTGAGTTTCCAAATTCTCACTAGTATTAAATATAAATTGTACGAAGAAATTATACCATTTACCTTTTTTATTAATGTTGCTCTAAGTTTAGGAATTCTAGTGCTCATCAATTAAAGCAATAACAAGTTGATAGAGATACCATCTTCCACACTCATCATCATCATCATTTATCACAGAGTTTTCATTCTTTATGATGCCTCAACTCATTTTCTTTTTCCTTCACAACTCCTAACACCATCATCACTTTCACTTTTTCCTACACAATCAAGAATTGTTCTCAATATCATTAAAATTTTAGTAGACTTACTCATGATTCGAAGATGTACAATATGAATGTATACATGTTTGAAATCCGAGATATAATGATTAATAATTATTTGTATTTTTAATAATAAAATATTTATTAACAAGTTTATAACAATCTTATATATGGTATATTTTTGGTCCTCCATTATAATCCAAAATTGGAATTAATTTTGTTCGAAACTTGGATTCGGTCTCTTTACTTTAGAAAGCAATGAATTTAGTATCTCCTACTGAACACCATTAAAATTTGTCTAACGTGGCAAATGGTATTTGTAAGACCCATGAAAACAAATAAAAATATTCTTTTTTTTATTTTATACTTTGTGGTGTTAAATAATTAATTATGATGTGTATTGGCCTGTAAAATGTGTTAAGGAAATGAATGTAAATTAATTAATATTGGTTTTTATATTAATTTTCGGAAAGCATGAAATACGGTTTAAGTATTAATGTTTGCACTATATTATCAACGAAAATGAATTGGTGTAGTTTTATCACGGTTTTATTGGCAGAAGAAACTAAAATAGTTTTGTCTCTTTCTATCTTTATTATTATTTCTTTTGGATGGTATGTAGGAAGGGAAATTGGGTGACGGTGGGCGCCAGAAATTCTGTTTTCTGACAGGGGTACGAACTTAGTAATTTTAGGAGGTGTGTCAGAAATTCTATTTCTGGACAGGGGTGTGAGCTTAGCAGACCAGTGGGGGTGCGCTAGCAATTCAGTAGGAGTATGAACTTAGTAAATCAGTGGGGTGCACTAGTGAACTTAGTAAACCGAAAAGGGGTACTTCCTGCATCTTTGCATTCTTTCTAGATTTATTTGGGGACCCTTCCCGAAGTCTAGAATAGGCGTATGAGTAATCAAATTAAAGCCCTTTGAGTCTAGTTTTCAATAAAAAAGAATCAATTCATTTGGAGTTCTGTAGAAAGAATAATGAGCAAAATAGTCATCAAAGGTCAAAGTTGAGCATACCAAAGCGTGATTAAATTTCTGATTTTATTAATTTTATTGCAGCTAGCCCTTCTTTCCAAAAATTACGACTTTGGTGTACAAAGAAAGATCATTGAGTCTAGTTTCCAACAAAGCAAGAATCAACTCATTTGGAGTTCGGTAGAGAGAGTAATAAGCAAAACAATCAATAAAGGTCAAAGTTGAAAATACCAAAGCATGATTAAATTTTCGATATCAATAATTTTACTGCAGCTAGTCGTGCTGTCCAAAATTTAAGAGTTTGGTGTCCAAAGAAAGATTTTGAATCTAGTTTTCAGCAAAGCAGGAATCAACGTATTTGGAATTATGTACAAAGAGTTATGATCAAAATAGTAAGTAAAGGTCAGTTTTGACAGCATCCTATTTTACCAGAGTACTTAGGTTTTGATGCAAAAATGAGGTTTTCTCTTCCTTCTAGTGGAAGAGAATGATGAATGGGTATGAGACTAAAAGCTAAGAGAAGGGAGGAGAGGTGTTTTAAGGTGAATGAGTTTGATTTTTAAGTAAGGTGTGATGTTGATCTTGAAAACAAAATAGTAGAGAAAAGTAGAAAAATAGGTTAAGTAGAGGATTAGTTGTTTGTAGGTACTGGTATAAAAGTGAGAATGAATTTATGTAAGTCATGGTGAAAAGAAAGAAGAATGTTTTTGAGTTAGGATTGATAAATGAGAACAGAAGTAAGTGAAGAAGTGTGCATGTGAGTCAGATGAATTTTGAAAAGAAGGGAAATTAAGTGTTGTGAATATGTGATAATTGAAATAGAAAAGAAAATGTGAAAGATGATAAAGATGGGGTAGAGTTAGTAATTTTAAAAAACTAGAACTTGTGAACCCGTGTGGGGCCCACGTTGATGAGACACACTAATTTTATTTTCATGAGTGTAAACTTAATAAGTTTAAAGAGATAGCTCACTAAAGTTATTTTAAACAATTATTGAGAATTAGTTAGTTTTATATATGTCATTGAAAACATGTACGAGTTTGGGATTGAGCATAGTTATCTTGTGTGACACACTTTTGGTTGAGTTATACATGTTATTGAGAACATGTATAGGTTCATGATTTAACACAGTTATTTTGTTAATCCTACTTTTGTTTGGTATTATATATGTTATTGAGAACATGGATGAGTCGTGATTGAGCACGGTTGTCGTATCTAGAATTGTTTGTTAATTTGTTTAATCTACTTTCGATTAGTTTATACATGTTATTGAGAACATGTATGCGTTTGTGATTGAGCAATGTTATTTCGTTAGGCTTACTGTTGTTGCTTGGTATTGTACATGTTATTGAGAACAATGTATGAGTCGTGATTGAGCACGGTTATCTTATCTGGTCTACTCTTAGTTGAATTATACGTGTTATTGAGAACATGTATAAGTTCGTGATTGAGTATAGTTAATTAAGTTGTTGGTGTAGTATACGTAGACTAAGTTAATTGTTAATAGTTTCCTCGAACGCGAGAGTATTTTGTTATGGTTATAGTTTTGAGTTTTCAAGAGAACAAAGATTCGAGTGTCACTTCCTTCTGCGTGAGGAGGTGGATGTCTCGCCCATGACTTCGGCTCGTGCTGAGTATAGTGCACCGATGCGTGTAGTATCAGTGTTTTTACTCGTTAATTCTTGAGGAGTCAGGGAAGATAGGTCTAAAGTTACGACAAAGGACGACTCGAATCGTCTGCTATTGAGAGTAGGTTGTGATAACGAAACGTAAGGAAGATTGGTCCACTAAAGGGCATGTGATATGTGTGTGAAGAGTTTATGTTGTGTTATATAAGTGATCTTTTGACTAGTTAGTTTGGGTGTAAATTTTATTTTATGTCATGTTATATTATAAGATATTTTCTGGTAGTTCACCCTTGTATGTTGTAGTTGTGGTTTTCTCTTGCGATGATCGTACTTGTACGAAAGTAATTGATGTGCAGATGATGTTGGTTTGGAGTAGCTCGACGATAGGGAATAATTGTGTGGATTTTTTTTGTATTTGAAAGAACAATGTATACTATTTATACTTTAAAATTTTATTTTTTTATGCAACCTCCTACTGGGGCATTACAGTATTCAACCGTAGCATATGCATTGTTTACACGTAGTTGACATGTTATCCATATTTTAATTTTTAATTTTTCTCAAATGGAATAAAAAATGTTAAAAACCTTCATGGTCTCACAATTGCTTTTTCTTCTTCTTCAAAATGAAATCATTAAGTGTTTCCTCCATATTTATTTTTGCAAGGAAAAACAATCAAAATGGTCTCTAATCTCTAATCTCTTTCTTTTACAACACCTCCATTCGAAATCCTAAAATGGAATCTGATAGTTACCGCATCCCACTGTCGCTGCTATACCCTTCTTCTCTCTTTTTATAGATTTTTAATAGTTTTAAATGGTATTTTTTAAAATATTTTTAAACATGAAAGTTATTATAATATTAAAATATTAGTAATTTATATTTTTTATTAATTAATATATTAAAATATTTTTGGATCAAAGACTTTTAATTTTTTTTTTCAATTGATGTCAATAAAAAATATTTTTAATTAACATCAATTGGGAATATTTTCAGTTTACAAGTATTTTTGTTGATCTCAATTAGTGTTATTTTATGTCTTTGGTTGGAGTTATGTTCTGGTTAAATTTATCATTGATGCTCCGAAGTGAATTCATAGGTTGGTCAAAAGTTTTTTCCAGTCAACGCTCGGACAAAAAATCTTGAATAACTTTAAACTAACGCTTGTACCAAAAACAAAATTGTTAGCACACATCTAGAGAAAACGATACCTACGAACGTCAAACAGAAAGGACAAATGTCTTTATCTAAGTGGTCAAAAAAATTCCAAGTGACATTAATTGAAAAATTAACTTAATATATTAATAGAAAATTAATTTTAATAATATAAAAAATAATCCTTATTATCATCAATTAAAAACATTAATTTAAATTAGTTAAAAGATTATTTTATTAAAGTCAATAAAAATATTGACTAAAATGGAAAAAAATACCTTTATAAATATTTATTAAGTAAATCTTACTTAACACTGTATTTTAAAAAATAATATTAAATTATATGGAATAAATAAATTACTTTGATGATATCAATAACAGATAATTATAATTCATTTTAATATAAAAGAATCTCTTACCTATATCAATTTAAAAGATTATATCGAACTAACCACTTTAATTAAGATTGAACTCGTAATATCTTATAGTGATGGTCAAGATAATAACATTTTCAGGTTTAATAAAAAAAAGAAATTTCAGCATTCCTACTAATGTCCAACCACAATATTACAATGATTCTGTAATCATAAAAATTCAATTAAACTTGAATTAACTAAATTAAGAGTTTAATTATTCAAATAATCCAATCAATATAATAATGTATTAAAAGATTATCAGAGTGCTTGTGGGGAAATTGAGTGGATAAGATAATAATCACCTTTTTTAAGTTTTAAGTAACAACTACGTGTCCATTTACATTATAAATATTTATTGTATATAATTGTAATTTACAATAGATAAAAATATGTATTTATATGAATTATTTTTTTAATCTACAATAAATGGTTCATATAAGACTGCTTTTAGTTTTTTATAATTTTTTTTTAAAATAATATTACCAAATTAGTGATAAAAAAAATAATTTTAAGACGAAGGAGAGAAAAATAACCATAGCTAATTCGAGAGATAAGATAACGCACCTTTAAAAAAAATCTAAGGGAATAGAAGAGCGGCACTCTATAAATTATATATGTGAATCTTGATTTTAAATATTGTATTATTACTTTTTTTTAGCTTTTTAAAATTAAAGATGTCAGTTTTGATCCCTAGCATTATGTGATACAAATTATTGAGTTATGTGTTGAGCCTAAAGTTAAATAAAAATTTCAAGTGATGTAATTAGTGTTGTACTATAATATAAATATAAATGTGAATCAGTTTAAGAAAGATTCTCAGGTTTCGTAAAGTAAATGTCAATCTATTTAAAATGAATAATTTCTATTAAAATAAAAAAAAAAATCACACATTTTATAAGTATTAAAAGAGATCAATTCAATTTTTATAAAATTAAAATATATATATATATATATATATATATATATTATAATGACCAAAACCAAAGTTCGCTAATTTTAGAATATATTTTAGCCTACTTTCTATCTATTAAATGCTAACGCTTGGTGAATACAATACACAGCACTACAAAATATCAGTGCTGAAAAAAAAAATCTATGTTTGTATTAAGGTAACGTGAACCGGGTGTGGAGTAAGGAGCGCATGGGTGTCAGGAAAAATTATGGGAGTGTATAAAGAAAATGAATAAGAAAAACTAAATTGAGCCCAACATGGGCATAGTTGTTTGGATGCCTTAGCAGGAAACGAACCCAACTTCAACAACCTTCTTCCAATTTTGAAGAGAGTGTGATTAAGATTAAAATTCCACTAAGTTGTTGGTACATAAATTCTCACTATTTGGTAAACAAAGAGCATTTGTCTCATTAAAAAGAGAAGAAATAGATCCTCAAATCGTTATCCACATTAGATTCAAATTCCATGAGACCAAGCTTTTAAAAGAGAATAAACTGAATTCACATGAATTAGTTCATCCTAAGTTCTTGAAAACTTTCATTTATACATGTTCGGATTTATTTTTTCAGCAGAAATTTCGCAAATTTTTTTTTTCATGAATTAAAGCTAACTTACATAAAATTTCTTAGAGAAACTATATATCTACATATCACACTAATTCATTTGGGTAACAAGTCAAAATTCACAATCCAATAAAAGAATATCATGGAAGGTGGGTCGATTTAAAAAAGATCTTCACGAAAATGCAATAGAAGTTTCACAATAGATATGGACATCATCCACTCATGAGAATGAGAGTGAAAGGATAACCACTTGTTATAATTTTATTTCAATAACCAAACTATTGGATAGAAAATTTGAATTCTATGGTATGGATGAGTAAATTTTGGTAAAACATCGTGGAAAAAAAATAGCAGAGGTACCTTTGCGAATAATATAGACATATAGTAAACGACTGAACTATCTCATCACAGCATGGTCCTACAACCTAAACATTATTAATGACCCATGCATTTTCAAAACTACATGCATGATTGGCACGTTTCTGGAGTCATTAAACAAGATCCATAAAAAGCTGGGTGAATTGTAATGCATTTGGCAGGAAGTATGGAGCATTGTAGCAACAAGTCATCAGGGAAATTAAGGACACGTACAACAAAGCAAAACACAGCCAAAGAAACTCAACAATCAGTGATAACAACAGTACACATTTCTTAGTTGGGTGCTTTGCTACTCTACAGAGAATTTTAAAAAGGTGGAATGGTTAAAAGATCAATCTTGCAATAATTTAGTTTACCTTCCTTCAGACAGCAAAGTGGCTCTCATAGAAATTACCACTGGATATAATAAGAACTGGCAAAGACTTGTGAAAATCCTGTGCTAGATGCTGCAGCAAAAATATCACTACAACCACGTCTCCAAACGGATATATTTAATAACCAGTCAGCATTAATTATTAACAAATAAAATAGAAGTTAGCCCCAAATGGATGAAACCAGCAATTTAAAGAGAGGGACCAGAGACAAGCCTGCCTAACAACCTCATTGACTCAGATCTTATAGCTGTACCCAGCACATTTGTTTGAGCACCGTGAGAAGTAAATTCTCAAGCTGAGAACTGTCAAAACATTTAATCTGAAACATATAAAAAATTATAAGCATTTAAGCATGAGCAGGCTATACATTCACCTAACAGGAGGGAACTGAAATAATTATACTGTGTGCTTACAGAATTTCGAAGCTATTAAATGGGGAAACAGTGCTCAGTGCTTAACTGCTTTTGTCCTTTACCTTAATTGTGGTTTCTCATTTCCCCATTTCAGATTCTTCGTAGGTTCAAAAGCACACTCCTAGAACCAAAAGTTTAAAAGTTATAGAAAATATAAACAGGATTTGGAAGTCATTGTCACATTGATGTTGCAATTTTAAAACTTCCCTGGCCCATGCCAGTGTCAGCTAAAAGTCTTTCCAATAAATGTACTCACAAAAGAACTTTTGAAGGATGGAAATATCATTTCTGATTTCTGATACAAGTTTGTAATGCGAAAACGCCAATTTAATTTTGGTAGGGAAGCTTCTTGATATGGACATACTTTTATAGAAACATCAATTTCCTCAAGCCTCTATTTTCCCCCACAAAAAGAAAAATCCTATTCTCTAATTCTCTTTTCTTTAGTCAACTTTGTAAAGCGTGCGCTGAAAACACGGAGGGAAGCTGGCTTAGTAAAAGAGAAGCTTCGAACTCCCCCTTCTGGATCATCAAATGCTCCAACCTTTGCAAGTATTCATTAAGCAACACTTCCATGATCCGAGGCATCGTCATAGTAATAAGGGGATAGCTTCCCATCTTTTTTGGCAGGCTTGGTTTGGTTCTCTGTGCCCACCTCTTGCAACATCTTCACTACTCTTCTCATTGAAGGCCGGTTTATAGGAAGAGGACTAGTGCACATGAGTCCAATGTTGAAGACCTTGCAAATTTCTTCTTTGAAACAAGAATCAAGCCTTGAGTCAATTAGATGGTCCACGCCTTTCTGGTCCAAGGTAGTGCACACCCACTTAACTACGTCTTTCTCTCCAAATTCAGGGTCCACCGGGCGTCTTCCAGTAACCAACTCGAGTATGACAACCCCAAAGCTGTATATGTCGCTCTTCTCATTCACTCTAAGCGTGTATGCATATTCTGCAGTAGGAGAAAAGGATCATGTTTGGCTCCAAAGAAATAGTTTCAATGTTTGATTGTAAAAGAAATTCAGAAGATGATAGACAACCTGTTTCTAAAGCATGTAATATCCTATACCTATATTATAATCACAATATCAGTACAAAGATCTATAATGCCAACAAAAAAGCAAACAAAAGCAAACAACTTGTCACTAAGCAACAAAAACATTAAAAACAATTGCCATGCAGGAAACTACCGTCGTGATTTGTAGGGCGTGAGGAGGATAAGACGCACACTTCTAGTTCTAGAAGTAATGGACCAACAATCAAACTACTAGTGACCCGCCACGCCATATACTACGAGTTAAGCCCCAAATGCAGAAGTAATCACTACTAAACTAAATGCATCTCAAATTCATCAACAACAACAAAAAAATTAAAAAAAAAATGTATGTATTCTGCTAACTAACCTGGTGCAATATAGCCACAAGAGCCAGCTATGACGGACATGGATTTAGTTCCTTTTGCTGTGGTTTCAACCGCCTTAGCTACTCCAAAATCAGCCACCCTCGCACCAAAGTCCCCATCCAATAGAATGTTGTTTGATTTCACATCTCTATGAACAATTGGGGGAACACAGTCATGATGCAGATAAGACAGGCCTTCTGCCGCATCCACAGCTATCTTATACCTTGTTGGCCAATCCAACAACCCTCCTTTACTACTATGCAGTAAATCACCAAGACTTCCATTAGGCATATATTCATAAACCAAGAGCTTGCAATCCCTGGTGGTGCAGCAACACCACAGCTTGACTATATTCTTGTGCCTGATCTTGCCCAAAGTCTCAACCTCCGCGTCAAAAGCATTGTCCTGAACCCTACCCTTTTCAACATCCCCACTCTCTACCTCCTTCCTAACCCCTCCCCATATCTTCTTCACAGCAACAACCTCCCCACTGCTAAGCACAACCTTGTAAACCTTACCCGAGGAACCACTTCCTATCACATTATCCTCATCAAGACAATTCAAAATCTCATCTTCACTAAAACCCAGTTTATGAAACGACATCAACGTCCACTTTGACTTATCAATCGCCCTCTTGGCGTCCTGGAAATTCTTATACCTAAAGTAAAACCAAACCACACCTACAAGGAAAACCAAAGTGGCTACAACAAAAATCGCTCGAAGCAGCCAAACATAACCTACATTCTTTGCCTCACCCCTACCATCACACAAGCCCTTCAAATCTCCACACAAGCCAGGATTACCAAGGAAACTAGACCTATACATATCCTTAGCCAAGAGAGGGGGAAGTTCACCCGTCAGACGGTTATAAGACAAGTTAAGCTGATTCAGCTTGAGATTCTGCAACCCGTGGGGGACTTTCCCGGAAAAGCGGTTGCTAGAAATATCTAGAAAGTTCAGCACGGACAAACCCCCAATCTCATCAGGAATCGTACCACCAATCTCATTGTTGGCCAAATTCAAATCGTTGAGCTTCTTCCACGAACGAATCCCTTTCGGCAACGCCCCAGAGAGTCTGTTATTATGAAAATCGAGAATCCCAAGCTGCCCAAGATTCACAATGCTATCAGGAAGCGAGCCAGTGAACTTATTATCACTGGCGGAAAACTGCACGAGATTCTCCAACCACCCAACCTCATCGGGAATCGTTCCCGAGAAGTTATTCTTCGACAAAATCAACAGCGACAAGTTCCCGGCACCCGCAATGGTCCTCGCAATGGAACCCGAAAACGAGTTGTCGACAAGCTCGAGAAGATACACGTGCGGAAGCCCCCAGATGCCGGCGGGAACCTCGCCGGACAACCGGTTAAATCCTAGTCTCACACGTGTCAAGCTCTGGCACGTGCCTAAGCTCGCCGGAATCTCCCCAGAGAAAAGATTATAAATCACCAGAAGCTCCTCAAGAACACCATTATCACAGAGCGTCGCCGGAATAGGCCCCCAGAACTGGTTGCTCGAAACGTCCAGCCACCGGAGCGGCGAATTCTTGCCAAGATTCGCCGGTAACCTGCCGGTGAGGCGGTTACCGAAGAGTCGAAGCTCGTAAAGATTCTCGGAATCCGCAATGCTGGCCGGTAACTCTCCCTCGAAACGGTTTTCATACAAATTAAGACTCTCCAACGGCAAAGAACAAAGCTCGTCGGGAATCTTCCCCGTTAAGTGGTTCATGGAGGCGTCGAGGAGCCTCAAGCGGGTGAGATTCCCCATTCCCCGAGGGAACTCCCCGGAGAGCGAGTTGTTGTACAACTCGATCTGCGTGAGGCTGGTTAACTGAGTGAGCGAACTCGGGATGGAGCCGTAGAGGTCATTGAGCGCGAGGTCGAGGTCCTGGAGCTTGTTGAGGTTCCCGAGGGAGGTCGGAATGACGCCGACAAGGTTGCATTGGGTGAGCCAGAGAACCTCGAGGTTGGTGAGGTTGCCGAGCTCCGGAGGGATCCGACCCGGGAAGAAGGGGTTGTAAGAGAGGTTGAGCATTTTCAAAGAGGAGACGTTGCCCAACGAGGGGGGGATGGTACCTTCTAGAAGATTGGAGACGAGGGAGAGCACCTGGAGGTTCTGGAAGGTTCCGAAGGAGTCCGGGATTGGGCCGGAGAAGTTGTTGCCGGTGAGGTCGAGGTAGCGGAGGTTGGGGAGAAGCGGGAGCGTGGCGGGGAGGGGACCGGTGAGGAGGTTCTGGGAGAGGTCGAGGTGGCGGAGAGAGCGGCAGAGGGAGATGTCGAGAGGGAGGGTTTGGTTGATGGAGTTGTTGAAGAAGTTTATGGAGAGGAGGTTGGGGAGACGACAGAGGATGTTGGCAGGGAATGGGCCTCCGATGTTGGTGTCGGAAAGGTCCAATTCTGTAACAGTGGTGTTGGAGGCATCGCCGGCGCAGGTTACACCATACCAGTTGCAAGGGGTGGCGTCCCTGGGGTTCCAGGAGGAGAGAGTAGAATCAGGGTCGTCGAGAGACAGCTTGAGTTGGTAAAGGTAAAGCCCTTCTTGGTTGAGACACGATACGAAAGCTACTACCGATAACAGAACGTAAACGACGATGGGGAGTGGTTGGGTCATTCTTGGCTTGCCTCTCCGACACAGAGTAGTGTGGTGAGTGTGGGAGTGGAGTGGAGTGAAGTGAGACCTCAATTTATTTGAATGGGAAACGGTGAAAGGGAGAGGTGCTACTTGCTGAGTTGGCACCAAAGATGACACTTGTGAGACCCCGACCAAATCACACTGTCTACTACTTATTCTATCCTTGTTACGACACGACACACACTACTCACTTTCTTTCCGGCGGCTTCTACTATTTTCCACTCAAATTCTTAACCCAAGATTAACCAACCTAAGTACAAACACATGGTGTGCGGTGGTTGTAATTTCAGTACAGAATGGTGCAGGAAGCAAAATGGAGGAGACTTATAGATGATCACGCAAGTGGTGGTAAAAAGTATGTAACTAACAACCATTAGAAGGTAGTTTGGGACAGATAAGAAGAAGATACGCTATTGGTGTTTGTTGTTTGTTTCAACATACATCTTGTGTTGTTGATGATGCTAGAAGCCAAAATTTGCTCCCTTTGGAATCATATCATTCTTGTATTGAGCTATTTAGGTATATCACCTTTTGGTGTTGAGTTAATGCACATGAGTTGGACGCCAATCTTTGTAGATTCCAAGTTCCCCTATCTATGCATCATCTACGTTACTACTGGTGAATATTTTTTGAGTGCCAAAAACTGAAAACTGTGTTTTTATGTCTTTACGTTGAATTAATAGGTTGACTGTTTTGTTATTTAGTGTATGGGAAGAGAGCAATAAAAAACTTTAAATTCTGGTAAACATCTTACGAGCATACTCTCCAACAGGATGTTCTTTTCCACCAAAATGAAAACACATTAATGTCATTATCTTGAAGTCGCAACTATATATACTATAAACCTATACGAAAAAGTAACTAGTGAGTGGTGTAATAGTTCGTCAATTTTATACGTGCATCATCCACATTCAATACTCTACTCCAACATACGATCATTTTTCATGGGTCCGTAGTCCACACTTTTAATAGCAGTTTTAATAAAAAAAAAACTCAAAATTTGTTGTCTATTTCATTTATTTTAATAATTGTTTGCTTCGTATTTCTCTATTAATTTTAATTATATTCTATTTATCTTATTCTTCTACTTTTTGTAGAGTATTTTATCTTTAAAATTATAAGAGTTCTAAACAAATTTAAAATATAAAACTAACTATTTAAAGTATACTTTATCTACAAATTAAACTATCGCTTATGTGATTTTATATTTACAAAAAGGATAAATAAATAATTTAATTCGATAAATTAAAATCTTTTAACTTCACAGAAAAATGTTAAAACATATTTCTTTTTTACATGTAACTAGTTTATCGGTTTTTTTTATTGCATATAAAGGTTCCTTCAATATGGACTAACCTTTAAAATCACAAACTTTTGAAAAAGAAAAAATTAACATTAAAATAAATCTGAAATACTAACAAAAATATGTCGACAAAATAAAATCACTGTCAATTAAAAGTTTGTTGATAAAATATCAACAAATAAAAAATTTAGTTAATAATTATTGATGGTTAAAAATTTATGAATAATTTATAAACAATCTAAATTTGTTAGTATTTATATATCAGTAAATATTTATGAATAATTACTGATAAAAAAATTTCATTAATAAATATTGTAATTTGGTTTCTTTTTTTCCTTCTCTTCTTTTCTCTATTTCCTTTCTTTTTTTTTCTTTTTTTTCTTTATCTTCTTCTTACACATCGTTTTTGTCTGTCCATTGACGTTGCTACTTCCAGCATTTTGATGTAAGACTCTAGAAAATTATAATAATTAGGAAAAGGTAGTTTATTATTTAATTTAAAAAATATTTTATTTAAAATATTTTGATAAGAGGTAAAATAATTTATTATTTAATTTAATAAATTTATTGGTGTCGTCATTATTATTGGTGTCAACATCACTCTCTCTCTTTTCTTTCTCCTCCTCCTCTATTTCTCTACCTTCCTCTCTCAGATGTCTCCATTTTTATTTTTCCTTCGTCCTTATCTCAATTATCTTCATTTAATGTACAACACATTTTTCATCAAATTTAACAAAAAAAAAAGTAATAAATGTTTTATCAACAAATTTATTGACAGAATTACTAATATATTCTGAAAAACATAACTAATGATTTTATTGATGAATTTTTAAAAATTAAATTATTATCAGGTTTTCAAAAAAATTAATTATATCAATAAATTTATTAACGAATTTTAAAAAAAATCATTAGCAACAAATTTATCCTAAAATTGTATTAACAAATTTATCCTAAAATTGTATTAACAAATTTATATTATCTTTTAAAACAAAAACTTTATTATTTATTTTGGTAATAGGAATATTCATTTATAATAGCCTAAATTTTAACCATTCATTTCATTGTCAAAATTGTATTATCCTTTCAAATAGGGATAAAAAGAAGTAAAATCAAATTAAAGTTGCATTATGCTCAAATTTAACTTTGACTAAAAATAAATCCTGAACCTAACTAAACCATCTAACATAGGTAGTTTTTGGAGATTTGATTTAGTCTCCATAAAAGTTTGCCCTAGCATGAAAAAAAAAGCTCACAAACCTATTTGAAATATGGTCCGTATAGGAAGATTGAATTTTATTGCTATATAGGAAGATTGACAAGAGAATTAATATTAATTAAATAAAATAATGTTTATGTATTAAAATATAATATTTTTATGCATTAAAACTTTATAATAATTTTTAATTTATCAAATATATTATATTATTCACTAACTTTCATCTCAAATATTTTTATTTAAAAATAGTTTTCTTTAAAGTATTTTATTTCATTTAAAGTAAATAAGGTCTTCTCAACTTTATTTTTTCTCAAATTCATTTTTCCAAATTCATTCTTGAAAACAAACACAACCTTAATTGAGTCTACGACTCTAAGTATACAATTTTAACATTAATATCTTCAAAATATATCAGGTATTAGATTATAGTTTTGATACATTATTGTACATACTTCTGTCCTTAATTAGACTAAGACTTCAGTCTTAAATATATTAAGAATCCATAAAAGTGCACCTTCAATACACCATTTACATCCAACTCTAACAAACTTCACTTTCAGTACACCATTTACATCGCATCTCAAATCAGATAAGTGAGTTTGTTTATGAAAAATGGTGGTTAAGTGTTGTGAAAGTATAAAGAGATGGATGGAACTAAAATGAATGGAAAATTGGAAGGTTGTTTGCGTCCTACCAAACATCCAAAATCCACATTATAATAGAAAGTTTGCGTGCAATGTGTATCAAAAACTTAGTGGAAATGCCACACTGAGGAAGCAATGTGCATCAGATTGCAGACTGTGATACAGTAAGGCTCTGCCATGGTTGCCAATGTTTTGAATGTAAATTAATCAAGTTGGTAGAGTTGCAAATGGTTTCCACCAAATGCTTAAAATTTATATGCAGAGTTTGCAGGGGTAGGTGAATCCAATATAAATATTTTTCACAAATCAATTCCCTCGTGACTTCCATTTAATTTCTTCTCAGAGACAACCCCTCTCTATCACTCATGCACAACCATAACCCCAACATGCATTTAAAAACATGGACCAACTTCTTTCTTTCAAATAAATAATCACCAAATTCATAACATATTATCATCAATATCAAAATAAATTTTTTTTATTTTTTTAATATTTAATTCAAAAACCTCTATTTAGAGTTATTTATAATTTAAGGTTTGAAGTTTAGGACTTAAATTTACTTTTTAGACAAAGGGGAAAGAAAGAAACCTAAACACGACATTGTCTTATAAGAGAAGAGATTATTGCATACCAAGAACATTTACCATCTCATATCACTTTTAAGTAAATTATGGTATAGTTTTATAAGTTTTACCTTAATAGTGAAATTTGACAAAAGTTATATTTTTGATGTTTTGTATCTTTATTTTGAAATAGGAATTTTATACAGAACATATGATACTTAAATTTAAGAAGTTTTAAACCCACTTACATTCAAAAAGACATTGAATATAATGGGATAAAACGACAGCAATTTAGTCATGCCTCTGGTTATTGCTCGTCGGTGGTTTGGTTTTGTTAATGCACCACCGAACACAATAAGTAAAACCCACCTACCTTCAAATATACTTCTTACAAGAATTTATGCAATTAAACAACATTAAATTGTAATATGGTAGATTCAAAATTATTCTTATATTTAAGGTGCACCATAATTCTTAAGTGGGTTGTTGCTTCATAACTAGAATAATACAGTACCCATTCTTAAGGGGTCCCACTGCAGTACTGTCATCTTGCACATAACATTACAGGGTGAAGTATAAGGCTGCAGTTAAAGATCTTACTTTCATTACATAAATAAACATTTTTTAAGGTACAATTGAAGTATAGTCTACATTGTACATTAGATGATATGTATGGTATATATTAGACTAAAGAGATTTATATGATGTATTCTTTAATTAAAGATAATTATTTTTTTTACTGGTTTTATCCAATCTAATAAACATATCTTTATTATGGAACGATTTAAATTTATGTTTATTTGAAATCTTAATTTATGTTTATTTAAATTATAAAATATATCTTATACTTTATGTTAATTTTATAAATATAACTAGTATTTTTTTTAAGAAATATATTATTCATACCTATTTTATAAAGTTTATAAATTTTTTTATTAACTTAAGTATTGAAAGTCTTTTACAGATAGATTTCCTTCTTTTAAATAGCAAAAGAATCTCATTTTAACTATAAGAACATCCAAGCCACTACTAGAATCTTGTTGTCTGTTTACAAATTCGTATTCAAATATCTTGATAAAATCAATGAATATAAATGCTATTTGTTATTTTTCAAAGTATATTATGATGTCCTTTTAACATTTATAAAGTTCTAAAAATGAAATATGCCATATTGGATCACAAACCATAAAATAAAATAAAATAAAAAACTATGAACATAAAGCGTGGATAAAAGCTTAATATCAAAATACGCGACTTAAATGATACAATATCTAACATGTTAATACTCTAATGTTGATTTGCTCCTTCCTTTAGAAGAAAATATGAGAGGACAAATTTGTTCCAATTTTTATAAGAGGTACTCTTATTCTCACAACGTATATTATCTATATGTATGCATTAACTGAAACTTCTATGATCTGATTCTAATTCTTTTTTCATAATAATGTAATTTATTTCAATTACTTAAAAAAAATTAGTGGTTAATTGAGTGTGCCCAATGTGATAAATGTATAGAGGAGCTTACATTTTTTGTGTGGAGAACGTATCTCATCAATGTGTTGCTCAAATGCTTTATTCTTCAAGTCAAATTACTTGAATTCATAATAAACTTTAATTATCTTAAATAATATCATATTTGTAATGGTTGGCGTAGTTGTCATTTTTTAAAACAATATATACTACAAAGAAAAGAGATCGTTATTCAATAAAAATATCAACTTAACATTTAATTAAATTTATATTCCATCAAGTAATTACTTATAAATAATATTTAAACATTGAGTTAAGGTACTTTATTAGTTTCCACTAAAAACATGTTTGGTCCAAAAGAGGCTGCTGCAGAGGACACCAGAGTATTTCTTTTTGACCTATGACACTTTTGGTTGGGTGAAAGATAACTCTTGCACATATATTTGCACTACTGTGTTTATTTGTATCTAACTATGTACACATTTTAATGAAGTTGTTCAAATAATTTGAGTAATAAACTTATGTGTCTTATTTCAATTAACTTACTTCATAATTTAATTGTGATTGCTCATTATGAAAATAAATTATTATAGCTGGTGAATTCATTTACAAATATGAAACCAACCCAATTTATTAGGCATTTATTTAAGTCAACACCATCACCCAAATCTAGGTTTTGTTTTACCTACAAATTGTAAAACGCATATAGACACTGAGTAAAGTTATCCTATCGAGTACACCAAAACATAAGAGTATTATCATGTCAAGAGATTCAACACAAGCTATATATTATAGAGGCAAACACAATTAATGTCATAATATTAAATAAACATGAAATATGATTGTGATTAAGGTGAAAGTAACATTAATTAAACATGTTTATTCATTGCTTCTCCATTTCATTAAAGTAAAACCTTATTATTTATACGCTTTACACGTCATCCAACAAAGAACACACTCAAATCGAAACAATTATAGAGTTTGGATAAAATAAATTTCATAAGTAACCCCAACCCTATTTTTTAATCAAAACTCACATGCAACATTAAAGTCTATCACTATTAATTACTTCTTTTATTTCATCTTATAAAAATAAAAAAAACAACGTGCTTTTACAGAATAAAAGATAAGGTAATGCATTAATTCAAATAATAGACATGGCGAAGGTTTACCACATCATAAAAGTAAAAGATGCACAAAAGTGACTAAAATGAAGTTTCTTTTCATGCACAGCTCTTACTTTCATGAACATGAATGGTTAGGTAAAACACTGTTTTGCAGATGAATCATGGCATGTCACTAGCCAGAAAACATCAAAGAAACTTCAAGTCACCACCTTGTGACTCTTGGCTTTGGCCCACCAGCGTGCATTTGACCACGAGCTAGTAGCTAGCTACATATATGCCCCAAAATAGGTTTGAAAGAAATTAATACATAGTAATGGAGTTTATTATATGTGTATTTTAAATTGATTTTTTTTTCTTCTAATAAAATATTTAAATTAAAATATATGAATTTTTTTTTGGAACAGATTCTCTTCCTGATTGGACGGATCTTTTTAGATTAATTATGATCATTTGATTATACCAATTTTAGATTTCATATATTTTTACGATAACAGAAGCATTTGGAGAAGTGATGTCTGGTTCTGAAAACATGTTTATTTGTGAGGAGCTTGAGTCTATGTAACATGCACAACAAAGGTTGTCTGCTTCGGTCTCTGTATTCGACTTGATGCTACTTGTCTTCCTTAGGTGTGAAAACTTGAGCCTCTTTTGTTTGGTCCAAAGACAATATATGATTTTGTGTACCAATGTATGAAGAAGAATAATAAAAAATTATGACTCAAGTAAACGCCTTCTTACACTTTATACAACATGCTTCTCTTCAAGAAACACAAAAGGTGTTTACTTTCCACACTCTGACACGTTCTTCTATGGAACTCAATACAATTTTCAACTTCAAGTTTCTTCCCGTATGAATTTTTAATACTAGTTTTAATATTACATATTCAGATGTGCTTTTTTCTGAGCAATCAGAAGGAAAATAACCTAATGAAATAATTTTTTTATATATCTAATTTAATTTATGTACAGATTAAAAAATAAAATTTGCAAATAGTATATGGTTTTTTCAAAATTAATTACAATTTTATTTCAAATTTTTTATATTTTAGAAAAAAAGATGGATGACGTCCATGTAAAATAAGGGAATACGAATTTGTTTAATCTAACGGTCAACATTTTTTCTAGAGTACTACTTGCTTTGATTCACGTAAATATGATATAAATTTGATTTGGTCAAAGTTTTTTTTTTTGTTTTTTAGGTTGTGTTTGTTTCTGTATATACATTGCTTTTTATGTGTAAACAAACAAATTTGTGATTAATTCGTGCGTTTGTTTTTATTGATTCGTGGTGATTTAAAAATATAGATTTCTAAGAGAGATTATTCATCCACGTATGTTAGAACAAATTTGTGATAATGCATTGGACATGATCCATTTAAAGACAAAAATATATTTATCTTTTATTTAAAATTACACGTATGTGAAAGATGTCAAAGCTTTGCATGAACAATGGAAATTTCTGATGTAACACCGTGAAGACTCTCATGGTTGATGATAGTCTTTGACTGGGAGGGGTTGTGCTTATTTTAAAACACCATCAATGTTATTGTTGGGAGGTAAAAGTGCAACATTCAATTGAATATAAGATTCAAACCTACACTTATGTGAGATTTGTACTTGTGTTGCCTTTGAGGCTGTGTTTGTTTATGCGTGTGTAAGAACAAACATTTTTGTTCTCTTTAAGGTAAACCCCAAGTTATGATAACCTCAGTGAATTGTGATGAAATCACTATTTTTATACAAAAACATCGTCCAAATTGGACATTGTTAATGGTGAGAACATTTGACAATATGAAAGGGTAAAGTATCCAAGTGATGATGATGATGACGACGCTTCAAATGTTCTAGAAGATGTTGGTGACATTGGACCACAACCCCAAATGCAACAAGTTGTACAACTAGATATGTAGAGTCTTGACTCAAGATGACAAGTTTACACAAATAATCCAAATAATTGATAACATTTAAGATAATCTTTTCAATTTGACATTGATTATGAGGTAAGGATTTGAAAACACTTAGTCAAGATTGCAAGATTTGGAAGATCAAATTTATGCATTCTATTAAATTTATTTTCATCATTTTAAGTTTAATTTATTGAATTTGTATTAACGAATTGTAGTTTATATGTTCAAAACTTATTTCAATTTACTATAAATGTGGACAATTTTTTTTACTATGTTAAATTTAATATATTTTTCATTAACAATTTAAATGATAATATACAAATTATTATTTAAGAAAATATATTTGAAATTTATTCATATACATCCCTTTTACAAAATTTCCTTTTAATTTTACAATTTTTTTTTATCATTAACAATTTCGATTTCTTTTTAATATAATTTTCACTACATAAATTTAAATTTATATCAAATTTCTACACTAGAACAAATTGATAATAATCTATTTTATCCATTAGAACATTTTTTTTAATTTATCACACCCATAACATCATTCAAAAACTTTTTCTTCAAATCCCATACATCATTCAAACAACACCTCGGTTTCATTTCTATCCCTTAAGTCCATCTATTCAATCTCCCTCACGTCCCATTCCTAATCCAAACACTACCTAAATCTTTATATCAAGAAGACCGTATTCCTTAAGTAATTTTAAATAATATATTTATGTTTTGAGTAAATCAACAAATTAATACTACAATTTTATTTATCTAAAACTTTTATATAGACACTTAAAACATAAAAATAAATAAATTTAACGTATATAATTACTTAAGCTTTTCTATAACATTTTCTGAGGAAAAATATTTTATCATGTCAAAATAAATTAATTTTATATAAAACCTTATTTTTATTCCTCTTTTATTTTTCCTCACAGATAAAATGAAAATAAAGTGTACAATACCTGTTTGTCCCCCTATTTATAATACTTAAATGTGAGTGTGTTAAATGTTATTAATACTTTGTAGCACAATAACGTCCTGGTCATTTAACTTTCAATAAAAAGTGTTCAAGTATGTTTGGATTAAAATTAAGTGAAACTAAAATCTGAATTAATAACTTTTATGTGTACTAAGAAGTGTATTTTAACCCAATTTAATCTTACAATTCATTTCTACATTCATGCAACATGAAATTTATATTCATCTATATATGAAATTTGTTTTATCATCTTTGGTATATTTTTTCATGCCAAATTATATATATTTCAAGCATTATCTTATTATCTCCAATACGTCTCCTTTTATGATAAAATATTTTTTTTATTATTTAGCTTATGTAAACAAATTATAATTAAATTGTTGTTTGTATTATTTTATGACAGAATAAAGTTTAATTTTATGGTAAAAAATTTGTGTATTTTTCTCAATACAATTTTTTTTTAAGTTGTAACAGATTATTCTCAATTGGATTTATATGGTTTACATTATTAAATAATTTTGAAAATAAAAATCAATTCAAATTTATTATTCTTTGGAAATATCATATTAGTTAGAGACAATATATATTTATAGTATATAATGGAATGTAAATTTACTTTGTAAATAGGTTTTATATAATTGAATTATATTTAAAATTCATTTTTTAAAATAATATCAGAACTATTTCAAATTATATTTTAATGAAATTTGTTATTTATTAAATTTTTCATACTACTACCATATAAATATTTATATTTTAGTGAAATTTATTATTTGTTAAATTTTTCATACTACTATCAGAACACTATAAATATTTAGTATCACACGCAGTATATACATACATAATCTTAATTGAATTTTATTATTTTAGTTTGAATTTGACTAAGATAAATTCAAAACTAAAATTAATTTAATTGATATTTTTGTCCCGATGATTGAAATTTAATGTCTATCATATAATTTTTATTATTTAAAATCTTTCTTTTATAATTTTTTTTAATAAAACTGCATATTATATTTAAGATTTAAGATTTAGTTATTTTTTTAAGATTTAGTTATTTTTTATGATAAGAGTAAATTTTAAATTTAATTCAATTTTACAAAACTAATTTATAAAATATGATTTATATTATATATTTTAAATTAATTTTATCTTTAATTAACATGAAACTTTCCATTTATAAATATTTCAATTGTTTTAGTTTTTATTATCTCTATAAATTTTGACATTATAACATTGAGTTTATAAATATTTCAATTGTTTTAGTTATTTTGTCAGTGTGTATTGTTGTCTTTATAAATTTTGACGTTATAACATTTTTTTATGTGACACATCATGATCCTAATTATTTGGTATATTTTTGAAAGAATTAGACAACATATATTACATAATTTGAAACTTGTAAAAATGACTATAAATTCTCTACCAAAAAAAAGTTAAAAAATATTAAATTACATACGACAAACATAATTAAAGCTTATAAAAACTTAAGAAAGATCACAAAAGTAAAAAAGAGATGAGCTCATGCTACAAAATGTTCATCTTCCTAAAAGAAAAAAGAACAAAAAAAATAACACAGCATAAGAAAAAGAAAAAATAATATATATATTTATATATATATTACATCCGTTGGTCCGACTTTCCGAAATCACAAAATTCACACTTTATGTAAACTTTGATCAGGCTTTTGTACGGCACTATTCTCCACTGACTTCTAGTTTTCCTCAAATCTAGTTGTAACTTGTGGTCCACACTAAATAATAAACTACATAAAAAATATCTCTTTAATGATAACTTAAAATCTGCTTTTCATACAATTATAATACCAAAAAAAAAGTTTCATTTTTGATTTTCTCTATCTGATGAAAAATATTTGAGTGGTCCAACCAGCAGAAATCAAGCAAAGACTTGACTGATTCCAAGACGAACCTTCCTTACAATTTGATATCAGAAAAACAAGTTATACGAAAATTTAGTGTAAGGCCCTTCTGAAGGGCACACAGCAAGCAGCTTCAGTAAAAGTATCAGCAGCTAGATGGTGCAGACTATAGATTATATGGTATAGACCCCAGGAAAAGGATCTGTGGGACCAATAACAAAGGTTTTACAAATTCTGGGAAGTGTGACTGATAAAACTATATATTAAGATAGAGAAAAGGTAATGGTGGATCCAACCCATTTGAGTTTGTTCCAAACCACATACATTATTGTCGTCTTACACTTCAACTCTACCTAGCTTTTCCTCATGGCACCACCTCCTACTTTTCTCAGTGTCACACACAATACTTTCTCTTTCTAAACTGTGTGAAAAGGAGTACTTTGCAGCCACTTTGGGGGAAAATATTTTCCCACTCTGGATGTGGCTTTCTTCTCAGCTTTTGGTGCAAACCCTCTACTTCCTACTGTTGTGAATCATTAGTGAAAGGAGATTTCGGGAAGATCCCAGTGCATGTTTATTAGCTGTATAATAATAATGTACATATCCCAAGCATGACCTTTAACAAATCTTTTTAAACATAAATCATGATTAGTGGGAAACCATGCATATTCCAAGAACCACCACCCTCTTGATTTCTTGGTTTTAAACTACACACCAACTTGATTTCTTTTTCAGTTCATGATTCTTTCACATACCAAGCACCAACCAATTAGGATTGTTTTGACAAGTGTGGAACAGGCAAGAAGTTTCAATTGCTCACAGAATTAATTAGCCAGCTAACATCTCTGCATGACTTGTCATTTTTGTTTCTCATTCATGAAAAACCAAAGACTGTGTCATTTTTGACAATCATTGTGAAATCAAGAGAGTTATTATCTTGATGCTATTTTTGATGGGCCAAGACCATGAATTATTTCATCATTGAATGGCCTACCTGCTGTGTAAAAATTATATAGTCAACAGAATGTTAAATTGAATTGTATTATTGCGTAAATAGTCGAGCATCATCACAAATTGGCGAAGGAAATAAAGCCTATTTGAATGGCTCAAGTGGTACGTACGTAGCACTGGCAGATGACATGAATAATTTTACTTTGTGACTCAGAATGGTTAGAGAGTTAGTGTGCCATAACTCAATGTTGCTTCAGCCACTTGGCATTTGTAAAGTAGGAGTCTATGCTAGTTGGTTGATCACAGTGGCAGACTACAAAATCAACTTTTCGTAAAAAAAATATATATGAAAGACATTAGCCTAACACATAGGTACAAATGAGAAAACGATGAATAAGATGATAAATTTTGATCCATGAAAAGAGCCAATGGACATTAGGGAGAGAGATGATTAGTTTATAATAAGATGGTTTGAACAAGATGGACAAGTGATTGATAGATGGATACCCTACGCATGTGTTCTTTGTTACTTGCGTTTTGCAACCATCTATCTTTCTATTTATCTATCATGTCCATCATCCAGTCACATGAGCTGGGCAGAATAAGAGAAAGTGGAATTGGGTGGTAGGGGCATGATATGATACAGAGGTGGCCAATGCAAAACCCCAAGGTTAAATAAAAAGCACTTATCCTTCTTCTTAAAAGAAACACAAGGCCAAATCAACAAGTGTTGGAATTTGGAAACACACAGAAATACAAGTGTTAAATGGTATTGATTCCCTTTAAGTCATTTCTATTTGACAATTCCCCATAAATTGTAGCAGGTCTTCTTCACCTTTTGACATGTATATGTACTAGGATTATAGGACATAACAATAGGGGCTTCTACACCATTCATACACAAACCTGGGTGGCGCATATTGCCATTAGTGTTTTTAGGACATTTTTACATGTCAAAGTTTAAGACATTGCCATGTGAACTAGTTCTTTTGTCCTTCGTTAAAGTTTATCCCTTTCGATGAAAAGAAAAAAAAATATATTTTCTAAGAAAATATGAGTATGAAACTGTGTAAAAATCAGGTGCTGTGAAGAAAATAGAACAGGTGATATGATTTTAAGCATGGAAGCTCTGTTCATGTTATGTGGTACAGATACTGCATACCATGTATCGGCGTGCATATGCAATCAAATAGGGTTACTTTTTTTTGTTCTTCCAACCCTGAAATTGAGGGAAAAGGTGAGAAAAAAACTAATTGGTAGAAGAAACAGAAAGAGAAACCTATTGAACAAAAAGTTGAGGATGGCAATAATTAGGGCGGTGAAAAGCCTTATCCTTCATGATTTTGAAGGACTGTTGCTCTATCAACATGCTTGTTTGTGCTCCCTAACGTAAAATACTGGCCAAGTTCTTCACAGTTCATGCAACCCATCATCACTTCTCTCTCTACTAAAATAATTCAAGTTGAAACATCGATTGCAAGGCTTTTGGTTTATGGAATGGTGCATATAGTTTAGTCAAAGTCCTTGACGAGAAGCAAGGGTTCACCATAAGGGTCATTGACATAATTCTTGAGTATTAATTAAGGATATTTAGTAATAATTATAAAATCGCTCAACTTTTTTTTGACGCAGTTATTTTCCGTCAACTTACATCATAAATATCAGAGTTCATTACCTTACATATATATAAAAGCTATGATTTTACGTT
This sequence comes from Vigna angularis, assembly GCF_016808095.1. Taxonomy (NCBI): domain Eukaryota; kingdom Viridiplantae; phylum Streptophyta; class Magnoliopsida; order Fabales; family Fabaceae; genus Vigna; species Vigna angularis. Next base: position 54,068,617 of record NC_068970.1, on the reverse strand, counting down.
GGCAAACATTCTTACCTTACCTCGGAAGCAAAGTCTGAAGTTGCTAACCGTTACAGGGGAGCATCCTAATTATATGTGATGTTGCTATGTGGAGAGAGAAGAAACACGTATCATAAGTATATTATGTGTTTCTCACAGAAAAAAACACAAGTTTTTAGATGAATATAAAACCATAACTTTGCGACCAACTTTTTGGTTGATTTTAAATATTTTGCATATCTAATAAGATGGAGTGATCAATGTTTTTCCAAAATAAAACAATAAAAAAATTACATTTTAATACATAAATATTTTATGACCCTATCTTTTTATTTTTTTTAAATAAATACAAAAATGTACTCTTTAATCATCAATTTACTCTTATATTATATGATAAATGAATATAAAAATGTATTATTAATTTCTCAAAAGGATAACACTGATTCTCTTTACACACCTAATCCGAGTGACACACACTCTGCACTATGGACTTCATGTATTCGCCAAAGATTCTTTGGCAGAAAAATTTGACAAAATATACAAATGGGATATATAACAATTTATATATATATATAATATAACTTTTTTTATATTTGTTTCAATCATTATAGCATGTAAGGATGATGTGTGGGGAGAGATAATAAAAAACATTATTTGATAAACTACCTTAGGAATTGTTATGCGTGTAACATTTCTTACGAAATTTATCCTATTTAAATTAAACAAGATTATTTACTTATAGAGATTCTGATTCTAGCAAAGTAATATTATGGTTTAGGAGATATATATATGTAAATGAAAAAGTGGTGCTTGTTGTCACTTAGTCTAAAACAATCAAATTATTTTCGAAATTAGTCACACTAATCAAATTAGATCTATCAAATGTTGGACATTTATAAAATACTATATATTATTTGACGATGTGTACCTTATTAAGAAAGTGAGAGAAAGATATATCGATGAAAAAAAAAAGAATATTTCATTCTTTAAGAAAAAAAGAAGAGTACAGTTCTTATAATATCACTTTAGATCCATATAAATAGTCAACTACTGTAAATATGTTTTTCAAATGATACAGTAAAAAGTAAATAAAATGTACTTGACTTTGTCATGTGAATATAGATTTGTTGAATCTTTATATCACTATTCTTTTAGTGAATCATTGATTGAAAAAGAATTTTGATGAAATATATTTTATTCTACCACCTGTATTTCTTTTCTTGATCGATAAATGTATTGTTTTCATATATAAGATATGTTTTTTTATTAAAATAAAACACAATTAAATTTATTCTTGATTTGATTTTTATAACTTTAAAATTTTCACATCCCCACGTGATTAAAGTGGTGCGATTGTTGTGATTTATTTACAAATACTATATCTATTTATTGGATGGGTTTCATTGAACATATATCATCCAATTCAATTCACAAATACATGAGTTAGATTTATATTTTTAATTAGATTTATAATTTTAATAATTTAAACTATTTTAAATTAGATATATGTTTTGCTTGAATATATATATGATAAGACACACCGGTGTTCGTATTTTCCGTTATTCCATTTGGATAGGATACTTTATAATGAAGTAATTCTTTATGTTTTCTAAAATATCTTCCTTCATAAACCAATTTACTATTTATCCAAAAAAAAAGAAAAAATTGAAAAGGAAGGATTAGAATTAATTCTGTCTAAAATTGAATTAGCTTGATTTATTTATTTAAAATAATGAAGAGAAGGGTCCCTTTTGATGTTACTGGTGTGATAGTCGAAGAAGGCAGGACCTCTTGCATATTGTGACTATGATTATTATGATGAAAATGGCAATAAGTACATCTACCATTTTAGTCACAATCACAATCCAATGCCACCACTACTTTCTCTCTGAGCTACCTTACCCACCACTCACGAAACTACTTCCGACACTACCACCTCCGTCACCACAATTCTAGTTAGTTGCCACACTCATATCATTATTACCACCATAATGCAATCTCCTACTTTTTTTTTTTTTCTAAATCACTGTAAGGGAAAACAATTTTACGAAATATGTTGATAATTTTTAAAATTTGTAGGTAAATTGAATTTGCGAAACACGACAAAAAAAAATCGTTAATAATCATTAAAATCAGTAAGTAAATCAAAATTATTCTGATTCATCAACAGTTAGACATGTCTCATTAAGATGTTTATCAATAAAATTTATCGATAAATAGAAATTTTTTTCCAGTTATTATCAATATTCAAAATTTATCAATAATAATTTATCATTAAATATTTGTTGATAATTATTGATATTGATATATTTTATAATTTAATATTTTTCTTCCTTCTTATTTTATACGTTTTTTTTTCTTATTTTCTCGTCAAACTGTCATTATATCAACTATTGTTATGGGAGGATGCTCCCTCCACCTTACCTATTTCACTCTCCACCTCTCATTTTACATATTTGTCCTTCGTTTATTAAAGTTAAATGAAAATTAATGATGAGTTAATGATTTCATAACAACCAACAACTCTCCTAACGACCAACAACCCTAAATTTCGTTTGATTGTATAAACCCTACATCTTCTTATAAACCCTACTGTACCCTACATGCACCCCTTCCCCCTTTTTATTTTTTCACTTTCATTCTTTACTTGTATTGTTAAATTGTTTTCTGAGTTCAGAATTGTAATGTTATACAGTAGTGGTTGTGATTCGTGCTGGTGGTGCTGTAAATAATGGGAGAGGAACAATGTTGGTGATGCTGTGGGCAGTGGAGGAGGAATGGTTGTGATTCGTGCTGGTGGTGCTGTAAATAATGGGAGAGGAACAATGTTGGTGATGCTGTGGGCAGTGGAGGAGGAAGAAGGCAGAGAGCTCATCACCGGTTAGATATAGCCGAAATTTGAATTTCGGCGAACCCCAACCGCACTTTGAACTGCGGTTGATGGGTGTTGCACTTCCAAGTGCGGTTTCATTATGCAGATCTTTTTGTTATTTTTAATCCTGGCCTACAAGTTCACATGTTTGCTTATGATGATTTGATGTTTATTTGAACATTGCATTTTGAATCTTGATTTACATCTTTCTTGTTCGTTTATTGTCATATACTCTTATGGCTTATAGTGTGGTTGGCAACCAGTATGGCTTATAGGGTGGTTGGCAACCAGTTTGATTTATATCATGCAAATGTTAGAAACAATTTAGGCATAATAATATTTATTTAAAGAAATAAATAATTTCATAAAAAAATACATATTAAAAAAAATTCAGAAACAAATAAAATAAAATAAAACAAAAAAATATACATAATAAATAATATATAAAAAATTTAAAATTATAAAAAACAACAAATTTAAAAAAATTTAACAAACAAATAAAAAAAAGCAAAACATAATACGAAAACATATTAACAAAAAAAAGTATATAAAATATTAAAAAAAATAACTTTAATATATTAACATAATTTTTCATAAGCACGGAAAAAAGAAAACCAAAAAAATAAAATCACAAAAAAGCTTGATCGCGTCTCCAACTTTGGCCAACAACAACCAAAACTCCAACTTCGGCGAAACACCAGCCACAGCTTCAACTACGACGCTCCTCAACCTCCCTTCCAAGTGCAGCTCTGTCTTAGCCGCAGTTCCAGGTGCAGTTATAAGGCGTCCCTCTCGTATCTCCTTCCACAACCCCATATCTCACTACCACAGCAACACCATACAACCACCAACAACACCACACAGCCACCAAACCATAAAACAAAGAGGAGGGGAGGACTGCGGGAAGAGAGGAGAAAGAAAGGTGTATATGCTGTGAGATATGAAATATGACATAGAGGAAGAAAGGAGGAAAAATGGATGCAGGGTTTTCAAACGTGAAATGCAGCACTGGAGTAGATAAAGGTTTTCAAACGTGAAATGCGACACTGAAGTGGAGAAAGGTTTTCAAACATGAAATGCGGCACTGGAGTGGATAAAGGAGTGTAGGGTTTGCTTCAATTCAGAATTCTATTTCCAGTTTATCGAGGTCTATCTTGTGGTGTTGCTAAGGACAAAAGTTGAGGTACACTGTTTTCATGATAGTTGGAGTGGATGCAAATTCTAATATGTTATAAGATAAAGATTCACTGTAATCCTCAAATCTTTGAATATAAAATAACTATTAAGTTATAATAATTCCTCTAATTAAGTTATAATGTTTACAAAGTTGTTTTGAACCTGATAATAATAACATTTTAAATTGGATAAATACAAAATATATAATAGAAATATATTTATTATTACAAATTAAATATATTTTTAAATCACAATAGAACTAGAACATTTACGTAAAAACAAAATCATTATCTGTAACATAAAATATTTTACAAAATATATTGGGGTACACGAAGTAAAAGGGTTGCACAAGTTGACGTGAAAAGAGGCCTGCATAAAAGCCCAAAATATCTTATCTCCTAGTAGGCCATAGGTTTACGAAAGATGTCCAGCAATTACAAATATTCTAATTTTTAACAAAAGAAACGGAATTTTCATTTTCATGGCCAAATGGTTCAGCCTTTCCTTACATGCAGAATTTAGAGGATAAAAAAGGGGAAATAGGCAATATTTTTTGTTCTGAAATGAAACCCTAATTAAAAAGGGGAAATAAGCAACATGTGGAATTGGAAGAAGCGGTTCTATAGTGAAGTTGAGGAAAACGGAAAAGGATTAAAAGAGCAATTGCAGTGAAGAGAGATAAATAAGGGTAAGAAAAATTACAGATTGGAGAGGGTGAAATTAGTGATGGTGGATACTTAGTCCTTGACCAGACCAAAAACCCTTATAATAAAAGGAGAATGTGAACGACAAATTTTATTTTCTAGTAGGAAAATGTTTATCAGTCAAACTATTCCTTTAACCATTATGACAGATAAATTTTATCAGTTATAATAAATTGTCATAAAATATTATTTTTCCGAGTGAAAATACAATTTACAAAAGAACAATGTGAACGATTTGATTTTGTTTTAGACGAGTTTAATGCAAAAAGAAATACACTAAAATGGTGAGTACAAAAGACGACTTTTAATTTAATTTTTATAATCAAAATTCATAGAAGGAGAACATGACTTTAGTGCAAAGGTTACATAAGTCATTCTTGTTAAGAACAACATTTGATTGGTTAAATCAGAAATCATGCATAGAGTGAACGACTTTGATAAAAAAAACCACACAATTCAAATTATGTTTGAATACGATAACTTATTTTATTTCTTTATTATGTATGATTTGAGGAAAAACATTTGACTTGTTTTTATTTTTGTAGTTTATTTTCAAACGAAAATATGTATGAAAATTGAATAAAAAGATTTATATATTAGGTTAACAAATTAGGGTTGGGATACAAAATTACATTAATTTATTAATTTGTTGAGATTCAAAATAGGATGTCATAGGGAAGAAAATTTTCTATCTTGTTTTAAGACTTTTTGTAATTGATTGTATGATTTATTTAAAAATTTATCTAACACCAATTTTGATTTGGTTTTAATAAATGGTTAAGAAAATGTTTTTAGCAAAAATATCCAAAAACTATTTGAAGTAGAAAAAAAATTTAATGAATTAATTCGTAATTTGTTTGATTTATTTTATAATTTTGTTAATAATATATTATATTGCATGCATTAAAGAGTAATTTTTAGTTATTTATTATGTTATATGAAATTTGTTATTTAAGTATGTAATTTAGACGAGAACTTAGGAAATGGTCTAAGAGGTTGTTTCAAAAATATGATACTAGAATATTTTCATAATAAAATGTTGAAACTATATAAACAGATCTTCTATTAATTCCTTTTATAAAGAACATTATTTCTTTAAACTTCTCCTCTATCTTCTTTATAAATATTTGACTTTATTCTTTATCTATTTGAAGATCAGAGTGTCATAGAATTTTTGACGTTGAGATTTAAAAACTTATTCGATTAGAATCTTGAACAAAGTGAGTTCATTTTTTGTCCTTATTTTTTAGTTTTTTAAAAATTTTATTGTATGTGGGGTCTTTGGGTTCACATGTAGAATTTCAGGATTCAAGTCGAATCTTTGTTCAATTAAGATTGTTAGGATGTGTTTTAATAGTTGATCAAAATTTTCTAAGCACAGGTAGAACAACCCGTGTGAGGTAGAGTTTGTAGGGAGCACCTTTTGAGTCTAGAAGTATCCATTTAATTAAGGGAAGTTTTTCTATTTAAAATTTGTTTTGTCTTTAGAATTGTTATGTAATTAAGTGAAATTGATGCGTAATTTGAATGGGATGATTTGAATTATTGGATATTAAATTATGCTGAATTGTCATGTGAGATGCATATGTGAAAGCATGAATTGTTAGCATTTTGGTCTCAAGGGTTGATAAATTTAACTTCTTTAGTTTCAAGTAGTACATTTGACGAGTTGATTTTTTATTAGAAATTTTGAAGAAAAAAGAGAAAACATCATTTGAAACCTAAAGTAGTACAATTGTCATTTACTTGAACTATGTTATAGTTTTTATGTGTGAAATCTTGTTGTTATAATGGTTTCGTTTCAAAGATTGATAACTTTGTTTCAATTAGTATTGGAGCATGTGTTTGTTCTTTTAAAATTGGGGTTTAGTTGTTAATAGGAACTTCTCTATAATATCTTTGGTGATTAGATCTGGAACTTCTTGGGCTAAGAGATCGATATATTAAAGCATTATAAAGTTTATTAAGTGGAGAATAGTTTAAGCAAAGTCATTGCTCAATTAAAACTCAAAAAGAAAGTTTCACTTTCGGTATACCATCAGGCACCGTTGTAGCATTGCTGGGTGCCACTTAGACAATGGCCACTAACTCAAGGGCGTTGGGTGTGACTTATGGACCATTGAGTGCTCTCACATCAACGAGTCCCATAAGTTTGTGGTATACCACTTTTCCAACGTTGGGCACCATTCTATTTTTGTTCTTAGTCACCTCGGGAAGATTGAGATTCCTACTTTGTTAACCATTGAATCGAGTTAAAATTTTGACAATCGATTCTAGATACATAATTCTTTACTTAGACCGTTGTGATCTTTAATTAGAAGATTGTGGGTAAAATAATGTATCTCACATTTTTTATGTATTTGATGAAAACAAGGTAAGTGAATATTATGCAAATGTAATAGAAAATGAATGATGAATTATTATAATGTATTTTGAAATAAATAGTAGGTAAATTATTTTATGAGATGAGTTTGGATTGAGGTAAATTACATAGATATGACATGATATGATGATTTAAGATTTATATGGAAATATGATAAATGAGCTATTGTGATATGATATTTTTTGACTATTTTTTTTGTGATTGGACTTATTAATTTGGTTATGTTTATCAGCTATGTAATGTTTTAAACTAGTAGAGTGAATTTTAATTAATTTGGAATGTTATAGTACAAATTTAGAAAAGTATTGTATAATTGGTAATATTTTTAACTGTATTATAATATTTCATAACTTACTACTTTTTACATAGAAGTTGTCCTAGTCTTAGTACGATTTATGGGTTTTAAAGGTAAAGTCAAATTTCGATCTCCACCACATGCACGATTTTGGTGGAAAAGGTAATCATAATCCATTTTCCACGACTTCTAGAAATCATATTTTCAAAACTAAAGTTCTTATATTTGCACGACTTCTATGTAAGTTGGAATTTTTATTTGAAGTCATGTGTATAAAATGTGGTTTTTTAAAGAAAGTTGTTCACTACTTATCCAAAATTAGTCAAATTATTCATTATAGTAAAATTAGTAAAACAATTACACCATTTTAATAAGAAAACCTATATATTATTGAACAAAATATAACATTTATCTGTATAGCTCAGTACAATGAGTAATATCAATTTCCGGTACACAGAAAACTTCAAAAAATCAGTCTTAAGAAAATGCAACATTTATTTATGAATAAGAATCCTTTTACTTTAAAAGTAACTGAAATAATTTACTTATATATTTTTATTTTCTATTTTATTTTAAATTAACTATTTATAAGATTAATTAAATAATAAGTACATTAATTTAATTATGTAATAAAAAATATTATTCTTTCTTCAATTACTTCTAAGTATTATATCTCTCTCTTATTTATTAATAATTATTTAATTATGAAAAAAATATTATAAAAATCTTTGATAACAAAAATTTTACACTTGATAAAAACTCATTTTAAATATCTTACTTTAATTTATAAAATAAGTATAATTTAATTAAATATAATTACATTAAAATTAATTTATATTTTAATTAATTTTTTTTATAATAATGTTGTAATGAAATAATATTATTCACAATAATTAAATATAAAATTTTAATATAATGTTATCAGTTTATTAAATTTATTAACATTTGTAATAATATCTTATATTTTAAAATAATGTAAATAAAAATTTAAATATATTTCTATCATATTTCTGATTCTATGAAAAAAATATTAAACAAATCTATGTTTTTGATTAAAATTACATTTAAAATAAATATTTAAATATACTTTTATTATTTAGAATGCATGATCGAAATTAAAGTTATGCTTTATTATTTATTTAATATTTTAAAGAGTTAAAAATTATATCATTAAAAAATTAATTAAATTTTAAATTATTGAAAAGTTAACTAAAATATAGATAGATATTACAAAATGTAATAATGTTAATAAAATAAATTAATATATTATAAGTATTTCTATGAGTCGTACGTTTATGAGTAATGAAAATTTTCATAATACTCTTTAGCATATGGAAATGATTATTAAACAGGAAGAGGAAAGTGTTTGGAGAAAAAATATCAATAATTGTTTGACTTATTATTTAATTAATCTGAACACTGAATTTGAAATAAAATGAAGGACTACCACGAAGAGTAACTCATATTTTATCTACTCTTGGAGTAAGTATATGATGTATATCCCTATCCTTTATTTATAATATATAACTGAAACGTAAATTACAATGTTTACGGAAAAAAAAAACCTATTTTTGCACAAATAATATTATATTGATTGATTCCTAGTACATGTCTTTGTTGTTTAAATAATCCCTTTATATCATGTGCTTAAAGCTAACACATGCAAATTTCAGTTTCTAGCCCTTGCGTCTCAGCAAAACATTTCTTCTGTCACCAAACTTCACTCTTACGAAGTTGGTAATTGAAATCCCACGCATTTTCTCTCTTATATATTCTGGAAACTTGTGCATTCGTAACTATCACGTCTGCTTAAAACAGAAAACACAGGAACCACATCTTCTAACTAACTTGCTTTTCGTGAAACCAAGTAACATAGATTAAGTTAAAACCTCATATATATCAACTTTTCAGTTACTGTTTCTTGCAAGTCATGGCAACACTGCTTCTTTTCTTTAGCATTTGCCCATTATATATCAAAGCCTAACTGCATACATGAATGCAACTTTAACAATCACATGCAAAACAAAAGAGTTAATCAAAGCACAACACAGAAGGCAGATTAGGAAGCTGAAAAAATCTATTGCCAACAATGGATGCTATTATTAAAGCAGACTTGAATATGTATAATAATCATGGTGAACAAAAGCTACCACTTCTGCACAACATGGGGGTTCCAGATGCAGATAGAAGCCTCATTCAGAGAGCCATAAGTCAAACATTTCAAAGCACAGCCCATTTGGCAAATCTGTTACCAATTGGCACTGTTCTTGCTTTCCAACTTCTGTCTCCAATAGTCACAAATCAAGGCAACTGTGACTCGGTTTGCAAGTTCATGACTGCTACAGTCGTGGCTCTCTGTGGTGCCTCTTGTTTCTTGCAATGCTTTACTGATAGCTTCAGGAATGATAAGGGGAATGTTTGTTATGGACTTGCCACCTTCAAGGGCTTGTGGGTCATTGATGGATCCGCCACTCTTCCACCTGAACTTGGTGCAAAATTTAGATTGAAGTTTATCGACTTCATGCATGCAGTGATGTCAATTTTGGTGTTTGCAGCAGTTGCATTATTTGATCAGAATGTGGTGAATTGTTTCTTTCCATCACCTTCAACTGAGGCACGGGAAATCCTAACAGTGTTGCCTGTGGCCACAGGGATTTTTTGCAGCATGCTCTTTGTGGCGTTTCCCACACATAGACATGGAATTGGCTTCCCACTATCACCGAACTAAAAGTTGGATAATCAATTCGATTCTCTTGTCTGCAACACTATAGAGGAATTTAAGTGAATTTCATTGCTGTGTTATCATCTAAATAAAATGGAATATTTTTTTCATTCTATCAAACACTAGTACATATAATATATAGACCCCTTTCCATGATACGTGATAGATTCAATCACAAATTCCTTTAAATACAGCTATGTGCTCTTATATATATACACAGTTTCAGCAGAGATAGGATTTGCAGTTTATTTGTTCAAGATCATCTGCATATTTCAGTATAGCTTTCAGTGAAGAGCCTGTGTGAAAAGTTTCACAGCCATCCCACAAGGAAAGCAAGCAAGCAGAACTCAATATGAATGAACAAACCTTGATGCTATAACTTGTATCAGAGTTTATCCATATGTTTAGAAAAAAGTGCAGTCATGTAAATCTCTTTCTTTGTTTCTTGCATATATCAGTATTAAAATGGCATCAGCATGAGAACTAAATTTAAATATTTCCACAAGAATAAATCTCAAGTTATTTTCTTCAAAAGCTTTGTATCGAATTTATTTGATTTTCATCCTTATAAATAAAATTATTTAGAAATATAGATTTTTTTAAGTGTTTTTTAGTCTCTACTATTAAGTATCACTAATTTAGACTAAAAGTAAAATAATAATTAGGATAATGACAAATATTTTAAATTGAGATGTTATATTATTTTTAATTTATTCCATAACATAATATATTTATTATTTTATATTATCAAGGTAACTGTAGAATTTTTTTAATTTATTTTTAATAATGAATGAATCACGATTTTATTTATTAATTTAGTTCTTTATTTAAAAATAAAATCTTCCTAATTTTTCATTCCAAATTTTCTTTTTGGTAATAACTTATCTTATATGCTTAAAATTAACATGTTATTATTCTTATACTTTTCGACCGTGTAATCACTAGTGCAGCGAGGGGCTTTTATCGCGGTTCATTTTCACTATACGTCGCGGTTTAAGAACCGCGACATATTCAGTCGCGGTAGTAAGTCAGACACTTTAGGCCGCGGTTATAACCGCGGTATATCGGTTGCGGAATATGCCGCGGCATATACCCCTGTAACTTCTGAAATTCTCTGACTGGCAGAGAAGTTGAGAAGTTACTGCGGTATATGCCGCGGTTCTCTGGACAACCGCGGCATATACCCTTGTAACTTTTGAAATTCTCTGACCCAGTCAGCACCTGCAATAAATTGGTAGGGGTATATGCCGCGGTTCTCTGGACAACCGCGGCATATACCGCTGTTATTTAATTTTTTATTCACACGTGGCGTCAAAGGTAATGGTTGACTGGAGTATATGCTGCGGTTCTGATCCGAACCGCGGCATATGTGTTCGATTTATTTACAAAACTGCCACCGCGCACCATTATGCTGCGGTTTCCGTTGAACCGTGGCATAATGTGCGCTGTAAAAATCCAATTTTTTACTAGTGAATATACCAGAAATTATGATTCCTAGTAGAAAAAATAAATCACTAAGTGGGTTTAATATTCTAAATTTTATATAATCACCAAACAAGTTAGTTGATAAATCTTCTAACTTTTTTTGTCTGTATGCATGTTTTCTTTTAATGTTTAGATATAGTAAAATTTAAATGCGTATAAAAGATGGAAAAAAATGGAGTTCAAAACTAAACAAGTTATAACTATTGATATGGGTATGAAGAATGCCAAGGATGGAAAATTTAAAGAAAATTAAGAGGTCGCTAAGTTGAAATTATGTTACAACTAAATTATGCTTGAATAAACTATTTCATTAAACATTTATAGAAGAAGAACTAAAAATTTAAAAATGAGTTGAATTCTTCCACGAGTTATTATCTACTCATACATTTCAACTTCTGAAGAAATTAGGTGAGAAAGAATTGATCGTAAAACAAACTTTTGAAGATATATGACTGCTTTAAATTATTTTTAATTTTAAAAATTAGCATTAAATTATATATATAAATTACATTAATACTTTTTTCTTAATTTATTTGGGTTTTTCTTGAAACCAAATCCTTTGTCTTTCAGTGAGTGTCTTATGTAATAAAAATTGTTTCAAATAAATATGAGTATTACAAAAGCAGTTAAAATCTCCTAGAAAGATAAGGAGTTTCATTTTGGTGCATTGTGCACTTCCTTTGCAAGTCATGGGAAACTTCATCTGAAACGACTTAATGGTTGTTCCTCTTCCTTCAGTGGCTCTTAGCAGATCATGGTGAGCATCTTGGATTTGTTGTAGATTTTTTTAGTGAGTCGTGGTTATTTGACTTATCATAAACTCATCCAGCACCTATCATAAATAGGTGTTTCTATTCTCCTCCGAAAACACTTTTCATTCCTTTCTCTCCACTTTTCTTCTATCATTCTTATTTTCTCTTCTTTCTTTCTTTTCTTAAAATCTTGGGTTATTTATTTTTAAGACTTTATCTTACTAATTTTTAGGTTCCTCGAAAACAATTGAGAAGTTTCTATTGTATCACAGAAAACTTAAGTAATACATTACAGATAAGTCCTTAAGGAAAGTAAATATACATGATTTAGGAAGTTCACTTTGTTCATGTTTTTCATCATCTTCTACTAACCTTAGGGATTTATAGTTGACGGTATAAACATCGACAATAACTCTACATTGAAGAAGTAGAACAACATTTTTGGAACTCAATATACTTTTCCGAAATCCTTTTCAGATGTTTCAAAAACCAAAGTCTTCGTAGGACTAAATTTTTGACCTAAAAATATGTGTCTACTCTAATAGACACGTATAAAGTTGCTTCTGCTCTTACAACCATCAAACCTGACTTCAATAGTCTTGTAAAAGAGATTGAAGACTGTATTCATTTGAATAAGGTATGCCAAAACACTTCGCTCAATGCATTATCTATTGATTTGTTCGTTGTGTACTACTCTTACAAGAAAGCCAATGATATTTGGGACTCGTTGATTCTCAATTACACTACCAAAGATGTCGTGAGCCAAAGGATCGTCAACAAAAATTACTACCATTGGGAAATTATACAAAATAATGACATCAATATCTTTTTCAACGAGAACCATAAATTGTTCGAAGATATTAAAGCAATAGTCTTATTTGATGAGTTCTTTTTAGAACTTATAATCGAAAAGCTTCTAGAATCTTGGATGAACTACAAACAACAACTAAAGCACAAACACAGATAAATGTCACCATCAAACCTTATCATGTACATTATCATCAAAGACACCAACTGAAAGGAGTGTGTTGTTACAAGTGCCAAGACATTATCAATAAAAGCAAATATGGTATAAGACAAATCAACTCCAAAAAGGTACAAGAAAAAACATAATCACAAGAAGAAATATTTTGGAAATTCCCATCCTAAGGGATCTAACCTCACTTTTAAGAAAAACGAAAATTGCTTTGTGTATGAAAGCTAGGCCATCATGCACCTTAGTGCAGACAGAGAGTTAGAAAATCCTCCTAAGGAAACTATAGTTCAAGGAGAAACATTTATGTTGTTGTCATCATCAAAAAACACACAAGGGTTTGTGTTTAGCTTTCACATAACTTCCCTCATCAACAATTATCATGTTGAAGGACATCATGGAGTTGTCATCAACATTGTAACTAAAATTATGTTAATGACACATAAAACAAAAAATAGCCCTATCAACACCTTCATCCACTTTTGAAGAATCAACATAATTTTCTCCAAATTACGTATCAACTTCCTTTTCTTTAGTGCTCATGAAACTGTCATCCTTTCCTTCACACTTCATATAAGTACCCCTTTCGTCAAACCCATCATCAGTGCACCATCTAGAGTAGTTGCAACCAACATCTTCACTTTCATTCTGTTTAAAAAAATCAACAACCACAAGGATTGAGTATTCCATTCTGTAAAAAAAAATCAACAATGGTCTCTTTTGAAAAACAATGACACAAATAACATAGGTTTCATGTATTTTACCTTGCACTTAGGGCAATTCCAAAATTATTTCCTTTAGTTCTTAGTAGTTTTCGTAGTTCTTAATACTAATTTCTCTCCACAATGACAAATGGGTGAAACATTCAAACTCCTTGATCCTTCACCACCACAACAACAGAGATTAGAGTTTTGCTTCTGCCACCCATTACTTGTGGAAGACGAACATGAATGGCCCATAGTCATTCTTCAATTACTCCAACGACAACGCAAACAAAAGAAAGGAACATCAACACGTCAAACAAAATAAACATCAACCAACAACATCGAAGAAGTACACAAATGAGGTTAAAAAATTTTGCAGCACAAGAACAACCACCACCAACATCGTCATAGAAGAGCAAATTACAACTTGATTAATGTGGAACGACACCAACAACATGGCAGAAGAACAACGACAAACACCTTAAGCATCCTCTAATTAAGGATTCAACGAATTAGGGATTCAAAAAAATCCCAAATTTTTTATTTTCAAAATAACAAAATCCCCCTAATCAATAACCTCACTCTGTCACGTTGTTTAAAAAAGTCACATCAACGTGTCATGTTAATGTGTCATGTTAACGTATTTTTAACGTTATTAAGCCAATTTTAACGATAGAGATCCAATTGTATCAATTTTTCACAAGTAAAGACCCAATTAAGAACAAAAATAAGTGAGAAACTCATTTGAGACTTCGAACCAAAAATAAGGACCTCGAGAATAATTTAACCTAATATTTATTGATATTATAAATGATTAGAACGAAACTTGAAATGTGTTAAACCTCACTAGTCAACCCGATTTTCTATGGGTTCGAGTCAGGTTGGATTAAAAAAATTACAAATTTCGACATAAACTACAAATGAACTCGGTATACTAAGAATTCCACTCACTCAGGTTGAATCCGTGGTGAGTTAGGTTGACTCACCAACCTACTTATAAATTTAAAATATTAAAAAGATAAAAGTACTAAATGCTCTTATCTTTAAATATATTTGGATTGTATTGTATTTTTGTGATTTTGAATTATATTTAAAGTTTAACATCGTTTTACATTGTATTTAGATTGAATTTTATTTAAATTTCAATTAGAAAAAATTTACAATTTTATTTTAAGATTGAAAAAAAATTTATAATTAAATGAATCAATCTATTTGACCTATCAATTTATATCAAAATAAATCAAATTAAATTTTTTAAACTCACTAATAAATAAATAAAAATGAATACATCAAATTAAATTAAATGAACTCGCTAAATAATAACCTATAATCAAGTTTGAAACCAAAGTCAACCTCAATTTCATTTTATCTTTAGAAATAAGACACATTGTTTGTCTCTAGTGACAGCTTCACATGAGTGAACACTAAGTTTCATTTCCAAACCGTCAAAATCTAACGCCATATCTCTCTCACACACAAACATGCACGTTATTTCAATCAAGTCATGCTCATTCAACAATTTCTCACCATTTTTATATATAAAAGAAGAAGAAAAGGAAAATCATGAGATTCTGGCCTTTTGTATTTATTTATTTTTGATTTAAAGTTTTGGTGAGAGAATGAGGGATTCCGTGACGTGAATTACAGTAACAGCCAATGGCAATTGAATAGCCTCCGTCACAATTTTACAAGGCGAAGGAGAAAGAGAATGTGATAAGGCCTGACCTTGATATCACGAAAAACAATCACACACAAGCTCCCTCTTTCACCACCAATCATCCCTTACGCCCTATACAAAAATCTCTTCCCAACAGATAAGAGGGTCCCACTTATCCACTTCCCTATCCTTCACCCCACCAAACCACCCTGCTTCCTCACCATCTCTCACCCTCCATTCCATCACTCCACTCACCAACCCTGATCACACAATCAAGCGCATCGCATGCATTGACTCCGCGAAGAACCCGATCACAGCCCTGCATAAACAAAACCAGACGGTTAACGAGAGCCACAGGTACTCTCACCAGAACAATATCGCATACACACTCTCTTCTTCTCTCATTCTCGCCATTCCCTCTTCCTCGTTCGGGTTCAGATGGAGTCGCGAGTGCTGTCACGCGCCGGAGCCTTCTCCTCCCTCGCTCACCTCCGCAAGTCTCCGCGGGACGTCGCTGGCGGTGCCTCCTTCGTCACGGTGAAGACCGTGGGGTCCCTTGCGGAAGGTGGGAATCTGATTTGGGGGAGGCAGCTGCGTCCGGAGCTCTGCTCGCCGGCGCTGAAGAAGGAGGCCGTCCTCCTCCGACCTTGCCTTGCCGCCACCTCCTCACCGGCCGAGGGTGGTGATTCCGCCGGGTGAGGTCCGTTTCATCCGTTCTGACTCGGCCAACTCGGCCACGTCACTCTCCTAACTAATGCCGTTCAATTTTTTTCATTACAGGGAAAAGGTTGCTCCCGCGGGATTCTTCGACAAATACCCCGCTCTTGTCACAGGGTTTTTCTTCTTCACGTGGTACGTCACTTGACTCTGTTCTTGTTACATGCCATCAATCTCTGACTCTGTAGTGGCTTCCGCTTACGTCGCCTTTGTTTTCCTGATGTAGGTACTTCTTGAACGTGATTTTCAACATCCTCAACAAGAAGATCTACAACTATTTCCCCTATCCGTAGTAAGTGTTCAGCGACTCTCTATCTTGCACTTTGTCTGGTGTTGGCTCGTTGATCAGTGAAATCATATGCGCAAACATTGTCTTTGGCTTTGTTAAAGTCGATTAATATTGAGTTAAGGTCAACTTAAGGAATATCGTAATAATTGATTTCGTATTTCTTGATTATTATATTTTGTAATAAAATGACACTCTGTTAGCGTCTATGAAATGAGTTAGAACGGTCTGTTCTGAATGATGTATACAGATTCTCTTGATTTTAAATCTATATTAAGAATAGAGCAAACCATTGTCTAAGACTAAGAGTTAATATATTTTAATTGAGCAAATAACCAATGTGGAGACCTTTCAATTTTCTTCTTAAATTATGAAAATAAAAAATCTAATTTACTTTTTGAGTGCCCCAAAAATGCCACACACTAAATCAATTTTTTTTTTCATTTTTTAAAGAGTAAATTGACGAGACTCACTCTCATGGACATGGTTTTGCTTTGAATTTCTCCAATTCAATAATGAGTTTATATACTCTATTAATCAGATTTGTTTGTATGATTTAAAAAAAATATATTAAATCTCAATAATCTTGTATATTAAATTTTGACAAGGAAATAAATCTCTAATCTGTCTGTTTAAATTATATCCTTCGTTAATAATTTACTAATTTAAACGTGAGTCACTTTTGAATTTTATGATTAAATTTTTATCCTGCATATATTATGTGTTAGTGTATCATGAACAGAAAAAAGTCAAAGGTTATTATAAATAAAAATTCTTCCAGAATATCCCTTGTTCCACATCAGTTTTTGATTTCATATTTTATTTTGTCCACCATCACCATTTTTATTTTGATTAGCTATGCTTTTATGCAGCTTCGTATCCGTCATCCATTTATTCGTCGGTGTGGTGTACTGTTTGGCGAGCTGGACCGTGGGCCTTCCTAAGCGTGCTGTAAGTCAAGTTCAATATCGCCCAGCCCAGAATACATAAACCAAAAAAGAATCTAACTCCTAAGTGCTATTTCACGTTATTTTCTGGATTGACCCTGTTAGTCTATTTATCAGCGTATTACAAATGTTCATTGATTCTACTTACCTACATCTTGTGACATTAATTTTAGTTTCATGATGAATATTTTACATAGAATACTATTGCTGTATATAAATAGTACTGTACTGATAAGGCTGTTGTTTCTGTAGCCTATAGACTCCAACCTGCTGAAGTTGCTCATTCCGGTGGCTGTGTGCCATGCATTAGGCCATGTGACCAGCAATGTCTCATTTGCTGCAGTTGCTGTTTCTTTCACGCATACCATTAAAGGTGATAAAAGTTTATCTTATACATCAAATAAGAGGTGCTTGAAATTGTTTTGGTGTGTCTACTTTCTAATAACAACATTTGACAAACTTTTGTTTCAGCTCTTGAACCATTCTTCAATGCTGCTGCTTCACAGTTCATCCTTGGCCAATCCATTCCCATCACTTTGTGGCTGTCTCTTGCTCCCGTTGTTATTGGTAACACCCCTCTTCTTCCTTAAACTGAGATAAGATTCACTGTTTCCACTAACCAGCTATTTCAATGGGAAAAATGTTCACAACGAATTTTCTACCCCTCGTCTCTCTAATACACACTCTTTCCAATACGATATAATCCACAGGGTTCCTGTTAAATATGTGGATCTTATCTCATTATCCATTTTAAATATGAGATTATGTTGAAATGAGTAGCACTCTTCTTTCATTAATGCATGGACATTTTCTGAATTGTCAAGGTAAACATTTTGTTCAGTTATTTTTTAGGGAATGATTTTCTTTTTTCACTTCTTTAGAGATCTTCGAAGTTATTCTCTGAAAATTAACCTCAGTCATATATGGACTATTATTTTCTTTGTTAACTCAACTTGGATTTTAAACCTAAAAGATTGTGAACAGATGATGCCGAAATACAAGTATTATTTGAACATTTGCTGAGAAATATTTAGTGAACGGAGAACTTAACATAATTTTTCATGCCATGTACTGAGCAGGTGTGTCCATGGCATCTTTGACCGAGCTCTCATTCAACTGGGTTGGCTTCATAAGTGCTATGATTTCAAACATTTCCTTCACCTACCGGAGCATCTATTCAAAGAAAGCCATGGTTATCTCCTATGCTACCCATGTTACATGTCCAAATTTTGATATACACCTCCAAATTACTTATATCAGCTACATGTCCTCCTACTTTACTGACTATTGTTCTTTCATATTATTGTTAAATAACTCTTGTGCAGACTGATATGGATAGTACCAATATCTATGCCTACATTTCCATCATTGCTCTAATTGTCTGCATACCTCCTGCAGTAATTGTGAGTGAAACGTATTTTAATTCACTTGAGAACTCAATTTTTATTTTAGAATTTATGTACGTTTTCTATTTTTGCATCGTATCAGGATTAATCATTATTTGATATCACAGGTGGAAGGCCCTGCTCTGTTGAAGCACGGCTTCAATGATGCTATTGCTAAAGTAGGTTTGGTCAAGTTCGTCTCAGATCTCTTCTGGGTTGGGATGTTTTACCATCTCTACAACCAGGTAAATCCTTCTTTTTCGATGCATTAGTCTAAATTTTGGATGAAACATTACCTTGAAATTGAGAAATTAACGGAAAAAAATTATGAAAAACGTTACATTGATTACTGAAAAAACGATTTTTCATTTAATAATTTTGATTTTGAACTCCTTAGAGCCTTTATGAGCATTTTCTGTACTAAAATGTTGCTTCAATAAATTCATTTTGGTTTATTCTGCTAGCAAATTCCTTTTGGATAATTACAATATCTTGAATTATTACATTTCTTGATTTTTGTATAATGATCTTAGAAGAGATGTAAAAGGCGATGGAGGAATAATCTGTAGAATAGTTATTTCAATACTCAACTATCTTATCTACATTTTTGGTCATCAGGTGGCTACCAACACTCTTGAGAGAGTGGCTCCTCTCACTCATGCAGTTGGGAACGTACTGAAACGTGTATTTGTGATTGGATTTTCAATTATAGTCTTCGGTAAATATCGTTATCTTCCTTCCTTGTTATTAAAGTTTAACCTTCACGAGTTTTTGTTTGTTCCTTGCCATTGAAGAAAAAATCATCTTCCTGGGAGTCTAAACATATTTCTGCATGGCTAATTGCTGTATACAGGTAACAAGATTAGCACCCAAACTGGTATAGGAACAGCCATTGCAATTGCTGGAGTGGCACTCTACTCTCTCATCAAAGCCAGGATGGAGGAAGAGAAACGAGTGAGTCCCTTTTCAATTTTTTTGTACCTCATTAAATTGGTTGAAACTTGGAAAGTTATTCTTCATATGCAAGGTTAAACCACTTTCTTCATAGATGCCTTCGTCTTTGAAAGTGTAATCATGGAATGTGTTTGAAAGTGATTTCCTAATAATTTCAACTGATAACATAGAATGTCTTTGAAAGTGTTATAATTTAATTGACACAATTTTGCTCCTGGTCTCTTGTCAGCAAGCGAAAGCAGCATAAGAAGAAAGTGGTCAACCTGGAGGAGGTCTTGCCCTGTAAATCACGCCAAATTTCGTTCAAAATAATTGAGTGACTGGTTCAGTATTGTACTATCCTTGTGATAGCGCGCTTTTATTTTTCCTTCTTCCTTTTTGTTAAATATTTTCTTTTTCTTTTTCTCTATTCAGAAAACAATGTCTTGCTGCTGATTTGCAGTCTTGCCGTCTCGACTGAAAAATGATGTACCCTTGATTCCCATAAAGAGCTATTGAAACTATTTTGAAAGCTGAAAAATAGTAAGCAGTCAAATGCAGTTGGGTCAATGGTCATGATAAAAAAAAACTCTAGGCTTGAGTGAGAGGTCATGTCAAATAATTTGATTTACAGAATGAATTTGAGGGAATTGTCATTCTGATTGCACTGATTGAATAAAATGGTGACCAAGCTTTATATAAACAGATGATACAATAAGTGAAATAACTAACAAAATAAATGGCAATTAGTGTAAGATTATCTTGATTGTGCTTGAAAGAATGCATGAGTAGGTAGATAGCTAAAGACCAACAATTACCAGATGGGTTGTTTGGAGCTAGCCATTTCAGCTTATTAAAGGAAATTGCGAATATATTTAGACTAAGACAATAAGAGACCAAAAAGTAATGAAGGAAACCGAAATCCTCAACCAACTGACATTGCACTTGAGAGATAAGCTGAAACACTATGTTACCACTGCTTATAAATGTTGGAAAAAGTAGTGAACCTCATAAAAGAAGTCATTTTTAAGCTACAACAAAATCGTTTTAAGCCAAGAAAGCATTATGTGTGGCTTACACTTGGAAAGGAAATAGCTTATACTCCTTGTCAAAGGTCATCACCACTGAAAAAATGGTTTTTAATCAACTTGTTGTATAGGTCCATATGAGGAAAAAGCAAAATTAAGAAGAACTAACTAGTTGCTAGCTTGACCACATTAGGGTTTTGAAGGAAGGCCTTGGCCTTTAGTTAGCCTTTATGCTTCCGAAAGGTGTCACTAACATTATGTTTTATTCCAAATAAATACTATCCACTAATATTTGTACTGAGTAGCTTCCACTAAATGCATAATTAAGAATAACTTTGCGTAGAAATTAACTAACACAAACAAAATACATATACATACTTAATGTATTTCCTAAGTGTAACTCTATTTTCCTACGTTTTAACAAACTTTTCTTTTTATATAATTACTTATATGTTCTTAACGTATTCAACAAATAGGGAATATAGTGAACAAATGATTTCAAAAGATTGTATAGAATATCCAAATGAACTAAAATAAGACAATCCATGAGAATTCTTCAAGTATAAATACTCTCAAGTCTTTGTTAGGTGCACTAACATCTTAACCTTTTGTTTTAACATTTTTTTTAGAAACAACCCTCTAAGAAACAATTTGTTTATTCTCATTATATTCCAACAACAGAAATGTCACAAAAAAAGAGAGTCAATATTGTAAATTTTATATCAATAATAACAAGTATAAGCAATTTATACGTGTTAATTTTGTATATATTGTTCGTCAACTAAATAATGTTAAATTCATTTAGTAGTTTCACTTAATTCAAATGAGTAAAAAAAAAACCATTTGTCATAAAATCTTGAGATTTTATCAAACTTTTTCTAAGAAATATACTTGTCATGTTCAAGCAACATCATTAATTGTTTCATTTCACTTCTAGATTTTCCCTTTTCATCTTCGATATGCATACCTTATATCATGTATACTTGTTAATATAATTATGACACTATCCTTGTTGTTATCCTTCAAAGTCAATAAAAGTCTTATAGACTATAAAATAGTCACTTCAACAAGTATGAATTTCTCATTAGTTTTGACCTCCCAACATGTGGAAAACCTACTAATGTATTATTAGTTAGTAATTATGATATGTATAAAGTAACTTCATAAATCATCATCTAGTCATGCTCACTAATTTTTCATGGAAATTGAAAGGATACTTATATTTTCTTGTTCCAATTACATTGAGTTGTGATCATCTTTGCAATGTTTATATCTACCATATCTTTTACAACCTAATAGCACTTGTCTTCCTTCTTTGTTGATCTTTTATTGTATCTGACATTAATATGATAATGACAATTACAAGTATAGATGGTATCCCACAAATCTATTCAAACAAGTCTTTTCACAAATCAAACATCTACATAGATACATTATTGCATAAATATAAGTCATTTGTTGCATTTTATAACAAAATACAATATTTACCTCATATATCATGAAAAATTTAATGTAATCCTTATTAACTAATTCTTATATGGTTGAACCAAATTTTATAGTATCATCAAGTTTATCCACCTTGGTCAATATGTCAACTTTGATTCATGGTTTATTCCAAAATTGATCCATTGCAATTTTGTCACACGAATTCATACATTAAAAAAAGTAACAATTACATTGTGTTTTGTGTATGGGGTTGAGTCTTCACATCTAATTGGTCAGTCTTTAACTGGTCGTTCACAACTCCAAGTCTTGTTCGTCAAACATCAATCGGTGGGTACCTATCAAAGGTTCTCCGATGTCAAAGTCAGATAAGTTCAAATTGTAAGGGCAATAAATGCGTAATTAATGTGTAACATACGTCCTTATCTCGAACCACTATTTATAAACTTTGTGATGTGTTTTTGATTAAGGTTGGTCTTATTATGGTCCAAACATGACTAATCGTGATTTAACTTTTAAGTGAAATGATTTTGGACTTAATCTACTTTAGCTTGACCAATCGGTCTCCAAAGTGTTTAGATCGTACAGTCTGATAGGGTTAACCATCCGACTAATAGTTGATCGTACGAGTATACTTTACATAGGCATACCAAGCCCTAAAATTAAATAATTTGTGAGGGGGTTTATACTTTGGACACTCGATATTATGCATCCTACCACATTGGTCAATCATTCCAAATTATAATAGTTGGAGGGGGGAGGGAGATGTGATGCCTTGATCTTCGCATCTGTCAGAATTTGAAATTTGAAACTTTCTAGACCATAAGATGTGAACAAATCTTATAGTGGAGTATTAGAGACGGTTGAGATGAACACTCCTATAAATAAGGGTAGGCCTAGCCTTTCATTTTCACCTTTTTCTTAATCTGCTTCTCGCTCAACCGATCATTTTCTTACTCAAGATAATAATGTCTATCGTTCATGTTTCTTTGTTTGAGGAGTCTTATAACAAAGACAGTAGGGCTAATGCAAATGATGTGTCGTCGTCATTGATATCATTGTTGGCGTCTTCACACGATATCCAAGGATCAACCAAGCAGAGTCTAGACTTGGTCGGCAAAGCGAAATCAAATGTAAATATAGAGGAGAATAAAAGTAACCTTCCTGACATTAATGAGGAGGATTCAATTGCAAAAATTGAGGTTGATATTTCTAATGAGGGATGAGCTAAATCTCCTAGTTATCCCAAGCTATGATTAGGCATCCTTCAAAGTTCGTGAGTACATAACTCGCTCCCGTTGGGCTCGGGACTTATGTGAATGGGTAGGGAGGGCTGCCTACGGGTGTTAAATGTTGCGTTGATCCAACTACATCTGTATAGTTGGGCATGCGTGCAAGCCTTATGAGTGTTTTGCTTAGCTCTAATCTAACTCCAATGCCTCCATTATATCTTCACCATTTTTGCACCTACCTAAATGCCAAGAAAAGGTTGTCTGGTTTAGAAAGTTGGTCACATAACAATCGACACAAGGTGATGGGGTAGTCGTTGTTGGTTCATCCAATCCTCCAAATCTTGTCTGCCTGGCCCATCAATGTTGCGCGACAAGGCTACCAATTTTCCAAATTGCTTCCATAAGTACAATTTTTCCTCTAAATCGCCAAGTAGAGAAGCAAAAAGACAAAGGAAAGAGGAAGTCTCACTGATAAGGAGAGAAGTCCTCATCCTCCTAAAAAAAATCCACCAAACGGAGGGCAAAACGTTAAGGCCTCTAGTTAGGGTATCTTTAGTATCGAATTGTAATTAGGTGCCAAGGTATCTTTCAACCTATCCAAGGCTAAGAAGGACATGCTTAAGGGTATCACTAAACAAACAGTCTTGATGGCCTTGCAGAACTTAGCCTTCAGGTGACATTATTAAGCACCAAGGTATCTACGAGTGTTGGAGCTAAGGCCTAGCGGTTGAAGAAAGAGTTATGTAGGGCACAACTATACTTGGAACAAGCATTGAAGGCCAAAAATGGATTCTAAGTTGAAGGTCGACATCACCACTAAATCCAATTGCCAACAACCTCAAGAGGACCTAGATGCTTAGTTGGCAAACTCTAAGGCGGTTGAGAAGCGCTTGATCGAGGCCAACTAACGATTACAGCATACATTGATGATCTGTTACTTGATCATTAAAAATGATAGGAAGACAATGGAGTATCTAACCAAGCATAATACTACCATGGCGGTTGAGTTGGCAGACATTGGTCAAGTTGTAATTAACTAACATGAATCTGGGTTCAAGAAAGTGTTGTCTCAGGCGGCTCATTTTTACAACATCCCCCTAGACTAAGACAACTTCGACGTGATGAATGACTTTTATGAAGGACAACTAATGTTCCTTTATGAAATGCCGGTAGAGGGGAATGAAGAACTTAATGCCATCGCCGTAGATATCATCGCTACCGATGTTGCTCAAAATGTTTTTTACTCTTAGGATTGAATATTTTTGGTTTGGAAGGGTCTTTTTTTGTAAGAATTCTTCCTTAACCAGGACTGCTCGGTAAGGGTTCTTTCAAAAAATCTTCTTTAATTGTTCACAATTAAATCATTCACCAGGAGTTCTTGTACATAACCTTTACTGAGTCGACAATCGTTAATATGATATATGACAGGGGTTCTTAGAACTCTTTCTTAACCTTTTGTTTATAATTTATTGCAGCAAAGGTTCATTTTAGAACTTTCTCTTAGCTATTTAGAGTTAGCACATTCGGTTTGCATAGCTTGCCTTGAATATGATTTTATTGCTTGCTTTGAACTCCTCATTAAAACCTCTCTAGCCAAAATATTCTTTAAGGAAAAATGTTGGTTGTAAGGGCCTGTAAATGAATAAGGGGCCACTGGGCCTTATGTGGGGGCAGCCAAGCCTATCAGCCTAAGGCCAGCTTAACCTTAGGAAGGGCTCCTCAGAATTCTTTTTCACTTTCTTCAGCTCTTTCCCTTTCTCTCTCTAAACAGAAACCCTTTTTCCTAAATAATTGCTCTGCCTTCTCTCTAAAAGATCCAAACACTGAACCGTTTAAATTTTAATTTTAAGGTGCCTAAACGATCGCGGTGGCAAGAGCTTCATTTTGAACCGAACAATTTCCTGTTCCGACCGGTAAGTTTCCTTTTCCCCTTCTCTTTCACTATTCTAGAACCTAGAACATGCAACTTTGCTAGGTTCACGTGCCTTGTACGTTTTTCCTTCCATTCTCTGTCTATTCGAGCTCTAAAAGCTATGTTCTATCACCAATTTGGTGATCTGTAGGTTCTGTCAAGTTCTGCTTTTTGTGGAAGGTACTGTTAGGGCATCTACTGTGAATTGTATTGAGTAACCCAAAAGAAGAAGGTAAGGGGAGCTAATTATTTTTGGGTATGTATGCATGTTAATTTCGGAAATGATATTTTTCCTACAACGCGCTTCTGTTTTATCAAAGATTTGTGCATCTAATATTTAAATTATGTGGTTACCAAATTTGAATGATTTGGGGTATAAGAATTAGGAAGTGTGAGCGGACTGTATGTGTGAAATATAATAATGAGGTACATTGGTTGAGGGGTTTTATTCCTGGAAGAGATACATGAACGTGTGGTCTATGGGTATATTAAAATATTATTTTTAATTGCATTGGAATTGGCATATGGGTATGTGAATGGAAAGGAATGTAAATTAAGCATTTCCATATAAAAAAAAAGTGGGTTACATAGGTTGAGTGGAGAGAAACTTGGAGGAATGTTGTTGTGTGCGTCAGGAACAAAATAGAAAGGAAGAAGGGGTTTCTTTATAATAATAGTATAGGTATGTTAGTGGTAATAGACCACACTTAATCTTTTGCACTCCTGGGCAAAACCAAGACGAAAACCAGGGAACTACTCAAACATCAGGGAGGTGACACAGACTCGACAAACAGACAACAAAGACTCAAAAACAGGAACACAGTTGCACAATTCTCACAAAATCTGGACAGTAAAAGGTATAGGCAGAATCCCACACAGAGTCAATGAAAGCAGATACTCAAAGAATCATCCAAACAGTTCAGTACAAGGAAAACAGTCAATCAGTTCAAGGGATGAATCAAAAGCAACAGAGCCTCACAGATGCACACAATCAGTGTTTCTCTCAAGTGTTTAAGGTAAATCAATGTCACTCAATGCACTCAAGAAAGCAAACACAAATAGACTTGGCAAGCCTCTAATATCAACACTCAAGCACATACGCATGTTCAAATCAAAAGGTCTTTTCATGGTTGTAATGGGGCCAAGGACAAGGGAGGATATATCTGGATAAGAAGCTACAAACCATAAGGAACAGAGGAGCAATGGGGAACAAGTGTAAACACATTCAAACACACCCACAACATCTAATTTCATCCTCTTCTTGACTCCATTATTCACAATTATTCACAATTTTTTTTCATTTTTTACTGTTTTTCTGCTCTCTTTTTTTCCATCCTGTCTCTTTTCTTTACTCTATTCAGCATACAATTTCAAGAGACAAGATACACCACATATTTACAAAAACACGATAAGAAGAGGACTCACTAGCCAATTCCTCTGAAACTCCCAAGAGACCACACTTATTCCCAAAACAATTCCAAAGCTCCAAAATTCCCTAAGGCTAAGGTAATAATGGTTTTTCACTTAGGGCTGGTGTATGAGCTTCAAAACAAAGAAATGGGGAAAAACATAGGCTCAAAAGGGTTATCAATGGATCAAAACTAGGTAGGCTCATCTGGCTCTAGAGGCTCAACAACAAAATGCCTTTATCACTTTTAAACATGTGTATCAATCAAGAATCATCAAAAAGAGTCAAGCCAAGACATATGTGCAAGCAATCAAGAGACATCTCACACACAAGAAAGATCATCAAATGGCTCAAATCTCACACAGGTAATATGGTCATCATCAATTCAACTCTCAAACATCATGATCATCTTCCAAGCAAAGAAAAGCAAGGAATCCAACAAATCAAAGTATCAATGAAGTGAAGGAAAACTGACAACCTAATCACAATCCAGAATTCACGAAAAGCATGCAAAACTGTACACAAGACACAACAAACTACATAAAAATCGAAACATGAACAAAGAAACAACCTCCCCTAATAGACCACACTTAAACGACACAATGTCCTCAGTGTGTCACAATCAGCAGATCAAACAATCAGAACAGTCATCAGATATCGACAAAGTGCAATAAAAGTGAGGAGGGAAGGAGAAAAGAAACTCCCTGAGTCAGATGGAAGGGTAGATGGGGTGGACCAAAGATGTCTCCTCCACCACTGCATCCAACAAAAAAGGATTGCTGAGGAAAGGCTTCAGTCTATGCCCGTTCACCTTGAAGCTTTTAGCTGCAGATGGACCTTGGATCTCTACTGCACCATAAGGATAAACATTAGTCACAACAAAAGGTTCAGTCCACTTTGATCTCAACTTACCACCCATGAGGCCGAGTCTAGAGTTATACAACAAAACCTGTTGGCCAACCTCGAAGTCCTTTCTAATAATGGAGCTATCATGGAACCTCTTGGTCCTTTCCTTGTAGAACTTCGAGTTCTCATAGGCCTCCAATCGGATCTCATCCAATTCATTCAGTTGCAACTTCTTTTCCTCTCCAGCTTGGTCATTGGAGAAGTTGCAAGTCTTCACAGCCCAATATGCTCGATGCTCAATCTCAACTGGTAAATGACATGCCTTTCCAAAGACAACCCGATAGGGAGACATCCCAATGGGTGCTTTGTAGGCAGTCTTGTGGGCCCATAGAGCATCCTCCAACCTATTACTCCAATCTATCCTGTTGGGCTGGACAATCTTCTCCAAAATCCTCTTAATCTCCCTGTTGGAGATCTCAGCTTGCCCATTTGTTTGGGGGTGGTAAGGTGTAGAAACTCTGTGCGTCACCCTATATTTCTTGAGCAAAGCTTGCATGGATCTGTTGCAAAAATGTGTTCCCTGATCACTAACAATTGCTCTAGGCACTCCAAACTTGCAAAAGAGGTGAGATCTAACAAAATCTACAACAACCCGAGCATCATTAGTCCTGGTGGCTCTAGCTTCCACCCATTTTGAAACATAACCACAGCAAGGAGAATATAAGAGAAACCAAAAGAAACAGGAAAAGGACCCATGAAATCTATACCCCAAACATCAAACACCTCATAGAACAACATAGGCTGTTGAGGCATTTCTTGTCTCTGTGAAATTGATCCTCCTGCTCTCTGACAAGGCTCACAGGTGCTGCAAATCCTCTCTGAATCTTTAAAGATGGAAGGCCAATAGAAACCACAGTTAAGCACCCTGCGAGCTGTTCTCTGTATCCCCAGATGACCACCAGGTGAGGAGGCATGACAAAACTGCAAGATCGAGTCAATCTCATGGTCCGGAATGCATCTCCTAGTAACCTGGTCACTACACAACTTCCACAGATATGGGTCATCCCAAACATAATACTTAGCATCACTCTTAATTTTAGCAATCTGAGCACGTGATACTAAGGGAGGAAAAACATAAGCAATCAAATAATTTACAATGTGTGCAAACCAAGGAGTGGGGTGAGAATAAGAAATCATCAACAAACTCTCATCAGAAAAGTCATCCTGGATGGGCAACACATCAACTTCATTCCCAGCTCTCTCAATTCGGCTGAGGTGGTCTGCAACCAAATTATGTGCTCCACTCTGGTCTTTAATCTGCAAGTCAAACTCCTGGAGCAGTAGCATCCACCTGATTAATCTAGGCTTTGACTCAACCTTTTTCAACAGAAACTTTAGAGTTGCATGGTCAGTATACACAATAACAGGTGATCCAAGAAAATATGACCTAAACTTATCAAGGGCAAAAACAATTGCCAACAACTCTTTTTCAGTGGTGGTATAATTTGCTTGGGCAGCATCCAAAGTGCGTGAAGCATAGTAGATCACTCTCGACAGCTTGTCAATTTTCTGTGTCAAGACAGCCCCCAATGCATAATTAGACGCATCACACATGAGCTCAAATGGGGTTGTCCAATCCGGTGCCTGAATGATAGGGGTGATGGTGAAAGCTTCCTTCAGGCAATCAAACGCCTGCTTGCATCTGTCATCAAAAGCAAAGTCAATATCCTTCTGCAGCAGTCTGGACAAAAGGAGCGCCTTCTTGCTGAAATCTTTGATGAAGCGCCTATAGAAACCTGCATGTCCAAGCAAAAATCGCACCTCTCGTACGCAAGAGGGGTAAGGCAACTACGAAATCACAGATATCTTAGCAGGGTCTACCTCTATTCCCTTTTCAGAAATGATATGCCCTAGAACCAAACCTTGTTCAACCATGAAGTGACATTTCTCAAAATTGAGAACAAGGTTTGTTTCTATGCATCTTTTCAAAACTTTTTCCAGACTGTCTAAACATGCATCAAAAGAGGATCCATACACAATAAAATCATCCACAAACACCTCTATGCAACTCTCAAGAAAGTCGCTAAAAATGCTAAGCATGCACCGTTGGAAGGTACTAGGGGCGTTGCATAGACCAAAGGGCATCCTCCTATAGGCAAAAGTGCCAAAGGGGCAGGTGAATGTGGTTTTCTCTTGATCCTCAGGCGCAATATTTATTTGAAAATAACCAGAATAACCATCAAGAAAACAATAATGAGATTTACCTGCCAAGCGCTCCAACATTTGATCAATGAATAGCAGGAGGAAATGATCTTTCCTGGTTGCTTGGTTGAGCCTCCTATAGTCAATGCAGACTCTTCAGCTGTTCTGCACTCTAGCTGGGATAATCTCACCCCTCTCATTCTTCACCACAGTGAGGCCAGTTTTCTCGGGCACAACATGGATGGGGCTCACCCACTGACTGTCTGAAATAGGGTAGATGATCCCAGCTTGCAAAAGCTTGGTCACCTCCTTCTTGATGATGTCCATGAATACGGGGTTTTGCCTTCTTTGTGGTTGTCTCACTGGCTTTGCCCCATCTTCCAAAAGAATTATATGCATGCATGTGGATGGGCTAATACCAGGTATGTCAGCCAAACTCCAACCAATGGCCTTCTTGTGCTTCCTCAGCACACCAAGCAACTTCTCCTCTTGAACAAAATCAAGGGAGGTAGAAATGATCACTGGTTTCTTCTCATCATCCTCCAAGTACACGTACTTGAGGTTATCTGGGAGCTGTTTCAGCTCAAGAGTGGGTGCCTGCAAGTCAGATTCGAGTGTACTTCCTGCAACGTGGTTAATGCATTCTGACTCTAAAGAGTGTACAGGTAAAGGCAGAACACTCATCTCATCACAATCCAAATCAATGTCCATCACAGATATGTCAACAACATCATCAATATCATGCATAACATCAATATCCTGGACATCACAATCCTCATCAAAATCCACAACATTATCAACATCATTCTCAAATCCTGATTCGAATCCAGATTCAATGCATGAATGCAAAGAAGATAGAAAAGAATGCTTCTTCTCATGCACAAAATGAAACTCGCCAACAACAAATTCATTATTAATGTCATCCAATGCATCGATCCTAAACAGAGAATGATCCTCAACTGGAAATTTCATTGCATCAAGGATATTAAAATGAACAATAATATCAGCAAATTCCATAGACAAAGTTCCAGCATACACATCAATCTTAGTTCGGGCAGTTTTCAAGAATGGCCTGCCTAAGATAATGGGAGCGGATTCATGAGAGAATCCCTCCTCCATTTCCAAAACATAAAAGTTAGCAGGAAAAATCAATTCACCAACCCTAAGCAAGACATCCTCTATGAAACCTGTTGGGTGGGTAACACTCCTATTGGCCAACTGAATGACCACACCCGTGGTTTGCAAAGGACCAAGAGACAAAGATGCATATATAGACAAAGGCATGACATTAACAGAAGCACCCAAATCAAGCATGGCATTCTCAAATTTATTGTTTCCAATCACACAAGGAATGCAAAATATACCTGGGTCCTTACACTTTTCAGGAATGTGTGGGACCGACTTACCAATAAGCGCAGATACATTCCTTCCCATGCTAATCCTCTCATTGCCCTTCATCTTCCTCTTGTGTGTGCACAGCTCCTTCAAGAATTTGGCATACTTCGGTATCTGCTTGATGGCATCGAGTAGAGGTATGTTCACCTCTACCTTCCTGAAGGTCTCCAGAATTTCCCTATCCACCTCTTCCATCTTTTTGCTAGGAAGTGCCCGTGAAGGGAATGGAAGAGGGATAGGTCGGTCAACCAATGGAGAAGGTGCGACAGCGGTGGTGGTGGAAAAGGGAGAAGATCCACCTGAAGAAGAACCACTGGCTGGAGAAGAAGATCCACCCACCTCAAATGCCCTGCGTGGACCGTCATGGTCGTCCTCTCTAGGACAAGTGGCAGGCACGAGTGTAGGTGTAGAAGCGGGCTCTGAAGGCACAACAATCTGCTTCCCTGATCTGAGGGTTATGGCACTCACATTCCTTGGATTCTGCATAGTCTGGGATGGTAGCTTATCAGAATTCTGAGACTACGCCTGGTTTATCTGAGTAGCCATCTAACCCATCTGGTTAGTGAGACTCTGTATGGAAGCTCTAGTCTCCTGTTGAAATTGCATGTTATCTTTCTGAAACTACAGGTTTTGCATAGTCATCTGTCTCACTAACTCTTCCAATGAAGGTTCAGACGAAGTGGAAGGGTGGGCAGCTGGTTGGGCAAGTGCCTCTTGCTGCTGCTGTTGTTGCCTCTAGTGTTGTTGCATAGGTGGAGACACATATCTGTTAGGTGCTCCAGCATTCTGGAAAGGTGGCGCCTGCTGCTGATGCTGTGGCACATTGTTCCATCTAAGATTCGGGTGATTCCTCCACCCTGGGTTGTACCTGTTGCTGGACAAATCATGATTTTGCTGTTGTGGCTGCCTGTTGTTGTAGATGTTCGTAGCATAAGCCTGAGGCACATCAGAGGCAGCAGGGTGCTGCAAAGAAGGACATGCATCTGTATAGTGGTCACTAGAAGGACAAATAACACATAGTCGTGCAACAAATGCAGATGAAGCTGCAGATCTCTGGTTGGTAGTCAACTGTGTCACCAACTTCGCAAGAGAGTCAATCTTGCCTTCCAACTTGCTTTCAACAGCTGATAAAGACTGGGCAACAACAACATGTACGCCCCTCACCACAATGGCATCATTCCTGGTGCTAAACTGCTGAGAGTTGGAGGCCATCTTCTCAATCAATTGCCTGGCCTCAGCAGGTGTGGTGTCTCCAAGAGCTCCACCACTGGCAGCATCAATCATACCCCGATCCATGTTGTTCAAACCCTCATAGAAATACTGGATAAGGAGTTATTCAAGTATCTGATGGTGGGGACAGCTAGCACAAAGTGTCTTGAATCTCTCCCAATACTCATACAAGCTCTCTCCACCAAGCTGCCTAATCCTAGTTATGTCTTTTCTAATAGCTGTGGTCCGGGATGCTGGGAAAATTTTCTCCAAGAACAGCCTCTTCAGATCATCCCAGCTAGTGACGGATCTAGGCGCCAAACCATGCAACCAATCCTTAGCAACACTTTCCAATGAATGAGGGAATGCCTTCAAGAAGATGTGCTCTTCAGGAACATCATGCGGTTTCATAGTGGAACAGACAATGTGGAATTCCTTCAAATGCTTATGTGGACTCTCATCTGCAAGACCATGAAACTTGGGCAACAAATGGATCAGTCCAGTCTTGAGAACAAATGGAACGTCCTCATCAGGATATTGGATGCACAAGCTTTCAATATCGAAATCAGGTGCAGCCATCTCCCTGAAGGTCCTCTCACGAGGTGGGGGTTGTGCCATATTGTTCTTAGTGTGAAAACCAACATAATCAGAATCAATATCAAGTGCAGATGCAACAAAATCAGAATCAAGTGCAGATGCAACATATGCAGGATGCAGTATGCACAAAGTATTCAGCAGTGGGATGCACAGTATCTAATGGAATAGACTCAAAAACAGACTCCAAAGGAAAATTCCTAGAATGCCTAATTAACCTATGAAACGTCCTATCAATCTCAAGATCAAAGGGTAGTATGAATCCAGGATTTCCTTTAGTCATGCACTAAATCACAACACCCTGTAATCATGAAACAATAGCACAAAAAAAATTCAAACCACAGAAATCAACACAAGATAGCAAAACGACACTATCACAAACACAACACAAATCACACAACACAAATCACACAACACAGACACAAGACTCAAAACTGAACCGTTGGTCCCCGGCAACGGCGCCAAAATTTGATGTGGGCTGTCGCGACCCATACAAATTTGATTGCATATAAGGAATGCAGTATAGCTAGGAATTGACTCCTAGGTCGTCTCTCAAGGACCAATTTTGCGGTTCAAAAATCGAGTCTAACACAAAAAAAGGGGGGTTTTGAAAAGGTTTTGCAAAAATTAAAGAACTCAATAAAGACACAGATGCAAACAAACTAATTTAAGCTAGCATGGTAATTAAACTAGCACTATTAAAAGCCTTAGAAAACATTCAAACATCAAACGCTGTTATAAACTGATTAACAAACACAGTTAAAAATAATTAAATGCAACACTAACTCAAACACATAAACTCAACCTATTAATTAAATTAATTAAAAACCAAAGAAACCAACAAGCCTAATTTAATCCTAGCAAATTACTTGTCATAATGGCAATTAACAAATGAATTTAAAAGTCCAATTGGCCAAAGAAAGAGCACATGGCCGTGAGTCACCATGCACCCAAGTCAAACTTCAATTTCACCTTAAATAAGCCACAAAATGTGTTGACTTCTTCTCCCATGTGGCATCATTTTTCAAGAAATTAAGCATGTGCCTTCCACACTCTCCAAGACCGTCCCCTCTCTCCTTCCATGCAGCAGAGAAATGATTTTATACACCAAAGCACACAATTTACGTGAACCACTAAGTGGAAATGCCAAAGAATGCTTCAAAGACCAATGTGCAAATGGAAGATACCATGGGTGCTCCTACCAATGTGCCAAGTAAGCTAAATCAAATGAAAATAAACTCCAAAAACCTCCATGTCTCATTGCAATTCACGGCTGGAACAAGAAAAGGCCAAATCTCAAAGTGGAAACATTCCTTGGGTCAAAACAAGCATCTTTTGTGTTGGTCCAAAAGTGGTAAAAATTAAATGAAGTAATTTCCTCTCTCCTACAAACTCCAAACGGTTTTTCTTCAAGAATTATGCATCCAAAAGCTTTCTTCCACTCTTCAATTCAGAGAACAACTTCAAGAAACCAAAGTTAAAGTTGCAAATGAACACAAGAACAATAAACCCAAACTTCTACTCATCAACCCATCTTCAACACTACCATTTCTTCAAGTTTCTTTGCAAAAATGAAAATAATACTTAGACCATCAATTCCAGTTTTGTCCAGCCTCCATAACATCACCAAGATCTGATCCCAACCTAGTCTCAAGCATCAAAACTGAAAAATGCAAGAAAAGAGTTAAACCCACAACACCCACACATCATCTTAAGCTCTCTTCAACCTAAAACTACATAGAACTTCATTTTTATCATCCAACCATATAGAATGAGATAAAAACCGAGAGGAACAACAGCAAAGGGAGAGGAAAACGAAATATAAAGTTACTCAAACCCAACATCCACCATGGAAATGCAAAGACAAGCTCCAAAACTCAAACTCCAAGCATCAAGAACAAGCAAATGGAAGTGGAAATGAATAGTTTTTCACCACCAATAAGCTAAGACAACCAAGAGTAAATTAAGAGAAGAAGAAAATCTGCATCTTGCTCATTGAAATGGCCAAAAACGAGACACCCAAGTCAAGCTCTCCATAAGAGTGTTTATACAAGAAACCCTAAGAGAGAAAAGCTCAAAACATGAAAAAAAATGAAGTGTGTAAGAGTCTCTTTAGTGTGGTTGGCTAAGGCTCTCTAAAATGCCGAGAGTTTTCTTCCAATGGGGTCCACAATCAATTAAAAACCCTAACCAAAAAGGTACATGTCCTACAAATGGGTCTTTTTACAAAATTGCCCCTAAAAGGGTCCAAAACACCTAATTCTAATTAAGGGCTTCTAGAAAACGAAATTACAACTTTAATTAAAATCTAAATGACTAAATGTTGAGCCTTTGAGTGTGTCACGCCATATCCCAATGCTCCAGATGATGTTTCCACAACTTCCCTGCAACCAGAAATGCACTTAATCAGCTCAGAAAACCCAAATTAGCACAATTACGAATTTCCGACCAAATTAAGCAGAATTCGGAAAACGGGGATAACGACTCATTTAAGTGCAATAAACTAAATATAATTCAAGAAATAACGACTCATCAGGGTCCATCCTTTTTGTTAGTAAAAGAAACTTTAAGAAATCTTGGAAGCATGAAATTTTGCATGCATAGGAGGGGTATGCGAGTAGAATGGAGCCATGCACCAGTGGTTAGTTTATGGAAGAAGTGTTGGAGTTAGAAAATATATAGTGTGATATATATTATATTAATATAATAGGAATATATATAAGATGTAGGGGAGTAAGTTTGATATATATATATATATATATATATATATATATATATATATATATATATATATAAAAGAAAGTATGAGATAGATTATATTTATATATTTTATACAAAAGATGCAAGAGTAAGTATGATAATAAATTATATTAATATAGTATCGTTATGTATATAAAATTAGTAACACAGAGTACATATTCTATTAATATAATATAATTATATAAAAGAAAAATTAATAGGTATGTATGATATGTATAAAAGAAAATGGTGATAGTTGGTGATGTTCATAATAATTTATAATATTATAATATGAATGAATGTTATTGTGTTGGTTTAATATGAAAATTAGGAATTCTTGGTACACTTACTGATTTAATATAAATATTATAATAGAATTATGGTTAATATATTGAAAATAAATTATAAAGATTCTGGTATTGATAAATTTAGATTAAATTTATGGAGCTGTTACTTTTATAACTTGTGATGAATGAGTTAGAGTATATTGTTGAGATTATGTATATGTTGATTGTGGCAAAAAGTATATGATTACAAAGTTATGAAAGTACGATCCAAGTGGTAAACCAAGTACCATTTGTGTAGAATCTCTTGGTGAGATTCTTAGTGGTTTAGAATGAAAGTAGGAGCTCAGTCTTGGGGATCTTCCTGACGCTCCAATGGTCTTTTTTCTCACGTAGAGAGGATTGAACCATGTGGTGAGGAGTAACAGGAGGTCTTAGTCTCGGAGGCTTCCAGTATGCTCCAAGGCGCAGAACGGACTAACCTCGTGAGTGTGGCAAGGTGGGGAACCCAAGTTTCATAAGCCACCACGGGTGCATGACCCGTTGTCGCAACCGGAATCGCGACGGGACGACGATCCAAAAAAAACGGGGTGATAGAAAAAGAGATTTGGAGTCGCCACCGTAGTTTATTCTGGAAAAATACGGAAAAACCATAAAATAATAAGACACGGTCCACGAAAACCAAATTCTGGATTCGGGAGTCGGTTATGCGTAGGGAAGGTATTAGCACCCTACAGCGCCTGCCCGAAGGCAGTACCTTTAACTAAATGCGCGAATGTGATGTGATTTTTAAAATGTTTAACTATCCCCTAAAATAAAATTCTAAATAAACAAAATATATTTTTTAGTTTTTTTGGGCCCGACAAGGATTGACCTTGCTCCTACGTATTCTCATTCAAAATGAGAAATCAGGGTTACGTAGTTCTTTTTGAAACTGTGAGAGATTTGTTTGAGAAATTGATTGAAAGATTTGTTTGAGAAAGTGATTGAAAATTCGTTTTGAAATGATTTTGGGATTTTTGGGAAGTGAACCTGACAAGGACTAGCCTTGCTCCTATGTATCTCCAATCTCGATGGAGAATCAAGGATCACGTAGTTCTGGCTAGGAAGATTGTTTGTTGTTTAAAATTGCTGATGTTTTTGGGTTTTTTGAAGATTTTATACTTTTTTTTTTGTATTTTACTTAAGGAAAAGAAAAGGTTTTTAGCACAAGGACGATGCGCGCGATCACACATGTGCCTAAACCTTTAAAACATATTTTTGTAATTTTAATTAAGAAAGAGAAAAGGTTTTCAGCACAAGGACGATGCGTGCGATCACACATGTGCCAACCTTTAAAACATATTTTTTGTAATTTTAATTAAGAAAGGGAAAAGGTTTTTAGCACAAGGACGATGCGTGCGATCACACATGTGCCTAAACCTTTAAAATATATTTTTTATAATTTTAGGAAAGAAGAAGAAAAGGTTTTAGCACAAGGACGATGCGTGCGATCACACATGTGCCTAAACCTTTAAAATATATTTTTTATAATTTTAGGAAAGAAGAAGAAAAGGTTTTAGCACAAGGACGATGCGTGCGATCACACATGTGCCTAAACCTTTTATAATATTTTTGTTATTATTTGAGAAGAAGAAAAGGTTTTAGCACAAGGACGATGCGTGCGATCACACATGTGCTTAACCTTTTATAACATACTTTTGTAAATTTTATTTTTTATGTGTATATAAGTAAAATTATTATATATATATTTTGAAATAAGTGGATATTTAAAAAAGATAATTAAAATAAAATAAAATAAAATGAAATGAAATAAGATGAATAAAAAGGCAAATAAATAAATAAATAATAATAAAAAAAAAACAAAATGGGGGTGCCAAAATAAATAAAAAGGGGTGTCGAACGGTCGGTCGAAAAGTTTGGATAACGAGCGCTCGTTCGTTTGGATAACGAGCGCTCGTTGGTGAGAAGGTTGAACGGACGCCGGGAAAGGCTTAAGGTTAACGAGCGCTCGTTCGTTTGGATAACGAGCGTTCGTTGGTGAGAAGGTTGAATGGTCAGTCGAGAAAGGCTTAAGGTTAACGAGCGCTCGTTCGTTTGGATAACGAGCGCTCGTTGGTGAGAAGGTTGAACGGACGCCGGAAAAGGACGAATGACGAGCGCTCGTTGGGGACGAGCGTTCGTTGGGGAATTGGCGAACGGACGCTGGGAAACGGGCCGAATGACGAGCGCTCGTTGGGGACGAGCGTTCGTTGGGGAATTGGCGAACGGACGCTGGGAAACGGGCTAAATGACGAGCGCTCGTTGGGGGACGAGTGTTCGTTGGGGAATTGGCGAACGGACGCTGGGAAACGGGCTAAATGACGAGCGCTCGTTGGGGGACGAGCATTCGTTGCGGAATGGTCACCAAACGGTCCGTCCAAGAAGTGGCCGGATGGTCGTTCGGTGAGGAGGTAGACGACGAACGTTCGAAAAAGGCTTAACGTGCGTTGATTTATGGGCTTGGCCCACCGGGGTAGTTTCTAACCTAGAA
The DNA here is from genome assembly GCF_016808095.1 of Vigna angularis. Taxonomy (NCBI): domain Eukaryota; kingdom Viridiplantae; phylum Streptophyta; class Magnoliopsida; order Fabales; family Fabaceae; genus Vigna; species Vigna angularis. The sequence continues at coordinate 54,029,822 of NC_068970.1, read as the reverse complement.
TTCCCTTAGGGGTTCTGCCTTCCCATTCTCATTCACTCACTCACGCTGTTCCTCTCAAATGAGACCAATGTCTCCTTCTCTTTGACCAAAAGGAGTTGCTCCTCCACGCACTGCAACGTCGACGCCGCTGCCTCCACCGAAGTTGGCCGCCGCAAGCCACGAGCCAGGGCGTCGCCGTCAAGGTCGTTGCCGGCGACCACCCCGATCTCTCCCTCTCTTTCTACCGTCATTTCTTTGATTGTGTAATGGGTGCCATGTGTGTGAATGTTGTTTTCTGGTTGTTACGGGTGTGTGTGTGTATGGTGATGGGAAAACATGATTGAGACTAGGCACCGAGTGGGTTTTGGGTTTGGTCTGTTGGGATTGGCCGTGAGCGTGGGAGTTAGGAAGGAGATAGGGAGCGTGGTGAAACAGAGAATGAATGGAAGTGGAGATCGGTGTTGAATGGTTGATGGCGATGGTGGATGGCGATGGTGGATGGTACAGTGGCCAATTCTGGCTTTGATTCAGCGAAGGTAAAGTACGAGCTTGTGTTTGGGTGCTGGAACTTGGTCATTGTTCTTGGTTGGTTGTGGCATTGTGCAATGCAGGTTGAGGATGATGGTGTTGGAGGTGGTCATGTTGACCGAATGGGATGGATTTCAAGAGCAGAGAAACTGAAATCAGTGGTGGCTGGGGAGGATGATAGATGTAGCGCGTGAGTTGGGATGGATTTGGTTTCAGAGGGTGTGATTTTGTTGAGTGAATAGAGAAGAGCGTGAGAGTGAATGGAAGATAGGAAAATGGTGGGTTCTCTGGCTTTGAGTGTGCTGAAGGAATTGAGAGTTTTTCGTGTGAGGGGGGTATTGATTGAAGATTGGTGTTGGCCGTGTATAAGGTTCAGTGTCCGGTCAATGATGGAAGCAGGATGATGATGGGAAATATGATGGAAGTAGTGAGTGAGCTGTGAAGAAGAAACAAGCGGTTGGGATGGTTACGGGTGAGAGGAGCAGAGGGGTTGGAGAGTGATTTGAGAAGTGTAGGATAGATGATGGATGTGAGGTATATGAAAGAAGAAGATGATGATGATGGAGATGGTGTTGGAGATGAACGTGATGACGCTAGAGGTGGTGTTGGATAGTATAAGGTGTTGGAGATGAACGATGGATGGCGTTGAAGATGATGGGCATGGTCGTGTATCTGGTATAAGGATGAAGATGGTGATCGTGAGGTAATAAGGATGAAGATCCTGGGTGTTGGCCGTGAGGTGTTGATGATTGGAAATGAAAGTGAAGAAGAAAGGTACTGGCCGTGAGGCGTAAGGATGAAGAGATGGATGTTGATGTGTATAAGGGTATTTACAAATATCCACAACACCATGAATGTATTCAACTAAACATATGCAAACGTAGCAACAACGTAACAGAGACATGTTCAAAACTCAGTAAAACATGGAGTGCAAGGTATTACTTACCTTTTGAAGCTTCGTTTGCTATTGCCAACCTTGTGTCTCCGATGAGTCTCTCCCCTGAGTAGCTGACTTCTCCCCTCTCTTTTTTGTGAATAATGCCTCCTGTTTTTCTTTGCAGGTGCCAATGTCTCCTTCTTGGCAATGGATGATGATCCAGTGAAGATGAAGGTCCCCCTGGAGCTCTCCAAAATCCCCCTTTCTCAATGCTTCTCTGTGCTTTTTGTGCCACTCTGCAATTCCGTATGCCCAAATCGTGTATGTGCCAAATCTGTAGGCTCCAAAACGTCTCTGCCACCACCCGCGGACTCTGCAGAAACGGTTTTCTGCCACCTCCTCCCAGCACACACACGTACACTGTTCCCTCTAAACAAAAACACTTTTTCCTTCTTTTTCTTTTTTTCTTTTATTCATTTTTTCACTAAAGACAAACGCCTTATTTTTTTCTCTTTTTTTGCTTTTCCTTTTTTTTTCTTTTTTTAAAAAACACTAAATCAAATACAAAATAGTAAAATGAAATTAAACATAATAACATAAAATAAAATGAAAATGTAGAAAATAAAATAAAACAAATCAAAAATAGAAAGAGACCTATCATTTAGTCAATCCGGACGAAATTGGGTGTTGACACCCGTCATAGCTCGACTCTCATTCTAAAGTCCAAACGAGTCAAGTCTAGTGTTCAACATGTTAGGATACCTGTCTTAATCTGTTTTGATTTGAGAATAACTCTTGTAGATTATATGCTTGACATGATGCATGTTTTTTATATTTAATTAGCTCACCCTTGCTTGCTTGTGTTTGTGCATGTTGTATGTGTTTCCTTTTGCGATGATCATCCACTTGGGTGAGAGCAGATGTCGAGGAGGATACTTTGGAAACAACTCTTGATGGGGACGACAGTGCTGCAGCTTAGATTTGCTAGCTTTTATTTCCATGAACTCATATTATTTTTGAAGAACTTTAGTGCATTTAAAGTTTTAAATTCTCTGTAATTTCCAGGGAGGAACTCTAATACTCTAGTTTTCAATTCCACACTATTCTAAGGATGATTGTAATCCTAATTACTCTTGACTGCTTTTCTATATTATGCATGATGACGTCTTTATTATATGTATGCCTTTTCTATATATTTTGGGATGTCACATTGGTGGTAGGAAAGAGTACGCTGGTCAAAGATTAGAGATTACAATTCTTAACTGAAATAAAACTTCAAATGAGGAGCATTCCAAGTGTTGGGGACATTCTTGTTGTTCGAGTATTAAGGAAAGTAAGCTTCATTCTTCAATTCTTCTATTATCTTGAAGGATCTTTATTAGTTTGGTGCAATCTTGCCATATGTAGGTTTCTTCTAGGCTTCGTTTGTCTTCCTCCAAACTAAGTCTCTTTCGTTGAAACTTTTCAGCTTGACTTTGTTGTTGTACCTCCTTACTATCATTCTTCTCTATGTTTCTACTTGGAAGACCACAACTTCCCTTCGTTTTTTTACGCTATCCAACTTTGTTCTTAGTTGTTCATCGTTAGGATCAAGATTTGTCATTGCCACCTCAGATCGATGTGTTTTACGTGGTGGAATGTAAAGAGTCATTTTAAGACCCACATAATAACAAATATGTGTGATTTTCTAATCTACATGCATTATGCAAATTGTGCCCCTATCAGAAGGGATTTTGATAATCAGGTGAGGTGTAGATATGATAGCTCCGAAGGCTTTGAGACATGGTCGTCTGATCAACACATTATAGGATGTGTTGGCCTCAACTAGAAGGTATCAGATGTAGATCTCCTGGCTATTCCAACAGGATCCAATTCTCGTCCTCGGGTTAAGGTATCCTCTAGTGTCCACTCATTTGCTAGAGAATCATACAATCTGGTCATTATAAGGTACAATAAGGTCTTCAAATATGCATCTTTAGGAACATTTTCCGATACAAGATGTTGACCGAACTGCCTTTGTCAACTAGTGTTTTGCTTATGCCATAATGAACAGTTTTTACAGTAATCACCATTGGATCATCCAAACCAAGATCAAGGGCCTTGAAATCTTTGTCGGCAAAGGTGATTTGAGGCATGGTTCTTGGTTTCTTCTAAAAAAGATGCATAATTTTCAATGCTCGAATATGCCTCATCAGTGCTGATGTTGATGATCTGCCTATAACAAATCGCTTAGTGATTGTATTTATATTCCCACTTAGTAGATGTTCTCTACTTCTACATCGTCTTATGCATTGGCTCGTCGGGAGCTCCACTCAAGGTTGTGCCTATGAGAGGGAGTCCTCTCTGCCCGTTCGGTTTTAACAAACTTCTTTAAATGACCCGTCCATATCAACTCTTCAATGTTGTCACATAGGGTAGTGCATTTTGCTATTCTTTGCGCAAGATTTCTATGGTATAGGTAATGTCTATTCATCTCGACATTTGGAGGAGTGGGGTTCCTCCTAGGAGTAGGTATCAACTCAACTTTAAGAGCTTCTTCAAGAATCTTTGCTTGGGATTCTTTGAGAGGAGTATACTGGTGAAACTGTGGTCTTTTAGCCGACTCTTTGTTTAAAGTATTATTCCCTTTATTGTGCAGTTTTTTATCAGCTTTCTTGTTACTTGATGAAGCTTTTGTTTGTAGTGCATTTCCTCAATTTGCATAAACTGAGCAACTATCTACCTAAACTCATTCATATTCTTTATAGGCTTCATGCAAAGACTATCCATGAATGGTTATGGTCTAAAGGCCATAATCATATGATGCATAGCCACTTCATGGCTAAGGTTCCAGATTTGTCTTGCCACTTTCCCAAACTTCTCCATGAACACTCAAAGTGATTCGTCCTTTCCCTACCTAACATTCACCAAGGAAATGGATGTAAGATGATGCAGTCGGCTGGTCACAAATTGTGCCCCAAACTTAGAACGGATGGTGGCAAAGCTATCTATGGAGTTTGGTGGCAGCAAGGAGAACTAGACCAAAACTTCTCCCTTTAGCGAGATGGAGAAGGATCTACACCAAACGGGATCACTCGAGGTGTAGAGTTCCATTTGATTCGTTAACATTCTAAGATGTTCATTGGGATCATAATAGTCATCGTACTTATAAAAAATAGGCATCGTCCACTTGTCCAGCAAAGGCGCCTCCATTATTCTTGTTGTGAATGGAAGCATCCCGATCGTGTTCGCAGTTGCGACAAACAGGTGATCCTTTCTAACCCCTGAGTTGTCCTTATGGACCATTCGATAAGGCTTTTCACACTGCTTGGTCTACAAGAGTTGAGTTGGGACAGGGGGCACAAAATTCATGACACTCTACTTTTGCTGCATATTTGTGTTTTCCGCGCGAAGGGTTCTAAACTATTTTTCATATTTTCTTTACATCTTCTCCATTTGTCTCTGTAGATTTCTCATCATCTCTATCAGATTAGGCTGGTTGTTCACTTCTTGCATAACTACATTTCTTGTTGTGTTCCTTGTAGTTACCATGAGATTAACAAGTTGATCTCTAGTCCAACGGTAGGTGCCAAAATGTTTTAGGTGTAAGTCGAGTCTTCACATCCAATTGTTAGTCTTCAACTAGTCGTTCACAACTCCAAGTCCTGTTCATTAAACACTAGTCGATGAATACTAGTCAAATGTCCTTTGATACCAAAACCAAACTAATTCAGATTGTAAGGACAATAAATACATAATTAATATATAACTTATCTCCTTACCTTAAACTACTATTTATAAATTTTGTGCATAATAAACAGGTATACTATCAAGAAAACTTCCACATTACATAATTTAGTATCGGTTGTTCTAGAAATCACAATTCTATTTATAAATCACGTGACTACAAAGTGTTTAACGAATTACCTTATTTGAAATGGTTCAATTGACTTTTCAAATTATGCAAGACAAAAGTTATGATTCACCTTTTTTTAAATGACTTTATGGATGAATTTATTAAAAAAAAATACCTTGTAAAATCCAAAATGTTTCGTATGAGGTATTCTTCTAGGATTATGCAATCTAAAACTTTTCCCTTTATTCTTCTAGGATTATTCAATAAAAGTTTATTTGCCTCTAGAAAAGTAAAATTCATATAGCATATAATTCAAAACTAATATTTAAAATTATTCAATCTATGTCACTTTCAGATATATATAAAAAATATCAAAACTAGTGATGAAAAATTCCATTGGTACTAAAAATATTGACATTTATCACATAACTTGTCGGAACATTTTTAACACTTTAACTCTACCAACAATTTTTTCTAATAGTCAAAAACCAAACCCATCACCCAACTGTAAGTAACAACATTATAGAATAGTTATTTTTAAGAGAAAACGACAAAGTAATCATTATCAAAATTTGAGGCGGTGCAAATAGAAAACACAGTGAAGAAGGATAAATCTCATTTAATTAATGTTTTTCTTCCAGCATCCCTACCTTACTAACTACATCCTATAATAATATACAAAGACTAAAATACCCTCCCTAATTGTACTACACCGACCGATATTCTCATTGCTGTCATTGTTACGTCATCCTTGTTGAAAAGGAAGAAAAAGAGCAAGATGAGAAAAAACTCACTCCAAAACGCAGTTCACATATTTCGGAAAGCTTCTTTTGGAAAACTCTTTATGGAAATTTTGTTCGAGATACTGTCATATATATTATGAAAAACTTGATTTAGAAATTCTATTCTTGAAAGCTTATTCGAGAAGGGATTTATGTGTTTTGGAAAGCTTATTTAAAAAATTCTATTTTGAAAATCTTATTCTAAAAATTATGTTTTAGAAATTTTGTTATGAAAATTTTGTTCCAAAAGATTTGTAGAATAGGTCATTTTAAAATTTTGGAGGTGCATATAGAAATTACGAAGAAAAAGCCTTTAAAGGAGGCCCAAAAAGAAGCCCAATTAGTACATTGGTGTCCGAGGAAAGAAAGGGACCCACAAAAGCATAAACGTGAAACATCAAGAGATCCCAAATCACTGAAAATCAAGGAAACCGAGACTGAGCTGAAAACGAAAAAACAAGTTTAAAGAACCAATCAATCCCAAGTTGAGTAACAACTAATTCGTTTCTTTTCCTCTCTCTTTCCTTCCTCGAAAACAAAAACCACACACACACACAAAAGTTACATTTTAGCAACAAAATAATAAAAACAAAACAAAAATAAAATAAAAATAAAAATAAAATGGAAAATCCCAGACCAGAACCTCCGAAAAATGTTCATCAAAATTAACACACCGGGGAGACAGGAACAGTACACACATGCAAAACTCAGCAAAACATTTCATGTTTAGATAGTTTTAGTTTTAGCAAAATCAAAACAAAAACCCATAAAATTTTAGGTACAAATCTTATCTAATCAAACAAAAGGAAAATTCAAAAGATAAGAAATAAGTAATATTGAGAAATCTTAACAAAAGATAAAGAAAGGCATATTTTCTTATCTTTGGCGTGTTATTGTTCGTTAAAGTCCTGTTTGACAGGAACAACAAAACACACACTCATTTTGACACCGTTCGTTCATAAAAAAGAGAACAAAAATAAAAATAAAAAAGAAATCGGTTTATTATTCGAAGAAGAAAAAAAATTAAAAGGGAATTATTATGAAAGGTGGAGGTGATGATGGTGGGATTATAGTAGGAGTAGCAGTCAAGAGCAACTGTTGTTGTTGTTGTTGGTTTATTATTTTTGATTTTCGATTATTAATATTCTTATCTTACTATTGTTTTTTATCTTGCTTCTTTTATTCTTCTTTCTTGTTCTATCTTTTCAATCCTCACATTGCACACATCTGTTATATTTTCCCCTTTATTTATCCATGTTGTTGTTTTCGTCCCTTGTGCTCTTCCATTCATCGTCATTACGAAATTGGGATTTGATCGCAAGAGAGAGAAAGGCATAAAGGATTGGAGGAACAACAGAAGTTCGTTCTCCTGGGGAACCCTAATTTTTGTTCCTGCTTCTTGTACTTTAGGGGTTCTGCAATTTCTGGGGTTTTGTGAAGCGGGGATAGGAAAGTCTCGATCTTTGATCGCTTTTCGTCCATGGAGGGAGAGGCTTGTTCCGAGGGAGAGAATAATCGGAAAAGGGGTGGCACAGACGATGATAGCAATGAGAATAACAACAACAACGACAGCAATCACGGAATTAGTAGCAAAATTGTGAATTCTAATGAGGGGCAGAGCAAGCCCAAGCGCCAGATGAAAACCCCTTTTCAACTTGAAACCCTCGAGAAGGCTTATGCTGGTTCGTTCCTTGCCCTCCTATCGCTTCTTGAATTTTGCAATTTTCAATTTTCTTGTGTTTTTGTTTTGTTCTGTTTGTTGCAGTAATTTTTTAATTGGGGAGTTTGGTGTTTTTTTTTTTTTTTTTTTTTGCTGAGTCCTGGGAAATAATTTTGTGACTTTTTTTTGGTTGATTAGTGGATAATTATCCGTCGGAGACGATGAGGGGAGAACTTTCTGAGAAATTGGGTTTGTCGGATCGGCAGCTTCAGATGTGGTTCTGCCATAGGAGGTTGAAGGACAAGAAGGACTTGACGTCCAAGAAAGTGCCACGGAAGGTGGTGGCAGAACCTTTGCCGGAATCACCTACAGATGACCCCATGCTTAGCCCCCCGGAGCTTGGTAATGAGTATGGATCCGGGTCCGGTTCAGGGTCCAGCCCTTATGCCCGAGTGGAGCCCCTGAACATTGTTCCCCGGGGTGTGCCTGGTTATTACGAGTCCCCACGGGCTATGATGGAGAGTAGAGCAATTGCTTGTGTTGAGGCGCAGTTAGGGGAGCCGTTGAGGGAAGATGGACCAATTCTAGGAGTAGAGTTTGATCCATTGCCACCAGATGCCTTTGGAGCACCTTTAGGTATACAAAAAATCATAGAAACTTGTGATTCTATCTTGACCTGCTGAATTAACTGAATGCTTCTGTTTCTTTATATTGTACATTGTGTTATTTAGGTCCTATTTTAACTTAGAATGCTTTATCTTCCTTGCATTTCTTCTCTACCTTGGCATCGTGAAAAATTGTCTTATATTTCGTTTTTACTTATCATATACAGCTATGTTCTCCGACTCTACGTCTTCTACTTTTATAATTTAAACAAATCACTAGAAAAAAATAGGTAAATGTTTGTTATAGGCGTATGACCTTTGTTTGGCTACTGACATTTCTTGTATATTTCTCTTTTGGAGCAGCTACCGAACAGCAGAAGCTACCTAGTTTCGCCTATGACAGTAAAATATATGAAAGACATGATAGTAGAGCCAATAAGGTTGGTTTTCTTTCTGCTACAACAGTGAAATCTTGGTTAATAAAATGAAACTTTTCCTGTACTGCTTATTAGTCACAAATTGGAAATTGGAAAGACTTTGGTGGCAAGGTTGGAGGTTGCCTAAGCTTTTATTGCTTGAGTTGTTAATATCATGTCTAGATTTTGGTCTTTACTTCTTTTCTATCAGCAATTTTGAGTGTTTGCTTGGTTAAGTACATCTTTATGATGTTTAATTTAGTGCCTTTTGGCTTCCTTGGCACACAGATTATCATTTTAAATGCCCTTTTTGTGCAAATGATCTGTCTGTTTTTCTTGACAGTTTGAGGAATTGAAGAACATGCTGTTATATTTGTTTAAATTATTTGTCTTCATGTTGATGCTTATTTTTACTTTAAGTTAGTTGCTTTATTTGAGCTTTGATTAAGTTGAGCTCCATTCTAGGCTATGGCAAGGACATTTCGTGACTATCGATCTCTTCCAACCCAGGCTGGCACTAGGTCTGATACTTCTGGACCGTTCAGCAAATCTCATTTACATGATGCAATGGAAGGTCCTGCCAGAAATCTTCATTTGGCCCTTGGAAATGAAACTGTACCTAGAATTCGTCCTAGTCAAGGTCAATTCCGTGCTCGTCTTTTGTCGCAACAAGATAAGCAATTGATTCCATATCAGTCTCCTACGCGGGATGATAATGCTGCCCCAACTAGGGAATTGGACCCAACCATACTTAATGTTGGAACGAGCTCTCACTTTGCTGATCACCAAATTGTTGTGCCCGAAAATCTCCATGCTCAACCTAGTGGTCAAGTTTTGCATAACAACAATGCAATACGGATTGAGAAGAAACGAAAGGTATCTGTGAGCTATTTGTTAATGTTGTAATTTTGCTAAGTGATCCCTTTCAATATTTGGTATATTCTTTCTAAAGTGGAGTTTTATAATTTTAATTCTATTGATGTAGAGTGATGATGTTCGTGATGTAGAAGCGCATGAGATGAAAATCCGGAAAGAGATTGAGAAGCAAGATAACCTTAGACGAAAGGTTTCATTGAAATGAACTCACTTTTTCCCGCTATCATAATTGTTATAAGGGTTGAAATGAATTGCATTCACGTTCTTTGAATTAATCTCTTTTTCCTCCCCTCATTTTTAGAATGAAGAAAGGATGAGAAAAGAAATAGAGAAACAAGATCGTGAAAGAAAGAAGGAAGAAGAGAGGTTAATGCGTGAGAGACAACGAGAAGAGGAAAAAGTAAGACGGGAACAAAAACGCGAAATTGAGCGAAGGGAAAAGTTTTTGCTGAAAGAAAATATAAGAGTGAGTGTCCAAGCCTTATGATGATAGCTTTTATGTTTAGACATCTGAGAATGCTTGATTTATTTTCACATATTTTACCATAAAAGGCAGAAAAAATGAAGATAAGAGAAGAGCTTCGCAAAGAGAAAGAAGCAGAGAGAAGGAAAGCTGCCCTTGAGAAGGCTACTGCTCGTAGAATAGCTAAGGAATCTATGGAACTTATTGAGGATGAACATCTGGAAATGATGGAGTTGGCTGCCTCAAGCAAGGGGTTTTCCTCTATTATTCACCTTGATTTTGATACTCTGCAACATATTGAGTCATTTAGGGGTGAGAAATTTATTTTTATTTTGCCATCTGTAATTTATATATTCGGTCTTTTTGGGGGCTAAGTATTGATTCAAAGACTAAAGGGAATGCATTTCTACGTTTAGTACTGAAAAATCATTCTTATATTATAGATTCATTGTGTGTTTTCCCACCAAAGAGTGTCAAGCTAAGAAAACCATTTGCAATCAAACCGTGGATCAACTCAGAGAAGAATGTTGGCAATCTTCTCATGGTATGTTCTTATAATCTCTTTCGCCTCTTTTTCACACTCATAGTATACAAAATCCTTAATTTACCATTATTCTGCTCTGGTCCTGACAGTGATCTATAATTACAGTTCTTTTATTAATTCAAATAATAGATTAATGTTGTTATATCTGCTTGTATAAGACAGTTAAAGACTTCAGGTTTTTTGTGTTAATGTTGCATGTATGTTAGACTAATATCAGGTAAACCTGTATATTTCCTTTGGTCTTTATCTAGTTTTGACGTTTGCATTAAGAAATTGTGCTTCGGCAATTTATCTTTCTGCAATCTATAGTTCTGGTAGTTATTCTCTTGTAATCTTTAGTGTATGGTGTTGTTTGCTGAGTCAGAGCTATGGGGATGTACCAATTTTCTCTCTTACTTAATACTTCTAAATTGAAGGTTTGAAAGTTGTACTGTTCTATTTCAGGTTTGGAGATTTTTGATTACTTTTGCTGATGTTCTGGAGTTATGGTCTTTTACTCTAGATGAGTTTGTTCAAGCATTTCATGACTATGTGAGTCAGTCTGGACTTTGCTAGTGATTTCATGCTATTAGTTTAACTAGTCTTGTTCACCCTTTTCTCATTCTGGGTTTTCAAATGATTTTTTCTCAGGATTCAAGACTATTGGGTGAGATACATGTTGCTCTTCTTAAGGTGGTAATAAAAGACATTGAAGATGTTGCAAGGACACCTTCTACTGGATTAGGATCGAATCAAAACGGTGCTGCTAACGCCGGAGGTGGTCATCCAGAGATTGTGGAAGGCGTAAGTTCTAGGATTTTTAGCATTTTTTCTCAATTTTGTTATGATAAGTGGTTTTATTTAGCAGACTCCATTCATGTAATATTGCCTTTGTCATGTCAGGCATATGCATGGGGCTTTGACATACGGAATTGGCATAAGCACTTGAATCTATTGACATGGCCAGAAATTTTCCGACAGCTAGCTTTATCTGCCGGATATGGACCACAGTTAAAGAAAAGAAGTGCTACCTGTTCATATGCAAATAATAAAGACGAGGTTCAGTTTTCTTAGTTTTACTTTATCATTTTTAGATTCAGCTTTTGAAGATTCTTTCATTATGTGAATACCTCCGCATTGATTAAAGACAGTATATACAATTAAGATAAATTTTTAGTTGGCTGATTTCGTGTTTAGCCATTTTTGTTTATCCTGAACTGCTGGGAAACTTTTGTTATCATGAAATTTTTTTCTGACAATTTTGGTTTGCTTGTGTTTTAGTAATCAATTAAAGGCTTTCCTTTTGGGGATTTAATGTTATTATCCAATAAATGATTGAAATCTATATCTAAAATCCAGGGAAGAAGTTGTGAAGATATCATTTCTAAACTTCGTAATGGTTCAGCGGCTGAAAATGCAGTTGCAAAAATGCATGAGAGAGGTCTGTTAGCCCCTCGAAGATCTAGACATCGATTAACTCCTGGTACAGTTAAATTTGCAGCATTTCATGTTCTATCCCTTGAGGGTGACAAGGGATTGACAGTACTAGAGCTTGCAGAAAAAATTCAGGTCTGTGCATACTTGCATATCCATATTAAGGGATCTTTTGTATTGTCTGGTTTGTTCTTGACTTCTTATGTCACTTTACCTGTCAGAAATCTGGTCTTCGAGATCTGACAACCAGCAAGACACCTGAGGCATCAATTTCTGTTGCTTTAACAAGAGATACCAAGCTTTTTGAAAGAATAGCTCCGTCAACATATTGTGTACGTCAGGCATTTAGAAAGAACCCTGCTGATGCCGAGTCCATTCTTTCAGAAGCAAGAAAGAAAATTCAGATATTTGAAAATGGGTTTCTAGCTGAGGAGGATACTGATGATGTTGAAAGAGAAGAGTCAGAGAGTGATGAAATTGACGAGGACCCTGAAGTTGATGATTTGGTAAATTCGTCAAGTGCAAACAAAACATCTGAACCGTGTGATGATTTCTCATCAAATGGAAAAGAAAATTTGGGCCATGATGTTGGACTTCAGGGTGAGTTTGATAAGGATCTGCCTCATTTTCCTGAGAGTTCTTCCAAGAAGGTTGATACTCCAATTGCTGTAACCGGGAGGAAACCTGGGGCTTGTGAAGTTTTGAACGTTGGAAATCTTGGTGAAGATAATATGGAAATTGATGAAAGCAAGCCTGGAGAATCATGGGTTCAAGGGCTTGCAGAAGGAGAATATTCTGACCTCAGTGTAGAGGAGCGTCTAAGTGCCCTTGTTGTGTTGGTTGGTGTGGCAAATGAAGGAAATTCAATCCGTGTTGTTCTTGAGGTAAACTTTATTCCATATAACGTATTTTGTCCGTACCTTTTTTTTGTGTTGTTTATCAAATTGACATGAGTAGTTGTTCAGGATCGTTTGGAAGCAGCAAATGCTCTGAAGAAACAAATGTGGGCAGAAGCACAACTGGATAAATTTCGATTAAAAGATGATATTTTCAGTAAATCTGATTTTCCATCTCTCAATGGGAATAAAGTTGAAATACAATACTCTTGTCCTGCCGCAGAGGGAAACCAAAGCCCTTCATTGCTTGGTATTAATATTGGCAACAATAGTAATATTGTGCCCTCTCCCAGCACTGCAGAAAATCAAAAAGCCACTCCAGGTGTACAGAGCCTGTCTGTTGAAAAACACTCTTCAGTTCAAGATCTTTGCACTGGCCCAGATAACCCTCAGATTCAGACATTTGCACAGTATTCAAAAAGGTCACGGTCTCAGCTGAAATCTTATATTTTCCACATAGCAGAGAAGATGTGTGCCTACAGATCCTTACCCCTTGGGCAAGATCGAAGACGTAACCGTTATTGGCAATTCGTTGCATCTGCTTCTTCCAATGATCCTGGCTCTGGCCGGATCTTTGTCGAATTTCTTGATGGCAATTGGAGGCTTATTGATACTGAAGAGGTAAAATGCGTGTTGCCTAGTTACATTTTCCTTTCTTCTTTTCTTTATATGGAAATCCCTCTTTCTGATCAACTCATTACTGACTTCAATAGACATCATACCCATAAAATTGTCTGATCATTGAACCAGTGAAAGCATTGGTTTATGGTTAATGATTAACCCATGGTTGAACTTGTGTCAGTGTCAGTTTGTATACAAACTGGAGGCATATTGTATATATCAACGTAAAGTAAATATTACCAAAAGGTATTCTACTGGATTAGTTGGTAAAATGGTTTGCTCATAAACCTTGGGAACTTACATCCAGAAGTTTGAGTCTAGCATGACCAAATTCGAACATTTTTCTAACAACAATTAAACAAAGAACCATTTATAAGCAAACAGACCAGTTTGTGTGGGTCATTGGCTTATTTGTGGAGCTGGCTTTTGTATTTGTGGATTTGTTGTGGCCTGGCTGAACTACCCAATGGTCTGGTCTATGATTGAACCAGTCAGACCAGTTGGTTCGTCCAGTTCCTAAAAGACTGCATTAAATTCATTTCCTCATGTTTCAGTTGTGTTATCCATCAATATCTGTCCTTTTGGCAAATGCCATTGAGAAGGATAACCTTAAAATGTGTTAGACTATTTTGAAAGTAATTTATAATATCTTTTATTATTATCACAATATGTTAGAATTTTGAGTATCTTAAATGATCTCTTAGGAGTGGTCTTCAGATTTCATCAATTTTCCCTATTTGTTTCCTTATTTAAGATAACGAGTCTATCTCCCTTCAACTTGGTTACCACCAAACACTTTCCTTTTCCTCGTACACTACTTCCATTAAAAAAGAGCCACCTATTATATTATCCATGCACCAAGCCCAATAGTGCTTGACATGATGGGATGTATTGGAAAAAGACTAAGTCTCACATGGACTAAAAATAGAACTTGAAAAGAGTATATAAGTGAGAGAGAGCCCTTACCTCACATTGTTATGTTAAATTAGTCTCAAAAACCTTTATCTAAGATCAGCCAATCCTTTTCTCAATTCTAATTTCTTTCAGAACTTCATGCTCCAAATTTTTAATCCTAGGTATGAAGGTTGTGTGCATTACATACCCCTTATAAATGGCTTAGCAATCCTCTTGCTAAAATAAATCAACACAGTTCCGGTCTTTTATTCCAGTATTTATTTGGTGTGCTTCTTTCAAAAGTATCATTCTTTTATGTTTTTAAGTTACAACTAGCCAAAGATAGAAATGCTGTCAAGTAATATGTAGCATTCGTTTTTTTTTTGTGATTTTAAATTTAGATTTTTATAATTTATTAAACTAATCCTACAGGCCTTTGATGCGCTTCTGAATTCCCTTGATTCGCGTGGGGTCAGGGAATCTCATTTGCGACTAATGTTGCAAAAGGTTGAGGGTTCCTTTAAGGAAAATGTTCATAATAATACACAATGTTCTAAAGCTGGAAGCAGAGGCGAAACATGTGTTAAAAATGAAGCTGACGAAACAGATTCCAGTCCTGATCGTCATACTGGATCTGACAGCCCCAGTAGTACCCTTTGTGGCCTGAACTCCGACAGTTTGGAAACTTCCTCATCCTTCAAAATTGAGCTTGGGAAAAGTGAGAGCGACAAGAAATCTGCCTTGAGAAGGTATCAAGATTTTCAAAAGTGGACATGGAAAGAATGCTATAATTCATCAATATTATGTGCCATGAAATACGGGAAGAAAAGATGCAAACCTCAGGTTGTCGTCTGTGATATCTGTCTCAATCCTTATTTCTATGAAGACTCCCATTGCAGTTGTTGCCACAGAACTTTTCCCTCAAATAATGGATTTAATTTTTCTAAACACGCATTTCAATGTGGAGACAAATTATCAAAAGAGATTTGTATTTTGGATTCGTCTCTTCCCTTACGGACAAGATTGCTTAAGGCCCTGCTAGCTTATATTGAGGTGAGTTGATGGTATTGGTGATTTACATTCTGATTTTAGAATGGTACTTTTTGATAGATATATTATAATTATATTCACATTCTAATTTACAGGTTTCCATTCCACCCGAAGCATTTCAATCAACTTGGATCGAAGATATTAGGAGGCATTGGAGTGTGAAGTTGAGCAAAACATCTTCTGTAGAGGAACTACTACAGGTTTGCCGTTTTTATTAAAATTGTCATCCATATCTTATCAAACATTTATAATTAAGAACCAATATGTAACAATCCAGTTTTCAGATATTGGCCCTACTCGAGAGAGCATTGAAGCGGGACTTTCTATCATCAACCTTCTCTACAACAGGGGAACAGTTGGGGTTGAACACTATGTCAGAGAGTGCTGCACAAACCTCTGCCGATCCTGAATCAGTTGCTGTACTTCCATGGGTTCCACTGACCACTTCAGCCGTGTCTCTCAGACTTTTTGAGTTTGATGAATCAATTGTCTACGTACTGCATGAAAAACCTGAACCTCGTGAGGAGAAAGAAGATAGGCAGTACATAGTGAGTCTATCTTATTTTGCCTGTTATCTTTGCACTCAAACTTTTAATTTCGTAGGCATTACCATGAAATGTTTGCTATGGGTTATGCTCCCATTTTATTTTATCTGAAAAAAAATGAAGAGGAACTATTTTGTCCAGGACATTCACCAAACAGATTGGTTGCCATGTTTTCTTGCTATACAAGTCCCTTTTGGTTATATTTTGTGGACAAGGTGTGGCTGTTTTGCTGGAATTCTTGTGTTAATCTGGTGTTTAACAACCATCTAACTTTTCTCTCTTGCAGAAGCTTCCTTCAAGACACAGTGCTTCCAAATCAATTAAAGTTTCTGAAACAGCCGACATGGGACGTGATGAATTCATGAAGGTTAAATCTAATACTGTGAAAATTGTGCAAAGCAACAATAAACGAGGACGAGGTAGTGCTCTCAAAGGACGGAGTAAAAGTATATCTAAAACCAAACAAAATAATGGCCGTCGGCACAGTGCAAAGGTTGCTGGGAATCTAAATCAAAGGGTAAAACAACAGGGAGGGGGATCACAAGGACAAGCTGGTGGACGTGGTCGTCGAACAGTCCGGAAAAGAAGAATGGGGAAAAAGGCTGTTGAAGATCTGTTGCTAGGCCATAGGGGTGCCTCTCGTAACAACAACATTGCTAGAGAATCATTAAGAAACTTGGATGAGGATTGGGATGATCAAAAAGGAAGTCCCATGACTCCTATCCATATGGGAACTGCTAACATTAGTAACAGCACTGAAGAGGCTGAATCTGATGACAATGTCCAAGCAATGGAGTCTGATGACAATGTCCAAGCAGTGGAGTCTGATGACAATGGCCAAGCAGTGGAATCTGATGACAATGGTCAAGCAATGGAATCTGATGACAATGGACAAGCAGTAGAATCTGATGACAATGGCCAAGCTGTGGAATATGATCAAGGAAACTGGGAAATAGGTTTTAATGGTAATCCCAGCCGATGGCAGGGGGATCTGGTTGGAACAAGTGATGAAGATGTTGAAGCTTCTGAAGATGACAATCACAATGACAATGGCATTGAAGAGAATGAAGAGGAGGATTCAGAGGGAGATGTTATGAGCGAGGGTTCAGATGGTACTGCAAACAGAATTGTAAATGAAGAAGAAAGCTCAGATTCAGATGTCTCTGAAGATTCATCTGATTAGAATATTGTTTTCAAAGGCTGCGTTACATTTTTTTTATATTGCAGCTTTAGGAGGTAACCGAGTTCCAAGTCTTGGCATGGCTTCTCGAGAGTTCTATGGTTGAGTAGGCTATAATAGTGTACAATAGATATAAACCCGCCCATTGCGTGGATTCTTAAAAGATTTTTATAGAAAGGTTATAATATTATTATACAATCAATAATAGTGCTACAAAAATCAGAACATTGTCTCTTGCTCCCAACCAGTAGTCAGCAAAATGTTAATTCTATATTTGGATTTCATATTGGTGGGAAAATGAACAAAAAAGAGAAAAATTCTTTGCAACATAACTTGTAAGGGCTCAAGCTGAAGATCATGAACACTCATGCTTCAAGTTATCTTTCCTTTAATGATCCAAACTACAAAGTAACAAGTTTCATACAAACGAATTTCTCTTCAGCTCCTCCTGTTCCTTTTTTATTTTGGCTGCATGTTTAGCTTTTAATTCAGTATTTAAAGTTGGAAATTGAAAAATATATTAGATTATTAGATATATTATATAGATATTTTATCTTTACTTTTATTTTTAATTATTTTGTTATTTTTTTATTTGTATTTTGGGTTATTTTATTATAAATACATTATTACATGTGTATTTGTTATACAAGGAAGAATAATCTATATAGTATTTATTACATTTAATATCTTATCAAAGCTATAATTTAGAGTGTATTTTAGAAAATTTGTTGTTTGTTAAATATATTGTTTCATCGATTATTATTATCGAATTATTCATTAGTATGTAGTTTCATGTACGATATTTATATATCTTATGGTAAGAGATGTGTGTTAAAAATTTATATTAACTAGAGATAAAACTAATATAGGATATATAAGTGGGTGTAAATCTAACTTTACAAACAAGTTTTATAGGCTGAGCTAGGCTTAAAGTTCATTTTTTAACATGATATCTAGAACCTAAAACCATCGTCGTCGTTGGAGTTGTTGCCCTTGTCTGTTGCCTACCATGTCGTCAACCACGCCTTCATCGAGCTCCCACGCACCTTTATGCGTCTCTCAAAGTTTCAAATCTACGCGTTTTTTTTTGTCGCACGTGACAATGTCTTAGGTAGTGATTTAGAGTGTTGAGATCGTATCTTTCTTCTCTTTCAAGGTCTATGATTAATGCCTTAATAGAAGAATCTTGGATTTTTATGGTTTCTTTCTCCTGTTCATCTATGGTTTCTTTCACTGTTATCTCTTCTGATCTCTCTTTTACCATTAATGTGTCTTACCCATTCATATATACTAATTATGTTAATGTGCACTTATTTATTCATAAGTTAGATGACACTAATTATGCGGTTTGGGCATCAACTTTTAAACTTTGCCTTAAGAGTTAGGAGTATGTTGATTATATTACTTAGAAAATGTTTGATAATGCTTCCACTAAGGTTTTCCCAATAAAAGAAAATTGATCCTCAATTATGCATCGTTATCAAGGGTACTCTTCACTCTTCTTTAAAACAAATTTTTCTTTCCCATGACACAAGTCTAAAGTATGGGAACATGCCAAATTATTATACACCAATGATACTCAACGTCTTTATAGTGCTTGCTATAATCTTTTCAATGTTGTTGCTCCACGAGATCAAGACTCTATGGCTGACTATATGGGTAAGATTCATGCTCTTTTTCATGAATTTAATGATTTATTGCCTCTTACATATATTCATGCCCAATAAATCAAGCAACGGTCAAAGTTCTTTATTATATTGGCATTACACAAATTTACTATTAAATATGTATCATATTTTGGGTTCAGTTTTTTTACCCAATTTGGCTTTTTCTTATTACACTCTTTTGCATGTTCCAAGTAAACCATTAATTATACACATGTTTTTGCTAATGATTCTTAAGCATTAGCATCTTAATATAATGATCATAAATGCTCTCACAATCCTGGAAAAGCACTTAATAAGTGTGACCATTATGGTAAGCTGGGCCATAAAATTGATAGGTGTTATGCATTACATGGATATCTCCTTTATCTATTTTTGTTGTGTAGATTGATCCTTTCTCATAATCACCTTTTATGTCTCCTTTAACTTTTTTTTTATATAATGTTTTTTATGTCCCTAGGTCTCCTTTTAACTTACTATTTATTAGTTGTCTAACTAGTTCTCTTGATTGTATTATTTATTTTATTAAACATTACATGACCAGAGTTCGAGATAAGTGATTGACACTGTATGTAAGTCTCATGACATTCTCCATTAAACTTCATATGTTTATAAACCTTAGCAAAATTGGATGGTTAAGCGCAAAAATAAACATCTTATTGAAACAACTCACACTCTTTTAATTCATGGTGAAATTCCTCAATATTTTTGGGGTAATGCTATTTTTATTGCATGTTATCTCATTAATCACATACCCTCTTCAGTTTTAGATCATAAAATTGTCGTTCTATTTTATTTTCTCACGAACCTCTCTGTCCTTAATACTTTTAAAGTGATGTTATTCTTACTATATGTTTTGTTCATAATTTTGGTCTTGATCTTGATAAGTTATCTCATCGGTCTCAAAAATGTTTTTTTTTAACATTTACTAGATCTAAAAAATGATACAAGTGTTTTTTCTTCTTTTCTTAATTGCTATTTTGTTTCTGCAAATGTCACCTTCAATAAGTCTTCTTTTTACCTTAAATGTCATTCTTGTTTTGATATGTCTCCATTTAATACAATCAATATTTATGTTATTTGTGGTCCTCCACTATTACCACCACCATCAGATTCTTCTCCACCACCACTTCAAGTTTACAATCGTAGATATTATTCTCAACAACCACTAAATGACTCAATTCGTGCCAACTACTTTGTCTCTTTCGGCTCCGACAATTGTATGTTGTCTTCGCAAATCCTTACATGGACTAAAATAATCTCCTAGGACCTGGTTTGGAAAATTTAGCAACGTTATTCAATAATTTGGATGGCTTAGTGTAAGACAAATCATCCAGTCTTTTATCGTCACTCGAGTGATGGATGTGTTTACATGATAATATATGTTGATGATATCGTTTTTACACATGACATCTCCTAGATAAAACAACATTTTTGCCACCTTTTTTAGGGCAAAGATCTTGACAAACTTTGATATTTCTTGGATATTTAGGTGGTACAATCCAACAATGATATTGTTGCATCTTAAAAGAAGTATGCATTAAACATTTTAAAGGAAAATAGGTTGATGAATTCAAAATTTGTTGACACACCCATAAATTCTAATACTAAACTTCTACCAAATCAGGGGGAGTCTATGTCAAATCCCGAGTAGTATAGAAGATTAATTGGAAAATTAATTATCTTATAATTACTCGTCTTGACATTTCCTTTGTAGTTAGTGTGTTAAGTCAATTTCTTAATTCCTCATGTGATGATCACTATAATGCAATCATTCATATATTAAAGTACATTAAAGGGTCTTTTGAAAAATGGTTGTTATATGGTTCCAATAGTCATACATGTGTTGTGTGTTATTCAGATGCTGATTGGATATGATCTACTTCTGATAAGAGGTCTATATCCAAATATTGTGTCTTCATTGGTGGTAACTTGATTTCTTGGAAAAGCAAGAAACAAAGTATTGTGGCAAGATTTAGTGCAGAAGTTGAATATAGAG
This sequence comes from Vigna angularis, assembly GCF_016808095.1. Classification (NCBI taxonomy): domain Eukaryota; kingdom Viridiplantae; phylum Streptophyta; class Magnoliopsida; order Fabales; family Fabaceae; genus Vigna; species Vigna angularis. The sequence continues at coordinate 54,008,995 of NC_068970.1, read as the reverse complement.
CTATGACCTTGTGAGCTTGTTTTACTTAAGCAATTGCTTAAAAAGTTACAATTTTAATGTCACTCAAATGACACTTATATGTGACATTCAGACTGCTCTTCATATTAGTTTCAAACCTGTCTTTCATAAGAGGATAAAACACATTAAGATTGATTGTCATTTAATTGAGAGAAGATTATATTGTAAACATCAAGACCAAGTTCATTAACTGAAGCGATTAGTTAACAAGTATTTTCTTTAAGTCATTACAGAAATCGAAAATTGATTATATTTGTAACAAGTTTGGCACATACGATTTATATGCACCATGAAGATGAGTGTTAGATATATTAAATTATTACCTATTTTAGATACATATATTATCTTAATCTTTTATATTTAGTTGCGTTATAATTTTTTATTTGTATTTTAGACTTATTTTATATTTTATTTATTATAAATAAAATATATTTTGTAAATAGGAGGAATTAATCCTATATAATTTTTATTATATTCAATAAAATTAACATTTTATCAATTATTTTTCTTACTAGGAAGAATACGATTTCCAATCACATGTTATTCGATTACACATTGAAAAAGAAAATGGGAAGAATGTTTCAAAGCGAGAAGTATAAGAATAAACTTGAATTTTTCGGGTATAGATCGTAGATTACAAACAATTTTACTAAAAGTCCAGAAGGGGTTGGTTTTTCCAACACCCTTTTGATGTCTTTCGACATCTTTTGTAATTTGAGTAAAAAGTAAATTTCACACTTATGCACACCCTCATTTTAATATATTATTTTAATATTTTAGAATACTTACTTCGCGATGAACGCATATAAGAATATGAATATCTAGAATAGAATTTATATACATTTAATTTTAGAATGGCTATTTTAAAATATAAAAATACATTTTGAAATGTTATTTCTAAATTTAAAAAAATACATTTCAAAAATATTATTTCTAAATATAAATAATATGCACTAAATTCCGAGATGCTAAAAATATATTACGTCTTTCTCATATATTAGGAAAAAAATACATAGTGAAACACAGAAAATTCATATTTTAATTAATGCAGGAAGGCAATTACGAAATGAAAAATGAGTAGTTTCCTGTATATCATTCATGTTTAGTTATTTGATCACTATATGACACTGAAAGCATTAAGGGTGATCATCACGCGCGTAGAATACTTGAGTTGGATGGGTTTTTGGATAATTTGTTTCCTATAAACTTTGAGTGAGAAAAAGAAAATAAAAATATGACTTTTCTTGGAATTAGTTTATACACAAAGTGAAACTAATTTTAAGTATACACTAATATAAAAAATTACAAATTGATTTAAGTAGAAACTAATTTTAGTTTTCAAAGAAACTAATTTCATTTTATTTTTTTACTTTTTACTCCATAACTTTTTAAGGAAAAGTTAAAAAGGTTTGTCTAAACATTCCCTCACCTCATTTATGTGACTTATTTGTAAGTCAGAGTCTGCCAAGTTACTTTGCATGTAATCTTATTTTAGTTGATTCTCATAAGCAACATATGTTGAAGTTTCATATGTACTTCGCCTACCTCTAAACACGATTCAACTTTATTTATTGTGTCTTTTTTCTCTAACAATAGATGATATTACATGACATAAGAAGTTTCTCTTCAATGCCAATGACTATACTTAATGGAAGGACATGATCAAGGTGTTCGTTAACACCTTCTAATACTATATAATACAAACAAACAATACAATCTTCTTCAATTAAAGTACATTATTTACTCTGTTTTGTCAAAATTTGAATGCAAGCATTTAAGTATAGATGGAAATGGTAGATGGAAATGGTGTTTCTTTTAGGTAACCATTTAAGTTGAGTTTGATTACTTACTTGAGAACGACAAACAATGTGAATTCATTGGAACAAAAGTTTTCGGGTGAGTGTTCCAACAAAAGGTTTGACAAAAGAATTAAAACATCTTTAAATGACAACTTTCATATGTTAAAAAATTGTATAAAATTATAAGAAAATAATATTTTAACAGACTTTTTAATCATATTTGGATATAGTATGTCTATATTTTCTCACTGATTCATTATTATTTGTTATTATATTACATATTTTAATCTAATAAAAAAAAATAGTGTATGTTGTATCAAAATATTATAAAAAAAACTATTTAAAAATATAAAAATAAAATATGTTGAAGTGCTCTTCCTTTGACTTGACTTTGTTTTCCACCCGTCTTGATATTTCTTTTACTTTTGTATAATTTATTCCTTTGGAAAGATAGCAGAAAGTAATGGAAGTTCCGTCAATTACGCATTCAACTTCTCTTCATCCAAGAAGAATAAAGGGTAAAAGGAAAAAACAAAATTCTCTCAACTACTGAATTCCCCGTATCAAACTAATACATTTCCACTACAAAAACAATAATTTTGTCTTTTGTTGCCTCATTTTCTGCTGATTGTGCAATGTTTTCATGTTTCATTTCGTCCATTTCCTATGTTTTTTCAACTGAAAATCAAGAGGTTGAATCAGTGGTCACACCAGTGTCTTTAGGATACAATATCATCCACTTCTTTATCTTCTACTCTTACATCATATGTGGAAATTTTATAACTATTTATATATGTTCAATAAAAAAAATATAGTCATTTAAAAATGTCTTGTTACGCTTAAATTTTATTGAAGAAATTAAAATAAAATTCTTCATTTATTAAATAATTAGGAGAAAAAACATTGATTTGATTTAACAGGTAAAATTGTTTCTATGTAGTGGGTCTTTTTAGTGATGTTATATAAGTAGTCTCTGTGTTTTATTGACAATAACATTGGAATGTCTCTTGTATTTATACCTTCCTTACCCATAACAAAAAATAACAAGGGTTTTGCTTTCCCTTAGGTAAAGCTTTAGAATAAGGAATTGGTTACTCAGAAAGTTGTAACTTTGTTGAGTCCACTTAAATAATTATATGATTAGAGTATTCATTCGTGGTCATTCTTATATTAGTTAGAGTACGCATTAAGAGAATAATCACTCCAAATTCATTAAAAAAAAGAGTTTCACTATAAAATTGCAAAGACAAGTTATTCAACTTTTGTTAAAAAATAATAATATTTTTGACACATAAAATTTTTATATTCATTTAATATTATACTTCATTATTTTTTTTCTTTTACAAATATAAAATTTTATTTTTGCATAACTATTTTATCTAATAATACGTGTCAAATAAATATTAATATGTGTCCCCATATCATTATTTTTTGTTAAAAACTCATTAACATTTACTTAAGCATTGAGTTAGACAACCAGGTTTATCACTATATTAGTGTCCAAAAGTTAAAATTTATATAGGATTATGAATAAAATTTACAATGTAAATGGAGGAGTATATAGTGAGTGCTTACTATTCATATTTTTATAAACGTCTTTAAGGTAATTAAATAGTTGACCCATTATTTCGATTATTTTATAATCAAGTTGAGTTAATTAATCATGTGGTCTTACCTTCACTACTTCACTACTTGTGATGTTAGTTTTTCATTTACAAATAATGTTATGGGAAAGGGACAATTATTACATGCATTTTGTGTTCATGATTTTATATGAAATACCAAATAATTAGAAAGTTGCATAAACTTAGAATAAAGAATGAAAAATTGCATATATAATTTATATTTTTGTGTGAATAAGTTATATTTTTTAAATAGAATTGTTTCTTTTAACACAATTAATGAAAAAGTTAAAAACTAAAATAATTATGATCGATTAATCATCCGTTATAAGTAGCACTGTTTCATTAGAGAAAAAAAATGTAAATATTTCATCCTCCATGATAGATTTTCATAATGAGTAGCTATAGGTTAAATTTTTCTAAATCAAATGTTTGCAAACATCTTCAACACAATGTAACTAATTTACCTTTTTTTTTTCTGTGGTCTTTAGACTAGTCAAGTAGTTGAACTTTAACCTCTTTTTCCTTTTTTTTTTTCCTTTAAATTTGGATGAATTAATTAAACTTTACACTTTTGCTTTATTAAATGAAGGACAAGCAGGATTATAGGTTCCCCTTCTTCCTATGGGGTCAAAATCAAAATAGATTTCGGTGTACGCACGAATGAGACATGGAAGTTTCTTCACCATCACTTCTCTTTCTGCATCTCTCTAAGATGCTTATTCCAATTTCCATTATTATCTTTTATCTAATTAGGAGCTATTAATACTTCAGAAATTTAATTCAGTCTAAAATTGATATGGAATAGTAATAAAAAAGTTAAATATCATAAAATATATATATGTATATAAAGCCATTATCTTAAATTGAGTTAGAATAATATCAATTATTTATATGATGAGATTTATGTCTTAATAATTTTATAAATTCCCCACATCATTGATGTTATAACCGATAATGAATTTTAAATAAGATTGTGGAGGCAACCTACTCAGATTTTTGTTTTTCCATTTTTGGGTACTCCAACCAGAAACTGATTCCCAACTCACACGGGTATTGTGTGAGTTGAATGAAGAAAATTTAGTAGCATGACATTACCCTCCTTAATATTCACATGGCTGACTTAAGCATGGATTTTATATGCAGTTTGAGCAAAGTGATAAAGATAAAGATGGAACCAGACCAGATATGAATATTATTTATTAGTAGCTTCACTTATACTTATATTATTCATCATATATTTATTTAAAACATATTCACTAATATTTTAAAATTCATTTATTATTTATCATGTTATTAGTCAGATATTTATTTAAGAAATATTTATTAATATTTTAAAAATTCAAAAATATCTATAAATATTCACTAATATTTAAAAAATATATATTTTATAACTTTTTAAAATAAAATTATAAAAAAAATTAAAAATATAATATAAATTAAAATTTAATTTAATTAAATTTAATCTAATAAAATATGAATTAATTTTAATTTTAATTAAATTTAAATTAATAAAATATAAATCAAATTTTATTTTTATTTTTATATATAATAATTATCCGTAAATAAAAATAATATAATATCACATTCAATCTATTTATAAGTAGATATTAAAATATTTATTTTTGTTTATTATTTATATATAATTATAAATATTCAGAAATATCAATTATTCATATGTTATTATGAATATTTTTATTATTTTAAATAAAGAGAACAGTGAGAGTGAAAAGGGTAGGTGCAGTCCAGAATCTAGACAAAGCATAGAGGGCACATGGTGTGTGTACCGAATAACATTCATTATTTTGAGTTTTCACGTCCCACCCACTCCACAAATCACGCACTCCTTCTGCCCTAATCATCTTCCAACTTTCAACTTTTTCATCTGCCCCACCCTTTACTATGCCATCCTTAACTTCCAACTATCACTCAGATTGCTATTTTCTTTCGCAGGGTTATAGGGTCTCATTAACATTACTTTCCTCCCAAAACCCTAATATATCATACTTTCTTTTCGGACATTTCCCTATCTATAGGCCATGTTTATGGTGCTATTCGCACAATCAGTGTCACAGCTCTTTTGGATTACTCCACTCACAAATTTTTTGTACATTGTACATCCACAAACTTAAGGGGTTATTGAACAAGATTTATCTTCTAACAAGTAGGAATACATAATAAAATTATAATTATAAAGGCATACTTATGTTTTAAGTCATGATCTGTGACATCCCAAAAATACGGTCAGCACTGTAGATTCAGAAAAATCACATTTAATAATAATTCAGTACAGTCTTTCACTAAAAACAAAAACCAAGCTGCACATCTTACAACACGAATCACAATCTGAAGTCGAACGCACAAATAAAAACTTGACCGAACGGTTTACAGAAAACATTTACCGAACGGTCCAAAAATCAACTTAAGCGAAAGCAAAGGATGGTCGGACGACCACTCAATTCAACAATCACACTACTGGCCGAGCGGTCTCACTGTTCGGTCTTCACTTCAACATTAATCAGGTTCTCTTCATTCAACATTTCTTCCAAACGCTCGTCTCCCTCTGCTCACATCCACGCGGATGATCATCGCAATGACAAGACGGACGTACAAGGACAGAGGACAACACAAGGAAAACGAAAGGGTAAGCTTATATAATTTAACTCATGCATCAACATAGAATTTCAAGTAAGCAATTCATCATACATGCATATTTCAACATACACATTCATTACATAACAACCCACTGTAATGCACACACTAAATAAAACTCAACACGACTGACTGTCCGGACTGTATGAAATCTGCGTAGTTACAGGCGTTCACGCGCCCGGGTGGTGTGGTAACTGGCATCCTCATCAGCTGCCACCCGAGGTTAGTACGTCCGTCCAAAGTACCCCTAAGGACGACGACCTCCTGCCATTCCCACGCATGACGTGCGCCCTCTACTTGAGGACAAGCACTCACGGAACATCAGGATCGAACAGCCAGCATTAACTTCCCACAGTCATACTTTACGAATTTCAACATTCATCTGAGTCGTTCCTACCTGGAACGCTCGTTCAATAATCATACTTTCATTTCATCTCATATATTGTTCATCATTCACTTTTCATAATTCACTAGTCATCATTCCATAATCATTTTCATCATTCATAAGGAAGCCATTAAAAGAACATTCTTTCAAAAGTCACAATATTCCCATTCATCTCATGCAATCTTCATCATTTAATATTTGTCATTTTACTATTCATCATTTACTGTTCATCATGAACTATTCATCATTTAAATACCGAACGTTTCATCACAAGGGGAACGAGAACGAACGCTATCCGCGAGACCAAAAGACGCTCGTCGGATCAAAGAACGAACGCCAAAAGCGAGACCGAAAGACGCTCGTTCGAATCGAAGAACGAACGGTTTAAGTTCAGAAATGTACAAGTCTGGTACTGTTTACTGGACGAACGCTCAGTGTGATACTGAGCACTATTTGGACGAACGCTCAGTTGGAGACCGGGCATATTAGGACGAACGCTCATTGCCGAGCACTATTAGGACGAACGCTCAGTTGGAGACCGGGCATATTAGGACGAACGCTCATTGCCGAGCACTATTAGGACGAACGCTCAGTTGGAGACCGAGCACTATTAGGACGAACGCTCAGTTGGAGACCGAGCACTATTAGGACGAACGCTCATTGCCGAGCACTATTAGGACGAACACTAAACAGAACGAACGTTCAGTATAAGATTAAATATCAATTAGGATGGACGTTCGGTATGAGACCGAACCGTACTCGGACGAACGCTCCCATTAAAACCGAGCAAACAAAAGTACGAACGCTCAACAAGGCAGTGTAACATGAGGACGCTCGTCCTCGACCAGAAATCATTCCAAATGAACGAATCAAACTCTGACCATTTTAGATAAGGAAAAACCGAACGGTTAAAGACCGTTCGGCACCAACATTCATTAGCATGGAAGACTCTTTTTAATTCATTTATATTCCAGTTAACCTCAACATGTAATTCTCATAATTTCATACGTTCATATCAGCATCAACTTCCACATCTTATTCAATCCGTATCATGTAAATTCATATATCTCTTTTTACCAAAAATAACGAACGTTCATACATTCAGAAAATCCAATATCATGCATTATACTCATGCAATTAACAACGAACGTTCACACACATACATCAAACCAGTTAAATTAAATAAGCTTCCCTTACCTGGAAAATGACGAACGTTCACAGACGTACACAAACGCTCTCCACTCAAATCCCTATCGCCAACGCTCGTTAATCCGCTATATGAACGAACGTTCAGAAACCCACCTATATTTTGGTCATATACTGTTAGGACGAACGTTCAGAATATTTAAGAACGAACGCTCAACATGTAACTTAAGGACGAACGCTCGACAGCACTGTTTGGACGAGCGCTCGGTACTAAGACGAACGAACGTTCAGAAACGAACGCTCGACAGAGAAAAAGAGACGAGTGCTCAAAACAACGTGGACGAACGTTCAATTTGTCAAGTTTTGGACGAACGTCCAATTTGAAACCAATTTGGACGAACGCGATTCTGCAGATTTTGCAGAATCGCAGGTTTTCCAGAAAACCAGAAAACCTCCATTTTTAACTCTAAAGCTTTTAGATTTCTTCAAAAACAGTAAGGTTAACTAATCAAAACGAAAAATCTATCTCCCCTTACCTCTTGAAGACTTCCTTTGTGAATTCTTGAATCAATCTCAGCACTGTGTTCCTCCTTTGCCGTTTCAACCCCCTTGCCACAGTGTCCAGCTCTCCTCCCTTCTTCTTCTTTCCTCCTTCTTTCCAGCACCTCTTCACTCTTTACGTGAGCTAGCCATGAGTTGTTGCAAGACGTGAATATCTTCTTTACTGGACGCAACAACCTACTGAACTAAGCTTGCTGGATGGAAGTTGTGCTACTGCCCACCCTTGATTCCATTAAGCTTTGTCCCTTAGCACTGTCTTTACTCAATTCTCCATATCTTTGTGCTCCTCGGCGTGACAAAGGCAGAGACCCATCCATTTGTGTTGTTGCAGACCGTGACAACATTCAAGCTGGACTATGAAGTGCTGTTCTTCATTATTGTGCAGACCTCTTCCTTCTTCATTCTCCATATTAGAACGTGACTTCTCTGCTGGTGCTGGTCCAAGCTGCTGCCATGGCTTTGCTGGAACGTGGCCTCCGTCTGCTGCTGGACTTCTTCTTGCGTGTTGTTGGATGTTGGGGCTGTGTGCAACCAGCTCGGACGTGAAGACTGTGCGCTCTTCCCTCAAGGACGTGGCTTCTCCAAACTGGATACCTGCTGGACGGAGCTGTTGTGACAGAGAAGCTAGCTGTTCACCGTGATTTCTCCTGGAAGATGAGCGTGCTGGACTGCGTTGATGGAGCTGCTGTCGCTACTGGATCAGCTGGCTGGTGGACGTATGTGCTCCTCCTTCTTCACGGTGGTGGATGATGCTTAGCTAGAACCCACCTTCAAAACCGGCACTTCTTCATTCACCATGCAGCTGTTCCTTCTCCATCAAGGTTAACGTGCGTATTTTTCCTTCCAGTCAGTAACTGCAGCACCGTGAACTTCTACTGCTGTGGGTGTGGCTGCTGGCTCCTGGATGTTGGACGTTGTGTGGAGGCCATGGTTGTGACGCCTCCCAGCTGGACCGTGGGCATCTGCTGGTTCTGCTAGCCAAAGAGAAGAAACATTGAAGTGTTGGATGAAAGGAATGAGTTGTTCCCAAGGAGCTATCCTTTACGTGTTGTTTTTCATGCGCGCAGCTCTCCAACTTAATTGTTCACCCATGAAGATAATAGTAAAATATACTGTGTGCATGTGAACTATAACAATGTTCACGGGTGTGGCATATTACTATGCTCTCACATGAACGTGAGCTCTGTGTGTGGCATGTTGCTCCACTGAAATGAAAAAGGGTGGGTGACCACCGTGTCCCCACTACTCTTAAAATCATGGTCCTTACATGATCAATTTGAAAACTTTTAATTAATTTATTAATAAACTTTGATAGTTTATTTTCAATAAATTTATATTTTTCAATTTGAATGTTTGATGTTAAATTTTGTTGTTAACCGAATAATGTAGCTGCTAAGTAATTAAGGTGATTCTTATGTACTCTATTAAGAATTTGCAAATTTGATAAAGAGACAATTCTAGCTAATGGGAAGAGATGCAATGCACATAGCATCATATTAATAACAACATTATAATCTTTTAAGAGCCTAAGTATTAAAGGAATTACTGTTTTAGAAGTTTTGATGATGTCTACAAGTCAAGTTTCAAGTGTTAAAATTACAAGAAAATTTTTATTAAAATTTTTTTATGTTAAAGTTTTTGTAATTAAGTAGTTTTATGTAAAGGGTGTTATTTATCCCTTATTATATGTATTATGTGTTTAAAAGTTTTCTAAAAACTCATTTTGCCTTGGAATAATTGATTACCAACTAATGATAATCGATAATTAATTATGACGAACAATTATGAGAGTTTTCAAGCAACCATTGTGCATACATTAAATGCATAATTGATAACTTTATTTAGATAATCGATTATCACGCGTTAAATAGCTGACAACAAATTTTTGAAGGTATCCTTGGGCGAGATATCAATATATTAGATTGAGACTCTCGTTCTAAAATACGAAATACGTGAATTTCGAAAATCTTATCTATTTTGTTGTGTGCTATGATAAGTGTGTTCTAGGGTTTGTGTAACTCTTGTGCTTGTGGCTTTGAGAACTTGGTGTGGGCATAGAGTGAGAAGTTTCACGGTAGTTGTGATTAAGTGTTGTTGTTGTTGCTAAGTCAAAGCCTATCATCCTTTGTGAAGATTCAAAGGAGGTGGTCACCCTTCGTGAAACATTCGAAAGAAGTGTTCATCCCTTGTGACTTTCAAGGGAAGTGAGTTTTCTTGGGGTAACAAGAGAAGTGTTCTAACCTTAAACTTGTTTATTTTCTTTGTGATTGTAACAGTTTGTTGGTTTGTGATAGTGGATCGTTCATTCTCATTTGATATTAGCAACTAGACGTAGGATCCTTGTGATCTAAACCAGTATAAAATCATTTATGCAATTTTCTCTCTTCCTTACTCTCTTTCTTACTCTCTTATTTGTTTTAAATTATCGCTAAGGAATTTAAATTACAAGAGAAAATATTTAAAGACACGACTTGCGATAAGAAAACAATTCACCCCGTCTTGGTTTGTTATTCACGCTAACCATTATGTTGCACCACTCTAACAATTACATTTCATAGTTTTCTAGTTTTTCAAAATGTAATAGGACTATAATGCTACTATTTTATATTAAATACATTCATCTTAAAATAAAATAAAGTTAAAGCCTAATTATATGAGAATCTACTTTCTCTCTCCTATTCCCAAAGAATTTGCTACTAATTTCTTTTATTTGAATATACAGTATCCTCAGCTCACACAAAAAATATAGTGATCATTACAAAAGAAAAGAAAAACATAACACAAACCAAAACAAAGTAAACTAATATTATTAAGACGAAACAAATTACAATTTATATTTTTATAATTGATCACTTAACCAAGGACTCTTGTTGAGCCCACGCGTAATGGTAGCTAGTACCACTCAATAACATCTATGACATTAACTTCTGTTTGAGACTATGTAAAATTCATTCTTAGCGTAGTAGTAGCTAGTACCACTCAAACACTAAAAGAAGTATTCCGACATTTCCAACGAGGGTTTCTCTGTGCGCCTCATATTCCTTTATGGAAAATCTGGCATGGCCAAACACGTGCGCACGATGTTCAACGAAATGCCCCAACGAAAATGCGACCGCATCGTTCTCTTTGTCAATGCCCTCTTGGCCGCATACCTCCACTCTAAGAAGTTCGACGTCGTGGATGAGCTTTTTAGGACCCTCCCCACTTAGCTCTCAATTAAGCCTGATTTGGTGTCGTACAACACTTTCATTAAGGCGTTTTGTGAAAAGGGTTCCTTTGATTCAACATTGTCATTGCTTACGGAGATGGGTGTGAACCCTGATTCCATCATGTTTAACACTTTGCTTCATGGGTTATACTCAAAGGGTAGTTTTGAGGATGGTGAGAAAATGTGGGGGCAAATGGGTGCAAAGAATGTTGCTCTTGATGTGAGGGGTTATTGTTCCAAGTTGGTGGGGTTGGCTAGGGAGAAGAAAGTGGGTGAAGTTGTTGAGCTCTTAGGGAAATGGAGAAGGTGGGTGTGAAGCCTGACCTCTTTTGCATAAATGTTGTCATCAAAGGTTCTATGAATGAGGAGAATTTGGATGTGGCTAAGAAGTGGTTTGTTGAGATTGTAAACTCTGATTTTGACCCTCATAAAAACACTTACTTTATCCTTGTTCCCTTCTTGTGTGAGAAGGATGATTTGAAGATCACAATTGAGATGTGCAAGGAGATTTTCAATAACCAGTGCATTGTTGACACGTCATTGGTGCAGCTTGTGGTGGATAAGCTGGTGAATGAGGGCATGGTTTCAAAGGCGAAGTTAGATTGTGGCAAAAGTCTTGTACAAAAAACTTTTAAGTTGGAAAAATCTTAAATTGTTAGTTTCGCATGACCCTATGGACGGTTCTACAAAAAATATTTATTGTATGTTTAATATTAAAATAAGCGAGTTTCATCATTTAGAACATACTATCACTTCTAATACACTATTTTTTAGACTCTTACAAATTGTTGATAAGAGTAAAAAATATAAGTAGTTATAATTTTATTATAATTTTAAAAGTATTTATTATATTTTTATAAAAATTGATAGGGAAGGCATTTTAGTGATTTGAGAAAATTTAGTAAATATTAGACTACTCGTAAGAGAGAATGAATAAATTAAATTATCAAGTTACTTAATAAATTAAAGATTTATGTAAGTAAACATAAAAATGTGTAAAACAAATCTTTAAATGAAGTAAAAGTATAGATAGAGAAGAATATTTAAAATAAATTTTGTAAATTACCTAATAAATAAATAGTGTTTTAATAATTTAAAAGAGAAATGAGTATGGAAGAAAGTCATACATAAATACATATTTTTGTTTTTGTACCTTGTTTAAAATAATTAATATTATTTATACAAATATGTTATTTATGTATATTATATGTATATTATCATGCCAATGTCAATATGTTTTTTATTAAAGTAAAAAGTTCATATAATACCTAGAAATAGAGTTTAAATGAAATTTGATATTTGCTATGAATATGAATTGAATAGATGTGGCCGATAAAGTTGTTACATTTTCATTTTATAAAATGATTTATAAGTGTTCCTTTTCAAATAAAAGCTAACAATCTTACCATATATGCTGAGTTATTTATTCCACTTAGTATTTGCATTTGTGGATTCAATGATGCAACTCTAATCAAGGATGGATTTGCTTAGAAGTAACGAAATATGATACAAAATGTTGAGCTCAACCCTAACAAGAAAGCCAGGATTTTTGACTGAAAAGATTAATAATGATGCAAATCCTCTGTCCGGCTGAGATTAATATAATATGGGCCCATTTAAATCACCTAAAGTTCCCCGGTGTGGGACCACAACCATCACAGAAAGCCTTCTCCAATTTGCACTAGATGAGTGGAAAAGTAAAGAGGGTAGAAGGATAGGTTGAAGACCCTCTCTATATAATCAAACTTCCACAACCAAAACTACTCAGCAGCACTATACACTGTCCACACCATCTTTCTCTCTTTCACACTCACCAATGGCTCCCATCCCAAAACTCATTCCTTTCCTCTTCTTAACAACCCTTTTCTTCTCCCTCCAACTCAATGCCAGAGAAAGCCAGTTCTTCAGCAAAGTCACCCCTCTCAACAACAACCTCAAAGAGACAGAGCTTACCGATAATGAAGGCTCACTTAACAAACCAGAACAACAACAGCCAGTGTTCATTCCAGAAACAGAAAACAGCTATGGCCTGTATGGTCATGAGACTGGTCTGCACCCTCCCACCACTACAACAACTAATGCTGCCCCCAACACCACTCCCACCACCTTCAAGCCATACAAAACTACCACAACTGAGGAGGACAACGCCAACAAGTTCCACAGCTTCAAGAAAGATGCCTATAACACCAACCAAAATGAACCGAGTGAAACAAGACTCACCGGCACTTCTTTCAACAACTACTTCTACAGCGGCAAGGATGCTTTTGAAAAGCAGAATGAATTCAGTGACACAAAGTTTGCAGAAGGAGGATACAGCTCCACGGAAAATCAGAACAACAATAACTACTTCTACAACAGCAATGATGGTTTTGGTAAGCAGAGTGAATTGAGTGACTCAAAGTACGCTGAAGCAGGATTCAACTCCAAGGAAAATCAGAACAACAACAACTACTTCGACAACAGCAAGGATGCCTTTGGTAAGAAAAATGAATTCAGTGATACAAAGTATGCAGAAGGAGGGTACAAGTCCATGGAAAATCAAAACAGCAACGACAATGCTGCCAACGAGAGATATTACAACAGCAACAACAACAACCACAATGCTGCCAACGAGAGATACTACTACAATAATAACAACAACGAGGCTGCCAACAACAGGTACTACAAAACTAAAGCTGTTAACAACAATTACAATGGGGAGAGGCAGGGTTTAAGTGATACGAGGTTCGTGGAGGGTGGAAAATACTATTATGACCTTAACTCTGAGAAGTACAACAACCCAACACAATATGGCGGTTCATCCAGGGGAGTGAACTCCGAGCAATGGTACAACAACAGGGGTTACTTTGGCAACAACAATGTGAACTCCTACGAGAATAAGAACTCCATGGAAGGTTATCAGAACCAGGAGCAGTTTGAAGATGAGCAGGAGGAGTTCGAGCCTTGAGCTTCAGTCATCAGTGTCACAGTGAAGAGTTAATTTTGCTTTTGATTTGGAGTATTCACAGTCGGTGTGGATGATCGATGTTTTACTGTGCTTTACATTATAAATTACAAAAAGTGTTAAAGGGTAATAATTTATTTAGGGGTTTTACTTGGTGGTAATCTTATTAAATCTTGCTTTTGGAATTGCACAGTCTATGTAATGATTCGGAAATATGGCATGTAGTATCAAAGCATGTGTAACTTTTGCTATGAACATGTTGTGGTTTCTCGCTTTTCTCACTAAAAAAGGAACAATCTTCTGTGTTGTTTTTCTTTTTAAACGAGTGCAATGCAACACAAGGATTAAGCAGACGGAGAAAGAGAATATAGACCAATAAAAGGAAACATAATTTACTAATTTTAAACCTTCTTTGGTGGTCCAACTGGCCTTACCTACCAACATAGATGATCACAGATACCATTTTCAAACAGTGACAGGGGCACCACACTGTTGAAGTTGAGTGATAAACATCATTTTGTTATACCTTTCCTTTTTCACCACAATGGACAAAACGAAGTCAATGATTAGCAACGAATAACATATTAATTCATACTTCTAAATCACTCCCTTTAGATGCTGATATGCTAATCTGATAAGATCATGTCTGCTAAATAACATACACTAACTCATCAAAAAAATATATTTCGTATATATGACAGTCTTTAGAGTATCAGTCAATCCTTTTATCAAGGTTATTTTCCATTTAAATTGAAAAAACTTCAGCTTAATTGGAGTAATATCTCTTTAGGTATTTAGCCATAACCTATTCAAGCTGCCTAGAATCAGCACCAGTCGGTTCCATGCCAATGATGCAAAACAAGGTTAGGAGCTTCCTCATTGGAAATTATGCACCAATCACTGTTTCTTGGTGGATTAGTTATGCACTGTAGCTGTAGCCAATGGCATCTATGTGATTGGTAGAAAACTCCCATTTTGCCACAATTTTTCTATTAGTAGAAAACTCTTCAAACTTACATAAGGTGAACTATAACTACAGTCATTGATTCACTTCAACGGTGACTTCTGAGAGGCAGAAAACAGTAGAGAGGAATAGGTTACCCTTTACTACAGTCTTTGGACATAAATAAACTGAAGTCAATTTGTAGTTTAAGGTGTAGAAAGGTGGAATTGTTGTGAATTTGGGTTTGTGGAGATGCAACTATCAATATTAATTTTTATTGGTTGGGTGTGGAGAGGCATAATAATAATAAATGGAGTAATTTTTCAACCCAATCGATTACGCTTTCTTTCCTCCGTGATTGGGGGTGTGGGAAAAAATAAAGTGGTTGCTTGTGCTAGTTTGCACTTTATTTACTCCAAAGGTTGTTATGGTTTGAATATTTAAAACTTGGCAAGAGAAAGAGCACTTCACTTGCCGCTTGCATTTCCTTAAATAATTGGGGAGGGAAGAAACTTTCCACAAACACTTGGAGGACACTAGGAAGCAAGTAAATGCAAAGTCTGAGCTATTTTTCCTATACAGTGTAGAACTCTAGAAGAATTTGTCCTTATTTGACAATAATAGTATTCATAAATTGGAAAACTATTTTTCCTTTTTATTGTGGCACATCTTTTCATTCCTATTACCTACTACAGTGAAAAAGTGAATTTGTATTTGCATAGCATGTAGCAATTTGCTTAATTTGGACAGGGCATGTTGTGAGAGATAGAGGGAAAGAGGGCAGTTGAAAGTGTTAGGTTTAGATTAATTGATGGATAACCTAAAACACCTAACTCGTTTGAGGCACACGAGGGGGGCACCCAATGCATGGTAATAACCATAGACGGCATCAATTAAATAACCTTCACAAATAGGTGTACATTTTTTAAAAACCTTTTACTTCTTGCTTCAAATTTCTCATAAAATATCAAAATATTATGATTAA
Organism: Vigna angularis; assembly: GCF_016808095.1. Taxonomy (NCBI): domain Eukaryota; kingdom Viridiplantae; phylum Streptophyta; class Magnoliopsida; order Fabales; family Fabaceae; genus Vigna; species Vigna angularis. Next base: position 53,992,732 of record NC_068970.1, on the reverse strand, counting down.
TATTTTCAAGTTCAAAGAAATCTTACATAGTTTTTTATGTATTATCGGACTTCTATCAATACTTCTTTATCGAAATTTTATAATTGACATATATATATATATATATATATATATATATATATATATATATATATATATATATATATATATATATATATATATATATATATTTTGTTATAATGCATAATAGTGTTTTGATAATTACTTCTTTAGAAGAGTAATTTATTTATATAGACAATTTGAAATTATTTCCAATAAAGTATGAAAATTGGGTATTGAAATTCTAAAATCTTATAAGAGTAATTAGATTAATTTAAAATAAAAAATTTCAAATTTTACTTAAAAAGTAAAAATTTCAAATTTGTTCTATTTTTAAATTTATATTTGTGCCTTGTTTTCATATTTTCTTTCATTTTAATTCATTTCAAGAATTATCAATGTGATTAAGATCAAATATTATTGTGATAATTACTTTTCGGTTAATATCGACTTGAGATTTATTACTGATGTTGATAATAGTTTTTTTTTAACTTTCATGACTATTTTTATTATTATTATAAATCACTATTATTTCTTATTCAATATTAGTTATTATTCAATATTACTAGTTAGAATTTTATCTACCAGTATGATGAAGATTGTCTTTTGATAGATACAAAGTAGAATTTTTTGATTGAGAAAATATTTACCCAATTTTTTGATTGAGAAAATACAAAGTAGAATTTTTTGTATAAGATGTTGATTGAGAAAATATTTACCCAATTTTAACTAAGATTTCTTAACATTAAAATAATTTTCTTCGTTTGTAGTAATTAAAATAAAATACAATAAATTTTAATAAACAATTTAAAATAATATTAATTTGAATTTAATATGTTTAGATATCTTAAAAATTAATAAATTTCCTCCATATTTAAATTTTAACTTGATTTCTACATGCTATTATGGTAAATATGTGAATTCATATGATGTGGTGGGTGGTATGTTAGCTTCAAAATCATCTTTGACTTTATTTAGTTATGTTAATGGCTTGGGTAGAGATCTAAGTTAAAGTCTACTTTTATAAGAAAAATAAATTTGAATTTACATTATTTATGCATTTTTAAATTATAAATTGTAAACTTAGTATATAAATGGTGATGAGGTGACACTAATCCATAATATTATATAAAAAAAATCCCATTTTTTTTACACATTTTGTTTTGAATTTTATCTTTTAAATATTTTTTAAAATTAAAAAATAATTATTTTAGCAAATTTATCTTTTAAGTAACATTATTTCTAAACTTAACCTTTTTTATTTAAGTTTTTTTATAAAATTTAAATATTATTTTAAACTAAAATAACTATTTATAATAAAAAAGATTATCTAAAATGCTAAAAATTGCCTACAATAAAAATATAAAAATTATTTACATTTACTTTCATAATTATATTAATAATAGTTTTATTTTTTTTTTATCATAAAAAAAAGTAAAATACATGCGCATGAGTTTTCACTAATATAAACCGAGAATAATGCCTTTAAAAAAATGTGAAAAAAAGAAAAAAAAAATGGGAGTAAGAAGAAAATAATGTTAATATCCAAATAATGTTATATTTATAATGAGACTTAATTAAATGGTTCAATGATAAAAAAAATTCTAATACATAAGATCCTCGTTAGGATCATATTTGCATTTATGTGGGATAGAGATAATATAAGTTATATATTTCAGACTTTTAGAGAAGAGAAGAATTAGAAGAAAAGCATGAAGAATATATGACAAACAAACTTTGATTCAACAACTGATGATCCTAAAAAAGAAAAACAAGGGAGGTTCACTTTTATAGAAAAATCCTTTCATGTGAATTTTAAACTTTAGACATAATTATGGATTTCAAACCCCTTAATTCGGATCCCAAAATATATTTAATAAAATATGAAATCTGAATAAAGTAAAACAAACACAATGAAAAACAAAAAGAAACAAGATTAAAGAAAAAGAAAAACAACGTCAAAATTGTCAACACGAGTAGTCTTAGTTTAACCATCCTAGTTTACAAGTATTCTAACCACTTCTTGTTTACAAGTACTCTAACCACTTCTAATTCAACCCTAGACAACACGCTTAGACTATTTAACTCAACTAACTTAAACACCAAATGTTTTAATTCTCTTCAGAATTTATAACACAAATAGTGTTATCATCAAAGGCATAGATGATAACTCTCAAAGAGAGCATATAGAAAATACAAAGAAATTTAGTGATTTGCTAAGGTTTTTTTTATTAAAAGAAATATATCTTTAGACGATATATGAGCATATAGTAAATCTGAGGGAACGACGAAACTCGTCACGAACAACGATGGAATAGTGGTTCGACGACATAGCTCCTCTGATAACGACGTTTGAGAACGAAGAAGAACTTTCAAACCTTTCACACGAACCTACGAAACCAAATACCTCTAAATGAACATTCCATGTCATTTATTTTTGTTTAAAGAAAAATACCAATTCGACCAATTACTTTTTGGTACGTGACAATGTCAAAAGATTGTCAAGAGGGTGTCAATATATCATTACCCTTTTCATAATTGGTAACTCATTGCCTTGGAATGAGTTTCTGTAATTCTCGGCGGGAGATGTTTCGAGGGATATGGACAATAGAGGGTGTTTCTTCTTGATTATTAGTGTTGACGAATTTGACAAGTGTACCAAATCGTTTCAAGTAATAAAATCGGTAAGACTGGATATCGTTTCCCAAGAGACTCGTGTCACCAAACAATCGTATAATTTCTAACCAACTTAGACTAAAGAATGATTCCATAATTTGGATTTTTATGCAATTAAAGTAAATATAAGACAAGAATGATAAAAGTGAACTTTAGTAACTCAAACAATTAGGAATGAAAAGATTAGAAATGATATGAAATGATGTTGTTGGGTATGATTTCATCTATTTCACTCTAATGTATGTAAAAATACACCTTCTTCATTAACTTGCTAATGTCAATTTTCTAATTTACTCAAACTCAATCCCTTGGTAGAGAGAGCCTAAACTTACTTCTTAAACTTCAATCCCTTGGAAAACCTAACAAGTTCATCTGCTTTAAGAATTGAGATCTAAGACAACCAAAGGTCCAAGTTCTATCCCTAGATACAATTTCCTTTGGGTAATTTGTTCCAGTTCTAGGTTTACACAATACTTCCCAATATCAAGTAAATCAATTATCATGCCATGGATAACCAATTCACAACAAGCATTAAGAGAAGGAACAAAATACTAGCAATCAATGAAAGAAGCATCAAATATATTCAAAACAATTGCAATTACATAAGAGTTCAGTTGCTACATCAATTTCCCAACAAGAATGAAACTAGCTCTCCATGAATGGAGAGCTTGAGCTTACAGTAATGGTGGAAATGGAAGAAGGGAGAAGACCCAAGGATAAAGAAGGGATATTCCCACAGCTCCTAGCTTGCCTCTATGTGCCCAAAGATGTCGAGCCCCTTCTGTTTGAGGGTTAAATAACCCTAATCTGCCAAATCAGCGAAAGTCGCGCTCCAGCGCGCGTCACTCGGCAAAGTGACGCTCCAGCGCCCATATGCAGGGGGCGCCCGAGCGCGGTCCAACCACGGTGCAGTGGCGCTCAAGCGCCCATAAAAAAAGGGCACTCGGGCTAGCTTCAACAGAATTTTGGTTCTTCATTTTTGCTCTTCTTTCTACTTTACTTTGGTTCCAGCACCTTCATTTGATGCAAAGACTTCTTCCAACTAATTTAAGCATGTAAATGGATGGGTTAATGATCAATTTATCTCAATAAAGCTTAATATGCAACCACTTATTAAACTAAAAGAAACTAGGATTTACAAGGCAAAAAGCTAATAGAGAGTTGATATTTTCTCTAAATTCGATGCTGAAATCATGGTCAAATATGCCATTATCAACTCCCGCAAACTTATAACCTTGATTATCATCAAGCAAAAGGTATCTGACTCTAACATAAAACACAGTTTTCAAAAGCACAACTGAATTCACAATACATTGCTTAACTTGAAACAACTAGAAATGTGTAACAAATTAGTCATCTACTATGGTGCTCACAACACAATCAATCAATCAAATGCCATAGTTTATAAGAAATCAACAGTCATGACAGAATGCTTTACTGAGTTATATAGAACCAATCCTCACAAGAAAAATCAGAGAAACTCAGGAAAAATCAGTTGTGATCTAACATTATGGCATTCACAAGAAAAAATTAAGGCACAACATCTCACATGGTTACTCAAGGTTCCACAAACATCATCAAACAACTACCATAAACATTGATCACAATTAAACATAACGCATTATCAAATTGTTCATAATGAAAGCAACCACAATTTGTACTCAACTGCACAATCTCAAGCATCATTTCTCAGGCATCGATATTATAAATCAACATAGTTTATTAAGGCAGATAACTTAAACAACTTAACTAAAACTGAAAAAGAAAAAGTTTCATTCAAACAAAAGTTAAAACCAAATCAAACTAGCAACCAAAATAAAAGAAAGCAAAATAAAAGGTCCTGTGAAAATCATGATGTGCTCTAGTCACTCATATCTGTAGCATCATCATCATCAGCATCAACCACATCATCATTGTTGGATTCCTCATTTTTTGCACCATCTGTTGCGGCTCCACCTTCCCCAATAAATTGGGTTGGTCCCCAAGCCATGCTACTTGGGCCGCATATTACTCTACTGAGATCTCTCTATATGGTGGCATTTGTTGTGATTCTCTTGGAGTTGGATGAAGAAGTCATTTCTGCACAAAAAGAGTGAAACTAAAGTTTGCAAATGTGAGCCCACAATGTAAGTATGCATTTGTAGCAAACAATCATTAGATTGCATGATCATGATTTCACAAGGTAGAAAGCATACTATATAAGCAAGAAAAATCACAAAACACAAGTTGGAGCATGAAAAATTTGAAGCATAACAGAAAACCAGAGTTGCAGCCCAAATCTGGTCCGGCTCGGGCACCCCTAAGAAAAGGGGGCTTGAGCGTGAATCAAATGCTGAATTTGTAGGTTGTGCTTGGGCGCCCCTGAGCAATGGGCACTGGGGTGCACATGGGTTAGAATGCTAGAAAGCTGGCTTTGTGCAGTCCACGTTGAAGCGCCCCTCAGCAATGGGCACTGGGGCGCCATACCAGATTGCAGATTCTGCAAAATTTGACAACTTACCCTACGATTTTTGGAATTTGACACTTCTTGGCACTCAATTCAATCCAGATTAACATGTTTTCACTATACAAACTTGATCAAATCCATAAGGAGTAAAATTAAGTGCAAGAATGACAAATTAAGTGCACACTTCCAAAGCTTTCTAATTCTACAACTCAAGGCTTTACTTTTTGACACTTAAAACATACCTAAACTTAGCAACACATAATAAAACATACATAAGCACACAAGAACACATCAAAACATATTGAACCACTCCTATTCACATCAATTTATCACAACACTCAACATTACACCAATGCAACTATTAACATCACATAAGTTATAATTCAAACTAACATGCTCCAAAATAACCAAATCAAACTAAAACATTCTAAAGCAAATTCAAACAATCAAAACACACTCAAACAACAAAAGCACACATAAGAAAAGGTTAGAAAGTTGGGTTGCCTCCTAGTAAGCGCTTGTTTAAAGTCACTAGCTTGACAGATGAGGTCATTAGGTTTGATTCTTAATGCTGGTGAGTTTCTTCCTTTCATGACACCAACATGTTCTTAGCAGCTTTCTAGTCACCAACTTGACCCTTCTAGAATAAGGAGCCTCAATCTCAAATACTCCATTTATCTTTATGTCCTTGATGACCCATAACCTATTTCCTGATTCTCACTAGTTTGCCAGGTTTGGGTTCATCTCTTTCCATCATAAGGTTATGGTGAGCTAGTTTCTCTTCCTTATCTTCTCCTCCTCCCTTCACTTTTGGAGAGAAGCAATTAAGGCTCCTCTTGACTAACTTGGCAGCTTGATTTGGTAGACTAGTCACTAATAGAACTTCATCTGTCGTTTTAGGACTAGTTTGTTTTTCTTGAATTGGTTGCACATCTTGGAAGACATTTAAAGTTACCTCATCTTCTTGGTCTTTCAATTTCAATGTTCCTTCTTCTACATGAATGACAACCTTGGTTGTCTTCTTGAAAGGTCTTCCAAGGATGAGTGGTATCTCTACATCTTCCTCCATCTCCATCACTACAAAGTCCACCAGGAATTGGAGCTTATCAATTTTTACCACCACGTCTTCTACTACACCATATGGATATTTGATGGATCTATCTGCCAACTGAAGCATCATTCTTGTTGGCTTGGCTTCAAGACCACCAATCTTTCTAAGCATGGATAGGGGCATCAGATTGATGCTAGCCCTTAAATCAATAAGAGTCTTCCTTATATCATGGTTTCCAATGGTGCAAGGAATGGTGAAACTCCTCGGATCTTTGAATTTTGGAGGGAGAGTCTTCTGCATGATGGCACTACAATTTCCTTGCACTTCAATTGTTTCCTCATCTAAATACCTCTTCTTCTTCCTGAGGATTTGCTTCATGTACTTCGCATAGGCAGGAATTTGTTGTAGTGCTTCGGTCAAAGGAATGGTGATTCCCAGGTGATCGAATATTTGCTTGAACCGAGCTAGTTGTCTCTCCTTCTATTTATTAGAGGGTCTTTTTTTATAAGGAAGGTGTTTCACAAACTCTTCATCTTTTTGCTTTTTCTCTTTTTCTTTGATTTTATTTTCTTCTCCTCCTCCAACAATCTCTTCTTCAATTTCTCTTTCTTCTTGATTCTTTTCTTCATTCTTTTTCTTCTCTTCTTTTTCTAGCTTTTCTTCATCTTTTTCTTTTCTTCCAACCTCTTTTCCACTTCTAGTGAATATAACATTGCATTCTTCCCTTGGATTGGCTTGACTGTTAGCAGAGAATTGTCCGCTTTGTTGATTAGCCAACTGCTTCGCCAATTGACCGACTTGCACTTCTAGATTCTTAATTGAAGCATCGGTTCTTTTCTGATTTTGGATGGATTGCTGCATAAACATTTGCAGTATTTCTTCTAGTTTTTGAAGTTCGATCATTCTGAGATGGATAATGTTGAGCAGGATTATACGAATTTCTGCTACTAGAAGCTCCTTGTGCTTGTCTCCACCCTTGATTTGAAGGATTAGGAAAAGGGTTGTTGAAGAAGTTTTGTCTTTCTTGGTTCCCCATGTAGTTGACTTCTTCGGATTGGGAACTACTTGGAACTTGACAATGACCATTAGGATGGTCATCTCCACAGAAATCACATCTCATTACTCGTTGATGCGATTGAGCCTGAGCTTGCATTGCTTGCAATTACTAAGGTAGCTTGGCCATATGTTGAGTCAGGAGCTCCATTTGTTGAGCGAGAAGTTTGTTTTGTGTAAGTAGTGCATCTTGAGCACTAAGTTCATAAACTCCTCTCCTTTGTGCCAGGATTCTCCCATGTTGACTCCTTAGATTAGTGGAATCCATATTTTCAATAACAACAATGGCTTCATCAACAGTTTTCAATAGAACCGAACCACCAAAAGATGCGTCTAATATCATCTTAGTATGAGGTTGCAAACCATTGCAAAAGGTTTGCACTTGCATCTCTAGACTAAATCCATGGTTGGGACACTTTCTAAGTAAAGCTTTGAATCTTTCCCAGGCTTCACACAATGGTTCATCTACTCCTTGGATGAAAGTAGCTATTGCAGCCTTTATTTCTGTACTCTTAGATTGTGGAAAGAAGCGAGCAAGAAATTTATGGTCCACATCCTCCCAGCTAGTCAGACTTTGATTAAGCTGTGACTGAAGCCAAACCTTAGCTTTTTCGTTAAGAGAAAATGGTAATAGTCTCATATACAATGCTTCTTCTTCCTCCCCCATTACACCCATAGAGCCACATAATTCATAGAAAGTGACTAGATGAACATGAGGGTCTTCATTATCTAGGCCAGAAAATTGATTTGAACTAATGAGCTAGAGTAGAGCATGCTTCATTTCTGCTAGTTTATCACTCATAGTGGGCCTTACAATGCTTGAGAAGTTTCTTGGGCTTGTGTAAGTGATTGAGTCCCCTATGGTTCTCCTTGGAGATAGTCTTGTGCCAACCATTTCGTTCACTGAAGAAGTATCAAGAGGATCAATGTCTTGATTGTTAAAAGAAGATGAAGATTCAGGGGCAGCTTGTTGAGCTAGAGCTTTTCGTTTCCTTGTGTCACTATTATTCCTTCGAGCAGTTTTCCCGATCTCAAGGTCAACAAGGCATAGTTCTGATGATACAGTTCTCCTTGTACGGATGCTTCCCTGCATACACTAGAAAACAACCAAACTCGAGCCACAATTTAGCCCAAAAGTATAAAAATAATAATACAATAAAACAGAAAATTATACACAAAAGATTAGAGTCTAAATCGGTTAAAAATCACACGATAGTCTAATTTTAACACGGGTCCCCACAACGGCGCCAAAACCTTGTTTGCAACTTTGACAAGTGTACCAAATCGTTTCAAGTAATAAAACCGATAAGACCGAATATCGTTTCCCAAGAGACTCGTGTCACCAAACAATCGTATAATTTCGAACTAACGTAGACTAAAGAATGATTCCATAATTTGGGTTTTTATGCAATTAAAGTAAATATAAGACAAGAATGACAAAAGTGAACTTTGGTAACTCAAACACTTAGGAATGAAAATATTAGAAATGATATGAAATGATATTGTTGGGGTATGATTTCACCTACTTCACTCTAATGTATGTAAAAATACACCTTCTTCATTAACTTGCTAATGTCAATCTTCTAACTTACTCAAACCCAATCTCTTGGTAGAGAGAGCCTAGACTTACTTCTTAAACTCCAATCCCTTGGAAAACCTAACAAGTTCATCCGCTTTAAGAATTGAGATCTAAGACAACCAAAGGTCCAAGTTCTATCCCTAGATACAATTTCCTTTGGGTAATTTGTTCTAGTTCTAGGTTTACACAATACTTCCCAATATCAAGTAAATCAATTATCATGCCATGGATAACCAATTCATAACAAGCATTAAGAGAAGGAAAAAAATACTAGCAATCAATGAAAGAAGCATCAAATATATTCAAAACAATTGCAATTACATAAGAGTTCAGTGACTACATCAATTTCCCAACAAGAATGAAACTAGCTCTCCATGAATGGAGAGCTTGAGCTTACAATAATGGTGGAAATGGAAGAAGGGAGAAGACCCAAGGATGAAGAAGGGATGTTCCCACAGCTCCTAGCTTGCCTCCAGGTGCTCCAGAAGAGAGGAATCGCGTTTGGGTGCCCAAAGATGTCGAACCCCTTCTGTTTTGGGGTTAAATAACCCCAATCTGCCAAATCAGCGATGCTGAAATCATGGTCAAATATGCCATTATCAATTAGCAAGGATGGAAAGGGCATTATCTTTACAGGAAGGAAGTGCAAGATCAATAGTATGATCTTATAGTCTCTATATTATTTGGTGATGAAGAGTTGAGAAAGCACGTCAGAAACTTGCTTTGCTCCTGTGATCTAGATCTGAACTTTTAGTCTTTGGGAGATAATGACATCTCTAAGGCTGACATTAAAGTTTGGAAACACTGAGAATACTACGCTTCCAGCATGAAGAGTAGTTAATATAATGCCTATGATTTCATGCTCGTAGTGTAGATAGTTGAAGTCTAAAAGTAAGACTGGTAATCCCTTTCTTCTATGAAGTGAGAGGACTAATCTGATAGTTCCATAATGGAGATGAGTGCATCCTTCATTTTGTCAATGTCTAATCAAATCTTTAGGAATCTCTATATTAACTTATTGTTTTTCAGTAGTCGTAGTTGAAGAACATTGGTCCATCCTTAAGGACTCAACATATTCTCTAACATGAAGTCTTTTGGTAGGGATGAGTTTAGTGATGAATCTGAGAACTGATCTTTGTCTTCTGAAGATTTTATAAGGACTTAAGAAGAGAGGACTTTGTGTTTATGAGATTTGTGCATCTTGACGTACATAATAGTATTCTATAAAGTTTTCTAGTTTTTAGGATAGTTTTTGAGATATTAAAAGGTAAATAGGGTAGAATTTAAAAGAACAAACTATGAAATAGTTTGTGGTTGGGAATCTTTATACTATCATCTTATTCCTCTCTTAGAAAATGGTTAGATAAACTCTTTTAGACAATAATGTTAATGAAAAATATTTGAAAAATATATTTTTAATTAAGATCGTTTAAACCAAATGATATTTAATTGTTTGTTTAATAAGTTAAAACAAGTGCCAATTAACTTTTCATGCAACCAACTTAGGTCCTGATACGCTAGGCTACGACATGTTTTATTAAGGCACAAGCTACGGTACTTACGGTATGCCTTGTAGATTAAAAAAAAGCAGAATAAAGAAAAAAAGTAGATTCAAAATAAAAATTATTTGGTTCAAAAAAAGGTAAAAATAATTTAGTAAGATTTTATTTTATGCTCATAACATTATTTGATCGAAGAGAAATATAAAAAAAATAGAATAAAACTTAACCTTTAAAATTATTTAAATTAAAAACAATTAAATATTATTTTATCATTTTTCTTAATTAATAGTCATGTTATTTATCATTTAATTTTTTTTTATCATTGATGATATTACAATCATTATGATGTAAAAGAAACCTGAAAAACAAAAACCAGAATTCTATCGATAATTTTAAAATAACACAATCGTATTTACGTTTTCATATTTTCATTAAATATTTTTGTAAATAAAAAAATAAGGAGCAGGAAGAGGATTGAGAAGAATATGGGCTCTTGTTCTGCTCTGCCAGGATGAAGGCCCAACTTAGTCTGCAGTTCAGCCAGTGCTTCCTGTATCCCGATATTTTCTTCCTGCATTCTCAAAATTTTTTAAGTTATTTTTTAAAATGTATTTTGTATAATCTAAAAATGAATAAATTATATAATTCAAATTTCAAAAATAAAATACATATTTTAAATTATATAATCCAAAATATATTTCTGAATTTAAAAATAATTTAGATTTTATTAATTTTTAATTAAAAAAAATGATCATTTCATCATGTCAAGGAGGTACAGGAAAATAAAATATGAAGGTGCAGGAAGCAATGCCCTGCAGTTTTTATCACTATTCATCAAACTCTAACATAAATACTATTTTACATATCATTGTTAATTTTAACATATAATCTAAAGAAAGTCTGAAATCACCTATTACCTACACTGAAATATTTAAGAAACAAACAACCAAACAAAATATATATATATATTATATATGTGTATATAATATGTATGTGTGTATAACCCGTAAAAATGGTGTTTTGAATTGAAAGTTAAGTTAGCAATCGATTTGTGATTATTTCTACTCAATCCTCTTATTTATGAACAAATTAGTATAAGCGTGAGATATTAATGAGAACCCTGAAAGAGTATAATTAAGATTTGTGGCATTTTATACCAACTATCCTTAACACAAATGAAATGATGATGTTTGATAATTGGAAATAAGGAAGAGAATCACAGGTCCACGTGGTGCAAAAGTGCACTAAAAGAAATGTAACATAAAGTGTATTTGATTAGTCTTTTCAACTAATTTATTTTATTTCTTTGGTTACAAATTGTTTAACTAAAATATGTAGTAAATAAACTTATTTTACTAAATTATACAAGTTTTTTCATATGCTATTACAAATGAGTTTATAATAACTTGGATTTTGTTTTCAATCTCAATACTTTAAAAAACCATCCATGCTTGCTACTCATTGAATACTACATTATTTATTTCGGTTACCATACTATTTTTTAAATAAAATTTTTTCTTTAAACAAGCCGTAAAAATAATTCAAAATTAAGTAAAAGCTAAGATTACTTGTAAATAAATTTATCTACAAATTAAGAAAAATGCATATAAAAAAATCATGCAAAAATTTTGGACAGATGAATTGAACTTGAAATATATGATCATCCAAGTGAAATTGAATTTAGATTTATTAAATAAAATCTCATATATTTTTTTTTAGATAAAGCAATATAATAAAGATGGAGATATATTAAAAGTAATATGTATAAAAACGAAAAAAAAAATTGATACTTGAACAAAATAAAAAGATAATTAACTTATTAATATTTTGTTTATATATATATATAAAAATAAATTAATTAATTGTGAGAACCTAGAAAATTATAGGAGCACAGTGTTTTAAAATAATAAAACATTATTAGTTTAATGCTAAAATATTTAAGTATAAATGGAAATCTAATAAAAGGATATCATTACTTAAAAACACTTTATTTCTCTAAAATATATTTTTATAGAGTTCTCTTACTTCTTTTTATGTCTTCCAACTCTATGGTCATTTGTTTGAAGAGTAGATATTGTGGAGTGATCTTCTCAACGAACTATCCTCTTTTATCCGATCAGATTCCTTAGTTGTGTAAGTCGTCTTTTGCTTATTTTCTTGTAAACAATGCTTGTCTTGGCTTGCATATGAATCTTATTTGATTGCATGTGAGGTTCTAAGCTTCTTTGTGAGTCTTTATCGATCAGTGATCATAATGATATGGTCTGGTAATGTTTGTGATGTTTCTATGTGTAGATAGAGTATATTGTGAATTGGAGGTGTGTTTGTTATCTTAGAAGCTTTGGGGTTGTTTCGACAAAGTAAGGGAAACTAGTATTGATTTGCGTTATGTGAGTGTTATCAATTGGATGTTTTGCATTTTGTGCTTTATTTCATATTGGGGATGAAATTTGGATGTTTTTAATTAGTCTAATTTGGTGTATATTGCTAATTTGATTTGTATAATTTGGATTATTGTTTCATGCTTGAGTGTTTTGGTCAATTTTGTGTTGATTGAGGGAATTATAATTCGAGCAATTGAGCAAATTGGTATGAGCTCCAATGACTAAAACTACTTTTGACCAAAATAAGAGGGAAGTATTATTAGTGGAAGGGAAAAAGTGAGAAAGCACACTTTCACATATCATGATTAAATGACTAATCCCACGTAGGCAAGAGAGAGAAAAATAAGCTTCAGAGTTTTTTAGAGAGAGAGAGAGAGCAGAGAGAACTAAGGAGCTCTACTAGGGTTTTTAACCCTCACACGCACAAATCAGAGATGAAGAAGATGATGATCAGAGTAGAGAGAAAACAAGAAAAAACACACACACAAGGTACTGAGTAAGTATTTGTATATTATGTTTTTCTGCTTTTATAGTAACTGAATACACTGAACTTGTGTTCTGTTTTTGTTTATTCTAACAAGTATCAAACTCATCAATTGAACAGGTCTCATTTCTCCTAAATCATACAATTTCATCGGTTGAAACCTGATACAAAGTTTAGCAGTGGCAGACTAGCCTTGAGCATCAGCCTTGTTGTGTAGGTTTGGGAGCATTTTAGCTTTGGGCCGTTGAGTGCCAATTTGTCCATTAAGCCTCATGTTTTGCGAATACATTGGTGTTGAGTAGCAGTAGGGCATCGATGAGCGTCATATTTGTACTGCAGGTCTAGAGCATTTTAGCTCTAGGATGTTGAGTGTTAAAAAGTTCTGTTGAACGTAACTTTTTGTGAGAAGAAAGATGTTGAGAGCCATTTTTTTTCTAGAGGTTAGGCACTGAGTGCCAGATTGTATGTTTGCCATGTTTTCTTCTTTGGCTATTTGAGATAAATCTATAATGGACCTTGTGTATGTTTATGATTTTGATTAATGTTGTTGTGAGCACGATGATGGTGTTTAAGGAATGTTCAAGAAATGCTTATAATGGACCTTGTGTATGTTATGATTTTGAGTATTCATAACACACATTGGAGACTTATAAATATGTATTCTACATGTGCAAGAAATGTTCTTATTTTCGTTTTACATTTAAGATTACTTGACATTTCTTCTTATTACATAATATTCTAAGCACTATAAAGTTATTCAATATCAAGAGGGGTGAATTGGTATAATTTCTAATTAACAAATTCTAACAAGTTTTCGTGAACTACTTGACTAGGAGTTATAAGAAAACCAAATATAATAGAGATTTTCAATGATTATTATGGTTGTTGAGGAAGAATGTGCCCCCTAACTTTTTTATATATATAATTTGAAATATTTTTTTAATTTTAATATATTTTATATATTTGACACTTCCAAAAATTATTATAAATCTATACTAAAATTTTGGCATTCTTAAGATATTTGTTCAAATCCACCATTGACATAAATAGAGAAAGAAATATTGCACAAGAGATATTAAATGGTTATAAATTATCAATTTTTACACCTAATATCAATCAACTAAACCTAGGAGTGATTGTTTCCATTATAGTAAAATATTTATATTATAATACTACGTGGTTGACGCGACCAAATTAATATTACTAAACTATAGCAACTCAATATTTCTAAGTTAGTAGCAAATAATAATAGTATGGGTAAGATAACCCAAAATCATCTCCCAATGAACATAAAATTGATTCTTAACAAATTATTTTTTATAAAAATTATACAAAAGAGTCAAACAAAATAAAAATAATACAAAAATAAAGATAAATAAAATATTAATAACAAAAATAAAGAGAATTTAAAAGATACAAAGAGACAAAAATAATAATAAAGAAAATATGTTGATTCCAATCTTTTTTCAAAATAGAATTCATTATTTGTTGTCTAAATATTATTGTTCAATTATTTATTGTCTTAGATTTTCAAATTAATCAATGTAGTTTCTCAATTAATTTGTTGGATTAATAATAGTAAATTTAACCAAAGTACATTCTCAGTTAATTACTATGCCTAATCAAAGTACATTCTCTTACCACTTTTATCAAGTAAAAAACTAATTAATCAAAGTACATTATTGATTAATTTTTGTTAAAGTTTTCACCTTTAATAAAAGTACATTCTCAATTATTGACAAAAACTCATTCAATCACATGAAAGTTTCTAAGTTTAATCAAAATACATTATTAATTAGAATTAAAAACCGTTGGACTCATTTGATTGACATGTTTTATAGATTTAACATTGTGCTAACCTGCTACAATGTAAAAATCATTATTTTTATAGTATAATCAATCCTAAAAGCTCAACACTCCATGAAATGTAAAAACAATATAAAAATAGAAGAAGAGAGGGAAGAGAAGGTGAAAGTTAAGAGAGAGGACAAAATTAGGTCCCTAAAGGGTTTCTAAGCTCTTCTAATGTGTTTCCTCAACTCTAGTTATATAGAAATTAAACTGAGCTTTATTTTAGACTTTCTTGTTGGTGTAATCTTATTTTTTATAATGTTATTTCCTCCAATTATCTTTTAAATAATAATCTATTATCTTCGAGATATATTACATTTGATTGTTCTGGATATCTAAAAAGATTTAAGAATACCTTGTCATATTCAAAAATATTTGACAAATATTATCGGTTGATAATTACTGATACAATTAAATAATATAATTATTTGAAAATATCAAATAAAATATCTAAAAATACATATTTACCTATATTATTTTTTATCATAAATATTTTTGAATTATCAAAACCTTTTTTTTGTGAAAAAAGATAAAGAAATTGCAAGGTCCAATTTTGGTTGTTTGTTCTCTCTTGCTAAATTTTTTCACTTTTCCATGCTTTTTTTGTTTTTTTTATGCAAGTTTGACTTTTTTGTAGTTTTGATTATTTTTTATTTTTTATTTATATTTAAGGTGTCATGATGTCTTAGTGAGTTTATTTTCACACTTTCATATAGTGAACTTAGTTGTTGTCGCACTAACACATCTCAAAATATCTAAAGAACCAACTAAAAAGTTGTTTATAACATGTTTTTATATCTCATGTTTAACAAACCTAATTATAAAAAATCATAATTATTTGTGTCTCATGTTTTTTAAATAACTCTTAAGAAAAAATACCATAAAATATATATATATATATATATATATATATATATATATATATATTTATATACTCCACAACCAACACAATTAAACATATCACAAGAGTTTATAAGATTTCTCAAATATATAAGCTCATAAAAATGTAAATTAATGAGTAAGCAAGTAAGAAGATCAACAAACAACTTGAAATTGATCCTATAGAGTATCATTTCACAAAGTTTAAAAATTCCTTGGAAGTTATTTTTGAATGATTGTAAGTGATAATTTTTGAAAGTAATTCATGTATTTTAAGAGAAACCCACTAAACCTTTTACAAAAGCATATTAGATATGACTCAATTAATTATACTAAGTAATAATTGATTGCTTTAATTTTTTTAAATACAATATAATATTCACTTAATTTTATTATTTGCACAATGAGTGTTTAAACGTTTGAGAAGAATAATTAATTATTATAAATGATACTTCATTAATGCAAGTCATATAAGAGTCAATTTTAAAAAATTAAAGTCCTAATTAATTATTTATAATAACGAAAGAAATTATTGGATAAAAATAACCATCAACACATAATTAATTATGTGAAAAGATAATCAATTATCGATAAAGTGATGTTTTAAAACGGTGGGAGGCGCAACAACGTTTGGAGCAGTGAACGGAGAAGGATTTTATAGTTTCACTCAAAAACCCCTTATATACCCTATAGTATCCAAAACTTATTCATAAACTACGAAACAATTCAATAATATAATATTAATAACAAAACCTATTTAATCCAAAAATCCCCGTTTCTATGAAATTGTATAATTATGGTTGATATCAATAGTAAAAAGTGTAGTTTCTAACGCAATTATGCGAAAATCAAAGCGTACAACACTGTATATCTCGGTTACAACTTAACTCGTGGTGGAATGCTGATATTGCCTCAGTTAATATAAGACCTGAGGCCTATACCTATGCATAGAAGGCCTTATTACCTCGGGTTGACGACAACCAATGTCTAAACACATTTGCAAGTCAGGTTTTTTGCCTGAAAGTCCTCTGCAAGTCAGGCTTTTTGGCTGACAACTCGCCTATTGCCTCGGTCTGCTAGGCAACCGATGCCTAAACCTTTGCACCTGCTACGTTGCCTGGTACTTTGTCTACTACGCCAGACCTAAGGCATTAGTTTAGCCGGGAACCGAGGTTGTTGGTCCCGTACCTCCTGACATTTAAGATTTCATACGTTTTGTCCAACACTTTATACTTCGTTTTTGCTTTTAACTAGTGCTATATGGTGCTATTACCTCGTGTTTTTGAGTAACCGAGGTAGTAGCTCCACTTCATATTTTTTAACCTACAGACCTTTCATTTGGGTCGCACAACTTCTTCTTCCTCTGCGTATACCTCTTCTTCCTTTGCATAACTTCTTCTTTTGCGGGCTCGTCCACCACTGCCACCCCTGTGTTGCCAGTGGTCTCGCTGCGTCCTACGAAAAAAAAATAAAAAAAAAATCAAAACATTTACTGCTTCGGTTAAGGATGAACCGAGGTGGTATCCTACCCTTTTATGCCTCGGTTCGCACCCGAGGCAAAAAGTATTAGACTTTTTGTCTCGCTTGGATATGTCTCGGTTCGAGAACCGCTGCCTATGAGCAAAAATAACCGTTGTCATTTTCCCTGACTGCACTAATGTATATATAATCATTTTGGTGTACAAAAGAATTCAAATTACCATATAAAATCAAAACAATATCATGTAAACAAGAAAAATTTATCCTAAAATTCAATTTTTCTCCATTTTTAAGAATTTCCATAAACCAAATTATCTACATAAAAGAATCTCACTTATTTTTAAGGAGAATAGCTCCCTTACTGAAATTTCCTTTCATCAAATCTAAGAAACTAGCATTTAGACGAGTTAAGTTAAAAAAATAATTAATTAATTTGAATAATTTAAAATTTTTTACACTGAAATAATTTGTTTGAATAAAATAATTAAAAAAGAATTAAAATTTAAGCCATCTTAAAAGGTATTTTAAATTAATGAAATAAAAAAATTTCAAATACTCAAAATATAAAAATTTGAAATTTTATTTATTTTTATTATTTTCATTCGTTTAAGTTGAATCAAATTAACATAAAGTAAAGAGTTAATCGAGTCAATTTAAATCAAAGACTTAATTGTACGTTATAAAATGTCATTTTTTTATTAATGTAATTTGAATAAAAAATTAAACAAATAAAAAAACAAGTTGATCGAACTAAATTGAAAGTTAAAATAGATAAGTCCGAATCAATTGGGTGTATATATAAATTGTTATTAAAATTAATTATTATAGTAATTAATTAACTTTTCTTTAAAAATAGTTTTTATTTAATAATGTTTTTAGTGAAAGAAAATAAATGATTTTGTCTAAAAATGTTTTAATAATATTAGTGGAATACCTTCTGATATAATAGTAATAAAGAGCTTATGGCAGATGAAGGAAAAGGAAGATCTTAATATAAGTCAGACACAAACCGACAATGAGCTACAATGAGCTTGTGTCCATATGTATCATTCTCTTTCATCACAATATAATCTTAGGTGTCGGTTATAATAGTAAATAAGGGTGAGTCATTTTCACATATTTATATGATTCCTCCCACGAATAAGAGACACCCAATGCAGATAAAACTTCTGTAGCCATGTGCATGGAATCTCTATATAAATGTTAGAACTCATTATCTCTACTCAAAGTTCATTTTATGAGTTTGAATTTTAAAACTATAATTTAGTTATCTTAATATAATAATTTTAATTATATTATTTTTACTTTTTAATTAGTGTGTTTTATTTTACCAAACATGCTATTACAAATATGTTTTTATTTTTGGTTTTATTTTATACTTGTTTAATTTTACTGTATGTATACAATTTAATATGTTAACATTTGAAAGTTTATAATGGTATCTAAGATCACTTTATCTAAGATCACTTTATTTAGAAGTAAAATATTTTGAATACATCATTTGAATTTTAAATTGTGAGTCTCTCTCTCTCTCTCTCTCTCTCTCTCTCTCTCTCTCTCTCTCTCTCTCTCTCTCTCTCTCTCTCTCTCTCTCTCTCTCTCTCTCTCTCTCTCTCTCTCTCTCTCTCTCTCTCTCTCTCTCTCTCTCTCTCTCTCTCTTCTCTCTCTCTCTCTCTCTCTCTCTCTCTCTCTCTCTCTCTCTCTCTCTCTCTCTCTCTCTCTCTCTCTCTCTCTCTCTCTCTCTCTCTCTCTCTCTCTCTCTCTCTCTCTCTCTCTCTCTCTCTCTCTCTCTCTCTCTCTCTCTCTCTCTCTCTCTCTCTCTCTCTCTCTCTCTCTCTCTCTCTCTCTCTCTCTCTCTCTCTCTCTCTCTCTCTCTCTCTCTCTCTCTCTCTCTCTCTCTCTCTCTCTCTCTCTCTCTCTCTCTCTCTCTCTCTCTCTCTCTCTCTCTCTCTCTCTCTATATATATAAAAGAGGATTTTTATTTGTTTATATTTGTTTTTCAAATTTACTTTTTAAATAATATTTTTAATTAAAATAATTATTTTATCAATTTTATAATTTTCTTTAAATTTAATCGTTTTTTAATTTGACCTCTTTATATTTATCAAGCCCATTTTCTATAAGCTTAGTAACGCTTGGTCTTATACCAAGTGTTCGTTCTAGGCAAGTGTTTGGTCTCACACCAAATGCTCGTACGGAGTAGTGCTCGGTCTTACACTAAGCGTTCGTACTCGTATCTTTTATAATCTATCTTGATGAAAATAACGTTCGTCTAACTTCAATAAGAACTTTCTTCTCTACCGTGCTCGGTCATTGACTGGCATTCGGATTTCTTAATGTAAATTCAAATAAGCTAAGTATTTATCAGCGTTTGGTTTCTTTGTGTGAATTCCTTTAAGTATTATTATTGGAATGTCTTGAAGTGTCTATACTCATTGATTTCGGCCTAGAGTCGTAGCACGTGGCGTGGTCCTTTCAGCGTTCGGTCGGAGCTATCAAGAGTCAATTCATCCAATTAGTTCACTTTGTAATTAACGTTCGCTCCATTCGTTTCTTGTTATATCTATTACACTAGGTTTCTTTCTCAAACCGACAATAACCCTCTCGTCTTATTCTATTCTGGAATTGGAGACCTCTCTGTCTCGTTCCAAGTGTTCGTCCTCGTTCTGAGTGAGGATTGAACGTTCGGTATCTGATGTCCTTCATAATCTTTGAAACAAAGAGGAAATTGAAATGATTGGTAATAAAAGACAAATTTGAGATGATTGATAATGAAAGATGAAATTGAGAATATGATATGTATGAAATATGTTGGATTATGAACGAGCGTTCCGGGGAGGAACGACTCATGAATGAATGTTGGAATTTGTAAAGTATGAATGTGGTAATGCTAAGCTGTCGGTTCATCCTGATGTTCCGTGAGTACTCGTCCTCACGTAGAGGAGGGTAGGTCATGTGTGGGAACGACAGGAGGTCCTAGTCCTTAGGGGTACTTTGGACAGATAGGACTAACCTCGGGTGGCAACTGATGAGAGTATTCCAGTTACTACATCACCCGGGTGCACGAACGTCGTAACTACACAGACCTTACTTTGAAAGATGGACTAAAAACAAATTCGCTTGATAGTTTAGGGACTAAAAACATATTTAACCAAAAAACAAAAGATTGAATGTTTTTTTATATCTCATACTAACAAAATAAAATGCTGATAAAAAATAAAAAAAAATCAACAAAAATTTATTATAAGTCTCACTATAACTATAAATAAAGTTAATTTAAATAAACTTAAAATCTTTCAATTTAGTAAAGTTAGGTTGGAATTAAAGTTTAATTCTTAACCTATATGAAAACTATGAGTGAAAACATATTTCAACTAAATAATCTTTTATTTATATATATATATATATATATATATATATATATATATATTTATATATATATATATATACGAAAATGTCACATTAAATTAAAAATAAATCCATTTAAAAAACTTAAATTATGAGACCACAACAAATTTTCTTAAGATCTACTATTGTTAAAAAAATTAGACAAAATCTTAATCTTATTAGACATAATTTAATCTATAAAAATACAATAACATTTTAAAATAAATTAAAAATACTCTTCAACTTACCAAATAAAGGAATGAATATCCCTCACAAAATTACTAGTAAATAAATAAATGAACAACAATCCATATTAATGACTAATGTTGCATATGTAACCTCTCAATTTCAAAAGCTTACAGATGATAAAATAAGATATTATAAAATTGATAAAACAAAACAAATTGTCTCAACACATAAATAAGTTAAACATTGATAAAATACAATCACTCATATAAACACTCATAAACAGTTGACACTAGACTCTATGATCCAGATACATGCCTTTGACATTGGGTTTCACCATAGGCATGCACTTGTAGTAGTGTTTATATTGTGCAGAGTTATAAACAAAGGTGTTGTTACCCTACTACTTACAAGGTTAATCCCCTTTGCGCATAAAACCAAAATAGTCCAATGATTAGGACCTCCTCACATTCTCTCCCCTACCATTCCTCTCTATATGAGTTGAATGATTGGTAATATATTATGATACTTACTTTATAAACCGCCATATATCAATGCATACGCTACACATCACCACCACACAAAATTTCTCCTTCAAATTCTCTCGACACAATACCACACATATCCACAAAGTATCCTCATCTCAATAAATCATCAAAATAGTCACAAGCATACATAAAGTCCATTTTAAATCTATGTCAAACAAGACAAATAGATCCATACATACACACTCGCGCTCAAAGGTGACGTCCAACGCTATACTTTTCACAAAATGTGATGTCAGCGCTAGCTATGACGCTTAGCATCATTCCTTTCGCAAAAAATTATACTCAACAACACTTTATGGTGCTTAGCACCCTAGAGTTAAAATGCACTAGACCTATAATACAATAATGACACTCAACGACACCCTAACACCGCTCAACGCTAAACCATTCACAAAAATGAATGCTTAGTGAAACATTGCTTAACATTATACTGTTCACAATATATAGCGCTTGACGATTCAAAATTGGCGCTCAACAGCTCGGAGGTAAAATGCTCCCAAATATGCAAAATGAATGATAGTGGCATATTTCACCATGATTTCAGTATTGAATTAGAGAAAATATCAACTCTTTCTTGGCCTTTTGCCTTGTAAATCCTAGTTTTCTTTTAGTTTAATAAGTGGTTTCATCTTAAGCTTTAATTAGATAAATTGATATTAACACCTTCATTTACACACTTAAATTAGTTGGAAGAAGTCTCTGCATCAAATGAAGGTGCTGGAACCAAGAAAAACAACAAAAATATGAAGAACCAAAATTTTGTTGAAGCCAGCTCGAGTGCCATTTTTAGATGGGCACTAGAGCGCCAATGCACCATGGTTGGACCGCGCTGGGACGCCCCCTACATATGAGCGTTGGGGCGCCATTTTGCTGACTGTTGCGCACTAGAGCGCGAACTTAAGTGCGAACTTAAGCGCGACTGCTGCTGATTTGGCAGATTGGGTTTATTTAACCCCAAAATGGAAGGGCTTTGACATCTTTTGACACCCAAACACAATTTCTTTCATTGGGAGCTCTTGGAGGCGAGCTAGGAGTTGTGGGAACAGTCCATATTCTTCCTTGGGTCTTCTTCCTTGTTCTATTTCCACCATTGTTGTAAGCTCAAGCTCTCCATCCATGGAGAGCTAGTTTCATTGTTGTTGGGGATTGATGTAACCACTCAACTCTTATGTAAACTACTTTGTTTTGAATGAATATATGGATGTCTCATTGATTGTTAGTGTTTAATTCCTTCTGTTAATGCTTGTTGTGAAGTTGCTATTCATGGCACGATTTTAGAGTTGCTTGATATTGGGAAATGTTGGGTAAATCTGGAATTGGATTAAACTCCTAAAGGAAACAGTATCTAGGGATAGAACTAGGACCTTTGGTTGTCTTAAATCTCAATTCTTAATGCGGAAATAATTGTTAGGTTTTTCAAGGGATTGAAGCCTAATAAGGAAGTCTAGGCTCTCTCTACCAAGGGATTGGGTTTGAGTAATTTAGTAGTTTGACATTGACATATTAATAAAGAGGAAGTGATTTTCTATACATAAGAGTGAAGTAGGTGAAGTCATACCCCCAACGATACCATTCTATATCATTTCTAATCTTTCCATTTCCAAGTGTTTGAGTATCTAAGATCACTTTTATCATTTATGTTTCATGTTTACTTTAATTGCACTAAAACCCAAATTATGGAATCATTCTTTAGTCTAAGTTAGTTCCAAATTATACGATTGTTTGGTGACACAAGTCTCTTGGAAAACGATATCTGGTCTTACCGGTTTATTACTTGATGCGAATTGGTACACTTGCCAAAGTCTCAATAATGAACTAGCGCTCAACAATAATGTGCCATCGCTCAATGCTACATCAGAACATATCAGATGAAAACTCAATGATTTGGGAAATTGAAACCTGCTTAAATGACCAAATTGGTATTCCTTTCTTAGTACTTTGGTCAAAAACAATTTTTAATATTAACGTACATACCAATTTGCTCAAATGATCAGATTTTAAGTTCCTTAATTACCATCAAATTAATCAAGACAAACAATATAATAAACACCCAACATAAACCAAATTTCATCAAATCAAGGCTAATAATATCACTTAATCTTGCAAAACGTACATTTAGATACATTTATAACTTAAAAACAAAGCAATTACCTTTCCTTACCTGAGAGACAAACAAATTTGGTTTAAGAAACCTCAAAACTCTTCAAGCTAACAAGATGTCCTATCTACATCTAAGAATAATACAAACACAATTAGGGCAAACCACTTACTAATGATTGAAAGTTGAAAATTTTTAGTTAGTGAATAGTTTCGGTAGTTAAAAAAACTAATATAAATATAACTTTTGCATTCTATATTTTTTTTTGTCTTTTTATATAAAACTTGTTCTATAATTTTTTATATTTTCTTTAAAAAAGATATGCACAACTTCTTAAAATCACTAAGTAACTATCATCTGTTGTTACTTTACATATTTTATATATATATATATATATATATATATATATATATATATATATATATATATAATTCATAAAATGATAATTTATTAAAATTGTTGAGTTGTAAAGAATTATATATCATATACATGTAATGAGAGAGGGAAATTCATTATTTTATGAAGGAGGAATGTTAAATGAAAATGAGTTTGAGTAAAGAATTTTTTAATTAAAAAATATAATATTTTACATGTTCGCAATTATAATTAAGTTAAGAGCATATTTAGATGAGTTTTTGAAAGATAAATTTTAGGAGAAAAAATAAAATGAATTATTTTAAAAGTTAAAATTAACTTGTACACAAATTAACTAAATACAATTTTAAAGAATATATAAAATAATTTGAACAAATTAGTTTGTTAACAAATTAGTTAACTTGTGAAGAAACTTTGGTCATCATGTAAGTAAACATATTAATATTAAAAATATTATTTTAGATATAATAATAATAATAAAAAAAATAAAAAAAAAGGGAAAATGAATATTAAACTATTTTATACTACTACGATCTAGATACTTTTCAAATAGTTTAAAGTTCAAGTTTTTTTATTTATTTAAATGGACTTTAAAGGCAAAATTATCTCTCTAACTTTATAGTTAATTGGAATATATATATATATATATATATATATATATATATATATATATATATATATATAAATGTAAAAAATATAGTAGTTATGCTGTATTGATCATTCAATTTGTTCTTACTTCCAATTTATTCTGAATCTCAAATTTGTACCATAATATTGGTATTAAGTATTATTCATTTTAGTGTTTCGTATTCAACTTTATCTACAGAAAACATCTTAAAAGATTCAAAAAATAATGTATTTAAATTATTTTTATCTTCCTCTCATAATATTAGACTCTTTAGAAATACAGGATCATCATTAATTTTTTTTTAAAACCCCTTACTAATGATATGAATAGTCAATAGTCAAAACTTTAAAACGTGGTGGTAAATATAACAATACAATTTATTTTAAAAGATGAGTATTAATTTAATATTTGCAATTGATATCAGAATTTGACATTATAAAAGAAACAAATTAAAGTTCTTGACCGTGACAACTACCAATCAACATGATATAATTCTTGATATTACGGAAAAGAACAATTTGGTTATTGACTTTTTCGACTATCAATTAATTTAGTTCCCTAGATAATCAATTTGGTCTCTATCCAAATATTAGATATAATTCATCACTTTCATGCATAAAATATAATTTTGTCTTTATGAAAATATTAAATTAATATATCAAGGACCAAAGTAGTTACCAGTCATGTACTAAATGATTATAATCATCAGATTGAAGATCAAAATGTTTAATTATTTTTTTTTTAAAATTACTATTTCTTATTTATTTTTGGTATTATTTACTCAAAATGGTGAATAAGGTAAAGAAAACGTACATATGTTTACTCCAGAAGTTTTTCTCTAAAACTTGCATACTAAACGACGTTAATAGAAAAAGTGTGTTAATTATTAACAAATTGTTTTCATCATTGACTAAAGTACATAACATTTGAGATTGGTTTCTGAAATATCATGAATTAATCTAAGTAACAAATTTGGTGCGCAAAATTGATCTTTAATTCGAGCAATGTTCCACAGGCGATGTGGGGCCTGGAGTCTTAAATGTCTAACGTTTAAGGAAGGATACTATTAAACCAGTTAGGAGACACGTATATTGTTCTTTGGTTTCTCTCCAATACAAAATTTAGTTTTTTCTCCGTGATCATCATTTTGTCATCAATTTCTCGGTAGAGGCAACTGACACAACATGGTTTCAGAGGTAATAATAATTCAGTGCCCTTTCGTTATTCCTCTGCACAACTTGCAACCATGACATCAAAATATGTCTTCTTTCTCCATCTTCTTCAACCATTCACCATTTCTCTTACCACTCCCTTTCTTTTTTCAGTTGATTGTTTTTAAGCACTCCAAAAGAACAATACTTCTTTCTGGGTGTGTTACTGCTATTGATGAATACATGGTGATGTGTATGAACTTTCCAGTGTTTAAATTGTAATTGATTCTGGATCTCTCTGGGTTTTTTCTTTTTCTGTGTGAGGATGGTTCTGTTCTTAGTATGCAGTCTCTTGATTCGTTGAATTAGAGAGTAATCAGTTTGTAGGGCACGTATGTTCTATGTTCTGTTTCTGTTTTCTTATAATAGTTAATAATCTTGCAAGTCCATCAATATCTGATGGAACTGGAACTGAATTTCTGCTGTTTTGTGAACTTGGAGTTATATTCTAGAAATTATTAGGTGAAGGAATGTTGAGCATAATGCAGTTATGTGTGTGTGAGTAGAATTTGCCTTAGCCAGATGGAGTGATACAATGAAAAGAAAACAATGTGTATGGACTATGATCAATGTGCGTACTGTAAAATTTGTACTTTCCAGATGGACTGACATGAAGAAATGACCCCATTAGTGTCTCAAGTTAGGACCGTATTGTAAGTAGTAGCTGTGAGAACAGTGAGCATACGAACTAACATTTCATTAAAACCCATCAATGTTTGTTGTCCGAACTTCGTTGTAAGAATGTGATTTTGATCTGAAAGATAGTCTTGGCGATGCCAACATGTCATTTACTAGAAGCAGAAAATGGGGTAACAAATGTTGATGGTCCTGTCCGGAAGATTACTATTTCATAATTTTGGCAAATTGAAGAGTTAAAGCCAGGGAAAAGGTAGGTCCAATTTTAAATTTTTAGCTTAAAATGATAAACTAGATGGTATAGGAACACAGTTTCTCTTAAATGAATGTCTTTCTCACTGGAACAATTATCAGTAAACATAACCATTCATGTATCATTTTGACCAACTATTCTTTTCATTTCATATAGTATGTAACAAGATAAGGAAATCTAGCAAAGGCACATGATGTGGGCCAAATCCCAAATCGAAAAGGAGCAAAATATTTTTTAAAAAAGGTTCGATAAGTGTGGCAACTAGATCTGGGAAATTTCTGGAGAAATGAGCCCATTCAATTCACACTGAATCCTGAGCATTGTTTTTAAAGCGCCAGTGAACACCAATTAAGTGCAAATTATTCAGACAATTTGATTTCTATCAGTTATATTTCCCCTTCATAATTCGGTTTATTTTGATTTTTTTTAATTGGCCACGCCTCTGTGGTAGAAGAAGAGTTTGTAACAGCACTTAGTTGCCCAAATAATTAGCTCTCTGTAATACAACTAGAAGATTCATAAATGGTCGGTGATAGAGTTTGCTGTCTGACATGAGACCAAAAGGTTGTCTGAACAAATTGTGTGGGTTGAGATTTGTAGGCCTTTTAGTCATTTGAAATTAGATTTTATGATCTTCTTTCCTACCGGATCTGTTGTTCAATTTACTTTCTTTCCTTACATCTTTGAAAGGGAAGAACAGCATTGTCATATAAACAAGATTGAAGGAGAATAGAATTAGTACATCCAGGAGGATAGTATAGAACAGTTATGCAATGTTCAGAATTTCTGAAAGATTTCCATAACGCTTACACTTGCTGAAAATGGTACCTTCAATATTACTCTATCTTTCTTTTGTTCTAGCATAATATTTGCTATACATATCTCAACCTCTCCAATTCAGTACCAGTGTTTGGGAACTCTTGTGACTGATCTGCTGATGTTACTTTTGCTATAACTGTACTCAATTTTTCATCAGGTCCTTGTTTTGAACTTGATTTGTATGTATTTCTTATTCTTGGCATCAATTCTCAGAACGATGAAATGCCTATTGGATGGCCATTTGGTCTGGGCTTTCTGAATACAAGACTTAGAGATGTAGAATCACTTCCAGCTGCTCCAGTAGAGCCACACTCAATGCACATTCCGTCCACCAGTTTTTCCTCATTCTCATCCTCCAACCTTGATACTGAGGTAATTCGAATTCACTGATACTATTTTTCTTTCTTTCTCATTTCATTAACTGAAATTAACTAAGGAACAACAGAAGTTCACAGTTAAAGTTAAAATATCTAAGGGAACTGTACTTCTGATCAGAGTGTACACAAATGAACACATTAGCCACTTATTTCAGAACAACAATTAATAGAATCTATGTTGTTATGGAAACGAACTCTGTGTAAACCATGTGTGGCTGACATTTCTTTCCATTCTTTACACTTCTAGAATTGAGTCAATGTAGACATTCAATGTGAGAACTACCAATTTCATAGAGTAATGGACTTCATCTAGAGGCACAGGAGGACCTACATACAGTTGAGGGTAGGCAAAAATATACCCTCTAATCTAGGGAAAACCATAAGAGAAATCAGTTTTTACCTTTTGCAACCTCCTTTTATGATTTTGAACTCCTAAACCCATACTCAATTATGTGTTATTAGTTAATAAAGAAAAGGGTTGGTTAAAGAAAACTGAATTGAGCACTAGTAAGAGAAGATGTAAAAAATAAATGGTCGTTTTAACAATGTTGTTGTGTTGGAAAAAGCAGTCGACAGCATCTTTCTTTCAAGACAACAGTGTATCCCTGGGGCATCTGATTGGGCTGAGAGCAGGAGAAAAGGGACGGTTGTACTTTCCAAACTCAGTGAGAATAGAAGAAAGGGAGGAGAAAACATTAGCAAAGTGTTCCACTTCTGACGATGGCTCTAAAGTAAAAGAAGAAGAAATGTCTGGTGGCATTTGTATATCTATACTACTTGAGGCCCTATTCAAGATCAGCAAAAGTAAGAAAAGTTCAAGTAACTAGCCTTGTCTCTACTCAAAATTAACAACAATCATTTTTCTTTCGTTTCCCATTTAAACTTTCCAAAGTAGAATAGAAAAGGGAGTCTTGTGTATTTTGTTATTCTGTTCTTTAGCAGCATTCTGTCTCTTCTACCACATCTTTGCATACCCAATAAAATGTTTTCCAGTTCTTGTGATCTTCCAAACTTTAATTTTCAGTTAGTTGTAAAAGTTTGTGCTCCGTGTGCATAATTACATAGATGTTGATTAATCAGCGAGTGAAGCAAGTCATAAAAATATGATTCCATTAGAGATTCTCGTGAAGTCCCAATTTTTTCACACCCCTCTCACCATCCATCGAGACTCTCGTATAGTTGCAATCTTCGTCAAGAGGGAAATAATTGAAATCACTATGTTTCAACATTATGAATTACTTATATTTGTTATAATTATGATTCCTTATTTTAGATATTACTTATTCAACATATTCTATATCTTTTTTTCTCCCTGACGAACCATTATTATGTTTACTTAAATCTGTAATTTTTCTTTTTGTCAAAGTGTGAAATATATATATATATATATATATATATATATATATATATATATATATATATATATATATATATATATATATATATATATATTAGGTCTGATTGGTTCTAATTAAAAATAAATAAAGGTAAAATTAAACATTCAATATAAAAATTCTCATAAATACAGTTAAATTTATATAATTTTTTTTTAAATAATCAAATTACTCTATATAGGTTATGTTTTTCTTTTTTTATCTACATTGTACTAGTGAAGTCTAGTCCATTGGGCTGGGTTGAATAGGCTAAATTTTGGGAGTTTTACCCTCCACACCTCCAGTCCCTTCATCCTACCCTTTCAAATTTTTGTAAAATGTCTTACTTTAAAAAATTAATGGTCAAATATTCCTTTTTAGCTTGTCAGTGCGTACACAAATATTCTCTCTCTCGCATCTCATTATTAACTTCCCTCCGCACAACACACAACACTCTTTCTTCTCCATTCACACACAGCACACGAAACACACTCTTTCCTCTCCATTCTCGCGCAATACATAGCACACAAAACTAGGGCTGGGCAAAAATAACTGTACTGTACTATAGTTAACTATACTATATTATACTTAAAAAAACTGATTCACTTTTACTAAAAGTTCAGTATACTATTTTATGGTTTAGTTTTTAAAAACTGAACTTATAACAGTTTCGGTTCAGTGTGAGAACTGTATCTACTCTTTTCTCTTTTCTAGTTCTCGTTCAATTGTTCTGCTAAGAAAACGTTATTTAATAATAAAATATTAATAAAAGAAACCGTTCAAATAAAAAATTAATAATAAATTTTTTAAGACAAAATTTTTTTATCACAAATTTGTATATTTTTTCATCAATAAACATATATTACTTTTTAAATAATAGGTTTAATGTCTCGGTAGGTCCCTATTTTCGGCGTGAATCTCAAATAGGTCCCTTTTCTTTTCGGCGTCTCAATTGGGTCCCCATTTTTGTAAAATTGTAACAATTAAAGGCCTACCGTCAAATTGGACAAACGGTCGTTTAATTGTTTATTACGTGGCATGGTCAGTATTTTCAGTAATCATAGGTGGAATTAAAAAAGAGTTTTGTATTATTAAATCAGCTTTAGAGAAAGGGCACAGTGGGAATTCCCACTTCATCTTCCCCTCTCCTTCTCACACACAACCAGAGTTCGATGATCTCGTTCAGAGACTCTAACCGATGATCTCGTTCGGTGGTGAGTATCTGCTGATTCTCCTTTCTCAGCTGAGCCACTTGGGTAACCAGATCGTCCAAGTGCTTCTGCTTCCTCATGCGAGATCGCCGTGCAGATTCGCGATTCGATGTCATTCTCTTCCTCTTTCTCTGATTCATTACTGCTTGCAAGTCCTCCTCAGAACCCGAGTTCTGAAGCAGAGAGGATGAACCAGAACATGTTCCGCTTGAGGAAGCCATGGGTCTTGCGCCTAACAGTGCTCGATTTGTGATTGTTGGGTTCTTCTTTGCAGGTCTGGTTTTTATGCAGGTTCGATTGTAGAGCGGGAAGGTGCGGTGGCGTGTGATGGCTGCCATGGAGGTTGGGCAACGGCGAGGAAGTTCGCGAGGTGAGGGAGGTTAGTGGTGGTCGCGGCATGGTTGGTGAAGATCGCGAGGTGATGATCCGAGATGAAGGTGCGATTGGGTTCCGAGAATGGAGAAGATGAAGATGGTTGTGCCAAGCTTTCGTCAATGGAGGAGAGGCGCGATGAAGGTTGCGGTGGCTGGTGCGTGTTCGATGATTTGCATGTGAGAAGAGTGGTGTCGCGGCGGCTGGTGTGGTTGATGGTGGTGGAGAAGAGGACGTTGACTTTGTGCGACGGCGGCGAGATGTTGGTGATGCGAAGACGAACTCGCAGATGGCGGTCGTGGTGGCTTCGAACCCTTGCGCGAAGGAGAAGGAAGGTGGCGGCGGTCTTGGTTGAGGCACCGTGGTGGTCCGTTGATGCGCCGGCGAGAAAGGAAGGAGATGATGTTCTGACCGTGGCGACGACTTGCGGCATTGGCGGGAGCGGCGGAAGCGGAACGGCAGTGGCGGCTAGGGTTAGGGTTTCAGTGGGTGGAAGATGATAGGGCTGACGTGGCGCGAGGTTGAAGAGAAGGTGTTTGATAGAAAGTCAGTGTGAGATGGGAATCATAATCAGTTTTCCCACTATGCCCTCTCACTAAAGCTGATTTAACCTCATACTTTTTAATTGAAACTCTTTTTTAATTCCACCTATGATTACTGAAAACACTGTTCATGCCACGTAACAAACAATTAAACGGCCGTTTGTTCAATTTGACGACAGACCCCTAATTGCTACAATTTTACACAAAAAAGGACCCAATTGAGACGCCGAAAAGAAAAGGGATCTATTTGAGATTCACGCCGAAAATAAGGACCTACCGAGACATTAAACCTAAATAATATTATTTTAAGTAATAAAAGTAAAATATATATTTTTAAATTTAATTTTATTAAATGATTAAGTAATATAAATCATAAAAAAAAAGACTATATAAAAAAAATAATACTTTAAATATATTATATTCTTTAAAATATTATTAAATATGTAAAAATATGTTAAAAAATCTTTTAATGATATTAAAATGTGTGTAAGCGCACACACTAAAATAACTATTTATTTTAAAAATCAACTTACTTTAAAATAAATATCAATATTATTATTTTTAAATGATAGTATTTTACATACTAAAACTAAAATATATTTTTTAACGTTAAATTTTATTAAATGAATATATAATGAAATATCATAAAAAAATAGTAAGGTAGCAAAAATAATTAATATTATAGAAATATCAAATGACAAAAAAATTAACAAACGTTTGTTAAGAGTAATTTTTCTAGTATCATCTTTTATTATATTATAATAATTAATAAATATTAGTTTAATTTTTACATAATAAAATATAAATAATAAATAATTGATTAATAAAACAATTTTACGAGGAACAAAATAAATATAAATAAAAAATTATTTTAAAATAAAATAAGTAGATAAAAAGATAAAATAAATTATATACACATAAAAAAATATAAATAAAAAATTAAAAAAATAAATATAAAAGTAAAATAATATTCATGACAAAATAAATAAAAATAAAAATAAATAAAAATAAATAAATAATAAAATAATTTCTATACACATATAATAATAAAAGAAATATAAATAAAATAGAAAATAATAAAATCAAATAATTAAAAAATTAATTTGTAAGACATTTATGAATAAAATAAAATAAATATTAAAATAAATTTCAATTAAAAAGAACATGTATTGTTATACTATTCAGTTTAAAAACTAGTACAATTCAGTTTAAAAACGAGTACAATTCAGTTTAAAAACTAGTACAATTCAGTTTAAAATTAGTATAGTTAGTAGTTCAGTTTAGTTTATATTGTAGTTTAGTACAATTTATTATAGTTCAGTTCAGTCCAGTTTGATAAAACAAAAAACAGTTCAGTTCAGTTTGTCTGAACTGTTTCAGAGCTCAGTTCAGTTTATACAAATTAGTTTTTAGTTCAGTACAGATTTTAGTAGTACAGATTTTAGTAGTACAGTGCAGTTCAGTTGTATTTGCCCACCCCTACACAAAACACACTCTTTCCTCTCCATTCTCGCACAATACACAACACCCAGGCACTCTCACTTTCCTGTTCCTCTCTCCATTCTCGCATAACACACAACACACAAGCAGCCTTCGTCTAGGCATTATCGCAAAATATGGAAAAATGGGCAATAGGACCATCATTGTACTTAAACACTACCCATTCACATTAAATTCACTCATCCATCTAAAAAATAGAAAAATTGATCCAAAACAAACAGAAAACCACATGGAGAGTGTTGTTGTTCCCATTGGAGAGTCACATTGAAATTTCTGTACAAATGACCCTCAAGCACCTAGTAATCGATTACACGAACCCTGTAATCGATTATCAGGGACCTGAGGATCATTTGTATAGAAAATTTAACGTGACTACCCAGGTGGAACAACAACACTCTCCATGATGGTTTTTGCTCTGTTTTTGTTGATTTTTTTCATTTTTTGAGATGAGTGAGTGAGTTTAATGCTATTGGGTGTGTTCACTGCACCAATGATGAGGTTAGGCCATTGATTTCTTCAAAAAAATGTCCATTTAGGTGGTTTGCTCCAACTGAGGTGCATAACTATTGTTGTAATACCCTTCTCGGAGTGTCACATGAAAAATTTTCATTTTATTAATTAAGAAATATGTCATCTAATGTTGTTGCAATGCACAAATTTTAAAAGGCATTTTCAATAAATAATAGATCTCTGAACAAGAGGGAAACATATACATATAAGATAACGTGCTGTCAACTTTGACCTTTGTTGACTATTTTAATCATAACTTTACACATACACTTGTAAATTATGTGATTCTTTTCTTATTATAAAATATACTAAAAAAGCTTTCCAATGACTACTAATTTGTAATTTTTGGACATCTGAGGTACAGTTAATTCCTTAAGGTTAACGTTTTATATATTTCTGCCAACTCTAACCTTTGTTAGTTGTTTTGCTTTTAACTTTCTCCACCGAACTCCAAATGAGTTGATTCTTGTTTTATTGGAATTTAGACTCAAAGAGCTTCAAATGACTACTAGCTCATAATTTTTAGACCACTGAACTAGGTGTAGTTAATTTCCTAAAAACAACATTTTTCTAAGCTTTCTAAATGGTCATAGACTTCACCTACCTTGGTTCAAACACCTATAGGAGATTTTTCCTCCACAATTGAGTGTAGCAAACTGTGTTTTAATACACTGTACACCATCAATGAGGATCAACGTGAGTCATCCATGCAAAAAAACAGAAAAAATCATTCATAGGAACACAAAAATGATCCTAAGGAGTCAAGTTCTCCGAACTGGGAAGTAACGTGTAATACAAACCAGCCCCTAGTCAAGTTCTCCTTTCTCTCTGTTTTAGTTTCTCTCTCCTTTTTAAAATATTTTTATTAAATCTAATAAATTCATAAATATTATTTTTTAACAATTAAATATTTTGTAATTAAATTATAAATTCATACATAAATTTAAAAATAATTATAAACAAATAAAATAATTAAATAACTAATATAATTAAACTTTTATATAACAAAGTATATAAAGAATCGGATATGGACATTTGAAAATTAAGACTTTGGATATTCACATTCGATACAAGTATAATCGGATTTTCATATCTGATATGCACATTTTAAGTTTTTCTTATTTTAAAATAGTTTTATTAATTTTAATAAATTCATACAAATTAATTTATAACAATTAAAAATTATATAATTACATTATAAACTCATATAAATTCATACATAAATTTCAAAATAATTATAAACTAATATAATAATAATTAAATAAGGACTATAATTTAAACATTTGAAAGAGATCAACCATAAATCAAATATCAAAATCCGAAAAGCATTACAGCGAATGTCCACAACCGACTCATCCTGCATCGGATCTTAATATTATCCCATTCATGTTTGTTTTGTTGTATGATTATATCTAATGCAAACAGATTACAAAAATAAAATCCTAACCTCCCACCATCAATGCACCAGCAATGTCCCACCAACGCAACAACCAAGAGCACCAAGAGGAAGCACCACCATAAAGCACCAACAAGCACACCAACAGAAAACACCCCCAAGCCTGATAGAAGCACCACTCCAAGCTACACTGGAACACTAACAACTCCTCTCACTCACAAGAACAATTGATATGAGTGGAAAGAAAAACACTCAACCAAAATAAATCAAATGGAATGAAGAGAAAAAATATTAAGGAAGAAAAAAGATTATCATAGGTGTAATTCAAATGGAATGCAATGGAGTGTAGGGTTTCTTAATATATGAAGGAAATGGAGGTACATGGTGCATGTTTCATGATAGAAGAAAAATGGGGTGCATTCGATGTTGGGCACAAAAATGTCAACAAACATAAAATTAATAAATAATCACCTTATTAATTAGGGACATTTTAAAAAATTGAAGGTGCAATTTGAAAAACTTAGAGTTGTAGGGTGAAAGACTCCTAAATATTTCAGACCTCAATTTTAGAAACCCAATAAAACTTTAAATGTGAGTTGTTTGGTTCTTCCCATTATAAACATCAATTTGCCATCTCTATAACCCTTGTAGTTTTCTATAGCCACCTCTAACCTTTATTAAACACTCTAAGACTATTTTCTTTGTGTAAAGATATTATCAAAATGAGTACAATTTTTCTTAATAAAACGTTTTTCACATATGATTAAAATTGAGCGATTCAAAGATTTTTTTTAAATCTAATTATTTTACCAGCAATGTCCCACGATTATTATAAAAAGGGGAGACAAATTTAATGGATAAGATACAATTTATTTAATGTTACAGGGAATAGGATAGAAAAACTCATTCGTGTACTTTTATTCATTTAAATTTTAGTTAAAATTGATCTATATAATAGAAGTCCAATATAATTTATTCATTAATAATATGTTTATAGATGAAATTTATCCATAAAAAATAATATATTTCAAAAACAAACTATTATTATTTTATAAATATTTTTTAAATAATACATTACAAATTGGATGAGTAATTCATGTCGATGATTAAC
Organism: Vigna angularis; assembly: GCF_016808095.1. NCBI lineage: Eukaryota > Viridiplantae > Streptophyta > Magnoliopsida > Fabales > Fabaceae > Vigna > Vigna angularis. The sequence continues at coordinate 53,956,776 of NC_068970.1, read as the reverse complement.
ACATGTAGAATTGATGATGTTTAAGTTATTTTATAAGCAAAGAATAAAATATATTTAATAGAGCATTTGGGATGCACTTTACACGTTATGTACAAATAATATTGTTTACCTTGGTGATTGTACATAAAACATGTAGAAACTTCCAAAAATGTCTTACACATCAATTGACTATCGAAGCTTACCAATCTACCCATCAACATTATGTTTGATAATCCAAGTTCAAACACCATTCTTTAGTAAAAGATTGGATAATTTACGAAAAAAAAATACACAAATACAACAACCTTGTTGACATAAAAATCCTTTAGTATGATGAAGGTAATAATGATTTTAGGGTCAAACTAACCGTGTTCTAACTAAAGATTAGTTAATTATGTTTTGGTTGAAATCAATGTAACAATGTTTCAATTGAGATTGAGTTGAAGATTCTAATAATGTCTCAATCAAGATTGAGTTGAAGATGCTTAAAGTCAAAATTATTAATGTTTTAGTTAAAAATGAGTTAAGAAAAAGTCCTATATACTTAAAGTTGAGTTGATGAAAGTCAAAATCGACAAATTAATAGCTAAATATGATCCAACCTTAACTAATTATATCTTAACTACGATCAATTCAACAATCTATTCATTAATACTAAACCAAAAATATCTATTGAATGAGTTATAAACCATTTAACTAAAATTAAATTGATAATATTTTAATACAGTTTAACTCAATAGTTTATCTACCAACACCAATGATACCATAATTGAGATTGTACAAAAGATAGCTCAATAAAAAAAATTAATGACATTTCAAATATCATTGAGTTGACTATTTTCAAATTTTAAAAGATATTAAAAAAACATAATTGAATTAGTTTTGATTCATTAAATGCATAGGATCAATTCAATTTTTAAAAAAGTAATAAATAAGTTATTAATAATTCATAAAAGTGAATGGTTGAATTTACTTGAATTTACTTTCATGATGTCTAAATAGAATGGTTTGACACCATAATTATCTAGAACTTTTTGTTAATCAAATTATCTTCCAATTTACTCTTTAAGTTCCGGCTACAAATAATAATTAAGTTGTTATTTACCTAATAATGATAAGCTGGTACAAATAAGGGAAAGGAGAGCAAGAAAGGAAGCTAAAATGTTTTAGATTAGATTAGACGCAAAAAACATAACATTTCTATGTTGTTAAATGGGAATGTATTGTTTTCATCATTCATCTTTAATTCATTAGCTACATTTTTTGTACATCTTAAATGCTTTATTCTTTAAATCCTATTCATTCCTTTGATGGTAAAATGTCTCATTATGTAAATATTGTTTGTGTGGTTCGAAGAGGACGAAAAGCAATGTTCTTTATGTAAGTAAAATAAAAGTGTCTACAACACTTAACAATAGCTCATAAAAGAAAACAATAGTCCAATAAAAAAAAACTTCAATTTCTTCTTAATTTTTAATTGTTATAATATTTTTTTTCAAAAATATAATAATTAATGTTTTTATTTTTTTACTGTAGACAAGTCAATTTATATAACCATTAACTGGTGCCGATTGAATCATATTGACTACTTTTTGACTTGCTAAGAAGTATACGATTTTAAGTCTTATGATAAAACAACCAATGAGCTAAAAGATATTCACATATTATTTTTAAAGGGAAACAACGTAGTGTTGCTTTAAAATTCCCACAATTTTATGTATATTTTTTTTATAAACTAAAAGTATCTTTTGAGATAAAGATTTATAGTTAACACATCTAAACACTCTATACATAGAATTCTAATTTAAGACAATTACTTAAGTCAAAATACTCTCATGCTAAACTTGATTTACGCATTTTGTCATATACGATAAAATTGTTAAATTTTATGATAATTATTTAAAATGATTTTATTCCTTTTTTCATGTAGAATTAATATCCTTTTTATTATTTGAGAATACAAACTCTTTTTACTAATTTGAATATTACAGCCTCGATATTTTTTTTGAAAATAATTGAGAAAGTGCTTATATTTGGTATGTCACAATTTGCTTACTATATATAAGTAATATATTTGAACTTGACACCATTTAATATATTAAAGATAAAAAAACAATCAAATAAAAGTAAAATGAAATGTTATGCAAATAAAGTAAATATAATCAAATCTACCACCAAACTAGGATACCTTTCAATGTAGATATTGATTAAGACCAACAAACAAACCGAGGATAATATTGCAATGTGTTTCATTATATTATATATCTGAAATAACATTTCACTCACTTTTGTTGTTGGTGTGTACTTAATTAAGATTAAATTAAAACATTGATTTTGAAACAATTAAAGTCACGATTAGAAAACTAAAATTTGTGTTAGAATTACATTAACAGAGTACTGAAATTTAATTAAATATTTTGAAATTAAGTGCAGAATTAAATTGAGAAAGACAGAGGGCAAAAATAGGGTAGAAAAAAGAAGGAAAGAAGAAAGAAAAATTGTGATAACCACATGAAAATAAGAAAGGAAAAAAAATCAAAGGTGTGTATATCTTAAGATAAACTCTGACATCTCTGCTCCTTTGTTTAATCTCAAGTTTGATGCTAACCACAAAACAAAACGCACCTTACTCCATTACAGTCGGCGATTCTGAAACTCTTAGAAAAAGTCAAATCATTTTCGGAGAACGATATTAAACTCTTATTTTTATTTTTATTTTTTTTCTCTACACTTAGGACCTGAGATCACGTTGCATCTCAAAATATTTTCATTCATTAGAGAGGGAAAAAAAGTGTTCGTTGAATCTGTTGAAGGTGGTGATTTGATTTGAATTTTTTACATAACCCATTTATCAATTCATCTCTTCGATCTTTCAATGGATTCTGACTTCTGGACCTCGCGTCTTGCCGCCGCTAAACGCCAATACACGCTTCAGCATCACCATCAGAATTCTCATTTAGGTTCGTGTTAATTGTGCTACGTGACAATTCCCTTTTTAGTTTTTCTGGAGAAGGTTTTCTGGGTTCAATCAAAATATATATTTTTTTTTAATTTTGAATATCTGGGGTGTGTCAGATCGGTTGGGAATCGATGATTTTGATGTGGAAGAAGAGGTGCGACCCGATTTCCCTTGCCCCTATTGCTATGAAGACTTTGACATCGCGTCTTTGTGTTCTCATCTTGAAGACGAACATTCTTGCGAAGCCAGAGTCACGGTACGAGGCTTTTTTTTTTCTCAGATGCTCTTTTATGATGTTTGTTTCGTTAGAAAAAAATGGAACGCTGGATCTTTGTTTTTTTAGTCTTTGAGAAATTGGTATCCTTGATGGCAAAGTTGTCTAATATTTACTAGGAAGCATGCTAGTATATTTTTGTGTAGAGGAAACCTGTAGAGATTTCAATTTCAGAAGAATTCTAAGACCATGTAAGGGCATATTTTGAAGTTATTGAGGTTCAGGATGTTGGAGAGCTAATCTACTGTAGGTCTTGACATGGTCTTACCTTTTGATTGACCTTAACATTAGTCATGATGACCAAAGTAGTTTGCTGTTATCCTTGTCGCCTTTTGTTCCTTGCCCTTTGTTGGTACACTTTGCAAGGTTTGTGATTTATTTATGAGAACATCTAGAAGTAATGAGGGAAATTTGCCCCAAAATGTATATAAATGATTAGTTTAACCGTTGTGGACGAGGAAATTTGCGTGTCAAGATGTGGTTTAGTTGTATAAGTTTGTCATCTATTATAAAGACCAGCAGGAAATTGATATAAAGAACAGGGTTCAAGTATGAAATCAAGAGGGCTTAGCCCCAAGGAGAATTGTCTTTTTTAGTTGCACCTGTCTATTGTATGCCTGTGCTTAAGTCATAACTACAATACATCCAAGATCGTTCAAGAGGTATGTTCTAAGCAACCACTTTTTCAGATGGAAAATAGTTATATATCATATAATAAAAAAGTAACATGTCGATTGATGATCTCCTGAACCCCGAGTTGTGAATTTTACCAGTAATTAACAATCTGTTGATCACTGATATGGATAAGCTGCCTTAGTACGCACTATTAGAATTTAGTTCATTTGTTGTGTATGTCTACATCGCACACATGTGTGTGCTTGCATATATATATGTGTGTGTGTGTGAGGGAGAATATATTAAGAAGTGAATTTAAGCCTAATTCATCATTATAAAGCTAGCTTGATGAATTATAAAACTAGATTGTTAAGTGAGGTTTATAACCGTTTATATTGTTTATATTGTAAATTGATCATATTTTTGCATTATATACATGTATGCTTGCATATATATGTGTGTGTGCTGAGTCTGAAGAATTGGTTTGAAAGAACTATATAAATGAAAAAATCATTGAAGTTCGGGAGTACGTACTAACATACCATGTGCAGGAAAAACGAAAGGCTAAAATTCTGTGTTGTTGCTTTTTATCCCTGCCTCAATATTTGACTTAACTGTATCGGGTTATGGTAGCTCAGTCTTGGTTTTTCTGGGATGCAGATTTGTCCTGTATGCTCTGTTAAAGTTGCAAGGGACATGTTAAGTCACATAACGCTGCAACACGGGCACTTATTCAAGATATCCTTTGTACCGATGTTTTGTTTGAATACTGTAAACCTGAACAGATAATGGTTGTTTGTTGAGTGAAAATTGAAAAAATTTAGTGGATTCCCTTGACTAAGAATTACGTACAGAGAAGACGCAGGTTAAGAAGAGTTGCTATTCCAAACAGTCAGACACTGTCTCTCTTGGGTCGAGATCTTCGTGAGGCTCATCTACAGGTGCTTCTTGGTGGTGCTGGCGGAGGATACCGGTCAAACAGTGCAGCAGTGTCTAATGTTGCTACTGATCCCTTTCTATCCTCATTTATTTTGAATTTCCCAGCCTGTGAAGCAGAAGAGATTTCAAAATCTGTGGTGACAACTGCTGAGGATTCTTCTGCAAAAAATGTGACACCTGAACACATTTGGAAGTCAAGGTACTTTTTTATGAATTTTGGCTGCCTTGTCAGTATACAATAAAAAGATATTATGATGTTTAATCCTTCAAGTCATCACGAAAGTCTAATTAACACATAATTATGTAATTCATAAAGAGTCATTGTCCTTTTTATGAACTCATTCCCATGCATTGTTTATTTTAACAAAAACCACAAGAATGTCTCAAATATTGACTCTGCTACTAAACAGTAGTCTCTTTTCTGTATTTTTTGTGTACTCATCTAGCTGGGTCAATTATTCAGGAATAGTATGCATGCTAAATGACTATTAGAGAATGACTTGTGAATCAGAACTTTGATCTGTGTCTTTGTGCAGTTTTGATCCCTCCTTGAGCAGCGAAGAGCGGGAGAAAAGGATGAGACAAGCTGCTGGGAGATCTGGTTTTGTGCAGGACTTGTTTCTTTCAACTTTGTTAGGCGACTAATGAAAGGTGTAAGATGGTTCGAGAAGAATAATGAACATGAGATCCATGGTTAAGGATCTTGAATGAAGGATACCTTTAGTGGGATCAGTGGTTGTTTGACAATCCATGTTAGCCTGATTGGTATATTATCTAAGTGGCACCTTTCACACAGCGCCGAATCTGATCATATTTTCCATTTTATCCCACCCTTGTAAGTTGTAAGCATCTTCACTGGAGATGTATTACTCTAAAAAATGTTTTATAGCTTATGGAAAGACTTATTTTGTTATATTGCTATTTATAATTAATTCACTTGACTCAGAACACAATTATCCTTATGCTCCCCTTTCAAGTGGAATATCTGAAAATTTCTCTTTAAGATAGACTGGAAAAAAAAAGTCAAACTACAGTCTTACAGTAACTATTTTGCTTTGCACCATAAATATTCTGTCTAAAGCCCTACAAAATTGGAAGCACAATGAAAACCATCGTCATATTCTGTCTAGCTCAACTTCAACCTTATCCTGCCAGAACATCTTATGTGAAAAATCTTGACTTGATAAGGGCCATTAGTTTTTGAATCATTAGGTAAGAAAAGAAAAAAGAAGCTTCAAAAGTTGTTTAGTAGTTATTACTATAATATCGATTTGTCTCCATTAACTAAACTGAAGAGGTCTTTAAAGGTTGATCAAAAGCCAAAATTGGCTTGGGTAAAAAGTTGAACGTGTTGTTGAATATTTATTTCGTTGACTTACTAGAAATTTATCCTTCATTGGAATACTCGCATGTCGGCATTAGTTAAAGTTGCAAATTAATATGTGATTCGCATTATTTTATTTTGACAAGAACTTCTAGATGATAACGAAGCTTATAATTGACTATGAACAACGGATAACCTAATAGACTATGATTGATCAGATGAATGAATTGTGAAGAACAATATTCCAAGTGGGAATTGACTTCTCGTTGATAAATGGCATGCTGGAATGTGAATTTGTCTTCTCTCTCCGAGAATTGTTCACTCTGAAAACAAGATTTTCTGAAGTCCTCGTATTTTTCAACTACTACGACAATTTGATATATTTTCAGCAAAGATTTAATAATGTCAACACATATTACACATAGTTGAAATATATCTAGAAAAAAATCTCTGATTTCTAGCCACATTTTCAGTGTACTTGCGGTGGTCTTCAACAACTTGAAGTTCACACCAATTTTGAGTACATTATGTTTTTCTTAATGTATCTGTATGATTCATTTTCTCTAGTATGTGGCCAGATTCTCCGTTTTGATGAGCTTCTGTCAATAAGTAATGTTTTCTCTCTTTTTCTACAAGACTTCATCTTCCTATTTTTCCGATTCTCTTATTTATATGTTAATACATCTCAGAAATTTTCCTCTAATAATAATAAACATAAAAGTAACAAGAAATCAAGACTAAGTGTTGTAACAATCCATATTTATTAAATGTAATAATTCAAATTTCTTTTAATATATTCATTAAGTACTAAATAATCATTAGGTCTTTGTGATAATAATAATTAGAGATGCATTGATTCATCTTATATTTTTTAAAGCTGGAAAATATTGCGTTTCAAAATACATCCAAAGTAAACTCATAACTACTTCAAAACATAAATTAAGAACTTAATACAACTTTTTTTTAAAAGGTTAAACGGATTTTATAAGACATTTTTATACTAATTCTTCAGTTTCCGGTCTTAATACTATTATCATCATCGATTTTTATTTCTGCTCCTGTATATATATTATACGACCACAAAAGAAAATTAAATAGATATACACAAAATGCAAGTGTATGTTAATACATACAAAGGTTGATGAGAAATAATATATCAAAAATAGTAACATATCAAACTATTACGAAAAATATCAAAGTTTATTTGATAAAAAAATAAGTTCTTGATCTCATCTTCTTTCTCCATATATTACTATATAAATACTCACTCAATAAACATTCTCTTTAAAAACCAATATACAAATTCACATGATATATTTAAAAGAAGAAGCGTAATATGAAAACAATAATAATTTATAATAAAAATTATTAAAACAAATCTTTGTTAAAAATCTTCACCTATAAAATCAATTACACTTGATAACTAATTGATTATTAGAGAAGGTAACAAGTATGTTGCACATTAATAATCAATTACGCATTACGTTTTTTCTATAATTGATTACCAGTGAAGATAACATGTTTATTATACACTAAAAATCAATTATGCTTTCTCTTAATCAATTACCCAGATAGGTAATAATGTATCTACATTCCTAATTAACTTAACAATCAAACAAAATGTAAAAATCATAAGTTCTGATTATGTAACCTAAATCAACACTATCATAATAAATTCATACATTTTTTTAACAATAAATATCTCAATATACTTCATATTCCTTCCTAATCCAATTCCCCATATCTTCAGATTCAAATTTTCAAATAATCAAAATTTGTTCAAAACACATCATTAAAAAAAAATCTAGATACTAGCCAAAGTTTTTGATTGTATGCTTTTACTCTTTTTAAGCCATACTCTTCAATTAATAATAAAGTCACAAGTATAATCATCTTACTTCATCAAAACCACTCAAACAATTAAATTCAAAGAAATTACTTAATTATGAAATCCAAAAAATCACATTCAATCAATAAAATTTCTACTCATCTAACTCTTCTATCATTATTTTCATATCAATTTCATAACATAACAATATCAACTATTAATAATTTCATAACATAACAATATAAACCATTAATAACTTCATAGTACAAAACCAAAAATCTCTTTCTCTCACAAATTTTAAAATTTTTTAAATAAAAGAAAATATCAGCATTATAGATATTATACATTAAATTTATACTTAAGAAATTCTTTTTTTTCAGCAACATTCAAGCATAACGATCATACATCAACTAATATATTTTCAAAAATAAAAACTAAATTTTAAAACTGAAATAACTTCTTTTATCTAATCAAATTTGTCTAACTCAGCTCTTCTCCTATATAGTGTCACGTGTGATAAATTATTTATCTATAAAATCAAATGCTGAATTAACTATCAAGACAAAGTTTTAAGATCATAAATAAAAAGATTCGCTAAAAATAAAAAAGGTAATATACAACTTAATATAAGGAAAAACGGATTCCTCTTAGAAAATGGATAGAATCTTTTAACTCACCTTAAAAGGTGACTAAGGATTTTGATAGAGTTCTTAACATATATTACTCTAATAGTATTGATTCTTCTAGAAGAATGAAAGATGATTTAGAATTTTGGAAAAGAAAGGAAGTTGTTGGAGAGAGTTATGTTTATAAAGAAGAAAAGAGTGTTTTAAAGAAAAAAAAGAATTTTCTCACAAATATAACCATTATGAATTGTTTGGTATATCAAAAAAGTACTCCGAGAAGAGGTTCACCTAGAAAAATAAAACACTAATAAAATATGAGCTTAATTATATAAAAGATTGATACTATTCTCTATCCAATATCTTAAGATAATAAATTAACGGGTTTCATATCTTTATATAATGTTCTACTTTTTTATTTTTATTCAATGTAAAACTTAGACTCATACTTGGATTTCTAACAATAGATTATTAAATTTATATATACATAAGATACCTTCATTAGTAAAAGGTTTTTTAGAATAATATCAAAAGCAAATTCGTGAAAACAAAAAGAAATAGTGATGATGATGTATCTAAAAGTAAGAAAAGATTTCCACGGTAAAGGAAGTGGAAATAGAAAACTATAATCCTAAAATATACATATAAGATATACATATAAGATACCTCTTACTAGTAAGAGACTTTTTCAGAGACTTTCTCAAAGTCATACTCAAAGTCATACTCAAAGCAGTAAAACAGGCTTTGTTACCAAAATAGGCAAAAATGGATCATATATTACGAAAATAGATAAATTCAATTCAAATTACCAAAATGGAGAAGTCGTGAGGGGCCAAAACGACTTCAAATGAAGAAGTCGTGCACCCCTACACGACTTCACAATGTTCATTTGACCAGTGGTGAAGTCGTGAACCTCAAAAACGACTTCTGGGTCCTGTAATTGATTACAAGATCCTATAATCGATTACACAATGTTGAAATCGTGACCCCCCTGCACGACTTCAGTGTAATAAGCAAAAATGATACTGGTAATCGATTACGACACTTCTGTAATTGATTACCAGTGTTTTAAGTATGCAAGAACCACCCTGGTATACAAGCTTGTTGTAATCGATTAGCAGTGTGTTTTGGTTGATTTACGAAAATTATTTGGCAGTTTACATATTTTATGTATTGTTTGTGTTATACGAAAAAAGAAATTGTGGTTATTATTTAATGAATGGAAACAAATTTGAAGAAAAGAGAAAAAAAATATTAATAAGAAATATTAATAGTAATATATTAATAATCGATTTGATTACAATTGGGTAAGATTAAGAAATAACTAATGACGAAATGAACAATTTCCCCTATGATGACCTTCGTTGCGGTAGTAAGAGCATTTTTTTGGCTTATCTGGATTGGATTGATCCATTTCATTATGAATCCTATTTGTAAATGGTCTTTCGGATGCCTTGCGTCGCATTTTAGGATCTGGTATGAATTTTGGACTTGTATACGCAGACCAATAATTCTGATTTTGGATTGGGTGAAATTGTACTTCATATGCCTTGAAAATGTTGTTAAGACTGTATACACTGGATCGATTACTTGGATTAGTGGGATATGCAAAAATGCACAAACAACAATGACATGGTGACATGGGAAACGAGTACCCTGGAAGTAACCACAATCACACCATCATTCATTTAGCCTAACCTTATAGGAAAGTGGAACAGGACGGTATTGGTGAGGTGTTGAAATTTCCTGAACATCAAATTCAGAATTTTCACGGTTGTAGCGATGAACATAACAAAATGTGGATTATTGTTGATTTTTCCTAAGGATGTCGGCGATTTGTTCAGGAAATTGGTGGCCTGCTTGTAGCATATAGTTCGCCTTTAATCCTCGTTCAACAAACCATGATTGTGTCCTCTTAAATGTTGTTCTGATGAGAACACATATTGGTAATGAACGTGCTCCCTTTAAAATGGAGTTGGTGCACTCAGCAAGATTAGTGATCATATGTCCATATCTTCTCCCTCCATCAAAAGCCTGAGACCATTTTTTTAATTGAATTTTATCTATCCAATCAACTTGTTGTGGGTATTGATTTCTTAGTACAATAAGTTTTACCGTTAATGACATAATAAATAAATAAAGTTTAGAATAATTTACAAAATTATAAAAGTAAAAGTGTATTAAAAATATTTGTAGTACCTACATTGATGAATTGTTTTTTAAGGTCATGATTTTTGAATTTGTTGTTGAAGTTGGATGCTAGATGACGTATGTAATAAACAGAGTTCAAATCATCTTGTTTCCAACCAACTTCTTCTGATCTTAAGGCCGATAGAATACCTTTTCCTCTGTTAGTGATGAAGCAAATATTTTGTTGAGGACAAACATGTTCTCGAAGTAATTGAAAGAACCAAATCATGGCCTCCTTTGTCTCACCTTCAATGGCAAAGGCCAATAGAAAAAAATTTCTATTGTCATCTTGAACTATGGCGGTAACTTCAAATAATATTTTACAATACAATAAAAATTTTCATCTTGAAGTCGTTTTGGCCTCACAATTTTATATTTGGTCAAAAATTGCCCATTTAAGTAATATACTAGGTAAATATGCCCAATTTGGTGCAAAGCCCATTAAAAGTTGACAATATCTTTCTGAAGATTTATATATGTATTGAAGATTTATGTATGTGTTCAACTAACTTCCGTACCGTTAAATATGCACAGTATCACAATTTACTTTAAAATTTAAAACAAACAATTTCAGATTCTATTCTCAGTTTTCATTATCCATTTTTGAGTTAATCTTTGTTGGTGAACCCTGTTACACATTCATATCAGTAAATTACTTAATTAGCCACAGTGCTAGAGTTTAGCAGAAAATGTGGTTCTAAACTTTTATATCAAGGTCTTATTTCAAGATTGCTCTTTCAACACATTATTATTGGAACCGTGAAACTGCAAAGGTTTGTGCAGATACTGATAATAACGAAATTCTAAAAGCTATAGTTAAGAAAATGAGATTCTCAGCAATAGCTATCAATCGTGTAACAGAGCACAAATTACCCACAAATTGATTCACACAAGGTCCTAAACATAACAAAAAGACACGTGTTTCTACCGGAAAATATTTTGGTGGCTTAATCAGAGATTTCTGAATTTGGTGGAATTAGCCACAAAAAATTCAGTTGCAAAGACAATGGCAAGAACAGCTAAATTCTTCTGCAATGAAGAAAAACTAATGGAAGTGAGAAAGAAACATGGCTAAAAAATGAGGCTTCTGAGTCTTCTTTCTCCCCTCCTCCTTTGATTCTGCAAACTCATCCCTCCAAAAGTTGATATTATCATCAGCGAATGCTATCCATTTTCAATTAAAAAAAACATAGGTAATTATAATTCGACAACAAGTTAGTTCAAGAGATAGCTGTTACATTAACTTCCCAAGAAAAATGGTTGAAGCCTCTAAGAAAGACCTATGTTTTAAACCATTAGCAATACCATATGAAGAAATTCTAAGACATTCTCAGGTGAAAGGTTCTTCAAATGATATTATATTTCTCAACAACCAGAACCATTGGTTACATTTTACTGTATTTTTATTGTATCACTCACTCACAAGATCCTCACCAAAACAAAAAGACTTGCGTTTTACAGTACTTTTATTGTATCACTCACACACAAGTTCTTCAGCAAAACAAAAAAGACGCGATCATCAACAAAGTAACATTGCTTAACCAGAAATTTCAATGGACTTGACCTCAGGTTTCTTAATCTCTTCCTTAGGAACAGTGACAGTAAGAACCTCCTCAAGAACTTCCCACTGCTACGCTCCACACGATGCCACGTGTCGTTCTTATCTTCCTTCTCAACGTTCCTCTCTCCGCTTATCTGAAGAACCTTATCATCTTCCACCTCAACCTTCACTTCCTCCTTCTTCAGTCCCGGAATCTCAGCCTTGAACACGTGTGCCTCTGGCGTCTCCTTCCAATCCACACGGGTGCTCACAAATGCAGAATTTTGGCGAGAAAATTCGGGGAAGGAAGCAGAAAGAGAATTCTGGAAAGGGAAATCCTTGAAGGGATCCCACACGTCCATGGAAAAAGGATCAAAGACGTTGCTCCTTCGGCCAATGATACTTGGAATCAGAGACATCTTGAATTTCTATAACCTGCCGAAATCCGAAAGTTGGAAGATTTAGTGAAATGGGAAACACGTAATTCTTTTCTAGTTCGATGATGTGTAGAGGAACCGATGCGGTATTTATAGAAAGTGAAAGGATTATTTAGGATGTTCCAGAAAATTCTGTATTCCCTTTGGTTTCTTTTCGCAGCTTTCAGTTTCTTCCACAGACTTCTACTTTTACCCAGCATCACTGAGAAGGTTCTAGTCTTTTATATACATCATTCTGTTTGTTTTTTAATGTTATTACTGGAATTAAATTTAATATGTAAAAATAAATAAATTTAAATAAATAATAATTTTAAAATAAAATATTAAATAATTATTTTAATTTAAGAAATAATTAAATTTAAATTAATAATTATTTAAAATATAAAAATATAATATAGATATTTTAATTTATTTTAATATTAAAATATTAAAAAAGAAACATTTACCAAAATAAGAAGAATTCATCAATCGAAGTAGTACAGTACGTATAATCGATAAAAGTCTAGGAAAAAGTTTTTTAACCACTTTTCTTAATAATTTTTTATAATAATTTATGTGATTGATTCGTTTTAAATATATGAACCAATAAAATAGTGACACGTAATTTATTGTCAAAAAATTATTTAAAAAAAGTTAACATAGTTTAAAAGTTTAATAGTAGAATTCTGTTATCCAAAAAACATGTATTATCTTCTATTTAAGTTGGATAATGATACTTTTAACAATATTTTTTTTGATAATATTTTACATCTATGTTATTGTGTGATTGATCCAAAATTACTTGACAATTTATAATAATAATCATAAACACCAACATAAACAAATTACAGAATGACACTAAATAATGTTATTAAAATATCATTATCAATTTAAGTTTTAGTATATTTCATAACTTGTACTCTGTTGATATTGATCATGCCCCCAAATTATATTACTACAGAAAATTGTTACAATCACTTTTGTTTATTAGTTTCATAATTATTATTTTACATATGCTTAATTGCATAAATATATCACATTTTACGGTAATTTAATATATATTGCAAGGATTTAAGTTTTTCTTGGTATTATTGTACGTGTAAATTTATTTGTTCATGTGATTTGTTTTGAGTTGAAAGTCTTAAGATATTATTATTTTATTATATTGTTTATATGATGAAAAAGATTAAGAGTGGTGGGAATAAAATATTTTAACTAAATATCTATTTTGCTGAAATAAAAAAAAGTTAGTATTAGTTATTATCTATTTTAGTGAAAAATTATTAAATAAACTTTTAACATTTTTCAATGTAAAACTGATATTTAGTTGTTATACATTTTTAAGAACTATGAAAAGGTGGAAGTAAAGAGAAAAAGTTAACATTTTTTTCCCACTGAGACTATACATTAATTTTGAAATGTTTTTGAAGTTTTTAACGAGGAAGTATATGGGTTCTTGATGAAATGGTAACGGAGTGGTTCTTGACGACCTTCTTAGATTATATTGTTGTACTGCTACAATTTCAAAACCTTTTTTTTTTAATAAATATGTCTAAACTTTCCTAGTCCAATCATTAATGAAAAATAAGAAATACATGTTGCCCCAAATATATTTGATTAAATTGAGCCACAAACATCTAAATATACTACTCCTAATTTCTCTATTTTCTATTTTTGAAAACTTCCTTTAGTTTGTTTGCGTTGACACACTTACGCATAGCTTCAGGGATGTAAACCGTGGGTAAGCCATCAACCATTTCTCATTGACTTAGTTGAAATAAATCTTTAAAATTCAGATACCCAAATAGTAAATATCGTAAATGCCACGACCATTATGTTTTGTTCTCTGTAAAACATTAATGTTTGATAACATTCATCATGACACAAAATGTCCTATTCTAAGACATATGTGTTTGGATTATGAGTCCTTTGTTTTGATCAAATATGTTGAGATAGTTATCCTACATCTTTGTAACAAACCCTTTATGTAACAGTTGATTTAAATTGAGCAAGTTTGTCTTCACTTCTAGCACATAGAACATCTCTTCAATCACAACTTTTCTTTAATTACCATCTTTAAGTTTATCCTTCCAAATCTCTTTGTTGTTAGGCTTCTATCATTAGAAAATTTAATCTATCCTTACACAATTTCATTTATTTTCAAAAATCATTCCTTTCTTCTAATTATGAGTTGAACAACCTAAATCCAAGTATCAAATTTATCCTTTGATTGATTGTAATTTTTTTAGCCATCAACATCATCTGATTGACATATCATCCTAGGTCGAATGAACTTTGTTTTTGGTTTGTTTTTCACTTCATTTCCTTTCTAACATTATTTTGGCAAAATGATGCCAAATCTTTTACAATTGTTGTATCTCATGTTTTTATCAAATTTTCATTCATTTTCTCCATAATGGTGCAAGACTTGTAATGCTTGTATTTGATAGAATCACTAAAATCTCCGCTTTGTTGTTTTTGTAATTCTTTTAGGAAAATGTTTCTTCGACAATGCAAATTTGACAACGACATGTGTCTTTCTGTCATTTGTTGTTTTAAATGATTTATTAGAAAATGTTAATTTTGTTTTCGAGGGTGTTTTTGGAAAGAAAAATGTTGAAACCTGTTGGCGCCTTTCACAAAGTGAAATTCATCCCTACGAAACTCTGTCATCAGTCTTTCGTTCTTCATTCGAAACTCTCGCTCCACCAACGAAGTGCTATTTGTCCACCGCTGTGAAAATCATTCTTGGGTCCACCGTTCTATCTAGACGAAGTCGTGTGTGTCGATCCGACATTGCAGTGCTGGGAGGAAGTCTCGCTTGGGTCCACCGTTGGCGTCATTTGTCGAAAGGTTTCGTTTTTTTGCCGTCATCGTTGGTCCTTCATCGGTTGGGTGCGGTGGTCACTTTGTCAGCAGCGATTTTCGTCTTTTATCCAAAGGTATTGTTTATTCGCACATTGTATTATGCTTCGTTCCTGTGGTTTTTTGGTTTGTCAATGGTTTCTTCCTTTCTTTGTGCTCTGTATTGTGCAATGGATGTGGTTACCTATTTTCCCCTTCCAACTTGCAAACTCTTGCTATGAATATTTCACTTTCCATGTCTTTAAAGTTGCTTTTAGGTTCAAGATCTTCACATGCATAGGCTAACTTATAGACTTTCTCTCCAAATAATGTGTCATTAACGGCAAAAATCTAGAGTCTAGTTGTTCCCTTGAGTAGTTCATGACTTAACTTCTCTTCCCTCACTTTAATTTGTAAATATTACATTATCATTGTCTTCATATTGTTTCTAAATTCCAAAATGTTCATTTTAGGAGGACTTGGCTGCGTTTAGGAAGAAGTATATATTTGACTCGATCCTAGACGAGGACAACGTCCGAAGATTTCAAACGCTGCAACATTTTGGATTACTATAGCATTAGAAATGTGTTCTTGGTTTAGATTCTTATTTTATAGCAAATGAATAGACATTGTACAAAATTATACTATTAAATTTTTTTACAGAATTGTACATAATTATAACAAATGCATACAACTAAACTATTCTTGATTAATTATTCTTCATATTCATTTTCTTTGTCAGTGTTTTTGGTTGAGTGAGTTTATTCATTAACTTGTTGAGTCAAAATTGATGTGTCCTTGTGTTGATGAGGAGTTGGACTGAAACAATAAGTTTACTAAATTGGTTGTTGTTGATTGCCTGGAAAATATGTTTTTGGAAGACAATTGTTCCCAATTATGTGCATCTGTAATCGATTACGAGTAGCATGTAATCGCTTACCAGCAAAAAATCACGAACTTGCACCGAAAGTGTAGCGCCACTCCCCTGCTGTGGAAGAAGAGCTCCCAATTGAGGGGTTGGAGAAGGGGTGTTACAACAATGGTCATGCACCTCACCTCAATTGGAGAAAACCACCTAAATGGAAATTTTTTTTGAAGAAATCAATGACCTAACCTCATTATTGGTGCAAGGAGCACACCTAATAACATTGAACTCACTCACCCATCTCAAAAAATGAAAAATTCAACAAAAATAGAGAATGAGGAGTAGTGTTCATCTAGCTGGGGAGTACAGTTGAAGTTTCTGTACAAATTACCCTTTTTCCTCTAGTAATCGATTACAGGGGTCATGTAATCGATTACCAGAGGAAAACGGGTAATTTGTATAGAAACTTCAACTGTACTCTCCAGCTAGATGAACACTACTCCCAAACTCTGTTTTTTTTACCTTTGCTACTTGTTTTGTTCTTAACTTTCTTCACCGAACTCCAAATGACTTGATTCTTATTTTGTTGGAATCTAGACTCAAAAATATTTCAAATAGGTGTCAAGTGCATCAAAACAATTTACCCCACTCAATTGTGGACAAAATAGTTCATATAGGTGTTTAAACCAAGGTAGGTGAAGTCCATATAAGTGTCTGGCTTGTGCTAGTAGAATCACATCACACCTTAACTATACTACTATTTTACCTTGAATTATGGAAAATTTATAAATAAATAAAATAAATTAGAATAATATAAGAAACATGAGACAATAACGTGAAAGTAAACTCATTTAGGAAGCTTAGAAAAAACGTTGTTTTTGGGAAATTAACTGCATCTACTAAAGTGGTCTAAAAATTATGAGTTAGTAATCATTTGAAAGATCTTTGAGTCTACATTCAAACAAAACAAGAATCAACTCATTTGGAGTTCGGTGGAGAAAGTTATGAGCAAAACAACCAACAAAGGTCAAAGTTGGTAGAAATATATAAAACGTTAACTTTAAGGAATTAACTGCACCTACTCAGGTGTCCAAAAATTATAAATTAGTAGTCATTGGAAATATTTTTGAGTCTACTTTCTAATAAAAAAAGAATCACATCATTTGGAGGTCTGTGGAAAAAGTTATGATTAAAATAGTCAGCAAAGGTAAAAGTTGACGGCATGGGTTATCTTATACGTATATCTTTCGCTCTTGTTGACAGATCTATTATTTATTGAAAATGCATTTTAAAATTTGTGCATTGTAACAACATTAGATGACATATTTCTTAATTAACAAAATGAAAATTTTTCCTATGAGACTCCGAGAAGGGGTGTTACAACAATGGTCATGCACCTCACCTCAGTTGGAGAAAACCACCTAAATGGACATTTTTTTTAGAGAAATCAATGAACTCACCTCATTATTCGTGCAGGGAGCACACCCAATAACATTGAACTCACTCACCCATCTCAAAAAATGAAAAATTCAACAAAAATAGAGCATGTGGAGTAGTGTTCATTTAATTGGGGAGTACAGTTGAAGTTTTTGTACAAATTACCCTTTTTCCTCTGGTAATCGATTACAAGACCCCTGTCATCGATTACTAGAGGAAAAATGGTCATTTGTACCGAAACTTCAACTATACTCCCTAGCTAGATGAACAACACTCCCCAACTCTGTTTTTCTGAGTTTTGCTACTTGTTTTGTTCTTAACTTTCTCCACCGAACTCCAAATGACTTGATTCTTGTTTTGTTGGAATCTAGACTCAAAGAGCTTTAAATAGGTGTCAAGCGCATCAAAATAATTTACCCCACTCAATTATGGACAAAATAGTTCATATAGGTGTTTAAACCAAGGTAGGTGAAGTCCATATAAGTATTTGGCTTGTGCTAGTAGAATCACATCACACCTTAACTATACTACTATTTTACCTTGAATTATGGAAAATTTATAAAGAAATAAAATAAATTAGAATAATATAAGAAACATGAGACAATAACGTGAAAGTAAACTCATTTAGGAAGCTTAGAAAAAACGTTGTTTTTGGGAAATTAACTGCATCTACTAAAGTGGTCTAAAAATTATGAGTTAGTAATCATTTGAAAGATCTTTGAGTCTACATTCAAACAAAACAAGAATCAACTCATTTGGAGTTCGGTGGAGAAAGTTATGAGCAAAACAACCAACAAAGGTCAAAGTTGGTAGAAATATATAAAACGTTAACTTTAAGGAATTAACTGCACCTACTCAGGTGTCCAAAAATTATAAATTAGTAGTCATTGGAAATATTTTTGAGTCTACTTTCTAATAAAAAAAGAATCACATCATTTAGAGGTCTGTGGAAAAAGTTATGATTAAAATAGTCAGCAAATGTCAAAGTTGACAGCATGAGTTATCTTATATGTATATCTTTCCCTATTGTTGACAGATCTATTATTTATTGAAAGTGCCTTTTAAAATTTGTGCATTGTAACAACATTAGATGACATATTTCTTAATTAACAAAATGAAAATTTTTCCTATAAGACTCCGAGAAGGGGTGTTACAACAATGGTCATGCGCCTCACCTCAGTTGGAGAAAACCACCTAAATGGACATTTTCTTAAAGAAATCAATGAACTCACCTCATTATTGGTGCACGGAGCACACCCAATAACATTGAACTCACTCACCCATCTCAAAAAATGAAAAATTCAACAAAAATAGAGCATGGGGAGTAGTGTTCATCTAACTGGGGAGTACAGTTGAAGTTTCTGTACAAATTACCCTTTTTCCTCTAGTAATCGATTATAAGACCCCTATAATAGATTACTAGAGGAAAAAGGGTCATTTGTAGATAAACTTCAACTGTACTCTATAGCTAGATGAACTTGACTCCCCAAAGTCGTTTTTGTGTCCCTATAAGTGATTTTTTCTAGTTTTTGCATGGATGACTCACGTTGCTCATCATTGATGGTATCAAGTGCATCAAAATATAGTTTGGCCCACTCAATTGTGGATGAAACACATGTTGCTCATCATTGATGGTGTCAAGTGTATCAAAATACAGTTTTCCCCACTCAATTGTGGAGGAAAAAACTCCTATAGGTGTTTGAACCAAGGTAGTTCAAGTTCATGACATTTTTGCACAACTTGTAGAGCAAGAACTTATTAACTTCTACATTCAATTTGATCGACAACCACCTTCTTAGATTACATTTTATTGTATACTATTATGAACCTTTTCATTTCAAAACTTGTTGTTTCGTGAAATGTCATTACGTTTTTTTATTAATGTATGTGCTTTTTAATATTGTTATAATTTTTCATTACTAAATACCCTTCATTATTTCTTTTATATTTGTTTAATATTGAAGTATTCCAACTTGAAGTGTTCCATTAATGATCCATCCACAAAACCTTCAAAAGACAGTCATAACGAATCCAAAATATTCCTGGGGAGTGCTTAAGCCACATCTGGGTAGCACTCTTTAACTTTCGGTACAAAAGGGAATTTTTCTACTGCTAAGCGATTACCAGCTCCCTGTAATTGATTACAACAACATCAGTCCTGTGTCAATGGTGTAGGAACTCACCTCTCAACCTAGAAACACCTTAACTTGGTCTTCCATCCACATAGGACTGACCTAACTTGAAATTTTTTGTTGTGGACACCTTCAACCATGGCCAACAGGGATAATCAATCCACACAACATTGAAAACACACTCGTAAGTACCCCTGGAGAGTGCTTAAGCCTTGTCTGGGTAGCACTCTTCAACTTTCGGTACAAAAGGGGATTTTTCTAAAAACCATCCAAATTGCGTCTTCAAAATAATGGACTTGTGCTCCTCACTCAAAATTCCATTCAAAGTAGCAATACACTTTGTTTTCAATGATGACGAACAAACAACTGCAAAAAAAAATTAATATTTGTTGGTATAAATAACCAACAAAAGTCAAACCCAAAAGCAAACACCAGCAAAATGTCCAACAAAGGCCAAAAAAAAACCCAACCCCAAAATACGAATACGGAAAGAGAAAAAGTTCATACCTTGTTAGAAGAACCAATGTCAACGGACGAACCCATTGCACAAAAAAAGCTCAAAACTTTGACAAAATTGACACTGAACGAGACACTTTCAACAGACCAACCATAGAGATCGCTGAACGTATATCGTTGAAATCACGAACTCGAGAGAGAAAGAGAGACTTTGAGGCCACAGACGACGGAACTTCCTCAACGTCCAGAGAGATTACTCAACTTCACCAAGTGGAGGGAGAGAAGATCAAATGAAAAAACTAAAAACCTAAAATGGAGAGAGAAAAGAGTGTTTCGGAAGAAGGAAAGAGTGCTGAAAGAAAAGAGGGTGGTTTCGAAATAAGCAAATGTCCAATTCCTTTTTCAAATCAGTTTTTTTTTTAAAAAGTAATTTTAAAATAAACCAATACAACGCTGAAACGTGGCAATATAAAATATTGTTAAATTCGCGTTGTGAACATATCACAATCCAATTCTTTATATTGGAAATTACTTTTGCTAACATTCTTGGACCTTTTCTTGTCTTTATACTGTGTCCGTAGCAAATGGTCTACGTTCATTATTCATTACTCATGTGTGTCAAATGTGGTTCAATGAATCTTTTAGTTCTCAATCTCATAGTCTCTAATTCATTATTCATGTGTGTCAAATGTGGTTCAATGAATTTTTTAGTTCTCAATCTCATAGTCTCTAAATCTAAATCATATGTTTCTTCAATGGCTACAACCACGTGGTCAAATTTTGGTGGCAACATTCTCAGAACACATTAGTCTAAAAAACTATTCCTACATACCCACATAACATTTACATTCCTCCATACCCACATAACATTTACATGTTCATGCATTTTGTCAAAATAATATGCCACAATAATCTACCACACTTTATTCTCATGCATAGTCAACAATTCAAATTGTCTTTACAGGTCCTGTAACCTCACTTTCTTATTCTTATCGCCGTTACCATAAGTCTTTATTAAAGTCTCGGCAATAGCTTCCTTTAATATTTTATTGAAATTTTTTAAACTTACACATTGATATATCAAGATTTTGTTGCAAATTGTTATTTCTTTTTCTTTTTATCAGAAGCCTTCTGCTACCCCTTCAACTACTGCCAATCATCAAACATATTGACATAAAAAATTGGCAATATCCCCTTTATCATTCTTACAAACCAAAGTTATCAAAATGAAATTTTATTCCTCAGCAACCATTACTTGTATTTTACACCATCTTTCCGTAACATCAATCACACCCAAAATCCATACAAAACATAACACTGATTTTGAAGGAAGTAACTATTTAAGCTTAACCAGAAATTTGAATGGCCTTGACTTCAGACTTCTTAACATCTTCCTTGGGAACAGTAACAGTAAGAACACCATTCTCCATAGAAGCCTTCACTTCATCCATTTTTGCATTCTCAGGCAATCTGAACCTCCTCAAGAACTTCCCACTGCTACGCTCCACACGATGCCACGTATCGTTCTTATCTTCCTTCTCAACGTTTCTCTCACCGCTTATCTGAAGAACCTTATCATCTTCTATCTCAACCTTCACTTCCTCCTTCTTCAGTCCTGGAATCTCAGCCTTGAACACGTGTGCCTCTGGCGTCTCCTTCCAGTCCACACGGGTACTCACAAATGCAGAATTTTCTCGACCAGATTCAGGGAAAGGAAAATCCTTGAAGGGATCCCACACATCCAGAGAGAATGGATCATAGACGTTGCTCCTTCGTCCACCGAACAAACTTGGAATTAGCGACATTCTTACGATTATAATACTTGGCAGAGATTTGAATCTTCACACAGGCTGTAGCGTGATCGTACTCAGATAACTCTCTTTTTGTTTGATGATGATGTCTGAGGAACTGATCCAATAATATTTATACGAAGTGAAAGAATAATGTAGGATGTTCAAGAATATTCTTTCTCATTTCCTTCATTCTTTCCGGTTCGATATCACTCTAAAAACTTCTGGATTTATTCCGCATTTCTAGAACATTCCTGTCTTTTTCATATTTTTGTGTTACTTTATTTATATTACTTTTATCCACGCGTTACAATGTATTATAACAAAAAAAAAATTGAGAATTTTACTGTAATAAATATTTCATATAAAAATTCTCTCAAAATTTTACTAAAATAAATATTTTGAGAAATTAAGAAAAAAAATTCACAACAGAATTTCATGAAAAAATTATATAGTAAATTTACTTAAGAAAATTGTATATTTTCACATATTGAGCTTATGAAACTTAATATATAGTTTTATGTAAAGTTGAAAATACAAAATTAAAGAGTAAATTTATTAGAAGGACTTGGTATGATATACCACAAATATAATACAATAGAAAATTTTAACATGACATAAATAATTTTATACGCAAATAATAAAATTCACATAAAGAAATATTTACATAAGTAATATTTGTTTTATTAATATTTTCAAATTGATGATATAGATCTAAAATAAAGGCAAACATATAAATTTATATATGAATTTACAAAAAGAAAATATACAAAGATATTTTCAGAAAGATAATTAAAAAATTCATAAATTTTATGAAACTCAAAAGTTACTTTATACTCTATAATGTAAAATTTATTTATGAGTTTGTTCAGATGGAATATTTAAGGCTATGTGAGATTTAATTGGTGAATATTGAAGTAACAAATTAAATGAGTTTGTTATTAAATATTTCATAAGTTAATATTTTAAAAACATTCCAGAAAATCATATATAAAATATAAACAGGTAATTAATGGATCTAACTTAATAAACAGTAAAGTGCACTTATCGCTAAAAATCTTTTTAACTTTTCTGTTTTGTTTTTATTGACGTAATGTTGAATTTAAATATAGTCATCTGATCTTTAGGTTTTACGGTCAGCATAGCTTGAGTCGTCTAATGAGCATCATCGATCATATATTGATGGTTTCATCTTATGATCTTTCTCTTTTGGTATTTTTTATATTGACTTCTTTATTCATCTGGTCAACTTACATTTGATTTGTCTAATAAGTAACTTTATCTTACTGCGTTTGGTAAAACTCTTTGCTCTCCACATGTTGACTAATAATTCTCACTTTTTTAACAAATGTACTTTTGATAAAGTTTATTTTAACTATGAACACATATTAAATATATAATCATCAACTTTATGATTGACATATATCTTATATTATTTCATAGCAGCTAATCAATATATTTTGCAAAGTCTACAGAGTTTTAGCATTTTCTTTCTTCGTCTAATCCTTGCATAAGCATTTTTATTTATTTGTTACTTACCAGATCTAGGACTGAGGTACCAAAATCATTCTAACTTATGTTTTTACTTCTTTATAGATTTTTATAGAGTTTGTTATCACCTAATTAATAAAATCATTATCTGAGAGAATTTTATAGCATTTGATTCTAACAACAGTATTCCATAAGATATTATCTTAAAATCTTTATACGTAAAACTATATGTAAGAAAAACGGTGATTCCAAAAATATTTCATAAAGAAAAGTTCAAAAGACAACATCTCTTAGAAAATTATTTCAATGGTTAGGATTTCATAATCCATAATCCTATATTCCTCCACCTTACATGCCTCCTTTACATTGGCTCTCACCTTGGAATACAAACAGCACCATGGAGGCAAACAGAGACCATGCCAAGCATAAGAGTAGATAGGGACAAAGTCGACGCCGGTGAGGAACACGGAGAAGACAGTGAACCCAAAAAGGATAGTTAGGGTTTCAAAATGTTTAACTTGTACAAAGCTCAATTAATTTGTAATGATGTGTTTGAACTTGTTCTCTTTTTTGAGTTTTTATCCCTTTATCTTACTCCTATATTAAGGGTAACACGGTGAAAAAGAAGAGGTTAAAGAAAAGTGTCATGGTGTTTCACTTGTAGAACATTGTAGAGGCTACGACAAGAGCAGGAAAGAAGGTCAATGTTTTACTTTAAATAAATCCCGATGTAGATCCACTTGTATGTTGTTGTCCAAGTTTTTGCTACTTGATTAGGTGTTATGTCTGACTCATGAATCTTGTAAGGTTGTGGTAATTTTTGTAGATTAGGTGTTATGGCAATTGAAGTTGAACAAATCGAAACAGGCTTCCATTGAAAAGAAAAAGTGTATAATTCCATAAAATGTGTTTTTGCTATCAGGATTAATGCAGTTAAAATAAGTTTCTAGTGTAGAAGAAAGTGAACATAATTAATGACACTCGTCTAGTTTCTAACAAATGCATTGCTCAGGATATTTTACATTTGTGTTCATTCTTAATCTTTATCTAAATATAGCTATTTTCTTTTTGGACTCTTTCATGTAAACATTTTCAGACCATTCTGATCAACTACATTGATCATATCCGAGCTCAGGATTTTGAAGTTGATTATTTAAATATTGGAGGAGGACTTGGGGATAGATCAATATCGTTCTGGTGCCATCCTTCCTTTAGCTAGAGATTGATCATTTTCTTTGTGTTTTTAATAAATCCATATTTGTTGGAGTATGAAATATTAATATAAAAGGACATAAATATACAAGTGGAGTCTTTATTTTATTTTCTAAGTTTATTTTGTAAGATTGAATTTAGTAATAAGATATTATCATTTATACCAGGTTAAATATAGTTAAATTTATTGAGACTATTGTGTATTATTTTATTAAATTTTTGTTAAAATACCTTCAGTAGATAACGGCTCTACCAAAATGAAATAACAAGATTATTTTATTTGTTCCTTTTTTTTTCTATGCTTTAATATATAAATAACGGTTTTACTGAATAAAGATTAAGTTTAATATAGATAACGATTATTATAATAAAAGATCTTTAATATAAATATCTTAATTGCTTTTAAGTTTAATAAAGTAAATAATATTTTTGTTTCTATAACAATCAAATAACCTCAACAATGAAATAACAACAACCAAAACAAAAGAAACTAATGAAAACAATAGAATTATTCTTTACTTAATTTTTTTTCTTATAATTTTATTTGAAAATGGCAATGGATGGATCACACGGATATGTCCATAGATCTGCAAGGATAAAACGTCGAACAGATATTATCACGTTGATTCACTTTGAATATGGAAGAGAGCGATTTTAGATAAATTTGAGAAGATTTAAAAGTAAATTTTTTTATTAATAAGTTAAAATAGATTTAAAAATAAAATTTATAAAAATTAATGTAAAATTTGATTGATGTGATAAATTAAAAAAATTTACTTTAATCCTAAATCTTTAAGTAATGAGTCAGTGGAATAATTTTGATATATGATGATTAATTTTTTCATATAAGTTTATACTTAAATTTTTAATAATTTTTTCTATGAGAAAGTTACTTCAACGTTGGTATACTTTCTCTTGAGGGAAAGTATTAGAACTACAAATATGTAAACGATGACCTTCCTGTACCACTCTTATACTACAACAGAGGACACACTTGAAACCTTTGTCAAAAAACTTTAGAGTGATATCGAACCGGAAATAATATAAATAAAAAATAACACAAAAATATTAAAAAGACAGGAATGTTCTAGAAATGCGGAAGAAATCCAGAAGTTTTTAGAATGATATCAAACCGGAAAGAATGAAGGGAATGAGAACAGAATATTCTGGAACGTCCCATACTATCCTTTCACTTCGTATAAATATTATTGGATCAGTTCCTCAGACACCATCATCAAACAAAAAGAGAGTTACCTGAGTACGATCACGCTACAGCCTGTGTGAAGATTCAAATCTCTGCCCAAGTATTATAATCGTAAGAATGTCGCTAATTCCAAGTTTGTTCGGTGGACGAAGGAGCAACGTCTATGATCCATTCTCTCTGGATGTGTGGGATCCCTTCAAGGATTTTCCTTTCCCTGAATCTGGTCGAGAAAATTCTGCATTTGTGAGCACACGTGTGGACTGGAAGGAGACGCCAGAGGCACACGTGTTCAAGGCTGAGATTCCAGGACTGAAGAAGGAGGAAGTGAAGGTTGAGATAGAAGATGATAAGGTTCTTCAGATAAGCGGTGAGAGAAACGTTGAGAAGGAAGATAAGAACGATACGTGGCATCGTGTGGAGCGTAGCAGTGGGAAGTTCTTGAGGAGGTTCAGATTGCCTGAGAATGCAAAAATGGATGAAGTGAAGGCTTCTATGGAGAATGGTGTTCTTACTGTTACTGTTCCCAAGGAAGATGTTAAGAAGTCTGAAGTCAAGGCCATTCAAATTTCTGGTTAAGCTTAATTAGTTACTTCCTTCAAAATCAGTGTTATGTTTTGTATGGATTTTGGGTGTGATTGATGTTACAGAAAGATGGTGTAAAATACAAGTAATGGTTGCTGAGGAATAAAATTTCATTTTGATAACTTTGGTTTGTAAGAATGATAAAGGGGATATTGCCAATTTTTTATGCCAATATGTTTGATGATTGGCAGTAGTTGAAGGGGTAGCAGAAGGCTTCTGATAAAAAGAAAAAGAAATCACAATTTGCAACAAAATCTTGATATATCAATGTGTAAGTTTAAAAAATTTCAATAAAATATTAAAGGAAGCTATTGCCGAGAATTTGATAAAGACTTATGGTAACGGTGATAAGAATAAGAAAGTGAGGTTACAGGACCTGTAAAGACAATTTGAATTGTTGACTATGGATGAGAATAAAGTGTGGTAGATTATTGTGGCATATTATTTTGACAAAATGCATGAACATAAATGTTACGTGGGTATGTAGGAATAGTTTTTTAGACTAATGTGTTCTGAGAATGTTGCCACCAAAATTTGACCACGTGGTTGTAGCCATTGAAGAAACATATGATTTAGAGACTATGAGACTGAGAACTACAACATTCATTGAACCACATTTGAATCACATGAATAATAAATAATGAACGTAGATCATTTGCTACGGACACAATTTCAGTATAAAGACAAGAAAGTCCAAGAATGTTAGCAAAAGTAATTTCCAACATAATGGATCGCAATGTGAATTTAACAACGTTTTGACAACCTCACGTGTCAGCGTTGTATTGGTCCATTTTAAAATTATTTTAAAAAAGAATTGATTTGGAAAAGGGATCAGGGTTGGACATTTGCTTATTCTGAAACCACTCTCCTTCCTTTCAACACTCTCTCCTTCTTCCGAAACACTCTCTCCTCTCTCCATTTTAGGTTTTCAGTTTTTTCATTTGATATTCTCTCCCTCCATTTGGTGAAGTTGAACAATCTCTCTAGACGTTGAGGAAGTTCCGTCGTCGGTGGCCTCAAAGTCTCTCTTTCTCTCTCGAGTTTGTGATTTCAACGATATACGTTCAGCGATCTCTGTGGTTGGTCTATAGAAAGTGTCTCGTTCGGTGTCGATTTTGTCGAAGTTTTGAGCTTTTTTTGTGCAATAGGTTCGTCCGCTGACATTGCTTCTTCTAACAAGGTATGAACTTTTTCCCTTTCCGTATTCGTATTTTGGGGTTGGGTTTTTGCTTTTGGCCTTTGTTGGACATTTTGCTGGTGTTTGCTTTTGGGTTGTGACTTTTGTTGGTTATTCGTACCAACAAATATTAATTTTTTTTTTGCAGTTGTTTGTTCGTCATCATTGAAAACGAAGTATTGCTACTTTGAATGGAATTTTGAGTGAGGAGCACAAGTCCATTATTTCAAAGACGCAATTTGGATGGTTTTCAAAAAAATCCCCTTTTGTACCGAAAATCCCCTTTTGTACCGAAAATCCCCTTTTGTACCGAAAGTTGAAGAGTGCTACCCAGACATGGCTTAAGCACTCTCCAGGGGTCCTTACGAGTGTGTTTTCAATGTTGTGTGGATTGATTATCCCGGTTGGCCATGGTTGAAGGTGTCCACAACAAGAAATTTCAAGTTCGGTCAGTCCTATGTGGATGGAAGACCAAGTTAAGGTGTTTCTAGGTTGAGAGGTGAGTTCCTGCACCATTGACACATGACTGATGTTGTTGTAATCGATTACAGGAAGTTGGTAATCGCTTACCAGTAGAAAAATTCCCTTTTGTACCGAAAGTTGAAGAGTGTTACCCAGACGTGGCTTAAGCACTCCCTAGGAATATTTTGGATTCGTTATGACTGTCTTTTGAAGGTTTTGTGGATGGATTATTAATGGAACACTTCAAGTTGGAATACTTCAATATTAAACAAATATAAAAGAAATAATGAAGGGTATTGAGTAATGAAAAATTATAACAATATTAAAAAGCACATACATTAATAAAAAAAACGTAATGACATTTCACGAAACAACAAGTTTTTAAATGAAAAGGTACGTAACAATATACAATGAAATGTAATCTAAGAAGGTGGTTTTCGATCAAATTGAATGCGGAATTTAATAAGTTCTTGCTCTACAAGTTGTGCAAAAATTGTCATGAACTTGAGCTACCTTGGTTCAAACACCTATAGGAGTTTTTTCCTCCACAATTGAGTGGGGGGAAACTGTGTTTTGATACACTTGACACCATCAATGATGAGCAACATGTGTTTCATCCACAATTGAGTGGGCCAAACTGTGTTTTGATGCACTTAATACCATCAATGATGAGCAACGTGAGTCATCCATGCAAAAAAATAGAAAAAATCACTTATAGGTACACAAAAATGACATTGGGGAGTCAAGTTCATCTAGCTAGGGAGTACAGTTGAAGTTTATCTACAAATGACCCTTTTTCCTCTAGTAATCTATTATAGGGGTCTTATAATCGATTACTAGAGGAAAAAGGGTAATTTGTACAGAAACTTCAACTGTACTCCCCAATTAGATGAACACTACTCCCCATGCTCTATTTTTGTTGAATTTTTCATTTTTTGAGATGGGTGAGTGAGTTCAATGAGGTGAGTTCATTGATTTCTTTAAAAAAATGTCCATTTAGGTGGTTTTCTCCAACTCAGGTGAGGTGCATGACCATTGTTGTAACACCCCTTCTCGGAGTCTCATAGGAAAAATTTTCATTTTATTAATTAAGAAATATGTCATCTAATGTTATTACAATGCACAAATTTTAAAAGGCACTTTCAATAAATAATAGATCTCTCAACAAAAGGGAAAGATATACGTATAAGATAACTCATGCTGTCAACTTTGACCTTTGCTGACTATTTTAATCATAACTTTTTCCACAGACCTCCAAATGATGTGATTCTTTTTTTATTAGAAAGTAGACTCAAAAATATTTCCAATGACTACTAATTTATAATTTTTAGACACCTGAGTAGGTGCAGTTAATTCCTTAAAGTTAACATTTTATATATTTCTACCAGCTCTAACCTTTGTTGATTGTTTTGCTCATAACTTTCTCCACCGAACTCCAAATGAGTTGATTCTTGTTTTGTTTGAATGTAGACTAAAAGGTCTTTCAAATGATTACTAACTCATAATTTTTAGACCACTTTAGTAGATGCAGTTAATTTCCCAAAAACAACATTTTTCTAAGCTTCCTAAATGAGTTTACTTTCACGTTATTGTCTCATGTTTCTTATATTATTCTAATTTATTTTATTTATTTATAAATTGTCCATAATTCAAGGTAAAATAGTAGTATAGTTAAGGTGTGATGTGATTCTACTAGCACAAGCCAAACACTTATATGGACTTCACCTACCTTGGTTTAAACACCTATATGAACTATTTTGTCCACAATTGAGTGGGGTAAATTATTTTGATGCACTTGACACCTATTTGAAGCTCTTTGAGTCTAGATTCCAACAAAACAAGAATCAAGTCATTTGGAGTTCGGTGGAGAAAGTTAAGAACAAAACAAGTAGCAAAGGTTAGAAAAACAGAGTTGGGGAGTGTTGTTCATCTAGCTAGGGAGTACAGTTGAAGTTTCGGTATAAATGACCATTTTTCCTCTAGTAATCGATTACAGGGGTCTTGTAATCGATTACCAAAAGAAAAAGGGTAATTTGTATAAAAACTTCAACTGTACTCTCCAACTAAATGATCACTACTCCCCATGCTCTATTTTTGTTGAATTTTTCATTTTTTGAGATGGGTGAGTGAGTTCAATGTTATTGGGTGTGCTCCCTGCACCAATAATGAGGCGAGTTCATTGATTTCTTTAAAAAAATGTCCATTTAGGTGGTTTTCTCCAACTCAGGTGAGGTGCATGACCATTGTTGTAACACCCCTTCACGGAGTCTCATAGGAAAAATTTTCATTTTATTAATTAAGAAATATGTCATCTAATGTTCTTACAATGCACAAATTTTAAAAGGCATTTTCAATAAATAATAGATCTGTCAACAAGAGGGAAAGATATATGTATAAGATAACCCATGATGTCAACTTTTACTTTTGCTGACTATTTTAATCATAACTTTTTCCACAGACCTCCAAATGATGTGATTCTTTTTTTATTAGAAAGTAGACTCAAAAATATTTCCAATGACTACTAATTTATAATTTTTAGACACCTGAGTAGGTGCAATTAATTCCTTAAAGTTAACGTTTTATATATTTCTACCACCTATGACCTTTGCTGGTTGTTTTTCTCATAACTTTCTCGACCGAACTCCAAATGAATTGATTCTTGTTTTGTTGGAATTTAGACTCAAAGATCTTTCAAATGATTACTAACTCATAATTTTTAAACCACTTTAGTAGATGCAGTTAATTTCCCAAAAACAACGTTTTTCTAAGCTTCCTAAATGAGTTTACTTTCACGTTATTGTCTCATGTTTCTTATATTATTCTAATTTATTTTATTTCTTTATAATATGTTCATAATTCAATGTAAAATAGTAGTATAATTAAGGTGTGATGTGATTCTACTAGCACAAGCCAAACACTTAGGACTTCACCTACCTTAGTTTAAATACCTATATGAACTATTTTGTCCACAATTGAGTGGGGTAAATTGTTTTGATGCACTTGACACCTATTTGATAACTCTTTGAGTTTAGATTCCAACAAAACAAGAATCAAGTCATTTGGAGTTCGGTGGAGAAAGTTAAGAACAAAACAAGTAGCAAAGGTCAGAAAAACAGAGTTGGGGAGTAGTGTTCATCTAGCTAGAGAGTATAGTTGAAGTTTCTATACAAATTACCCTTTTTCCTCTGGTAATCGATTACAAGACCCCTGTAATCGATTACCAGAGGAAAAAGGGTAATTTGTACAAAAACTTCAACTGTACTCCCCAGTTAGATGAACACTACTCCCCATTCTCTATTTTTGTTGAATTTTTCATTTTTTGAGATAGGTGAGTGAGTTCAATGTTATTGGGTGTGCTCCCTGCACCAATAATGAGGTTAGGTCATTGATTTCTTCAAAAAGAATGTCCATATAGGTGGTTTTCTCCAATTGAGGGGAGGTGCTTGACCATTGTTGTAACACCCCTTCTCCAACCCCTCAATGGGGAGCTCTTCTTCCACAGCAGGGGAGTGGCGCTACACTTTCGGTACAAATTCATGATTTTTCACTGGTAAGCGATTACATGCTACTCGTAATCGATTACAGATGCACATAACTAGGAACAATTGTCTTCCAAAAACAGAACTTCTAGGCAATCAACAACAACCAATTTAGTAAACTTATTGTTTCAATCCAACTCCTCATCAGTACAGGGACACATCAATTTTGACCCAACAAGTTAATGAATAAACTCACTCAACCAAAAACATTGACAAAGAAAATGAATATGAAGAATAATTAATCAAGAATAGTTTAGCTGTATTCCTTTGCTATAATTATGTACAATTTTGTAAAAAAATTTAATAGTATAATTTTGTACAATGTCTATTCATTTGCTATAAAATAAGAATCTAAACCAAGAACACATTTCTAATGCTATAGTAATCCAAAATGTTGCAGCGTTTGAAATCTTCGGACGTTGTCCTCGTTTAGGATCGAGTCAAATATATACTTCTTCCTAAACGCAACCAAGTCCTCCTGAAATGAACATTTTGAAATTTAGAAACAATATGAAGACAACGATAATGTAATATTTACAAATTAAAGTGAGGGAAGAGAAGTTAAGTCATGAACTACTCAAGGGAACAACTAGACTCTAGATTTTTGTCGTTAATGACACATTATTTGAAGAGAAAGTCTATGAGCTAGCCTATGCATGTGAAGATCTTGAACCTAAAAGTAACTTTAAAGACATGGAAAGTGAAATATTCATAGAAAGAGTTTTCAAGTTGGAAGGGGAAAATAGGTAACTACATCCATTATGTAGGAACAATCGGTACCGTTATAGAGTCGCGCAGCGGAATAAAATATAGATAGCGGAAAGCGTGTAACGATCACAACACAAGTTAAAATAGTCGGTTTCAAACATTGATTTTCTTAGCAAACTTTTATCGAACAATTGATGTGCTAAGAGTTTAGGGATCAAGAAAATCAACACAAAATTTTTATCCTGGTTCGAATCAAAAGATTCTACGTCCAGTCGTTAATCACTATAAATAGTGATTAACCTTTTTCACTAAAAATATAGTTGTACAGATTACAAGATAAATGAAATGAGCAAAGAATAGAAAACACCTTCCTTCGACAAACGAACCGGAAGAGCTTCCTTCGACGCACGAACCGGAAGCAATAGCTCTGTCAACTTGAAGAGAACTGCTCCGACCTTTGACACACAAAGCGCGAGCTTCTCCTATTCACAAGACCAGACAAGAGCACTCTATCACTTTGAGAACTTCCTCAGACAAACTGTATTCTCAAAATGGCATAGATCCTTTTCACTCACAGAGAGCTTCCCTTAGGCACAAAGCTCTAATACTCTCAACTGAAAAAATTCTTTCTAAGAGCTGTGAAGACCTCTATTTATAAGCCTAGTTTCGTGCAGGGTCAAAAACTGAAAAGACATCTCCCAACTGCCACTGATAATCGATTATGAAAAGTGATAATTGATTATTTGTGTCCGTTATGGGGTTTTTAAAAAAGTGATAATCGATTATATGATGTGATAATCGATTATTCCTGTATGACTCTGTGATAATCGATTATTGTCATTCCATAATCGATTATTGCAGTTAAAAATGCAAGTTTACAAAGTTTACAAGAATTTCCTACTACATTTAATCTCTACAAATTGCTTTTAACTAATTCTAATATCTTCTTCAACTAAAACTTCTTGCAGCATCATCAAAACAAATTTCTTCAAGATTTACCAATACTCCTTATTGGTAACACATTACACAATACATAGTACAAAGAAAGGAAGAAACCATTGACAAACCAAAAAACCACAGGAACGAAGCATGATACAATGTGCGAATAAACAATACCTTTGGATAAAAGACGAAAATCGCTGCTGACAAAGTGACCACCGCACCCAACCGATGAAGGACCAACGATGATGGCAAAAAAACGAAACCTTTCGACAAATGACGCCAACGGTGGACCCAAGCGAGACTTCCTCCCAGCACTTCAATGTCGGACTGACACACACGACTTCGTCCAGATAGAACGGTGGACCCAAGAATGATTTTCACAGCGGTGGACAAATAACATTTCGTTGGTGGAGCAAGAGTTTCGAATGGAGAACGAAAGACTGATGACAGAATTTCGTAGGGATGAATTTCACTTTGTGAAAGGCGCCAACAGGTTTTAGCATTTTTCTTTCCAAAATAAAATTAACCTTTTTTGATAAATCATTTAAAACAACAAATGACAGAACGACACATGTTGTTGTCAAATTGTTGTCAAATTTGCATTATTGAAGAAAAATTTTCCTAAAAGAATTACAAAAACAACAAAGCGGAGATTTTAGTGATTCTATCAAATACAAGAATTACAAGTGTTGCACCATTATGGAGAAAATGAATGAAAATTTGATAAAAACATGAGATACAACAATTGTAAAAGATTTGGGGTCATTTTGCCAAATTAGAAAGGAGATGAAGTGAAAAACAAACCAAAAACAAAGTTCATTCGACCTAGGATGATATGTCAATCAGATGATGTTGATGGCTAAAAAAAATTACAATCAATCAGAGGATAAATTTGATACTTGGATTTAGGTTGTTCAACTCATAATTAAAAGAAAAGAATGATTTTTGAAAATAATGAAATTGTGTAAGGATAGATGAAATTTTCTAATGATAGAAGCCTAACAACGAAGAGATTTGGAAGGACAAACTTAAAGATGGTAATTAAAGAAAAGTTGTGATTGAAGAGATGTTGTATGTGCTAGAACTGAACACAAACTTGCTCAATTTAAATAAACTGTTACATAAAGGGTTTGTTACAAAGATGTAGGATAACTATCTCAACATATTTGATCAAAACAAAGGACTCATAATCCAAACACATCTGTCTTAGAATAGGACATTTTGTGTCATGATGAATGTTATCAAATATTAATGTTTTACAGAGAACAAAACATAATGGTCGTGGCATTTACTATATTTACTATTTAGGTATCTGAATTTTAAAGATTTATTTCAACTAAGCCAATGAGAAATGGTTGATGGCTTACCCACGGTTTACATCCCTGAAGCTATGTGTAAGTGTGTCAACGCAAACAAACTAAAGGAAGTTTTCAAAAATAGAAAATAGAGAAATTAGGAGTAATATATTTAGATGTTTGTGGCTCAATTTAATCTAATATATTTGGGGCAACATGTATTTCTTATTTTTCATTAATGTTGGACTAGGAAAGTTTGGACATATTTATTAAAGAAAAAGGTTTTGAAATTGTAGCAGTACAACAATATAATCTAAGAAGGTCATCAAGAACCACTCCGTTACCATTTCATCAAGAACCCATATACTTCCTCATTAAAAACTTCAAAAACATTTCAAAATTAATGTATAGTCTCAGTGGGAAAAAAATGTTAACTTTTTCTCTTTACTTCCACCTTTTCATAGTTCTTAAAAATGTATAACAACTAAATATCAGTTTTACATTTGAAAAATGTTAAAAGTTTATTTAATAATTTTTCACTAAAATAGATAATAACTAATACTAACTTTTTTTTTATTTCAGCAAAATAGATATTTAAAGTTAAAATATTTTATTCCCACCACTCTTAATCCTTTTCATCATATAAACAATATAATAAAATAATAATATCTTAAGACTTTCAACTCAAAACAAATCACATGAACAAATAAATTTACACGTACAATAATACCAAGAAAAACTTAAATCCTTGCAATATATATTAAATTACCGTAAAATGTGATATATGTATGCAATGAAGCATATGTAAAATAATAATTATGAAACTAATAAACAAAAGTGATTGTAACAATTTTCTGTAGTAATATAATTTGGGGGCATGATAATATCAACAGAGTACAAGTTATGAAATATACTAAAACTTAAATTGATAATGATATTTTAATAACATTATTTAGTGTCATTCTGTAATTTGTTTATGTTGATGTTTATGATTATTATTATAAATTGTCAAATAATTTTGGATCAATCACACAATAACATTGATGTAAAATATTATCAAAAAAAATATTGTTAAAAGTATCATTATCTAACTTAAATAGAAGATAATACATGTTTTTTGGATAACAGAATTCTATTATTAAACTTTTAAACTATGTTAACTTTTTTTAAATAATTTTTTGACAATAAATTACGTGTCACTATTTTATTGGTTTATATATTTAAAACGAATCAATCACATAAATTATTATAAAAAATTATTAAGAAAAGTGGTTAAAAAACTTTTTCCTAGACTTTTATCGATTATACGTACTGTACTACTTCGATTGATGAATTCTTCTTATTTTGGTAAATGTTTCTTTTTTAATATTTTAATATTAAAATAAATTAAAATATCTATATTATATTTTTATATTTTAAATAATTATTAATTTAAATTTAATTATTTCTTAAATTAAAATAATTATTTAATATTTTATTTTAAAATTATTATTTATTTAAATTTATTTATTTTTACATATTAAATTTAATTCCAGTAATAACATTAAAAAACAAACAGAATGATGTATATAAAAGACTAGAACCTTCTCAGTGATGCTGGGTAAAAGTAGAAGTCTGTGGAAGAAACTGAAAGCTGCGAAAAGAAACCAAAGGGAATACAGAATTTTCTGGAACATCCTAAATAATCCTTTCACTTTCTATAAATACCGCATCGGTTCCTCTACACATCATCGAACTAGAAAAGAATTACGTGTTTCCCATTTCACTAAATCTTCCAACTTTCGGATTTCGGCAGGTTATAGAAATTCAAGATGTCTCTGATTCCAAGTATCATTGGCCGAAGGAGCAACGTCTTTGATCCTTTTTCCATGGACGTGTGGGATCCCTTCAAGGATTTCCCTTTCCAGAATTCTCTTTCTGCTTCCTTCCCCGAATTTTCTCGCCAAAATTCTGCATTTGTGAGCACCCGTGTGGATTGGAAGGAGACGCCAGAGGCACACGTGTTCAAGGCTGAGATTCCGGGACTGAAGAAGGAGGAAGTGAAGGTTGAGGTGGAAGATGATAAGGTTCTTCAGATAAGCGGAGAGAGGAACGTTGAGAAGGAAGATAAGAACGACACGTGGCATCGTGTGGAGCGTAGCAGTGGGAAGTTCTTGAGGAGGTTCTTACTGTCACTGTTCCTAAGGAAGAGATTAAGAAACCTGAGGTCAAGTCCATTGAAATTTCTGGTTAAGCAATGTTACTTTGTTGATGATCGCGTCTTTTTTGTTTTGCTGAAGAACTTGTGTGTGAGTGATACAATAAAAGTACTGTAAAACGCAAGTCTTTTTGTTTTGGTGAGGATCTTGTGAGTGAGTGATACAATAAAAATACAGTAAAATGTAACCAATGGTTCTGGTTGTTGAGAAATATAATATCATTTGAAGAACCTTTCACCTGAGAATGTCTTAGAATTTCTTCATATGGTATTGCTAATGGTTTAAAACATAGGTCTTTCTTAGAGGCTTCAACCATTTTTCTTGGGAAGTTAATGTAACAGCTATCTCTTGAACTAACTTGTTGTCGAATTATAATTACCTATGTTTTTTTTAATTGAAAATGGATAGCATTCGCTGATGATAATATCAACTTTTGGAGGGATGAGTTTGCAGAATCAAAGGAGGAGGGGAGAAAGAAGACTCAGAAGCCTCATTTTTTAGCCATGTTTCTTTCTCACTTCCATTAGTTTTTCTTCATTGCAGAAGAATTTAGCTGTTCTTGCCATTGTCTTTGCAACTGAATTTTTTGTGGCTAATTCCACCAAATTCAGAAATCTCTGATTAAGCCACCAAAATATTTTCCGGTAGAAACACGTGTCTTTTTGTTATGTTTAGGACCTTGTGTGAATCAATTTGTGGGTAATTTGTGCTCTGTTACACGATTGATAGCTATTGCTGAGAATCTCATTTTCTTAACTATAGCTTTTAGAATTTCGTTATTATCAGTATCTGCACAAACCTTTGCAGTTTCACGGTTCCAATAATAATGTGTTGAAAGAGCAATCTTGAAATAAGACCTTGATATAAAAGTTTAGAACCACATTTTCTGCTAAACTCTAGCACTGTGGCTAATTAAGTAATTTACTGATATGAATGTGTAACAGGGTTCACCAACAAAGATTAACTCAAAAATGGATAATGAAAACTGAGAATAGAATCTGAAATTGTTTGTTTTAAATTTTGAAAAGGTCTCTTACTAGTACGAGGTACGTGAATATCCCAAACAAAGAACTATAGTTTTTCATTTTCTTTTCTTATCTTTAAACATACCATATAGTTTTTCATTTTCTTTTCTTATCTTTAAACATACCATAGTCATCACTTACAGTATGTTGTGTATATAAACTTATTTTTTTTATTCTCACAAATTTATTTTTGATATTATTCTAAAAGGTCTTTTATAAAAGGTGTTTTATCAATGAAGGTATCATATATATATATAAATTTATTTCTCTTTGTTTTCACGAATTTACTTTTGATATTATTCTAAAAAAATTTTATCAATAGAATTTCTTATGTATATAAAAAATCACTTCTTTTTGTTCTTACGAATTTGCTTTTAATATTATTCTAAAAAATATTTTATCAATGAAAATATCTTATGTGTATATAAACTCATGTTCATATCTTATTTTATCTGATATGAAACTTTGTTTGTATATAATAATTTATTGTTGAAAATTTAAGTATAAATCTAAATTTTACATCGAATAAAAATGAGAAAGTAGAACACTATATAAATATGAAAGATCTATTAACTTATTATTTTAGGTATTGGGTAAAGTGTATTGTTAACTTTTTATATAGTTAGGCTCATATTTTATTAGTTTTGTGTTTTCTAAGTGAACTTCTTTCTCGATAATTCTTAAGTTGAGTTAAAAATTCTGTCCATTTTCTTTTATTTTTAGCGAATCTTTTCATTTATGATCTTAAAACTTTTTCTTGATAGTTAATTTAATATTTGATTTTATAGATAAATAATTTATCACACGTGACATTATATAGGAGAAAAGAGCTAAGTTAAACAAATTTTATCAGATAAAAGAAGTTATTTCAATTTTAAAATTTAATTTTTCTTTTTGAAAAGATGTTAGTTGATGTATGATGTAACATCCCAAAAATATATCAAAACTATATAATTAAGATTCATCACACCATGATATTGTAGAACAGTTTCTAGAAATAAAGTTAACTTACAGTTATCCATAATGTAACTATAAATTTAAATTTTACAAAAGTCTATCTTAGTTGCAAAACTATATACATGACCGAGGGGTCTATATATATTATATATATATGATCGAACGGTCATAGGCTACATCAGTGAGCCCTCGCGGTCCAGCACTTCCTCCAACAAACACTCACCTCCCTTTGCTCACACCCACAAGGTGATCATCGCAAATAGAGAGTACTGAATGAAAAACATGAACAAGATAGAAAAGAAGGGTAAGCAAGAGTTATTTAATTGATTACAGTTATCATGCAAGTTCAACGAATACATAATCATATAACATCCAACACTTATAATCATGCAATGACCGACCACTTGACTTGACCATTCGGATTGTATGAATATGTAGCTTGGGCCGTTCGTGCACTCGAGGTGTAGTAACTGGAAAACCATCAGCTGCTACCCGGGGTTAATCTGTTATAACTCACCTAAGACTCTATAGGCTAGGACCTCCAGCTATTCTCACGACATGACTTACCCATCTCTACTTGAGACTTGGTAATTATTAGAATGTCAGGATGAACGTCATGAATTTTGCTGTCCATATTCATACTTTACCACCACCTTAATACCAAATCATTGAGACATTCCTCCTTGGAATTCTCTTTCACATCCATATTACAATTATCATACCATACTTTTTCTTTTTACACCATTATGACAATACATACATAAGTCATCAAAGCAATTGGATCAATTAATTAAAACAACACACTGGAATAACTATGAATATAGGCCAAACAGAAATCACCAACATAGAAGAACAACACCGAACACCTTGTGAATGTTGGAGATCGAACAATCAATAATAGATACCACTGAAGAGAAAATCGAGTGTTATTAATGACCGACAACTAGAGGATTTCGAGTACCACATCATGACCGAATACTACCACTAGTCCAAATACTAAGTTTAAACCGAACGCTTATGGTTTAGGCCGAACACCTATAACATAGGCCGAACGCATTTAAGACCGAATACAAGTACGAGGTCGAGCACTAGTACAAGAACGAGCGCTACTAAGAGACCACACAATCCACTAAGACCGATCGCTACTAAGAGACCACACAACCCACTAAGACCGATCGCTACTAAGAGACCAGACACCCACAAAGACCGATCGCTACTAAGAGATCCCACAACCCATTAAGATCGATCGCTACTAAGAGACCACACACCTCACTAAGAACGATCACTATGACTAAAACATAATACGAGTACAAGACTGATCGGTCATTAACTGAAGCTCTACAAAAGTCGAACTCAGTTAAGACCGAACACAAGAAGAAAGTCCAACGGTCAATGAATGACCCTCGGCGATCTGCATAATTCTGCAAAATAGCTGCAGAATTATGATCAACCACTATCTTCACCAATTCCTACCACTTCCGAACTTCTAATCCTCCAAACATGATTCATATACCAAATTACACCTATCCAAGGATACCTCAACCTTTCTAACATCATCCTAAAGAAATTCGTATCAGATTAAACTCCAAATTATGTAGAATCACCACTCAATGACCAAACATTCATTTTTCACTTTTGACACATTTTAGAAAGGCTTAACGGTTCTAACAGGTCTAAAGAAACTTGCCTAGACTTTCCCCATTCACCAAATTCTCACTTGACCCCAAAGTCTCATTTTCACCTCTCCACTTCCTTAAAATCAGAACCAAACAATAACAAAATATACCTCAAAAGACTCTCAACCAGTTCACAGATTTCAGCAAGCATAAAATCAATGCAGAACAATCAATCATGCAATTTCCCACACATGTAACCATCCAAACAACAATCTCATATAAAGAAAATCATAATTAAATTAACTAGCTTCCATTACCTCTTAGCCGAACCGAAATGGTGATATTTTTTTTGTCTAGAAAATTTTAAAATTTGTGAGAGAAAGAGATTTTTGGTTTTGTACTATGAAGTTATTAATGGTTGATATTGTTATGTTATGAAATTATTAATAGTTGATATTGTTATATTATGAAATTGATTTGAAAATAATGATAGAAGAGTTAGATGAGTAGAAATTTTATTGATTGAATGTGATTTTTGGGATTTCATAATTAAGTAATTTCTTTGAATTTAATTGTTTGAGTGGTTTTGATGAAGTAAAATGATTATAAAGTAACTTTTGAGTTTCATAAAATATGAATTTTTTAATTATCTTTCTGAAAATATCTTTGTATATTTTCTTTTTGTAAATTCATATATAAATTTATATGTTTTCCTTTATTTTAGTTCTATATCATTAATTTGAAAATATTAATAAAACAAATATTACTTATGTAAATATTTCTTTATGTGAATTTTATTATTTACGTATAAAGTTATTTATGTCATGTTAAAATTTCTATTGTATATTTGTGGTATCATACCAAGTCCTTCTAATAAATTTACTCTTTAATTTTGTATTTTCAACTTTACATAAAACTATATATTAAGTTTCATAAGCTCAATATGTGAAAATATACATTTTTCTTAAGAAAATTTACTATATCATTTTTTCATGAAATTCTGTTGTGAATGTTTTTTTTTTCTTAAAAATTTCTCAAAATATTTATTTCAGTAAAATTTTCAGAGAATTTTTATATGAAATATTTATTACAGTAAAATTCTCAAAATATTTTTTTTTGTTATAATACATTGTAATGGGTGAATAAAAATAATTAAATAAAAATTAACAGAATAAAATGAAAAGGACAGGAACTTTATAGCAATGCGGAATAAGTCTAGAAGTTTTTAGAATGATGTCGAACCGGAAAGAATGAAGGAAATGAGAACAGAATATTCTGGAACACTCTACATTATCCTTTCACTTCCTATAAATATCATTGCATCAGTTCCTCAGTCATCATCAAACAATAAGAGAGTTAACTGAATACGGTCACGCTACAGCCTGTGTAAAGATTTAAATATCTGCCAAATATTATAATCATAAGAATGTCGCTAATCCCAAGTTTGTTCGGTGGACGAAGGAACAACGTCTATGATCCATTCTCTCTGGATGTGTGGGATCCCTTCAAGGATTTTCCTTTCCCTGAATCTGGTCGAGAAAATTCTGCATTTGTGAGCACACGTGTGGACTGGAAGGAGACTCCAGAGGCACACGTGTTCAAGGCTGAGATTCCAGGACTGAAGAAGGAGGAAGTGAAGGTTGAGATAGAAGATGATAAGGTTCTTCAGATAAGCGGTGAGAGAAACGTTGAGAAGGAAGATAAGAACGATACGTGGCATCGTGTGGAGCGTAGCAGTGGGAAGTTCTTGAGGAGGTTCAGATTGCCTGAGAATGCAAAAATGGATGAAGTGAAGGCTTCTATGGAGAATGGTGTTCTTACTGTTACTGTTCCCAAGGAAGATGTTAAGAAGTCTGAAGTCAAGGCCATTCAAATTTCTGGTTAAGCTTAATTAGTTACTTCCTTCAAAATAAGTGTTATGTTTTGTATGGATTTTGGGTGTGATTGATGTTACAGAAAGATGGTTTAAAATACAAGTAATGGTTGCTGAGGAATAAAATTTCATTTTGATAACTTTGGTTTGTAAGAATATTTTTGATCAGGATCCGATACGTAAAAAAAGTTGTAAAAAAAAGAAATTGTCAAAAAAAAAGTTGTTAAAAAAAAAAGTTGGTAAAAAAAATTTTCCTTTAAAAAAATTTTTCCTTTTGAAATTGATGAAGTATACATTTCCTTCAGATTGCAGACAATTCAGCTCCTATTGCATTTTACCCTTTTATTATAATTGAGTTTTTAATCTTACTATTTCCAGCAATCATATGTATGTTCATGTCTGAGTGTTTGACTCATTTTCCGCTACTACGCCTATCAGCATCCATCAAATAGTTTTATAGCTTCTTGCCTGAACTAGACAAAAATAAACTTTATTTGGTAACGGTTGTCTGGTCTTTTACTTAAAAGTCTCATTAAATTATGAAAAAAAAAATCTTAGAAGGCAATGACATAGTGATCGATTTTCAATTTATTCAGTTAAACGTTCAATTAGGATAATAATTATCTTTTTTTATAATTTTAAGAAAATGGTATTTACACTTATTATAATTTTTAAATATATTTACTTTTTAAAACTATCATAAATAACACTAATGAATTAGAATTGTTGGTATTATAAATCTACACCTAATGAAATAAGCTATCAAAATTTTCCTAATTACAAGTCATACATGGTGGTACAAATCTTTTTAACTTACATTTCTCTTCGAAAATCTTTGTATTGTTTATACATCTTTGATTATAATGTTGATATAAAAAGATTATTTGGAACAATTTGCGTGTAAAACGAGATGGTGTAATTGTTCTATATTACGAGATGTTATCATTATATGAACAAGTTGGAGTAAGAATATGATATAAAAAACTGATACAATTTTAATTTTTTTTTATAATTTTTTATATTTTTAATCAAATAGTTAATGATTATATGGAAAGATAAAAAACCTGTGAATTAATTTACTTAATTATCTTTAATTTGATTATGTCTAATTCTGTTTAATTGTGATTTGTGTTATCTACAGAGTTAGTCGATATGTTTTTGGTTTTTCATTGTAAAGTATTCTACTCGAGTTTTAACAAATTTTGTTAGGAAAATTCATTTATCTTAGTATGTTAAGTTCTCTCAGTATAATAAACCTTTAATTTTAAAAACAACAAAAGGATCACGAGATGAAATTGAAGTTCAATTGAGTTTGATTAAATTGACATAAAGGATTGAAGTTCAATTGAATCTAATTAAATAGTTCTGATGTTAAGACAAAACGTCTAACAACCTTTATTTTGAAGTATAACAATAATATTTAATAAAATAGTATTATTAAAAAGAAATTATTTAAAATAACACACTAAATATAAACATCTTAAACTTATAATGTTACTCTAAAACAAAGTATATGTATAAAGCTAAAAACTAATAAATGTTTAACATATGCAAATAATACTTTCTTATTTGTGTTGCTTTTTCTTTATTTATAGAGATAAATTAGTTCAAAAGAACATTACTTTAAAAGAACATTAAAAAAGATAGGAAAATATTATAAAAACGTATTTTCAATATCTTTTGTTTATACGAGCAATACAATTACTTTTAGAAAAGCATATCGTATCAAGAGGCTATACACCTATCTGAAGTTAAATTGAATTTTTGACACACTTTATCAATTTTCACTAAATCATTATTTAAGATTAAATTTTACACAATTAAAAATAAACTAGATGTCCTAAATATTTTTTGTTTATCCTAAAATGTAAAAATAACATTGCATATTTTAACTTATCTTCGATAATCGATTAATATGTTAAATTGTCGAAAACTATTTATTCTCTATTTTAATAAATTATACCACTTATCTTATCGCAAACATGCTTGTCTTTCAATTTAACAATTTTGTAAAAATTTTCAAAATTCTTGAATATACAGTTCAATTCTCTTTTTAAAGTATTTAACAGGAAATATATATGTGACTTGTGAGATCACGTGATACGTTTTTAAATCTGGTTGGTTTTCTTATTCAAATTTTGTTATTTTTAAACTTAATCATTCATTTGGAAGTTTGATTTTATGACATGATAAAAGAAAATTGTACATATTACAGCTACATTCAAATTTTAAGGTTGGAGCAACGTGACTGTGACTTAAAA
Source organism: Vigna angularis (assembly GCF_016808095.1). Lineage (NCBI taxonomy): Eukaryota > Viridiplantae > Streptophyta > Magnoliopsida > Fabales > Fabaceae > Vigna > Vigna angularis. Next base: position 53,912,023 of record NC_068970.1, on the reverse strand, counting down.
CTAGATAATATTCCTTTTAAATCAATAACATTAATACTATCAATCTAACTAAAAAATTCAATATTCTAAAGCATTTTACAAGTAAGTATTTTGAAATTAAATATCATTTTATTAAAGTTCACATTAAAAAAAATTATGATCGAATTTGTGAATATATGAAATTAATTTGTTTAGTAGATAAATTTTATTTTAAGAAGAGATCTTGCCATGGTCCATATGTCTAATGTTTCTCGAGTCAATTCATGCAAATTTTGTGATCCATTGTATTTCATATATCCAAAGTTTGTATTAGTTAAAAATTCTCTTAAGTTATCATATTTTAGAAATGTATGGGATAGTAAAATTGAAATCAAACTTTCTATTTCTATTAATATTACTTCTTCATTTGATGTTCAACATTCTTCTGCATCACAAAAAAAAAAAAAAGAAAAACTCAGAAGAAGAGGATCCAAATTCAGAACACATAAGGGCAATCATCCTCTTAATGAAGCAGATTCCCTTTACCAAAAGGTATGATCAAAACGAAATTTTATTTCTCAACAAGCATTAACAGCATCTTTATAGCATCAACAACACAACATTCTCATATTTCCAACAATGTAACAAAGTAACCTTAACCAGAAATTTCAATGGCCTTGACATCGGGCTTCTTAATCTCTTCTTTGGGAACAGTAACAGTGAGAACACCATTTTCCATTGAAGCCTTCACTTTATCCACTTTTGCATTCTCAGGCAATCTGAACCTCCTCATAAACTTTCCACTGCTACGCTCCGCACGATGCCACGTGTCCTTCTTATCTTCCTTCTCAAAGTTCCTCTCTCCGCTTATCTGAAGAACCTTATCATCTTCTATCTCCACCTTCACTTCCTCCTTCTTCAGTCCCGGAATGTCAGCCTTGAACACGTGTGCCTCCGGAGTCTCTTTCCAATCCACACGAGTGCTCACAAATGCAGAATTTTCCCGACCTGATTCAGGGAAGGAAGAAGAAAGAGAATTAGGGAAAGGAAAATCCTTGAAGGGATCCCATACATCCAGAGAGAATGGATCGAAGACGTTGCTCCTTCGCCCACCGAACAAACTTGGAATCAGTGACATCTTCAGTTTCTATTACTTGCAGAAATTCGAAAGTTGGGAGATTTAGGGGAAGGGTAAGCAGATTATACTTTTGTGATTTGATGACAAGCGAAGGAATTGATGCAGTATTTATAGAAAGTAAAGAGATAATGTAGTATGTTCCAGAAAATTCTGGTTTCACTTTGGTATGGTTTTACCTGTTTCAGATTATTCCACAAACTTCTATATTTACCCAGCAATATTGAGAAGGTTCTGGTCTTTTAGGCATAACTGTTTGTTTCCATGTACTTATGGATATGAACTACTTAAGGCCCACAGTACAGAAAAACCAATAAAAGCCCAAGCCCAATATCAGAGTTATCTAATTCGGAAGATACCGGAGGAAAAGAACCTTCAAAACACTGAAAAAATAAACAGAGGATGAAAAAAATTTGCAGTATTAGTTTGACGAATAAAAAATTAGTTAAATTTTTATTTTGTTGAATGAATAAAAGAATATCAAATAAATGAATAGATTCTGTAATTTTTTTTTGTAAAAAATATTTGTTTCTTCACGTTGTTTATTATGTATAAAAAAATAAGTTGTTATAAAGAACTATAACTTATGAAATTAAAAATGAGATATCTTAATTATCACTAGCATAAAATTCTCGTGTATTTATTTGTGCTAACAATTATTTAATGTTTGAAAAATTGGAAAATGTCTGAGACCTATGAAAACAATAGCTAATGTGTTTAAAATTAAAATAAGGGTTTTTCAGTATAAGATTTTTTTTTAAAAAAATATTTTACTTAAACAAGATTTACTTATTAAAATAAACTAAAAAATTTAAAATTAATCAGATCGGATAAGCACACAAAAAATATTAAATTTGTTTATTTCATTATGAAAATTTAGAAATAAACAAAAACATACAAATCAGTCAAAAAATAAAAATATTTAACAAAAAAACGTATCTTTTTTTTAAAAAAATAAAAAATAAACACAAACATATTCGTCCAACTTAGTCAGTGTTTTTTCTTTTTTCCATTTCACGCATCAATAGAAAAATATTCTCGACTTTCCATTTCAAATTTAATTATATGCTGAATATGATATTCTTTTTCTTCACAGTATTAAAGTGAGGGGCAAAACAGGTAAATCACATAACGTTTTAAACGTAATATTAAAACGTTATATTACGGTTTGATAAGAGAGAGAAACACACACAGCCTTCTGAGAGTTAGAGAGAAGGCAGAGAGAGCCACCCTCAGAGAACCACCCTCACGTTAGGATTTCACACCACCACACTGGCCGGAGAAGCACATAGCAGACCGGAGCAACGGAGCACAATATAGAGAGAAGAACAGAAACACTCACAAGGTACTGAATTTCAAAACTTTCACATTAACAACTTCTGAAATGTTTTACAGTATTTATAAACCTGAACAATAAACTATTTTTCTGTTTTGTTTACATTCTAACACTGAATAAAACTGCGAATAAACGAAAAAAACCCTCTTTTCCACCGATTGAATCGGTGAAAACTCCATCTCCTTTGATTTTTAGCTATTTCCACCGATTAAAATCGGTAAAAACACCTCCTTTCGAGCACACACACATTTTTCACTGATTAAAATCGGAGAAAACTCCTCCTAGATCGATCTTCCTCTTTCTGATGAAAACCCTAAATTTTTCATCTCCTTCCTGTTGTGATCTTTGACGATCTCAGCTTGTACCATTCCAATCTGCTTTCTGAGTTTCAGAAAGCGTTCACCTTTAAGGACTTTGGTGAGTATATATCTGCTAGTTGATCTTCTGATCTACAGTGTACAACCTCCAGTCTCTAGCTGCTGACCTGTTCCCTGATATAGTGGAATCTGGTCTCGATATGTTTGCTCCTACCGTGAGATGTAGGATGCTTAGCAAGGTTTATGGCTTACTTGTTGTCAACCAGTAGTCTCACCCTCTCAGATAGTTCAACCTTTAGTCCTTCTAACAAGAATCCCAGCCAAGTTGCTTGACAAGTGGCTTCACAGGCAGCTATGTATTCTGCCTCACATGATGATAAGGCAACCACTGGTTCCTTTCTAGAACTCCAGGAAATAGGAGATCCTTCCATGAAGAAAATATACCCTGCAGTGCTCCTTCTGTCTGTCTTATCTCCACACCAATCTGCATCTGAGTAAGAAGTAATTTGTACTTCTTCTCCAGTCTCTCCTCTTCTTAGCAGAATTCCATACGGGTGTGTACCCTTTAAGTACCTCAGTATCCATTTGACAACATTCAAATGTGATACTCTAGGACACTCTATGTACCTGCTTATCACTCCAACACTATAGCTCAAATCAGGCCTGGTGTTACAGAGATATCTAAGACTTCCAACCATTTTCCTGTAAGTTGTTGGATCAACAGCTTCCTCTTCTGGCTCTTTCTCTAGCCTTAATCCCACTTCTGCGGGAGTGTTTGCTGCATTACAATCACCCATCTCATACTTCTTTAGCAAGTCTAGGACATACCTGGACTGATGCATTACTATTCCACTCTCAATCTTGGTAAACTCAATCCCAAGAAAATAATTGAGTCTGCCAAGGTCACTCATTTCAAACTCCATTTGCATTTCAGCTTTGAAGACTGAAATCAACTCTTCACAACTTCCAGTGACTAACAAGTCGTCCACATATAGACACACAATTAACTTCTCTGTTCTGCCTTTGTATTGACAGCACTGTACATATATCCCGTGTTCTGAAACACATTTTTCAAAGCCAATACTGCCCATGAACCCATCAATCCTCTGGTTCCAGGCCCTTGGAGCCTGTTTAAGCCCATAGAGAGCTTTCCTCAGCCTATACACCTTGTCCAGCTGCCCTTTAACTTCAAAACCCTGTGGTTGCACAACATATATTCCTCCTCCAGTCTTCCATTTAGGAAGGCTGACTTCACATCAAGTTGGTGTAAAGACCAGCCAAATTTAGTGGCCAGAGACACCACTAGTCTGATAGTTTCAACCCTTGCTACAGGAGCAAATACCTCTCCATAATCAACTCCAGCCTTCTGTAGGAATCCCTTAGCAACCAGTCGTGCCTTATATCTCATAACAACTCCTTGTGGGTTTAGTTTTGACTTGTAGACCCACTTTAATGCTATGGGTTTCTTTCCAGAAGGTAATTCAACTAGCTCCCAGGTCTGATTCTTCTCTATGGAATCAATCTCCTCCTGCATGGCTTTATACCATTTCTCATCTTTAATAGCTTCTTCAAATTCAACTGGTTCAGCCTCTGCAATTAGAGCATAATGAACACACTGTCCATCTGCTGTTAGAGTAGCTTCATAGGATAACTCATAGTCCCTCAAATGTGCTGGCAGCTTTGAGGTTCTGGATGATCTCCTCTTTCTGTCATTCACCCTATTCTCTTCTGTTTCAACTGCAGCAGTTTCATCCTCCAGAGAAATGGTTGATGATTCTTGCTCAGTTGTCTTCCACTGCCAACTCCCACTCTCATCAATAACTACATCCCTGCTGATACATGTTGTCCCTGATGTAGGGTCATACAGCTTGTATCCTCCAGTAGGATTATAGCCTACAAGAATCAGTGGTACACCCTTGTCATCTAGCTTCCTCCTCAGTTGATCTGGTATATGCTTGTAGCATATGGATCCAAAAATCTTCAGATGTTTGACATTTGGTTTCAACCCCGTCCATGCCTCTTCAGGTGTCAAGCCAACAAGTCTCTTTGTTGGAGACAAATTCAGAATATAAGTGGCTATCACCACAGCCTCTCCCCATAGAAAATTAGGCAACCGTTTGCTCTTTAACATACACCTCACCATGTTCAGTAGAGTCTTATTCTTCCTCTCTACTACACCATTATGTTGTGGTGTATATGGAGGGGTAATCTCATGCACAATCCCCTCATTTTCACAAAAGAGTTTGAATTTAGTGGAGGTATACTCTCCTCCTCCATCTGTCCTCAAAACCTTGACCTTCTGCCCACACTGTTTCTCAACCAGCCTTTTAAATCTCTGAAATACCTGCAACACTTCTCCTTTCCTTTTGATTAAGTACACCCAACATTTCCTGGTGTAAAATAAACAGCAGAAAATATCTGCTACCCCCCGGTGTCTCAACCTGCATAGGCCCACAAACATCAGAATAGACAACTCCTAGTTTTTCTACAAATCTTTAGGGTAGGTTTTTCTAAAAACTGCCCCTTGTTTGCTTGCACTGAACACACTCCCTGCAAACTGTGTCTGGAATTTCAACATTAGGCAACCCATTCACCATTCTTTTCTGTCCTAACAGAGATAAATCTTTGAAGTTTAAGTGCCCAAACCGTAAGTGCCACAATCATTCCTCCTTGCTCTTTGATGCAGTGAAACACTGGTGTTTTACTGCACTCATCACTACTCTGAAAGTCCGATTATGTGACAGCTGAGCCTGCACAACCATTCTTCCTTGTTGATTGAAAATATTGAGGCTGTTATTCTCCATTTTCATCACATATCCCTTCTGTAGTAGCTGCCCCAAGCTTAGCAGATTTGATTTCAAACCTGGTACATACAGTACCTCTTCAATTGTAACTTCTTTTCCTCCTACATCTCTTAGAACAACTCTGCCTGTACCCTCTGCAACCAAACTCCTATCATCAACAAATCATATTTTTCCCTGTGCAGCACCTTGAATTCCCACAAACCAGTCTTTTCTCCCTGTCATGTGGGTAGAGCACCCAGAATCTAGGTACCACACATCATTTTCTGATGAATCTTCTTCAGTTTTAGCCATCAACATCACTAGTTCTGAATCAGATTCCTCCTCTTGGGCCAAATTAGCCCTCTTCTTTGGTTTGTTCTTAGCACCTTCACCACTCCAACAATCCTTGGCATAATGGCCAAGTTTATGACAGTTATAGCACTTAACCTTCTTTTTGTCGAACTTCCATTCACCATTCTTCTGATTCTTCACCTTGCCTGATTCACTGGACTCTTCTCCTTGCTGGTGCTGTGAATCTTTGGCCTTCTTGCCACCTTTTCCTCTTTTCTTGAACCCCTTCTTGCCTTTCCACTAAGATCTGGCCTGCAGGGCCTGCTCTTGGCACTGTCTGCGTTCATTGATGCGAAATTCATGAGCCTCTAATGAGTTCAATAGTTCCTCAATCTCCATGGTCTCCTTCCTTCGAGTCTCCTCAATTGCAACCACAACATTATCAAATCTGGATAATAAAGTTCTCAGGATCTTGTAACTATGTACTCATCAGATATCCCATCTTTACAAGCCCTCATTTTATTCACCAATTCTTGTACCTTATCAAAGTACTCAGCCACGATTTCACTCTCATTCATGACTAGAATTTCAAACTGTCTTCTTAGCGTCTGCAATTTCACCTTTGTGTTTCTGTCTCCATCACCATAGGTCTTCACTAGAATGTCCCATACCTCCTTAGCAGTAGCAGCCTTGGAGATCTTGTTAAAGATCTTTGGGCTAACACACCAGTATAGCAAAAATCTTGCCTTGTTGTCCAGTTTCAATTGCCACTTGTAATTCTTTTTCTCTTCTTTAGTAGCCCTGTCACTCACCTCAGGCAAACCGTCTTCTATCACCTCTGAAACATCCTGGAAACCAAAAATGGCTTGCATTTTGATGCGTCAGTCTTCAAACTGCTTCCCATCAAACACTGGTAGTGGCCCCTGTATTCCTCCAAATCCTGCCATCCTTTCTTGTTGAGTTCTTGTAGTTTCTTTGATTTTTAACCACCCAAAGAAACCTTCTTTCTTCTCCTCTGGATACACACAATTCCATATCACTCACCAGGAAAAAAAAAACAACACGAACCTATGTTCTTGATACCATATTAAAGTGAGGGGCAAAACAAGTAAACCACATAACATTTTAAACGTAATATTAAAACGTTATATTACGCTTTGATAAGAGAGAGAAACACACACAGCCTTCTGAGAGTTAGAGAGAAGGCAGAGAGAGCCACCCTTAGAGAACCACCCTCACGCTAGGGTTTCACGCCACCACACTGGCCGAAGAAGCACACAGCAGACCGGAGCAATGGAGCACAGTACAGAGAGAAGAACAGAAACACTCATAAGGTACTAAATTTCAAAACTTTCACATTAACAACTTTTGAAATGTTTTACAGTATTTATAAACCTGAACAATAAACTGTTTTTCTGTTTTGTTTACATTCTAACACACAGTACATATTTTTCCCTCCGATATGTAAACTAAAAGACAAAATTTTATGCAAACTTATACACACGGAAGAAAAATATTTTCTGTCGTATTATTTAATTTATTACTTACCTCATTTTCAATGTTAAGAAACTTAAAAAAATGTAAACCTTTTTATTATTTTTATATATATATCTCATTGAAAACAAATATGAAGATTTCTTTATTATTCACACCACCACACTGGCCGGAGAAGCACACAGCAGACCGGAGCAATGAAGCACAGTATAGAGAGAAAAACAGAAACACTCACAAGGTACTGAATTTCAAAACTTTTACATTAACAACTTTTGAAATGTTTTACAGTATTTATAAATCTGAACAATAAACTGTTTTTCTGTTTTGTTTACATTCTAACACACAGTACATATTTTTCCCTCCGATGTGTAAATTAAAAGACAAAATTTTATGCAAACTTATACCGACGGAAGAAAAATATTTTCTGTCGTATTATTTAATTTATTACTTACCTCATTTTCAATGTTAAGAAACTTAAAAAAATGCAAACCTTTTTATTATTTTTTTATATATATATATCTCATTGAAAACAAATATGAAGATTTCTTTGTCTATTTTTACTGCAACGGATATTACATATGAAGAGAAGAGAGTAGATATGATAAGAATTGTTGTTAAGTTATCAGTTGGAAATGGCGATGGGAGGGTTGAGCTTTGGCAGAGTGATGGTGAGAACGCCATTTTCCATGGAGGCCATCATACGATCGGGTTGGGTATGAGGAGGGATTGTGAAACAGTTTTTGAACTTCGAGATTCCGCGGTGGAGGCGGCGGCAGGAGTCGCTGTCTTCTTCTGTTTCCACCACCCTCTCTCCGCTCACCTGAAGCACTCTTCCGTTTTCTATCTCCACCTTCAATTCCTCCCTCCTCAGCCCCGGCACCTCGCCCTTCAGCACGTGCGCCTCCGCCGTCTCCTCCCACTTGAACTGCCCGCTCCGAAACGACCCGTGCCCGGAAAGGCCGGAGGTGGAAAGCGCCGTGAAAGGGGAGTCCTCGAAGGGGTTTGCTTTTGGAACCATCGACATATTCTTTATCAGAAAGAGACAGAGAGAGAGAAAAAGAGATTATTTGGTTTCAGAGTAGTTTTGCACTGTATTAAACCTTTTCCAAAGGTGACGAGAATTCTTCGCCAATCTTCACGGTGGAATTTTGCATGTGGACATCATTTTTTTTATAAATAATATAAAAGAGAAGACCTACACCATATAATATAAAGGTGATGAGAATTGTCGTGTATTTCATATACAAACCATTATATTAAAATTGAAATGAATTTTACATAGACAACACGATAATAACTAAAATTGTTACCATATATAAAGATACAACAAAAATTCTAAATCATAATGAATTCTCTTCTTCTATTGATATAAGGATATATTCTAAAATTATTGTTGAAAAATAATTTTAACCTTTTTTAAGTTAACCATATATTTCATTCTCAGTCCAGTTTTGACAACAAAGGCCCTAACGATGTGGTGGCAGCAGGCTTTCAAAGACATTATTAGGATTAAAACAATCCAACATTAGGAAGAACATAACTAAATTAATATAGCGCTTTCAATACACAAAAAGAGGCCAGAAAAATGAGAAAAGAAAGGGTCCTTAAATCAGTGAGCATTGTGCAACTGAAGTAAATGACAATTTGAAAAATACAAAGAAAATACAAAAATTTATCATCCTTTTGCAACATAAAAGTGTTGCCCTATTCTTTCCTATATAGTTAGGCCCGGGATAATGTTAATTTTAAAAATTACACTATTAAAGGCCATGGCGGGTATAGGAAACATTATTCCGTGTGTTTTCTTCTCTTTGGTTTTCTTTCATGAGAATTGTCTACGGACATAGAGGAAATGCCAGTGCTGTGACCATGTGAGGACTCAGACAAGTTGAATTTAGATTTAGACACGTGTCCTTTTTTCGAAATACTTGATGGCTCAGTAACTCCAGACAAGGAGCTTCTCTGTCTGCTACCTTTTGATGAAGCTGCACGTCCACCACTTTGCATAGGAAAGTACCGAGATGAAGTTGTCCCAGTGATTCCAGAAGAATTTCGATGTGCATGTCTTGCGTTGATTGAATTGAGGTTCTCAAGTTCTTTAGGATCAGGGTAATGGATGGTTGAAACTCGCATTGAAATCTTTGCTGCAGTAAAGCAAAAGAAATAACTTTTCTTAATGCTTGAATTCAAAGGCTACAAATTAGAAACCTATAAAAAATTAAAAGTGCTATTAAACACTCGCAAGAACCAGATTCTAGCAAGACAAAGTGACAAGAAAAGTAGTCAAATACAGCAAGGGAAAATCCAATCCAAATATAAAAAGGGCGGGTGAAAGGGGAATGGGGAACAAAATCGGGAGTGAGATCCACGTGAATTCACAGTTTCTGAAAAACAAAGCTAATGAGAAAGCTGCTGGTCAAGTTCAAAATCAAAAGTAAATCATTTGGCACTGTACTTACAATATAACTTCCTGTTACATGAACATTGGACTTATATTCACACGCTTTTTTTAAGAAAAACATTAATTGAACAAACCAATCAAACCTCAGATTAGAGGTTTCATGGTTCACCAAATGGATAGAAACCAGACTTGAAACTCATGAAAATTACTAGCAAATGTTGAGATGGAGAAACGGGCTGGCTGGCCAGTTTGGCAAAAGTGATAATGGTTGAATCTAGAAGTTTTTCAAAAGAAGGCTACTCAAAGCAGCTTGTAAAAAATAATGAGAATTTTCATGTTTTATTATTTTAGAAGGTTAAACAGACACACCGAAATTTTTTTAGAAGTAATTTTTAAAAGAAAAAATGTGGAGCAAATGAACACTTACTATCATAACTCATTAGATATAATGTTGCACCAAGTACATTCAACACCTTTGTAAAAGTTATTTACTCAAACAACACTTGATGCAAAACCAGACACTACTCTTCTTATGGCTTGAGATTTTACCTCAAATTATAGTAACTAACAATAAAGCTCTGTCGGAAAGCTGGGATACTTCTCAAATAATTCTTACATTGAAATGACCAAATAAAGTCCCATCTTACATGTTCTAATAACTTGAGAGTCTACCTCAAATAATAAATAACAAAAAAGCTCTTGCTCTCTGTGAGCTAGAATAATTCTCAAAATTATTGTTGATATCCTTCATATGACATTAAACAAGAAAAACAAAATATATGGATGCTTACCAATTGTTGGTTCTGTAGAGGAAACAAAAACTGTTTCATCTGGCTTCTGAGCAAAAAAGTTTACAAAATCATATACCTTACCTGCCAACATAATATGAAAATTAAGGTCCTTGCAGAAAGCAATCATATTCATTTCCCCACACACAAAAAAAAAAACACCATTTAGAGATCAATCATGCAAAACTTGAAGTTGAGAACACAGATGATTAATTTTATTTACCTGATGAACCCTCAAAGCTGGCTAGCTTACCACCATTGTTAAGTGTGAGAAACAATTTCTGTCCATTTATGTCAGATAAAAAATCCTGGACAAAAGCATCATACACACATCAAGCAAGACAACAATGGCAATAATTAACACAACACCAAAAAGGACTCTTCTTCCATCATCTAACTGCTAGATGGAAGGAAACACCACCAATACAAACACCAGTTCATTTGAATAAAATGCAACCTTAAAAATTTATAAAAATTGATCAGTCTCCTATAATAAAGTAAGGGGTAAACGTCAGCAAATGAATAGAGGAAATACACAGAAATGTATTTTTTCACACTCTTTAATGAGATCTAGCACAACAAAAATTAACATGAAACATGTACTGCAACTTTTAATCTCCAAACAAAATATAACACAATAAAAACTACGCTTAGTAGAGAGGCTTGATAAAAAAAGAAACCTAATTGTTTGGAAACAAAAGCCAATGAACTAATTTTTATTTTTAATTTTACTTGATACTATACTTGATCATTCACTTTTGTAATAACAATGATATCAATCCTTAAGGATTTTTCTTTTTCATTTAGTTGGCATCAACAGTTAAGATTCAGTTCAAAAAAAAAAAAAAAAAACCAAAGGCATAAAGGACAAACTTACATTGGAAGAAGGCAGCTTAAGAAACAAAAGTTCAGTTGAATCAGTCAAGTTAATGAGAGCTTCATTACTGTCTTCCACATATTCTGCAGAAGGCATGTAACCTTCTACGCCCTCCAAATCAGCCATTGACATTAGCAGAGCCTAAAATAAACCCCACCCATATTTAAAGGAAACACAGAAGAAAGGAAGATAGAAAATCAAACACCGAAAACAGTAAACAATTCTTCAGTTCAAATGCAGATAAAAATAGTCTGATGCAAAACTGCGTTGGATTATGAACACAAGTTGAGTCCATCAATGGTGAAAATTTGATTCTATTACTTCCCTAACACATCCACTCTAAAATGGTTAGCCCGGTCAATTCAGACCGTCCCGAAAACGATAAAGTGGAATGGCTAGTAGTCGGAAAATTTATCTACGGATTAAATAATTTATGCTATATACGCATAAATGCTCAAAAAATTTAAAAACTAAATTAATGACATAATAATTAACAAAAGATGGCCAAAAAAACACTGATCATGATTCATGACCACAAACAAAAATGCAGTGTGGTAGATGAGATGACAGAAGCTAAGATCCCAGTGCCCACGAAGGTTGCAATGGCTGTGAAACTGCCAGAGAAAAGAAGGTATCCAGCGATGGATGGCCGGTGGGCGTACTACAAAGTACAGAGAGGGTGGCTGTGCTTCAAAACAGAGATTGCTCAATGCTGGAAAACTGAATATAGTAGTAGAAGGGTGGCAAAAGAGAGTTTTTCGTCAAACCATTATACTGTTTTATTTGATATTAAAAGAAACACGGTAATCATTACTAGTAACACAAACCCACAATCTTATGATGTTCGTTTCACAAAAATTAACACCATGTTTATCAGCATTGCCTAGCATTCAAATATAGCTGTCAAGAGCAACTACACTTTCTCAATTGTCACCAGATCACACGATCGCGAATTCAGTGCTATATACTCACTCTCCAATTTAGACTGTTTGATAAATAACTGATTTTGAGAAATAAACGTTTTTATATCTCAAAAACTCGATCAGCTAAACAAGCCATTATATCTCTAAACTAAGCTGAATCAAAGACACAACAACGTTCACAAGACAAAATAAATAAAACAAGCACTCTGAACCCTAGAGAGACAGCATCACTCAATGCAAAAACAATAAAATCCACATAAACACAGTTCAAATTGATTTAATTTTGCGAATCTGATGCAAAATTTTGTAATGAGTAACGTAGGATACGAATACTTGGAGCAGCGGGTAGTTGTATTTAGTTTTCAACAACATTGTGTTAACAAATTAAACTCAATATGCAGCGGAAGGCAAAGGGAGAAAAACACGTTGCCTGGACGAAATATGAAGAATACAGAGTAGAGCGAGTTACCGGAACGGCGCAGTTGCAGGATTCGTCGTCAAACAAAGATGGATAAAGCACCAAACAATGAAAGAGGCTGCTTCAGCATATATTCACAAATTAAATAATTATTTTTAAGTTAATGAGATATACCTTTATTGTCGGATCAAGATTCAACATTTAAGTATTTTATTAATAATACAATTATTTTATTTCAATAAAAAATATTTTTATTAAAAAATAATAACAAAAACTATATGAAAAAATATATATTTGTTTATATAAAATTATAAAGTTAATAATGATAAAATAAACTCATTAAAAAGTATATTAATGCATTTATAACAAATTTTTGTATTTAAAGATATCATAGAAAATTATATTTTAAAAGTGATATTGGTTTAAAAATAATGAAACTCGATTATTATCATATTAAAAAATAAAAAAGTTTAATATAAATAGTTTTATTATAAAAGAATTTCATTGTTTTAAAATATATCATCTCTTTAAAAAGTCACTTTTATAGAGTTCATTTTTTTAATATGAGTTTTTTATCTATGCTCATGATTAAAAACCGAGACAATAGAATTGTTTTTTGTGACAACTTTTTCAATTTGGAATGATCAAATTCTTTGTTCGTTTAAGTTGAGTATGAATTATTTTCCTTCATATAACTTTTTTTTTAGTTGTCATTGAGCAAGGATATACTCGCTAAGCGAAGTCAAAGTAAAAGAACTATTGACTTAGTGGTCGTTGGGTATGAATATACTCACTAGTTGAAGCCAAAGTCATGAAGCTCATTAACTTGACAGTAGTTGCCCGAGACAAGTCTCGTTAGGCGACTTTTGGGAGAATTTAAGTTTGTGAATTCCATGATAATTTTGCTCGACAAGCTATTTAGTCATGGGGCGAGTAGGCCTTCAAGCACTACTCGTTGAGTGAGTAGATGTTCTCACTAAGCAAAATTAATCGAGTTTGATATAAAATTTTTACATGTACTATTCTGGTATGTTTAATGTAAGACTGTGTGATGTTAAAATGATAGTTGATTTATGATGCTTATATGAGACTGGTTGATAGATATATGAATAAATATGCATGCAAATAATGACGATGAGCTCTTGTTAATGGATATGAGGATTATATGTGTTTGGTGTAATTCTAGGAATCTCGTGGGGAGATTCTATTGTAAAATGCTGATAGAATCACGAACAATATTTCCTGAGGCGTGCCTTAAGGACTTATCCGCGGTGTATTGCGCAAGTCTCCCAGAATAGAACAGGAACTTCCCATAAAATCTCTGAGGATCTCAGAATTAGCAAGAATCTCTAAAAAGAGTATAAAATAAACCCATAATAATTTTAGGAGAGGAAAAGAAGAAAGGAGAATAAGAAAAAGACTGATTTGGAATGGGGGAAGAACTCTCTGTTTATAGAGCTAGGAAGAATAAAATTAATCAAAACAATAAAAGCAATAAATAATTTGACCATTGCAGCACTTAAATAAATGAACGTTGGTTAACATTTTTGCTTTGCCAATTAATAAAATACCAACGTCCTAAAAAGGAACATTGCCATCAATGTTTTATTAAGGTTGCAAAATATTCTTTTGCAATAATATAGCATTATTACAACAGATTCTATGGTGGCATTTTTTAGTGTATGTATTGATGTGGAAGTTCAAATGTTAGAATTTATCATGTCACTCTAATAACCATCTAAGCTTATGTAGAGTAGAAATGGACATGTGGTGAGAAGTGTAGGAGATCCTAGTCTAAGGACATTACCTTGGCCAAAAATGATAATGGACTAACCTTGTGTATGGTAAGGTGAAATCCATAGGCAATGACGATATAGAGCAGTAGAAGCAACTCCAAGTACAAGACCCTCCCCTCTGAGATTTCACATCAATGTTTGTATCCGGATAATTGAGTCTAATATGAGTCTTTATATGTGATATGGTTACTTTTATGACCGAGTGATGTATGATAATATCTCTATATTTGTTTTATGAAAATTCTTTTACACATTAGCCTACATTGTTGTTTCTTTTAGTGTTTCTTGTTTGTCTGTTTGTTCTTTTTGCAATTATTACCTTATTGATGTGAACATATAAGTGATAGATGTTGAAGAATCTATGGTGAGGATGATGATGTTACATAGTATTCTTCATTGTCATCTAGTAACTTTTTTAATTATTTTATATACATTTTATGAATATAATTATTTTATCAATACCATTTATTTATATATTGAAACAATCTGCTTTATTTATCAATCTTATCATATAATATTTTATTAGTTATAAACTATTGAGATGTTAGAAAATGTGATTGTTTTTAAATAATGTTTATATAATAGAATTATACTTTAATTAACTTATAAACTTGTGTGTTAAAAATAAATTAAATTTAAAAAAATGTTATATAAATAATATTTTTGTTATCTTAAACTAAAGTTAATATGGACAAATTCGCAATTCTACTAGCAAGGAGAGTGATTCTCAATACGATTGCAAGTTTCCTTATAAGCACAACATTCTTAACAAAATTTAAAAATCAATTTAAATAATATCTATTCAATTTTGAATTCATATTTAGAATATAATACAAAGTTACTTAGAGTAAAAAAACTATAAAGTTAGATGTCATTGTACAGTGTTAAATTTTCAGTTTATGATTAATTTTTAAATATAATGCTATTACCTTTTTCTTATAATTTTGCAAGCTTTATGTTTTTATTTCACTTCCAACTTTTTAAATATTTAATTTCAATTTAAATATATGTTAATTTCATAAAAAATTTAATAAATTTTAATTGAGTTTCTAATAAATTTTTAGGATCTATTTAACAAATTTAAATCTTTTAATCAATCCATGGCTATTAAGTTAGTAATCTTATAATTTTATAATTATATTATTAAACCTTAAACCTTAATTCATAATATTAACCCTTGACCCTAGTTCCTAATTCTAACCGTGAACTATAATCATAACCATAAACATTAACTATAAACCCTAAGCCTAACTTCTAACACTTAACCCTTAAATCCATTAGTAAATTCTAACCCTAAACCTTAACACCTAAATCCATTAGTAAACCTTAAACCTTAACCATAAATGTGATATCCCAAAATATCATATACACATATAATATAATAGGATTCAGCTATTATAATATGTAAAAGCAGTTGAGAGATAGAGATAATAGTATTTAAATATATATACAGTCATCCAAAAGATAGAGGGAATTAAAACGAAATCAAACTTGAGTACAAGTTTCCAAAGTTCTCCAAAATACAAGGCTATTGAAATTTTAAAGAGACATAAAAAGTTTTTCAAAAGTGTCGAACTATATAAAATAAAAGCTAGGAGTTTTTCAAAATAACAAGCTAATCAACTAAGAGCTAGTAGAAGGCCTAAGTACTAGGGGCTGGGTCTTCTTCAACCTCCAAAGCTTGCTCCAATGGTATATCATCACCTACTGCTCACATCCAAAGGATTGGATGATCATCGCAAGGGAGAAGACAAACACATGCAACACATACAATGCAAGGGTGAGCTAGGTTTCAAACAAACATACAGATAATTTCAATTCAATCTAGCATTTCCAAGAACGTCCATACACACATAAACATGTAAGTCATCATAAACATAAATATTTATTTCACAAAACTCATTAAAGCAAGCATCCTATCATGTTAAGACTCCTAGACACGTCCGGATATAGAATGTATGTAGAGCTGGGGCGGGTTGTGCACTTGTGATGGCCCCTACTGCTTTGTAAAGCCATTGCCGTGGGGTTCCACCCGACCATACACAAGGCTAGTCCGTTACTGCGGAATAGACCTTCAGTGATAGCGCCTACCCTAGGACCTCCCACTACTCCCACCACACGTGTCAATCCTCTCTAAGTGAGAATGAAAGACCGTTGGAGTGTTAGGGATAACCCCCCATATGGAAGCCTCTCACATTCATTCAACACACTAACTGATCCCACCGAGAGATCTTAATTTCATATTCAATCCGACCACTTTAAATCACATGATATTCCTCTTGGATCAATAATGTACCTCATAAACCACTTTGATTCATCAAACATAAAATTTCATAGTCATTCAAGTGCATTCTTACTATATTGTCTCATACCAAACCCATACACCATCATACAACATCAACCATGTCATAAAACAACTCATACATTACATACTTTCACAAAACCATCACTTATTAACACAAATTTCTTTAGGACTTTTAATTATCAATACTTAAGTAATTCAAATAGCTTGGAGACCCTCACCAATGGCTCCGGAAGGGTCGAAAAACCCCAGAACGAACTAAAGAACGTCCAAAACGGACGTCCGGAACTCCCAAAACATCAAAAACACCGAAAACACTCAATCTGTCACACATAATTCGCTCAGCGCACCCCCTGTGCGCTATGCGCATTTTGTCTGCAGAGGAAGCTAAATTCTGCAGATTTTTCTACATAATTGAGCAACTCTAACTCCCTTTTACCAATTCTAATCATTTTGGTGAACTTCTACCACTCATAAATCAACTTTCATGCTAAATTAAACTTACCTAAACAATTCTAATCCTTTCTAACATTATTATAAAGTGTTTATGCATTGATTTAGGTTCTACAACTTCAATTTTATCAACCTAGAGGTCTAAATTCAATTCCACAACTTGGAGTTGGTTTTTAACCATTTAAACATGCCTACTAAGTCACACATGACCTACCTAAGTTACCTAAACTGACTAGGATCACCAAGAATGCCTAACTCTAAATTTGACCACCACACTTCCTTTCTAACTCTAAAACACCAATTTTTCCCAACTTAGAGACCCAAAACCCGATCTTACCTCTTTTCACTAATTTTGACCAATTTAGTGACTCAAACAAGTCACAATACAGTGGATAAAACTGTCCCAAAAGTCCAATAATGCTGCAGACCTCATTTGCTCAAAATCACTACCTCACTTCCTCTAAAATGGCCTAAAATTGACCCTAAAGACACTTGATTTCGTTTCTAACAGCACTACCACAAAATTCTCATGCCAAAACAGTTCCAACATACACAATTCCATCATTCTAAGTCATTTCAAACAGTTTATAGCCATCAATCACCAAATTCACATAACACACACTTCCATACATGCATTTCAAGTTTAACTAGAACCAAGTTCATGCTTCCACAACATACCACTACAAATTTTATCATGCATTCACTCCACACAGTAAAATCAAGAGTAGAACTAGCTCCCCTTACCTCTAGTGTAGACAACCAAGCTCAAGTAGGAACCCTAGACCACTTGCTTGCACTCCTAAAATGTTAGAATCACTTATAAATCATCAATTGATGATGGAAAACGAATCTTAGAACCAAATAGAAGCTAGATTATGGAAGAAAACGAAATGGGTTGCATGCAACAGTTCAATCACATGCTTACAACCCTAGGGCACACGAGAAAGGGGGTTTTCTTACCGGTTCTGATTGGAGAAATTGATCGACTAAAAGCAAGACCCGCTACTTTATGATCGTTAGGACAGCACCTAATCGAGAATTTAATGGTTCAGTGTGAAGAATGGAAAGGGAGAAGATATAGGAGGAGGAGAGAGCTTGCAGGGAAAGAAATGGTTTCTCAGACAAGAGGAATGAGTTAAAAATCAACGTTTCAAAACCAATGCAATTTTATTTTAAAGTACTCAACCTCTCATCTGTTGCCATTTATCATCCCTTTTTGCTGACTCATATCCAAGTTCTTACAATAAACCCTAATCTTAATCCTACCCTTAACCCCTATCCCTAAATTATATCCTTAAACCCTAACCTAGTTTCTCAATTTAATTGATGTGGATCTTCTTAATTGATTTTGTTATTTTTAAAATAAAAAATTAAATAAAGCTTCTTCTATTAGAACCAAAAAGATTCTTCTTCCTTCATTAATAGTGATAATCACTTAAACAAAACTACCGTCAGCCACCAGATTTGCGAAAATACTACTAATGGCAAAGGCAACCTTGCTTCTCTACAGCATTCAAACCAGCAATCACAGCAAGAACCATCATGCTTCCATCATCTTCCTCATAAAAAATGCGAGTTCACTAGTGTCTCACACTTGCAAAAACAGACCTAAGTTCATTTAACCACAAATTAACGAAACAGTTCACTCGTCATCCTCTATCTTCTCTCACAAAATAACAACCTAAAAACACAGAAGCCAAATTGTGGAAGCCACCGTAAATTTTCAAATTGTATCATCATGAGAACCACTTACAGAAAACCAGAAACCAACATCTCTTCATCCACCACATGCATTGCACCAACAATCATACAATCCCCAATTCCACAATCAATCCCCAATTTATTTGAATAATAGAATACGTAAATTCTTATTTCATGAAATGCAAATTCCTTAAAACAATTTCCATTTTCATTTTAATTATATTGTCATGAACCATAATATTTAAAATATAAAAAAACAAAAAAAAAATGAAATAAGAGGTAAAGGAGTTAAGTTAGATCTATTTCTAGAGACCTTAAAGTCACTTGGATTAGTTTTAGCTTGATTTGGACCACTTAGATTGGTTTTAGCTTGATTTGGACTAGAAAATCCTTTTGTTACAGTTAAGGGAAAGATGAAAAAACTTTTTGGTTCTTAATAAAAAAGAAATTTTTTAATTTATTTTAAAATAATAAAATCTAATTTAGTAAAGACTCAATTGAGAAAAGAATAAAATAAAGAACCAAATTATCATAAGGACTTCGAATGATTCAACTTTAATACTAATTGGCACACACTCTATTCACAAGTGATTGAATATCTTTAATGGTCATGTGGGCAACCACTCAATTATTAAATTATATTAGTAAAGTAATATTATTATAACAATGTAACTACTATTTTATTATATTATTTTTCGAATTTCTTTATTACTTTACTAATAGTAGTAATATAAATATCATTTAATATAATAATTAAACATATTTTAAAATATCAAATTATTCGGTCCTTTAAATTCTGTTTACTTCGAAAAAAGTTCTTCAATCCAACGAATAAAGAATTAAATTGAGCTAAATCAATCAGAAAAGTGAAAACCATTATAAACCTCAGATATTCTTATTAGATTGAAGGATGAATTTATCTAAACATAACTAATAAAGCGAATTTTGTTTAGAAAGAAAATAAAAAGTGGATTTTATAAGCAAGGTAATAATAACGTATGCAGAACTAAAACACAACCAATTAAAACACTAAGATACTGAAAATACAAACAGGATAGCAAATTGTACAGATTCAAAGACAGCTACGACCCGAGTCGGCACAATTTCGGATAGTTCAAGAACATAAAAAACAAAAAGAGAAAAAAAAAAAAGGACACATAATTCACTAAATCAACACGAGACCTTGAGAACATAATCAGACTTAAAACCCTCCACGAAGACGCAATACCAGGTGAAGGGTGGACTCTTTCTGAATGTTGTAATCAGCAAGAGTCCTCCCATCCTCCAATTGCTTCCCAGCAAAGATCAACCTCTGCTGATCTGGTGGGATTCCTTCCTTGTCCTGGATTTTTGCCTTGACGTTATCAATTGTATCTGAGCTTTCAACCTCCAAAGTGATAGTCTTCCCTGTTAAAGTCTTCACAAAGATCTGCATACCTCCCCTCAGACGAAGTACAAGATGAAGAGTGGACTCCTTCTGAATGTTATAATCAGCCAGAGTACGTCCATCCTCAAGCTGCTTTCCAGCAAAAATCAACCTTTGCTGGTCTGGAGGAATGCCCTCCTTGTCCTGTATCTTGGCCTTGACATTGTCAATCGTGTCTGAACTCTCCACCTCCAAAGTAATTGTTTTTCCAGTAAGGGTCTTGACGAAAATCTGCATACCACCACGGAGTCGCAAGACAAGATGGAGAGTTGATTCTTTCTGAATGTTATAATCTGCCAAGGTTCGGCCATCTTCTAGTTGCTTTCCGGCAAATATGAGCCTCTGCTGGTCTGGTGGGATACCCTCCTTGTCTTGAATCTTGGCCTTGACATTGTCTATAGTGTCAGAGCTTTCGACCTCAAGGGTGATGGTCTTTCCGGTGAGGGTCTTGACAAAGATTTGCATTCCACCACGGAGACGGAGCACCAGGTGGAGGGTGGACTCCTTTTGAATGTTGTAATCAGCAAGGGTACGACCATCCTCAAGCTGTTTGCCAGCAAAAATGAGACGTTGCTGGTCCGGTGGGATTCCTTCCTTGTCTTGAATCTTGGCTTTCACATTATCAATGGTATCTGAGCTCTCTACTTCGAGAGTGATGGTCTTACCGGTGAGAGTCTTAACGAAGATTTGCATCTAGACGAGGCAATACGATGAATATAATAAAATAATCAGCCAGCAATTTCTTAACAAGAATTACAATGTGTGAAAACAAAACAATAAAAAGACAGCACAAAGCAAAAGACCGAACGTGAAATTATACACTTTTAACATATAAGAAAACTGAAAAATACTTCAAGAAACCCTCTTAAGCAATCAATAACCCTAGTTACAAAAAACACATGTAGCGGTCTACAACATACACAGAATTAAAGCCAGCACAAAAAAGGTAAAGCTATGAAAACACGAGACCCAGATAACTCTATTTCAATCAATAAATTAATCAATTTGATAACCGAAAAGGACGAAAAAACACCTCTGAACAAATAAAAAAAACAAGAAATTTCTCAGGATTACACAGTACAGAAAACTTGTCGCAGATCTGACAAATTAAATATGTAATTTCATAAAATCACCTCACGATCGCTTCAACGAAGCAATAATTTGAAACAAATCGAAGTAATAATAAAGAAATGATTCAAAGAACAAAAAAGCAGATGAAAATCAAAGGGCAATCGTTTATAAGAAAGAATAAAAACCCTACAATTCGAAATTTAATCGAAAATAGAAGAGTTGGAAAAGGTACCTTGAAACGGTGAGCTAGGGTTTTCTTCTATTGAGAGTTATGTTGGGATTAGGATAACAAAAGCGTGGTGTGGGCTTGGGTTTTATAGCAAAACTACCCGTTGTTTCGTCACCGCAACGGTAACTTGTTCAATCGTGTTGTGACACGTGGACGAGTTGAGACCGCGAATCGAAGGAAACCATGTTGACACGGCAACGTTTGGCATGGGTCTTCTTCGGCAACTAATGAGATTCCCAACAACTTCCGAAAATCTGTTGGCTATCACCGCCTCCCATTTTAAAAAAAGTATATTGAATTTATTCTAAAAATAAAATAAAAACTACTTAATATTTTTCATCAAATATCTCACTATTTGTTTTTACATTGATATTTAAATTGATATTTTATATATGACATTAGATGTATTAATTTTTTTTTTAAAGAATTAGAGGCGATAAATTAAACACCACAAATATTGACTAAATAATTCATTTATTTTCTCTCTTGGTTCACCATTTTGCAAGTGCATGTTTAGAGATGGATCCCTTTCGTGAGCTTGGCTTTAGAAAAATTATATTGCAAGAAAAGAAATTAAAATACTTGTATTCCGTGCTATACTTTTTAATTTCTTTTAATTTTTAATGTTAGTTTAAATGTCCAGCAATATAGTCTTTTTACATTATTATCAAACAACATGTCACACTTCTTAACACTATCCATATGACAAAATTTAGCAGTCAAATATATATTTTGTTCAAACGTAGATAATTGCTAGGTAAACGCTGAGTTGAATTAGAAAGGAAAGATATGTTTTCTTTACTCTTTTTCTTTTAATTCATAATATACGTAGTTATCAACTTTGAAATTTTAGATAAATGTCAAAGTACATCTATTATTTGTTATTAGTATGAACATTTTTTGTCTGACCCTCTTTTCACTAGGTTTCTTTTTCTCTCGTTTAAAGAAAATGGTTTGTAACTATTATTATTACAACTAGAGAACTTTGACATCAAGAATAAAATAAAGTAAACAATATCCATTCTAATAAAAATACCTTCACACATAAATTGTTTCTAAAACAATACACTTTCACTTATTTTTTCCTACTGGAACATCATACTTTGCAAAATAATTATTCAAATAATACAGTTTATTATAGGAATTCGGGATTTAGTTTCTCAATAATTAAATTCTAAACATGATTAATGTAATTTCGAAAAAAAAAACTAGAAAAACCGAATTATGAAATAGATTTTAATTTTTTATTTAAAATGAAAGGTAAAGAATTTTAAAATTAAAAAAAAAATATATTATTAGAAAAAATAAAATTGTAAGCAAATATATATTTTAAGAAATATAAATTTTAGAAATATAAATGTACTGAGGAATAATATTTTAGAAATATAAACATATTAAAAATAATGATTGATAAAACTAATTATTTAAGAAATAGTTATCTAAAATATATTATAATTTAAAAAATAATTATTTAGAGAAGTAGTTATTCTAAGAAGTAATTAATTGAAAAATTAAAAATGTGATAATTTAATTTGTTAGAAAATTAAATATTTAAAGAAGGTATTATTTAGTTTTATGTTGAATTAAAAATGTAATATTAATAGCTATTTATTCATAAATAAAATACACAATCATAACATCCATTTTACTAACATCAAATTGATAAAATAAAACATTTATTAATAATATTCAAAACAGAAAATCTACAATATAGAAAATTGTTATTACCATTATTTCAAAGTATGATAACAGTAATAAGATATATATAGATATAGTTTTAAAAAAAGCTATAGTATTTCAAGAAAGATAAAAGTATTTCTTAAGATTCTAAGAAAAAACTAACGAAACAACAACAACACATATTCCTCCTAAAATAGATAAACTTTTGTTTCCTCATTTGCTCACACACTAGTAAAGGTGATCAATGCAAAAGAAAGAAAATAACAAAAACAAAATTTGTAGAAGAAAGGGTAAACTAATGTGTGAAAGAGTTGTGATAAACAAATATAGAAATAATCATCATACATCACTCTTTCATAAAACAACTTTGTCAATGACTCATTCTAGACTCAATTATCTAGATAAAGCATTGATGTGAAATATCAAGGGTCGTACACTTGTGGTGGTCTCTACTGCCCTGTAGAGCTATATATGAGTTTCACCATATCACATAAGAGGTTAGTCCGTTAACATCTTAGACCAAGGTAAAGTCTTTAGACTATGACTTCGTACACCTCTCACCAGATACCTCATTCTACTCTACTTAAGCTTGAATGGTTATTAGAGCGACATGATAACTTTTAACGTTTGGATTCTCACATTAATGCGTATACTAATAAAACACCACCATAAAATTTCTCCAAGGGATTCATGGAATTACACCAACATATATACCACACTCGTCATCATCATAATATCATACATGAATATACACCATGAACTCTTAGACATGCATAAATTACATTACAAAATATATTTTCAAAAAACAATGGAATAAGAAATTTCACACATGCACATTGGCGCTCAGAAGTGTCGCCCAACGTTAGGCTTTTCGCAAAAGGTGACGCTTATCTATAGTTTTGGCACTTATTGTCATTCTTCTCCAAAAAATTTGCGCTCACCAACACCCTTTTACCGCTCAGTGTCTAGGAACAAAAATGCTTCAGACCTATAGTGAAAGATGGTGCTCAGTAGTGCCCCACTACCACTCAATGCCAAAACATTTGCATTTTTATAGCACTCAACACCAACCTGCCACCACTCAATACTATATCAAAAAACAATAAATGAAAATTTTGTGATTTAGGAAATTGGAATCTGCTCAAATGATCAAATTAGTATTCCCTTCTTGGTACTTTAGTCAAAAATAACTTTTAATGTCAGGACACATACAAATTGGCTAAATTGACCAAATTCTAAGTTTTCCAATCAATACAACTCAACCAAGACAATTCAATAATACAAACATTCAATAAACCAAATTCAATTGATCAATATCATCATACCATTCAATCATGGAACTATAAATTTCAAGATATCTATAACATTAAAACAATGCAATTAGCTTTCTTTACCTGAAAGACATACGAACTTGCTCAAAAGAAACCTATACCCCTTTTAAGCTCACAAGATGTCTTATCTACACCTAAAAATAACACAAACACAATTAGGTCACAACATTAGAATCACATATTAGTAGAAACTCATATAGATGACAAAAAGATGCATGCAAACAAATAACAAAAAAACACAAAAAAAACACACCAAGAAAATAGCTGAAACTCAAATTACGTGAACTAAGGAGATTATGTTTAAGTCCCTCAACTAATAATACATCTTCAATCTCAATAGTAGAGAAGGTTCTTAACTTGTTGGTTCCCATGATTTTACCTTTGTTATTGTCACCATATGTGACATGTTCATAAGTTTTGTAAGATATCTTACTGAATTTTCTTGTGACTTGAGAAACCACTATCTAAATACCACCTTGATGTTTGGCCTCAAGACTTAACTGCAAAAAAATATTAAAGAGAGGAAGTTGGTATCCAGTTAAATTTGGGTCCTTTCATGTTAGAGGATTTTAATGTTCCTTTAGGTACCTTTAAACTTTTCCTTGGGAACCCCACATTTCTTAAATTAACAGGAATTTTATGCATGACCAAGTTCAAAACAATAAAAGCATATAATAGATGAATGTTTGCTTAAGTTAAAAAACTTTCTGGATTTTAATCGATTAATCCCACCAGTATAACTTATGCCTTCTTTGTTAAGTAGACTTCTTTGAGAGCTAAGGATGTCATCAAAATTATAGCTACCCAAAGTCAAATTAGAAAGGGTTTTCATCAAATACTTGATTCTTTCTATCTGTTTGGGGCAATTCTCACAACTAGGTGCACTTTTCTTTCAATTACAAACAAGGTTTTATGAATTTTCTATAGTTTATAAGTTAGTTTTCAAAATTTCATTTTCATCCTTTAACTATTTTAATCTATTTTCCAGCCACATGTTTTCCCTTTTATACCTATTTTTTGAATATTGTAATTTTCTAGCTTCCTTATGCAGTTCCTAAAATGCATCAAGTAATTGATAGTATTTATTTTCATCATCATTAGAGTCAAAGCTGCTTACACTGCTTTTAGAGGATCTTGAGCTAGCCATCAAGCATAAATTTATTTTTTCCTCAAGGCCTTAATTGGATTCGCTGAATGTATTGGAGGCATTCTCTTCCTAGAAGATGTATGCCTTATTTTTCTTTTTATACTTTTTGCCTTCACTTTTCTCTTCTAGTGTTTGCTTTAGCTTGAATATAAGACAATCATGCTTGATGTGGCATATTTTACCACATTCGAAGCATGTTGGAGTAGTGGGTTGTTCTTGCTTTTTGAAGGGTCTCCTGTTTCCTGCAGAAGTATTGTTAGACTTATTCTTGTATTTCAGAAATTTTGAAAACCTTTTTACCATAAGATTTAATGTTTCACTATCTAAATTTCCATTATCTGAATCATCTATAGATTTAGCCTTGTGACAACAAATTTTGTAGTAGCTTTGGCAGTAGTTTTTAAGGTTGTAGTATGTTTTTTCTCTCCTTCTCTTCCTCTTTGAGTCTTCCCAGTTCTAATTCATTAACTATTTATTTTCTAAAGAGGGTGACTATATTCAAAATTGTAAGGTTTCTTTATTCAAATATTGTTGTAACTTTGGGTTGTCACGTTCTGTTTAGACTCTTTAGGATCTTGATGTTGAGTTCTTTCTTATCAAAAGTTTTGTCAAGTGACTGAAGGTGATTTACTATGTGAGTAAACCTTTTCTGAACATCATAAATGTTTTATCTAGCCTTTATTATAAACATTTTATTTTCTTGAATGAGGATGTTCTTTCTTGACCTCTTCACTTCATTTGCACCTTTATGTGTCACCTTACACTAGTGTAGAAATTACCTTTAACGTCAACCCTTAGACGTTGGATCACACAATATCCAACGTAAAAAATTGATCGGTGGCATTTTAGTAAATAAGTTGGCCTTGACGACGTCGGTTCATGGGGGTCCAACGTCTAGACGTCGGTTACATACTTTAAACCATGTCAGTTCGTACAATTAGACGCCAAAAAGGAAGCGCTAGAATGTGAAAAGTCATTTTTTTTCTCCATTTAGACGTCGGATCCCGCCACACCGACGTCTAGATAGTCATTGAGATGTCGGTCCCCCTTACATCTGACGCCTAAATGGCCTGATAGGGTAGGTAAAAAGTTGTTTTGGACGTCGGTTCCCCTTACATCCAACGTCTATATACACCGCGAATATGAATTTTTAAATCGAATGGACGTCATATTATTGAGCTCCCCGACGTCTAGTCGAGAATAGACGTCGGGCACTGGGGGCACCGACGTCTTGATTCCTGTTAAATCAGAAATCGCGAACCCGCGGTTATACGCACTTCATCGTCTTCCTCCTCACCTTTTCTCGCCGCGGCATTGCATTTCCAGGTGCGTTTTATCTCTTTTAAACCGTTTAAACTTACTTTTACTCCGATTAAACTAGTATTTGATGGATTATCTTCCATTTGAACCAATTAAAATGAGTTTTCGTTGTGTTTTGATATAATTTTTCTCGTGTCTTTGGGTAGCGTAGTAGCACCTTCTTCCTTTGCTAGTTTTCTTGTAAGAAAAGTTTGCGTCTTTAGGATCTCTTATCGCATTTCAACCCAAAACCGAACCTGGGTCCTTGCCTAGATCTCATGTCACCGTATTCTTTTTCATTGGCGGTTGGAATGGAACTAGGCAAAGACCCAGATTCGGTTTTCGATTGAAATGCCATAAGAGATCCAAAAGACACAAGCTTTTCTTATGAGGAAACAAGGAAGAAGGTGCTACTGTGCTACCCAAAGACACAAGCTACAGTAGACGTTGGTTAATGCCTTGTCCTACGTCTATAGTGCCCTTAGACGTCGATTTTGGTGTAATCCGACGTCTTTGTAGATGTTGGACTCTATAGGTCCAACGTTCCATTAGCGTCACCCATAAAGACGTCGGATCGGGATCTGACGTTAAAAGCCCAAAATAACATACGTCTAAAGCCCTTTCTACACTAGTGTTAAGACACCCCACATTTCTTTGGTTGATTCACAAACAGAGGTTCTGTAAAATTCATCTGAAGTTAGTGTAGAGGATATGATAGTTTTGGCTCTAACATCATAATGTGCTCTCTTGTTTTCATTAGGTGTCCATTGAGAAAATTCCTTAGGTACAATTTTGTCATTTTCAATTTTTGTACATAACATCCCATACACCTTTGTTAACTGATTTTAGGAGGATTTTCATTATGATTTTCTAAAATGGGTAATTTTTTAATAAGTAGATCAGTGGTCTATTAATAGATACCCCTTCAACAAATGTTTGAAATAAATTAGTTACAACATGATCTTTAAATTGATTAATTTTCGATTAACCAAGATACCAATTGTTAAAAATAGTTATACCTAATATTTCTCAACCAAAAAGTGAGAGTGAATTGATTTCCTAAAATTTTGAACCTTTTTAAAACAAATATTGAGATAGTGAGTGTTTAACCTTTATATTTACTTTTATATTTTCTTTAAATATTTTTTTATAAATAAACCTAAATATTTTATATATTCATATTCCTAATTTTTAACTTTACATTAAATTTCTTTTCAAATAATTTACCTACAATCATATCATTATTTAATTTCATTTTTGTAACTCATTACACCAAAAATTTTATTACATAAATTATTTTAATAAAATAAATATACATCTCTCAAATTTAATTTTACAAAAATACAATCATAACTACAATATATTATTATCATAATTTTCCTATTACCATAATTACCACATATATTTAAATTATCTTATTTTATTATTTTTATTCTTCAAATTTTTACTCCTAACCTATTTATAAATATTAAAAATCATATATATATTTTTAATTTCAAATTCAAAATTTTAAATTTGTATTAAATTATTTCTAATAAATCATTATACAATTCAAAAAATTTAATAAAGAAATATTTTTTAAAAATTATTTAATTTCTTTAAACTAAAAAAATATATAAAAAGCTGGTTAGAATTCGTTTCTCAGGAGCCAAATTCTAGCAGCAATATGTCCATCAATAGTTAAAATCTCTATAAAAATTGGTTTGTCCGAAAATCTGTTCAACAGTGTGGTCTAGTTTGGGAAATAATATCTGAAAATGAATAAACTTAGCAATTGGTCCACAAGAGGAAAAAATCGGTATTTGATTCATTGTTCTTTGCATCTTGAACAACCATCAATAATGTCTCCCCTTCCTTAATCTCCATAAGATTTAAACTTTTCCCTTTTCCTTTTTCATGAGTTGATATATAACATTCAGAAGAATAATGACAAACTGATGATGTCTCAAACATTCTTATTTATCATGCTCCCTTCCTTTGCCTTTGCCCTAATCATTGTCTTTGTAATTCCTTTTAGAATCTTTATTTCCTTGACCTCCCCTGTCTCATTCTTTTCCTCTGTCATTTTCTCTGTCAAATATATATTTATCATGCTCCCTTACTCATGTTAACATGCTACCAAAAGCAAGAATTCCCATCATAAAATAAAACTCTTTGATTCCTCATTCCAAATACTAGTATTTATTATTTAAGGCATTTGCACCAAATCAAAGTGAGAAAACCATAATCCACCAACAATCAACTGACACTGCCATACTCAGGCAACTTAGCACGAGATGACACTCCCCTATATCTATATTTTTCTTCAAATAAATGGTATAAGATATTTACAGCAAAACAATAACTTGTGCTAGAGAAGAGATTCTTCCGACAATATAGTCAACAACGAATACTTTGCCTTGATTGAGATTCTACCACCCTCTACACACAACTTTGCCCCAGTGACCACCCAGTACCCTGGTTGATCCTCAGGACCCCTAACCATTTCCTTTGTGTCCACTAAACTCAGCATTTTTGGAGCTCTTGCTGGCCCAGGTGGTCGACCTTGATAAATTGCTGAGTTTATATCAACTTTAGTAGGCTTCTCTGCTGACTGCAATTCTTTGCTAAGCCTAGTACTCATCAATGCCGAGAAGAATCCTGACTTTCTAGACGTTGTTGAAGGTCCATCCCATTCTGATCTGCGAATTGTGGCAGATGCTACTGTGGAGAATCCAAGTCTCAAGAAAAGAACTTTTTTCATTCCCATGAGCTTAACTTCAAACCACGCTTTTGTCACAATGGCTGTCGACTCGTCCATTCGGGAGCTACTGTACTGCACAGGTGCTGTGTGGACATGGGAAAACATGCTCCATTTCACAGGCTCATAGTACCCTCGTTCGTCTGGTTCATCGACAGGATCATAACCATGATCATCTGAAATTTCAAGGGCTCCAGGAACCTCCGAAAGATGCTGCAGATGGATTGCCAGATGGTCATTTTTCTTGCCTTCCAAGTATAAACGAATACCTGTCACAGGCCGGTTTCCAGAGTCAACCTGCTTAATGAAAATGAATTACTTAGTTTTTCTTTTTCGACAATTTACAACTTATTTAGACAAATAGCATAAATCTTTAGATTAATTTATAGAAACAACTAACAATTTATATGAAAATAATTCAATCATGTTTTTCCTTTGATTACAGAAATAACTTTTACATGCTTACTTATATCAGGATAAACACTTATTCAATACATTATTTACCCAAACACAATGATTGGTTATACAGAAGTACTGTCACTGAGTTTTTGGAAGAAAGAACATGAATGTATGTAGCTTATTCTCCTTATGTGCTCTTCCATCCCCATCTAATAAAGTTTCCAATTTTTAAATTGTTGGAAGCAACTAGAGCACAGGTAATGTCTGGACAGATTTTATGACTTTTAAAGACAGTTGTAAGAACCATTTTAATTACCTTCATGATGTTAACATAAAGCTTTGGTCCCATGAGAGTGAACTGAAGTGATGGAGACACGCTCTTTTTATACTTATGGCCGAATCCAAGAGGCAGATCACCATACATTGGGGCCCATTGCCGAGGCAACTGAAATTCTAGAAATTGATGAAGCTCTTCTATTTCAGGTTTATCTGTTTGAAACAGGAAACTGTTAAAAGACATATCTACCAGATGAGGCATGTTATAAAGAAGCATAAATAATATATATTGATTTAGAATTAGTTACTTGCGGTTTATGGAACATAGACACAAGCATATGTTAGTATTTAGTGAAAATGTGAGAAGTGAGAGGAATTGATTTTGAAATGGTCTAGATTAGTTCTTCTCATGAGAGAACTTTCGCTTGATACACTCCATGCATACATGTGAGTATATGAATGCATCTCAAAACTAATCCCAGGATAAACATGATACACAGGTAAACTTGATCTGGTTTTATGTCTATTTATGTTATGAATCCTACAGTCATTTAAATAACCCTGAAATCACTGTTTTATGTTTTCTTATTCTCATGACATAGGCCACATCTTCTTCGGTTTTGCAGGATTTACATGAAAATGATAGAGTTTTGATTCCATGAGATATCTTGATCAAGAAATTTAGAAATCAAGTGAAATGTTTATTTAAACAAAACTTTCCTCAAAAGTGGCAAGTAACAACCGAAATTTCTGAAGAAAAAAGACCAAGAGAATAACAGGATGGAAAGAAACCAAAGTTTCAGGTGTCACTCACATCTAAGATACAAATTCACTGCGTGACTTAAAAATCCATTGCCTGGAACAGAATTGAGAAGGGAAGTGATAGGCACGAAAGACAATGATATGACATTAGGATACTTTGATATGGTTGAAAGCCACTTGTTGTAAGATTGACCATTATCAATACCCCCTCTTCGAACAGAAATGCTCACAACATCCTGCAAAGCAATTTATATGACAAGTCCAACTTTGTCAGATGCACGATGGCTACATGGTGCTACAGCTGAAATGGTGAAAATATCAACTTTCTTGTAACACAGAAATATACTAACATCATTCTTGGAGTGACTTTTCACGACTGGCCTGCCAGCAGTAGGGTTAGGTTTGTTCCTGTGCCCTTGATTACCCTGTAGACATGATTACAGATATATTTAGGCAACTTCAAGATTTCCATTTCCATTCACATTTTCCAAGGACATGTACAGTTTATTGTTGCATTCTAAGCCAGCCGTTTTCTTCAGAATCATCTTTTTCAGATTCCTAGTGAGCAGCATTGTGTTTTCACTCTGAAATATAAGTCCATTCTTGGCCTTATATATTGGGAGAGTTAGCATTATGACAGTTCATTATGAAAGGCTTTGTTAAAAGCAAAGAAGCTAAAATTTTAGGAGTTTACTGTGAGCAACCTTTTGTTGCATCTGGTTTCAGCAGAATGCTAGCATCCCATCTTATGTTATGGGTGTGGATTTGTCTTTTTCCCTCTGGTGTTCTTTCTGTGCATGCTTCTAAGGGACATGCTAGTTGAGATATGATGAGAGATTAGGCAGCCTGGTCGCAATCTTCAGTTTATATATGTATTTAATATTTTTTATGCTGTCATATGGATCTACTTATTACTCAGCTTTTAGAATATATCTTCCTTGTAGTTTCCTACTTCTTTGAAACAAATTAAAAACTCTCTAAAATCATATTCTGCACTTCACTGTGTTTTTCATTTTTAAAAGCAAAGTATGGAAGGCAAGCTGGATTTTATAAGAAAGTACACTGCTGCATCTTTACCTTTGATTTTCGTGATTTGTCAGCAGGATTGACATTAGAACTTTGCTTTGAAACCTCAGAAAACCTCTCATCAGCTAATTGCTTTAGCAACTTCTGCACTTCAGTCGACGTTAAATCTGAGTTTTTTGTCTGCTTGATATGTACCACATCCTTGCCTCCCATCTGCACCCCAACTATTACATGGGTACCATATTTTTCAATGAACCTGAAGAATCACAATTCATTTAGAGAACTATTTAGGTTGAACCAACGTAAAGAAGGATTTTATTTTTTATCAAAGAAAGAATTAAACGATTGTTGAAGCAGGTAAAAATATACTAAGAGCTTTAAGAGTATATTAAATTGAACACCATGTTAGTTTTATCCTATATAAGTTTAAGTTTAGAACATTATCAGGATAAAGTTTCTCAACTCTCTTTAAGGACAAACTTTTCTTAACGTAGGAGACTCTTCGAGACCAAAGTAGAATTCTACACATGGACCCAAAACACACGCAAATACATCATGATCTAACACACAAGACTTCTTTCCTTAGTCCTTAATTATCATTATGGTTTTAGTAATCAAGGAGCATAGGCAATCAAAGTGATATTATTTAGAGTCAAGAAAACAAAATTATATGTTCATGCATGCCCACAAAAATCAAAGCTCTTTAATATTATAATACTAATAACGAGAACAAAATAAAGGACAACAATAATGACAACACTTACTCGGCAAGTGCTGCGGGGTTCCATGAACAAGGCACTTCTTTTTTCACATTTTCAGAAAGGGTTATGTTGGTTCTATCTAATTCGACATTATATAATGTTATGAACCATCCATCATAGACAAGGTTTTTAGTAGAAGCTGCGTCTGTAGCCCAGCATTTTTTCATGTTGAACATGGCATTGAATAGGCCACTTGGAATCTTACCGGACAAGGATAACTGTTTGTTGAAATGCTCAGACATCTGCATCGAACCAAATTCATGGAAATTCAGACTTTCTCATTTTACAACATCTAGTCATAGGAATGAACCCAAGATTCCACAGACACTAACATGTTTGGTTCTGACAAACCAAAGTCAACTTTGCTCTTAGAAGTACAACCGAATTGAAGTGAAAAAATAGCTTTTCCGTGAAAGAAGTCCATACAAACTTGCTTCTGAGATAATTTGTAAATGTTAAATGAGGTCTCTTGAACTCCGATTTTAACCAAAATCATATTTTTAAATCAAAAGACTGATCAAAATCATGTTTGTAAATAGTCCAAACACGGCACAAACAAATGTTTAGTTCTCAAAAGTCAAAAGAATGTACCGATGAATCAAGTATTCGATTAAAAAACAAATTTCAGTAACCCAATTTCAAAATGCACACATCCATCCACCCCTTATGAAGCAAGAATCCCAAACAATTATCAGTAGCAGATACTAATGAAAATCAAGATTTCGAGTTATTTCATGGTCGACAGGCAATGTAGAGGATACAATAACAGTGAGATATTGCGATATGGTGAAAATAGTGGCCGTGGACTGTGTCTTTCAAAACCTTGATCAAAATTCAGTTCTGGCAACAGCATAATTAAAACATTCAAAAAATAAAGAAACATAGAAGAGAGCTTCTTCATGAAAAACAAAACTCAATCAGAGAGAAAGAACAACGACCCAATTACAACTGGTCAAACATTAAATACAGTACCATAGTTACTCTTGACACTGCAGAATATGTCGATGGATGTCGGTGATGTGATGATGCACATACCTGATTGAAAGGGAGCACATCAGAGTGAAACCTGGTGCGTTCACCCTTGTCACACTTGATGGAGTTGGGAACATCCTCCACGACAACCCCGCCGGGAAAAACAAGGTCTCTAGTGTGTGTTGAATCAATCTCGATCAATTTAGACTTACAAACAGAGAACCTTATATCTCTGCAAAGATCATACCCTTGACCAATCACCTTCACAGCTTTCTCTGCGGCCATCTGGGGATCCAAGCCCGCAATGCTCACGTTGATCATTCCCATCATTCCTCACAAGGTGTAGAGTGATGATCCAACTGTGGTTGTTTGTCTTGTCTCACTCTTTGATCATGGATCACAATAAGAAGAGTTAAGGAGCAGAAGAACGAGTCTTTTAAGTGATTGTTGACTTGACTACGCTGTTCTTGTTCCTGCAATACGCAACGTTTCAAAGGGTGTTGTTGTTCTACGCGGGGCGTTTTTTTTTTTTTTTTTCTCTTTGGGTGGTTCTGGGAGGGTAAAAGGGACAGGTTGGTTCGTGTTCAAAGATTGGACCATCGAGGAAGGTGACAAGCGAGTGGGAACGAGGAATGAGAGAGAGCATAAAATGGCGGCTCCGTGTCTCTCTTTCCTCCACGTGGCAACCTTTTTCATGGTAAATAACGATGCAAACCACGTTGGGTTTTGCTAAGTGGAACTGGTCATGGCATATCGGTTTGTTGACTTGACTTGACAACTAAACATGTTTTAACTAATGAAAAGAATTAACTACACTCTTTTGGCAATTCCTAGAAATTCAATCATTTTGTCGTAACGTGATACAAAGGGTGTCTTCGTTTTTCACTTATTTAATAGATTGAAAATTTTTGCATGTTTGTTTACATTTTTTTAAAATAAGTAGAAGTCGTAAACAAGCTAAAAAATTGCTTATTTATAATAGGTATTCAAGCTGTGTTTCGACGGGAAAGTGACAATTGAAGAGAAAAACATGGATGGTTTTTGACGAAAAACACTCTTTTATAATTAAAATTTCTGCTCTATATAAATGATTTTATAAACAAATCACTTTTTTTAATTGTCAAAGGAAAAAAAGTATACATCCTAATTTCAGTTTTGTAATGATAATTACTTTGTCATGATTTTTATAAAAAAAAAAAATTAATTTATACTATAAAGATAGATAAAAAAATGTGGGAGGGGAAAATGACACTTTCTATGTAGATACAATTACCCTAGACGAAAACATCCTAACATAATACATAAAAAATGTACATGTCTTCCGATGCAAAATTATGAATAACATTTTAAAAACAATGTGTATGCAGCAGTGGTGTTTATATTTGGATGTGAATATACCGTTGAATTTTGTTATTTGATGTTGTGTGGTATATGAAGAATGAGATCGTGTGTTTTCACTTTTTGTTTAAATTGACTTGATAGGAATGAAAGTGGCCTGCATAAATGGTTACAGACGGAGGAGAAAGTTTCTGGGAAGCTTAGCCAACAGCAAAATCGTCTTAATGATGAGCAAGATGTGTGAAGACTTGGGACTGACTTACGCGTCTCAACCATCTTTTCATGCTATCCCTCTCAAATCTCAATTCCTCTCCTTTATGACTATTTACTTCACTCTTTTTCTCTGTGTTCTGCCTCTCTGCATTTAATGAGGTTCCGTCATAATGTTATTTTTAACCAAATTAAAATCATTTCTTAAAAGTCTCCAAATTATATGTTTTTATTCATATCACATTAAAAAATAGTGAATCAAAAAGGTAATTTCATCTCTATCATGTATTAATATAACTTATTATTATTATTATTATATAGGTTAACATGCATGCAAGTATAGTAGTTTCCAACACAATGTACCCTCTCTTTTTTGACCTAGTCCATATAGGTTCTTAGGTAGAGTTAGTGGGTCCAGTAAACACCCCTTCTTCAGCTCTTCTTTAATGTTGTCCCTTAGTACTATCCTACCTTATATTTTGTCCTAGCCCTTCATGGTCACTCCAACAATGCCACCTCATCATGTTATCACCACAACCATTCCTTTTGTTGAACTTGATGAAGAGTTTTAAACACTCATTTGAAGATGAACACGTTTTGATGACGTGGATGTTGATATTGAAGATGTATTTTATAATTTTTTTTTTCATTTTTGTTTCTGTAATTCATAAAAGATATTCATAAACACTTTTTAATTGGATAGAATTTTTTTTATAATTATAAGAAATTGAAATGCGTTATATTTGAATGGTTTATAATTGAATTATTTTCTTCTTTTACTTATTTTGTTTGAATAGAGTATTTAAAATATCATATATTTTAGTTTTTTTATAAATTAATTAGCCTTATCTTCTAAGACAAAATTTTATTTTAAAAATATTTTTAAAAAGTTAAAATTATAAATTTAAACTTTGCCAAAAAAAAATGTGTGCGTAGAAAAAATTATTAGTAGTGAAATTTAGATTTTTTATTTTTAGTGAATTTCAAATTCCATTGCTTTATATATATATATATATATATATATATATATATATATATATATATATATATATATATATATATATATATATATATATATATATATTTGAAATACCTTCTAAAAATTTCTAAATTTCAACTTACTTTTAAGTTATTCATTCAAACAACTCATTTTATTTTAAGAGTCTTGAATTTATAAAATAATTAAATTACTTTCTTGAATCACCTCATCCAAGCAAACTATAAAAGAAATTAAAAAAAAAAAAGTTTTTCAACTTTTTTTTAATTGATTAGTTCTATAATCAATTAAATTGTTGTGGATAGTATTCTGAATATGGTAATCAATTATCTAAATTAATAATTGATTAAACCAAAGAACATTTTAAGTGTTTCAAACTCTTATAATTATGACTAATCATAATCTTTTATAATTTATTAAACTTGTTTTTGAGTTTTTAATGAGGAGAGTGCTTAATTAGTTAACACATATAATCAATTATAAATTTATAATATATAAATGTTCTAACTATTTTTTAAAATAATATTAGGATAATTTATTAATGTTTGATTATGCGGTAGAAATGGTTTTAAATAAGTGTTTTACTTTCGATGGTCCACTGTAAATTAAAAGTTATTTTAAAAAATAATTAGGTAATTGAATATTTTTCATTAAGAACATTAATACAATCATAATTTCTTTTTTAATCTCAGTGATGT
This sequence comes from Vigna angularis, assembly GCF_016808095.1. Lineage (NCBI taxonomy): Eukaryota > Viridiplantae > Streptophyta > Magnoliopsida > Fabales > Fabaceae > Vigna > Vigna angularis. The sequence continues at coordinate 53,874,688 of NC_068970.1, read as the reverse complement.
CTAGTGTGTATATATATATATATATATATATATATATATATATATATATATATATATATATATATATATATATATATATATATATATATATATATATATATATATATATATATATATATATATATATATATATATATATATATATATATATATATATGATAGTTTCAAGTTTGACTCATTAATATCATAGTTCAGAACATTATTTTGAACTAAACAAATATTCACACTAACTAATTGATAATATTTCCTTAGATCCCATCAAAGTCTTTGTATTTCATTTTACATTATATCAAATATTGACTTCCCAAACACATAGTCTTTTATTGGTTTAATGTCAACTCATTGTAACAAACCCAATATTCTTTCACAATATTAACATACTATTTTCAAGCATAGCAAAATAGATAACTATTCAGATATTTCATTCTTTTCTTAACCAATGATCTATACACAATCCAAATATATACAAAAAGTTAAAAAAATAGTTCTAGAACATATATATAACTTGCTTTAATCAAATTTCATTGAATAAAAACAAATATTTAATTTTATTTTATTTTTATTATTCTATATATTTCTTCAAACTATAAAGAGAATGTTATTAAAAAACATATTGAATAAGATAAAATCAAATCAAAACAATAACTTTAAATAAATAAATAGATATGAGAGTTAGAATGTCATAAACAAATATAATAATAAAAATAAAAATTAAATTACATGATCAATATGTAAAAATAAATTAAATAACATGGTCATAAATTCAATGAAGAGGACCGCGTATAACTAGAATAAATTAAATATATAATTATAAATAAATAAACAACAAGTGCATAATTGAAAATAAATTAAATGAAATAATATACAGGAGTACGTAACTAAAGATAAATTAAATAAAGCAAGTAAACAACTTTAGTGCATAATCGAAAATAAATTAAATTATAGAAATAAACAAAACTGATGCATAACTGAAAATAAATAAAATAAATAAATAAATAAAATTTGTGCGTAATTATAAATAAATTAAAATTAATTTATATACAAATAAATAAACAAGGCATAACAATTGAAAAAAAATAAAATAATATATAATCCAAAATAAATAAAAATTTAATAAACCACATATAAGTTTATTAAGATTAAAACAATAAGAGCTTAATCTCTTCCTCCCCAATACTTTTTTATAAGAGTGACACTAGGAATACTTTGATTATTAAAATTTCTTATAACTCCTTGCTTCAAATTTTCTTTCTTTCTCTTTCTCTATCTTTCTTTTTTCTTAATTAGTCTCTCTTTCTCAAACATTCTCTCTCGAATCTTACGTTTTTTACCTTATTCTCTAAAATTATAAATAAAAAAAAATTTGAGTTGAGACACATAAAGTGTTGTCTTTAGAAAGAAAATACTCCGATAATAATATAGAATAATAATTCACTTCTTTCTCAATGTATAACAAATCGTTAAATCAATCTAATAAAGTAAATAATCTCTAAACCTTATAAAATCAATATTTTTAAAATATAATATATAAGATGAGACTGAAAACACTTGAACTATTGTGTTTGTTATGTATTTTCTTCATGTTATATTTATATATCAGTAGAAGAAAGTAAATAGTAGTAAATATGATTTAAATAAAGTGATCATAAGAATAAATTTGATTCAAATAAAATAGTAAATAATAATAAATTTGATTCAAATAAAATAATAAATAATAATAAATTTGATTAAACTAAAATAAATGTAATAAAGTTAAAAACAATTCACCTATGAACAACATATTATAAAATTAATAATGAATAAAAGTATGAGTAATAATAGGTAATTTTTTTAAACTAAAATAAATATTTCCAACACTTAGTAGATACTTTTAAATAATATCTTTTTCAATATATATATATATATAATAATTAATATATATTTCCAACACTTAGTAGATACTTTTAAATAATATTTTTTAATATATATATATATATAATAATTAATATATAAATTTTAATTAATTAATATAGTTTTTTATTTGTTTTGTTTTGGTTTTTATCATTTAACTTTTTTATTATTTTCACTTTACGTGGTTATAATATTTTTAAAAACTACTTGATTTTGTTTCAATGTTCAGACTTTATTTAGAAACATTTTTTCTAATATATGAATTTAATCCTAGGAACTAAAATGTAAGATTTTCTAACTGAGAAAAAAAAAAATAGACAATCAGTTATCTAGAAGTATACATGTTAGATACCCTTCCAACAACCTTATTCGTAGAGGTTGAAGACCAAGTTGATGTTCCCCTAAAACATCCTCCTTTATTAATAATGAAACACATCCAACTCCATTTTAGATTTATTTTATTTTTCATCAATTTGATATCTCAAACATAACTTTATCCAATCAACCTTATTCCCACTTTTCCAACTGCCACACTACTCATGATCATGATGAATATAACATAATAAAGAATGAGACATATATATATATATATATATATATATATATATATATATATATATATATATATATATATATATATATATATATATATATATATATATATATATATATATACTTTATATATTTTTATATAATGATCATAATTAGAGATTTTTTAAAAATTAGTTTAAAATACATATTAAATGAAACTTATCAGTGTTTGACATAAACACAAATTTCACAAAATATAAGACTCATACTCAAAATTTCTCATTTTGAAATTTAAATAGTTTTATAGAGTGATAATTCTCTCTAAAAATTTTATTACAACTTTTTTACTTTAATATTTAAATTTTCATTTGAAAGTAACCAATCTTCTTTGACTCATAATTCCTCTTAAAATCTCAAGATAGTTTGAAATTTCTTCATCTTTAATCTCCTTTTCATTTTTTATTTTCTTAATAATTTGGTGAAAATTGTTAGAAACAATCCTTACACGATTTCTAAATCATCAATACCACAGACGTAGTTCCTTCAACCCCACCGAAATCTAAATCACCTCCAAAACTCGTTGCATCTTTTTCTCAGTTTTCTACTAATTACGTCCTCCATACTCCATGAATATGATCTTCTTATAACTTGCTTTCTTTATTTTTTTTTTATGAAATATTTCCTTTTCAGAGTTTATAATTGTAGCAGCCGCCTATGATACAATGACCAAAAAGAAAAAAACAAGAAATAAACTCGCAGACAAGTGTTTATCGTTTTTTAAGAGAAAAACTAAATATAAAAACGAAAAACAAAAAATAAATGAACAAGACTTATAACAATACCTTAATGGAGGTCATCGTCTTCATCTTATTGTTAAATATTCCTCCGTTATAATGATGGAGTGAAAGCAAAAGCAACTAAAGGCCAAACACTTGAAGAGTTGATGATACAACTCCGCCTTCATTTTATCTTTCATGTTAATGTTTTTTTATCAATAAAGAAGTACCAAATTCATATGCATACCAAAAAACAAAAAACAAAAAAGATTATTCTTTCTAATGCTGTTTTCATGTTAATGGTATTTTATTTTAAGCGTCATGAACTATACCATAATATTATTTATGATTACAGTTATATAACTTATTACGTATTTTTTTTAAAGTACATGTTAACTGATCTCACAAAGATACAAATGAACTTTTCCGAAGGTTGAAGACAAAAATCCTAAAAATAAATAGCACACAAATATATACCGTGTATTTTATTGAAAATAGCATTTATAAAGCAATGATTTTATAAATTTGAGTGAATTTTAGAATGACTGATAATATTTTATTTTAACTAATTAATAAGCATGGTAAAAATTAAGAAATTATTTCAATATTTATTTAATTTTTATGCTTTTAATATTTTATTTTAAAGAACAACTCCCTTGACATCAGCTTAGGCCTTCTTTTTTTTATAAACTTTGCTCCGCTAAGAAAAAGCAAAGAACACAAGCAATAAACATCTTATAAAATTCAAATCCTAATCTTAAAAATCAATACACAACCTTAAAATGAAGATATTCTGTATATTCTAATAGTTGTTGTAAGTAAAGTACAATTACTTATACCTCTTATTCCTCCTAAAGAGAAATAAAAATAAAAAGAAATCTTCATGCTTGAAGTTTTACCTTCTTGATCTTTTCTCCTCCCGCGTGACTTCGCACCAGAATATTCCATGCTTCCTTGGTTGTGGTTGCATTATGAATCTTCTCAAAAAGTGTGCATCACCAACACATTGATGAATGATGAACAACGCCATGTTATCTTTTTTTCTGGCTTTCTGATCATCTGCAACACCTGGAGTAAGTTCATGGCAATCTCCTTCAACCACATCACTCACATCTTGATATTTGGATAACACTTGCATCTGTATACTCCACATATTCTAATTTTTCTCCGTAAGAATTGGAAGATTTGCTGATGGAATATCACTGTTAGCCATCCTTTAGCTGCTCAAGCTTTATCAAGAAGTGAAATCTTGTCAATCTTCTTCACACTTCAACCACCCCTCCTAACCACCAATCCGAGATGTGATTTCTAAAGCATAGGACTTACGAACCTAAGCTCTGGATACCAATTCTATTGGAAAATAGAAGAAGATTGAAAGAAATATATGTTCTGTGTATATTCAAATGATAGAGGCAAAGCTATTATATATACAAGTGAATGACAGTTACAAAATTGTTTGAGAAAAATTGTCTTGACTTATACAAGACACTAATAGAAATTGTGTGAGTGGAGGGTAGACGATTAGTCTTCAAATTTCTCAACATCCAATCAATGGTTTCCCATCTCGACCTTCTTGTTATATGTACAAACATTACTGATTCGTAGAATAAAGTAATAAAAAATGACTAAATATTTATCTAATTATAAATTCTAATATTATTTAACTTCTTTATGTCTTTTTATAGATATTTAATTATTCGTCTCCATTGGAAGGTAGAGAGAGGGAAAAAATTAAAACCAAATGAGTTTTCTTTCTTTTGAGTGTTGTTTATAACTTGTTGAAATATTTCATGTTTATAGTGCTTTAAAATTTTTTTAAGAGTATTTGTAAAAGTTGTCAAGATTGTAGGTTTTGGTATATATAATTTCATGTTTTAAATTTTGTTGGACAACTTAATTATATAAATTAATTTGCTTTGGAATTGTTTGGTCGGGTGAATAGAAAGGAAAATGATAAAACAAAAAACATCATAAAAAAAATCCAACTTTTTATGATGAATTTTGCATTAACTGTCATAATAACTTTAAATGTCCTATGACTAATCCCGTTATACTTGTCATAGTAGATCCATTTACTATAAGAGATTTCAATATACATGTAATAGTAAACTGTTCTTATTATGAAGTTTTTAAAAATGTGTCATAGTAAATTAAACTTACTATGACTGTTATTATTCATAATAAGTTAGACTTATTTTGATAGGTTTTTGTGACGTCATAGAAAAAACACAGTTTTTATGATTCATGTAACTATGACGCCAAAATATCTTCTCTTTGATCTATCATAAAATATACATTGTAGTGTTTGTCAGAATCATTAAAAACACAAAAAAAAACCCAGCTAAGTGGATTACAAGTGTCAAGGAGAGAGTCAGAGTTTCAGATAGTGGAAAACAGGTGGCTGCAGGAGAGTGGTCATTCGGTTTTAGTGACGGCAGTATTGAATGTCAAATTTCAAATGTCGTGCCACTTCTCTGCATGCACCCTTCTTCCCCAAAATTTTGAACTCCATTTTCTCCTCTTTCTCTCTAAAAACCTCCTACTTCTCTCTAAGAAATCTCATTTTTTCCTTCTCTTGGTTAACAATCAGATCATGTTTAAGTATTCGTGGTGCCAAGAGCTTTCTTTTCCACCGATCAAGTTGTTGGTTTGAGTTGGTAAGTTCATTCCTCTCTCAGCCGTGTGGTTTCCTGTACATGCAAACCAAGTTCTGGTTGCATAAGTTAATCACCTTTCTATATGTGATTTTTGACAGAGTTCTGGTCTTTTATTTTGTCTAGAATTTGTGATCAGTAAACTCTAAGGGTAGAAGAAAGTGTAGTGGTGAACCAGTATCCTATATTGCTGAGCGTTCGGTCACGTTAAGAGGTAAAGGAAGCTTATATAATTTGATTTTGATTCTTGCTTTGAATGCTAGCATGTTTGGTTGCTGATTGGATGAATATGAAGTATGTTTATTACCATGTTTTGGCTGTATGAATGTATGAAAAAAATGTTGTGGAATTGATTGATATAAAGATAAATTCGAGGTCTGTAGTTCTCTGTAAAAATTGATGTTTGTCACTGAAGGTCATCATTGATCGATCGGTTCCCTTTGAGCGTTCGGTCTGGACTGAATCTTTCATTTGGGAAGAAAGAGTTGAAGACCGATCGGTTTATCTTAGTAAACTTGTGAAAAAAGTGTTCGGTCTATGTTTAGTTTTCCCATTTTATATTTTACAATCAGTGTAGTCAATGTACTCAATAAATTTTTAAAAGTTCTTAAATCTTATGTCCCACTTTTGTTAGAAATAACTTATATGTAATTAAATTCAGGGTATATTTCTTCATTTATAAGCTTATTAGTGCTCGGTCATAAACCAGGTTTTCTCTCAATAGTGCTCGGTCTTAAACCCAGCGCTCGGTCTTATCTCAGTAATCTATCATTACCATTTTTAAAATGAGAGCGTTCGGCCAAACTCAATAGTGTTCAGTTTCTACGGTGCTCGGTCTTATACTAGCACTCGACCTCTTTAATGTTAGTCTCATACTAAAGACTAAGTATAAATAGTGTTCGGTTTATTCATAATATTCAGTCTGTTATTATTATTCGGTGTTATAAAGTGTTCGGTCTCTATCAATGGTGTTCGACCTAGAGTCTTAGTACTCGGCCTAGGCTTTGTGGTGTTCGGTTTGAACTCTCTGGGGTCAGTTTAATGAAATGGCTCATCTTGTAAATAGCATTCGGTCTTGTTATTTTGGAGTGTTATTCCTTTTGGTTTCTTTCATAACTTTGATGATAACTCTTTCGGTTCTGATTTGTTTGTGAGCTGAAGACCTCTCGGTCTCACTCCTAGCTCTCGATCTCGTCTCTGTGTTGAAGGTTGTTTACTATTCAACTTCATATTGAATTTCTATTATAATTGGTTTGGTTTGAGGTTGTGAGAATAAATTATGATGAATGTGATTGATAAAACGAGTTTGGTTATGTAAGAGTATTCCGGGGAGGAATATCTCATGAAATGGTATTGGAATGGTAAAGTATGAATGTGGACAAAGCTTAGCTGGCGTTTATCCTGATATTCCGTGATTACTCCTTCTCACGTAGAGAAGGGTAAGTCATGTGTGAGAATGGCAGGAGGTCCTAGTCCATAAGGTTAACTTGGACGGAATGGATTAACCTCGGGTGATAGCAGTTGAGGGTATCCCAGTTACTACATCACCCGGGTGCACAAACGTCGTAGCTACACAAAATTCATACAGTCCGGACGGTTAGAGTCAAGTGGTTGGTTTTTGCATGCATAAATGAAGGATTGATCTTGTATAATTTAATAGTGTGAAATTGATGTGATATGAATATGTTTGATCCATGAATTAAATTACATAAGCTTACCCTTTTTCTTGTCTTGTCTATTTCACTGTTTTGTCTGTCTTTGTTCCTGTTCCAATGATCATCCGTGTAGATGTGAGCAGAAGGAGAAGAGTTTCTGGAAGAAGCACTTGAAGAAGCATCTGTAGCAGTAGAAGTTAAGACTGAACCCTAGACCGTTCAGTCATCTGTTTACTGCATCTTTTGTACGACTGATCAGTATTAACGTACTTTGTAAATTGTTCGGTTATGGTTGTAGCTTCTATTGTTAATTGTATTTGTAGAATCGTCCGATATATTAAACTTTGGATACCATTCGGTCTTGGCCGTAGGATTGTAAAGTTTGAGTTAGCAGTGATCATGTAAGGCCGTTCGGCCATAACCGTACTTTCTTTTTATGAGTAAAACTGATCTATAGTATTATTAATGTGATTATTCTATTATATGGTTTTATACTGTATTTTTGGGATGTTACAGTGTTAGTCTTGATATCACCAACTTTATACCTAATCAACAAGGCAAGTTAAAATGACAAGGAAAAAGGATAACTTTAAGTTTCTATACAAATTTTTTTCATTTGTTACAAGACCAAACATAAGGTTCTTTAGATCATTCTAAATCTATAAATACAAATCATTGTTTTATTTTTATGAAAGTCATTTGCATGGTGTCACAATCTATTACTATTTCTTCCATGTGCATGCCATGAAAGTTTAAGTACATCCTTCACTAGCAAGCACTATTACGAAAATGGGCTTTAACATCGGTTATGGATGAGTAATAACATCAATTATGTACTAATCCAATGTAGATATCACTGATGTAATAAGTCTAACCCTAACGATTATTGAACAACTGATGTAATATATGTATTTTTTAAAGGAATCAATTTTGGTTTCTATCTATCTCTATCTAGGTTTCTACCTATTTTATATTTTGGTTTAATGTCTCTTTAGATCTCTATTTTCGCCTAGAATCTCAAATAGGTCCCTTTTTTTTCGGCGTCTCAATTGGGTCCTTATTTTTGTAAAATTGAATCAAATAAAGGTTTTCCATCAAATTGATCAAACGTTGTTAAGGAGGGTGTAACGTGACATGCTGACAGTGTAATTTTTTATTACATTGGCATGCTGACGTGGCATGCTGACACCCTGGTGGTCGGCCTGATGGTCGGCAACTCGGTTTGGTGGTCGGCCACTCGGCCTGGTTGTCGACCACCCACTAGGTCGACCATCAAGCTGACCGGTCGACCACCAAACCTAGTGGCCGACCACCAGGCCGACCGACCCACCAAGCCGACCGACCACCAAATCAAGTGGCCGACCACAAGGCCGACCGACCCACAAGATCGACCATCCAACAAACCGAGTGGTCGACCACCAGGCCGACCGACCCACCAGGCCGACCACCCACCAGGATTTTAGCATGCCACGTCAACATGCCAACTTCCCTTACACATGTATATTGTTAGCATGCCACGTCACACCCTCCTTAACATCGTTTGATTAATTTGACGGAAAACCTTTATTTGATTCAATTTTACAAAAATAAGGACCCAATTGAGATGTCGAAAAAGAAATGGACCTATTTGAGATTCTGAACGAAAATAGGGACATAAAGAGACATTAAACCTTTTATTTTTTATTTTAAGTTTTAAATGAATTTCAATATATACGCCTTTCTTTTAGAAATAATGAACTCTTTGGATGATGTTGAATATATGGATAAAAACTTCTGTAATTTTATCATAGGATGAAGAATTGCACGATCCCCAATAAGCTTTTTCCATCTTCCATAACTTGCATTCCCTGCATCAAAATACAACCTACTCGCAATATACTAGTTATGTTTAGATCCAGATTCTTTCATAACATCAAACAAATGGAGCACTTTACATACAAATCTAAATAAAAAACTTATTTTAAATTTAATACTAATTATAAAACATTTAAAAATTTGAGAAAGCTACTAACTTGGTGGAGCTACATAGGGTGGTGGTTCGTGAAACCTCCATGGTACTAAGTTCCTTACTTCCGACGAGCTATGACACAACTAACACAACCTAGGCAAAGGTAGGAGACATGCTAAAAGGAAAAAACATGAAGGTAGAGAGCACACAATGAGGGAATGAATGTTTGGAAAGGTCATCATAATGAGAGAGGCGAGGAAATGTGAGATAGGTAAGGGAAATAGAAGTGGTAGTGAGGGAATAAAGTAAAGAAGAATTGGTATCATGAAAAAGATTGAATGTGAAAATATACACTTTGTACCAGAGGAGGCCGGACGGTCATAAGGCTGTAAGAAATGATCAATACTGACCGGACGACCCTAAAACTATCTTCAGTCTGACCGAATGGCCAAAGGCGAACGACCGGTGAACTCTGCAGAAGACTTACGCGAAAATTAAGGTAATTCGCGATTAAAGCCATTGGGCTGAAATTGGACAGTGATTAACATCTCACTAATCTCAAGCCCATGGAAAAAAACTATAAATATAGGGCAAAGGTAAGAGGTAGGTTTGGTTGCATTTACTGCGCATTTATTACTATTATATTGAACTGTCGAACGACATACATACTGACTTTGGCATCGGAGGACCTTTGACAAGTACACCCCCAGACGGAAGAACGAGACTGAGGATCTTAGAACGAAACTAGACAACGAGAGAGCAAATTGTGAAGGTGTTTAGTGACTCAACCTCACAACCGAAACATTTTATACATACTGACTTTGACATCGGATGACCTTTGACAGGTACACCCCCGGACGGAAGAACGAGACTGAGGATCTTAGAACAAAATCGGACAACGAGAGAGCAAATTGTGAAGGTGTTTAGTGACTCAACCCCACAACCGAAACACACTTGGTTAGGTATTAGGTTTCATTACATATTACATTAGTTGAACAAATTATCAATGTATGTCATTCTTAATACCATATCAGTTGTTGTTGCAACCCATGTAGTATCTCACCCTTTATACTACATCAGTTGTCACTCCAACAAATGTAAAAAAAACTATTATGAAATATTAAATTATTCTTACCAATTAACTTATTATATAATAATCTAATTTGTTTATCATTCTAAACTTAATTAATTATTTGTATAGGTATCAAAACGGGCCACCCGGCCCGGCCCACCACAGGTTGGTCACTTAGTGAGCCAACCCAACCCGGCTCATTTATTAACGAACCAGAAAAATTCGAACCCGGTCCGACCCACCACAGGTTGGTGGGTAAACGGGTTGGCTCGCTAGCTCACTTAATTACAATTTTTTAAAATAAAAAAATTACAAACTTTCTATAATTCAAATCTAAATAAATTTCACTCCCAAATTTCACTCCCAACATGGCTGTTTAATTAATTTTGAAAATAAGGAACTTAAATAATTTTTTCAAACAAAAAAAATAACAAATATTTTTTTATAAAATTAAAATTAAATTTTAATAAAAAAAATTAGATAGGTAGGTTGGTGGGCCAACCCGACCCACACGGGTTCAACCCGCATGAGCCGGGTTTAAATGAGTCGGGTTGAAATCTAACCTGCATAAAAAAAATACAATTTTTTCAAATCCAACTCGGCTCAAACCCGTGGTGGACCAGATTGACATGCGGGTTGTAAGCTCTAATTATTTGTGACATCCTTCAATCAATTTAATGTGGTGCTAAAGATACTAGTTTATTTGCTCAAAATGCAACCAATGATTCTCACTTCAAAGAAAAATACAATTAATTGACATAAAAAGATATATACCACACGCTAAAAAGATAAGTGTAAAAATAATACAAGTATTCATTTTACCATACTCGTCATTAAACATTATCAAATAACTATAATCAATACATTTATTAATTCCGTGAAAAATATTTTTACTATTTATATGCATTTTAAACCATGTGTTAACCAATACTTATCCTTCGTTTATTTTGATGGGATGTTTGTAATGAAAAACTTTTTTTTTTTCAGTAAGTTAAAAATATAATTAAAAGAATAATTCTAAAATAATTATTTTTAGAATAACTTGAATCCTATTGTTTAAACTTATTCTTTTAATGGTCACATAACCTTCATCTCACTTATTAATTATCCATACAATCAAAATATATAATTTTTATGTTTCATAGTAACCAAGAATTTTCACAAAAGTTGACGCATATAAAGTTGTGTAATAGACACAAAAGCTTTGTTCGTTTAAGAAGATGAATTTGGGAGAGAGAATGGATAAATTTAGGGGATTTGAGAGTGAATTAATGACTTTTTTTAGGAGATTTGGAAGTGAGTGAAAATGAATTTTGAGGTAAAATTTGTAAAAGTAATGTAGATAAAAAACAGTTTAATTTGTAGAAATTAAAGATTACAAAAATACTCTTGATTAGTGTCGTCAAAATGGGTTAAAACCCGTGAGCCAACCCAGCTCATCACGAGTTTGAGCCGGGTTGGGTTGGAAAAAAATACAAAAATTTTGATGCGAGCCAATTTTGACCCGGCTCACTAAGAACCCGGCTCACACGGCTCACCAACCCACCTATTTTTTTTAATGAAATTAATTAAATTAATTATTCAAATTCTATTGTTTTATTAAAATCAAATTAATTAAATTAATAGATGGATAATATTATAAATTGGATAATTCAGGAATATAACATTTGTTTTATCTTGTTTTCAGACCTATCTACAAGTATGACAGTTTTATCTTATGCTATATATTTTTGTTAACGGCTATATGTAGTTTCTTGATCAAACGGTTGTGTATGTCTCATTAAACTAAATTGGCAAAATTTTATGCTTGATAGCTTAGAATATATATAATAATATATTTCTTTTGTTTCATTTTTTTTATATCAATTGGTCCAATTATTAATGTTTCAATTTGATCGATCAAAGTAACATGTTATAAGAATCTGAGAAGAAGATGATGAAAAAAAAGTTAATTAAGTGAGCCAATGAGCCAACCCGTTTAACGCACAAACTCGTGGTGGGTCGGGTTGGGTTGGGCCGGATTACCCGTTTTGACAGCTCTACTCTTGATAATAAAAATAATATAAAATGATAATTGTTAATATTATATATAATTGTAAAAATTATTATATAGAGAAAAAGAAGTAAAAATTAATTTTTAAAATAAAAAATTGTATTATTATAATAATAATTACTATTATTATTATAATTATTAATATAATAATAATAATTATAATAATAATAATAATAATAATTATTATTATTATTATTATTATTATTTGAAATGTTGTAACCAAATACCTCATGTAAGTGAATATCAAGGAAAGAGAATCAACAAAGGGTGGTGTATTCGAATACACACCCCTAGAAGCGTATACATATACCTGTAACGGAATACAACATCATAGAAATTGAATCTACTACATTGTGTGTTTTGAACAAGTCTTGAAATCAATAAGGTGGAATCTGTTTCACTCTTATAGTACTTTAATAATCACTAATATATAAAAGAATTCTAATTAATAATATAGCTTTTTTTTTTATCTCTATACTATATGTTTCCTTTCCCCCCTATGGTAATAATGAAACAAAAACTAATTTCTATTATTAATTTTACAAAAAATTTATTTATAAAAATTTATTACAAAATAATAATTTTTATAATTTTATCATAGATAGTTGTTTTACTAAAGGTGATCAATTAAACTAAAAAACAAGTAAACTTAAAAGATAAAATAGTGAAATAATTTCTATTAATAAAAATAAAAATAATAATACGTATGTATAAAAAAACAATTACAATTATAAAAAATAATTTTCTTTATTAAGAGTTATATATATATATATATATATATATATATATATATATATATTTACGGATAAAAATACACCATTATTATTAATTGTTCAAAACTATTTTAACATTTTTTTTAAAATATTTCAATTATGATACATAGTAAAAAAATATTAGTATTTGATTGTACTCAATAATATAATATAATTTATAGTTATGCTTACAATGTTTAAAAACTGATGAAAAAATATTTGAAATTTTGTAGTAATTAAAAATATTGATTTTTTAAGTTCGTAAACTTTGATTTCCATTTATTACCTTTATGTTATTTATTTATTTATTTAACAACTAAGCTATACAAGACTAGTTATGCTGAAATTCTGTATTGTTTGGAATAATGTTCTGAAACAAGACTGAATAATTCCAAATTTTCATAATGCCATTTCTAATTATGTTTATCAATAAATTGTAATCAAATATTTTTATTTAATGTACATTGAATTTATTTTCTCATTTAATACTTTTTATGAAATAGAATATAAAATACATTAGCATTTATTACACAGACCGACTACTTAAAAAATGCAATAAATACTTGAAAGTTTTAAAATTATTATACTATAATATTTATTTACTATATTAAAATCCTTTACGTTATAACTAATTAGGTAATAAAAACAATTTTTTTTTATTTCCCTAACGACTCTAAAGTCAAATTTCAGAGAGAAAATAAACTCATTTATTATTCTAACTATTCATTAAGATGCATGTTAGTGAATAAAAATATATTAATTACAACATCTTAAATCAATGGGAAACCAGCTACTGTGTTGATTTGTTCATAAAACCTTTTTGCATGTATAAATCACACTGATAGGAGAGGATTTCTGAGGTCGAGAAAGAAAAAGTATACAAATTCTTGATTTCTCAAATTCTTGATTTCTTAATTGCAACATCTTAAATTCTTGATTTTCTTCGCACTCAAGAATATCTGTTCTTCTTTGATGAAAAGAAAGATTGAGGCAATGCAGGCAACGCAAGCAACAGGTTCACATGGAAGCGATGACGTTGAGAAAGAGAAAGTATACAAGAAAACGAAAAACTCTGCAATCAGTAGCACAACTAAGATCGTTCATCAACCTGAACCAGCATGTGCTTTGAAGGAAAAAGGAAAAGCTGCGTATGAGGATGCTGAAATGGACCCAGAAATTCAACATTTGATAGAAACATTGTTCTGGGAGATTGATAATTGTCCTAAAAGCCTAACAGAAGAAATTCCTATCAAGGTAAGCAAAAAGAAAGAACAAGCATGATCAAATCATAGGATACATGTTCTTATAGGGCATTCATAAAACTCACTGGTGTATGCATGTTTTATCTTCTGTTTGTCTGATGTAAATAAAACTTCAATTTCCTTTCTTTGTCTGTAATTGGGATTGAATACCCTTGTAATCCCTTTTCAATTAATGTTACATTTTTGCTTATAAATTTAAACACTGAGTTAGTTCACTAATAGGGCATTATATAGTGATTAATAATTAGTATGCAAGAATATTGTTTCCTCATATACATGAGAAAAAAGGACATTCAATTTGAAGGATTCAATACAATATTTTTCTTCTTTTAAGTTGTCCTTAATTGACTTGTAGTTAAGTGGCAGTTTGTTGTTTATCATGTTCCAAGTTGATGGGTTATAATGATAAAGACTGTAACTTTTTTTTTGGTATGTTAGAGGTTTTTTGTTAGATGATTTTCGGTTATTGTATCATTCTTGTGGAAATATCGATGTTAGTTTATGATAAATAGTGTAATTGAACTTATCATCGATACTTGGTATGTTTAATTTGTAAACTTTTTAAAAACTGTTTTGACTATAAAATGATTTCCTTTCTTTCTGTGGAATTTCTATAAGGTGTAATTCACACTTAGGTTTTATAAAAACCTGAAAGTTTACCCTTCTTTAGGTCTCGGAATTTGTAGTAGAATTTCATTATTTTGAAATAAAAAAAAGTTAAAAAAATTGACAGAAAAAAAAGAAGGCTTTTTCTTAAAACAAAAATTTGTATTCATTCGAGTTCTGAACCCTAGCTAATGAACTTTTAAAATTAGGTAGTTTAAACTTTTTTATATTATTGATTCTACCAGATGTCAAATGCGAAATTTGTTATATTTGTTCTGCTTGTAATCTATGTAAAAAAAAGGTATTTTGAATATATATATATATATATATATATATATATATATATATATATATATATATATATTCTCTTTATTTTTTTTCATCTACATGTGTTTGTTCCCAATTTAGTAGAATCATCCTACTAATTTAAAGCATTATAAATTAAGTATTAAATATAAATACTCACACAAACATATTTATATGTTACACTCTACGTGTTTTAAAAGTTAACCTTTAAATTCAAACTTCTTAAGTAAAATATATATATATATATATATATATATATATATATATATATATATATATATATATATATATATATATATATGAGTTACTATTACTTCTTACCGTCCACAGTCTTTTTATTGTCTCCCACACTTCAACATATGTATTATCTTACACTCATGTATAACATATAATTATAACAAATGGAGAAACTACAAAACAACTTATAATAGGTTAAGCTAGTTTAATTATAATAAATCAATGCAAATATATACATCATCTCACAACAAAAGCAATTTTCAAAATCATAACAACTCAATCACATTTAACAAGAAATGTCTACACATATGTCTTTATTGGAACCAAATCAATATCTCAACTTAACTAACTTAGTACATAAAGTTATCTAGACTTAGACATTTAACTATTCTTCCGAAAGACATATGTATGGAGTAAACTCAGATTTTGCACATGTCATGCGATCTCATACTCCCTTTGAGTAATAAATTAGGATCAATGTCCCCCTCAAATATGATAGGATAAATTATTATACATACATCTCTCATTAATGTTTCATACTGAAACATTATATTGTAGGAACTTCCCTAGACTCTCATAACTAGATATATTCTCTTCAATGTGAATTTGCTACTAGGATGATATCATCAAATCACGGTTCAACACATTATAAATCCAACTTAGTATCACACTCCCTCCCTATAAGTTATTATGACCTCATCATCCACACAATTCATATATCACGTATCTCATCTCCAAAAATCCATTACACACATATATCTAGTATGAAACATTTTAACTTTACTCATTCCTATATTTCATACACCCAATATCTCATATCAAACAATTATACAAACATATGCAATTAAAAGCATTATAATTGAAGATTTTAAATTGGTTATTTTCTATTAGACCCCGTATCATTGCTTAACGAGACTCTCTTATAAGGGAGCTTGCTCAATGAGCAACATGACTCGCCTAACAAGATCACACCAATGAAGCTCTATTTTTAAAACATTTCGCTTAGTGATGCCATGGCTTGCCTAGCAAGCGAGTACAAGAAGTAAATTTATGAAAATTTTGCCTAGCGAGTCTCAAGCCTGTGTAATGAGCATAGTTATTCCAAGCGCACTGGATTTTTAATTAAAACTTCTCATCCAGTGAATGTCTCTCTCACTCAGCTAATAAGGCCACTATAAGCTTATTTCACAAACTCGCCCAACGAGTTTTCATAATTTGTATGTATAAAATATGATATATCAGACTACTTGGTATTATCTAGGCCATTTCAAATACATTTCAGATTAAAACTCTTCGACTTTTTAACTCAAAAACACCTTAAATAGTACCATTTGGTCTTCATGATGGATCATACTCATGACTACTAAATTATAAACCAGATCAAGAGACACAAAATAGTGTTTTGAAACAAATAATTTCTATAAATAGTTCTATGTCATCTTAATATACAAATTCAATCATTTAAATCTACTTTAAATCAAACAATGTTTCACAGTTTCATCAAATTGATTTAAAAAACATTATAATATACTCGCTTCACTTTCTTAAAAACATAAATCACATACCACCACAACTTAACTCTCACATGTAACTCTAACAACAAGGAAAACTCAGATCAATTATCTAACCTCACCAACATGACCAAAAAGAACATATTCATATTGAGCTACCTAAGCTCACATGTGTCCCCTTAAAAAAGAGAAAAAAAACTTACTTTAATCATAAATTTAATCGATTGGTTTTGATGCCCTCTAAGCCAGAAGTCCTAAGGTGGCTCAGTTGTTCAAAGAGACTAATGATAAAATTTCTATTTATAGTTTACTTTTTAATAATAAAATAATCGAATATCATTTATAAAACAACTTTTGTCCTTAAATCATTTGGATTGATTACCTCATCATTTTCCTTATAAAAAAATATATTTTTATATATAATAAATTTTTTTTAGGTATATAGTCATATACAAAGTAGTGCTGTCAAAATGGGTTAAAATCCGCAGGTCAATCTAGCCCACCACAAGTTTAGGCCAAGTTGAGTTTGAAAAAAATGTAATTCTTTTTATAGTCGCCAATTTTCAACCCGACTTACTTAGAATCTGGCTCACCCAGGTTAATCCGTGATTAGCCGGGTAGGCTCACTATTAAAACGATACAATACAATCGACAAGTGTATCGAATCATTTCAAGTAATATAAAATGGTAAGACCAAGTATCATTTTCCCAAGAGACTCGTAATACTAAAAAATTGTGTGATTAACAACTCATCTAGACTCAATAGAACATCACATCATTTACAAATATGTGCAACAAGATAAATTCACAAATATACAAAGTTGGACTTTGGTGTTTGAAGACGCTTTGATATGGACTATACTAGAAATTGTGTGAAATGACATTGCTAAGGTTAGTTTTCACCTATTTCACTTTTGTGCTTACCCAATTTCATCTTCTCTCCATATATTTACTAAAGTCAATCCACAAAAACACTCTAGCCCTAATCCCTTAGGTGAAAGAGCCTAGGTTTTCCCTATTAAACTCCAATCCCTTGGAAAATCTAACAAACAAACTCACATTAATGAGCTGGGATCTTAAGACAACATGTGAATCATCTTCCATCCCTAGAATCAATGACCACAAGGACTCTTGTTTCAGTTCTAGGTTCCATCTTACGTCCCCATAATCCATGAAACCCCAAAATAAAGTCATGAACATTCTTATTACATGCAAGCTTTAAGATTAGAAACAAGAATACTAGCAATTGATAGAGAAGATATATATATATATATATATATATATATATATATATATATATATATATATATATATATATATATTCAAATAAATCATCCATTACACAAGAATTCAGAGGCTACATCTAAGCCTAACAAGATGAATCTGGTTCTCCACTTCCATGGAGAACCCTAGAGCTTACAAACATGGATGAAAGAAGAAGGAGACCCAAAGGAAGAGGAGGAGATGTTCCCACATGCTCTTCACGACCTCCATGAGCTCCTCTAAGTGAAATCGCACCTCCAAAGAACCAAAGACCTAAAGCTCTTCGCGTTTCTGAGTTAAATAGAACAAATCTGCCATGTCAGCAAAAATGGTGCTCAAGCACCCCTAAAGAGTGGGCGCCCGAGCACGGGTTAGTCGTGGTGCATTGGCACTCAAGCGCCCATGGAAAAAGGGGGCCCGAGCGTGGTTCTTCTGCACTACTTCTTTTTCTCATTTTTGTGGAGATCTGCTTGCTTTTGTGGCTGATTCAGTTCTTTACATTGTTGGAGATTCTTCCAAGCACATTATTAGCTACAAAATAAAGGGATTATAGATGAAATTACACCAAAGTAGCCCAAAACACAATTATTCATAAAATTAAGATAAAAGAGAGGATTAAGCAAGTTACAAGTTAGAAAAGAGTTGATTTTGCTACTAAAATGATGCTTAGATAATGGTAAGAATTAGCATTATCACTCACCAACCCACCTAATTTAATTTAATTATTTATTATTTTGTGTTCAATATTATTAGTTAACACATTTTTTTTATTGTATTATAGATGTGGATAAAAAAAAGATGTTTCAAGAGAGCAAAATATTATGGATTTATCCGTTCAATACTCTAATATTATAAATGATAAGTGACACAAAAACAATCAATATTAGAAACATCTTTGTTCGCCTTTTATGCTTGCTTTTGGATTACATTTGGATTGTATGGTATTTTTTTTAATTTTGAATTATCTTTGGAGTTTAACATCATTTTAGAATGAAATTTATTTAGATTTGAATAACAAAAAATTTGTAATTTTTATTAACAAAAAAACTTGTAATTAAGTGAACCAATGAACAAACCTGTTTAATCCACCAACCTGTGGTGGGTCGGGTCAGGTTCAATTTTTTTTGGCTAGCTAATAACCGAACCAGGTTGAGTTGACTCACTAAGTGACCAACCCGTGATGACCGGGTCGGGTTACCTGTTTTCACAACACTAATACAAAATGTTTATACTAATAATATGAATTGTGGAAAGCAAGTAAGATAGAATAACAAACCATAATTCTATATTATTGACTTTTAAATAAATACTAAAAGCTACACTTAATTTCTTTTTATTGATTAGCAATCTAAAATGTAGGAACGACAATTCGTGTCAGTGTCTCATTTATGTCCACCCGTATTTGATTCACAAAAAAACGAACTAGCATATCCTGTCTTACATAAGAAATGTGGGTTAATTTATCTAGTCCGCTCTGCAAAATGTTTGACTCGTGAGTTTGCCTACGACTTGCATAACAATTATAATAACTTTATTTT
Organism: Vigna angularis; assembly: GCF_016808095.1. Taxonomy (NCBI): domain Eukaryota; kingdom Viridiplantae; phylum Streptophyta; class Magnoliopsida; order Fabales; family Fabaceae; genus Vigna; species Vigna angularis. The sequence goes on along the minus strand of NC_068970.1, from coordinate 53,854,634 downwards.
TATTTAATTAAATTAGTAAAAAAAATTATATAAGTCCATTTCTTAAAATAAGTAATATTTATAATTTATAATTTATAATTTATAAGTACAAGCTTATTGAAAATAGAAATGACTTTGAATTAAACTGAATTAAAAAAAGAAATGTGAATGAAGAAGCTACTTTTTTATGTACATGATATAAATGAGTGAGTTACTTTTAAGAGAAGAAATCAAAGGAACAAGTTACTTAGAAAAAACAAATATATAACTAGATTTTAAGAACTTGATGGAGACTACGCAGACCAAATATAGGTTAGCCATGTTATTGGCCCATACACATGGTAGGTTATACAGAACAAGCTTAAGCGGGTCAGCAGACTAAAATACTATGTCCGTTCCTATTTTTTTGGGTGTTGCTCCCTCCATCACCACCTCTTGCTCCCTCCACTTCCCTATTCCTGTTTTATCCCTCCCTCCACCTTCTTATTCCTGTTTTACCCTTCAGTATAATTTTATTTTTAGGGTTAATATTTTTTAACTTCTACCCACTTCAATCCCCTACATGAATGCGATGATCTGGTTTATGCTTAACCAACAAGCATTTGTTATTGACAATTATGTTGTTTCTTTCTCTTTTCGATCTCATCACCCAAACAACACAACCATTTTAATGATGGACCCATGTTTCTATGTTTCATTTTCTTTTGATTCTGTCTGTTTTTTATGCTTCTTTCCATTGTTGTATCTTTTGAACTTTCTGATTGTTTATCTTATCCACACCAACCAACGTACGAAGAGTTAAGCAATCTCACATAAAAAAATATTGATACATGAGAAAGAAATATATGTCGCAATGTGTCAGAAAAAATATTGTGGAGGATAGTTAATTTTATAAAAAGGTTGAAACATTTTATATAATCATTTAAATAAGAAATTAAAATATTGAAATTTTAAAACTTTAAGAGAGGAATTTGATCATTTAAATTTAGAAAATTTTAAATTATAATTAAATAGTAAGAATTTTGAACTTTTGAAATTTTTTTAATTAATTCATGTATACATTTTTCATTTTCTTTATTCCGTTATCGTTTTGAAATTGAGATACAAATACTTTAACACATTTTACTAACAATAATGAATATTTCTCTCATGGTAACAAGATTGTGGTTAATTTCCAGATTTATTTTGCAATCATTTTTTTTTGCCAACATTAATGATATATGTGTCCATTGATGCCATTTAGAATTTTTTATCAATATCAATAAAATTATTTTTTTATGATGTTAGTCATAGAATATTCATTATTGTTAGTCATAGAATATTCATTATTGTTAGTCATAAAATATTCATTATCATTTGGAACCGCTACACCACCGAATGACCACCACAAACACCCCACATCGCTGCACCACGAAAAGTCATACCACCGCACCATGAAACCAAACGAATATGGAGACAATAATATGAAGAATAACCAAACGGGTATGGAGTAGAGAAGTAAGAATTGGGAGATGAGAAGAAATGAATCTGGTGAGAGATAGAGGGGGTGAGAATCTGGAAAGAGAGAAAGTAAGACTTGGGAGAGTGAATGAGTGAGACTACGCGAGTAAAAATGGATAAGTAAAAATAGATAGGAATTTAAGGTTTCAGAATAAAATAAATAAATAGGATTAAAAGTAAAAAAATTACTTTTGTAATTAAAAAAAAATTGTAGAGGGTTGGGGAGGTGAAAGGAGAAGGGATGGTGGTGGAGGGAGCAACACCCCATTTTTTTTCTTGCAGCCCGCATGACCCACCCCACATAAATGGTTAAATTCTTAACATTTATATAAAATTAAATTTTATTCATCTACACAATCTTATTACTTATGTATGTTTTAAGTATCTGTATAAGTTTATAAAATTGAAGAACAATACAGTTTAATTGTATATCCCCCAACGGTGAGATCAGTGCTATATAGGAGTTGACTAATATGAAAAAGGTCTTAAGTTTAAGTTGACTCTATTTTATAGAATAAAATAGAGATATAGTATTAATGAATTGATAAAAAAATAAGTAGATATATTGATGAGACAACAAATACTTTAAACTTATAATATTTTTTAAATAAGAGCTTTCAATACAGTTATTTGGTCTGTGAATTAAATATCCACAATAAAAATATTAAATGATGAGCTAGTAAGCTTGACTATATTGCAGTAAAAAAATGTTTGAATATAATTTAAACACCATGTTCGTAAAATTATTCAAATACCATAATTCTCGATCGTTCCCTACTTTTATATATCTTAATTAATAAAAAAACGTTAGACAGAAAGTCTCTATTTATGATATCGTCTTGTTTGAAAAACATTATCATGCGTACTTTAATAAGACGGTTATTGTGAGTGTTAAAAAAAAGGATATTTCTATAATATTCAGAGCCTATTTAGAATAATTTAATCCAAATTATAATATTCAATTTTGTCCAGAAATAACTGTTCTGAAGTCAAAGTTTATAAAAAAAAATATTTTACTTTTTCTTAAGAGTTTTTTATTTTTATTTAATTCTTAGGATAAATGTTAATAAATGAAAAATATAGTTTGTTAAAAGAAACCTATATTTATAACCTTAAGCATTTTAAATCATGTAATTTTTTAAGGATATATTAAAATAATGTTATTTTACTGGAAAAAAAGTGCACCTTTATTTTTTTTCTCTCTATTATCCATCATATGTGTTTTTCCTTCTTATTATTTTCAAAACCTTGTTGACTAAATGAACTAAGGTATTCATTGAAGAATTACAAGAAGAATTTTTCATTGAAACCATATGGAACACTAAGTAAATCATAGAAAAAGAGTGATTTCTTTAGCTATACACATACGAGACAATAAGTTTCTTTTTTTTTTTAATGGTGCGTGTTTTTAGATATAACTATCTACGTCCTTTTCCAAATATTTTAACTCGTGCTATGAATTTTTACATCAAATTAAATAAAATGAGTAATCATTTTGTTTTTTTATTAGAAATCGAAAGGTTAAAATATTTAATTTCAACAATTCAGTTAATAAATACGATTTTTTTTCTTAATTAGTTATTTAAATATATGCACTAACAAATAAAACTTTTTAGATATGTTATTTTAACTATGTTTGTTAAAATTTCCGACATAAATTTTCGTCTTTTAGTTGAATAATAGATATAAAAGTTAAGTGCAATTGTTGAACCAACCCAAAAATAAATAAAAAAAATCACTAATAAGCTCAAAACTAATCATTTTGACCCTACACACTTACTTGTTAAAATGGGATTTTGAAACACTTAAAAGTGTGTGATAATGAAACTTTCATTGCATAAGGATAAGAAGTCTCCCATCTTGGATGTCTTATCCCTTCGTGTAATTGTGTTAATGGCACCATTAAGGCATTTCTTGATGGTATAATCATTCAAGTACTTTGCCTAAAACAACAAACTCACAATAGGTTAAGCCAAAGAGATTTTACCCAACATAGTAAAAGATATAAGAATATACATTATGCGAATATTTGAAAAACTAAAAAAACCTTGGAATTGACTTTAGAGTACATGATTTCTTCAACTCTAAGAAGAACCGTGAGGAGCTTCTCATGAAGTTTCTTATTCTTCACGGTTGTAAGACTGTGAGCTTCAATGATGACCCGAATCAAACAAATGGCATGCAAAAGAGTTAGAGAAATGCACAATGGCAACAAAATGAGCGAAAAAAGGAGAAAAAGGAAAGAAAAAACTAAAATCTAAAAATCTTTTAGTTCCCGGTGAAAGTTTTAACTCGTAAAAAAACTTCGTCGGCATTGACATAAAACTTCATGTAAAGAGAAAAGTGATGGAGAAATGAATGCTACAAGTTTTTTAAACAAATTTACATTTGATATGTAAAGATTAGGCATAAAAATATGTCTTTTACATATGGTCTTTATAGGTCAAATGTAAATATTAACCACCAATTCACAAAATGTCCCTCTGCATTTTTTTTATGTATGTTGCCTATATGTCATGTGTAAATCTAGTGACACGGATGATAATTTCTGTGATAGTGATGATAATGTTAACATTACATAATTTTATATTTAGAAAGTTTCCAATCAATATCTAACATAAAATATTAAGTCAACATTCCAAATTACTAATTAAATAACGATATTTGTTAATTAACATGGATTGAATATAAGATATTATTTCACTTTACAAACATTGCAATCACAATAAAGAGTTTTAGGCTAAGAAGGGGAGGTTGAATTGGTTGTTTTTCAAAAATTATGTTCTTTTAGAAGTTTGTAAACACCTTTTAGTAAAATTAAATTGATCACAAAATTTAATAATGTATCATCTTTGATTCAGTACTAATTAAATACCAAATTAGCATGTTAAAATTTTGACAGGTCAATATACAGGAATATCACTAAACACTTAGATTGTAGACTTGACTTATTTGATTACCAAGATAAATCACAATAATCACAAATACACTGATTTATCAATTTTGGTATATGCAATAAAGTACGAATTATTATTGAAGATAAATTAAATTTGTATTTTTAATAAAATGTACTTGAAACAATAAAATGCAAAAAACCAAATGAGTGTACATGAATTTTTATACTAATTCACTCCAATGGAGCTACATCTAATGACAACATATGTTTTACCTTTCAGTGACACCAAAAATTACAATATCTTTACAATTTTATTCTTGTAAACACAAACCACGCAAGCCAAGTTTCATAAATCACACTAGAAACACCAAATGTACAAGAAATCCTCTTGCAGACCAGGAGACTAGAAACAACACACAAATACAAGAAAGATCAAACCTTAGGATTGACTCCCCATAGCCAATGAGGGACCTTTCTTCAACACACCAACAAAGAGTAATCACAACTCCAAACTTCAAAAAATTGATCACGAACAACAACAAAATAATCTTCTTCAAAGAGCACGCGATTTTTAGATTTCCAAAATGATTTTCGCATAAACACTCAACCTCACATTCTCATAGAAAAAGACAAACTATATAACTTGTAAGTTGACATGTTTAACTTGAAAGTAATTCTCAATTGATTGATTTCACTTACTTAAGTGAAATCAGCTAATTCATTGTTATTTTAGTTGATTCATGTTATTCACAAAATTATATGTGCAAGCCATTTAACATGTTAAACATCATTTTAATAGATTAAGTAATTGTAAGACACACAAAAGACTTGTATCCTAATTCAGATTTAAACATTGGTTCCAAACATCATCAGTCTTCAAACTTCATGAAATCTTCAAGCATATCTTTTTTCCAACATTCTCTCCCTGATTTGATGAAGTCAACATCCATTATTATCCATGCTTGTAAGTTTGGAATAACAATCACAAAACTAATGAATACAAGATAACAAACAATGATTATAATTTTTTGTTTGATTTGATATATTCCCTCTGTGATATAGAACAATTTTAAATCGAACAAAACTTCATTTATATTTCTCCTCTTTGGATTCATCAAATTTATACAAGACAGATGAGAAAAATAATCAAAGACTAATACATAAATTAAAAAGTACATTTAATCGACTGAAATAGAGAATCAAATTATTTAAAAAGTGATTGAATCAACACAAATGCAAAAAAGAAACATGAAATGTATTGCATGCTCCTAACAGTCAAGCCCTTCACTTAAGGCTTATTGTGGATTTGGTCATATGAGTTTTGGAAGCGCGCATTGTAGAAATTGTGATGCTCATTTTGGGCCATATTATGTTCATGAAGTTAATTAAGAACGACTCTTTCAAAGGGTGAATAAGTAAGGCCTCTATCTTTAGGTGGATTGTAAGGAATCAAGTCAATTGGTTTTGCACCACTTGGTTCAACATCATCTTGGGTGAATACTAGTTATACCAACCTTACCTTCATAATTCCCAATTGTTGCACCATCTCCTTCTACTGTCCAATAATTATTCACTTTTTTTGTGCAGATTAAGAAAGGAGATATGATTTTGTGTGCTAGTGGTCTCTTGTATGATTTTATGTGCTAGTGGTCTCTTGCAGCCCATCTTTTAAATCAACCCCAAAGTACTCTAGGAATTCTGAGATTAGTACAACATAGAGATAACGAAAATCTGTCAACCATTTTGCCTTCATCATGTAGTGATGCAACACAAAAGTCCAGTCCACTTGAATCTTATTTTGGTGCAATACACGAGCACAAAATCTCCCTCATTTAAGCTTGAGTGGTTGCTTCCATGAGGCACCATCATCCATGTAAGGCTAACAACCTTTCTTCCACCTTGAGACCTCCAACATGGAAATTTTTTATTTCCCCACCAAGCTTATGTAGGCAATGAGAGTAATATGGAACCTTGTTGAATTCTTTAACAGCTTGGGTCTCTCATTTCCTTACTTGGATGAATCTTTGCTTCAAACCAACCACTCTCTTCCAAACTTCCTTCATGATCTCCATCTCCACCCCTTTGACACATGAGTTCAGGACTTCACCATTGAACTACAAGTTAGTGAAGAACACTTTCACCAAATTCAGATAAATGTTTCTAGACAACTCCAAAAATTTCTTCAAACGTTGATGCTTCAGTAACTTCTGCAGGTTGTCCAAATTCTCAACCTTAAGCCATGAAAGGTAAACAATTTTGGGGATGTTAATATGCTTTCTGGTCGGTCATCTTAATCATAAACACCCGAATTTTGTCTTCATTCCCCAAAAACCAAGACTCTAATCTGCCATAATGTTCATTTGTTGGAGAACTAGGAATGGAAGATGTAAAGTGTTCCTCATATTGTTAAATGACTAAGAATTGTGGATGCAGATGTCATGAGTGCAGTTTTTATAAATCAACACATTCAATGTAAAAACAACTAGTTTATTTGTGTACGATTAATTCTTTAATGCAATTAGTGTCAGGTTTTAGTGGTCAGGATATCAAAGACTCATCATAAAATTTGCAATTCCAAGAGTTTTTATGAGTGTATCAATCAATTAATATCATGTAAGATGCACGCACATTGAAAATATGCAAAAAAAAAAAACTTGTTTAATGGTTAAAGAAGTAAGAAAATGCTACATTAGTTGATGCCAAAACTGTTATAACAGACGGTGTACTTTATCTCGTACAGAGATTTTGACCAAGTCAACTAATAAAGTTGTGACATATACACATTAGCTCTTAAAACAAAAATAAACACGTAATAATAAAATTAACAAGCTAGAAATGCTTTAGATCACATTTTTCGTATTTAATATTCCTAACTCAATTCTTAGCTTATTAAATTTGTCAGCTAGATAAGGATTTGGTAAACAAATCAACTAGTTGAATTTCATTTTTAACAAACATAATTTCACAATTCACCTTGTTGTATAGGATTTTTAGTAAAGGTAATTGCACTTGTGTTATCACAATAAAGAAGTACCTTTACCAACTTGACTTCATAGTCTAGAAGTTGGTGCTTCAACCAAACATTTTGTGCATGACAATACCTAGTTATAATGAATTTTGCCTCAATTGTGAAGAGTGTTTCACAGGCTTGTTTCTTTCTATTCCAAGATATTATACTTGAGCCAAGTAGGTGGAAAACTCCACTTATAATTTTCCTATCCAGTTTAAAACCAACAAAATCAAAATATGAAAAACTACTCAAGTTTATTTTTGTGTTACCTGGATACGACAAACTAGCATTGATTGATCCTTTTAGATACTTGAGAATTCTTTTTATTGTCTTGTAATGTGACTTATTTGGATTGGATTGTAATCTTGCACACATCCATTGAAATGTATATCCGACTTACTTGTACTTAGATAGAGTAAAAAACCAATTAACCCTTTGTATTTGGTTGAACTAATTGATTATCCAGCTTCATTTGAATCCATGTAGCAATTGGGGGCTATTAGAGATGTAGATTCCTTGCAGTTCTTCATTTCAAACTTTTTCAACAGGTCAAAGTTTCATGTTCAAGTTGTTTAACATGCAACCTTAAGAAGTAAGTTCAATTAATTGAACATGTTATTCACAAAACTATATGTGTAAGTCATTTAACCTGTTAAACACCATTTTAATATATTAAATAACTACAAGACACACCCAAGACTTTTATCCTAAGTCAGATTTGAACATTGGTTCCAACCATCATCAATCTTCAAACTTCATCAAATCTTCAAGCATCAAGACTCTTTTTGCCAACAAACATTACTTTAACTATTGTGTTTATACCTATTTTCTTTAAAAAAAATACTTAAATAATTTTACTAAACTTATATTATGTATCAATTTTTTTACGAAAACATTCTTTTATTAATATGAATACGTTGAGGTATTTTTAAATATTTAGTCTTAATCCTGGTAAAGAGATAAAGAAACATAGTAAACTTTTTGGTAGAACATAGAATGAAATTATAAGTTATGGAGAAATTTTCATCTTTAATATAATTGAGTAATTATGACATTATTTTTTCCTTTTAATCTTAATGTTTAGAATTATAAAAATTAAATGTGTGAATTCACTTGCATTTTCTTATTGAGTGTCTTGTTTCCTTTTTTATCTCTCATCGACATAAAAAAGAAGCAAAACACAAGATATAATATCACAAATTATATGATCTTTATTTGATTAAGTATACTCTAGTCATTAAAAATATTTATTCATATATAATTGATTTATTTATAGAAAGTTCACTACAAGAAAATCTTTAAATAATAACCATTTTTAGAGACAAAAAATAATTAGTCACTATAGTGACTAATTTAGATATCAATTTATAAACTAAAATTTATTGGTATCTAAAATAGTCTCTATTATATGGATAAAAAACTATAATGGGTTTGTGAATTGGTCTCTAACATTAATTACCAAGGTTTTGGCTACCAAAGGATCAATGCCTAATTTGGTTAATTAGAGACCAATTTAGACAATAATTCCTTTGGTAGTCAAAACCTTGGTAGCTAATGTTAGAGACCAATTCACAGATCAATTATAATTTTTTGGGTTAACTATGTTTTTGGTCCTTAAATTATTAAGCGATTTTGGATTTAGTCTCTATTCCAAAGTTTGATCCTATTAGGTCCTTATCCTTATGAAATGCATGGAATCAGTCATCAATGATTAATGATGTTAATTTGTTTTTGAAGTGGCAAACAAAGTGGCACATCACCACTCCATTAGTAAACACATTTGTTGTTATTTGTGACATGTGGAAAATGAAGAAGAAAGAACATTTTACATATATGAAATTAGTTTAGGGAAAAACATGTATTTGGAAAAATATTTTGTTTGGGTTTATTGGAAGCACGCAACTCAAACAATAAGGCACTAGAATTGAAGGGCAACTTGAAAATGAAGAAGAACATTGAAGGAAAGGGTTTTCACATGTGAAGGTCTCGAAAGCGTGTAAGAGGAAGTTAGACAAAGAAAATAATGTTCAAACATAGGGATTTTAATCATGAAGTCGTGAAATCTATAAGTGAGGTTAGTTTGTATATAGTTTTTCGCTTTTTGCAATGTTGCTTTGTTTGGTCAATGCATTTAGGCTTATCATTATTTTTTTTAATTGATTGTTGATTTAGAATGTAGTGTTTGAAATGAGTTTCAATGTAGTTTTTCATCATATAGCTAAGTTCGAAAAGAAAAGAGGATTGCATTATCTGGGTGAAGAAAAACTTATGGTTAGAGGAATTGATCCTAATGTATGGTCATATTTTGAAGCATTAAGCATAATACAAGAGTTCAAATATGTCGACAATGTTAAGCTTTGGTGGAAGGGTTCAAAAGAAAGTTTAGACAACAATTTGAAACTATTGACTATCAATAGGGATACAATAGACTTGTTTAACTATGTAAAGGCTAATGAAGAGGAAGTTGATATATATGGTGAGCATATTCCTATCAGGCCTAAAATAATTCACTAGATTAGTGGTGTAGGTGAAGATTCAAGACAAGAAAAGGTAAGGGAGGAAGAAGTAAGGGAAGAACAAAAAGATGTTAGGGAAAAAGAGATAAATGAGGATGATGTTTGTGGTATTGAGGATGTAGAGTTAGGGAAAGAAGTATAGGGTGTAAATGATGATGAGGATGGCATTGGTGTTGAGGATGAAAAGGAAGTTAACGTTATTGAAGATTGGTTAAATAAAGATGTACTTTTTGAGCGTCTATAAATTAAAGAATTACAAATGAAGAATGATTGATACAATAACTCAATTAGTGTTGTTTGATGTTGAATCTATAAATTGATCCTTAGGAATTTAGTTTCCCATTAGATAATAGTGAAAATGAAAATAGAGAGAAAGAGAGAAAAGTTAAAATCCTAAAAATTGTGCAATTGATTTTTGTCTTCTCTTTTAAAAACAACTTATACTTTATAATATGCTCTAAATCTTAATCGTAATGTTACTAATGGATCTAATTAAGTTTATAAGTTCAATTAAAAATGTGCATATCTTACACTATAAGTAAATTTGTGTCAATTACTAAAAATCATTTTAAAAAAATAGTAGAAGAGTCCACGTTTAGATGTCTATATGTTCATTTTGTAGTCCTAAAAGTGTAGAATCCAATACAACTAGAATCATTCAAAAACAATATTTACAAAAAAAAATTATCACATAAACAATGAACAAAATTCAGATAAGCTAAAATTATAAAACTAAAACAATTACGACTAACAGGCCTTAATTTATTATTGATAAAGAATATAAACTAGAAAATTGAAATAAAATAAAAAATAGAAAATGCAATGTAAAATAAAGCCATGTATCTAATTTAAGGCTTTCGTTCACTTTTAAGGCAACTTTGAATGCAGTAAGTGGATGTTTATTTAATTTAAAATCAGGAAATGAAGCCATCGAAAATCTTGAATTGATGGCAAAGAATTCAATAAATATGCATAGTGATCGCCAAAATAGAAAAGCTTACTACTAATGGATATTGTTTAGTACTTGGATCATATCCTAACTAAGGGTGTTGCTACCTCCACCACCATCCTATACTTCCTCCACCTCTCCACGTTATTTTAAATACAATTATATCATTAAGTTAAAAAGATTTTTACTTTTACCTATTTTAAATAATTTGAAACCCTAATTTTACTTTCCCAGCACCCTCCCATGGAACTCTCTTCCCCTTTCCCCATTTTCATTTCACCTCCCCACCTCCCACACTTTCATTCCTTTTTCTTCCCAGTTTTTTTTTTTAGTTTGAAAGCTTCCATTGCCGCCATCACTAGTACAAAATAGGGATTTGAAAGCGCCCCATACGCCTCGGTTTAGTCACACCCGAAGCGTATACAAACACGGTGGCAGAACCGTAAATAAAGCTCCACTATATGCCTCGGTTGCTCCAATACCCGAGGCCTAAACCAACATACAAACTCGGTTCTAAGCAGAACCGAGGCATACACTAGTAATAAAAGCGCTTTTTAACGCGCCATAAAAATGCGGTGGTATTTTCGTAAATATTGAGTAGTTATATGCCTCGGTTGTATATTAACCGATGCCTATAAATTTTACTGTCTCGAGTAAAAGGCGAACCGAGGTAATTCCCTGTGACTGAAAGGCTTTACGCACCGGTTTAAATTTGACCGAGGTAATATTCTGAAATTAGACACCGGTTTAAATTTAACCGAGGCAATACCCTAGGTTAAAACACGAATTTCTCTCTCGCACCCTGCACTCTCGCCCTCTGCCTCTGCCCTCTCACCCTCTCGCCCTCTTCCCTCTCCCCCTCTCGCCTCTCGCCTCTCGCCCTCTCGCCCTCTCGCCTCTCGCCTCTCGCCTCTTGCCTCTCGCCTCTCGCCTCTCGCCTCTCGCCCTCTCGCCCTCTCGCCCTCTCCCCTCTCGCCGTCTCGCCCTCTCGCCCTCTCCCCTCTCGTGCTCTCGCCCTCTCCCCTCTCGGCCTCTCGCCTCCAGTTTCTCTTCTCCACCAAACCCCAACCTTAGGGCACGCCGCAAGCCGCGTTCATCCCTTGCCGCAAGTCGCCGTTCATCGTCACGGTAAGCCTTCTGCCCTCAAACATTCATAGATCTAAACCCTCCGTTAGGGTTTCTTCTCCTTTTCACCATTTCCCTTCGATTCCACCGATTAAAACCTTGTTTGCAGAGGCATGCGGGACAGAAGCCGGTGAAGGCTTCGTCGGGGTGGCGAGGCAGGAGGTGGAGGGACGGCGGGCCACGCCGCTGGGGGAAGAATAGAGAAACTTGGCTTTCTGTTTCACCATGTGCGAAGAGGAAAAAATTTGGCTTCTCTGACTTTCTGTTTCATCCATCTCTGAGTTTCTTCTGCTGTAATATTGCTTCTGAGAATGTAATTCTACTGCATTGCATCTGTAGAGAGAATTTTGACATTATGTTGTAATATTGTGTCTTTTTTTATTATGTTATGAAATTCTTGATTGTTTTAGATTTTTGAACTGTAATGGGAAGAAAATAGAATGAATGAATCAAGTTTGGCGTCACTGAACGAATCATTTTTGTTATCTGACTTCTTTCAATCTGGGATATGGGATTCTGGGTTTGAAAATAGAATGAAAAAAAAATCCTACTACCTCGGTTTAGGTTCTAACCGAGGTCGTAGAGACCGAAAAAATAACTCGGTTTAGAACCAAGGCATAAGGGTTATCACTTTTTGTCTCGCCTGAATATGCCTCGGTTCGAAAACCGATGCCTATCAATGAAATTAACCTGTGTCGTATCGTTTTCCTGTACTAGTGCATGGTGTGAAGGAGCGTCGCCGCCGTGGTGTGGAGGAACATCGAGGAGCGTCCAGAGCATTAACCAGCGTGAGGAAGTATACATCAACGGAGGTGACATCCTTTAACGGATGTCCCCTAATAAAACAAACTCTAAAATAAAAAACGTAACCAAGGTGTCATCTTCAACGAATGTCAACATCCGTTTAAGGTAAAACGGATGTCGACATCCGTTTTTCCTTAAACGGATGTTGACATCCGTTTTTCCTTAAACGGATGTTGACATCCGTTGAAGGATGTCACCTCCGTTTAAAGGTTACGTTTTTTATTTTAGGGTTTTATTTTAAGGTTTATTCGAATACGAGGAAGCACGACACGCACTGCACCACTCCACGCACTGCACCACGAGAGCGACACTGCACCACGAGAGGGAGACTGCTTGATAATTCTTTCCACTACCACCAACCTTTGCAACTTGTAGTATCTCACAACGACGAAAAAAAGAGAGGAAGAAATATAATGTTAAAATGAAAGAAAAGTATTTTACTCATGTACGAGACTAGAATATGTTATTAGTGAAATAGGTTGTGAATGGGTAAAATTAAAAAATAATAACCCTGAAAATAAAATTTTACTGAGGGACAAAATAGTAAAGGGGTGGAGGGAAAAATGTGTGGTGGTGAAGGGAACACCACCCCTAACTAAAAGCAAGCTTTTGGCCCAATAAATTACTAAATGGATATTGTTTCCTGCACTCCATCATTTTCTTCATGCACCCTACTATTTAATTTAATTCCACTCCCACCCTTGTCATTTTATTTGAACATTATGAAGCTGGGTGGTACATAGTGTTTCCGGAATTGTATTTATACTTAAGGAAAACTTAATACGCAAAAGTTGTTTTAAATGTCATACGGAAAAGAAATTCCGGAATGATTCTTCAATGCACCAGAAAAGATTATCCGGAAGTCAAGATTTGCATACCAAAATTCCACATTTCATTTAATTTCATTTTGCATCAGGTTACATAGAGTACATGGCATTACCAGCAGCAGCCTTACTGTGAAGAAGTGGAGGAAAACTAGGGTTAAATGAAATGTTTACCAAGGTTATTATTGATTTTTTACATTTACAATGGGGTGCTGAAAGAAATTTGAGGAGGTGGACGAAGCAGTTCCCGTTACTAATCTGACTCAATAATTGGGTAGTATCAAGCTCATGCACTTAATACGCCTTAATCTGTGTGTACGAACACATAACACGTGACTTTTGTCAAGAAATATGGCAACTGGAAATTGTGACAGTGAACAAGTAAAAGAAAGTTGTGGCAGGTTGCCCAAAAAATAAAAAATAAAAAAATAAGTTCCCACTAATATTTATTAGAAAAAACACCATTTAAAAAAATGTTAGCATCTATACTTTATAATTACTTCAATATATTATTTATATTTTTAAAATATTTATGTTAACGTACAAATAATTAAAACATTGACTTAAATAAAGATGAATCATGTTTATTATTTTAAAAATTAAATTTATTATTATTATTATTATTATTATTATTATTATGTGAATATGATGTAAACAAAAAAAAGTTATTTTTTTTATATTTAAATGCAATGAAGAATTTGAATTACGCAATATTTCGTGTAAAATATTTGTGCATTAATTATAATTTCATTATTAAGTTAAATATTAAGAGTTCTAAACTTTTAGAATTAATATATGTTGAGCCAAATTAATAAGAGTGTATATCTGAATCAAACTATTGTGATATTTTTCTTTTTTTATTGTCATTGTTAAAAAAGCATAATATTAGTTTAGAGAAAGACTTCATAACTAAGTAATATTATTATTATTACTAAAACATATATTTTTAAGTCTCAAAATAGAAAGAAAATCACCTTTAATTAATTCATTCTTTATGTTTAGATATTATCAAGATTTGATTTTATTATTAAATTAAATACGTGGTTATCATTATTTAAATATTTAATTTAGAAAAATAGTTAATTTATTTAATAATTAACTCTATTAATACTGTTAGTTCATAGCAATTTAAATATTTAATTTAGAAAAATAGTTAATATGACAAATTGTCCCACCTCATCAGGAAACAAAATAAAATTATATATTGTCTCTTAAATAATTAACTCTATTAATACTGTTAGTTCATACCCATTTAATATATAGAATTAATTTATTTAATTATATAACATGTGTTTATTGTTATTTATAAAAACATAAAGCATCATACAAACAAATTAGCATATTTATTTATTCTTATATAGAACTTTATCAATTAACTTGTTTGTTATTAAAGTTTGAAGATATTAGTTGTTACATCTCAATTACAATTGCATTGTATAACTTTATCAATTAACTTGTTTGTTATTAAAGTTTGAAGATATTAGTTGTTACATCTCAATTACAATTGCATATTATAAATATTATACAGAAACTATCATGTAGTATATAAAATACAACAATTAACACGTTGAAAATATAAAGTTGTATCACAGTTATGTAATATAACTGTAAATCAAACTTTATATACAAGTTTTTAAAACAAAACTATATACAAAACATTAGGTCTAAAAGAAACTAAATATCAGTTGCATCTCTTTCAAATGTTTGCTTTAGCGAGACATTATCGTCAAGAAAACAACGCAAGAAAACATCCAAACAAGACAAAAACAATCAGGATAAACTAGTGATACAAAATCAATCACAGTATATCAAGATTTCATACATATGTCATGTTTCATACAAAATAATTCAAACATCTTAATCATGCCTTTGACTTAGACTTGAACTATCCAAATTTAATATAAATGTTGAACTATGACGGGTCATGCATTTGTAGTGGTCTCTACTATTCAGGGTAAGCTAGTGATACAAAACCAATCATAGTATATCAAGATTTCATACATATGTCATGTTTCACACAAAATAATTCAAACATCTTAATCATGCCTTTAACCTATACTTGAACTATCCAGATTTAGTATAAGTGTCGAACTATGGCAGGTCATGCACTTATGGTAGTCTCTAGTACTCTACAGAGTCATTGTCAATAGGTTTCACCCTACTACACTCACAATGTTTGTCTATACCGTGTCTCAGGCCATACTGGAAGCATCTAGACTAAGACCTTTTGCTACTCTCACCACATATATCACTCCTCTCTAATTGAGAATGAATGATCAT
This sequence comes from Vigna angularis, assembly GCF_016808095.1. Taxonomy (NCBI): domain Eukaryota; kingdom Viridiplantae; phylum Streptophyta; class Magnoliopsida; order Fabales; family Fabaceae; genus Vigna; species Vigna angularis. Next base: position 53,838,751 of record NC_068970.1, on the reverse strand, counting down.
TAGAGTGTTAGGATAACTCCCATGACTGAACTTTCTACATTCATACAAACAACACTTTTATACATCTATTAAGAATTTTTCTTAGAACTCTTACACACCTCATTCCATTCAATCATATGTTACAAACCATACCACAGATCATACAATAAACCATTATACCATTTAAAACTATGCACATAGGAGAAAGGAAGTTAAAACACCTAAAATGACTCAGACCCACTTGCCCAGCACCAGAAACAAAGTTCCCAACGAACACAGGCTTGCCTAGCGAGTAGCCTCTACTCGCCCAATGAGAAACAAAACAGTCAGCCTCACAAGCCAAGCGAGCTGGCTCGCTTAGCCTCTCAAACTTATTGCCAAAAACCTTATATACTCGCCCAACGAATAGTCTTCACTAACACAGCGAGAGATAAAACAATAAGCTCCACAAGCCCAACGAGTTGGCTCGCCTAACCACTAGAACTCCCATAAACTCACCCATGAGCTACTCTCTCTCGCCTAACTTCTTTGCATAATTTTGCAGCACTTAAACTGCAGAATTTGCATAAACCCCTAAGACCTATCCTAAACACTTTTATAAACTTTTAACACTTCCTGAAATGGATTCTAAACCTCATGGACTAACCAAATGCATATAACCCAACTTAAACTAGTTTTTAACTCATTTTACAATAAGGTTCCCGATCAATCTAACCAAAACCTCACTTTAGAGACCATAATTGAATTTCACAAGTTCTAGTTCATATTTTAGTAACTTTGGGACTTTGACAAGTCAGAAATCACATTCAAACAAAATCTAAAACTTAATTTCCTCTTGTTAACCCTTAACTCAAAAACTCACACAAAAACCCTCTATTTTTGACCAAAAACACTTATAATTCAACCTAGTTCAATTCTCATCCACATCTAACCAAATTCAACACCACCAAACATATCAACAACATCATTCATCATACAATTTGAGTTTAACACTGAATCATTCAGTATCAACAATCATCATGTGATCAAATTCACTTACTCAACTACAATTCACATTAACTAACATTTCAAGCATAAACATTCAATATCTACAAACTACACACCATAAATATTATCAGTTCATACTTTATAATTTAACATAAAACAATAACTAACTCCCCTTACTTCAAAGAGAACTACCACAGCTCTAGACAGCTCACAAACCTTGCTTTTAACTCAAGGAATCCTAAGAACACCTACAGAACATAGAAAAGTGATCAGAGAGAGTCCTTAGAACCTCTGATAAAAAAGAAACTAGGAAAGAGAGATAGATAACACATGCGATAAAGGATTCCTAATCTCAAACTAAGAGCGAAAGAAAAAAGGAGTAGAAACTTACTTGCTCTAAACCAGAAACTGATTGGTAGAGAGTGACGATTGCACTGTTGTGATCTCTTAATCGTCAAACAGATAACTGATGAGTTAGAAATTTTAGAGAAAAGGGAAAAAGGAACTTAGACAAAGAGTTTTAGAGGAATGATTAGTGTTTTAGAAAATGAGACAAGTTTAAGAAATTCTATTTATATTATTGAATTATTTTAACTTTATAATATTTGATTTTATTATTTTAAAACACTTATAAACTCTAATACTCTATTTTCTAGATTCTTACATTAGCCATGAAAAAATAAATCTACACAAGCTAATATCTAAGCCATATGTTAGAGAAAACAAAAGCTTTTGTCTCCTAATTGCTTCCTTCGCCTCCATAACTCTTAAAATGTTTATTCTACTTTTCTTCTTTTATTTCAATATCCCCACCTCTTTCGTTGAGTTTATAATGATGTTAAATTTAGTTTTTCACACTTTTATAAATATCCACATATGAACAGTGTTGTCAAAATAAATATAATTTGATTAATCACTTCAAAAAACCATTTTGTCTTATTTGGTTTGCATCTTAAATTAATTTACTCGCATCAACATATTGACTTAATAACTTATCCATTTAGTAACACTAACACAAAAATAGCTTTTAACGTCTGTTATTTTAGGCTTTTGATGTTTGTTAAATGTCTGACATCATAGTGGAAGACGTTAAATTGACATCTGTTGTCTTTGAACAGGCGTCAATTTATGAACTTTTTCTAAAAAACATTTTGTCACCGTGAAGGTGAGGGAGTAGACAAGTGTCGCTGTGAGGCTGAGGAGAAAAACGCAACAATAACGGTTGGAAATCGTCGCCACAATTGTCCTACAATGCGCCCAAGAACTACACCAAAAGCTAATGAAAATGAATTTTAATTGGTGCAAATGAAAGATAATGGTTCTAAACATAATATAATCGGTGCAAAATGATTTTAAACTGTGAAAAGTGGAAGAAAACTTACTTGAACATTAATGGCGAACGAGAGAAAGCAGAGGAAGAAGATGACCACAGCGAGAGAGAAAACGTGTAACTGGCGAACACGAACGAAGCAAAAACTCAAATGAAAACTCGAAAGAAAGTGAGACTCACATTTTGAGGTTTTGGGGTTTAAAAGGGCATTTGACGTCATCCCCCCTCTAGGTCCGACGTCTAATTGATAAAAAAATCTATTTTGGCGCTACTTTTGAGATATTTTTGCAGCTTATTAACGTTTGGGGAAGGGGATCCGACGTCTAATGTGTATTAACATTGGTCCTTGCTACGTTCAACGTCTAATATCTGCAAAAGTGACATTTCAATTATGATTTTGTAGCTTCTGACTGAGGATTTGACGTCTGATCTAGGGGGCACTAACGTTTATTTTTGGACCTTTCTGACTCTAATATGGGGCCCCCGACGTCTAAAGAAGGATTTGATGTCTGATTTGGGGGCCTCGACATCTATGTCGTAAAAATATTTAATATTGGCGCTTAAAATGAGATATTTTCATACCTTTTTAACGTCTAATCTGGGAGGCTGACATCTAAAGAAGGATTTGACGTATGATATGTGGTGGGGGGGTGTGGGCGACGTTTATGTCGTAAACAAATAAATATTACTGCTCAAAATGAGATGTTTTCGGACATTTTTGATGTCTGATCTGAGGAGGTGATGTCTAAAGGAGGATTTGACGTCTGACCCTAGGGAACCGACTTCTATAATGACATTTTATTTACAAAAATGTCATCGGTCATTTTTTACATTGGATTTTCGGTGGTGAGACGTTATATACGTGTCGTTAAAGACCATTTCTACACTAGTGTAAACTATTTTTTATATTTAAAAACAATATTTTATTGAAATATATATATATATATATATATATATATATTGTAATTTATATACATATATATATATATATATAAGTAATATATTTAAAATTAAAATTACTTTCATTAATATATTTTAAATTATAAAAATATATATTTTTATTCAAATTTTTATTATTTAAAAGCATGTTGTAATAACTTATTCGTCTCACATAAGGTTAAAAATAACTTATAATTCATATCTTATTTAAGACACGATTTGAGTACAATACAAATTTAATAAACGGTCCTCTCTAACATTCATTTTCACATATAATGAAATTACATGTACTTTTTTTTGAATAATTATGAAAATTATAAACAGGATATTTCAATTAAAAACACAAATTATAGAAAATTTAACTTTCTAATATAATTGAAGTTAGATTTAAGATGTTCTGGATGTTTCCTACTACTCTTGTTTTGATTTCTTAAAGAAATCTATAATTTAGTCATTTATTTTACTAAATTTGAATAAGGGCGTAGTTAAGTAATTTGGTCAAACCCATCTCCAAATATTAAATATGTGCTTCAATGATCGTTATCCTTCTCGAAAAATAAAATGCTTGTAATAACTGTTTTTCTACAATACAAAAGTAATAACTAAAGAATATGCAGGCTTTATTTATTATTTAATTAATGAACGTTACCGAAATTGGTTGTTTACAAATTCAATTACTTATTATAATATCCAATTGGACAAAAGTTACCGTGCCAAATATTTAAAGTGAAAAAAGAACTTTTTTTATTTTCAAGCCGTGTTGTGATAACTTCGACGCCTATATTCAAACACGAGATACTACTTTTGGGGATTGGAACAAGCAATCATTTAAGTAACTTCGTAAATGTTAAAAAACTTAATTAAATTTATTAATAACATGATCTTTTTTTGGTAAAATGTAATTATAGTAAAACAACTATATAATGCAATAATTTAGTCAAATGTCAAATATTAATTAAATTTAATACATTTTAAATTTTTTTATTAAATAAAAATGTAGTTACAATTTGTTTAAGAGAAGGAATGACTATTTCAATAGATTATTTCCCTTATTCATTTGTAAGTATATGGTTTCTTTAAATATTTTTTGTTATAACTTAATTGTTATTTAAAGTTTATAAGAATATTAATACATCATTTATATATTTTTTTTCTCTATTTAATTTGCATGTATACATATATTGTAAAAGTAATAAGAGAGAAAATTTTATGAATATTCACGTTAAGAAAAGTCGTCCCTTCAAGAATTATTTTAATAAAAAGAGGACTGAGGAAGGAGAGATTATATGTATATATATATTGGTTGGAGCTAACGACAGTTACAGTGGGATTGCGCGTTTGGGGTGTTCTGCAGAGGCTATTTTGTTGTTGTCGTTGGTGGTTTGTGTTGTGTGGGTTTATGAGAGAGTGGGGTTGACATGGGAAGGGTTTTTCTTGTTGATTTGGATGGCAGATCCTACGGATGCAGATGCTGCAATACCCCTCTTGCCCTCGCTCATAACATTCTTTCTCGGGTATGTCTTCTCCCTCTTCTCTTCAAATTCAATTTCTATTCCATCCTTTTTTCTTTTCTTTTTTTATTTCTAAATTTTAATACTTGTTAAAGAAACTTGATTTATTTTTTCTTCTTTTTGGAGTTTGTTTCGGGCATGAACTTTGTGTGGGTGATATTGGTGAAAGATTGTATTTTGGCCGTTTCTTTTTTAAAAATCAATCGGAATTACAAGGGACCCATTAATTGATCGTGCAGAAAGTCTGTGTTTTTTGGTTGATTATTGACTGGAAGTTATTGGGTTGCAATCGTTTTGTGGGAACATGGAATCGATTGTACCGTGTCTGCCGGCAATGTCCTGTGGCGCTTTCAGTAATTAGCTCAGTCTTTCGGTTTTCATTATTGAAAAATTATGTGTTTGATTTGATATTTGGAGTCTGATGGTTTGGTCTGTCAATTGTGGCAAGCGTGTAATGGTGCTGCTATTTGCTGTTTGGAAATGCTTAATTGGGTTAATGAAGATGGTGCTTTTTTTGAAAAAGGGAATTACTTGTGGGGAAAATTTTAGAAATGGAGGTAGATCATGTTTTATTTCGCAGCTACACGATAAAGTTTTCAACTGAGGTCGAATCCATGAATTTGGAAAATGATTGAATGAAAAAGTGTTTTCACCCCCAACTGTCTCAATGCATCACACCAAGGAAGTGACTTGGAATACAAGTTATTTTCCTTTTTTTCAACACTCAATCCACTATAAAACTTGCTGATTTGATATGTAAGACTACTTTTGATCACTTGCCTTTCTGTTTTGCTCTTTTGTGGGCATGGATTGAACTTTTAAAAATCCATTCATATCTGAACCATATCCAATTAAATGGATTAGATTTGAAATCGTTATCTCTTTAATTGGATAAAATTTGTTTGGATTTTTTTAATTTGGTTTAAATTTGGTTTTAAAATCACTTTTTTTTATCAAATCCGCTTTGGCTTTAGATTTGGTTTTATATCTCAAACCAATTTTGAAATTGGTTTGAAACTGAAAGCTGATTTGATGAAATCAAGCTGAAGAAGGCTTAGACGAGGTTGAACAGGAGACGGATTGTTGGAGATAAAAGTAAATATGCTCTAGCCGAAGCCAAAGTAGTGATACTTTAACTGAAGTTAAGTTAAAGATGTGCTAGCTGAAGTTTACTGAAAGATGATTTCATCGAGTTTGTCTGAAAGCTATCTTGATCAATACTACTAACTGAGACATGATTGACGGAAAGATGCTTGGGTTGAAGTCATCCAAATATTCTTCAGCTAGGGTTGGGACTGAAACTTATTCAGTTGAGCCAACAATATTGTGAATGAGGTTGTGCGAACAAGGCCCTGGCTTTGTGTTGAGCTAACGATGCCCAGGTGGTGATCATGGTCAAGCTGACCATGAGTATACCATACAACTGAGGTTGAGCTGGATATGAGCAATTGAAATAGTAGGGATGTCCTAGTTGAGGATGAACCAGTAATATCTTGGCCGAGGCTGAGTTGATGATGAACCAATCAAGGATGAGCTGGTAATGGTTTGACCAAGACCAACAAAAACATATCCTGATCAAAATCAAGTAAAAGGTTGAGACCAACCGAAAGATGCCTACACCAAACAACGTTTTAGGATGGCCATTGATTTTTGGTTTTTTTAAAATCCCAAACGACTATCTAATTAATTGGATTGGATTTGATATCCAAAAGAGTGGATTTGGAAATGAAACCAATGCAGGAAAATGAACCTAAAGTGATTTGGATATGTGTAAATATGGATAGATTTTAATTGTTTGAATTTTTTGGACACCCTTTACTACTCCACTTCCATTGTGGATGAGATAGGGAGCTCTCCTAATATCAGCATGACGTTTACAATTGGGTAGAATTAGTTTATTTTTTAAAGTTTCTTCTTTTATCTGCGGCTCTAAAGCATGCATGATTAGAATTTTGCTATGGTTTTTCAACTATTGATGCACATCATTGTAAACTTGCCTCTTACCTTGAGCTTATATGTAAAGAGTAGACAATGAAAGTGAATTATATGTCAACTATTGATGCACATCGTTGCTGTTCTTCTTGAAAGGAAAGTGAATTATTTCATCTCTAGATACTTTTGGTACATTTAGTCTTCTTCCACATAGATTCCTGTAGTATAATTTGTCTTCTTAATGAAGATGTCAGCTAACTTTATCGTGGTACATTTTGCTTCATTTTTGTGGGAGTATCCAAAATCATAAGTTCTACAGTCAAATTTAGCCTTGTCCTAGATAACTATCATTCATTGCTACTACTTATTCTACTGTGCAAATGTACCTAGTTCCTTGTATCATCTACCCTATCAATTTGACTATAGTTTGTTTCTCTTTGTTGATCAGAACTTCAACTGCAGCCAAGGAAGAGCATACCTTTTCAGCAAAGTGTAAGTTGTTTGAAATCATTTGTATCTGTTCGCTGCCCCCTCTTCTGTCCCTTTTCTATCTTCAGTATTTTTTCAGTAATTTGTTACGGATTATTTTAGTGGTTCCATACTGCCAGGTGTCCCCATCATCAAGGTCCTTTCCCCACCAAAAAGCATCTATTCCTTTGATGGTTTCGGGAATTCGATTGAAGCATTATGATTTTATCAATGATATTAAAAGAATTATGATTTTCTTCTGACTCATAATTAGCACTTTTGTTTTTTTTTACATATCAACGCCTTATCTCAAACCTTTGTTACTACTAACTTTTTACAACATCCTTATTTTGTTAACTTTTGGCCTCAAATAGGGTGAACATAACTCTTGGGCCTCCGGTGGAGAGAATGATGATATCTGGACTGCACACAGTTGAAGACATATTTTGTTGCAGCTGTGGACAACTTCTTGGATGGAAATATGTAAGTTTTAACTTTGCACCTGGTTACTTGAGGATTTTCCATCATTAATATGTGGTTGGGTGAGTCTTGAAAGTTTAAAATATCAATGAAGTTCATTAGATGTGTGAGCACCATCAGAAATTGATGTCCCTTTAAGCCATGTTTCTGTTTCATATAGTCCTGTTTGGAATCAAATTAAATTAGAAATCATGGAAAGAGAATCCCAAAGTACTTAAACATTAGATTCCATCAATGAAAATATGCTACTTCTAGATTTATTTAGAAGGATTGATTAAGCACCCATGGTATCATCATGCACATGCAAGTCAAGTCTTTTCATGTGTTTCTGTATCAATCTAATTTGAAGAGGTCATAATGAGTTTTTGAATTGGTTTAGGTTCTGGCATATGAAAAGAATGAAACATACAAAGAAGGGAAGTTTGTGCTTGAGAGGTATGGTGTTAAAATATGGTTTTGAATTTGATCATTTCAAGCTAAACTAAAGCTTAATTACGGTCGATGCATCTAACAGGTGGACGATTGTTGACAATGTTGAAGAGGAGTTGGAATTAAATTTGGATGCACAAGCTGGTTCACAAGGATCTCAAGCTGGTTCTCAAGCTGGTTCTCAGGCTGATTCTCAAGCTGGCTCAAGTGACACAGAAAACGCCTAGCTAGTTGTTTCTTTTTCATGAATTTGAAGTATTTTAGCTAGCAAAATTATATATACTTTTAGTGTTTTAGGTAGAAAAATATATTATACTTTTAGTTTTCATCAAGATACAATTTCACATAGAAACTCCTTAGAGAAACTCAACCTTAGGCTTTTTTCACCTAGAAATCTTGTAATAGCATACTGAATCTTGCTAAAAATTTATGGAGGGCATGTGATGGCAATTATTCAGATATATGTGGAGAGTTAGAATATTGTTGTAGCAGCAAGTTTGGAATTGCAGCTTTACTATAGTCCCAACAAAAAAGTAGTTTTCAACTGTTATGTTTTAAGAAATAAGAAAAAGTTGTCAGCTTTTAAATACAATAATAATTATACTTACAGAATTGAATTGTCTTGAAGATCTAGTATATCTTTTCTTCACTGTTTGATATGTCTCCTCATAATCCTTGGATGAATTGGGGGAGAAGTTTTCGCTTGGGCGACAAATCGACAGAGGCCAGAAATAAGTGTAGTGGCATTCTTGCTGGGCGAGAAGCCACCCGCTTGAGTGTGACGAGTCTCGCCTGGGTGAGAATGTCACCTAGGTGAGAATTCAACAACGAGCAAGGTGAAATTCCTGGCTATTATCGACTGGATGAAATTTTTTCTTACTCAGGCGAAAATAGTAGTATTTCATCCTATTCTCAGTGCACAGAGCTCAATCTTGCACATCACAACAAATCAAAACATTCATGGACAAAATTACATTCATAATTCATACATCATACAATCATACCGAAGTCACAAATTCAACATACAAGCAGCAATTTGATGAAAATCCACATGCAAACGGTTTGAAATTTAGCTTCCTAATGATCCAAATGTTGTGTTGGATTCGCACTCAAGAAGAAAAGTTTTGGACACTTTTAAAACTAACATGTAGAGGAAGATAGAGTTTGCAAATGTGAGAGTACTCAACGAATGGAAGATGAGTACTTACCTTGAGCTAGTTCATGACGGTGAAATGGAAGTGTTCTCCTCTGGTTGTGCAACTACCCTAGCCAAAGTGAAGAGAAAGGATGAAAACAAGTGAAGAAAAAAAAATGGTGAAAATGTTTAGAGGCAAGGCAGAACGTGAATGATTTTTATGGTAGTTTTGACTTTGCATATTAAAAGAAAGGCTTAATACCTGTTTTTGTCCCTCTTTTTAAGGGAAATGTTCACTTTCGTCCTACCTTTTTCAAAAAGTTCAATGTGGTCCCACGTTGTGAAAAAAGTGTCCAAGTTAATCCTTTTTTGTCACGGCGTTAAATATTTAACGATCCTGCTGCCAGCTAGGACTGATGTGTGCAACGTGGCTTTTTACCTGCGTAACGTGGCAGTTGACGTGGCAGTGGCAGTGATTAAAAAATTCTGAGTTAGGGTTTGAAGAGCAAGTGATGAGAACGGAGAGTGTAATTTTGCCGTCGAAGCCCCTGGTTGAAGAAGCATCAATGGAGAATCCTCCCACGGCCTTTTTTTGCTGGCTCTGTTTTTCCTTTTTAAACACTGAAAACAGGTATATTGTTGTTAGGTGTAAGAATTACAAGAACTTGACAATTAAATGTAGAATAGAGTAGTGTGGAGCTTCCTTTTTCGGGTTCGGATGATCTCTATAAACTGTGTCAGGTAGACACTGTGTCCTACCATGATTGGGATAAAGACATGAACTCATAGTCGTGTTTGTTTGAATAACTTATTGTGGGATGTATTCTTGAAAATAAAAACTGCATGAGTCATTTATATATTTTATGGAACTATTTATTTGATGAGGTTCTGATAGAGTTCTTTCCTCCCGTCCCCCTCCTTTTTTCAGCAGAAAACCTTGGAACATTTTAGGAATATTATTCTGCTATCTTCCCCCCAGGTATTACCTTTTCTTCTTGTCTTGTATCTTGCAATAAATTTGAGGAATTTTATCAATTCTCACTCTAATCAGAAATTGGGTTGTTATACATTAGCATTGGCATTATCATTCACGAGTTTAATACAAGTCTGTAAAGTTGGTCTTTGTTTGTGGATCTGTAAAGTTACATAATGAAGTAAATTTTTTACAGTATACTTGATTTTTTAGTACTAAGATTTTTTAGCGTGGAAGCTAGAGTGTGGTAATGTATTATTCTGAAGGAGATCCTCTCATGCCGTGCAAGTAGCAGTGGGGTTCTCTTTGTTCTCCCTCTTTTCTCTGTTCGAGCTTGACGTTGCAGGAGATCCTCATCCTCTCTGTTCTGGTTCGCGGGCGCAGTGGTCATGACCGTAGCATCTCTAGCGACTACGCAGCACAAGGGTTTCTGTTCTCGCATTTCTTTTGACTCACGATTGGTTTTTCGAGTTTGGGTTTTCTTTTTACAGGAACTCTTCTTCTTTCCAAAATTCCTTCTTTTGATTCTTCTTTTTACACTGCCACTGCCACGTCAACTGCCACGTTACGCAGGTAAAAAGTCACGTTGCACACATCAGTCCTAGCTGGCAGCAGGATCGTTAAATATTTAACGTCGTGACAAAAAAGGATTAACTTGGACACTTTTTTCACAACGTGGGACCACATTGAACTTTTTGAAAAAGGTAGGACGAAAGTGAACATTTCCCTTAAAAAGAGGGACAAAAACAGGTATTAAGCCTAAAAGAAAAGGTGGCTTTACATTTTTACCTTTTAGATAAACAATTTTTAAAATTACTTTAACTTCAGTTAATATTGATTTCAAATAAAAAAAGTGCACCAAATCAGTAAAGATATTATGTTTTAATTGCAATAATTTATTTTTATAATTTTTATATCGATTTCAAAATTGTCTCTAATTTATTGTTCAATATAATAAAAATCTAGTATTCTCTTTTATTTATTTTATTAAATACTAAAATTTCTTAATATTACCACAAAAATGACAAATTGAATTTAATCATAATAATAATTCATATATAATTTTTAATAGTCTAGATTTGTTCGTTTGATCTTTATCATATATAGTAATTTTGATCCTTCCATACTGAAAATTTCAAGAGAAAAAAGCACAGATATATTGATTGTGTATCTCAGCTACAGGAAATTCCATCCCAGAGGATACAGACTCAACATTTAATTAGTCCCAAAAGGGGCGAAAACTGAAGTAGACACGATAATGAACAAAATTTTCTGATTTACAGTTTTTCGAGTTCTGCTTGTAAGATGTTCATTGTCTCAAGAAACTTCGTATTTGGAGTAATCACGCTATGGAGGACAAGTACCATCGAAAAATCGATCGGATTACACTGCCATTCATCTACATTAGCAGAGGGATTCTGCAATCTAAAATAAACGCTTTCATGGCAGGAAAAAGACAATACAGTGAATAAGAATTATGAGATGTCATCATGAAAGTAAAATAGGTCCATTCTCAGCTGCTGTTGAGGTTTTGCCAAAATTATTATGGTGCCTTGTCAGCTGAATATCACGTGAAAAATGGGTCCTTGCTTTTGCATATGGGGCTGCTCTTGCTGCAAGAACAAAGGAGAACAGATTTAAATTCAACACTCTTAATGCTTATTGCTTCTCAAGGTCATCCGTGGAGTTACTAAAGAACGTATTGGTAAAATTGGCCAACAAGTTAGACTGATTAAATATAGTACTAGGCAGTAAACTTTGAGTAAAAGAACAGAGATACATCCATAGGTAACAACAGTGCATAACATCTTAAATTGGTAATTTTAAAGTATTTATTATAGAAGTTAACCAGTTTACCATACATACATGTTATGTGTGATTGAATGACGGTGCAAATTTTGTACTTTGTCAATAACCTATTATCTCTTAAACTTTCCAAGATATTTAAAATGATTATTCTACAAAAATTAAATAGACCCAAACATGGTAAATAGAGGTGAAAGTAGAACATAGAATGCTTTGTTAGTGTAACTGTAGTCTACAATTTATGACTATCCCTTACCTGCAATTTTCTGAGCTCGGAGGATATTGTGCCGCCTTTTCAACCAACAAACTGAACAGGTAGTAAGAAGGAAAAATGCAAATGAAGCCCCTAATCCAATGCCAATTTTACCACCGGAAGAAAGATGAGAACCACATGTAGGTAAACCAGGTATACCACACAGACCTGCGTTGTCAGTAAAACTGCAGACATCACCGAGTCAAAAAGTTAGAAATATTTGTTATTTAGCAAAAAACAAAGTGAACAAACATGTACGTGAGGAATATCTTATCATTTTCAGTAACTGTCTGGAGTTTAAGCTCTGATAACATACTTGAAGCTAGCTCTGTACAGTAGTCTTCCTCCTAGAGTTGCCGGGACCCTTTCAGATAGGAGGTTGCTGTTAAGGTTCCTGCATGAAGACATTTTGATACAGATTTGTCTCCTCGTATGTGTTTTATGGGTTAGTTAAACATTGGAGAATCTTACAGTATTTGTAATGACGACAACTGTCCAAGGCTTTCTGGAATTGATCCATTGAAAAAGTTGTAGGATAGGTCACTGCATCGTTACATGGCATTCAGAAATGACAATAACATGATAGTCAAGGCCAGGACAACAATTCATGGAACAAGTTTCCCACCTTTTTTGAAAACATATAACAATGAAAACAATATCATAAGAAAAAGAGGAAGAGATTACTTAACAGCACTTGCAGGGTATTTATTGTACCAAGTGAAGATGGAATTGCTCCATGGATGTCGTTCCTACTCAGGTTTCTGCAGTTCTTAAGCAAATTAGCGCAAGCTATGGGAAAATAAATATGGTGGTTGCTTCTGTATGTTCAAGAATAATGAGTTAAAAATTGAAAGAACTTTTTTTATTAGTAAAATTGAAAGAGTAACTCTATACTCACCATTTATTTTAAAAAACTGAAGTCTAAATGTAAGTTACTCACTAGAACTTAGTTTAAAAAAACTGAGATAAAATTGGGAACAACTCTTTCAAAGTTACTCTTAGAGTAACTTATCCCCTACATATATAAAATACTGGACCAAGCCTTCAACTTTTGGGACGTCCTGGTCCTTGGCATCCAACATGTCGGACACATTATTAAATTCAAGAAATATAAACAAACTAAATCCTAAACAAATTATAGAAATAATATGGTTTTTAGGCCAGATTTAGGTAACGCTAGAAATAGCAATCTTACGTTAATCTGAAAAGCAACCTATAAATCCCCACCATCTCATCATGACATATATAAATCTAACCTGGACTGACATAAAAATAATTGGTCATTAACTTTCTAATACAGAATTATAACTTCGTAATTCAGAACTTATTCCTAAGCTGGTTTTGTAATGAATACATTATTAGCATACATGATTCATGCATGCATTGACATAAATATTCACGCATATATCTTTTTCCAAAATACTTAAAAAACATATCTGGAACTCACAAGATCTGTAGATTAGGTAGTCTGGATATGTCATCTGGTAAGAAACCTTTCAGACCTTGATTGCCAAGGCCACTGTTCATCAACAGACAAAGCAATCAATAACTAGATATATAAAAAAAACCAATATATTGAGATAGAATATTTAAAGTGATTAATAAATCAACAGTTCTGAACACAAACCACAACGCCTTTGTAGCATAGTGGAACCAATCTCTTAGCTTGTGGTGGTTGTAGTTCTACACTTTTTTAGGGTTAATACTTAAAACATACTTTTACCCCATAAATGCGATACTCATTTTTAATTTGATAACTATATTATTACTCGGAAGTATAGTAAGGTACCAAACTAAATAATTCCCATGTACACGATCTAAAATATAGAATTTCTAAGTCTTATATGTAACACTTTTCCTGATCCATCCATAAACATGTGTTTTAACTCTAAAGATCATACAAAGAGGGATTAATTTGACAACTATTTTCATATAGGGGTCTAACTTTGAGCAATTCATCTTGAACTTTTAACCTTTTTTAAGAAAGTGAAATTGACCTATAGAAATTTAAGAATGGGAAGGTCCAATTCAAGGGTTACTCCCCCAAATGAAAGCATATCAGAAAACAAAGTAAAAATTAAGTTACACTTTCTGAACAAGTTAAAAAGAATGGCTTTAGCAAGAAATATATTTAACTAGTTTACATGTAAGCTGTGATCGTGCAAATGTAAATTCATACAGCCAAAACACAAAAATCTTCTCTTTCTCTCCCTCATAGAAGGGCATCCATTTCCTTAATCTAGAGGCTCTGATGCTGAACAAATAAAATACATCTGGATTTGGTGCCAACTAAAGCGAACAAATTGATTAAGTGAAAGAGAATAAAATAATTTTTAAGAAGAGAACTGCATTATAGGCTACCAGGGAATCAAATGAACAAAAAAACAAAAACGATTTACATAGGGATAACAAGAAATTACAGTCCATCAATGACCCAGCTGCCACGACTTTTGTTTAATTGGCAACCCACTCCACTCCATGGATGTTGTTGAGGAACACAAGGATCACCATTCCACCCAAACCTGGATGGAAGCCTCAATGCCTTCTTCAATGCTTGTAAAGCACTAACTAGAGTAAAGATAATAATAAACTTGCAAAAGTTAATATTCATTCGAATTACAAAAAGCAGCATTTGCTATTAAAGCACTATTAGGAGTTCATGAAATAGAAAATTAGTAAATGGAAGAAGTATTATAAAACATATGATCAATAAATATTGTCTCTGATATGGGTTAGGAGGAAGAACTCCAAAGCAGTCAGTAAAGGAAAAGTATAACGAGACAAAGAGATCTAATATGTTTGATTGGCATAAATTCCATGGTCTACTTTTGACAAGCTCTCCCAAAAATTGGAGTTTCTTGAGATATATTAGTTGATTCGAAATAAAAAGAAACTGCATAACTCTATATGACTAATACAACTTCCAAGCACATGCACATAATGCTATCTGTCGCCTCCAATGACCAACCAACCTTGATAGTGGATATTTCAAAGTCATTGGAGTTGTCTACCAAAATTCAATATGTGTTATCTTTAATAATAAAATAAATACCATACAACACTAGTATGAACTGTTGTTGAAAAAACTGTAACAATAGAAGGGATGAGCACAATACCTTCCTCTGACTCAGTCTTTGACTCAGCCATTATAACCTCAAATATCTCAATAGCATTGATTATGGCATGATTACCTTCCTTTGGCTTCAATTTTATTGTTAGAGTCCTCCCATTAACAGAAACAGTAGTATTAAGCACAAGGGCGGTATAAATATCCCCACTCAATTCTACAATGTCAACATGTTTGAATGCAAGATCACCATTTATTTCAATATCAAAAATCCTTTGCCCCACAGTAGTCACTGAATAATCAATCTCTGCAAAATGTAACCAAACAGAATAGTTTCTGTTGGGATCCACCTCTAATGTATATGTTAAATCAGGCTGATTATTAGTACTAACAAGCGCTGACTGGTAAAGAGTTTCTGGATAGAAGTTTGGCGGATGTGAAGCATGTTTGATTCTAGTTTCAACAGATCTAGGTTGACTAGACTCTGAATCCTCACCAAAAGTTTTAATGCGTTGCCAAAACCTGTCCCCTCCCCAGGGATCTCCTGCATAATCTACGTCAAATTTTGACTGCCCAAAACCACAACTCAGTCTTTTAATTGTTCTAAGTATTAACCCTTGACTCCAACGGGGAACAAAATAATAAGCCTTATCATCAATTTGAAGAATCTCGATAGAAAGGATAGCGGGATCCCCATGACCAGTGCTATGGAAACAGATTGAGACAGAGTCATCTATAAGAAACACTAGCGCCTCAGCAAATACTTGATCAGCCTGATGAGTCCAACCCGATTTCAAAGAATATATCTGCGTGCCTTCAATAGAAATGTCAAATAGAGGCTCAATAATGGTACCTCTAGACTGACCAACAAGTCCAAAGAAGATTCTGATTAAGTAGTGACCCTTTGGCACCTTATCAATGACGTAACAATTTTGTAGACCTTCAGACAAAGGGAAATAGCGTAGAGTGTTGAGTGGTGGGGTGATGTAACTTGGAAGAGTTGCATTAGCGACTATGCCACCTGTATAGCCAAAATCTTCACGCCAATGGGTATTAGTTGGTCTTGTTTGAACATTTTGACGAGCCCCACAGCTTATTCGCATAGCAAATGGATCTGCAGTGGTTTGAACCAAATCAAAATTGGGAAAAAACAAAATATTTATACAAAGCTTTTGAAAACAATAATCCTCTATGGTAAGTGCAAGTTTAACACTCAGATTCACTAAGAAAAGATAATAGGTAGAACCATGTAAAAACTGCTACTTCAGTGGTAAATGTCAACATAAATTTCGTCCATTGCCAATAGACTGCGAAAAAGAAATTACATCCCTTGGCTTAAATGATGACGAATTAAATGCAATGGTTTCCTTAACATGATTGCTCATTTAAAGCGTAACAGACAAACCAAACCCGACAAATTTCAATATGGTAAAAGTTAGTATTCATCAGAAATTCAGAATAATAATGGTGTTTAACAAACTTTCACTAACAGGAAAGTTCAGAGAAAATTGTTGAAAATTCCTACATCTGTTTCATATCTACTGATGCTTAAGTTAATGCACACAGATAAAGAGACACATAATCAACGTGAAATATTAGTATAACTCAAATAATTTAGTTATTTGTAATAAACTCCCCTGTTGTAGACATCATTAAATAAGAGCACAAGTAAAAAAAAAAATAGCATTTGCATAGCCTAGTTTTGAAACAAAAGGAAAAGGCTAAAACAAGAAAAAAATATAGAAGTGAGGTCATAACCGGTTTAAAGTTTCAGAGGTTGGACAAGCTTACTACTCTTAATCTCTGAAGATCAAAGTAATGAAAGCATTGACAAATTTCCACAATCCAAATTTGATCAAGAAAACAGTAAAGCTCCACTTCATGGCGCATAAAGGAGAGAAAAAAGAGAAGAAGGAGAATGCTAAGGTTCACCTTGCCGTGCAGAACAGGAAACACTAGCGAAGCAGAGCATCATCCATAGCTGAATAAGTTGAAGAAGCATTGCGCTGGATTCGGCTTCCCCGATTTTTTCCCTACACAACTTCTTCCTCTTCTGTCTTTTTCTCTCTCTCATTCATCGTGTCCCCATTTTTGTTGAGTGCTTTTTCTAGAGAGAGAAAGATGTGAGAGAGTATGTGTGTGGGGGTGTACGCACTTTTGCACACCACGCTAGGAAAATCTTCTTCGTTCAAGTTTACTCGCGGGCGCCAAAGAAATGAACACAGTGGTGTCCGTGCTGCTGAGCTTCATCATAATCCATGCACTTACAATCGCATGGTGCAGATCTGCTGCAAGTGTCAACTCAACACCGTATCTATATTAATCGTATGTATTATTTCAACTAACTTTTCCAATTAAAACTTAAAACTTCCAGACAAAAAAATAAAAATTAATTTTGGGGAACTAACTTAAGCACAAATTATAAAAATAGAAAAAATATATTATAAGTTTCTATTAAATTTAACTGTAAATAAATTTACTTTTTTTTTCTCAAAATAATTCTTATTAAAAGTTTGTTCATGATCTCATTTATTTAAGATTAGGTAAATTACGTGTTAGAGGGGGATTTGACGTTATTTATTGTTGGATTCAAAGCGTCAATGAAAAATTAAAATGTTTTATGATAGAAGAAAAAATACGATAATTATTAATGTTGAGAACTGAACAATATGATTGTCGACGTTGATGATGATACTGCTTTTACATCAGACGGTGCAGAATGGTCATCGATGCTTGATTGAACTTTTTGACTTCTGACCTACATTTGGGTAGTAGTGGGAGTGATTAGTGCGCAATCACCGGAATATGTGTGTGAGATTTACGCTTGTATATTTTGGATATTTCAAAAACAGTTATACAGCAAAGAACAATTAACTAAGATTATAAAATTTAAAGATATTTAATTTTATAATTTTGTAAATTTTATCATTCAATTTTCTTTTTACAGATAGTTAAATTACGTATTTTATCATTAATTTTTTATAATTTAGTAACTTTTATTATCGAAGTTTTAATTTCACAAATTTGTGATTATACTTTTAATTTTACCTATTATATTTTAATTTAGTCAAAAACTTAAAGATTTAAAGGTAAAACTTTTTTTGTTTCAATTCATTGAATGAGAAATTTTAGAAACTATTATTGAAGGAAAGCACTGATGGGATAGCGTTTAGTAAGATAACATTAATGAGTTATTTAAACCATTTACTATTAACACTATTTCAATAGACAATATTATTTAACTTCAAATAAAGTGTTTTTAGATGATTTTGTCTTAACATAGTTTGATTATATTGATAATTTCTTAAATACTATTGTATATGACATTTGATATTCCAAATGTGAAGACGCTTAAAAATAAATTTCTATCTTTGGTCGTTGAGAAATTTCATAGTTTTAAGACAAAACTGAAGTATATATATATATATATATATATATATATATATATATATATATATATATATATATATATATATATATATATATATTTGGAGCTAAAAAGAATGAAAATTCATGTGTCAGATACAAGGTAATTGATGAAGAAACTAGGTGTTTGTTTGTTGAGATTCGTACATCTAAAGGATGGAAGGTTAATTTGTTGAGATTCATTCATTTCTCCATTGATGATTATGTACAAGTTGAACTAATTCATAAAATGGATTTTATGTTACAAGGTGATCAAGGCAAAGGTCCAAAGCGCTCAAAATAAAAACCCACATATATTGTTTCATGGTGGATATAGAAAACTTGAACAAAAGATAATAAAGGAAAAGGAAAAATCTAAGGCCCCATCTTTAAAGGATGAATGTGTACAACTTCCTTCACCACTATCTCATCATGAGAAATGGAAGTTAACTCGTATACAATTATCAGGTTCCTACATTAACATTTGTTCTAACACGTAAAAGCAAAAAAGAGGAGATGTTCAGCTCCACCTCCATCAGAGGATGACATGGATGACACTCGTCCATGTGAACTATATGTTGTGGATGGTATAGGGGGAAACTAGTGGCTTGGGGAATAATACTTTGAAACAACAACAATTCTTCACGGTATGGAGCTATCGGACAATGAGGTTAAGGTCATGGTAGAGGAAGTTCTCGTAGCAGATGCTTTAGTTCACAAATGAAGTATATACTATGGCATATCCATTTTATCTTTCCTCACCTGGCCTAAAGATTTGGTTGGCTCTATTTCTAACCCTTAGTATGGACTCTTAAACCAACCTTACAATACTCTATTATTAAATTTACATGTTATTTATGTTTAGACTTAAAATGGTTTCCATGTAAAAGTAGTTGCATTAAGAGCAAAGTCCAAAATCCAAGAAGATTCCTCTATCTATGTATTCCATGTAAAAGTAGTTGATGATATCCAAACATACGTCACCAAATGTTTTAAATGAGGGAAGCAAATATATTTAGTTCATTATATTGCTTCGTAAATGTAGTTTGTTGACTTATAATTATAATCTATCATTATAAGGTATAACAAGTTATTTTAAATTCAAACATCCTTGATAACTAACTTGCAACATTATTGTGTGGTTTTGCTCCTTACAAGTCTCTCCTAATCATCTCCATGTTATGAACTTTCTTTGTTATAAAAGTGTATCCTAAAACATTTCTGTTTTTCATAGTTTAATTGCTAGACATAAGATAGAAAAATCAATTGCTAAAGCAAACAAGCGTGCATGGTTGTCCTTCCAAAATTGTTATTTTGATACAAACATAATTGTTTCATTTCTTTCCTTCTTGACTTATTTATAATTGTGTTGATATAATGTACACTACAAAAATTAGTTAAATTATCGATGAAATTTTACTGATATAAATAAATTTGTTGGTTAATTTGAATTACGAACAACTTTTATCGACATAATTTGAAATTTTAATTACCAACAAATTTTATCGACGTAATTAATATGAATAAAAAATTTATCAGTAATACATATTTTATTTACCTTTAAAAAAATCCATCGACAAATCAATTAATAATATATTTCATTTACAGAAAAAAATATGTAAGTAAATCCATCGATAATAAACATTTTACTTGCCGCGAAAAAAATCTATCAATAAATTCATGGATAATATATATTCCATTTATCAACAAATATTTTTTATGGTAAAATTCGTCGGTAAATAAAATATGTATTACTGACAAAATAACCTGTTGGTAAAAAGAGTAACAAATTTCCCACCTCAATCTCATGGTGAGTGTCACCATATACTTCAATCCAAGGCGAACTTAGGGTCAACTCGGTTTCATCTTCTCTCATGTGAACCCACCACCACTACATAGGGCCTCATCTCCGTTGTCGTCTGTCAATAATCAAGTCGTTATGATGTCGATGCAATAGTGCAACTGGAACATCACTCACACCGATGACCCCTTTCTTTCGTCACTCTTTATCTCCCAAATCTTAGAATTGCTATAAAACTAGAGCTGTCAAAACGGGGAACCCGACCCGACCCGGCCCGGCCCACCACAGATTGGTCACTTAGTAAGCCAACCCAACCCAGCTCATTTATTAGCGAGCCAGAAAAATTTGAACCCAGCTCGACCCATCACTAGTTGGTGGGTAAACGGGTTGACTCACTAGCCCATTTAATTATAATTTTTTTAAATAAAAAAAAATTACAAACTTTCTATATTCAAATTTAAACAAATTTCACTCCCAAAAAATGATGTTAAACTGAAGACAATTCAAAATAATAATAAAAAGTACAATATAATCCAAATGTCATCCAAAAACAAACACAAAAAACATACAAATAAGTTTCTTATTTTCATCATTTTTGTGTTCTTTATCCATTTACAATATTAGAATCTTGAATAGATAAATCTACAATATTTTCTCTTGAATCATCTTCTTCTTTATCTCCATCTACAATTCAATAAAAAAAATGTTAACTAATAATATTGAAACACAAAATAATAAATAATTAAATAAATTTCGTAGTACTAATAATAATTTTACCTGTTAATTCAAAACCCTGTAACCAATTTTGAGTTAAAATGAGTGCCTCAACAT
This sequence comes from Vigna angularis, assembly GCF_016808095.1. NCBI lineage: Eukaryota > Viridiplantae > Streptophyta > Magnoliopsida > Fabales > Fabaceae > Vigna > Vigna angularis. The sequence goes on along the minus strand of NC_068970.1, from coordinate 53,817,425 downwards.
TCTCTGGAAGAATGGAGGAACGATATTTGGTTAGCACACGAGAACCAAGACTAAAGGCAGACTCACTAGCAACTGTTGTGATTGGAATGCTAGGAATGTCACAAGCCATCTTAGATAAGTTTGGATATTGATCTCGACGATGCCTCCAATAACTCAATACATCCAACTTATCAAAAAAATTTGGATCAAGATTCCCTTCATCTAAATAAAGGTCCAATTCAGACCTTCCAGTGTCATTAACATGTTGGCTCAAATAATCCACATATTCCTAAAACATCATGAAACATATTTAATATGTCATTCATCATAAGTAAGAAATAAAATAAAATAAGTTGAGAATTAAAAACTTACATCAAATGCATCCATCACCGGCTCATCATTAGTAAAAGAAGGTTGTGTTGGAAGGGAAACTTCAGAACATGAAGTGTTTGACTCAACTGAATTTAATTTGATATATTTTTCAAACAACTTATACATCTTATCCTTTAAAAAATTAATCTTTTCTTCACAAGTAGAAGGATTAATCTTTCTATAACAAAATCGAATTGTTTCAAACTTCATCCGTGGATCAAGAATAACCGTAATAGCAAGAATGTCACAATATTGATCCCAATACTTACTAAACTTGTTCATCATACTCAATGACATATCTTTAATCGTCGGATCATCACTTTTAACATTGTCCAGCAACAAACATTCAATTTTCCAAACTTGCATGAAGTAACGATTAGAAGTTGGATAAGAAGAACATGAAATCAAATTAGTCATTACATAAAATGGCTTCAAGAACTCACATATTTTTTCAGCCCTTTTCCACTCATCATTTGAGAGACAATGAACATAGTTTCTATCACGGATAGCCAAACTTCCAAAGGCACATCAATATCTAATTGCACTCTCAAGCATAAGATAGGAAGAATTCCATCTAGTAGGAAATCCATTCTCAAACCTACTTTGGAATCAATACCCCTTACTTGCATAACACATTCTTTAAATGCAATTTTTCTTGCCTCTGATCCTATCACATATTTTATACTCTCTCTAATCTTTTGCAAAGCATCAGAAGCCACCTTTAATCCCTCTTGCACAATAATATTCAAGACATGTGCACTACACCTTACGTGAAAGTAATCACCATTACAAAGCAAACTATTTTACAATTTCAATTGCTCACTCAAAATTTTATTCAACACCTCATTGGAACTAGCATTGTGTAATGTGATAGAAAAAATCTTTCTATCTATTTCCCAGTCAAGCGAAAAAGCAAAAAAAATTTGTGCCAAATCATGACCAGTATGTGGAGGTTCCATTTTACAAAAGGCAATAATCTTACTATTCAACTTTCAATCAACATCAACAAAATGAGTAGTCAAACAGATAAACCCTTCTTGATTTATAGAAGTCCAACAATCAGATGTTAAACAAATTCTACTATGAGATTTACGCATTGCAAGTTTGACCCTCTCTTTGTGTTCATGAAATTTCTTTGAAATATTAGAAACAGCTGTATTCCTACTTGGAACTTTTACATATGGATTTAGATATAAAAGTAATTATTTAATCCACTTATATTCAACAAAATTATATGGAAGCCCATGTTGAATAATAGCCATTGAGGTCATCTACAACTTTTTGGTCAATTTCCCTAGATCTTAATTTCTCAGCATGATCAATTATCATTTTCCCCACATCATTGTCTTTTAATTTCTTTAGGACCAAACACTTTGACAAATGACGCAACATTGATGATGTCCCTATTTTTGATCCACTAGCAGCATACTCTGCACCACATCCATTGCACTTTGCCTTTTCTTTACCATCTTTAATACCAATTTTCGTAAAATGATCCCAAACTTTTGAAGTACTTATCCTAGGTCTCTTACTTTCTCTATCCAAATCTTTATCCCCATTTTCAATATCTTTCATAGTTGGTGGCAAAGAATAATTCAAATTATCATCTACGATTTCGGAATTCATTTTGTCTTGAGACTCAATTCCCTAAATAAAAAAAACAAACAAAATATTACCAAGAGAATCTTGACTGAATATGTATAATGACATGAAATAATATAAATAGGAAAAAGAACAATGTGGCAGTAACAAGGTTAAGCCATTAACATGATTTAGTGTCATTCTAAACTTAAAAATTAATGAAAATGTTTGTAACCTAGAAAGCGGTCCTTATTAGTATCATTGTAACAGAAATGATATATCATTAATACACCAACTACATTATAATAACAACTCTAGTTGTAATCAAGCAATATTCAACGTGATGGAACAACAGATTATAGATGAAAAAAATGCAGATGCATGACAAGAATTTATTTCTCTGGCAAAAGTAAAGCATGTCTGGTCTTAACCTTAATTCATCTTTCTGGTCCAACACACATTGCATGTTATAAAGGCAACAGGGAGCATTGGTAATCGTGACCATGTTACTGAATCAGTAATAGAAATTCATTAGCAACATATATAAACATCAAATCTAATTTAGTATATCTCTGTTGTATCTATCTCTGCTGGAAAATATGTAACAACATCTCTGCTGGATCTATCTTTTTTCTTTTGGAATGTATATCTCAATTTAGTGTTTTAAGTTTCTGGAATTATTTTAACTTGTAATCTTTATCTTGTGTATTCAATAAGTTTATAATTAAATTTTACAATAATTCACATTTTTAAATATATATATATATTTTACAATTTAAGCAAAATAATTAATTATTCATGTCTTTACTCTTTGCTTTTCACACTCTTCTCTATGTTTTTTTTCCTTTCTGGTTTAAAATACGTAAAAATTGAATTAGAAAAATTCACTCATTTTAAATATTGGACCAATTTGAATATGATCCACTTATGGACCATGATAGATAGCCTTTCACAACGTTTTAAATATTGGAACAATTGGAAATATTTATGGACCATGACAACCTTTCATAAGTCATTCATCATCTCTATTTGCTACAGAACAATCCTCAATCCTAATAGTACAAACATGCACAATAATACTATATTATATGCAAAAGGAGAAAATGTCAAACCAACCTGAATGTAGTTAAGCACTTGCAACCCTTGATCCTCGTTCTTGTTGTCTCCAAATCCTGATAAAGATTTTCCTGAGATCAGAACAATTCCGAAAAACAATAAAAAAATATTAGTTAAAAAAAAAGAGAACCAACACTCAACAACATCAAAAAAAAAATAATAGTTTAATCTGTAACACAATTTCCCAAATGCAAAGATATCAAAAGCAGCTTGTTCAAATAATATATACTCAAATTGTTTAAATAAAATGAACAAACTCTGATATATAGGGTTTTCGAAAACCCCTATTTTTGTCATTATAGGGTTTTCAGAAAAAAAAAGAAAGAGAAGTGAGAAAACAAAAATGTGGAGAAAAGAGAAGAAAAAAGGAAGGGTGTTTTACCTACTCCTTGAAGAATTTCAGTGAACTGAGAGTGACAGCACCGTAAATGAGAGCAAGTTCCGTGAGAGTGATTTGTGAGAGCAAAGGTTATTTTTTTGGTATACACAGTGAGTGAAGAGAGTATTTTATTTTTTAGGGTTTCATAAATAAAATAATAAATTAAAAAAATGAAATTAGGTAGGTGGGTTGGTGGGCCAACCCGGCCTACCACGGGTTCAACCCGCATGAGTCGAGTTTCAATGAGCCGAGTTGAAATCTAATCCGCATAAAAAAAATTCAATTTTTTCAAACCCAACCCGGCCCGAACCCGTGGTGGGCCGGGTTGACCCGCGGGTTGTGACCCATTTTGACGGCTCTATATAAAACATTACCTTGACCAAAACAATAGAGCAAATTCGCATGGATTTTTTCCTCCTTTGCTTGGTCTTCATTTTTTGAAATAAATTGGTTAGAGTGGTGGTTGTTTGAGGTTGAGAGTGCTATTGGTGGCAGAATTCATGAAAATAGAAAAAAAAAGGAAGAAGAGGAATGAGGGGGAGGAAAAAGATGAACTAGATCGCTATCGATAAATTTTACTGAAGGATTTTTCGAGGTAATTATCAACAAACATTACCGACAAATTTTTCGTCGATAATATCAATGACATAGGAATTCCATTGGTAAAATTTATCGATGAAAGTTTATCGACGAATTTTTTACTATCGATAAGTTATCTATAATTTTGATTTATTAATGGATTTTAAGCATTATTGATGGATTTTGGTCGTCGGTAACATCAATGTTTTCTTGTAGTGGTAGTATAATAAACAAATTGGCTCATATGAGTGTGGTTACTATGTAATGAATAACAAGTGTTATTCGTGCTCATGTTACAACTAGTTAACAAACGGTAATATTATATTGAATCAAATAATTTGCAGTTTTTTCTTTTTATATACTAATGGGAATTATTGTCTTTTGTTCAAAGATTCAAAATTACTACACCAATTCCTAACAAGCCTATATAGTATGTAAGGATAGCTCTTGCAAAATATATAATATAAATATACAATATTATGCAGCACATTTACTTATAAATTATTTAAAGTGAAATTATATAAAATTGTAAATTTATGCAGCACATATAGTTTTGCATATAGATTCCAACTTATTCTGATTGTAATTTATATAATGCGTTAGTTTTGGTTGTATATATTTTATGTCCAAGTTTGATATGTAGGTAGTAACAAAAACAAAAAAATTATTTTAAAAGAAACATTTACATTTGACTTTGATTATTACCAAAACTGAAGTATAAAGGTGGTATTAGGCTTTAGGTAATAACTGAAGCCTAGTCCGCTTTTAAACATTATTTAATTTTAAGGGTATTAGGCTTCAATTATAAAATTAAAGAAATTTTTAAAATAAAAAATGTATTAGGCGTTAGTTATTAAAAGAATTGGAGCTTAATACATTTTTAAAAAAATTTAATTATTTAATTATGGTTTCATATTTTGGTTTTTTTCATAACTGAAGTCTAATAACTTTGGTTTATAACCGAAGCCAAAAAATCAAATTTTTTTATCTTACCTAGATATATTTTGAATATTTAATTGAAATATAATGTCTAAAATAATTGGTGCTAAATTTCACTATAAATTTAACTTTTCAGTTTACTTGTTTTTAACTAGGTCTATGGTCTCGGTTGTTTAGAGAATTGGTGCCATATGATCCTTATGCTTTAGTTAGACCTCGAACCGAAACATAAAATAACTGAAATTATTATTATTTTTTATTTTTTTGGAAGGCTTTAGGTAGTGGTTCATAGCAGAACCAAGGCAATAAACATCTTGATAGAGGACTATCTCCTGAAACTTATATGAGAAGAACTTGAAGAAGCATTTGCAATTCAAAGGATCTATAGATCAAAACACGAATCCTTAAATCTTACAATGTTCCATGAAGAAAGGAATTTAAAGAACATGAAGATCATGAGCACAATTGAAGAATAATTTAGGAAATTAAATATATTGTAATTTTTTATTTTAATTGCAAACAATTTGTTTTTGTTTTTTTATTTTTCAAGTTATTTTTGGACCCGATCTTTGGGCTTTCTTTTAGGGTTTCTTAGGTGGCTCAAACATTTGTACCTATATATAGGGATACCAAATACATATGTAGACACTTTTGAGTCATAATACATGCATTTACATTTTTGAGAGGGGATTCTCTTGGTTCTTGGATTAGAACTCTGATTCTTATCAAAGATTAACATCTTAGTGGTGAATCTTCACTTAACTTATTAATCTGCTAGATTGTGGCGTCCCCATCTCTATCTTATTTTGTGTTCTTCTTTGAGTTATTTTTTTGTGCCACTTGAAGATTCAAATTCCGAAAAGATCGTACTCTTTCTTGGACAAGATTATATCATCTGGTATATAGAGCAAAATTTTGGTTTGAATATCCTCTTTTATATTATTTTTTCCGTCATATTAAACAAAAAAACCCAAAATCCAATTCCCTTAAGTGTTTAATTTTCATATTTTTTTATGTTCTTCTTTTAACTTGTGTATTTCTACATTTGATTCGTGGAAACTATCTATTTTTGTTTTTTGCGTCTTTCTGTTAATTGTAGTCCCAAATAAATGTTTACCTTGATCTTGCATGAGTTTTGGTGTTTGAAGGACAACCTTTATTTGTGTGTTAAACTGCCATATTAATATATATATATATATATATATATAATATAAAAAGAGAAAGTAAGGATCCAAAAGTAAAAAAATAAAATAAAAAATTGTGGACTTCAACACAATGAATATATTTCGTATTTTTCTAGACTGCGCATTGTCTCATTTAACTCTTTTTGGTAGTCCTATAATTTTTTAATTTTATTATTTTTGTGGCTTTTAAAAATTTCTTGAAGTTTTGCCTAATATTTTCTTTGACCTCTTGAGTCAAGACTTAGATCTCGTAACATTTTTCACATTATTTGTTTAGTCTTTGCTTAAGTTATTGGAGTTTTCTCCCAAGAACTAAAGGGAATTTGAGTGGAAAAAGGCAAGAGAGCACTTAAAAAATTAAAAAAGCCTTTTTGTTAGATACATGAATGACAATTGAGTGAAACACTTAGATAAGCGGTGAAGATTTAAATATATGTTGTTGTTTTGTTTCCGTAACCTTTTGCAGGATTTATCAATTGAACAATGCAACATATTATTATAGAGACATCCTTCTGGATTTTGTGTGCTCGTGAGGTCTCGGTGGAGAATGTCAATGTCATGGTATCTAGAATTATAAAGTTGAATGGTGAAATTTTTAGTATTAAAAGGAAGCACAAGCATGACAAAAATGTTTTCCCAAGGGTTAAATCAGATGTTCTAAGATGTTCCAAATGTGAAGGTTATGGGCATGAAACTCATCAGTGTTCTAATTGGAATGCAAGTCCAATGACTACTAATGAGGACCTTCAGAACTAGATTCTATATTTGAAAGAGGAAGAAGAAATAACTTTGCAAAAATTAGATATGTTGAAAAGAATACAAGAAGGGAAGCTTAAAAGAGCAACAGAGAAAAACACACTTATAGAAATGGAGGAAAGAGAAAAAAGAGAGAGAGAGTGAAGAAAGAGAAAAAAGAGAAAAAGAAGAGAAAGAAAAGATAGTGAGAGGGGAGAAAGAAAATAGAGAAAAAGATGAGAAAGAAAAGAAAGAAAGGAAAAAAAGGAGAGAGGGAAAATAGAAAGAAGAAAAAGAGAGCGTCTTGATTTGTCATTAAAAGAAAATACTAACTGACACTAGTAAAAAAAAGGATTTTAACTCGCGCATTTGACACCGGTTTAGTTGTAACCGAAGCAAAAAATGGTGCGGTGACATTTTTGTAATTATCGCAAACGTATATGTCTCAGATAAAAAAGAATCGATGCCTAAAACTGACACGGTGGCATTTTTGTAATTATCACACAAAGGTATATGTCTCGGTTCAAAAAGAATTGATGCCTAAAACTGACGCGGTGACATTTTTGTAATTATCGCGCAAAGGTATATGCCTCGGTTCCAAAAGAACCGATGCCTAAAGTTGGCGCGGTGACATTTTTGTAATCATCGTGCAAAGGTATATACCTCGGTTATTTAGAGAACCGAAGCATAAAATAACTAAAACTTTTTTTTTTTGAGAGGGTTTAGGCAGCAGTTCTATAGAGAACCGATGCCATATACTCTTATTGCCTCGGTTAAAAAATAACCGAGGTATTAACATGTTTTTAGGGTTAAATTTTGTAAACGAGTCTCTTGCACATTTGAAACATTTGTAATCTCCTTTGCGCCGCTACTGCTCTCTCCACGCCTTCCAGACCACCATCTTCAATTTCTTTCATTTTTTTCTTTCATTTTTCATTGATTAATTGTTTCTCTACCATTGTCTTTCATTTTTACTGATTAATTTTGTGTACATGTGCTCTTTGGATGTTTATTTCATTTTTGTTTCAGCATATAAGCCACCTTCAACCTTCAAGGTTAGTTTCATTTTAAGTTTTTGATGTTTTCGTTTTGCAAAGTTTGAAAAAAAAATAATTTCTTTTTGTAAAAATAGAAAACGATTAACCGGAGTGAAAGTTAGAGTCTTTTTAAGATTTGTAATGCAAATATTTTTTAAACATTAGATTACATGTTTGTTTATGGGTTTGTGTTCTTATATATATGCTATGGAATATTTGCATAAACGAACATTTTTAAAAAAAAAAAACATACTTTAGATACTGGATCCCAACCGAGGTCATAGGCCCTTGAATTAATTATTTTTAAGGGTTTACGGCCTCGGTTCAAACCAGAACCGAGGCAATAAAAGTTTTTTACTTTGATTTTGAACCGAGGTCAAAAGTCTAGACTTTTTACCTCACTTGAATATACGTCGGTTCTGTAACCGCGATCATAAACCCAAAATAACCGAGGCAATAGCCCTTCCTTGCATTAGTGTGGTCTCTTTTTGTTTTGTTTCCTAAGGAAGATTTGTTTATCAAGTAACCATGGCATCAATAAGGGAAGGAAGACATGATGACAAACAAGGAAGACACAAGCTTAGAACTCAAAGAACTTGTGTTTGATAATCTGTTAGCTTGTTTGTTAATTAATTTGGATATTCAAAGCCATTCTTTTAGTATAGAAACAAGGTTAGAAATATATGCATGAGTTAGCTTGTTTGACAATCTCTAAGACGAATAATCAAAACCATACATATAGTTTGATTGTTTACTTGGGAAACATTCTTTTGATCTTTTTTGAGCATTGCATCTTTAATTTAAAATTGTTTGATGATATTTGTAGGTGGGTATTTGACCTTGGAGATAGACCTCTAAATCTTTGATAATAAGATATTGGCCTCTTTAAGGATCCAAATCTTATTTTAATAGATTTTTATTTTGGATTGTTCTAGATTTGTGTCTTTTTTTATTTATGTTTTTGTTTGTGTATAAGATCTTCTAAAATTCGAGTTAAATTCTCTCTAAAAAGGGAAAATGATAAAGAATCTTAAAGTGGTACGAATTTAAGGACAAATCATCTTCAAGAAGGAGAGTATGATAGAGGACTATCTCCTGAAACATATATGACAAGAACTTAAAGATGAACATTTGCAATTCAAAGGATCTATGACAAGGTCAAAGATCAAAACACGCCTCCTCAAATCTTTTAATGTTTCATGAAGAAAGGAATTTAAAAAACATGAAGATCATGGGCATAATTGAAGAATAATTTAGGAAATTAAATAAATTGTAATTTTACTTTAATTGCAAACAATTTGTTTTTGTTTATAATTTTTCAAGTTATTTTTGGACTTGGTGGCTTTGGACTTTCTTTTAGGGTTTCTTAGGTGCCTTAAACATTTGTACCTATATATAGGCACACCAAATATATATGTAGGCACTTTTGAGTCATATCATTTTTTAGAGAGAATTCTCTTAGTTCTTAGATTAGAACTCTGATTCTTATAAAAAATTAACATTTTTGTGGCGAAGCTTCACTCGAATTATCCATCTGCTACATTATGGCGTCCGCATCTCTGTCTTATTTCGCGTTCTTTTTTATTTATTTTTATTGTACCCCTTAAGGATTCAAATTCAGAAAAGATCGTACTCTTTCCTGGACAGGATCGGGTCACCCCTTATTGCTCAAGTTAATAAAATAATCGAGGTAATAACATGTGTTTCTAGAGTTAATAGAGCCTCTTGCACATTTCTTCTTCAATTTTTGTGTGCCTCTTTCGCGACGCTCTCTCTGTTTTCCATTTTTACGACCATCAACCTTAACATTTCTTCCATTTTTCTTCCATTTTACATTGATTAAGTACTTTAGGTATGATTTTCTTTACATTTCTTCTTCAATTTTTGTGTGCCTCTTTCGCGACGCTCTCCCTGTATTCCATTTTTGCGACCATCAACCTTAACATTTCTTCCATTTTTCTTCCATTTTACATTGATTAAGTACTTTAGGTATGATTTTCTTTCATTTTGACCGATTGGTTTTATCCACAAGTACTCTTTGGATAAGCGCTTTTGTGACGTTCATTCATTTCATTTCAGCACCAAACTCACCTTAAAGGTTAGTTTCATTTTAGGTTTTTGATAAACTTTCATTTCAGGTTTTTAATAAACATTTCATTTGGTTTGTTTGTTTGTTTGTTTGTTCTTCATGCACCATATACATAAAAAACATAAGGTAAAACTGAGAGTATGATCAAACGAACTCAAAATGACCTGAAAATTTGTTGGAAGGAACAAAAAACATGAAAACCCCTCACAAAAAAATTCAACTCAAAATTCAAAGTGTAAAATATTTTAATATTTTTTCAAACTTTGAAAAAAATAAAATATATTTCCAAAAAATAGAAAACGACGTATTTTTGAAAAAATGTAGAAGGATTAGCTGGCTACACGAGTTACCACGGTGTTGGAAATTTTTTCTACCCTAAATTGATATATAATAATACCAAAAGTGTTAACGAGAGCAAAAAGTTAGAGTGATTTAAAGATCTGGAGTCCAAATAATTTTTAAACTTTGGATTGATCCAAAACAAGAGCTTTTAGGATTTTTTGTCTCAAATAGGAGATCCAAAAAGTGGTAAAAAAAATTTGCAAAAATAATAATAATAATAGCTATCAAAACTAAAAATCACAGGTAAATAACTACATGCATGATTGTATTTCTATATTGTGGATACTTTTTTTTATATGCACGTTCGCTTTTGTAATACTTGCTTATGTGATATGGAATGTTTGAAGAAACAAAACGATTTTTTTTTTTAAATGGACTTTAGACAATAGTTATGATAAAAAATTGAGACAAAAAATGATCCATTATTGTCTCCGTTATAACGAGAACCAAGACAAAAAAAAATCTACTGCCTCATTTGGAAGACCATTTAAATTAATTAATTGTACGAGTCTATGACAAAGGTTCCTTAAAGAACCAAAGTAATATTCCAACTTTTTTTTGGTTTACAACTTTAATTTTTTGGAAGTGGGCCCAAATCAAGCCAAAAGTCATGCTTTTTTACCTCATCTAAAAATATCTCGATTTTGAAATAGCTGTAATAACCTCAAAACAATCACTATCGAATTCCTTCGTTATACTAACTGTATATAAAGTTCTTGCATTATCTTATATGTTTTGATATTATCAAATTATAATATATTTACTAAAATCACATAGACACACCCTTCCATAAAACATGTTTGACAAAATTATGATTTTCTGGTTTAGAAGAATTTCCAAAGTAGTAAATATACCTACGTAGGATACCTAATATACCAACTTTAGCATACCAAAGACTTAAAGATGCTAAAACATGTTGATGCATTCCACCACTTCCACCGCGAGTTCAATAAATGATCTTGATTTCTCCCAACTAATTTAAAGTGAAAATGCTGAGTTGAAGGTCATTAGGTGTGCTTTTACTGACTCTTCCATAAACATTCAAACAACTTTGCAGAAGGAAATGAAATCCTTGTGAAACCCTTCCTCATCCATCACGTGACAGCTATTAAGTCTCATCTAATTTCACTTGACTAAAATGCTTCATTCACTGCCATACCACACCGCTCCCATTCACTCCATTCACGTTTCCATGCGTTTGTCTTCTATACTAAAGAAAACTCGAAACCCCATTCTCAGATTCATGCACATGCACATGCACATGCACATGCACAAGCACAAGCACCTCTTCTCATTTTCTTCTCACCGGCACCAGCCACACATTCATGAAGGACATGCCCTTCTTTCTCCTCAAGAACTCCTTGGGAGCCAAGATGAAGAAAGGCATCAAAACCTTCTGTAACAACAATGGCTCAACCTCCACTCTCAACCAGCAAAGCAGCCAAGGTGACTTCACAAGCAAGGTAAGCTCAAGCTCCCCCTTCACAAAGCAAAACTCACCAACCCTAGAGGATCTAATACTACAACTAGAGTTGGAGGAAGAAATGTCTAGAAAAGCTAAGCTTAGTGAGTATAGTGGAATGAGGGGTAGGATGTCATGTGTGAACAACTCTGACATATTGAGATCTGCAAGGAATGCCTTGAATCAGTATCCGCGGTTTTCACTTGATGGAAGAGATGCCATGTACCGCTCTTCTTTTGGGAACATGGAGGGAAGAAGATCGGTTTGTAGTGAGACAAGTTTTGTTGGAGGAGAGAATGATTTAGATCATAAGGGTATGTGCTGTTTACCCCCAACACTGGCTGGGGAAAGTGTGGTGTGGCGTAAACCAGGGGTTGTGGCAAAACTCATGGGTTTGGAAGCCATGCCAGTGCCCGTAAGCAGCAAAATTTATGACAACAAAGACAAGTTAAATGAAGTTATTAAGAGACATAATCTAAGGAGGAAATTTGAGAGGCGTGACTTGGAGAGAAAACTGCTAGCAATGGAGATGCAACAGCAGGGATACCATAACATCAAAAGACACAACAACTCCAAAAATGGTTGCTGCTCTAAAAATGGGTATTGTATTATGAAGCCGGTTGCTCTGGAGGCTCTGGCTGGGAGTCCTGGAAATTGGCAGCCACTGAGATATGTTTAGGCCAGAATTATATACAATAGCTTACTCTAAAACAAACTTTTGTAATCTACTATAAGCTTTTTACTTATTCTATTTGTTCATCTCATGCAAATGCAAGTAAAGCCTCGTAAGGCTAATAATGACACAAGTTTGTTTTGAGTTTTATTGATTTGCCCCTTCAAAGTTCAATCTTTCTTTTGTTATTGCTGTCCTCCCCTGCATATGCAAGCTTTCTGATTCTATTTAACGTTGGTATTTAACGTTGTTAACTCATAATGGAATCGTATTGAACTAAGGAACTTACTGCAGAAAGAAAAGATGTCTAGAAGCATTGCATCTGCATTAGACAATTAATGACAGATTAGAACAGCAGTACAACTCATCCATATATACAAGTTTCATTTGTGAACTTTGTGTAATATTTGTTAAGATTATACGATAGTCATAGGAAGAATCGTCTTTTCCTTCTTTACTTTAGGAGATTAAGTGTTGTTAACCTGATTAATTTGGTTGGATTAACTAGAACAAGATGAGTTAGACAAAATCTACTTGGTCGTTAAATTATTGGGACCACATCAATGTTAGAATGATATGGACCATTTCTGATTTGGTATAATAATATTATTGAAGAAATCATAAATGCTCTATCAGAAGGTCAATAAGGCCTCACCAAAACAAGTGTTTGATTACTACTTTAATCATTATCATCAAGCTGATAACAAGTTGACCAAACTATTACGTGCTTGCTTTGTTTGGTTTAAACTTTTAAATGCTGAGACACAATTTAATTTAAATTTATTAAAATTGATTTTAATATAAAGTGAAATAAAATTTAAAAATTTAAAACAATTTATACAAAAATAAAATAACTTCTGTCAAAATAAATTTAAGGATATCTAAATCAAACACTTATTTTACAAGTGTTATGATATTTCTTACTTGGAAAGAAGATCTCTTTATTCCTTTTTGGTAGGGAGGGACGTCCTTGTTATTTCGTGCCAAATTTGTCCAATTTTAATAATTACAGACTCTTTTCAACACATATTTTTCTATTTAATAATTATAGTGGATTTTAGAGCATAATTGACCATATTTATATATAGACATATAGTTCTTTATTTTTAAAAATAAAAATTATTATCTCTCGGTATCTCTAGTTCTTTTTTGTTCTCTCTTGTTATCTATATTCTTTTTCGCATGTTCGCTATAATGTTTAAAGATTTTTCTTGTTTTTTTTTCAGATTTGTTTAAAAAGTTCTTTCTTTATTGTCTTCATTAATACTTATCATGATAATTTTAGAGGATGGTGAACCCTACATGAAAATATGACAAATGTAAAAGCATGAAAATCTTTATTTAATGTATGAAAACACCAAAAAAAAAGAAATTTCTGAATAATATAGATTAACGAAATAAGTCTCTTAAATATAGAAAAATCAGAAAAAAAAACTTAAAAAGCTAGAAAATAGATAGTAAATGAAAGAATTTTAAAAAAAGAAATAGTCTATTCATAATTATAAATTATGATTTTTCATAAGATTATGATTTTTTTAAATACTTTTAAGTCTATATGCTACAATTTTTTCATAGAACCACAATCTATTAAATACTATAGGTTACAGTTTTTGAACCCTATCTTAATTAGGGATGACAAAAAAATTCGCGCCTGCGGATATCCGCAGATAAAATCCGCGACGGATAGTTGATACCCACGGATATTTACTACCTGCAACCCGCGGGTAGCGGATATTTTAATACCCACTTATAAACGGGTCGGGTGTGGGTATTATACTATCCGTACCCGCGGATATCCGCTACCCGCAAAAAATAAAAATAAAAATCTAATTTATATTTTATTAAATTAAATTAAATTAAAATTAATATTAATTTATATTTTACAAGATTAAATTTAATTAAAATTGAATTAAAATTTATATTATATTTATATTATATTTTATATATTTTTTGTAATTCTATTTAAATTTTATTTTAATAATTTATTAAAATATATTTTTTTAAAATATTTGCGGGTATCCGCGGATATCCACGGGTATTCACGGGTTTTAAAATACCCGTGGATATTTTTTAAGCGGATATCCATGCGGGTAGCGGGTCGGATAACGGGTATATTTTTTTTTGTCGGGTCGGGTTGCGGGTAGGCACTATTCGTACCCGACCCGACCCGTTGTCATCCCTAATGCTAACCCATCACTTTTTATCTATATATCGATATACATTAACTGTAATTTAATATCGAATGTAACCGTAACCATATTCTTTTATTACACTATGTTAGTAATGATTATGTATGTTCATTAAAAGAAAAATTAATATTAATAATAATCTAATTATCTTTGAAAGGAGTCTTTTATCCATACTTTTTGTTTTGTAAATTTAAAATACTTAGTAATTTCTTTAATGATAATTACATATAAAAGTTAACTTAATTCAAACAAAATTTATAGAATTAAAATTTTTATAATAAGACTGTAAGTTTTATTCTTGTTATACTCACTAGTGCAAAATAAGGATAAGAACACGGGTCATACGTCTCAGTTTTTAGAAAATCGAAACATATGTAAAGGCGGTGGCATTTTCACAATTTCGACGAACTTATACGCCTCGGTGGTAGAAAAACCGAAGCATAAAAACCAAATTAACTCGGTTAAAAAAAATCGAGACCTAATGTTCTGCCACGTCCCACCTAAAACTGGTTAATTTTTTTAAATTGCCCTACTACCTCGGTCCTCTAACCCAACCGAGGCATAAACGTTCCGAATACCTCGGTCCTCTAACCTGAGGCATAAACGTTCCAAAATCCAAAAGGGTGATTTACCCTAATTTCATTTTGAAGACTTGGGTATCCTCCACTCTTTTCTCTCCTCATCATGCGAAATCCAGAAACAGCTTAACGTTGGCGGCGAGTGCGGCGAGGCATGGCGAGGTGGCGGCAAGTGCGGCGAGGCATGGTGAGGTCGCAGCGAGGTCGTAGTAAGGTGGCGGCGAGATCTCTTCTTCCCTTCTTTCTTTTCAGGTTCAGACGCGATTTCGCATAGGGAGGGGCGGCCGGCGCGACTTCGTCTCCGCAGCGTGACGATCCCTGTTCGTGGAGGTGGCAGTAGGGCGTCGATTCGATTTGGGGCTTGGCGTTGGCGATTCGATTTAGGGTTTCGATTTGGGGCTTGGCGACACTGTGGGAGGCGCGACTCAGGCTTCGTTGGCGGCGGCTGGCAGTTGGCGGTGGATCTCGCCTTCGTAGGGGATGGACCAACAAGGGCGAGGTGATAGAACAACAAAGGCACGACGATGGACCGAAATGGGCGAACTAATGGTGCGGCGGCGGTGGCGCGACGAGGGTTTCGTTGGCAACCACTACAAGAAATGTGGGTTTTTCCGGCGGCATTTTCCCGACGGCCTACGACCCCTCGGTAATGCTGTGGTGAAATAAAATACCGAAGGCTTATGGCCCTCGGTAATGTCTTCGAAGTATTTTGGTTAAAATCAAGCTACTCCCTCTCTGCAATTCATTTTCCAGTAGCTCAAGTTTCGTCGTCCAAAACCCTTCCTCAGAAACCCTTCCTCTTTGCTCCTCCAAAACGTCATCTTCCTCTCCTCTCCAACGAGAACACCAAACCCCAAGACCCAAGCATTTTCGATTTTCTAATTTTTTTCTTAATCAATGTTTGGATTATATATTTTCAGGTAGCATCTGCCACGGTATTTTCTCTCCAGAATCATTGTAGTTACACAGTTTGGCAGGGGACGCTTTTCGGCAACGGCGCCGGCATTCTCGGTTCTGGCGGTTTTGCCCTGCAGCCCGGTTCGTCGGTCCACCTCACAGCTCCGTCCGGTTGGTCAGGCCGCTTCTGGGCTCGGACTGGATGCACCTTTGACGACTCCGGCGCCGGAAAATGCGCCACCGAAGACTGTGCAGGGGGACTTAAATGCATCGGCGGAGGAGTCCCGCCGGTGACGCTGGTGGAGTTCAAGATCGGAAGCTCCGACAACGGTAACAAGGACTTCTACGATGTGAGTCTCGTGGACGGTTACAACGTGGGAATGAGAGTGAGGGCTCTCTCCCCAAATTACCAAAATCTGGAATCCCTCTCTCCTCTACGCAAATTTGGAATCCCTCACTCTTCCCAAATTTGAAATCTCGCTCTCTGTCCAAATTTGAAATCCCGTTCTCCGCCCTTCGCAAATTACCGAAGGCTTTTGCCCTTCGGTAATTACCGAAGGCTTTTGGCCCTCGGTAATTACTGAAGGGCAAAAGCCCTCGGTAAATGTTAGCGACAAGGGATTTACCGAGGGCTCTTTGGCCGTCGATAAGCTTTTGGTAATTACCTTTTACCGACGGTTTTGGGTTGTTTCCGAGGGCTTCTGGCCTTCGGTAATACCCTTCTTTTTTGTAGTGAACAAGGGTTTCGTTTTTGGCAGCGAGGGCTTCTGCGTTTTTGGGTTCTCTGCCTTCAGTTTCAAAACTCATCATTCAATTTTATTTTTGTAGATTTTGCCTGCAGTATGGAATGCCTGCTGGAGTGATGAGAAGGGGCGAGAGAAGGCACCACGGAGGAAGCCATGGAAGCTTTGGAGATCCTGCAGGAAGCACTGAAGGAGAAGAGGTTCTTTGAAGGAGAGAGCATAGGATTGGTAGATATTGCTGCCAAGTTGAGCCAAGAGTTTGTGAATCGCTTGTCATCAAAGAGGGCCTGCCTCCCAGAGATGAATTGTTTATTGTCTTCAAAGCTTGTGTAACCACTCTCTGGACGCACTTCTGCTTCCCTATGCTCCACAAGGTGTGGCAAAAAAAATAAATAAATAAAAACCACTTTACTACATCGGTTCAGATTTCAACTGAGACCGTATAAGACAAGATACTAACTCGGTTTACAACCGAGACATAAGAGGAAGACTTTTTACCTCATCAATATATGTCTCGGTTGAGAAATCGCTGTCTATGGCCAAAAACAATCGATGTCATTTCCTTCTACTGTACTAGTGACTAAAAAAAGAATTTATATGAACCGACTATTTATTCTTTTAAATTTATCTATCAATTTAATTGAAATTTGGTAAGTCATCATATACAAAGTTTAAACTTAGTGTTTATATTTATATTAAGTAATATGTAATATATTATAAATATATTTTACTTGATGGAAAATTCCGATTTTGTGTTCATTATGGCTCCCAATCAATTTGCTAAGATAATAGATAATTTAGTGCTATATAGTTATACTGTGTTATTTTTTGGTTGCACATACAATTTTCTTTAACATGTGATGAATGATCCAAGTGTGGCATGTTAACCAGTGGCGGAGCTAGTTCATTAAGAGGAAGTTTTGGTCTTCCAATTTTTTTTTCACACATATAAATAATTTTTTTATTATATTTTATATATTTGATATTTCTAAAAAAAATTATTTCTATTTTGACACTTTAAAATATTTTTTAAAGATGATGTCAACCGTCTGTCTTATTTTCCTTCTCACCCAAAGATTTGATAACCTTAGTATTCTGTTGATAGTTTGGAATGAACAATTTTAAAATCTAAAAATATTTTTGAAGAATTTCTTAAAGGTTACACACAGAAAATTCATTTTGATAACTAATTTTTTGATACTATGTACACCCTTTATCATGCATAACAGTAAGCTTGTGGATATATTTTTTAAACTATTTTATATAAATACCTTTTTAACAAAATACTTTCACCTTAATTAAATTTAAAAAGTATTCATACAAACATTTATTTGAAAAATAAACATGGAGTTGTTTTCTTTAAATGTAATTAACAAACCGTAAGAACCAAAAGTACATAACGACTTGAATCCTCTTTCTAAAGTACCCGACTTAATTGATTTCGTATATTTATCATGATCAATGATGATTTTCATAATATAATAACTTTCAGTTTGATGGTCTTTTTCTTAACACCAACCCACATACATACATATACATATATATCTATATATATATATATATATATATTGTTTTCTTTTATGTATTTAATAACTCAGACGTGTCTTGGTTGTCATTGGACCGCTTAGTCTATTTTCAACCTTTGTGAAAATTTGCACATTACTTTGATGCATTGAAAGAAATAAGCATCTACGAAATTGAATTGGAATATTTTTCAAACCTTACGAAAGATCACATATAGTTTGACATCACGTAGCTCTTCATGGAAATCAAAGTTTGCAGGAAGAAAATTGTTCAAACACCTTTCACTAGTCACTTCAATATGCAGGCCCTGAAACTCACCAACAAGCACATGTTGGCCACCTTTGATGAAAAGGAAAGAGTTTTAGTAAAACTTGAACAGTAAATTATCGACCAACACACCATTATCGAGGAATCATAGTTTGGGATGCATCATACAACCATTTAAGGGACATATAGTCACAGCAGACACAAAACTATAAGATACAGTTCATCACTATTGCATATGATAAACACACTACTTTCCAATAAAATTCTACCACGTAAATTCATTGAAGTTCGTATATATACCTTTTGTACCACTAATCATCCTCCATTTAAATGTAATCTAATTAATTCATCCACAATTATATAATTTATAAGATTATTTTATCTTATTAAAACATTCTCCCACCTATATATGCGGATAATGAATATGGTGACAACGTAAATCAATGGGCACGCGTCAAGGAAGCAAGTCTCAATCTCATGGTGGAGATGATAGCATTTCTACTGACTCACTTTCTTTTGCTGGCCTCGTTTCTGTTCAAGATCAGCACCCAAAGGTTCCTACTCACTACTACCACCAGGTAAGCAAACAAGACTTCGATTTTGAATTTTCCACCATAACAGACTTAAATTCTAGCGCCAATCCATTCAAAATCACACCTGCTGATGTGCTGATTTCTGATGGAAAAATTCAACCATTTAAACCAAATCGACCTGCCATCTTAGATCCCCCCATTTCCTTAAGATCATTACTAGCCATTGATCATGCCAATGCTAAGATGTCATGTGGGCAAACAAGGAAATATGGTGACCAACGTGTGAAAGCAAGAAACCATAAAAGCAAAGAAAGGAATGTGACAAGAACGTGGTTTGGCCACAAAGTGTTTAGGTCTTTTCTATCTCCATGCAGGAAATGCCAAGCCACTCAGCCAGGTGCCATCAAAGGACAAAGTGTTCCATGAGAAAAGCTCATCAAGAGATACTCACATGAAGGTTATTATCTCTGTTTAATTCTTCCCTGAAAAAGCAGAAAATTAATGTCGTGGGGAGTTTTGTATTTCAAAATAGTGAAGATCCAGACATTGATGTTGTTCTAGGGATGCTAATGTTTTCTCGGTTTTTAAATGAATTCAATTTTTAAGTACTTGAATGTGAAGTACTTTTACATCGAGACACAGTCTTTTCTGAGTTCTCTTCTCTGCCTCATTCGTCCATGTTTCTGTCTTCTTTCTTTCTATCTCAGTTAGTAGGTGACTTACTGTTGATCTTCTCAAGTTTAGGATTTACAATTGTGTTCTCGAAGTTATAATAACTTGATTTCTTTTTCTCTAAAACTTGTTATTAACTCACAAATTGTTCCCTTCTTCTTTCAATTGATTACGAATATTGATCCTAAAAAAACCTAATCTTTGTCCTCTTTCGTAGATACTCAATGATAAAATAAGAAAATAAGATTAAAGATACATTCAGCAATAACAATGCAACTCGATCGTGTACAGAACATAGAACTAAAAACAATATATTATATATTACCAAAATAAGTTTTAGCTAGCAATACTTTCATTATAAGAAAATAGACATTTAGTATAGGCTCATGTTAGCAGGTAAAAGGTCAATATTAAGTAATCAATAATGTTAGGTTTGTGTCGTGAATGAATGTCATTCTAAAATCTTAGAGCTAATTCATTAACATTGGCTTTTGAAGACTAATTCTATATATCATTCATGCATTATTGGTCTTGTATTAGGATGATACAGTGCATAACACAATTAAATATGTCATAAGTGTATGTATATAAACATGTCCATCTCATTTGATATGTGATTCTAGGCGATCTAGCTGATTACCTGTCGGCGTTGACTATTCGATAACTTAATAGAATATGATCAAACACTGATTCAAACAAGGTAAATGGATTACTGGGTTCAAGCCCAGACCTATTCAGTTAAAGACCCACAAACGTAATAATATTATTATAAATAGCACAATCATCATATATTCTATTTACATTCTTATTAATTACACATTGAATACTATCTTGACGTTTAAGGTTGACTTAAGTGTTGGAGGAGTGTCTTTTACACACAATCTTCATTCATCTTATGGAAGACGAGTACTGACGAGAATGAGGATCAACAATTTGGAAAACAAACGTTGGAGGAGTTTGTGGAAGGTTCAATCTACCCGCATAACATTAGTTTTTACCTTTCCATTAAACTAATTGTACCTAGCTAATTTGCTTTTGACGAAGTTAAATTTGAATATGGATATTAATTCAAAACATCTTGAAATAGGCTTTAAAACCAAAATATTTTGTACTTTAGCTTCAAACATAAATAGCTTAATATCGAAAATTATAGCATAATTGTCTCTACCTACTTCACTCTCATTATTACTCTTAGTATCACTTTTTTTGTCAACTTGTCTTGTCATTCTTACAGTCTCTTCACTGTTATCAAGATGAAAATGGTATCAAGGGTGTTGGAGGGATGAAAATAATGTCTTGAAAAGTCTCACGATCCTAGGATAAGTTTGGGAGTCGGTATTGGTGATTATATAATGACTCTAAGTCCATGGTGTTTTTGGTTCCTGTAAAAAACACTTTAAACTTGTATTTGATTTTTCTTATACTATTATAGTAGATGTTGAAGTTTAGGTTAAATTCTTACTTTGGAAAGTATGAATGTACTTGGGGTCAAAGGAGATGAGAAGGTGATCTATGTGTTGGGAATCCAAATGCGAGTCCAAATTACACATTGGATAGAAATGAGAAAGTAGAGCAATATATAAAGGTGAAAGACCCATTAACTCATCGCCTTAAGGTTTTGGGTAAAGAGTGGTGTCGATCCCTTACATAGTTGGCTCAGATGTTATTGGTGTTTGTGTAACCCACAGGGAACCTCTAAACCAACACAATGTCTTGTACAGTAAGACAACAACACTCTGGATTTGGAGTTTCCATGTATATTCTTATGTATCCTTATGTTAATCTTATTTTTCTGTTAGTTAGGTGATTCTTGGAGATAAAGGCGATAAGTTCTTCATTGATGATGTGTGTTTCCCAACAAAGGGCTTACCTTGTCTTCATCCTTTTGCAATAGACATTAACAAAAAAACAGCTTACTATGTCACTAAATCTATGTCCCACATATAGGCAACAAACGTAAAAAATGTGCGATAACCTTTTTATAGGTCAGACTTAAATTTATGTTTAATGTGTATCCAATAAATATGTATGTTTGATGCTTACAAGTCATACTTAAAGGCGTTTAAAAATAACCTACAACGCCTATTTCTTCTCACTTTCTCACTTGCGTGAAGTTCTCTCTTGATGACGGCGACCATTTTATGTTAGCTAGACTTCCATCAGTGACCAAAAGTTGCATTTATAGTAATTCTCCTGTGTGATTAACTGGGAAACATCTTTCCATTTGAATATTTTTTTGCATTGAAGTTAGTTTCTCATCCTTCTTGATATAGTGTTGGTCTCGTGACTATTTTTTGGGTAAACTTAATCATTGATATGAATGAATGTGCTTCTTGTTTGTCTTGAATAAATTTTTTTGATTTTTTGTTTATATTAAATGTTTGATTAATTTTAGATATACTAAATGAAGAAGGAGGAGAAGGAGAAGAAGAAAAAGAAAGAGAAGAAGAAAAAAAGAGAAAGAGAAAAAGAAAAAAAAAAGAAATTTGGTGCAAATCTGAAAAAAAAAATCATGTAAATTTAAATCAATTATAAATGCAATAAACATAAATTTATGTTTTTTTATTAAGTTGACAAATATAAATTTATTTCTCACATAATTACGTTTGACTTACAAGAGACGTAAAAACACCTAAAATAACATATGCAATTTTTTTTTTAGGTTTAATCCTTTTCGACATCGCTATTATTTATGTACGAATGTCTCAATTGGGTCCTCGTTTTTTAAAGTGTATCAAAATGGTCCCTAATTTTGAAAATTGATATCAATTGAGTCCTTTCCGTTAAGTTGGCTAGACGGCGTTAAAAAAATTGATGAGTGGATGCTGAGATGACGAACGAACGCTCGTCCACAAGCGAACGAACGCTCGTCCACCAGCGAACGAACGCTCGTCGACCCCGAACGAACGGTCGTCCAGTGTGGAACGAACGGTCGTCCAGCAGTAAGAGGTCGACGAGCGTTCGTTCGTCATCTCAGCATCCACTAATCAATTTTTTTAACGCCGTCCAGCCAACTTAACGGAAAAGACTCAATTGATATCAATTTTGAAAATTAAGGACCATTTTGATACACTTTAGAAAACGAGGACCCATCTGAGACATTCGTACATAAATAGGGATGTCGAAAAGGATTAAACCTTTTTTTTATTAGTGATTATTATTACATTATGTCTAGGTCTTCTTCTCTTAGGCGACATTGGATTGGAAATAGAAGGTCTTCTTCTCTAATGAGGCTTCATCGTGTTGAAAATAGAAGGCCCCAGAATAAGAAAAAAGTTGGAGAAC
This sequence comes from Vigna angularis, assembly GCF_016808095.1. Taxonomy (NCBI): domain Eukaryota; kingdom Viridiplantae; phylum Streptophyta; class Magnoliopsida; order Fabales; family Fabaceae; genus Vigna; species Vigna angularis. The sequence goes on along the minus strand of NC_068970.1, from coordinate 53,794,270 downwards.
TGGTAATAAGGTAAATAAATATACAAGGTTCAATTCTACACTTAATGCTAACTCTGCCATGCAACTTTCACTTTAAGCTTTTGTTGAATTAGATATGTATTATGAATGCATGATTCACTAATCTAAATGTACTAATAATAATGTTTTTTTAACAATCAGCATTGGACATTCCTTCCGTATTGGAATATTGCAACAGTAATGAAAACAATTTTCGTATACTATCTATATGTTTATTAATATTAAAGTCACACCAGAGTCCATTTTTAATAAAAGTGGGTGTGTACTTTTAAAATATAGAAACTTTATTATCTGATCATATATATATATATATATATATATATATATATATATATATATATATAAATGTTGATTTATACTCAAAATTAATTATATGAATTTTTCAAAAATCCTAACTATAATTTACATGTAATTATTTTTAAAATTACTTACATTAAATAATTAACTCTAAAATAGTGATTTGATTGTATTTCAAATAATAGTGATTTGATTGTATTTTAATTATTTATATGATAGAGGAAGTTGTTGAAGATATTTTTTCTCATGAGAAAATTATTAATAAATCTAAACTTATTGAAAATATTAGAGATCGAAAGATTTTAATATGAATTTTTATTCTTGATCCCTACTTCTCTTTTAAACTAATGATCATTTTATTTTTGAGTATTCTTCGTTCAAGAAAATATACTGCACAGTAAAGTCACCAATGACACTTCTTCAATTCTGGTATACACTTAAATTGGAGTATTTTTCTTCTCATTTCAACACTTTTTCGATTCTTGAATCAATGAAGGAGGAACTCTGTAACACCCAAATATTTTAAAGGGTATTACTGGTAGTAGAGACTAAATTAGTCTGATATAAACAATCAAACTTTATTTCAATTCTTCCAAAGTACAATACCAAACTTACAAACTTTTAACAATATAGTCTTCACCACTTAACATAAATTTGAAATTTAACTTATAAGTCTTACACAACATATTTTTCCAATACAATTTATTCTTTTTACAAAAATCCCTGAAAGTTTTTTCCCGCATCTCTCTCATCATCTCTAAGCTTTTTCAACCGCATCTGCAACATTATCTATTCACATATAACATGAGTTATATGCACTACAAAAAAGTAGGGCATTACCGAAGGCCAAAAACCCTCGGAAAATGCCATAAGCCGTCGATAAAGAGTGTTTACCGAAGGCTTATCGACGGCCAAAAATTCTTCGGTAAATCTCTTGTCGCTAAATATTACCGAGGGCCACTAGCCTTCGGTAATTACCGAAGGGCAAAAGCCCTCGGTAATTTTCGAAGGGCGAAAGAAAGGAGTAAGCAGTGAGTGAACTCAGTTGTAGCAGATTCCATTATGAATTTTTACTTAAGTGCAGCAATGAAAGCAATGAAAGCAATGAAATCAGAAGTTACTGTCAAATTCCTAATTCTAACTAAACCAAACAAAGTTCTAAAGATGATATTCTCAACGCTGCATTGAATTGATTCCAAATTATCCAAACTCATAACAAATTCCCAATTCCCAAACCCCAAACTCATTCTCACGCCATGGATCCCAACCCTCGAACCTTTCCCATCCTTTCCGACTCCGACCACTTCGACCTCGAGCAGCCGCGGGCCCCGGAGATCGTGGGCCAAATGTCGCACCTCACCGGAACGGTCCTGAACCTGATCGGGGAGCTGCCCACGCACGAGGAAGTTGATAGCGCCAAGGCCAGGCTGGCGGAGATCGAGGCCCAGCTGTCCCACGAACTAGAGGAGATCGTGCTCCAGGCTCGACCTGCGGAGATGGAGATTCACGAGTGGCGGGCCCACCAGGCCGAGAAGGAGAGGGAGGGCCGGGAGCGGGCGGAGACGGAGAAGCGAATCTGGAAGTCGGTGCTGCAGTTGGGCGAGATGCACGAGGCGTACGAGAAGCTTCTGAAGGACGCGGAGAAGTGGTTGGTGAAAATGTACGAGTCTAAGGAAGATGGTGATGGCGATGTTGTTGGCGACGAAGTGAATGAAGAGGTTGTGGGAATTCTGCAAGAGGCCTATGGCAAGGGAATGGAACGCGTCAATCTTTCTGCACACCACCAACAACCACAACTCCGCGAGAGAACGGCTTGGGGTGACAAAAAACAGACAACAGTTTTCGTAGCGGTGGAGGAATTTCGGAAATTTGGCAGAGGAGAAGGGGAATTTCTGAAATTTGGCCAGAGGAGAGCAAGATTAGGGCTTGGTAACGTTGAAGGAGCAAAGGAGAAGGGTTGGAGTGAAAGGTTTTGGGCGACGAGAGCACTAGGGCTGGTGGGAAAATGAATTGCAGAGAGGGAACAACTTAAAATTCTTCGAAGACATTACCGAAGGTCTCTCAGCCGTCTGTAATTGAACTCAGGAATGACTTACCGAAGGCTCATAAGCCGTCGGTAAAAAGCCGCCGGAAATAAACGCATTTCCTGTAGTGATGATCATAGCACAAACAAATAAGGGTAAGCCAATCATATCATACAATCATTAAACTTATAATATAAATGTTTCAATCATGTATTTCTGCAAATTGATAAATACCATTATCCCGATGTCATTAATTCATCATTTTTTTTAAAATCATCTTTCTCATTTTCCTAAACCTTACAAGTATACCATGCTTACTCACGAAGCCTTATGGTCAGACCGCTCTCTACATGCTTCCTTAAGCCTCACCTGTATACTATGTCTTACACTACAAGAAAAATTACTATTACATACCGCCAAAATCCGTATATAACATCAAAAATCCGTATATAAAATGATTTTACATACAAATTATATACGGACAAAAATCTGTATATAAAAAAGGCGTAGCTAAGTTATATACGGAAAAATCTATATATAAATTATATACGGATATTACATACGGATAAATCTGTATGTAATTTACATACAGATATTATATACGGATAAATCCATATGTAATTTACATACGGATATTATATACGGATAAATTCGTATGTAATTTACATACGGATAAATCCATATGTAATTACATACAGTATGTACATATGTATCTATTGTTTATAACATATTTAATTAGATTGGTTTTTTCTAATAGTTATATAATTAATATTAAAAATTTTACACATTAAAACTTCTCATAAAATTTTAAATAATTACTACCAGATTATAAATGTTAAGAATTTATAATATATAATTGTGTTGAAAATCAAATAATTAAAACATGAAAATTTTATTCGAATACTCTATAAAGAGAGTTCAAAGAAATAAATACAACTACTTAATATTAATATCTCATAACACTCAAATTTAACTTTTACAATAATTTAAATCTAAAACAAACAAGTCCTTGTATAACATAGAGTTGAATATTAACTTAAACTATAATTTACACCTAAAACAAAATCAAGTCCTGACTTAGAAAGAAACTCCAAAGCAATTGCTGATAGATCTGCAAATGTTGCACATATAATTATTGGGTGGAAGACCTTTTTCAAGTTTGATGACAATATGAAAACAAAGGGATAAAAAAAGGCATAATTATAGTTAGTTCTAATAAAATGCAAATACAATGTTGCATGACAATATAACATTTTTGGTCCATCTAAATGAGCCATCAAAGCAATCAGCCATAGAGGTTGCTAATGTTGTGAAGAATCAAGCCAAAGAACTTGAGTAGGCATTATCTTTCTATAATAGGTACATTATCTGAATATTCTTGCTTTGAGAAAACCTTAACCGTAACACCCTAAAGAAACATGAATATATTTTTGTCTGATGCACAAAGTAAATTTCAATTGAACACTTTAAAAAAGGACTTTAAATGATAGTAATTTGAATTGCAACATAACCAATAGTGTAATGTATACAAAAAACTTAAACATGTTAAGGAAGATGAAATTTAAAACAGAAATTACATGAAGAGGAAAGAACATACCAATCCATACTACAAAGCATGATATACACAGTTCCACAAGATCCTGCAAACCAACAATACAAAGCTAAATAAAAAACACTCAAGTTGATATAGCATGCCAATGGACAATAACTACTTTTCACATCAAATTAAGGTGATGGGCCTAATAAAGAAGCAAACAAATTTCAAAAGTACAGAGTAATCACCCTTACTTTTATACTAGTAATCACCCAATTTTGACCCAATCTCTTTTTTCTTTTCCTCTTTGCCAAATTACACTCCACATTAACTCTCAAACCAAACCAACAAAATGATTCAATCTCTTTTTTCTTTTCCTCTCTGCCAATACAAACTTAATATAAATTATGCCAATGACATAATCATAACACCACCTGCAGTTCCAATTTTAAATTATATACGTCATGTAATGTAACTTAAAAAAAACATTACATAACCAAAAAACAGAACCAAGAATTACCACTTGACAACTTCCTCAAATAAGCAACCTAAATATCGTAAATGAAAACATATAGTTTTAAATTTCTATTTTAATTAGATGATGAGAATATGCTTGTTCTCATTGATTTAGAAGTACATTCCACTCTGCAACTAGTTAACAGGATTCTTTCAACCATTCTAAATTACATTTTTTAATTATATTTTTCACTTTACACTCATACATCTCTGCATATTAATTTCTAAAGTAAATTTTAGTAGTCTTTTTAAGTTGTCAACTATTAAAAGAAGAAAATTACAAATGAATCTTAATCCTTAAAAAGAAGAAAATTGAAGGAACTCAATTACCCAAGTTCTCAAGGAAACTCTACAACTCCTTCAAACCTTAAGCAGAGAGTAACAAGGAGTCCGTCAGCATGTTTGAGCAGACAACTGGTACTAAACACAATTAGCAATGATTTTGAAACAGAACATACCCCTATAGGATGTAAGCAGATAGAAAAAGATGACGAAGGAGCACACTGTATTTGTGAATGGATCGTGCCATTCATGTCAAAGTGATTGAGCAGAGGATTTGTACCAACTGTCAAAATCTGAAAGTAAAATACAAACAATTAACATGAGTTAGCAGAGCTACAATTTTCATGAGAGTTACTGATATTATAAGAACAACAAATGAGTTAATCAATATTCAGATAAGGGTTACATATTTGTTTGCATATATAAATGAATAAGAATCAATTACCCTACAATATTTATCAATTATCAAGTTGTTATATACTAACCTTGGTGGAGCTGTAAGGAGTTCTGCCTCTGCCATGCACAACACGATACATTAGTACAATTTAGAGATGAAAGCAACAACAGAAAATTGCACAGATAATAATAAATACTTTACAGCCCAATAAGATCAATATAGCTTAAGCAAAAACGTATTCCATCCTTGGACATTTAAACAGGACAGTCAAGAACATCCACACCATCTGAAATAGCCTTCTCATATGCTAAGTCAGTACAAGAAGGATTAGTCTCCACTTGCTCCATATCTTGGAATAACCAAAGTGTTAACTGAAACATGAACAAAATGAATGTATGTGGTTCACAATGATGTAATCTCCACTAGCATAAAGGTATTATGAAATGAATTTACCATGAATACACTAAAGAACAAGATGAATACATAATTATAGAAGCATAAAAGCACATAATCATAAAAGCAAAAAAGCATTGATTTTAACACACTTTTCCTTGGAGTATTGAGGCCTATGTGAGCAAAGCAGTCTACATAAAGAAGAATAGAAATCAGTAATCATTTAAGGGGCGAAATTTTATACTCACGCCTATATGTACTCTAAAACATTGGAGGAGATAACTTGCCTCGGAAACACTTTTTCAACTACATGTCGGGGTATATAGTTGAATCTATAATGATTGAAACATATATTTTCAAAGTTATTAAAGTTCAAACTTCATTATCTTGACATCATTAGTAAGGATCAACTTATCAAAGTTGAAACGATAAATTAAAAGACAACATATCTAAAATTGTTTCTTTATCTGATAACATATGATTAGTTTCTGGACTAAATGATCATGATCTATTGGGCTATTGGACATAGTAAATTCCATACAAAAGAATAAGAAAGTATACCACAAACATTTTTTCACAAGTATATTATAGCCTCCAATGGATGAGAAGGAAAGCTCAACCTATTTAATCCTTGGAATCAGCTTCTACACAAGATGCAAAGAAAACAACTAGGTGCCTGGAAGTTAAGAATTTGATAGTCCAAGTTATCTTTTATAACAATAAGAATAACATAAACTTATCTTGAATAAATATTCATTAAATAGAATAATATAGGATTTACATTATCGAACAACAATAGTTTAAAGAAACAAAGTTCATTTGTGAAGACTATTTAAAGAATGCATGCATACCAGCATTGGTATAATTAAAGGAGCTTGATTTTCCATGGCTTAAAACTTTAAATCATGAAAACCTGAAAAGCCAACAAATTGCTTAATGAGATTATAAAAATCTCTTATTGGATAATGAAGAAAGAAGCTTTGACTCAATGAACACGGTCTTAACATACCATTGAGTATAACATTGCCAATACACCCATGGACAAAGTCATTTATCTTAATTAGATTATTTATACCATAGAGATGCATATAAAATATTGGCATGTTACCAAAAGTTTCTCTAACAGATAACTTGATTATATATTTTAAAGGAATTTAGTTTAAAGCACAATAATTTTATAAAACCTATAATATAAGAACCATAATGAGATTATAGGTTATTATCTTCATGTAGATAAAAGGTCAAGATTGATGAAATAAAAACAAGTTACGTTGACATCTTGGATTTTGTTAGAGGAAAGGAATAAGAGAGCAAATATATTGCTTTATTTCAAACAAATGAAAAGTAGATTTTATCAACCCTTGAAGATAACCTTCACTTTATAATGAGATCCAGAGCCACTGTCACTATAGTACAATATATACAAATGAATTAAAGAAACAATAATTGGACTTTAACTTCGAATCACATTTAAAATATACTTCATGAGTTAGTACCCACACACCATAATCTATGTTTTGTAATGTATGGGAGAAAACAAAACTCATATTACACCTTTCATTTTCTTTATATTTTGGTTGACAAAAGTAGTAATACATTTATTAGAAAATGAGAAAATTTACCTCATAATCAACCCCTTGAATATAGATGCAGTTCGGGTTTATTGTTGAGAAAGCCAACCCTTTTATCTGCAGTATTAATGAAATCAATTACAGTCATCTGTGGCTGCAATAATCAACAACTAATACAATAATAACATCAACAGTAACCTTATCTTAGTAAGTGAAATCAACTATATGGATCACACACTAAGTTAAAAACGAAATTCTAAAGGATATTATTATCTACCGTGAAACCAAAAAAGTAATTTTATGTAGAAGAATATTGACATCAATGTTCACCAAAAACAAAATTCCTTTTTTCATCCTTCTCCAGTTCTGGTTATCCTCCACCCACCTCGTAACCACCAATGGATGTCCAAATGTGATTCTTTCCAGTGAGCTTTTTTGGCCTCAACCTCCATCGCTACTGCGGGGAAATGAAGCTATAATATGTCATTGGAATTGATGAGTGAATATTTTATTAACTACACTTATCTTATTGTGCTAGAAATAATTAGGAAATTATGTTTAACTGTCCAATGTTTTCCCGTTTTTCATAATTATGTTTAATTTAACCAGTAATTTTTTATTTTAAGTAATTTGAATTATTTGTAGTTAATTATTTGTATTAGGAAATTATTGGATAAAATTTGTAGATTAATTTCTTTTGGGAGGTCCAAGAGCACACGTCCAAGTGATTATTCAATCCATGGGAATTAATTTTGGAGGTCCAAATTGTTTTGAGCTGAACAAAACTACACATCCAGAATTTTGAAGAAATAAAGTGCAGCTGCCTATTGTTTCAACCACACGGCCTACTTCTCCAATTAATATGTTTGAGATTCATTTTATTCTCTTTTGGTTTGAAAGTGGTGTCACGGCTGGCTGGATCAAGGAGCTGGTGTCTCATTCACGGACAACATCAAGGCATGGGGAGCAGCACTCTTTGGAAGCAAAACAATAGGAGTTGCTGCCACATCTTTCTATCAAATTATCACAGCTGGAAGCCAATGCACACGGTAATGAATCTCTTTTTGGCTGGAATAAAGTGCATGGTGAGTGGATACTGCAGCAAAGTTTAAACGTCCAGCATGTGAAGGATGAAGCCACCACCACAGCTGGAAGGAGCTCACGGTCTAAGTGCAGTAAGGTGGGGGCTGGAAGCAACTCCATCAATCCAGTCCAGTAGCTGATTCCAGCAAGCACTCCTTCACGTCCAGCTTGGGAGATTTCACGGCTGGAGCAAGCATAGAGGCAGCCACCTTGGAGAAGAGAAGAAGAGAAGAAAAAGGAGAGGTGCACGTTGAAGATGAAATGGTTCTCCACGGTACTGAATGATGAAGGCTGTCACATGCACTCACTAAGTCACGCACATGAAGAAGCAAGAAGAAGTGGAGTGTTGTCAGCAGCAAAGGATGTGTCCAAAAATGAGCGGAATGTTCAGAGAATGTGTGCACACGTGATGGACAGCAGCAGCAAAGGCACATGGGTGTAAGTGGATGCAGTATTTTGATCAGCACATAGAAGTTAATTGGTGCTACCACGTGAAGAAACATACATAATGGAAGAAGTGGGTTGTCCAGACACTTACTAAGTTAAAGCACTAAGAGCATGGTAAACTAAAGTTTCACGTGGGAGTGCAAGGGAAGTATGGTCAGAAAGTCAAAAGGGATTAGCTTTCTTTTAAAAAATAAGGTTAAGCAATTGGAGAATGGGACACGTTCAAACCAAAATAAATGCTGACAAATTACAAAAAGGGAGTATGTAAGTGGACATTATTAAAAGAAAGATACACATGTCCTAGCACACAAAAAGTTGTTTGTCATTGGAGTAAAGTCAGCAAAGGCTATTGGAAGCAGCTCACGGATTCATTCTTCACCACCTTCTCACCAACCAGCAAGCATCCATCCAATAATCCAGCAAGAATTTCCATCACCTTGTTGAGCTGGAAAGAAGAAGCAGTCACGGTAAAGCATCATTTAGAAAAACACCAAAAATGGAGGACCCTTCTTTTCTTGTTGGGATTGAAGAAGAATGGAAGAAGTTGGGCACACGAGCAGAATAATGCAGAAAAGAAGGAGCAATCACACACGGAGTAATGACAAAACTTCAATCATCTTTTGGAGGTGAAAGGGGGGGATATAGGTGTCACGGACGTCCAGGGAGAGAGTGGGGGGGGGGGGTTCTGGAGTTGGGTTCTTGGGGTTTCATTTGGTTTTTCATTTTTTATTGTACTAATTTTGGAGAATGATTTTGGGTTTCGGTGTTTGCAGAGTTGGTTTTTGTTTGTGGAAAGTTATTGAGTTGAAGTTGTAGTTCAAATTTGGAGTTGAGCTTTTGTTTGAGTGCAAGTTCTTGAGTGGTTTTCTGTTCGGTTCCTTTGGGTTTTGCTTGGTTTTCCTTTTGTAAATTTCTTTTGTACTGAGTTGGAAGAGAGGGGAGAGGCCGAGAGTTTGGAAGAGGTTCTGAGCTTGGAGATGAGCCGTGAACAACTGCTGCTGAGGGAAGAAACCACACTGCTGGAAGGAATGGAGGATGAGAGCTCTTGTTGATTTCCAATCTGGTTTTGTTTATCTTTTTCTTAAGTTTTGTTAATATTTTTTTTACACTCTTGAATGTATTTTATAAACTGTAAGTTGGACTTTGTTTGTTTAAGTAATCTCATTATGGAAATATTTTCTTTGTTTTGATTTGTGTTGTGAAAACTCACGGTTGTTTAAAGTCTAGTTTATTTTCTTTCATTTAGTTTTGTTTGTTGAAGCTTTTAAATTTTGTTTGTGTTTTGTTTGTTGAAGCTTTTAAATATTGTTTGTGTTTTACTTGTCACGGTTATTTAAGGTAAGGAATTGTTCCATGAGTATGTTTTCATAACCTTAAAATAAAATAAAATAAAAAGATTAAAAGGAAAATGATTAAAATTGGTAGGAGAAGAAATTGAATTGTTTTGGACGTGTAACAAGTGAAGTTCCGGTTGTTTTCAATCCATTTCCAGTGTCAAATTTTTTTAGTTTTTCTTGTTTCAATTAATTGTTGAAAACTTACGTGAATCACTTTCTTTTTCTTGTAAGAAATTCAACTATCTTTCTTCTTAAAATTTCATTAGCATTTAGTCCATGTGTGTCATTTTCTTGTATTAATCTTGTCTTTCAATTGTTGTTTTAAGAAAGAATACCTTGGCCGGAATTGTGTTCATTTGGATAATTTATTTTTCTTTCCAAAATTGGTAAGAAGTGTGTAGGAGTGTTACCACTTAATTTCTTTGCAAAATGAATTTGATATGATGTTTGAATGCCACGGTTTTTGATGTATGAGTTCTAAATGTTATTTTCAATCAAATCAAAGTAAATCAGTCATGGCACATGAGATTATTTTTGGAAGCATTTGCACTGTAAAAATTGAATTTCAATGAATGTATGCTTTCTGTGCGTATATTGTTTTTGGTATTTTAATTCAAATCTTGGTTTATTGCGTTTTCTGTAATGTTTTGCTATTGTTAAAAATTTCACCGTGTAAATCTATTTGAATTTTTATCCGTCACCGTAATCACTTTACCGTTTTATGTCGTTTACTGTTCTGCATTCTATTTTCACTGTGATTTTGGTTTTATTGTTTAATTTCGTTTTTACTATTCACTGTGTTATTTTTACTGTTTGTGAATTTACGGCTTTCATCATTTAATTTTTCTGCGAATAAAAAAACACAAAAACAATCAAAACCCCCAATTCGTAATTGACTGAAAACCCGAACCAACAGTTTGGTCTTTGAGAGACGACCTAGGACTCAAATCCTAGATTATACTACATTTTTAATCTGTATAAAATTTGTATGACCGCGACAGTCGTATCAAATTTTGGCGCCGCTGCCGGGGACCAATGGTTCGGTTTGAGGTCTTTTGTGTAAATATGTGGTTTGTCATCTATGTTTGAGTATGTGGATATTTTGTCTGTTTGAATTTTTTTTTCTGCTATCGTTTCTTGACTATAGGGTGTTGTAACTTAGTTCATGACTAGGAGCAATCCTGGAACCATACAACCCTTTGATCCTGAGATTGATAGAACGTTTCGTAGGTTAGCCAGTAGTTCTCGGAATTTATCTTTAGAGTCAATTATTGAGCCAGTTGCAATAGATACGGAACATCCCACTACTGATTCTGATTCCGTTATTTTTCACACTGAGAACGATATGGCACAACCTCCGCCTCGCGGGAGAACTCTTAGAGAGATGGCTGCACCTGATTTCACCTACGAAAGTTTGTGCATCCAGTATCCAGATGAAGATGTTCCATATGTTCTAAAAACTGGACTAATCCATTTGTTACCAAAGTTTCATGGCCTTGCAAGTGAAAGCCCGCATAAACATCTGAAGGAATTCCATATTGTTTGTTCATCAATGAAACCTCATGATGTTCCTGAAGACAGTATCTTTCTGAAGGCATTCCCGCATTCGCTAGAAGGTGTAGCGAAGGATTGGTTATACTGTTTGGCGCCTAGATCCATCACCAGTTGGGGCGATCTGAAGAGGTTATTCTTGGAGAAATTTTTTCTAGCATCCCGAACCACTGCGATCAGGAAAGATATATTTGGGATTAGACAGTTTGGGGAGGAGAGCTTATATGAGTACTGGGAAAGATTCAAGAAACTTTGTGCAAGCTGCCCTCATCATCAGATAAGCGAGCAACTACTTCTCCAGTATTTCTATGAAGGACTGAATAACATGGAGAGGAGTATGATTGATGCTGCCAGTGGTGGAGCGCTTGGAGACATGACGCCTGCTGAAGCTAGGCAATTGATCGAGAAGATGGCTTCTAACTCTCAACAGTTCAGTGTGAGAAATGATGCTATAGTGGTCAGGGGAGTTCATGATGTTGCTACCCATTCTTTATCTACTGATAAAAATGTTGAAAATAAGCTTAATGCTCTTGTGAGTTTGGTGACACAGTTGGCATCCAGTCAGAGATCGACACCTCCTTCTGCTTCTGTTGCACGGGTGTGTGCTATTTGTTCTAGTGACCATTACACTGATGCTTGTCCTTCTCTGCAGCAACCTAGTGCTCATAATACACCTCAAGCTTATGCTACCAACATTTACAATAATAGACAGCAACAACAGCAAAATTATGACTTGTCTACCAACAGGTATAACCCAGGATGGAGAGATCACCCTAATCTTAGATGGAACAATGCTCCATATCAGCAGCAACAACAGCAAACACCGCCTTTCAATAATGTTGCAGGTCCTAGACCATATGTGCCCCCACCTGTTCAAAGATATCAAAGGCAATAACAGCAAGAGGCACCTGCCCAACCAGTTGCCCAACCTTCCACTTCATCTGAAACTTCATTGGAAGAGTTAGTGAGACAAATGAGTATTCAAAACATACAGATGGCGACTCAGATAAACCAGATGGGAGCTTCCATACAGAGTCTCAATAACCAGATGGGACAGATGGCGACTTAGATAAGCCAGGCGCAGTCTCAGAATTCTGATAAGTTACCATCTCAGACTGTTCAGAATCCAAGGAATGTGAGCGCCATAACCCTCAGATCAGGGAAGCAGACTGTTGTACCTTCAGAGGCCACTTCTACACCTACACCTGAGCCTGCCACTTGTCCTAAAGAGGACGACCATGCAAATCCACGCAGGACATTTGAGGTAGGTGCATCTTCTTCTCCAGTCAGTGGTTCTTCTTCAGGTGGATCTTCTTCCTTTTCCACCACCACTGTTGCCGCACCTTCTCCATTAATTGACCGACCTATCCCACTTCCATTCCCTTCACGAGCACTTCCTAGCAAAAATATGGAAGAGGTGGATAAGGAAATTCTGGAGACCTTAAAAAAGGTAGAGGTAAACATACCTCTACTCGATGCCATCAAGCAGATACCAAAGTATGCCAAATTTTTGAAGGATCTGTGCACACACAAGAGGAAGATGAAAGGAAATGAGAGGATTAGCATGGGAAGGAATGTTTCTGCGCTTATTGGTAAGTCGATCCCGCACATTCCTGAAAAGTGCAAGGATCCAAGTATATTTTGCATTCCTTGTGTGATTGGAAATAGTAAATTTGAAAATGCCATGCTTGATTTGGGAGCTTCTATTAATGTCATGCCTTTGTCCATATATAAATCCTTGTCTCTGGGTCCTTCGAAATCTACGGGTGTAGTCATTCAGTTAGCCAACAGGAGTGTTACCCACCCAACAGGTTACATAGAAGATGTCTTGGTTAGAGTTGGTGAACTAATTTTTCCTGCCGACTTTTATGTTCTAGAAATGGAGGAGGGATTCTCTCATGGATCCGCTCCCATCATCTTAAGCAGACCATTTTTGAAAACTGCTCGAACCAAGATTGATGTGCATGCTGGAACCTTATCTATGGAAATTGCTGATATTGTGGTTCACTTTAATATTCTTGATGCAATGAAGTTTCCAGCTGAGGACCATTCTGTATTCAAGATTGACATGATGGATGACATTATTGATAAATATGTTGTTGATGAATTTGATTCTTTGCATAAGAAAGGACATTCTTTCCTATCTCCTCTTGATACATGCATTGAATCTGAAGCTGAAAATGATATTGATTTTGATGAGGATTTTGATATTGATGATGTTGATAATGGATCTGTCATAGATATTGATTTAGAGTCTGATGAGATGGATGTTTTGCCCTCACACGTAAATTCTTTAGAGTCAGAATGCACTAACCACTTTGCTGAGTTGAAACAACTTCCAGATAACCTCAAGTATGCTTACTTGGAGGATGACGAGAAAAACCCTGTGATCATTTCCACTTCCCTTGATGCTGTTCAAGAGGAGAAATTGCTGAGTCTACTGAAAAAGCACAAGAAGGCCATTGGTTGGACATTGGCTGACATACCTGGCATCAGTCCATCCACTTGTATGCACCGGATTTTTTTGGAAGAAGGAGCAAAGCCAGTTAGGCAACCACAACGAAGGCAGAACCCCGTGATTATGGATGTCATCAAGAAGGAGGTGACCAAGCTTCTGCAAGCTGGGATCATCTACCCCATTTCAGATAGTCAATGGGTTAGCCCGATTCATGTTGTTCCCAAGAAGACTGGCCTCACAGTGATCAAGAATGAGAAGGACGAGTTGATTCCTACAAGAGTGCAGAACAGTTGGAGAGTCTGCATTGACTATCGAAGGCTTAACCAAGCAACTAAGAAGGATCATTTTCCCCTGTCATTCATTGATCAGATGCTGGAGCGCCTGGCAGGTAAGTCTCATTATTGCTTTCTTGATGGGTTTTCTGGCTATTTTCAAATCAATATCGCTCCTGAGGACCAAGACAAAACAACATTCACATGTCCCTTTGGCACTTTTGCCTATAGGAGGATGCCATTTGGTCTATGCAACGCTCCTGGTACTTTCCAGCGATGCATGCTTAGCATCTTCAGCGATTATCTTGAAAGTTGCATAGAAGTATTCATGGATGATTTCACTGTTTATGGATCCTCATTTGATACATGCTTAGATAGTTTGGAGAAAGTTCTTAAAAAATGCATAGAAACAAACCTTGTCCTCAATTTTGAGAAATGTCATTTTATGGTAGAACAAGGTTTAGTTCTAGGGCATATCATTTCTAGTAAGGGAATAGAGGTAGATCCTGCAAAAATATCTGTGATTTCAAAATTGCCTTATCCCTCTTGCGTGCGAGAGGTTCGATCTTTTCTTGGGCATGCAGGTTTCTATAGACGCTTCATCAAGGACTTCAGCCAGAAAGCACTTCCCTTGTCCAAACTACTGCAGAAAGACATTGATTTCGATTTTGATGACAAATGCAAACAGGCTTTTGATCGCCTGAAGGAAGTTTTGACCACCACTCCGATCATCCAAGCACCAGATTGGACAGCCCCATTTGTTCTTATGTGTGATGCATCCAATTATGCATTGGGGGCCGTCTTGATGCAAAAGATTGATAAGCTGCCTCGAGTGATCTACTACGCTTCCAAGACTTTGGATGCTGCTCAAGCAAACTACACCACCACTGAGAAAGAGCTCTTAGCCATTGTGTTTGCTCTTGATAAATTTAGATCATATTTGCTTGGGTCACCTGTTATTGTATTCACTGACCATGCAGCTCTGAAGTTTCTTTTGAAAAAGGCTGAGTCAAAGCCAAGACTGATAAGGTGGGTGCTGCTACTCCAAGAATTTGACTTGAGAATCCTAGACCGGAGTGGAGCACATAATTTGGTTGCAGACCATCTCAGCAGGATTGAAGGAGCTGAGGATGAAGCTGATGTTTTGCCTATTTCAGATAACTTTCCTGATGAAAGTTTGTTGACGGTTTCACTTTCCCACCCTACTCCTTGGTTTGCAAATATTGTGAATTATTTGGTTGCTCATGTTTTCCCTCCATTAGCATCTCGAGCTCAAATTGCTAAAATTAAAAGCGATGCTAAATATTACATTTGGGATGACCCATACCTATGGAAGTTGTGCAGTGATCAGGTTACTAGAAGATGTATTCCAGACAATGAGATTGACTCGGTCCTGAAATTCTGCCATACTTCCTCACCGGGTGGTCATCAAGGAATTCAAAGAACTGCTCGCAGGGTGCTTGACTGTGGTTTCTATTGGCCTTCCATCTTCAAGGATGCGGAGAGGATCTGCACCACCTGTGAGCCTTGTCAGAGAACAGGAGGATCGATTTCAAAAAGACAAGAGATGCCTCAACAACCTATGCTATTTTGTGAGGTATTTGATGTCTGGGGTATAGATTTTATGGGTCCTTTTCCTGTTTCTTTTGGTTTCTCTTATATTCTCCTCGCTGTTGATTATGTTTCAAAATGGGTGGAAGCTAGAGCCACCAGAACTAACGATGCTCGGGTTGTTGTAGATTTTGTTAGATCTCACCTTTTTTGCAGGTTTGGAGTGCCCCGAGCAATTGTTAGTGATCAAGGAACTCATTTTTGTAATAGATCAATGCAAGCCTTGCTAAAGAAGTATGGGGTGACGCACAGAGTTTCTACACCGTACCACCCCCAAACAAATGGGCAAGCGGAGATCTCAAACAGGGAGATTAAAAGGATTTTGGAGAAGATTGTACAGCCAAATAGGAAAGATTGGAGCAAAAGGTTGGACGATGCTCTTTGGGCCCACAGGACTGCGTACAAAGCACCGATAGGGATGTCTCCCTACCGGGTTGTCTTTGGAAAGGCGTGTCATCTGCCAGTTGAGATTGAGCATCAGGCATACTGGGCTGTGAAGACTTGCAACTTTTCCATGGAACAAGCTGGAGAGGAAAGAAAGCTGCAACTGAATGAACTGGATGAGATCCGATTGGAGGCCTATGAAAACTCGAAGTTCTACAAAGAAAGAACAAAGAAATTCCATGATAGTTCAATTGTTAGAAAGGACTTCAAGATTGGCCAACAGGTTTTATTGTATAACTCTAGGCTCGGACTCATGGGGGGTAAGTTGAGATCAAAGTGGACTGGACCTTTCATTGTGACTAATGTTTTTCCTTATGGTACAGTAGAGATCCAAGGACCATCCACAGTAGAAAGCTTCAAGGTTAATGGGCACAGACTGAAACCCTTCCTCAACAATCCTTCTTTGGTGAACGCAGTGGTGGAGGAGACTTCTCTAGTCGATCCACCTCTTTTTCCCTCTGACTCAGGGAGTTCTCTTTTCTCCTTCCTTCCTCACTTTTATTTCACTTGTCTTTATCATTTGAATGTCTAATTGATTATCGGATGATTGTAACACACTGAGGACATTGTGTAATTTAAGTGTGGTCTATTTAATTTGGGGGGAGATTTTGATTACTTGTTAGTTTTACTCTGTGTTTATGTTTGGTGTGTTTTCTGTTTTGAAAAAAAAAAAAATTGTTTTGTCTTGTATATTTTTACATGTTTCTCTCGATTTCTGGACATTGTTTAGATTGTAGATATGTCTTTCATTTCACTGATACTTGTGGTTTAAACTTCTTGTTTTTCTTTGCATGGGAAAATGATTTTGATGTTTGAGAGGTTAAATTAATTGTGACAAAAATACCCTGTGTGAGAATTGAGCCACTTTATTGTTCTTTCTTGTGTGATATGATTCTTGATCGTTTGTACAGATGATTTGGCTTGACTCTTAATATATCTTGATTAATATGCATATTTGAAAATGATAAAGGCATTTCTTGTTCTTAAGCCTCTTTAGCCAAATAAACTTACCTTGTTTTAATCCTTTGATACCCACTTTTGAGCCTATAATTTCTTAAAATTCTTTTCAAGCCCATACACTGTCCCTAAGTGAAAAACCATAATTACCTTAACCTTGGGGAATTTTGGAGCTAAAGAAATATTTTTCGAACAAGTATGGTCTCCCGGGAGATTCTTAAAAAATTGGCTAATTGGTTCTACAATTTATATCTTGTCTCTCCTATATTAAAAAGAAAGAAAAGAAAAGAGACAAGATGGTAAAAAAATAAAAAATAAAAAATAATATAAGGGAGTCAAGAAGAGGATTGAAATAGAGTTTTGGGTGTAATTTGACTGTGTTTACACTTGTTCCCCGCTCCTCTATTTCTGCTGAATTATAGCTACTTGTCCATATTTATCCTCCCCTGTCCTTGGCCCCATTACAACTGTGAAAAGACCTTTTTATTTAAACATGCATGTTTCTGAGGATTAATTTTGAAGGCTTGCCAAATCTATTTGTGTTTGCTTTCTTGAAATCATTGAGTTGACATTACTTATCCCATACACTTGAGAGAAACACCGATAAGTGCATCTGTGAGGTTCTGTCATTTTTGATTCACCTCTTTAATCTGATTAATCGTTTTACCATGTTTGAACTACTTGAATAATTCTGTGAGTATCTGTTTTCTTTGACTTTGTGTTAGATATTGTCTACTACTTTTAACTTGTCCAGATTTCTCGAGAACTGTGTAAGATAATGTGTTTCTTTGTGAATTTTTGGTTTTCTGTGTGTTGAGTTTGTGTCATTTCCTTCTAGCCTTTTGAACTATTCCCTGATCAGTGTTTTGATTTTGCCCAGGAGTGCAAAAGACTAAGTGTGGTCTATTTTGATGAGTGAATATTTTATTAACTACACTTATCTTATTGTGCTAGAAATAATCAGGGAATTATGTTTAACTGTCCAATGTTTTCCCGTTTTTCATAATTATGTTTAATTTAACCAGTAATTTTTTATTTTAAGTAATTTGAATTATTTGTAGTTAATTATTTGTATTAGGAAATTATTGGATAAAATTTGTAGATTAATTTCTTTTGGGAGGTCCAAGAGCACACGTCCAAGTGATTATTCAATCCATGGGAATTAATTTTGAAGGTCCAAATAGTTTTGAGCTGAACAAAACTACACATCCAGAATTTTGAAGAAATGAAGTGCAGCTGCCTATTGTTTCAACCACACGGCCTACTTCTCCAATTAATATGTTTGAGATTCATTTTATTCTCTTTTGGTTTGAAAGTGGTGTCACGGCTGGCTGGATCAAGGAGCTGGTGTCTCATTCACGGACAACATCAAGGCATGTGGAGCAGCACTCTTTGGAAGCAAAACAATAGGAGTTGCTGCCACATCTTTCTATCAAATTATCACAGCTGGAAGCCAATGCACACGGTAATGAATCTCTTTTTGGCTGGAATAAAGTGCATGGTGAGTGGATACTGCAGCAAAGTTTAAACGTCCAGCATGTGAAGGATGAAGCCACCACCACAGCTGGAAGGAGCTCACGGTCTAAGTGCAGTAAGGTGGGGGCTGGAAGCAACTCCATCAATCCAGTCCAGCAGCTGATTCCAGCAAGCACTCCTTCACGTCCAGCTTGGGAGATTTCACGGCTGGAGCAAGCATAGAGGCAGCCACCTTGGAGAAGAGAAGAAGAGAAGAAAAAGGAGAGGTGCACGTTGAAGATGAAATGGTTCTCCACGGTACTGAATGATGAAGGCTGTCACATGCACTCACTAAGTCACGCACATGAAGAAGCAAGAAGAAGTGGAGTGTTGTCAGCAGCAAAGGATGTGTCCAAAAATGAGCGGAATGTTCAGAGAATGTGTGCACACGTGATGGACAGCAGCAGCAAAGGCACATGGGTGTAAGTGGATGCAGTATTTTGATCAGCACATAGAAGTTAATTGGTGCTACCACGTGAAGAAACATACATAATGGAAGAAGTGGGTTGTCCAGACACTTACTAAGTTAAAGCACTAAGAGCATGGTAAACTAAAGTTTCACGTGGGAGTGCAAGGGAAGTATGGTCAGAAAGTCAAAAGGGATTAGCTTTCTTTTAAAAAATAAGGTTAAGCAATTGGAGAATGGGACACGTTCAAACCAAAATAAATGCTGACAAATTACAAAAAGGGAGTATGTAAGTGGACATTATTAAAAGAAAGATACACATGTCCTAGCACACAAAAAGTTGTTTGTCATTGGAGTAAAGTCAGCAAAGGCTATTGGAAGCAGCTCACGGATTCATTCTTCACCACCTTCTCACCAACCAGCAAGCATCCATCCAATAATCCAGCAAGAATTTCCATCACCTTGTTGAGCTGGAAAGAAGAAGCAGTCACGGTAAAGCATCATTTAGAAAAACACCAAAAATGGAGGACCCTTCTTTTCTTGTTGGGATTGAAGAAGAATGGAAGAAGTTGGGCACACGAGCAGAATAATGCAGAAAAGAAGGAGCAATCACACACGGAGTAATGACAAAACTTCAATCATCTTTTGGAGGTGAAAGGGGGGATATAGGTGTCACGGACGTCCTGGGAGAGAGTGGGGGGGGGGGGGGGGGGTTCTGGAGTTGGGTTCTTGGGGTTTCATTTGGTTTTTCATTTTTTATTGTACTAATTTTGGAGAATGATTTTGGGTTTCGGTGTTTGCAGAGTTGGTTTTTGTTTGTGGAAAGTTATTGAGTTGAAGTTGTAGTTCAAATTTGGAGTTGAGCTTTTGTTTGAGTACAAGTTCTTGAGTGGTTTTCTGTTCGGTTCCTTTGGATTTTGCTTGGTTTTCCTTTTGTAAATTTCTTTTGTACTGAGTTGGAAGAGAGGGGAGAGGCCGAGAGTTTGGAAGAGGTTCTGAGCTTGGAGATGAGCCGTGAACAACTGCTGCTGAGGGAAGAAACCACACTGCTGGAAGGAATGGAGGATGAGAGCTCTTGTTGATTTCCAATCTGGTTTTGTTTATCTTTTTCTTAAGTTTTGTTAATATTTTTTTACACTCTTGAATGTATTTTATAAACTGTAAGTTGGACTTTGTTTGTTTAAGTAATCTCATTATGGAAATATTTTCTTTGTTTTGATTTGTGTTGTGAAAACTCACGGTTGTTTAAAGTCTAGTTTATTTTCTTTCATTTAGTTTTGTTTGTTGAAGCTTTTAAATTTCCAGTGTCAAATTTTTTTAGTTTTTCTTGTTTCAATTAATTGTTGAAAACTTACGTGAATCACTTTCTTTTTCTTGTAAGAAATTCAACTATCTTTCTTCTTAAAATTTCATTAGCATTTAGTCCATGTGTGTCATTTTCTTGTATTAATCTTGTCTTTCAATTGTTGTTTTAAGAAAGAATACCTTGGCCGGAATTGTGTTCATTTGGATAATTTATTTTTCTTTCCAAAATTGGTAAGAAGTGTGTAGGAGTGTTACCACTTAATTTCTTTGCAAAATGAATTTGATATGATGTTTGAATGCCACGGTTTTTGATGTATGAGTTCTAAATGTTATTTTCAATCAAACCAAAGTAAATCAGTCATGGCACATGAGATTATTTTTGGAAGCATTTGCACTGTAAAAATTGAATTTCAATGAATGTATGCTTTCTGTGCGTATATTGTTTTTGGTATTTTAATTCAAATCTTGGTTTATTGCGTTTTCTGTAATGTTTTGCTATTGTTAAAAATTTCACCGTGTAAATCTATTTGAATTTTTATCCGTCGCCGTAATCACTTTACCGTTTTATGCCGTTTACTGTTCTGCATTCTATTTTCACTGTGATTTTGGTTTTATTGTTTAATTTCGTTTTTACTATTCACTGTGTTATTTTTACTGTTTGTGAATTTATGGCTTTCATCATTTAATTTTTCTGCGAATAAAAAAACACAAAAACAATCAAAACCCCCAATTCGTAATTGACTGAAAACCCGAACCAACAGTTTGGTCTTTGAGAGACGACCTAGGAGTCAAATCCTAGATTATACTACATTTTTAATCTGTATAAAATTTGTATGACCGCGACAGTCGTATCAGGAATCAACAAAGAATAATAAAAAGGTACAAATTAGAGAAGTTGGGATAAAAAGAAGTGAAAATGAATTCCGATGGTTAACATTGAAATCCCAAATTAGGAGAGAATAGATAAAGATATCACCTCACGCTTGCGAAGGGAGGTGATGGAATAAGCTCCGAGAGAAGAACCCCAAACGAACACGCTATGGACTCCTTCGAAGCTCCCTCAAAGAGTGAAACGCAGCGGAATGATACGAATCCAAGAGCAAATGAACCAAAACTGTGAATGAAGCAAGGAAACCCTAAATCAAACGGTGAAAGAACCTTAAAACACTAGGTTAACTGATTAAACGGTGGAAAGTGTTTAATCGGAGCAAAAGAGGATTTAAACGGTTAAAATCAAAGAAAAAGATGAAAGATGAGGGAAACCCTAGCGGAGGCCATAGATCGAAGAACTCATCGGTGAAGATGGTGTTTCTAAGGCTGAAATAGCTGAAATAAAGTAGAAGATGTTGCAAAGGAGAGCGCTGACTCGAGGTGTGGTTTGTTGGTGATGCCTTCAACAACACCATCACTTCTCTCTCCAGAACTTCTGGTGAAGCATTAAACCTAGCCACGACCGTACTAATTTCTTGAAGGAGGCTGGTTTCCTAAACCCTTATAGGTGATCGCAATTGCTGAACTTTGGTCGGCCGATAAGCAATGATGGAGAAGACAACGCAATAATGACTTGCTCCACTAAGAACTATTAGGTTTGATAAATGTAATGCAAGTTTGGGATCAATGCAAAGTGATATTTGAGAGCAAGTACGAAGTAAAATTTAGAGGCAAATCAAAATTGAAATTTGGGGATGAATTTGTACCTTAAGTGAAACTGAAAATTTAGGAGGGAGGAGAAAATTTTTGAAAATACAAGAGTAAATAGAAAAAAGGAGGAAATTTTGAAAAATATAAGAGTAAAAAGATGCTGAAAAAAAAAGAAGCTTGAAAACATAAATATGGTAGCTAACACGTGGATATAGTTACATACGAATAATTGAAATCATATACGGATTTATCCTTAGATAACTTTCCCGCCACCACGCACCAATATTACATACGACTTTTATATACGGATTTGTCGTATGTAAAAATCCGTATATAATATCTGTATATAATTTTTTTTTCAAAATCTGTATGTAATATCCGTATATAATATGTATATTATATACAGATTATAATCCGTATATAATAATCCGTATGTAATAGCCATATTTCTTGTAGTGTTACTTTCTGAAGCCTTATGGTCAGACCTCTCTCTGCCTGCTTCTATAAAACTTACGGACCATATATTTATGTCAAAGCCTTATGGTCAGACCACTTTCTACCTGCTTTCATAAACCTCGGTGTTACTTTGCTCATATCAAGCTCTCATGGTATAAACCAAACATACTACTCCAAGTAGTAAACATCATTTCATAAGTAATGATTTCTTATATCCACTCCCACATTTCATAAAAATCAACAAATCATACCCTCTTATCTACCTAATTCAATCATGTTCGTTCTTTACTCATAAATTGACAATAACTCGTTTTGGTGTCAACAAATTAAACATATTGCCAGATATCATACTTCATATTATAAACTCATTTTTCCCACAACGAGTATAACTCAACATATTTTCACAAATCAAAGGTCATATATCAGTCAAAATACATCAACATATCTTAGGAATTAAATATTAAAATTTGGGCTTAATGTAACGGTAAATGAAATATATATGAAGTTCTTACCATGATAACTTAAGAACAAAAATATAGTGTTCATCATACTTTTCAAAATTTCGAAATTTATTTCTCAACACATAGACTTCTAATTACAAATCCTAACGGTCAAATTATAGTAATATATCTTATGAATCATATATCAAATTTTCAGGTTGATCCAACGGTCAAATAGAATAAAATCTATATTTTTCCGAGAGTACTCAATAATACAATTTTATTCAAACATGCCGAACTTATTTCTCCAAGTACAGACTCTTAATTAATGATTCAAACAGTCAAAGTAAAGAAATAGGTCTTAGGATTCACATATTAAAATTTTAGCTAAATCTAACGATAAAAACAATTAAGAGGAACGTTTTACCACTGTAATTCGAACATAGAAAAATTAAAATCATGAAAACTAAATTTTCACAGATAACTACCATTACCAAAATTTTAACATGAACATATCTCATATTCATGATCATAATATGTATAAATATCACATGTAAGAAAGGATTAGCTCCTCTACCATCAAAATAATCTTAATATAAAAATTCAGGGGAAACGAGAAGTTGAATCTGGCAGAGCCGGTTAGACAACTTCTCATCCTTCCAGAAAGATGCAATAAAAATAGATAAAACAATAAAATTTCTGGGGAAACAAGAAGTTGAATCTGGCAGAGCCGGTTAGACAACTTCTCATCCTTCCAAAAAGATGCAATAAAAATAGATAAAACAATAAAATTTCTGGGGAAACAAGAAGTTGAATCTAGCAGAGCCGGTTAGACAACTTCTCGTCCTTCCAAAAATATAATATAAAGAGATAAGAAATAATAAAACTTCTGGGGAAACAAGAAGTTGAATCTGGCAGAGCCGGTTAGACAACTTCTCATCCTTCCAACCATACAAAAAGAACAACTAATAACATACAAATAGCATACCATAATCAATATCGCATTTTACAACTATCAAACCTGGATCTCCTCACAAATGCATGTTCTTATTCAAAATTCAGATCACATAGAAACAAAATGCTTCATATTCAAGATTTAAGATCAAACAAAAGCAAAATATTACATGATCAAGACTCAGGATAATACAAAACAAAATCTTAATATTAACTCCCCTTACCTCTATTATAGACTTAATCTCCTCGTTCTCTGAAAACTTCCAGAATATCCCCTTTGCAACTAGAAATTCTTCCAACTCTCTTCTCTCAAAATTTTTCTAAGTTTTTTGGTGTAAATTTTCAGCCTCCCCCCCTTGGCTATTTATAGCAAAAAAATTTACTATTCATTTTTACTATTCATTTTAACTATTCATTTTTTTATTCATTTTACTATTACAAAAATAATTTTTTATTTACAATTTGATGAATTCTGATCTCTTATGACTCAAGGCAATGTGAAATACTTCTCCCTTCCAAAAATATTTTTTTTTACTATTCCCTTTTTACTATTCACAATTTACTATTCACTTTTTACTTTTTTTTTTAATCTAGTATCTAAATTACAAATATTTTCAAGGATCTTACAAACTCCATTAACTATGACTTCATAATTAATTATCACTAGTACCACAAAAGGATATAACACTAATTACTTTTGAATTATGGCTGAAGTTTCAGAACCAAAACATATTAAGATGAGATAAAAAGAAGAGACTTTTGGCTTCAGTCAAGAACTGAAAGCAAAAGTTATAAAAAAACTTTTGCTTCGGTTATAAGAATAACCGAGACAATAAACAGAAAAAATAATTAAAAAAAAGAAAATCATTTTGGGTTTATGACAAGTTTCAAGAGCAACTGCTGTTATAGATCTTATTAAATTTTAAATAGTTATTTAATTTTTAGGATTTATGTATCTTTTTATATTCCATACCCATTCGATAAAAAATTTTCTTCGCATCATAATTATGATTGAGTTGTGTATTTCCATTTGGTAACATTTCATTTAACAACGACAACAATTATGTGAGACTGTTGGCCTTTAAATTCATGAGCCTTAACACTGCTGGCAATTGTGTGCACTTTGTTGAACCGACATACAGAGGAGTTTTTGCATCAGTGAACATCGTCTCATATACATGCCCCTTGGGCAAAAAGCTTTTGCGCCAACATCGAAAATCATGTCTTCTATTTTGTCTTCTTTCGGTCGATCTTTCATGGTGGAATCAAATACTTGTTCAGTTGGGAGACAATTGGGGAGACTATTGGAAAGTCTATTAATTCGTCGTGTCATCTGCATGCCATCTCCATGTTGTATAATATCGAAGGAAACCATCACAAATAAGATATTCCCTAATTTTGGTTGCGTTCAACATTCTCTCTTTCAAACAGTTGGCACAAGAGCATCTAAACTTTACTTCATCATCACTTCTACCCTCGTTATGTTGCGTAAATTGTACAAATTCTTCTACTCCACTTTCGTACTCAACAGTGGTGCATGGAACATTAATCCAATCTCGATCCATATGTATATATACTAAAATTGTTTACACAATTTCAGTAATCTTAATGATCACTTTGGTCGCTTTTATATTCAAGGTTTGACCATATCTCATTCAAGAAGACTCACTTTCTTTAGTTTATTAAATATATAAATTTTAAACAACATATCTAAAATTTTACGAAATTTTTTCAGCATTTCACATTCGTCTTTAGGTTACACAAAATAAAACTGATTAAAAATCACAATCAAATATGCACTCAAAGATCAATAGAAAACACAGTTGCAAAATATTCATAAATTTTAAGACATGCATAAATTATGAAAAAGTGATTACTCTTCTTAAATTGCCCAACTGGACAATTCAAGATTCAATACTATAAATTATAATTACTATCTCCTCTTATATTCATTTTTAAAACAAACATTTCTTCAACAAACTTGGAGATAGTAAATAACTTTTGTATTGAATCTCAAACAGAAAACTAAGGCTAATTCAATACGACGATATATTTTTGCATACAATTAATCACATATCAAACATACAAAAATTGAATAACCTATTGCAACATTATATACAATTAAATGCTCATATTAAAAAATAAATTTAAGACCAAAAAATAGGAATCTAGGAGCAAAAAATGAAGAGAATAATGGAGAACGATGCAACTACTAACGTTTTCGAACGCACCAAAAGTCCAACACAGAAAAATAATACCTGGACAAAAATACAAAAGACTTATTAGTCTCAGGAACCTAAAGTAACTCAAAAACGCCCTAAGAAAGGTAAGGAACGAAGAAACGAAAGCTCACCATGGAAAAACTCGAATGTATGAATATATAAATGGTGAAGGAGGCAATGGCCACAACAACGAGGCAATGGCCACAACAACAAAGCAATGGCGTAGTATTCGCAGAAAGGAGGGTTTAAGAACAACTAAGATATGTGAAAAGAAACTGTAAAGGGTTATGTGAATTTGCACTTTTTTTAGCACTGTGAAGACATACTGCGTCGGTTATTTTAATAATCGAAGAAATATGTACTTTATGGCCTTGATTCTATTAAGAACTGAGACCAAAAGCTCAGCTAAATATTTATAAAAAAATAAAGGTTTTGGAGCCTATTATGACTTTTGGCTTACACCTTTGGCCTCAATTCTTTGTAAAATCGAAGCAAAAGGGGTTTATGGCACCAGTTCTCCAAACAACCGAAGTCATAACGTCTCTTCAGAATATGAACAATCTGAAAGTTCCTTCTGCTGAGTGTAAAGTCAGGACCCTATAACAATAGTTTTGCAAAGAATCGAGGTTATAAACCTGTCTAGAATATGAAAACTGGTTCTGAAAAGTTTGACATAATGTCTCTGCATGAGGATTGTTAGGATCCTATGACATCGATTCTGAGAATAATCGAGACAATAGATATTGGCTAGTGTGTATTAAAATGAAAGTTTAAATTTATGCAGATGTGACCCACCTTTTATGTTTCGATTATTTGTTAACCAATGCTAAAGGAGTCATGAGATCTCGGATTTTTCATAACTGAGACCTATAAATTTGTGAATATTACATAATTGTCACTGTGTTTTTGTGTTTCGTTTTCGTAAAAATCAAACCTATTAGACACATTAAAAGTCCATTTGTGTACTAATGTACTCACCAACCGAATGTTTTTTTCTTTAATGAGAGTCATGTTATTTATACAATGCATACCATTCCAACTGTATGCGTTTTCTAGGTGTTTATAGAACAGAAGAATATTAGTGAAAAGTAATTGCTGATGTTGCACAACAACGACATGTGGCTAGTTCTAAATCTATGTACATCACATTATTCCTAAAATGATGATGTGTAGATATTTTGGGGGTCTTAATAATCTCCTCGTATAGAGATGATACATTATGAACTGATATTAACTTTCTAATTTTGTCTTACGCTTCTCTCAGTCCACTTTTGTATATTTTCTCTTCTACTATTTTCTTAGTCTTACATTAGTTACATAATCTTCCATTGGAGAGAAGTGTAACTCCTAGATTTGAATGAATTTAAACCTCTTGGTTGAGTGATTTTTTTTAAAGAATTTAAAATCTAAGATAATAGAAAGTTCAAGTTTCTATACTTATTATGACATTTTGAAAAAATAGTTTCTTTTGTACTTCAAATTGTGATGGTTCTGAAAATAAATAAAAAAAATTAGGTTAATTATAAAAAGTTTAAAATAAATTAATATTTTCTTTTTCATGTTAAGAAAAAGTTTATGTATCGAGATTATTTACAAGACTTTTATAAATATTTTCGCTTTCTAAATTTATTCGGTACGGAACTTTTTGATTGTGTGAACATTTTTAGCCTCAGCTGCGTGGGTAAATATTATAGTCTACGGGGTAAGATATTCTTCCTGGAAAATGGAGAAGAGAGAAAAACCATTGTGTCAGTATTTTCCTACATTCTACATATTCTATTGCAAAGTTATGTTAAATAAATATTACATTTACATTTATTCAAATCAAATTATTTAATTTAATACAAATAAACCATAAATTAGAGTTTCATAAATAAATTTATACTTGAGAGTTTGAAACACACTTATGAAGAAAATGGCGTCAGGTTAAAATGAAAAGTATACTTTTATTAAGGTTACATACTACAAAAAAATATATTTTAAGAGGGGTTCTTTTCCGACGGTTTCTATAACCCCGAATAATTCCCGGCGGTTTATAAACAAAATCGTCTTTAATTTTTTTTAAAATTAATCATTAAATATTTTCTATTAACCTAGGTTTCCTCCTGCGCCTTCTTTCATGCTTCTCGCCTGTGTGGTATCATATCCCTTCCTCGCGCCGTTTGTTCATCTTCAAGGTGTGGAGGTCTTGGGGCTTGATCCCACTTTGGCAATCAAGGCAATTAAAGATGGAAACAAATCTGTCACTTTTTCTTCAGTCTCTCACTTCCTCACCGATTAAATTTGCTTAAATCCACCCTGAGTTCTATATCTAGGATTTTCTATCGATTCATCTTCATTTCTCTTCATTCAGAGGTTTGTATCGTTCAAAAACCTTTTTCTCTATTTTCGTTACTTCGATTTCTTCATTTCCACTTACTAATTCATCTTTTCCACCGTTTTCGTTTAAATTGTTCTCTTCTGTCAATCCTTCAAACCTAGGGTTCATAGTTCGTTTCCCCTTCTTCCGCGCTTCCTCTGTTCGCTCACTCGATTTGCACCAGATTCATGCTTTCTCACCATTTCTAATTGTTGAATCCACCGATTCTTGTCTTAAAATATGTGAATCTGAAACTCTTTCATTAGTCAATACTAGCACTAACTTCCGTGTAGTATAGCATTTCACCTGCCATGTCTGGAACATTACTTCATTTCTTAATTAAAAAATGGTGACTTAATATCAAAGTACGAGCCATAAACTATATATTAAAGTAGTGGTTTTCACATGAATGACATTATTCTGACAAGTAAACGCAAAAGTTTACAAAAAATATGAAATATCCTCCTCGTATTGTTGCAGAGTGTGGTGTATCTCTGTTTTCCAACTTGCATTCAGACCCTCAAATTGAAATATAATATGCATTAGAAAGTTGACATCCAGAGAAGCCAGATCTGGTTCCCTTTGTTTCCAGTTGTGTTGGGCCATCCACTTTTTCATTGATCTTATTATTGAAAACTTCATTTGTTTTTCGCCAAGAGTATATAATTTATCTCATGCTATTTTGTTGTATGCAGGGTGGTCAATATCGGGGCAACTGCACTGGTCACTGAAGCAGCAACTGCTATGTTTGGTGAAGCTGATGTCAGTGCTGCAACAGGAGTGATGACTGTATGTTTTTGATTTTATTGCTCAAATGTTGATGAAATCTATTATTTCCAGGACTTCAAAACATGCTTAAACGGCTTATGCATTGTTTTGATTATAAGACATTCATATTCACTGGGCCACTTTATTGTTATTCATTAGGAACATTAAATCTTTCAGTATATCAACATGCTGCCCATTAATCTTGCAAACTCCTGAATTGATGTGGTGGGAACAAAGGAGGAAGCTGACACTCAAGAAGGTCGTGTGATACAGCTTGAGGAAGAGATCAAAGACATTAGACAGAAATACAAGCAAGAGTTACAGGAGGCACTGATACATAGGGAGCATCTTCAGCAGGTAGAGCTTTTTGATTATGGATTTCAAATATTGCACTGCAAATATGTTAATGAAGCTCTTGGTTGCTCTTCCAATTAAATTTTCTATCATTTCTCATTTTGTGGATAATGGGATTACCAGCCAAAGGAAAGATTTGGTTTCATGCTGCATGATCTTTTCTGTAAAAAATTTACAAAATTAAGTCAACTTACTTATAAAAAATTATTTATTTATTTTCTATACGTAATAACTTATTACAAATTTTATGTGTGTTTCTTTTATTCGTAGAGATTGATCCTCTAGTAATTGCTTACGAGATTGCTCTCAGCATCAGCTGCTCCTAAAACACCGACATGACAGTCAGTTAGTGGGTAACACCCATCTGATGCTGTTGGCAGCTAGATACATATCCTTAAAAAAAATGTTTACTAGGTTTTTGGTAGAATTAATTATAAACCGTGACCTCTGAATTCAATCGCTTAATTATTATACTTTGCTTCTGAAATCTAATTATACGAAGAAGAATCCTTAGATTAATTTTTGTCCTTGATCTATATATTTTTTTTCTTCCATTTTAATTTCATCACATGCATTGTCATATATTGGAAATGTGACTTTGGAATTCTCTCTCTTTTGGGTTATATTGGTTAGTTGATAAATTGCTCAATAATAAGTAGTTATTCATCTTCATCAAACTTAAGTATAGACTTTTGTTTTTGTGTAATAGAACTTAATAGCTTCAAATTAACTGTGTTGTTTTTCACATGTCAATATGGTGGATGATTATTGGCTTTGGTAATTGTGCTATTCAATTGATATTTATAATTATTTTTTGTTTAAAATGATATGCAGAGACTTGAAAACAACAAATTAACTGGTGATGTGGCATCACTTTCGAATTGCCTTACTCTCTCTGTGCTGTAAGTTTAGCTTTCAATTTAATGATTTTGTTGAGATTTGTAATAGAAAATGTCTCTCTGGCCTAATAAGTTGAAGTTTTCTTGTGAATTTTTTAGTAATGTGTCCTATAACAAACTATTTGGTTTTATCCCCACTAGTAACAACTTTACAAGGTCAAAACTATCTTGTGACCTGTTGCACTTTGCAGGAATTTCCTGTTGCTTTTATCTTTCACAATTCATAGAAAGGAGGTCAAAAAGAGCTGCTGTGTTATCTCTCTGATATTCTTTTGTTCAATAGATGAAAGTTTTTTGGGTTTAAATTATGCAGAATAAAAAGGAAGCATATCAAATAATGGAAACAATGAATAAGTGCCAAATGATGAAGACAATGAAAAAAATATCAAATGATGAAGACAATAAAAAAGTATAAAATTATAATTATTTGTTAATTTTAATTTTAAGAAACATTAATTGTATTTTTAATGTTTACAATTTATATAATAATATTTTGGTTTATATTTAATGTTTATATTTAATTTTGGTTTCATATTATTTAATTTTGGTTTATTAATGATAATCAAGTAATAAAAAAAATTATTTAAAAAAAAAATGATTTATCGACGGTTTTCTAGGAACCCTGGAAATAGGAGCGGTTTCACATAACCTCGGTTACTTCTGGCGGTTCCAGAAACCCTGAAAATAAATCGTTGGTAATTTTGAGATGCTGGTTTTTTCAATAGTTTTTAAAATCGTGAGAATAGTATTTTTTGGGAGTTAAAATTCCCGATAACGTAAAAAATAACCCCTACTAAAATTGTAGATTTTTGTAGTGACACATAGTTTTCAAAAATATTTTCTACATGAGAATATTTACTTAAATAATAGTTAATAAATAAAATTTACAGAATTTTTTTTCCCAAAATAATATAATTCTTTTAATAATTTTTTTCAACTCATTATTCACAATATTTATTCAAATAAGTACTCTTAACAATTTGTTATCAAATTTGGTTGATAGCTGAATTATGATCTTCTTTTCAATACACCATCATAAAAATAGAATAAGTCAGATTTTGGTTTTTCGAAAACTATAGACTAACTTTTTTAAAAAAATTAAAATTATTTTTCTTAAATTATTATTTTTGATAAATTTCATATAAACTATTAAATAATTAATATGTCTTTTATTATTAATAAATTTATAAATTTATATATGTATGTTATAGATAATATTGATTGATTTCTTCAAATTTGAATTTATTAATTGTATCATCATTTCAACAAATAATACTTTTAATATTATTTTAACTTTTAATTTCAATTATTCGAAAGCAATTTTTATTAATACATTTAATTAAATAAAATTCATATTTACAGTACTAACTTAATAGTTATTCTAAATTATAACTTATTTAATTTTTATTATCAAATAATTTTATTACTATTAAAAATGTAAAAAGTTCTTAATTTTAAATGACAAAAATTCATTACACAAAAATTAATATTCTAAAAAATTCTGTTACTTAAGAAAAAATTGTAATATGTTATTTAATTAACAATGACATTTCAGCTTAATTTAATATATCATTTGATAGGCTAGACAAGTAACTCGATAAATTTATTAAGATGGATATAACAATTTTTCTTTATTTTAAAATTTATTTGATTATTTGACTTCAAAAAAATAAAATTTACAAATGTTATTAAAACAAAGAAATTTTTTTATATGATTTTAAAATATTTATTACACTTAACATATATATATATATATATATATATATATATATATATATATATATATATATATATATATATATATATATTATATCATTTGGTTGTTATAAATAAGTTATTGTAATAAATTTAATTTCGCAAATATGTATACATTATTCATAATTAAATTAATAAATTATTATAAAATAAATTTTAAATATTACCGATGTTGTAAAATATTAAAATTTTTTACTATATTTTTTATAAGTCTTAAAATATTTTAAAATTTCAGTATTTTAAAAAAATGGAAAAATTGAAAAGATAGTTTGGTTTTCAAGGAATTAAATATTAATTTATTTATTTTCTATAATAATGTGCTAAAATAAATTTTACAATTCAATTTAATCAAAATTCTAATAATGAACAGCAAACTGTACTGCTTAGGTAAATTTTGTTAGTATGTTTTCGGAAAAATTATTTCTAGAATCTGTGCTGCTTGATAACGTGGCACATTTGTAAGAAATTTTTTTAATATAAAAATATTTAATTTATTCTCTAAAAATTATTTAACAAATGAGTTACCTGATTTAAGAAAGGACTCATTATACAAAGTATTGATCCCATATGTTTCATTTTAACATAAAATAGTTCATTAAGAACAGTAGTTTTAAGACTCTAAAGTTGCTAACATGACTTAAAGACTAGTAAAACTTTACGTATATGTATTGCTTCGTAAAGTCCCAACAGGATGAAAAATTATATAAATATAATAATGTTGTTATAAAAAGTAGGAAAATAGTCAATATTGAGAACAAAGATATTTAAAAGGAAGTTGAATAAACATTGTTCAAAGATGATGAAAAGTAGCATAAAGTAACCGAAAAACATAAAATTAAAGGTTGAAAGCAACACATATGGCAGATTCTTTGTTTGGTTCAGCTTCTGTGTTCTCAGTCTTTTCCTCCATTCTTATCATTAATATCTTTTCTGATTGTTCTGCGTCTCCTTGCAAACCCTACAGCGGTTGCCCTGGCCTTCTGTTTCCTCTCCAATTCTTTTATTTGACGTCGGAAAGACTGCCACATGGAAATCTTAATTATTAAACATCCGTATTTGAAAATTACTAAGACATAAGCATGAACATGAATCGTTAATTCACATAAATCAACGCATTTCTTAATCCAAGGTTTAAAATATTGTCTTACCGCCTCCTCGTACTCTGCAATATCAGGATGGATGATAGAAATGAGATGATCATAGTGGCGATCATCCCCTAGTGTGCATCCGCCAGGATAATGTTCACGACAAACTGGGCATTCGTTCTTGCTGCACTCAAACCACTCCAAATATTACAAAACCTACGACAACACTGTCAAAAAAATTCTGAGAGATAATAACGTATTAATTGCAAGTTTGAGGACTAACCAAAGGCGTATGGATTTCTCAATGCATTCTCCGCAAAACCGATGCAAGCATTCCATAACAATTTTGGTTTTTCGAATTACACCTTCACATAAAATGAAATCAACCATTTTCTATGATTTCAAATATTACGAATACAAATAAAAAAAATGTTTATTATTCTTTATTTGCTATATATATTTATATAATCTCCCAAACACATTAACATGTATTGTCACATTTCACATTAAATCAGGAAAGAAATAGAACTGTGTTTAATTACCAAAATCTTACCTTAGATTATACCTGTGTTTGAAGTCACCGTAAAACATTTTATTAATTTCAAATTATAAAAAAATTTAAATATTAATTTAAATCTCACATTGAATAAATATAAAAATATTAAATATTATATAAGAATAAGATTTATAAATTTTTTGAATTTTGCATTGAAAGTGATATAAATTATTTATAGAGATTAAACTTAAATAACATTATAACCGGTTAATCCAATAAATTATCCCTCTAGATTTTTATTTTTTATTAAAAAAATAAATCACCGTTATACTACAGTGCAAGACTATAAACATGTTAATGATCTGGTTACTTTACAGGGTTACTTGCATAATATATTTTTTATGTCCATTTACAAATGTAATATTTGGGCATGACTAATGAGCATAATGTAATGACAATTAACTGATGAAATTTAGATATATCATAAGTTTTTATTTATAAATTGCCCACAAAAAATCAGCAAAGCAATATATTAAGGCTTGAATATAGCATGTTTAAGAGAAACACATTTATAGCAAAAAAATAATTAAGTAATCTACCAACCGTTCTATTTCATACCTAGGCAGATAGGACACTGAAGATCCTCGCTTATATCTGACAAGTCTATTTCCATACAACTGTAAATAAACACCCAAAATGTCAAGTTGGTGTAATTTATATATGCCTTCCCCTCGAAGTTCATGCTAAAGAAAATAACATCCATGTTAAGAAAAGGGTTTTACATCATGCTGTAAAACTAAAACATATTTCCTTTTAATCAAACATGTTTTTTTCCTCAGGTTATGATGTAATCGCATTCTACATTACATTTTCATAGGGTAAAGCAAAGCTCAGCATTTTTCTTTTGATAGAAATAAAAAGTTGAATAAATACCCCCAGCACTCCAAATACTTCAACTCTTTATATAAAAGTCAGATATACATATCACAATATTTCTTACTCTAACACAAAATGTAGATAACAAAACAAAAATATCCAATTGTTAGGAAAATTCAGTAACATTACGGAGAGTAAATTCAATAATATTAATACACATTTTACCCATATTATCAATCATACACTTGCCAACTAGCCATGTTAGAAAAATAAATTTTTTGATGAATAACACGATTCACATTTTAATGTTATTGTTTCATTCATGCCATCAATCAATAATGCAATTTATAAACTCATATTTCTTACTGTTGTGTTAAAAATAGAAAACTGTATAAAAACGACTAATACATTAACCTCTACAACTGACTAATATATTAACTATCTATAACAATTATAATATAGTAATCATCCACAACGATTAATATATTAACTACTAACAAGAGTTAATATATTTAATTTTATCCCATTTAATTTTACCTAACAAAACATGACTATAAATTTAAATGTTTCTTCCTCTCGATTCTTCTACTCTTCGTCCCAATTTCGTCATGTCCAATGCAGATAGTGTTTTCTTCTTTCATTAATAATTAGATTATTTGTTATCTTCGTGTCCAACTTATAGTTCATTTCTTTTTTTCATTTGTACTACTTTTATTGTGGTCAACTTGTTCTTTGCATTCTCAGTGGTCATACTGGTTCTTATTTGTTCTTTGTCAACTTGTTCTTAGTCAAGTTCTTATTAATATGTCAAACTCCTTTTGAGACAACTCACACTTCACATCAATAGATTGAGCTCTTTTTGAGTTGTCTACTATTCAAACAATACGAATTCTTTATCGAGATATTAGGACTTTCCATCGAGCTATATCAGAGTTATTGACATGCTCCATCGAGCTACTCAAACTCCCTACCAAGCTATTTACATCCTCAATCACGTTTTCCACATTCTTTGTCAAGCTCTCTAAGCTACCCAAGAACCCCCACCGAGCTACTCAAGCTTTTCACATGCTCCACTAAGTTGTTCACTTGTTCTACCAAGCTATCTAGGTTATTCACTTCTCCACATAGTTGTTTAGGCTTCTACAAACTCTACCGTGTATCCAAGCTATTTGTATATCTTATCAATCTCTCCAACTTATTCGATTTTCTTGCTGACTTATCCACGCTACTCAATTATCTTGTTGAGTTCTTCATGCTACTCGATTGTCCTTCCAAGTTATTCAATTGGTTGTTCATGGTCCCCCAAGCTACGTGTGACCACCAACAACAACACTTCTTTTTCAACTTTTTCTATGAGGTTGGTCGTCTTTTCTTTTCCATCAAATCAATAATTTTTAGTAAAATGTCTGATCTTGCCACAACTGAAGCATTTATCTGAGTGTTACTCCTTTTCATAATGGCCATACTTGACACATTTGAAGCACTCAATGTTTGACCGACCTCCTCTCCATAGACATCTTCCTCTTTCGTGCTAATTATGTTGATTCGACTGTTCTTTCTCTTCTTTTGTGCTCAACTTCTACCATCAAGATTGCATCATATGCATAATCAGTACCATCATCTACTTTGAGTGTTCTAAGTGTAATGTGCCTTATTCTTCTTCTTCTTCTTCCGCTACTTGTGTGCCTCAAGAGACCTGACAAGGTCTTCAATTGTGAGCGCTATAATAGGTTCCTGGACTCCTTTGTGCACACCATGTTCTCAAAGTCATTATTTAACTACCTCAAAATCTTCTCCACAATTTGTTTAGTAGACAAAGTCTCTCCATTTCTTCCATGTTGGTTCACCATAGTTTCAAATCGAGTTATGTACTCGACTATTCCTTTTGTTTCCTTCATTCTCATGCTCTTTAACTTGCTTTTGAGTGTTTAAAGCTACACATGCTTCACTTGGTCATCCGCCTTATACGTCTTCTCTAGAATGTTTGACACTTTTAAAGATTTTGTACTTGTAATTTTCTCTAAACTAGAATCCTTCACAACTTGGTACAAAATGTACAAAGTTGCCATGTTGTTCATACGCGTTGCTCTCAATGCATTCATTTGGGCATTCGACCATTTTGTTGTGTTTTTTGGTTCTACATAACCATTTTCCACCATCTCTCAATTTTCTTGGATGTAAAAACAACTTTCA
The DNA here is from genome assembly GCF_016808095.1 of Vigna angularis. Lineage (NCBI taxonomy): Eukaryota > Viridiplantae > Streptophyta > Magnoliopsida > Fabales > Fabaceae > Vigna > Vigna angularis. The sequence continues at coordinate 53,757,354 of NC_068970.1, read as the reverse complement.
TTTTGAGACTCCAATTATCGTAGTTAACCGTTTTTGTCAATTGGGATAGGAACCCACTATTTGTAATTGACCATCTTTCTTTTTTTCCTCTCACGTAGGCACTCAAATTAACTTACTCTTAATACTACTTTATTAGGAAAACAAACTTTTGATGAATAACTTGATTCACATTTCCATGTTGTTGTTTCATTTATGCAATCAATAATACAATTTATAAACTCACTTATTTCTTATTTTATAGTTGTACTCAAAATAGATAAAAACCGTTAAATACATTGACAATCCACAATGACTAATATATTTAATTTATTCAATTTAAGTTTACCTAAAAGCCATATTAAATATATGATTGGCTTGTACAACATTTTTTTTGCATATATTCATATTTAATTCACATTGATCTAGCATATGTATCTATATTACTCTTACGTTAGGTGATGATCTATATATCAATCTAATTGATTTGGTTCAGCTAGCTAAAAGTTCTTTAAGTGTTTTCGTATCTAAATTGTAAGGATCTCATACTATATAAAATAGTATTGAACGTCTTTGTTTATTGGGTCTCATTTTAACCCTAGGTGAACTATTTGGGGCTCATTTTAACCCTAGGTGAACTATTTGGGGCTCATATTAACCCTAGGTGAACTCCATATAAAATATGTTATTCTCGGCAACCTTGGTGATGCTTGTTGTGGTCGTGACAGTCAAGACAATTTTTTTTGGAGGGCTTTACGCTTTGTTGCAGAGATATCTTAGCTATTATTTTTGCTTTGGAAAATGCTACATGTATTGATTTGGAGTGTTATCTGGCTTGAATGTGTTTCATTTCTTTATCTACCAGGTGTTCTGCTTGCTGCTTCAGGAGTCATTCACGTTTGGCGAATTCTTACTCTGGCCGAAATCTCGAAGATCATTTCGTAGGAACTATTGGACATCCTTGGAAAATACACCTTGTCTTGTAGCTAATTAATAGCTCTTCGAGCATGAGTGCAGGATAGAAATGAAGGACATGCTCTTGGTAGTAAAGGTGATGAAATGTGAGACTAGCTTATGGAGTCCTGAATTAACTGCTGTTTGCTACGTATGAAGGAACTACGTATGGTATTGTTAACAGACAAGCTTTTGTCTGATGGATAGGATCAAACATTATAGATTTTAAGTCTCTCAAAAACATAAATGACTTTCCTATTTTCCACTTTACTAAATTTTTTATGCTAATCTTTGTTGTCTATATAAGTTTTGGTCTAATTCCCAATGATTCTTGATGTGTTTTTGCACACTAATTAACCTTTCATTCTTGAAAAAAATCCTTTCCCCACTACACATAAACACACAGGAAAATGACCAACAAACTAACCCCGAGCATGCATAAATCCAACTCCTGCTCAAGTCAACAAGTAACCATCTTTGTTGAAGGATTCAACACCTAATTGAATCAATCATCCACTACCAGAAAAAAAACACACGAGACAACGTGTGCATCACTCATAATTATATGCGAAAACTACAACAAACGCTTTAAAACACAACACAGAAAACCATAAACACAAAACGAACCATTTCCAAGCAGAATCGAAATTAACATTAAATTTAAGAAGCAGCGAAACCGATCAAAAAACGAAAACAGCTTATCGTGACGTAAATGACTGAAGAAATGCAGAACGATGGATCAGTTTAACCTACAAGTCCTCGTCGCTCGATGAATTTCTTCGATCTGATTCTGAAGAAAACAAGGAAGCAAGAAATGAAAAATGAAAATCACAAATGATACACTGAGACAGTGAAATTGGGATTAAAATGGAAGAAGCAGTTATACAAATTCAGACTTAATTCAGAGGATCATGACACATACCAACTTCATTTTCAGATTGCACTTCTTCTCGGGATTGCTCCGGTGGAGGCTCGTCGGGGAGGCTCAGTCCTGACATTGTTTTGTCTCCGATGAAAATCTATGAAGGAAATGAAAGCTTAACACGCTTCGTAGCTAGCAGTGCTACGAAGCGAAACAAGGGTAAGTTGGCGAAGTGAAAGTTCAACAACGCGTTCAACCATAGAGAGACACCAGGTGCCAAAGTGCTGCATAAATAGTGACACCATGACTTCTACCTAAAGTTAACACAATCAATCAGAACATGCCACGTGTAAAATGTCAGGGACACTAACCTGTTGACGCGAAATGTAAGCTTCTGTAATGAAATTGTATTAAAATAATTTTATAAAAACCTAAATTTATCATGATCAGCTGAGAATGAAAAATTCTTTATTGAAGATAATTAATGTAACACACAAATATATTAATTAATCTTTGCTGGCTATCATGTAAAATATTAAATTTGTTACAACATTTAATACATTATATAAACCAATTAATTATTTACCAAAAATATTTATTACAAGATTTAATTAAATTGTAAAAGTATTAAATTAAATTTATTACTCAACAAAAAAATATTTTACAACATTTTAATTTAATTGCAATAACGTATTGTTTCTGCATAGTGTTTTGACAACTTTTTCTTCTTTTAATGGTATTAGTATTATTTAAATGAAGTTATCTTTAAATTTCTGCATCTGGTAATTAAAATATATTTTTACCAAAATAGAAAAATAAAAATACAAACACGTTTGAGGATAAATGTTGACTATCTTTTACTTAATTATATAAACTACGTTATTTTATTTAATTTGTAACTGTTTTTCTTTTATTTATATATATATATATATATATATATATATAATTATTTAAAACTTTTATTTATTAATGTAAAATCTCATAAAATTGTATTTTAGGAGTAGTGATTGTTTAAAAATAATGTGACTGAGTTATTTTAATATTAAATTATTTTATTATAAATAGTTTTGTTATAAACTAGTTTTATTATTTTAAAATGTACTATTTCTTTAGCAAACATTTTTCTAAAGTTTTCTATCCTTCCTCTAAGAGTTCTGACTCCTAAGTATTCTATTTGACGATCAGAAAGTGTTTAGACGATCACGGCGTTAAGGTCTACAATTCTAGCCAATCAATTTCTATCATAAAGCAAATAAGTTTTTATTATTTTTTTCTCTCTCGTTCCTAATATATTTTTAGAAGAAATTAAAGTAGTTGCATGTGTGATCATGTTTTCCATACTCATTCTTGGTTAATCTAAAGTTCTAAGGACCCTGTCCGTTTCTAATTTGATGTTTCGTAAGTTCGTCTAAAGATTCCTTGCGTTTAAAGTAATCGGTAGAGCATTCTTTGAGTCAGGCAATTTATTTTGATGTAAGGGAAGCTAAACCTTGTTTTAGATTATTTTGGTGGTTTGAATTTAGTATCTTTATGTAGTATAATTTGAATTGCATGTATTTGAAATTATTGTTCTAATGTTTGAGTTTGAATAATAATCAATGTTTGTTTGATGATTGAATGTTTGGTACTATATGAAATTCATGTTGAAATATGTTAGTGTGTAATTAAGTTATATTGATGTGATAAATTGAATTCAAAATGGTTGGAGTATAAAGAGATAAAATCAATAATTGGTCAAGGTCAAAAATAGGGGTTTTGATGAGTGTATTTAAGAAATAAGGACTGATGTAAGAATACTACTTGAGGCTGTTATCTTGTTAGAGGTGTTGATGGATTTAAATCTGTTTTGGAATAAAGGGGTAGTGATTTGTTGAAGTTTTAGAGTGTTTTTAGTGTAAATTATGGTTTTGAGTAGTGACATTTTTTAGTCAAGGGTGTATAAACTGTTTTGAAGAGTTTGAAGTCTTTTATAAGGTTAATTAGAACTTGTCTAGGGGTTTATATTAGAAACTTTTATCATAGAAGTGACAACTACATCATAGATTGAGTTTCTTAGTTCATTTTGGAGGTTTAGGTGTTGGAAATTGAAAGTAGGATGACTAGAAGGAAACTGAGGTGTTGGAAGGATGCTAACAAGTGTAATTAGAGTTGGTTATGTAGTTGGTAAACTGATATATGGATTAGAAAGTGTTGTTTAGAGTTTAGGTACTTTTGGAACTGTCAAATGGACTTAATGCACCTAATTTTGGGCCTAATGATCAAATGGCTTTGTCTTAATTCTAAATATGCTTTTACATAAGTTCTATGGTGTAAGGAATCCATTTGGTCATTAGAACAAGTCTCAAGTGCATCAAAGTTCATGAAAATAATGTCTTTCTCAATAGAGATGTGAGATATGGAATAATCTTCATATTTCTCCACCAATACTCCACAGTTTGTTGTCTTCACAAGGCTTTATGTGGCCTCAACCACCACGAGCTGGTACCAATTTTTTAGGAAAAAATGACTTTCAATAATATTTTCTTAACATGCTGATGGTATGTTCCACACTATATGCAATCAAATACTTACAATTTATAGACTTACATATTGGCTTTTCACCTACAAAGTCATAAACTCTACAATTTATTCTTATTATTGTCTAATAACTACTACATTAATCTACTCATGCTCATCTTTGCACTCTAAAATAGACAAAGCTCTTCAACAAAAAAATAATTTAATCAAATCTATCACATTTAAGTTTACCCTAACACCCGAAGCTAAGTTCAACCTTATTATGTCCTTGTTTTTCATCAACCATTAAATATTATTCCCTATTGGCATGTTTCAAGGATGACACACTATGTTATTCATATGAATGCAAGAGACATAATTTATGTTTGTTATTTTACCAAATGTAAAAATTTACGTTTCTCGAATCTATGTCTAACATAACATGAACATAAAAAATTTAAAATATTATATGTAAAAAAAGAAAAATCCTATTAGTGTGTGTTGAGACCATATAACTTATGGTATTCACCTCACACTGAGTTTTGATATCTCTATTATGAGCTTGGCAGATGCGGTTCAAATATTCAAAAATATCATCTTAAATTGTAGGGAGTGTTAACACACATAGGTTTGTACTCTGGATCAAACATTAACGGATTTGTTTTTAATACTACGTTCAAAGACTTCTTATCATTGAAGATATCTTATGTATATATAAACTTAAGTTCATTTCTTGTTTTCATCTAATGTGAGACTTTTTGTTTGTATCCTAACATAGGTTTAACAAGAGATGATTGATACTCTCTTTTGGAACTCCAAAACATCACACTTCTAAAGTGTTGCAATAATGGTATTCAACAAATTAAAGTGCACGGCGAAACATTTTCCTTTATAATTACTAACCATGATAAGAACTAATTTTATGAAACTCAACATCATCACGGGGGATCAGATTGGTTGCAATAAATCTTACATTTATTAAAATAATCAACACAATAGTGACTGTTGGAAGAAGACAGAACAACTGAAATTTAAACTAAAAATGTTGAGGTTGATTTATCAAAACAAAATATATGCCTTGTAATCATACCAAAAACATGAGGATAGACTCTTCTACAAAGTTACATCCAACTTACAACAAAAGGTTAATATTGTTCAAACTTAGGATGTCAACCAAACCAGATTGCATACATAAAATCATGAGAATTGTGACTATCGGATGAAGATTCAACAAATCAAATTCCGAATTTGTGTTTTAAAATATATCAAGGTTAAATATACGTCCTATCTTTAGACAGTTAAAAGTTGCAAAATCCATAAAAATATGAATAAAACCTAATACTGATAGCATTAAAAGATCACCAAATACAACTTCATACATATATTCTTAATCAAAATATTTATGAAATAGTTTGGAACACCGGAAGTCGGTACACTATAAGGTCTCCACATATCCACGGTTCTGACTAACCGAAAATGTTGAGAACCTTTTTCTCCAACATGAGAAAAAATTATTAAAAGGAAAAAAACAACCAGACATTCAAGGGTTTGTTTCATCGTCTGCTAAACCCAAGCATGCGAATTCCGCTACTTCATCTTATAAGCTAGGAGCTGCAAATAACAAATTCAAGAAGAAAAAAAATGAGATAATAAAAGAAGGAAAGCTAACAAGGTAGCAACAGTACTATAAAAGAGAAAACATAAGTATCTAATTATGCCTTATACTTTACGTCAGAAAAAGGACACTAAAATCCCTTCTTTTGAAAAGACACAGACGCACACCCATATATATAATCTAAGTTCCACTTATACGATGATATCATTATATTTTATTTGCTTACATTCTTCACATAATATTTATTGAAAGGTTTTTGTAGGCTACATTTAGAGTTTACCAGATGACCACAGTTGGTGACATTCGGAGTGTAGAGTTGAGCCAAAGTTTCTTCATCTTGCAGAACACGCAATTTGTCCTTGTCTGGATCAATGGTTATGTTACCAGTTACAACATTGGCTTCTGATTCTTCTATCAAGAATAATTCAACTTGATCCGCCTGCAGCTCAGCTTTGATTTCAACATACTGCACATAGAAATCCAATCAGAATTAATATGAAATATAGCACACAAAAATGATTTACATGGAGAGATATATAACCTTGCACAGTGTCTTCACTGAGCAAGTAGGCCTGCATAAAAGATACGGTTCCTGCAAACTCGGTATCCTTTGCTCATCCAAAGAGATAAGCACAAGGTGAATCTCCATCTGAAATAACATAAGACCTAGTCATTGTATCATTGCAACAGTATCAATGCCCATTACAGAAACATACAAAGAAAGAGAACTTAACAACGTTGCTGATAAATATTGTTAGATTGTGATACAAATTTATAGAAAGTTTACTATAATAAAATCTAAGAAACTATGGAAGTAGCAACTCCATGTAAAAGCAAAGATGCCTTCATTTATGAGAAAGATGCCTTCATTACTTCTAGCCAGAGTGACCTTGAAAGCTAGAAGTTCTTGTAGAGTCTATAGTGTCCAGTACTAGTAATGTATAAACAATTATTATCAGAAAAAAGAAAAAAAAATACCTCGTCAACGTTCTCATCAGATTTACGTAGATGATCAACAAGCTTGGCGAGACGATTACTCCTAGCCTTCTCGCCACTAACACTGGCGTAACTCTGTTGAAAACTTGCCTGTTGGTATAACAAATGGTATACTTAATGTAAAATAAAGAAAAAGAGAAACACCTTGTAGTTCAATAAGAATAACTCTAAAAAGTTATTGTTCAAACGTAAAACATTCAAATTATAACCTAAAGAGTGGATAGTTAGAAGAAAAAACATACTATAGTTTGTTATTCAAGGCCTCTTCATAACTTGTATGATAAAGTAACAAAAACAATAAATGTCGTTATTTGTAAAGTTAAATAAGTTTTTGGTTATTTCTAAAAGTTAAATATATTTTTAATTTTTGAATTTTTATTCAAAATTAAAATTTGTTTATATTCTATATTTTACTACATTTTTATTCTTAAACTTTAAATATAAATAAATATAATTCTTTTAACCTAGTTACGTTAAATTTTTTTAACATATCAAATATATTTCTCAATTGACAATGAACTAAATATAGATAAAATAAAATAAACAATTCATACTATACTAGCATGAAAAGCATTTCACATGTAAAATAAATTTAATATAATTAATTTAAAAAAATTGCATTCATTTATTTTAAAAGTTTAAAGACTAAAATATATCAAAGTTTTGGACAATAACAAATTTTAATTTCTTTTCAAAATCCAAAACTAAAAACAAATCTAACCAATTTTTAATAAACATTTAAATATCAAAACTTTTTTTAGCAAAGTTGCACCTCTTGATCATTTGTCCTCCTAGGCACACGCAAAGCCACTTCCCCCTGTGTCAGAAAACCATGTTCATGAGTTTTTTTATTCATATAAAGATATTTTTCAATCCTATACAACATTTCCATCTTATTACCTTTTTCTTGTACTTCACAACATGTGGCACTATGGCAGTAACTAAAGCATCGTATTGTGAATCTTCTTTCAGTGACAATTGACTATCAACATGAACATCACAAACAGGACACTTATTGACTCTACAATAAAACCAATTTGGATCCATTAGCACTTGTAAAAATAAACTAAGATATCCCAACTAAATCTGTAAGACAATAACATAGATTGCAGTTTGTGGACCAACCCAAGGCGCATGGATTTCTCAATGCATTCTTTGCAAAACTTATGAAAGCATTCCATCAGCGTCATTGTGTTCTGAATGAATCCTACACATAAAACGAAATAACGTATCTTTTACTATATAATTTGTAAATTGGGAAAGCAAATCAAATATGCCTTACATGCTGCATTATTTGACACATCAGTATATTGTTATAAAAGGTTCACCATTGCAGACGCCACATAAAATCTATTTAAAACAGGTAAATTTGTAAGAGATCATTATGTTGGTTCATTGTCACATAGATTGTCTGTACGAGAATTAAAACTTACAAGATTAATGTATCTCTTCCACAAAATGTTCTGAAAGTTTCAATATATGAACATGTTTCAACGAGTTTTGACTTAGTTATGGCAGAAAAATAATAGAAAAATGATATAGATTTTTCTGTAAACTAAATTTACTTTATGCTAAATATATATATATATATATATATATATATATATATATATATATATATATATATATATATATATAAATAAGTTTTTATAAATTAAATGGTATCTTTTGAATCTAAATCTTACCTTAGATTTCTGTCAAAATGGAATCTGTAGAAAAGTTTAATAATTTGAAATAATGAAGGTCGACAATTGCATGCATGTAACTAGAATGGACTATATGACAAGTAATTTTTAGAATCAAATATCCTTTTTATCTCCAAGGGATATGTGATGAATGAGTTCACATATAATTTTTAAGCACAAGCACAAATCTAATATCACTATAATGAATCCTGAAAGTTCTTCTATTTCAATTGCACTTTCACTGTTGAGTAGTAAATATTATAACTTATGGGATATTCGAATGAAACTTTATCTTAATGTCTTCTATCTATAGGATGTAGTTGAAAATGTGTACAAAGGTTCCACCCTATCAGACAATATAGTGGTTACTCAAATGAAAATTTACAAAAGAAGGAACTACAGAAAATAAAAAAAAAAATAAAAATAGAGCAACCTTGCTTGTTGCATTGTCATCCATTATGCTGACAAATAATGATGCTGAAACACTGATCAATAAAATTGGGGAGTTTTTAAAGAAAGGGTGCGATGGAAATTAAAATAAAAGATGAAAGGGATGCAAGCTCAGATAATTTCGGGAATTTGGAACAATACAGGAATCAGAAATAATACTTTCACAAACTTTTTTTGCATAATAAACAAGGCAAGGCTTTTTGTTACTAAAATTTTCAAATGATAGAATTGCTCAAAATAATGTCACAATGCCAGTTTTATTTCTTTTCTTAATAAAGTCTTTACTAAAGGACACTAATCATAATGCATAACGGGGTGCTGGAGGATAAAAGACATAATAAAAGGAGCTAAGGAACGCAGAAATTCATAAATAGATATTGTTTCCTTTGGTGGAACCTTAAGGAACAAGGCATCAGTAATAAATGACATACCTCGGCAGATACCACACTTCAAAATTGACAAATCCATAACCACGTACCTGTAAATAAACATTAGCAAACATTAATATTTAATATTTTAATGAGATGATTGTCAAAACTGCAAAATTCTCCACTCCTTGTCCTAGGTCAATGTATTGTGAGAAGAAATTGACACCCACTAGAACAGATGGTCGACACTGATTTTATTGATATCCTATGAAAGTATTGCTGAAAAGAAAAATACATAACTTTTCACACAAATCATGGCAAAGAAGTATTGTAAAGCAGTTTCATTTGAGGTGATCAATTTTCACCCAGCTATATTTGAGTTTTGAAGAACGTTATATTACTATAAAGTTGTGCATTTCTTAGCTTAAGAAAGCTGCAACCCAATGAAAAATGTCACTACATACTGATGTTAAAAATAGATTTACCAAAAACAATTAGAATCCATATTAAAGTTTATGTTATATGAATCACGCCGAGGCAGAACCAAAATCGACACGGAAATTCAAGCAGCCAGATCGATTATCATGAAAAATCAAAAGATTACAAAGTAAACAACTGAATAAAGAGAAAAGCACATGGAATACATACAGTAACACTCCGAAACACAACGCAAAATTACACTACAGACACAGAATCACGCATATAGACCGAACAGCAAAATCTACATAAAAATAACCACCAGAAAGGTCGATCAAAAAACAAAAACAGTGATTAACAAAGTAAACAGCATAGCGTACTCCTTGTCTTTGTCCAGGTTGCTCAAGGAACCGTTTTGCTCTGATTCTGAAGAAAACAAAGAAGAAATAAATGGAAAAAAAAAGGATTACAAACGAAACACATGAATAAATGAAATTAAGATTAAAATTGAGAAGATTCAGACGGAAAGGGCACGTACCAGCTTCATCTTGGGGTTGCTCATGAGGGCGTTTCTGTGCTGACATTCTGTTTTCACTGAAACCAAATCCTATATGTGAACAAAACGAAAGCTTAAAACTCTTTGAAACTAGAAGCGCTATGTAGACAAACCTGTGTAATGAAGCTGGCAAAGTGAAGAGTTCAACAACGCGTTCACGGATAAATGACAGAAGGTTGAAACTATATATAACAATGAGTTGGATAGAAATGTTCGTGAAGCCTATCATAAAACGTTACTGAAAGTCTCATCGACTAATTAATTTAAAGTATATAAATAAATATAAATCTTCTTTTATAAATTATTCCACCCATATTTATTAATATTTACCTTTATATACGAAATATCATTATTCAAATATCATTAATTAATGCCGACTATGATTAATTATTCAAAAGGTTCCTTCCTTTTTCATGATATAAAATATTCATTTATTGCAATATTTAATATATATATATATATATATATATATATATATATATATATATATATATATATATCTTTTCACATATTATTACGAGTTATTTTATTTTTATCATACCTTTATTAATGTTTAATTTAACATATCAAATATATATTTTTTGACGTTGTTCACACTTTCTATCAACTTGTGAATTATCAGTGGTGGGGTGTGAATAAATTCGAGAAAAAATTCTTTACATGAGGATACACTATTTTCTCTATTCAAATATCATTAAGTAATGCCGATTATGATTAATTATTGATAATTTTTTCCCTTTTTATGATATAAATTATTCAATTTATTGCAACATTTAATACATATATAAAGAAACTTGCACAGACCCAGAAATAATTAGAGTTTGATATCTTTTAACACATTATTAAAAACTATCAAACATTTCTATTAAAATAACCTCAACCTCACAATAAATTGCATTACTTTAATAGTAGTATATGTGTAAGTTTATTACACTAATAAGTGCCGTAATAGGTCAACGATATTATTATCATATATATTTAATACAATATTTATTACAACAAAAAAATATTGTTTTTGACTCATTACTTTACAACTTTCTTTTATTATTTTTGTATTGTATTTACATTATTTAAATAAAATTATAATTTCTAAATATCCGTATTTGTTGATTATATCTCTCATAATACCCAATTTTTATAAAACCATCTCATCCGTTATATTTGCTTGTATAAGAATGAAAATTATATTATATCCACTAGACAACAGGTCAAGTAATTGTTGATCTTAGATTGGCAACATCAATGGGAAGAAACTTGGAACCATAAAAAAATCGATAAACCGTGAGTTAAATTGGATTTTTGTCATGCAAATATGCATATTTTTAAAACACGTCTAAAAGAATTCCACTCACATAATAAAAAAGTCTTAAAACTTAATTATCCTTATTTTATTCTATTGATAAATTATACGTAAAACAATATTGTAAATATTTCTTATGGTTGCGTCGATTTTGTTATTTTTAATTTGGGTACTTGATGAATATTACTATGTACATCTATATTTTATTAAGAATTATGATATATTTTAACTTATTTGGGTACTTTGTTATTTGTCACTATTTATACATATTGTGTTTTGCTATTTGATCAATATTTATAAATATATTTTTCTAATAAAAAAAAGTATTGGTAAGTGTAGCATGTATCATATGCTTCATTTAACATAGACAAAAAAAAAGTTGCAATACAAAACGTTTAAAACAAATCACCACAAAATTTTATGATAAAATATGAAGTCATCAGAAAACATAGTCTCACGAACTTTTTGTGACAAAAAACAATCTGATTTTATAATATATATATATATATATATATATATATATTTATATATATAATATGACACTAAAAATAAGAAAAATGGATTGTTGGATTTGTACCGCATTATACGGTAAAAGATTTCAAGACTGTGAATACTAATTTATTAGCATTGATTTTTAAAAACTGAGTTTCAATTAAATTGACAATAACTCATTACTAGTTTTTAAGTCTCCCATCTCCCCCTCAAACATAACCGAAGTTCCTAGATCAAAGTCGTTACGCAAGAAGGTGTAGGTGCTATGCTCGATCGAGCCAATTAGTCCTTTTCTGCTCATAGTAGCCTTTACTATTCATAATGGCCAATACCTCTTTCAGCAGAGTTGAGGATTCTACTCTTGAAGTGAGTGAGTAAAAGATATGCAAGGATTGAACCGACCTTCCTCCTCCAGTGGATCGAGTTCACTTACACTTTCCCTTCTTCATCTTATGGTTTTGGAACTAATTCTATGAAAAGAAGCTCTCACATTTGTTGGCTAGGTTGAATTATGGGTTTGAAGCCCTCACGTAGCTTTCCCAATAGCTAATTCCGACATATCTTTGTTTGAATCGAAATAATAAATTGATAAGAACCTTAATTTTATAAACTTTCTTTGTTCTATAAGTATATTTTAAAACATTTGCTTTTTCATATTTCAAATTACAGTGCACATATAACGTTGTCAGGAAAATAAACTTGCTAAAGCTAAAAAGCTTTGATGGTTGGTCCTCAAAGTTTGGTATTTTGGTCCATAGTTTCTTATAATTGTTTTATTCAAACAATATTTCACAATTATTTATAATTATGGTGGTATATTGTAATATGATAGACAAATCAACTCATATAAGGGTGGTTACTATGTAATGCATTGGATAGCAACTATTATTCATGCTCATATTACAAGTGATTAGGAAACTAATTTTTTTTTCTCCATTGTTTGGAAATCATATATACTAATTGAAATCATTTTGTTTTGTGTAGAAATTCAAGACTCACCTTCCAATTTTTGACAAGTTCATTCATTACATAAAAAAAATTTACATATAATATGTAATAGAAATGTACAATAGTATGGAATTGATCATAATTTGTACAATTGCATTGATTTTTAGCTTATAATTCTATTTATGTTTGGAAATAATATTTTGGTTTGTTTTCCTTATGTAGTTGTTGATTTTGATATGTAAGATGAAACAAAAACAAACAAAAAATACTTTAAAAAATGTAGACTTTAGACATCAATTATAACAAAAACCAAGGCAAAAAAGGGTTTACGCCCTGAGTTCTGATTGTAACCAAAGCCAAAGATTCTTAAAATTAAATAATTATTTTAAGTCATTATCAGTTGTAACAACAACCGAAACAAAATAACCCATTTGATAATGATTTTACAAACAACTGAGGTCATAAATCCTATACCTCGTGAATGATATTCCTTTTATACTATTTTAATGGCCCTTGGTTAAGTAGGTCAAGACTAAGTAAGTTAGACCTAGTCTAGACGTTTGTAAGATATTCTAATATTTGTATCTCTTAATCATTTATTAAATAACTATTATCTCATTCTACTTTGCTCATCAAGGTTATGTAGGTGTTTCAATATGATGTTGTTCTATGTTGAAGACATCATCTAGTCTATGTTAACAACATCGTCTAGGTTCTATTAATTTGACCAACATTATATAGTTTTTATGTTAACAACATCATCTAGGTTTGTGCTATCGACATCTAGGTTATATGTTGGTGTCACTATTTATGTTTTGTACTATACAATATTAGTAAAGTTAATTTTTTCTCTCTTTAATATACACGTGTGAAAATTATTAAAAATCAAATTTGTGTTCAATTACCTCACCAATTAAAGAAATTCATACAAAACTAATAAAATTAAATTCTATGCATAAGAATTTTTTTTTTTACACTAAAAATAAAATATATCAATATTTGCTATACGTAATTGACTATTTATTTTATATTTTTTATTATTAAACAAAACTCAAATTCAGTAAACAAAATATACTTTTTTTTTCAAAAAAAAATCATATGGCCAAAACAAAAGTAGCGAAGAGTGAAATCAGATAAACCTCTTCTCATGCCATCAAGAGAAGTGAATGCAGTACTCCTAAATGAATCGTGTTTCATACATAGAGGACACTGCCCACTCCTAAGACTTGTATCAAATAAACCACATTACGTCTCTATAATTCTAAAGAAGTTGGCAAAATCATTAAACACGTTTCATAAATCAACCAAAACTAAAAAATAAAATATGTCGTATCCTTCAAAAAAGAACATAAATGACATACTCCATATATGAAAACGACTGTTCAACTAAGATCTTCTTTGTCTGTTGGAACATCTTATCCACTTCCTTTATCCTATGACAAAAACAACGTCATGTGTCAGCCTCATTGGTAAATATATATATATATATATATATATTTTATTAAATTTCATTCAATTATTAAACAGTATAGTATAATTTAAAACAGATAAAGATACTTACAGCTACTATAGTAGTATCACCAAATATAGTAATCAATTCTGGAGGAATATGTCCTTCTTTCATTTCTATGTACCTAAGCATAACACGTTTTAGTGTTTTGAATTTTTCTTCAACTATAGCTAGCTTCTCCTTTAGACTAATTACTTCTTCCTTCAGTTGAGGATTGGCAGCAGAATCAAAATTTGAGAAACTGTCACTTAATTTTGTAGTGGATTGAAACGTAACATTATGAACACTTCCAAATCCCAAAGATTGTACACCTCCAACATGATCTTTCTCCACCTCAATATGAGCACAATCATTGGTTAATATTTCTGAAATGCTGGCATTTTGACTTATTTCTTGTTTTTTCTTTTCCTGTAAGTTGAAAGAAATATTTCATGAACGTGTTTCAAGTTCAACCATACAAAGAAACAATAGAATAAACATCATTCATTTAATTTATTGTTCAAAAACTGACTAAGAACACACAAACCTAATTAGGGTTCGTATAGGTAATTATTCTGCCAGACAAAGAAAAATCATCAGACAACCATTATCAAATACGGAACCTTTCTGGCGTGTTCAATAACATTGTTACCTGAAGTTTTTTGCTTGTAATATCATAGCATATATAATGGTTACACCACAAATTATAAATTCACAATTTATTTTTTCATAACCATGAAAAACTATATTAAAAAAATGAAATAAGTGGACTATTCCAATCTTTTTACAATTACTATTTACATAATCATATGTAGACATTCCGAACCTAATATTGTTCTCATTCTAATGTGCATAGTTATACCTCTCCATAGTTATTTGTGTCGTCTTACAACCCATCTAATACAATACATCGAACACTTAATTATATAACACATCCATTCAATACATCCAACTCTTAAACAATTATATAATTGTACAGTAGTCTGTAAATTGAATTATTAATTTCATGAGTTATATATATAGATAGATATGTATGTTTATATAGATAAGTATGTTTATAGTTTTACATGGTTTCGTAATTTTAAGGACATTGTGTCGACAAAAATCCTAAACATAATCATGTGTAGAAATTATTAGAGGTGAACTATTTTTCTATATAGGTATCAGTAATATTGCTTTTCATGTTTTTTTTTCTAAATTTTTTAAATTAGGAAAGACAGATTATTTCATTTACGGGTGTTATATAATAAGTTTCATCTACTAATCGGTTAATTAATACTAAGAGTGTAACTAGGGTTTTCCTTGGTTTAGATACATGTGTTAATATTTTTTGAAAGAAGTAAGAATGAATATATCGGTAGTTTTTTTAACTTTTTTTAGAAGTGTAAACTTCTATTTATACTGGATTTATAATATCATTTATATGTTGGAACACATTTGGACACAATGACAGATCTTCAACAAATAATTGGAAAGTGCCAAAATTTTATCTATTAATGTAAATAAATTTGAGGAGGTCAAATATACTAAAATTTAAAAACAATATTATCATTTATAAAAAACATTGGGAGGGGACAAAGCCCCTTTATTATAACTTAAGATTTACCACTAGTGTAACTTTTTATGTTTGAATTATTTTTATTATTATAATAAATTTTCATGTGAATAATTGATAGACTTTGAAATTTCAACCTAATAAAAAAAATATCAAAGTTAATAGAAACACTTAACATAAGCTTATTTGGAATATATATTGGATTTAAGGAGAAAGTGATTTGTGTGGATAACTGAAGAGGTATATTTATTGATGCAAGAAATGCAAAACTAAAGATTAAAGAGGGAGGGAGAAGATAAATGGTGCCTGAGGAATTATGAGACACATGCGTATATTGTGAAATTTGTCCATAAGAAATTACATAAAATAAAGTTAGTGGTAAAGAGTTTGTAAGTTATGAAGGTGTAATTATGAATGTCTGAGTAGTCTAGTAAGGGCGTAACATATAAATACCTGGTCATTGAGTAGGGTGTTGGTCTGGTGAAAATTTGCAGATGAACTTATTTCTCTATCCACGTGGATTGTAGCAGATTCCTGTGGAATTTGTGTTTGTCCTTCTCCATCTTTTCTTGGCACACCATAACACAATTCCTTTCCTGCGTTATTATCATTCAAAACCTCGTTTTCATTGGATACCTGAATTTCACCTGCATTTCTCAGCTTTCTGCCATCCCTCCTATCTTTACCTTCACACTTCCTCATCCGCTCAAAAGCTACAGCTATTGCCCTTGCCTTTTTCTTTCTAGGCGATGTATCTCTTTCACATGGAGCATTCTCGACACTCGAACTTGGAGCATTCTCGACACTCATAGCTTCCATCTTCTGACAAATTATAAACATTTTAATTATTAATATTACAACCCAAAGCGAATCTTCCAGAAAAAAAAAATATTAATTCTAAACAATTATCACCGAAAACTATGACATATGTGTTACGATAAACTTAAATTGTCGAGGTTTATTAGTAATTTTGTTTGAGTCTGGGTCTAATAATATTTATCTTTATTTTAATAGAAATAAAATAGAAATGATACTAGTAATGGTTTAATTTGTTGAAATAAGATAGTAATAAATTAAGTAGTTATTTTTATTTTGAGTGAGTTGATATTCTGTTTTTAGTTTTTATTATTTATATTTGGCTTAATGTAATATTTAGCTATTTAAAGGTTATCAAGGTTCAACGAAAATTACCACAATGAATTGAAAAGTCCAATCATAGTGTGTCATGTTTATTTTTCTACAAAGTGGTATCAGAGCTCTAGGTTGAGTACCGAGAGAAAAAAAATCGAAAGAAAAAAGTCAAACATTGTAAGAAAAAAAATGAGTGCTTGAGTTTTTAGTGAGAGAAATGACAAAGGTAATCAAGGAATGAGTGTACCATAGTTGTCGGGAAAGATCAATTACGACAATTGGTGTGTGTAGATGAAAGTCCTTTTTAAATCCCAAGGAGTATGAGAAGTAGTGGATGATGGGTACAATGAACTCGTAGAGCATGAACACCAGATAGTGACCCAAATTGCTCCATTAAAAAAGAGACGGGTGAAAGATAGATCGGCTTTGTACTTTCTGTATAATGCAGTGGATAAATCAGGTTTTGAGAAAATAGCTAATGCAAAGTTAGCAAAAGAAGCCTGGTAAATTTAGGAGATGGCATACAAAGGAGCTATCCACGTGAGGCAGGTCCAAGTACAAGCTCTCATAAGAGAGTTTGACTTTATAACTCGAGTGCAGAAGATGATCAACCAACTCAGAATGAATAAAGAAGAGGTGCCTTCTAACCGGGCTGCAGAAAAGATATTGTGAAATCCGATGAATGATTTTGAAAGTATTGTTGTCACTATTGAAAAGACAAAGGATCTGTCAGCTCTCACTGTGGAGGAGTTAGTTGGGTCATTAAAGGTCCACGAACTGACAAGAAAAAGAAAAAGAAGAAACCCGACGATCAAGCACTACAAGCACAATAGGGTCACTGTGTAAATGTGTGCAAATCGAGGAAATGCTACAATTGTAAGGTTGGCCACATTGCAAAGTATTGTCAGGTTGTGACAAAGAGAAAGACAAATCTCCTTACTCAAGATGTAGAGGAAGAGTATGGAATCTTGTTGATGGCAAAGAGCTCGGATGTAGAGAGTGTGGACATGGAGAGCTTGGTCACAACAATGGATGAAGTGATCTCGGTAAATGGTGCGACAAATGAGGAGAAGACAAACCTTAAGAAGAAACTCGGACAAAAAGATGAAGAGATGCAACGGATATAGAGGCTTTTGGATAAAGCTATGAGATTATGAATAAATAGAGAATTGAGCTTAAAGAGATGAAGAAGGCGATTGAAAACAAGGAAGAGGAAACATTTAGTGTTCTTGAACCAGATAAAAATAGGAAAGAGGAAGATGAAGAGTTTGAGAAGAACTAGGGTATGAGAAACTTGAATACTAAGATAGTGAAAACTATGATGAGTAAAATTTTAGACGAGATGAAGAAGTCGGCCAATGTCATTAAGTGATCGGCCAAGATTGTTGAGAAATTACCTAAAGTCAAAAAAGAGTTGGTCGAGGTTACTAAGAAGTTGGGCTGAAAAAAAAAGTTGGTTAAAGCATTAGAAGATTCAATTAAAATGAAAGACAACACAACCAACATGGAAAAAATGAAAAATCCAAATTTGATGGAAAGATGCAAGCTTAATGCATAGTGATGCAACGGAAAGCTGAATAAAAAATAGAGAATTTAAGTTTATGGAAACTTTTTGTTAAAATAAACTTAAATTTGTAAGGTTTATTAGTAATTTTGTTAACTTAAATTTTTAAGGTTTATTAGTAATTTTGTTGAAGTCTTATTTTATTAGTTTGGATAATATTTCTTTTGGTTTTTTATTTATTTAAGTATAATATCTTTTATTTTTTTAATATAAGATAAAAATATATTAAATAGTTAATTTTATTTTTAGTCAATTAATATTTTGTTTTTAGTTTTTATTATTTGTATTTAATTCAACCTATTATAAAGATGGTCAAAATTCAATAAAAATTATCATTGACAACTCTGTTATAATGTGTAGCTTTATTTCTCTACAATATGTGTGTCCGAAGAATAAAATGGTATACTATTTAATTAATGTATCGAAGAGAATAACTAATAATAATTATGAGGTACATCATGAGACATAACATTCTGTAAAGCATCAAACAATCATTGAGTTATTTTTAATAAACATTCGTGTTTAGAAAATGTGTGAGAAGAGTCGAACCTCTTTATCATGACTACTCCGATTCTCAAGAAAAGCCAATTCCTCCTGAAGAGAAAACCAAGTTCATGAAGTTTGTTATATAGAGAAACAGTTTTATCAATCCAAGATTCAACATCTCCACCTTACCTGTTCCTCGTATTTATCAATATCTGGCACAAGAGCAGCAATTAGTTTATCAAAATTTGGATCTTCTCTCAGTGACCGTCGACTAGGAACATGCACACGACAAATAGGGCATTCATTGATACTGTAGTAAAACCAGTTCGAATTCGTTAGAACAGTACAACACGGTGCCAATATGTTTACCAACCCAATTAAATCTATGAGATAAATAGCATAGGTTGCAGTATGGGGACCAACCCAAGGCGCATGGATTTTTCGATGCATTCTTTGCAGAATCGATGAAGGCATTCCGTCACCGTTCTCGTATTTCGGATGATTCCTACACATGTAATGAAATAAATTATCTTTTTCTATATGACTTTAAAATTAGGAAAGCAAATAAAAAGTGCTTAATATGATGCATTTGAATCGTCTGTCATAAAAAAATCACCCATGCAGACACTAACAAAATCTATCCAGACGCTCTGATGGATCATTTGTTGGCTCTTTTTGCCATATAGATTGGCTTTAGGAGAATTAAAACTATCCAGATTAATGAATGCTTTCGATAAAATCTTTTAAATTTTTCATTAAATTAAAAAAAAAAAGTTCGTGTACTTAAATATGCATTAAAAGTTGTCATCTATTTACTGAGATAGATTCATTTTCCAAATTTAACTAAAAATATGTCGTGAAGATTATTAGATACAAGCTAAAATTCCAGGAAAGGAAAAACAGTACTTCTGATGCTATTTCATATATATGCTCTTGAAAATTTGGTTTCTACAAAAGAAAGAAAAAAAATGTTTTTCTATGTTCTAACAACTAAAACAACAAGGATTTAGATATGGAAGTTGGATCTCATACATATATAGCAGACAATATGCACTCACTAACAATCTTGCGCAGGAGAACATGCACTTCCTTGTTATATATATGAGCACAGAGTGATGTCTCTCAAGGTAAGCAGATGAATAGGTTCTTGGCGTGTGAGAATGTGAATAGGGCTGATGCAGGTAAAAATGAAGTCCGGTAGACCCACCATATATTTGTCTAAAAATATTTGTCTTGTATATTCTTTTATTAATAAATTTTATTTTCACCACTTTAACTAAAAAAAGTATTCAACAAATATTTACTAATAATTATTAGTAGCAAATATCTGTCAGATATCATAATAATTGTAATACTCCATTAACCAGCGGAAAATTAAATACTCATACCCTTTGGACATGTATTCATTAAGAATATATAATTCTTATTTTGAATTTTACATGCAAATATGAGGGTTATCCCGGGTGCACGTGACCCTTAATCCAAGGATGTGTTAAGTTGAGTTGGAATATGTTATAACATTAGCATATAATATAATATAATTTGAATTTAATATTTTAACTTTTATATATTATATTATTTAATATATTGGATTAGTGGAATATGGATTGTAGATTAATTTGGACAGATTATTCTGTTTACAAATTTATGTTGAGTTAATTTATTTTTAAAATTCTATTTTAATTTTGAATGAGTGAAATAAACATATCAAATATTAAAAACAAATTCGCTTTAATAATTATTTTTATGATAAACTTATAATTTTATATAGTTTATTATTAACTTTAATAAAAAAAACTCTTAACATTTAAAATAGACCAATGAATTTATAAATATTAAGAATTCCTCGTTACCTAAACTTGACCGTTATAATTTATTTTACTAACTTTATTTATTCAATACTACTTCGCTCAGATGGGCAAATGACTTCATAGTCAATATATATCGTAGTTGAAAAAAATTCATAAGTACAAATATACATACTATCATTATTATTTCTCCAAAGTTCATGGGTAATCAAGTTTAGGCTTAATTATTGATCATAAGTTGTAGGATTATAGTTGTGGAGGTCACATAAAGCTTAATTATTTCTCATGGTCAAAATGATATTTTGACAATGACCATAAATGACCTGATAACCAAAAAGCATGTGTGGTACTAGTGGTTCACGGACACTCTAAGATTATTCTGACCTACCAGCACCGAGAAATTATGACTCTTGCATTCAAGATGCCTAACATTCAAGAGTTTGATGAGAAGTTATAGTTACTTGCTCGTTCTCATCATTAGACTCAAGGAACAACTTATATAATCCCTAAGATTGTTTGAGAGAACCAAAGGGTCGTGTGCCATTGCAATCCCTTAACAGGTCTCACTCATATTGATGTACCAAATCAATGTGAGTTATATGTTGAAAATAATCTTTCAATTGCAATTAGACGAGAAATAAAAGGTGGCTTAACCATCCATGATGTTTCTATAATCGAATTGGATATGGGTAGTGGTTAATTAAGGTCAAGATGTTGTTGCTCAAGTGTCCCTGTCTAATATAAATGTTCAATTAGGATGGGAGAGTTTAGGCACATTTTTTGCTTGACCTAAGCATTTGGTCTTGCCAATCTCGGCATGGACACATATATTACATTTTTAAAATTCTTATTCTTATAATTTGTGTCAATGTTGAACTAATGTTTTTTCTTTACTTAGAATTTTTCTCCTCGTGATAAGTAGGCTTTCGGAAATCATGTTGATGATGATAACATGGCAAAAGTAAAGGATGATTCCATATCAAAACTTTTGACCATATTACTCAAGTTGAGGAGTAAACACATACAGTTATAATGAGACTTTAGAGTATTTGGAGTCAATACTATTAATGTCCCATATACATTTTCTTTCCTGATTCATTGAAGGTTGTTAAGAGAACCTACATGTTAAAAGTTTCTATCATTCAACTATTGACCATATAAGTCATAATATGTGTTATATATTTACCATATATACATTATTACATTTAACTTATAATTTACTCTGTAAGGTGCATGGACAAATTGGGTTTGGAGCAAGGAAAATCCAAAATATATGGATTTTTATCCTTAATCCATGCAAAAATACATGAACACAAAGGTTTGATCGAATAATATTTGTAAATAAGGATGAGTAACTAATATATATATATATATATATATATATATATATATATATATATATATATATATATATATATATATATATATATATATATATATATATATAAAAGAAAACGAATTGTTTCTCATTCATTATAAGTCTCAATAGTTAATTGTAATTATTCCTATGAATTATCTAGTGGTGTAGTTTTGTTCACTATATAGAGAATTCAGTTAAAAAAAATGAAAATTTCATTATAAGAGTAAATTTTACATTTTTCATTACTTTATTAGACAACTATAAGACATTTATGACTAATATATGTCTTTAATTTAATAAGAGTTGTGGTTGGCACCAATGTTTTAAGTGGAAGTGGTAGAACAAAGTCACTACAACCCATATACCCTAAGGTTAGTCATCTTTTAATATTTTAGATTTTGGTTTGAAATTGAAATCAAACGTATTTTAAACAAAAAAGAAATGTATAAAATTTATGTTCGTTGATGCATGGTCTCACGTAAATTTTGGACATTTTCTCCTATTATGTATGCACTTATTTACGTATAGTGTGTTTAAGTTCAATTTAAAATTGAAATTTTTTACATCAGAGTTTTAGCCCGGCTTAGATTTACGTCACCCCATCCACGTCGGATTATTAATTAATGTAAAAAACTCAAAAATGTTTATTGTAAAATGTTTGTTTTGTAATAATGGTCATGAATCACGATGACTAACGGTTAAAGGAATTATCCAGTAGAAAGGAATTAAATTAGATGAAATCTTCTCGTATGTAGTAAAGATGACAAGATGACATCAATATGTGTCCTTCTTGGATTGACAATTGGACAAATTTGGAGCTTGAACAAATAGATAAAAAAATTGCATTAACTTACATGAAGAAATATAAATGATACAACATGAGGGTTTTAAGATTACGATTGAAGAAAAGTTTATATTGATATAAGAAATTTGACATTTTCGTGATGACTCAAAGCTAAGAGAACATTTGCAAATCAATCTGACTATTTCAAAGAAAAATCCTTGAAAGAAAATTTGTTACACTATTATTAATATATGCGGATGACATATTGATAGTTGGGAAAGAATTATTAAAGATAAGCTAATAGTAATATGACACATATTTACCTTTATTTGACACATCTAACAATAATAAAATGATTATAAAAAAATGAATTTTTGTAATTTTTAAGAAAAAAAATTAAGTAAAAAATGAGAAATGGTAGTATCAAATAAATGCAAAAAAAAATGATGTGTCAAAGTATCATTTTTCTAAAGATAAAACATTATAAAGAGAAATTTTAAGTGTTTGGATATGAAAGAGTTATGACTAACTTAATATATTCTTGACACGCATATTAAAAAAGTTAGGAGAGTATTAAACTTGTGGTTGTCCCAAAAGAAAAGAAGCATGTTGAATGAGTGATTAAAAGGTTCAATATAGAGAGAATGTGAAGCTAACAAACCACTTGTTGGTTAACTTGAAGTTTAGCAAGAAGTCATGTCCCTCTTCCGCAGAGGAAATGGATGAAATATCAATCAAGGTTGCAAAAGTGTTTTGCTTTATCCAAAACATAAATAAAGTACATAGTAGTAGCCAGAGTCAAAAAAATATTTATTATAATTGATGTGCTTTCTCCAAGATTTTGGAATAAAAGGAAATGGGTACTCAAAGACCTAGTAAGAATTCAGTATACCATCTTCACACAAAATACATTGATATTCACTATTATTGAATATCAACATGATAGACCAATAAATATTGAGTTTGGTGAAGATCCACTAATAAGATTGATTAGACATGCTTACCAAAGTAGTCACTTAATAGAAAAAGCTTGAATTATGTAGAGATATTGTTTCAATATGTAACTAGAGGGGCAGTCCAACCACAAAGAAGCCAAAGGAGAGAATGCATTTCACAAATTCACATGTTCAAAATTAGGATAAAAAGTTATATCTATTATTGAATGTTACTTCTTTTTTGAATTATAAATGTTAACCTTTGAGTTTATAAAATCATATAAAAGAAAGAAAGAAAAACAACAATAATTACAAATAAATATGAAGAATGTTGTAAGAATTGTTATGTAATAAAGGTAGTGCGATTAAATAGGTGTATTATTAATACCATATTTTAGTAATGGAATTGATTTGTTGTTCTAAAATTATATGAGTCAAGTGTTATAGTATAAGTGCATATAATAACCCTAGGCAATGAACATTCGGGATTGGGAAATAACTATTCGTAATAACACCAAATCTTTACTAAAATCTTATGAAATGTTAACGAGACATAATGAAGGGAGCTTAATTACTAACGCAGATTTTTTAGTTGATTATCTTTCTATTGTTAACATTAATAATTATCCTACCAAGTAATTAAACATTAGAACGAATTGTTTTCTCATCTTGCTAAACAAAACTTTCATCAAAACTATCATATTCATAGTTATAGTAAGTATACCATATTTGTGGTACAACAGTGAATTTTGCAAAGAATAAAAGAAAAGGATCAGTTAAATTACGTACCCAGGCAGATAGCGCACTTCAATTCCTTGAAATCTGACAAATCTATACTTATATATCTGTAAATAAACAGCCATACAATAACATTAGCAAACAATAATATCTAATCTTCTATTGAGATTATCATTGTCAAATGTCAAATTCTCAGTCCTTGCCCTAGGAAGAAGGTGCATGGGCCATGGCGGCATTGTTGGTAGATTGCAAATGGTTACATGAGTTGGCTAACATGGTAATTGCTTATGGAGTTTCAAAGCTACATTTTTGTCTCTTCATGTTTATGGTCATCATTGAAAGGTATGTTATGTTTATGGATCCACCACTGTGCATAAAAATGAACTCGTGCTAAAATTACCAATGCTAATCATCTGTTGTAGAAGGATTCGACAAGAACTCAATCAACCATCCAAAACCAGAAAAGCACAAGACAGCGCATGGATCGGTTAAATATGTGCGAAACCAGACCAAACTAAACACCACTGATAGGCAGAAAAAAACCATGACAAAAAATGAATCACACTGAAGCAGAATCAAAATCAGCATGAAAATTCAAGCAGCAGATAGAGCGATCAAAGGACCATATTAGTCGCAAAGTAAACAATTGAATAAAGAGCCTTAAAAAAACACAAGAGAATGAGAATGGATGCATCACTTGTAAATGAGCAAAAACTACATCAACGTTCTCGAAATCCGACAATTAAACCATAGAATAGACATGAAACTAATCACATCGGCAGAATGAAAAACACCATAAAAATTCAAGCAGCAGAAAAATCGATAAGCAAACCAAAAAAGTAAATCGCAAAGTAAGAAAAGCATACGGATAAATTAGTTTAACGTACTCGTCCTCGCCTTCGTCCTCGTCTATCAACGAAGAATCTGATTCTGGAGAAAACACGGAAGCAAGAAAAGAAATGAAGATTACATAGGGCATACAAATGAGTCATTGAAATTCAGAAGCAATTACGAAAATCCAAAACATAGATGATTCAGAAGAAAATTCCACATACCAACTCCTTCTGCGAGTTGCTCGTGGTCTTTTCTCGGAGGTGCAGACATTATTTTGTATCCAACAAAAACCTACGAACGAAATGAAAGCTTAAAACAATTCGCAACTAGCAGTGCCACGAAGAGAAACAAAGTTGGTGCAGTGAGAGTTTAGTAACGCTTTCACGGATAGAGGAACAGAAGATGTCAAAGTGTTGCTGGATGGAAAATGTGTTTTTTTTTTTACGCGAATTACAGAAGTTGAAAACCTACTTTTAAAAATATTTTAGTTATTAAACAAGTTAAAGTTAATTTTTATATTATAAAAAACACTAAATATAAAATGTTTGTAAAAATTTGTTGTTTAAAATATTTTAGTTATTAAACAAGTTAATTTTTATATGTGTAAAAAAATAATAAATTTAAAATGTTTGTAAAAATTTGTAGAGACAATGACTTGTATAACCAACAATAACATGCCAGGTAAGATGTCGGAGAGTTTCGTATTTTAGATAAATATGTTGTAAAAGACATTTATTATATTTTAGATAAATATGTTGTAAAAGACATTTATTATGCTGTATAATATTATTTTAAAGATTTTTGTACCATTTTTATTCCTATATAAAAGTCTTCTGAAATATAACTTCTAATTAATGTTTAATTTAATTGTTGAAAAAGAAGTTTCAAAATAAAATAATGTTTCTTCTTAATTTGACACTGTTTATACATTTTTTTATTGTTATATTTTTAGGGTGTTATAACTTGTAATATGTATGATGTTGTAATTAAGATATCTTAAACATACATTTAATGTAATATTTATTATGTTAATTAAACAGTATAATACTATAAATAATATACAAAAATATATTTCTGAATCATTAATTACTTCTGAACTTATTACGTTCATTTGCTAAATAACATTATATTATGAATAATATATTTAGTAATTGATATAAACAATAGTATAACATTAATATGAATGATTAATAATGATAATGATAATAATTAGTATTCCTACCAATATATAAATAAATATAGTGGTTATACTAATGCTAATTAAATATTAATATACAAATTCATAAATATTATGAATAAAAACAAATAATGATATTAAGGTTTACATTAATTGATATTAAATTTTAGGTTTAAATTCCTTTTATTTTCACAATGTTATACTTTTAGTCTTTTTAAAAATTAATAATATATTTTTCCATTTAACCTTTGAAAATTAAATAATTTTTATTTTCTCTTAATGTATTATTTCATTACTAATAAAAATGATAACGTATTTATTTACAATGGTAAATGTTAAACCTATTGTTAAACATTATTATTAATATTTTACAATAAATTGAGATATATTGATGACTAAACAACTAGGTTTCAACCAATTTTGATTAAATGAATGATTTTGACAGGAAATGTGACAATTTATCAAACTTTGATTCCATTCAGAATGGATAGTTACTTTAAGTCTTTTATTAAAAATTTGAAAGGTTTTATTGACTAACTAAGATGAAGTCTATCATAGATATATGTCAAAAGTTTGCTAAATCCACAATTATGTGAAATAATGGGGTGAAATTAATAAAATGTAAGAGATGAAGATTAAACCTCAACTCCTACACTTCAATAAAAACATTAAATTCTGTATAGCAAATATATTTATTTGGAATATGTAAGGATGGTAACAGGTTATGTTAGGTAAGAATATTATCTACTTGTTTTGTTATTAAGTTTGTCACCGAATACATATTTAAAAAGTATTCGTGTATTTTTAAATTTATGATATCCATGTATATATACAAATATTTAAAAAAATTATTTTACCTGTTTATTTTGTTTTGCCTTACCAAAAGACTTTTGTAATAATTATAAATAACTTCTCATTTTTCATTTATTTGCTATTTTCTAAATGATTCCAAATATCTAAAAATGAATGTTTTTTAATTGACAATTAGAGTTGAATTCATTTTGACTATTATCATCATATGATTTGCCTACATTTAGTTCTTATTGCTCATCATTAATAAGAGTAAAGGTTTGTTGGGTAGATATTCTATATATTAACTTACACATAAATTAAGACATTTCAAGTATGATTTAATGACTATAAGTGATTAATGAAAAATATTTAAGAAATGAATGAAAAAATGTTAAGGGTGTTGCTCCCTCCACCACCACACCTTTCTCCCTCCACCTCCCCTTTACTATTTTGCTCCTCAGTAAAATTTTATTTTTAGGGTTATTATTTTTTAATTTTATCCATTCACAACCTATTTCACTAATAACCTATTCTAGTCCCGTACATGAGTAAAATATTTTTCTTTCATTTTAACATTATATTTCTTCCTCTCTTTCTTTCGTCGTTGTGAGATACTATAAGTTGCAAAGGTTGGTGGTGATGGAAAGAATTATCAAGCAATCTCCCTCTCGTGGTGCAGTGTTGCTCTCGTAATGCAGTGCGAGGAATGGTGCAGTGCGTGTCGTGCTTCCTCCAGGTGCGTATTCGAATAAACCTTGAAATAAAATCCTAAAATAAAAAACGTAACCTTTAAACGGAGGTGACATCCTTCAACGGATGTCGACATCCGTTTTACCTTAAACGGATGTTGACATCCGTTGAAGATGTCACCTCCGTTTAAAGGTTACGTTTTTTATTTTAGGGTTTGTTTTATTAGGGGATATTCGTTGAAAAATGTCACCTACGTTGATGTATACTTCCTCACGCTGGTTGATGCTCTGGACGCTCCTCGATGTTCCTCCACACCACGGCGACGACGCTTCTTCACACCACGGCGGCAATGAAAGTGATAAGCTGTCGTTGAACCTATCAAATTAGTACTACTTTTCAAGGCAACTTCAGTATTGCCAAGTAGTATAAGAAGGTAGATAAGGTTGAAGTAACCCTGAGTCGTCTCCCAACGAACACGAAATTGCTTTTGAATATCTGACTCTTATGCTATGCAATGCTTATGAATAAAAATGATGTTTGGAGAATGTTTAAAGAACAAATAATAAACTTAAAAACAGTTATGATTAAATAGGCTAATTCCACTGCTTTTCCAAGATAGATTCATCATCGGTTATTCACGGATAATTGTTCAATTGATTATTGTTTAAGTTTCAAATTAATTAAAGTACATTCTTAATTAATTTGAGGGCGATCATGCATTTAACCAAAGTAAATTCTCAATCAAATGCAAAACCTTTCTAGATTATTCACAATAAATTCAACCAAAGTACATTCTCAATCAAATTCTATTGTGTTTAATCATGTCTATTCTTAAATCTCCTAACCAAATTAAAAGCTAATCAATCAAAGTAAATTCTCAATTGATTCTAGTTGAAATTATTACTAATCAATCAAAGTACATTCTCAATTGATAGTAAAAACCATTTAATCATATGAAAGTTCCTAAATTAAATCAAAGTAGATTCTCAATTAAACCTAGAAACCCTAAAACTCATAAAATCAATATGCATGTGGATTCAAACACATTATGATGCAAAAATCTTTGCTTTTAACAAGATAGAGAGAGAACACTTAAATTAATAACCAAAGTAAACAATTGCATTAAATCACTCTAACCTCAGAATCCATAATGGAATTACAGCAGAATAGCCCTAGATGCTTAGTTCTCCATGAATGGAGTTGAATACAAGATGAAAGAAAAGTGAGAGGAGTATGAGAGAGTGAATCCTTTAAGTGAAGTCTCTGGGTCTCTTTATATAGGGCTTGATTGGGCTTGGACTCTGAGTATTCAGTTGATAGAATCTTTTATCTTATATCTTCCAAATAACTAAAAGATTTAGATAATTATAACATTATTTGGAAGATATTTTCGGTTGATATTCCCAAATTAAATTAATTCAACAACTGAATTTTATCTTTTAACTTTTCTGAATTCTCCAAAATTGCACCAGAACCCCTGTTGACCAGCTTTGACCAGACTTAAGCAGTGTTGACCAGCTTTGACTGAGAAAGGGCGCGCCCAATGGGAGCTCGCCACGTGTCAGCCCTTTCCCACCCAAAATTAGGGTTTTGCAAATTGGGGGAAAGGGCTTGCCACTGCCGCGAAAGAGAGAACCCATTCTTCCCTGTGCGAGACCATGGAGGCTTCGGCCTACTGGATTGTTTGGTTTCTTTTCTTGCAGGTCTGGCTTTGATGCAGGTTCCATGGTGCTATGGTAATGGTGGATGGAGATTGGCGTTGATGGAGGCGCGATTAGGTTCCGAGAAGCTTGCGGGACGCGGCGGTCATGGAGAACTCGCGTCTGGTCTTAATGGTGATGAGCGTGAATGGTGGTGGCTATCCGGCGAGAAAGGAGAAGCTTTGCTGCCGCGGCGGCTGGCGTGGAGTGCGTTGAAGGTTGACAGCGGCCTGGGTTTGGTGGCGGCGCGGTTGCTGTGCGTGACGATTTCGAAGGAGACGAATCGGAACTTCGGCGATGGTGGACGTGGTGGCTTCGAACCCTTGCGCGAAGGAAGATGAAGATGGCGCGGCAAAAGTATGGTGGTGCGCGACGTTGCGACGCGGCAGAGGTTGAAGAAATCGCAACTTCGGAGGAGACGAATGGTGCTCCGACGATGGTGGCGGCGCGGTTGATTTCGAGAAGGGAGAAGATGAACGGAGGTCGCGGCGTGGTGGCGACGGCGGCACGGCAGTGGCTGTCCGGTGACGGAGCGGCACGACGGACGTTGACGGCGGAACGGCAGTGGCGGCTAGGGTTTGGATTAGGGTTTTTCTTTCGAGAAGATGATGCTGTTAGGGCTGAGGTGTCATGGGTGGTGATGTGGCAAAACCTGATTGGCTCACTGATTAGTGCAAGGATGACTGATGTGGCATTATCTGGACGGTTTGATATGTTTGTGGAGGATTGCCACGTGGCATGATCTGGTGAAATTTGGCTTAGGAGGGATGTGTATAGGAAACTTAGGGAGGTGTAGTAGAAATGGCTTAGTGTTTGGGCTTGGTTGTTGGCCTGTTTTCGAAATAGGTGTGTATGTAGGGATTTTAGGAGGTGCAAGGGTAAAAGTTGTCTGTTTGGCCCATCTGTACATTATTTTCCAAATAAAACCTGATTTTGGGCCTTGAATTGCCATTTGAACCAATAAAACTTATATTCTCAGCTGCACAAATAAACATTAGAACATCCAAGAATAATTTATGCGCTAAAACTTACTTTTTACGTCTCTTTCTTTCCCAAACCCAATAATTCCAATCATCACAAATTCACTTAAAATCAACCATTTAAACACAATTATCCCATCAAAATTTTAATTTTTCAAACATAAATGTGGGCATAAATATGCATTCATCACACCCCCACACTTATCATTTTGCACTCTTGGGCAAAATTGATTAATTCCAAGACTTTGTTCTGAGTCATTTTATTCTATATTTGCATTTGGATCAAAAGAATGAGCATCACCAGACATAGATCAATAATTTGGGCATTACTTTGTCATGGAAATGCAAATGGAATCACTTTATTCTTCACACATGAGTTAACCTTTTTGAATTCCCAAGAAAATCAAATATGAAAGACAACACTCAAGTCAACATGTATCTATTTCTCTCCAATTCTCTCACGTGTTTTTGGCTTGTGTTTACACTCAAAATACCCATGTAAGTAGACACCCTTGATATTTAGCAAGACTCTAACATTCACACACTTCAGAAAACATGCAATTACTGATCATGCGGACTTTTGAAAGGTTGTATTGAGGCCAAGGCAAAGGTAGGAAATTTTCTTGGGATTTCTGAGCTTTTGAAATTGACATAGAAAGAGTAATGATATTTGATTTCAAAAACAAATCTATTTCTTGCTCTTTTAAGGAAGATTTACTTTTCTTTCTTCTTCTTTTCCTCTTTTTTTTTTACTTCAATTTTTCATCTTCCTTTTTACCCTTGTTATTGTTTTGTGGGTGAGGTACTCACCCACACACTTATTCATCACTTTATTTCTAACAGAATCCATTACTCCTTCTTTCCTAAGGTAAGGAACATATGATTTTTCTTCTTTCCTCATTTGACAATGACTGGGAACAAGAAAAATAGGCTTAAGGCTCAAAGAAGGTTCCAATGGATTAATGTTAGGACAAGTTTATTTGGCCAAGTAGATAAAACAAGAAATGCCTCAATCATATCAATTCATGCATATTCTCCTTAGTTGCACAACACAGAATCAAGCTAACTATTAGAGTATCAACAAAACATGGGCAATTCACACAAGAAAAATAGGTATGGCACATGGTGGTCCATCCTTAACATTAGTTCAAAACTCACATGGTTCAAATTTCTTTCACAAAAGATTTAATCAGGAAATTCTCAAGTCAACTCAATCAACAAATCATAAAAGCAATCCACTCATATCAACATGACACATTTTGTTTTCTTAAATTCATGATCATTCCAGTTACTGATTCAAACTCTCAAATCCAATGCAAATATTTATTAAAAACAAACAAAATAGACAAACAAAATAGGAAACAAAATTAATTATTTCCCCACACCCCCACACTTAAACTATGCATTGTCCTCAATGTATGCCTTATATCTAAAATGCAAAGAAAAAGTATGAGGGAACTTACCTCCTTCAAGGTGGAAGGAATGTTGGAGTGGTCAAATTCACTCCATCCATCGTCTTGTTCAACATGTCTTGATTTTCATTAAATATCCGCAGACGATGGCCATTAACCTTGAAAATTCTATCAGAAGATTCTTCCTTGATCTCCACTGCTCCATAGGGAAACACTTGTGTTACAATGAATGGACCTTCCCATTTGGAGCGTAATTTACCACTCATAGGCCCTACCCTGGACTTGTACAATAACACCTTTTGACCTATGTTGAAATCCTTTTTGGTCACAAGCTTTTGATCATGGAATTTCTTGGTTTTCTCTTTGTAAAACTTGGAGTTTTCATAGGCTGTGAGCCTAATCTCCTCTAGTTCTTGCAGTTGGAGCTTTCTCTCTTTCCCTGCTCCTTCCATGTCCAAGTTACAAGCCTTCACAGCCCAATAGGCTCGGTGTTGAATCTCCACAGGTAGATGGCAAGCTTTTCCAAATACAACTCTGAAAGGTGACATACCTATTGGTGCTTTGTAGGCTGTCCGATGTGCCCAAAGTGCATCATCCAATCTTGCGGCCCAATCCTTCCTATTTGGCTTCACTAGCTTTTGCAATATCTTTTTGATCTCCCTGTTAGAGACCTCAGCTTGTCCATTAGTTTGGGGGTGATATGGTGTAGCAATGCGATGCGTCACCCCATACTTTTTCAACATATTCTCTAACAGCTTATTGCAAAAGTGGGTCCCCTGATCACTAATGATGGCTCGTGGTATTCCAAACCTACAGAAAATGTTAGATCTGACAAAACTCATAACAACTCGAGCATCATTAGTCCTTGTAGCTATGGCTTCCACCCATTTGGAAACATAGTCTACAGCAAGCAAAATATAAGAAAACCCAGAAGAAGAAGGAAAAGGACCCATGAAGTCAATACCCCAAATATCAAATACCTCACAATATAGCATGGGTTGTTGAGGCATCTCTTCCCTCCTAGTGATGGATCTAGCTGCCCTCTGACATTGCTCACAATTTTCATATATCCTCCGTGCATCTTTAAAGATGGTAGGCCAATATAATCCACAATCCAACACCTTCCTACCTGTCCTTTGCGTGCCATAGTGTCCTCCAAAAGGTGATGAATGACAAAATTCAAGCACATAAGGTATCTCTATATCAGGAACACACCTCCTTACAACTTGGTCACTACCAATGCGCCATAAGAATGGTTCATCCCAAACATAGTACTTCGCCTCACTTTTCAGTTTGGCTTTCTCAGATTTGGAGAAAGATGGAGGAATAGCTGAAACAGCCAAATAGTTAACAATGTCAGCAAACCAAGGTTCAGGATACATACCTTTTACAGAAGTCAATGCTAGCAGGATTTCATCAGGAAAGTCATCTTGAATAGGAATTTCATCTTCTTCTTTTTCAATCCTACTAAGATGGTCTGCTACTAGATTATGGGCTCCACTTCTGTCCCGAATTTCAATGTCAAACTCTTGGAGCAGTAGCATCCATCTGATTAACCTTGGTTTGGAATCTGCTTTCTTTA
The DNA here is from genome assembly GCF_016808095.1 of Vigna angularis. Classification (NCBI taxonomy): domain Eukaryota; kingdom Viridiplantae; phylum Streptophyta; class Magnoliopsida; order Fabales; family Fabaceae; genus Vigna; species Vigna angularis. The sequence goes on along the minus strand of NC_068970.1, from coordinate 53,723,222 downwards.
GAAGGAATTTCAATGTAGCATGATCTGTATAAACAATTACCTTGGATCCAAGTATGTATGATCTGAATTTATCCAAGGCAAATACAACAGCTAGTAATTCCTTCTCAGTTGTGGTATAATTTGCCTGTGCAGTGTCCAATGTCTTGGAAGCATAATATATCACATGTGGTAGCTTCCCATTTCTTTGTGCAAGTACCGCTCCTACTGCAAAGTTTGATGCATCACACATCAACTCGAATGGCATTGTCCAATCAGGTGGTTGGATGACGGGAGTGGTAGTGAGTGCCTTTTTCAAGGAATCAAAAGCGGCTTTGCACTTCCCTCCAAAGTCAAATGGTACATCATTCTGAAGTAAGTTGGAGAGAGGATTAGCTATCTTGCTAAAGTCCTGTATAAACCTCCTGTAAAACCCTGCATGACCAAGAAAAGATCGAACCTCTCGTACAGAAGAGGGATAAGGCAATTGCGAAATAACATCAATTTTAGCAGGATCTACAGATATACCATTCCTGGAGACAACATGACCCAAAACTATACCTTGTTCCACCATAAAATGACATTTTTCAAAATTCAAAACAAGGTTAGTTTCTTCACATCTCTGCAAAACTCTTGCAAGATTAGCCAAACAATTATCAAAAGATGAACCATACACACTAAAATCATCCATGAAAACCTCAATACAATGCTCCAATAAGTCTGTAAAAATACTCAGCATACATCGCTGAAATGTACCAGGAGCATTGCATAAACCAAATGGCATTTTCCGATAAGCATATGTACCAAAAGGACAAGTGAAGGTAGTCTTATGTTGGTCCTCCGGGGCTATACAAATTTGAAAATACCCGGAGAATCCATCTAGAAAACAGTAATGTGACTTACCTGCCAAACGGTCTAGCATCTGATCCATGAATGGCAAAGGAAAATGGTCCTTTCTAGTGACTTGGTTCAATCTCCTATAGTCAATACAAACCCTCCAGCTATTCTGAATACGAGTAGGAATCAATTCCTCCTTCTCGTTTTTAACCACTGTGATTCCAGATTTCTTGGGAACCACATGTACAGGGCTCACCCAAGTGCTGTCAGAAATGGGATATATAATACCTGCCTGTAGCAACTTGGTTACCTCTTTCTTGACAACCTCCATCAGTTGAGGATTCAGTCTTCTTTGAGGTTGTCTCACTGGTTTAGCATCCTCCTCCAAAAGTATTCTGTGCATACAAAATGAAGGACTAATACCAGGAATATCTGCTAAAGTCCAGCCTATTGCTTTCTTGTGGTCTTTGATAACCTGTAATAGCTGTTTTTCCTGCTCATCAGTAAGCAATGCAGATATAATAACAGGGAGTTTCCCATCCCTCTCAAGATAAGCATATTTCAAATGGGATGGTAAAGGTTTCAACTCAAAAACGGGTGGTTGTACCACAGATGGCAGGATTTTACTGCCTAAGGTAATCTCAGCCACCTCAACATCACACTCGGACGCCACAGAGGTATCATCTATTGACACTGCGTCCTCAATATCACCTGTTTTACAATTTTCTTCATCATCCAAAATCAGGCACGACATGTTTGAAAAAGAAAAGTCCAAAGATGGAGAAAAAGTTGAAAAAATGTCCAAGAAACTAACAGAAAAATTATTTACAATTTCACTTAATAAATCAATACAAAACAAAGAATGCTCTTCAATTGGGTGCTTCATGGCTTCCAATACATTAAAATGCACCTCCTCATCACCTATCTCCATGGTTAGTGTTCCTGCATGCACATCGATCTTGGTTCGTGCTGTCATCATGAAAGGTCTTCCCAAGATAATAGTTGATGACTTGATTCCATCTTCATCCTTCATATCCAAGATGTAGAAATCGGCAGGGAAAATTAGCTTGTCTACTCGGACAAGGACATCTTCAAGCACACCTACAGGGTTAACTGTGCTACGGTTGGCCAGTTGAATGACCACACCAGTAGTTTTAAGAGGTCCCAAAGATAGAGAAGTAAACACTGATAAAGGCATTACATTAATGGAAGCCCCTAAATCTAGCATGGCATTGTCAAACTTTAAATTTCCAATAGTACAAGGAACAGAAAACATACCTGGATCTTTGCATTTTTGTGGTAGTTCAATGTGTTTCTTAACCAAACTTGACACATTTCTTCCCAAATTCACAATCTCATTATCCCTAATACGCCTTTTATTTGTGCAAAGTTCTTTCAAAAATTTGGCGTACTTGGGGATTTGTTTAACAGCATCAAGCAAAGGAATGTTGATCTCTACCTTCTTGAAAGTATTTAAAATCTCTTGATCTAATTCCTCCATTTTTTTGTTTCTCGGTTTTAACCGATTTGGATATGGAGGAGGTGGAGAATAAGATGAAGAAGAATTTGTAGAAGAATTAGAAGATACTAACCTGGATTTTTCAGTGGTTGATTCAGGTGATGGCTCACTTGATCCTCCATTGTCATTAATTTGTGCTTCTTCTTTCTCTTTATCTTCATCCTCTAGGGCTCCTTCAGGACCTTCTACCTGCTTACCCGTTCTTAAAGTGATAGCATTTACATTTCTCGGGTTGATCACTGTTTGTGCAGGCAGTTTATTTGGTTCCTTAGCCTCTAACTTATCCACCCTCTGAGTCAATTCTTCAATTGATTTCTTTATTTCTGAATTTTGCTCAACTATTGTTTTCATGAAATCTTGCATTGACATTTCAGGCTGAGATTGCTGCCTTTGTTGAGGTGGAACATAAGGTTGTCTGTTCTGCTGATATCTATTGGAGGACGAATCATGATAATTCTGGTATGGTCTATTTCCTCCAATCATGTTTGCAGCAAAAGCTTGAGATGGGTTTTCCACAGTGGTCTCCACCAAGCTAGGACATTCATCAGTATAATGGTTAGTTGAAATGCAAATTCCACACTTCTTAACAATTTGTGGAGTTGAGGTTTTAAACAAACTTGTAATCTCGTCGAGTTTGCTTTCTAGCTTATTCAATCTTTCATCTATCCTCTTTCCATCAACTGCACCATTATCAATTTCATGCACTCCCTTCAACAATGTCACTGAATTTTCTCTTGTGCCATACTGTTGATTGTCTACTGCCTTCCGTTCTATTAGATCTATACCATCTTCTGGTGACCTATCTAAGAAAGATCCTCCGCTTGCAGCATCTGCCCATGACCTATCAGTAGGACTTAAGCCTTCATAAAAGCTTAGAATAAAATCTTCCATTTGGAGTTGAGGGCATGAAGAGCATAGTTTCTTGAATCTTTCCCAATATTCACTAAGATTCTCTCTATCTCTCTGTCTTATATCTTGAATTTCTCTGCGGATAGCTGACAATCTGGATGCAGGAAAATACTTCTCAAGAAAGAGTCTTTCAATAGTTTCCCAATTTGTAATCCGTGCAGAGAGATAATACCACCAATCTTGAGCTGCGCCTTGAAGAGTAAAAGGAAAAGCTCTCATTTTAAGGCTCTCTATTGTGATCCTGGGAGATCTAAAGTTTTCACACAACATGTGAAATTGTCTCAAGTGTTTGTGTGGATTCTCCCTTGATAACCCATTGAACTTTGGTAAGGCATTTAACAGGTCAGGTCTCAGCTCCCACTCCTCATTAGGGTATTCAATGTTACTTCGGATAGCTGTATTGTGGGAGGTGGCTAACTGTCTGATGGTTCTTTGTGCCATATTGTTTGGGTTAGGATCAGGTAAATGATTGGATGGTATGTTTGTGATTGGAGATAATGAAGGTGGAATAACTTCAGATGTAGGAAGTGTTCCCTCAGTAGAACACCCAAATTTCAATCTTCTCCGCAGCTTACGCAAATTCCTTTCAACTTCCGGGTTAATTTGATAAAATTCTCCCGGGTTAGCTCTGGTCATGCACTACGTAATCTGCTTGAAGTTGTTTCTCTTGACTTCTCTTTTTCTTTTGTTCTTGCTTTAGAGAAAGATTTCAAATAAGAGAAAAGAGAGACTTGTTGGATCCACTCCCAGGAAAGAGAGGTGCGTCACAATGGACAACTTAAGTACCAAGTCTTTCCTAGCCAGAGTGTATTCAAACTAGCCTCAAGTTTTTCTCAAGAGAAATTTTTAATAAAAACAAGAACCAAGAATTTTTTTTTTTTTAATAAAGAATGACTAAAGGCTACAAAATAACTCAAATTAAATTAAATGTATGTGCGTAAAATAAATAAAGATAAAATAAAGATAAAAAAAATAAAAATAAAAATAAGAATTAAATATTCAAAAAACTAACCGTATTCCCCGGCAACGGCGCCAAATTTGATAAGCTGTCGTTGAACCTATCAAATTAGTACTACTTTTCAAGGCAACTTCAGTATTGCCAAGTAGTATAAGAAGGTAGATAAGGTTGAAGTAACCCTGAGTCGTCTCCCAACGAACACGAAATTGCTTTTGAATATCTGACTCTTATGCTATGCAATGCTTATGAATAAAAATGATGTTTGGAGAATGTTTAAAGAACAAATAATAAACTTAAAAACAGTTATGATTAAATAGGCTAATTCCACTGCTTTTCCAAGATAGATTCATCATCGGTTATTCACGGATAATTGTTCAATTGATTATTGTTTAAGTTTCAAATTAATTAAAGTACATTCTTAATTAATTTGAGGGCGATCATGCATTTAACCAAAGTAAATTCTCAATCAAATGCAAAACCTTTCTAGATTATTCACAATAAATTCAACCAAAGTACATTCTCAATCAAATTCTATTGTGTTTAATCATGTCTATTCTTAAATCTCCTAACCAAATTAAAAGCTAATCAATCAAAGTAAATTCTCAATTGATTCTAGTTGAAATTATTACTAATCAATCAAAGTACATTCTCAATTGATAGTAAAAACCATTTAATCATATGAAAGTTCCTAAATTAAATCAAAGTAGATTCTCAATTAAACCTAGAAACCCTAAAACTCATAAAATCAATATGCATGTGGATTCAAACACATTATGATGCAAAAATCTTTGCTTTTAACAAGATAGAGAGAGAACACTTAAATTAATAACCAAAGTAAACAATTGCATTAAATCACTCTAACCTCAGAATCCATAATGGAATTACAGCAGAATAGCCCTAGATGCTTAGTTCTCCATGAATGGAGTTGAATACAAGATGAAAGAAAAGTGAGAGGAGTATGAGAGAGTGAATCCTTTAAGTGAAGTCTCTGGGTCTCTTTATATAGGGCTTGATTGGGCTTGGACTCTGAGTATTCAGTTGATAGAATCTTTTATCTTATATCTTCCAAATAACTAAAAGATTTAGATAATTATAACATTATTTGGAAGATATTTTCGGTTGATATTCCCAAATTAAATTAATTCAACAACTGAATTTTATCTTTTAACTTTTCTGAATTCTCCAAAATTGCACCAGAACCCCTGTTGACCAGCTTTGACCAGACTTAAGCAGTGTTGACCAGCTTTGACTGAGAAAGGGCGCGCCCAATGGGAGCTCGCCACGTGTCAGCCCTTTCCCACCCAAAATTAGGGTTTTGCAAATTGGGGGAAAGGGCTTGCCGCTGCCGCGAAAGAGAGAACCCATTCTTCCCTGTGCGAGACCATGGAGGCTTCGGCCTACTGGATTGTTTGGTTTCTTTTCTTGCAGGTCTGGCTTTGATGCAGGTTCCATGGTGCTATGGTAATGGTGGATGGAGATTGGCGTTGATGGAGGCGCGATTAGGTTCCGAGAAGCTTGCGGGACGCGGCGGTCATGGAGAACTCGCGTCTGATCTTAATGGTGATGAGCGTGAATGGTGGTGGCTATCCGGCGAGAAAGGAGAAGCTTTGCTGCCGCGGCGGCTGGCGTGGAGTGCGTTGAAGGTTGACAGCGGCCTGGGTTTGGTGGCGGCGCGGTTGCTGTGCGTGACGATTTCGAAGGAGACGAATCGGAACTTCGGCGATGGTGGACGTGGTGGCTTCGAACCCTTGCGCGAAGGAAGATGAAGATGGCGCGGCAAAAGTATGGTGGTGCGCGACGTTGCGACGCGGCAGAGATTGAAGAAATCGCAACTTCGGAGGAGACGAATGGTGCTCCGACGATGGTGGCGGCGCGGTTGATTTCGAGAAGGGAGAAGATGAACGGAGGTCGCGGCGTGGTGGCGACGGCGGCACGGCAGTGGCTGTCCGGTGACGGAGCGGCACGACGGACGTTGACGGCGGAACGGCAGTGGCGGCTAGGGTTTGGATTAGGGTTTTTCTTTCGAGAAGATGATGCTGTTAGGGCTGAGGTGTCATGGGTGGTGATGTGGCAAAACCTGATTGGCTCACTGATTAGTGCAAGGATGACTGATGTGGCATTATCTGGACGGTTTGATATGTTTGTGGAGGATTGCCACGTGGCATGATCTGGTGAAATTTGGCTTAGGAGGGATGTGTATAGGAAACTTAGGGAGGTGTAGTAGAAATGGCTTAGTGTTTGGGCTTGGTTGTTGGCCTGTTTTCGAAATAGGTGTGTATGTAGGGATTTTAGGAGGTGCAAGGGTAAAAGTTGTCTGTTTGGCCCATCTGTACATTATTTTCCAAATAAAACCTGATTTTGGGCCTTGAATTGCCATTTGAACCAATAAAACTTATATTCTCAGCTGCACAAATAAACATTAGAACATCCAAGAATAATTTATGCGCTAAAACTTACTTTTTACGTCTCTTTCTTTCCCAAACCCAATAATTCCAATCATCACAAATTCACTTAAAATCAACCATTTAAACACAATTATCCCATCAAAATTTTAATTTTTCAAACATAAATGTGGGCATAAATATGCATTCATCAGAAAGCTTTCAAACAAAAAAAAATTGGGAAAAAAGGAATGGAAGTACGGGAGGTGGGGAGGTGAAACGAAAATGGGGAAAGGGGAAGAGAGTTTCGTGGGTGGGTGCTGGGAAAGTAAAATTAGGGTTTCAAATTATTTAAAATAGAGTAAAAGTAAAAATCTTTTTAACTTAAAGATAAATTGTATTTAAAATAATGTAGGCAGGTGGAGAAAATATAGGGTGGTGGTGGAGGGAGCAACATCCAAATGTTAATTATAACTTGAAAAGTAAATTCTAAATCAAAGTCCAATGATCCACGAAAATTTGCTTCCTACACCCGTCAAATTTCTTCTACCCTCCATCAAATATGTGAAATGTCATAAATAACCTCATGAATTATGTAATATCATCAGCATCTCCCGAGGACCTAACCAGCACCTCACCAAAGCTTCGGGAGAACTCAAACCCCAACACAACAAATATCAGTATGATAGTGTCTTCGGGAAGAAGCAACTTCAAATAAAACAAGCAAGGATAAAACTGGAATTCCAATAAATGATAGAGTGCAGGTAGAAATTGATGGGGTGCAGGGAAGACATCTTGACAATTAAGGCCCATCCTTGGATTCCAAAACAGAAACACAAATTTGTTGAGTTTATAAATTTCATTCCATCAATCACATTCAAGAAGTCAATTCTAAATTAACCATTAAAGATTGGGTGAAATTGAAGAAGCAGAATTAAAAATCAAACTCTAAAAAGAAATAAACTTGCTTCGAAAAATTAAAGAAAGTGTAAGAAATTAACAAGCAATGATAGTTATACAAGAACATTAAAAGTAATACAAGAAATAAAAAGGGTATAATAAAACTCAAGATCAGAAAATTAAAATGCAAGAAATTTAAAGAAGTGCAGAAAGTAAGAATCAATTTGTAAAAACAGTAAAGATTGCAAAATTGAAGCATGAAATGAAGAAAGAAATTGAAGATTTGTATTGTATTAAGATCGGAACACGAAATGTACAAAGATTTTACACTAAGGAGCTCTTGAGGTTACTTTGCATTCCTAACAGTCCTAAAAACAACCCTTTGTACAACAAATCCAAGCATTTTTCACTGGTTACTTTGCACTCAGTGATGGTGATTAAATTATGTTTAAGATTCAATTATTTTAATATCAAAATATTTTAATATAAATAGTTTTGTTAGGAAAGAGTTTTATTATTTTAAAACACAATTTCTTTAGAAATTATTTTTTTAGAGTTCTCTATTTCTCTCTTGGATTTGGATTCTTCTCTTTGCTTGTTTGATTAAAAAACTGAAACTGTGTGATTGATCCTTACAACAAGCTCTTCAATTTGGACCGATATCAGTTTCTCCGTTTGAATGAGTTTTAGCCCTTTTTCTTGGTATCTTTTTATTATATGTTGCATGTGAACTTTTTTCCACTTGAATGTACCTTTTTAGTCATTTTTATGAGTTTCTACTGACTAATGATTCTAATGGTTTACTCTAATCATGTTTGTGTTGTTCATAAGAGCATATAAAGTTTCTTGTGTATTTGAAGGTATTCTTAGATCTATCAAGTTGTTTGGTTGTCTTTCAAGTAAGGGAAACTAATTGTCTTATTTTGAAGTTATAAATGTTTTAAGAATGTTAATTTGCATGTTTGATTTGTCTGAAATTGGTTTATTTGTTGATATTGATTGTTTTACATGTTGTTTATGGAATTGGTTAAGTTGAGTTGAATTGAGAAATTGATCAATTGAGTCAATCATATCTTCGGACCTTAAAAATTGTTTTTGACTAAAGTACTAAAAAATGAATATCAATTTGATAAGTTGAATAGGTTTCATTTTCACAAATCACTCAATTTTCTACTATTATCTAATATAGCGTTGAGTAGTGGCAAGCTAGCGTTGAGCGCCAATTCCTTGTGCAGGTTTGAGAGCATTTAGCTCTAGACCATTGAGTGATAAATTTGTACCGCTGAGCACCATACTTGCGAATGCTCAGCGGTGGCAAAGCACTGTTGAGCGTCAAAGCACCGTTGAGCGCCATTTTTCGTCATAGGTCTAGAGCAATTTTGTTCTAGACATTGAACAATAGATATGTTTCGCTAAGCGAGTCTTTTTGCAAGGATAATGATGTTGAGCACTAGAACTATTGCCGAACGACACTTTTCGTGAAAAGTTTGACACTGAGCATTAGGATTATGTCGTTGAACGCCACCTTTTGCAAGAAGTCTAACAATGAGTGCCAGCTTTGAGCATCAATGTCTACGTTTGTTATTTTATTTTTCTTTTGTTAATATTTGACGGAACTTATGTATGCTTATAGTATTGTGTGTTATTCTTTGTGGTGATCATTATGATTGTGAATAAGTATGGTGATGATTTGTGAGAATTTCAAGAAGAAATTATTTGTGGTGATGTGTTTGTGTATGCATTGACATTGGGGTTTAAACAAGGATGTATTATGATATTCTATCAATCATTCAACTCATATAGAGAAATGAAGTGGGGGAAAGAATGGTAATAGGTCTCAGCCACCGGACACTAGTTTGGTCATAGGCAAAGGGGACTAACCTTGTGAGTAGTAAGGTGATAACTCCTTTATCTATGAATCTATAGAGTATGAATACTACTACAAGTGCACACCTATAGTGAATCTCAATGTCAAATGCATGTATCTGGATAATTGAGTCTAGTATTAACTGTTTATGTGTCTGTATATGATTTATTGTATTTAATTCATGTTTAGATTTTATATGGTGCGATTTAATTGTTTATAAAAACTTTTTTGCACATTAGCTTACCTGTTGTCTCTTGTGTATTGTTTGTTTCTCTTAAAATAATCACTTTATTAGTGTAAACATATGAGAGATAGGTGTTGAAGCATCTCTAGCAAAATACGATGATGGAGTAGAGTGTTTCTTTTGGTCATCTAGTAGTGATCATTAGTTCTTTTAGATATATTTTATTATTATGTACATCAAGATCAACCTTCTAGCCAAAAAAGAATATCTAAAAATAAAAGAGTTATGAAAATACTATTCAACCATTTTCTAGTGTTTTTTCACAACTTCAACCTAGATTTAAGGTATTATTTTTAAGAGTTAATTAAAGTATTGTAGTGAGGGCAAACTCATCTTAACCTTGACCATAACCCACTTTAAAAGGGTTTCGAGACTGAGACTTTTTTTTTGCCTCCATCAAATGGAACCTCTTAGAAAGGTTTTTTGCAAAGGGTGGGATAGGATTAATCCATGGATCTTGGGTCAAATTAACAACTTTAGTAGCTCTTATAAGTATGCAAAAGATATAAATTTCTAAATTGTTGTGTATCTGATGAATATAATAGTTCTTATTTTCCCATCATCCACCCTCAAGTGCAGTTTTACCAATTCATGTGAATATTTAAATTTATAAAAAAAAAACCCCTTTGGGTAGTTTAAAAGCCATCACATATTAGTAATAAATTTATTGGAAGGTCCTTTACTTTTATCATATTTTGTTGTGTTGTCAATCGTGACAGAACAAGATGAGTTTTGAAACTTTAGATGTATAAATTATTAATTATAATTAGAATGATTCTTTTACCACCAAGAATATAGGTGATTTAAAATGATGGTAGTGATGTAGATAGAAAAAGTAAGAAAGCTTGGTAATTACTTCTAAAGCTTGGTAACTATCATATTACGCAATGTCAATGGCAGTAAGGTGTTGCAAAAAATTGAGTAAGCACTTAAAATTGCAAAATGGTTTAATATGTAATGATAATTACTTTCATGTAAGGTTTTCATATAAGGTGTAATGCATATGAATATTATTGTGCAACAAAGTTTTGAGATATCTTTTAATGCTTTGCATAAGATTAGAGAGAATATATATATATATATATATATATATATATATATATGTGTACAATGTTTATTAACACCTTTTAGGATTATTATCTGCTTATTAATATGATAATATTTTATCATAATTATTCTAATAATTTAAAATTTAGTTCCAACTTTCATATTTGATAAAAAGTATATGAAAAGAAACTACGAAGTTATAATTTATTTTTGGTTTAATACCTCTTTTGGTCCCTCGAAAGGGGCCAAAAGTTCAATGTGGTCCTACGTTTTTTTAGAAGTTCAATGTGGTCCCAACTTTTGTAAAATGTGTGCAATTAAATCCTTTTTGGTAACGGCGTTAATTTTTTAACGGGCCAGCTGACAGGGTGGACTAAAGTTTGTTACGTGGCTGTGTGAGGGTAATACGTGGCTGTGTGAGGATAATACGTGGTTGTGAGAGGGTAAACGTGTGTATATTACTGTGGTTAAGAAATCAGAGGTTAGGGTTTGAGTTGTAGAGAAATTGGTCTTTGAGATACGAATGGCTTCTTCCGAAGGGTGTTCGTCGTGTTCGAAAAGTTGGGGCAAAGGATCTTCTCGGTGGTCCCATGGTTGTGGTGTGAGAGGAGGTGGGATAATCCCTACTTGTTATTGTGGTGATGTTGCTGTTACCAAAGTGGCGAGAACTACGAAGAATGCTGGGAGAAATTTTTGGGGTTGTCCACGTTAAAAGGTTTGAAGTATACCCTTTTGAGTTAATGTTTTTTTGAATTGATGCATTTGTTGATAGATTCCCTAACTTGGTGAATAACAGGGTGGATCTTCAATTGGCAACTCGTGTAACTTTTTCAAGTGGTGTGTTGAAGAGAACGTTGATGAAAAAGATTGCACAATGGTGAGGAGGATAAGTCAGCTTGAAAATGCAGTGAAGGACTTGCAGAAAATGATGAAGATGTTAGTTGTAGCTTTGTGTGTGTGTATTGTGGTGTGCCTTGTCATGTTCAGGTTCTGTTTAGGTTGATTTAGTTAGATTGTAACATCCGATGTTTTGAAAGGTGTAAGATCAATTATGCAATTCAATGTATTACGTTCCATTGACTATTTTAATGAGTTAATTTGAGGGTATAATGTTCAAATCAGTCCCTCTTATGTTTTAAAAATGTTGAAATCAGTCCCCTATTTGCTTTAAAACTGTTCACATAGGTCAACCCAATAATGCATATGATGATGAATAATGGCCAAAACATCAGTTGACTAAGTACATAAAACAGTACATGTAACAAACAGTATATATTACACCACCATGTAACATCATCAAACCACTTTCATTCATTACGACACATAAAACAAAGACATAAAGACATCAGTTCACTAAGTAAATTAAGTATCTAATTTTCAGCACCATGTAACAAACAGTACATATTACACCACCATGTAACAAACAATACATATTACACCACCATGTAAGTTAACTATCTAATAACCCAATTCATCTAAGTATCTTTTCTTCTGACTTTACATTTTATTGGCCGGGATGATTGGGGACTTGGTTGCTGTGATGGTTGAGTGGTCGAGGAACTTGGAGGAGGCTGTGATGGTTGTGTTGTTTCTGCTGGCTGGGGCTTTAAAGGACAGTTATTCTTGTTGTGCCCCCTCTGACGACAAATACTACATTTTTTCCTATGCCCACCAACACGCATTTGAGTGTCATCCTTAGTTAGCTCCCATGCTTCCAACCTCCTTTTTTTCTTTGGCCTCCTGGGCATCTTCCTCATCAGTGGTGGTAGTACATCATTGAAATTTGTGGTTTCCCATAGTAGGTGGCCATTGAGTGGAAAAATTATGGACGCATACACCTCTTCATAGGTGGATCTTGTGAACACAGTGGGGACATAACTCTGTGGATCAACGTTGGAGAAGTTCATTGCTGCAATTGCATGACAGCATGGGATGACACTAATCATCCACTTTCTGCAGTTACACTCCTTTGTGTCCAGGTCCAGTGTGAACTTGTTCCCAACTAATGAAGTATGTCTAACCTCAAAAATCTTTCGTGCAGACCAGCTGAAAGAAATGAAGCACATCAACAATGTAGATAAATAACAACATGTATATAAAATAAATTGATAAGATTACCTTGGCACCCAAAATCTTGACAGACTACATTCCTTCTCAAGTCTCTTCTTTATCTTTGGGCATATTGTGAAGTCCATAGATTCCACCTTGGTTCTATTGGTGGCCCACCTTTTCATAAGATAAACTCTGATATCCTCCATCATGGTGATAATAGGTTTTCCTCTTGAATGAATAAGAACACTATTGAAAGCTTCACTGATGTTGTTATCTAGTGTATCAGTCATTGCTTGACCTGTGAAGCGAGATCTTGACCAAAACTTGTTGCACAAAACATTTCTCAAATGGGTTACAATGCATCAGGGACACTAAATTGTATGTAATGGCTAATGGGTTACCTCGGGGGAATGCCTATGAGGTATTTATATGCTTCAATATTGACTTCTTTAATTTTCAGCATCTCTCTCTCCCAAGCCTGTGGATATGTGCTTGTGGCAGCTCTCCACATCAGATTTTTTAAAATTTGACCACCAAACCTTTTCCTAAAGTTTGCATACAGGTGCCTCAGACAAAATCTTTGTTCTGCCCCAGGCAGAAGCTCTTGGATAACTGGGACCAACCCCTGCACAATTAATTTTAGTCATAAAACAAGATCCTTTAACAAAGCATTAACTAAAATTGAATATAAGTAGTATATTTACCTTTTGCTGGTCTGACATCCACGTGCACCCCCCCCCCCCCCCCCCCCCCCCACATACTTGACTACCCCCAGGTCTTGAATTAATAATTGCAAAAACCATGTCTAGCTGTCTTTGTTCTCCACTTCTACTACTGCATAGGCAAGGGGTAGCATTTGATCATTTGGGTCCCTACCAACACCAGTGAGCAGCTCCCCCTTGTAATAACCTTTCAAAAAACATCCGTCTAAACATATAATGGGCCTACAACTGATGAAGCTATCTTTACAAGCTTTCAGACAAACATACATTCTTTGGAAGATTGAGTCACCATTATGAGAGTCAACTTTAATCTGCACTGTTGAACCTGGGTTACACCTCAACAGCTCATGTCCATAGTCGTATATTCTTTTATACTGTTCTTTGAAATCTCCTTCAACCTGTCTTGTGGCAATTAACTTTGCCCTTCGTGCCTTGGATATTGATACATTTGTATTCCATTTTCTTAATGCTTTAGTACGAATATCATTCACCCTTAAATTAGGATTGTCAACTAAAGACCTATCTATTTCTTGACTCAACCACTGAGCATTCATTAGTTTGATGTTAAGTTGCCTACTACAACCGTGAGTATCAATTATCTTCCTTAATTGCCAAATTTTGCGTGATGGCAAGTACCCACAGTAAGCTACCCATGGGCACTTACCTTGGCCACCCATGCAGCGCACCCTCACCCTACGCTTATCATTCTTCACAAATTTTAGATCCCTCCCAGCCTGAACAGCATACCTTCTAATAGCATCCTTAAAGTCTTCCTTCCCACTAAAAATGGTGCCCACTTCCCACTTGTAATCTGCCATGGACTTCTGTTTTGCATATTTTGAGAAACCACTCACAGATACTCTGTCCTCGTTGTCATCCTCCTCACTTGTACTGTTTTCAGGAGTTACAAGCATATCAGACTCCCAATCATCATCATCTGACAAACCCCTGCATTGTTGTTGGGTTTCTTGATCATTGTCTGCATCCACATATTCATCACCACTCAGATCATCCATTTCTGGTTCATCATCACTGTCTTCTTCAGTATGAACCTCCCCTCCATCCTCAATGTCCACTTCCAATTCTTCTTCAGTATGAACCTCCCCTCCATCCTCAATGTCCACTTCCAATTCTTCTTCATTTTCAACCTCCCTTCCATCCTCAATGTCCACTTCCACTAATTCATCATTTTCAAGCTCAACTTCATCCACATTATCCACTTCCACTACTTCTTCACTTTGAAACTCAACTATGTCCTCATTGTCAACCTCCACTGCAACCTCAACATCTTCTGCATCCTCCTTGTCATCCTCCCAGACATTTTCATTCTCAGCATCCTCCTTGTCACCCTCAACATGTGCTTCTCCTCCAACGCCACTACCCTCACCACTCTCTGCTGGACCTTCACGTAGGTACATAATCTCATTCTCATCATTTTCTACAATAGCTGGTTCTTCCACCCCATGCACAACATAGAGGTTCACTTTCCCCAAATAATTAGCCACCTTCATGCCACCTTCATCATGTTCATAACTCCTTTATCATCATCAAGCTTATGTAAAACATGTTGGATATTGTAATATAATTCTTTTACTTCCATGTAACCCAGATCTTTAAGTGAACCTAATACTCCAAAATAACACCATTTATCGGGATCTACGTCCCAATAAACTATCTCCCCGCCCATATACTTAAAGGGGACTTCTTTGATCAAGGTCCCACCATGATGGACCACAACCTGAAACATGTCATTACACATCCCTACCCGAACCCTGCAAATGCAAACGGGGACCACTAATTTAAGTTAAACTAATATCTATGGGACCACTATCAACCATCAAAACAAGACAACTTTTCACTCCTACTTAAACCCCCTATAAAGCGACAACAGTGATAACATATACAACAACTACATTTCATAAAATTATCAAACATAAACCCTAACCTGATTTGCGATTTCCAATTTGCGCTTCAGATTTGCGGTTTCCAATTCGCGCTTCAGATTTCAACACACTTCCTCCACAATGATAAATCCCAAATTACCAATTTCTCTGCAACCCAAACCCTAACCTCTGATTTCTTAACCACAGTAATATGCACACGTTTACCCTCTCACAGCTACGTATTACCCTCACACAGCCACGTAGCAAACTTTAGTCCACCCTGTCAGCTGGCCCGTTAAAAAATTAACGTCGTTACCAAAAAGGATTTAATTGCACACTTTTTACAAAAGTTGGGACCACATTGAACTTCTAAAAAAACGTAGGACCACATTGAACTTTTGGCCCCTTCGAGGGACCAAAAGAGGTATTAAACCTTTATTTTTTTAAATTTAGTCACCCTCTTGTACTTACGATCCCGTGATGGGTGTGGATTTATTTCCAAAGCTCGCTAATAATACAAAATAAATTTTTATTATCTAATAATTTATACTAAAAACATATATCTTATAAATTAAATACTTTGATTTAAGTGTCTTATAATAATTAAACTGACACAAATATCATAATATACTTCAATTAAACTATTTAATTTAGTACATATCTAATATCTAATGTTAGCATAAATTATTAAATACTTAAAATAAAAATGAAAGATGTATTAGAGATTTTAGACCTATTTAATTTTTATATATTTTTTAATTTTTTAAATACTCTTTCTCACCCTCAGCTGTGATGGTTTTTTCTTTTTTTTTTTTTTTCTGGTCACAGGGCTAGCATCACCATCCTTGTTTCGTTGAGAAACTGGCCTCAGAAACCTCAACAGTGTTTTCAGCTACCGCGGCATTAACTCTTACACACTCTGGCGGTCAACGATTAGCACGCGGAGATAATTGGTTCGGATAGTAACAACGAAGTTCGTATGTGTCTGATAGAACCAATTCTAGGTTCAAGCAAGTGAGAGTTATGGAGGAGATTTCAAGTTCAGGGTACAAGGAATATGTTGCTGGCTGTCTCGCTGGTGTTGCCGCTGTAGCCTCTGGCCACCCCTTTGACACCGTCAAGGTTAAATTTTTATCAACTTTTATTGACCCGTTTGGTTGTCATTAGCGCCTCCGTTTGATACAACATTATTGGATACTTGTCTTTTTTATTTTAGTGTTTTACTGTTCTGCCCAATGCTTGTTCTTGGCTGTTGAAAATGGTGTTTGGTACTTTTGTATGTTATGTAAGTTTGAAAATTAAAATGGGGTGCTCTAATTCAACTGTCCATTTTTCTGAGCAAGCATAAAACAATTTTAGATCTCAATTTTCCATAGAGTTCATTTTTCGTTGTCAATTTTTTTCGTGCTGAAACTTAATGTGGTTAGTTTTGTCATTGTTCATTGTTTATTGGTTGATTGAGACTGCCGTTAACTTTTAAGCGGGTATGGTATAAGGGATTGTGTTGAGCTTGTCAGTATTACTTAGCTTAACGACCAAGTTCTACTTTTCTTGGCCTTTTTACTGACAACTGCTGGTTTTTGAATAGGATGGTAAAAACGGTAACTTATGTTCTATTTAGGGATGACATGATGATCCAGATCTATTCTTGAACTGTTTGTCTAATTCATGTCCGGGCTTTATTTGTTAATCTTTCTAAATAATTTAAGCGTGTATAAGTATTATGATATTAATGGTGAAAAAAATGGTGGTTGTTACACTCATGAAATAAGCACATGATGAACACTGAAATTTGGTATTTAGGCACACCGATTAAGCAGAAATAACAGAAGTTGTCCGAGAAATGTAACAACTGTTATAGAGAATAACATTGTTTGAAGAACTTCCAAATACAACTTCGCCGCTAACCTTTTTTCTACTGGCTTTTCTATACGAATTTCCCTTAATTTCTCCTTCTCATTAAAACGGAATAACTGCCTACTATCGGATCTTATATACATCACTGAAGTAAACAATGCACATAGTTACAGGATGTAGCCACTCCTATTTTCTGCCAATCACTGCCCCTAATCTCATCATTACCGCCTATTGTAAAATCATCAATGTCAGAAAGTGTTATCCAAACTTGACATGTAATTGCTTTGATTCTGTCCATTGCTCCAACCTCCATGTGATTTCGAAGAAGCACCTCGGGTATTGAACTTCCATCCTGATGAAATGACACCTTTTGCAAGCAGTCCTACATTATTTTGTTGCCAATTAGAATTCTGCCCCCTAAATAGTCTACTGTCTATGTGTGATTCAGTCAACTCTTCTCTGTCTCGTGAATTTGGCTTGAATGTGGGATTGGAGATGAAAACTATGAATCTGGTGCTTGATCTCCGGTTTAAGTCCACCAAGGAAGTACCCTAAACATTACTCATTTTGTAATTTTTTATACTTGAGAGGAACCAAATCAAAAGTTTCAATGTAATTTCAATCTTGCAACCAAAGCCTTCTTAAAATTTCCAAAGTGAGATGCTCTTTGGTTTCTCTCAATAGGCTAAGTCAGTGTATCATTAGGCTTTCTATAATTGGCTAGCATGACCCTTTCATCCTACAATGTATTATGAACCGAAAAATACATTTATGCTCTTGTAATCCATACTTGGCTACGACTGGGAAGATTTACTCAACCTGTACTTCTAGGTCACAAGGTGGCGACTTTACCATTGTGCAGCTTATCCCCATAACAAATAATGAAGAAAATTATAGGAAGTTATATTACTTAGGTGATCTAGGAAAGAAACATAATGATTTTTCCATCTCCTTGGCATGTGAAAGTTGTTGCACTGCTTTCCTTTATCAATTTGTGTGCTTTTGTGATAGATAATGATAGTTAGGCTCCCCATGAGGGGCTCAAATGAACTTAACTGTCCCTCTCTGTCTCTCTTGCTTGCTCTGTATGTGTGTGATTAAATAATGTGGTATACGAGCAGGAACAAGACTATAGGAACAGAATGTGACTTGCAACTAAACACGGAATGACACTAACTCATATAATTATAACATACATAAATGTCATGCATGTAATAACTTGATCAGCAATATCATATATGTAAGCTAGAGAATATAATCCATATTTACAGAAATTTGCCTTACCCTTAACATTAGACTACTCAACTAATTCACTTTACGAGATAATATCAATAATAAGCTGTGAAAATGGTGAGATTTTCTGAAATTTTAAGTTTATGCAGCAGTGAACACAAACATACCTTATCTTGAACGATCTTCCTTGATCACATTTCTTTAGTTGCTGTAAGAAATCGGCCATACTTTTTGTCATTCTATTCGGTTCATGATCTTCTACAATGTTTTTATCCATCATACTTGTAACTATATCTATTTTAGTTTCTTCATTGCATGTTCGTGATTTTTGGATGGTTTTTATTGTATTTAATTATGTTTTAGTTATCTACTTTTAAAATTGTGGCCTATCAGTAAACTATTATTTCCCCATTAACAGGTGATGCTGCAAAAGCACAATGCAGAAGCACATATGATTCAGTACAGAAATGGATTACATTGCACTGCTAGGATATTAAAGACAGAAGGAGTATGGCTATTTGACTCAACTACCAAAGGATAAAAACAATGGGTTATTTATTCAAATTCATCATAAGCATATGAAACTACTGCTAAATTGTATCAATTCTTGTTCATATGCTTACTTATGTGTAAAAGCTGGAGGTCTAGTCAGGTGTAGTTTATCTTTACGAGGCATGTAGTGGATCCAGTACTCAATTCTATTTGGGTAATTTGGATTGAATATTATACTAATTGCAGGACCATCACATCATTTAATTAAGGGATGACCCCAGTTGCAACTGTGATCATGGCCATAAGAAACGAAGTTATTTGACCATCTGAAATTTGTGTCCTGTCTGTGGAAAGTTATGTTCCATGAGAAGAAATGATGTCATGTCTGAATCGGAGATTGTATTTCTTAGTACCTATTTATGTAATATTTTGTTAAGTATTTGTAGAAATCTTGCTATACTTGACATCACTTATACTGTAAAGTCAGAACTAAGAAGCTACATATGTTAAATCTACTATTTTCCTTTCTATTCTGTTCTGATGCTTTTTTCATTGTGACTTTTAACATTTTGTTTTATGATACGTTATTCCTCCAAAATTGAAGAGAGTTAGAATTTATGATCCCTGAGCCAAACTTTAGAAATGGGTTTAACTTGTAAAGTATGTCTTATTATACTGAAGATTTTAGGTGATAAGTGAAGTAAGATTAAATATACTTTATTTGGTCTTACATTGAATTGCTGTGTCCAAGAGTTGTTCTCCTAAAAGCTTAAGCTGATAGCTTGTTAGTTGGGGACCCAATCACGCAAGAGTGTATTGGCTTTAAGTGTAGATAGATAAGGCATGGACCCGTTTTGTGTTGAATTTCAATTTAATTATGAAGAATGGGTCCGAGGGACAATGGTGGAATTCTTGAACTTAGTCACAGAGACTGACATTATGTAAATGGGTAACTCTCCCAAAGGCATACAGAGATCCATATTATGCCAATGTGTAACTGTCTCAAAGGCATAAACATTAACTAGAGGTATATAAATGATTTAAATATGTCTAACAATATGTTATGTTTTTGCGTTTAGTTTTAATCATTGATGTCAAGGGAATTGACTTGAGAGTTTTTAAATGTAATTTTGTACTAACTCTTACAGATCAAAGGACTTTATAGAGGAGCAACATCATCTTTTGTTGGGATGGCAGTAGAAGGATCACTATTTTTTGGTATTTATTCCCAGACAAAAATGTACCTTCAGGTGTGCTTGTAATGGCTTAAATGATGTTTATCTTGATTTGACATTGCATCAATTAGCACACTCCTTATGAGATGAATTTTATAATCTTTTTAGTTTTGTGAGTATCATTTGTGATTTATCATTAATCTTAGTATGGCTTTAGTTCATATCTTTTCCTTTGTTTACCTAAACTAATCTAGGGGGGAGTTCAAAGTGGGGAACCACAGCCGCAAGTAATAATACCGTCTGCAGCTTATAGTGGTGCCATCATCAGTTTTGTGTTAGGTCCAACAGAGCTGATAAAGGTAAAGTGATCCTGTGCCATTGGTACCTTTATTGTCTCTAATAACCATACCAATTCAAAATTTGAATTTCTACAGTGTAGGATGCAGATACAAGGCACCGACTCTTTGGTTCCCAAGTCCAGTAGATACAGTAGTCCCCTTGATTGTGCTCTTAAAACAGTAAAAACTGAAGGGGTGAGAAAATTCTTTAACATTCTGCAAAACCACGATTAATGTGTTATACCTGACGGTATTCCCTTCAGGTGAAAGGAATTTTTCGTGGAGGTTGTACAACATTGCTTAGAGAATCTATAGGGAATGCTGTCTTTATGAGTGTCTACGAATATGTGCGTCATCAAATGCATTCAAATATCAAAGTTTCTTCATCCAATTACAGCAACCTGGTTGATATTGGAATCGGGATTGCTGCTGGAGGTCTTGGTGGTGTTGGTGTAAGCATCTTGATAACTAAACATGTTTTTTTCTACTGTAGTTGGCAACTACTATGCTATGTATATTAACCATACTGAAGCTTCTTTTGTTACTTTTTGTGATTTTTGTTGATTGTTATACCAGTTTTGGTTGACGGTTTTGCCTCTTGACGTGGCAAAGACTTTAATTCAGACAAACCCTGACAAAAACTGTCCAAGAAATCCTTTTCGGGTTTTGAGTTCAGTAAGCTCTCTAAATATTTCTACATTGTTTCTGTAATTGCCAATCATTTATATATTAAGAAAAACAATGTACCAAAAGTGGTTTTATTTGTAGGTCTACCAAAGGGCTGGATTTAAGGGGTGCTATGCAGGTTTAGGTCCTACTATAAGTCGAGCATTTCCTGCTAATGCTGCAACAATTGTCGCGTGGGAGTTAGCATTGAAAATGCTAAGCATAAGGCGTGACTAAGGTTGGTTCCTTTCAATTATGATATGATGACCTTTCTTTTCTGATACGCATCAAATGGTAATTCTTTTTGCATTATCTTTGTACAGTCTACCAAATTGCTGATCATACCGCAAATCTCAGGTAACTTTCACAAAAGCTATTTCTCACCCTAGCTAAGATTTGGAGAAGATAATGATTTAGTAGAATGCATTTTTTCTGGGGAAAAGTTTCTAATTTTCAATTTCTCTTTTCTTTTACTAGGACATCATTCAGCATTGCATTTGAAGCCGCTTATTTAATTCTTTTTTATTAGAGAGCTTGGTTAAAGAACTTGGAATCAGGGGCCTTGATTTTAGCTGTCCTCTACATGACTTTTACCCTCTAATTTTTTGGATAGAACATTTCTATCACTGGCATAAAATAATATTGTTAATAGCCATTGAAGTTGAATATTTTTGGAAGTGTATGGCATGGCCAAGGCAGAAAAACCCACCTTTTTGCACAATTAAACTATCAGTTTTATGATCTCTCTCCACAACATGAGTTCATACGTTTAATATAGATTAGTAATCTCACGTTTAGTAGAAAAAAAGACTTCATTCTGTTATGACCCACTTATTTGATTGATTAGTATTCTGGATTGGTCCAACTAAATCATTCCTTATCATAATTAAGAATGAGAAATGATAATTGTACATCTATCAATTCAGTCCATGTACCACAAATTGAAATTAAACTTATCATTCATGTAAATAAATTTAATTAGAGTTGATAACTGACTCAACGCGTTTAATTACATTACTCTAATACAAATATGGATGCAAACTTAAGAACACAAATATGTCATAAATGAGCTAAAATTATCAATCATTTAATTCGAAATAAACACAATACTCAACCATCATTTATAACCATAAGATCTATATTTTAAACGTGCTCAATAAATGTATTGAGAGGTAATCTTTTTAGTTTTTGTTAAAGGGTTATTTATCATAAGAGTTGAAGTAATAGGATGAGGGCATGGTTGAAAATGATCTTGACAACATTAGTATTGTTATTGGAGAATAAAATATTTTGCTTGTAAACTGTATATTAGAATATAATTTCGTATGATTGTATTTTCTTTTAATTGTAATTGTAGATTTTATTTTCTTTAAATTTGTAATTGTATTTTGGATTCGAAATTGAGTTTCAATTAGCAAATAAACCAAAGGCCAAGAAATTAAAGGACTCTTGGCCAAAGGACAAAGGTTTATCCAAAGCAAGACACGGAAAACATGGAGCAACCATGATATATGTAATTGAAATCTCGGCCTAATAAAGAGAATATTCTAGATCTCATTTGAATTTGAATTTTCATTTTATCCCTTAAATTTCACATGAATTTTGGCAAGTTCTTAGGCTAAAACCATTATTGTAAAGTTATTAAAATATGTTTTCAGTGGCCTAGCAATATGACAATTCCAATTCTTGAAATAAAGTTTTTAGCCTATGACATTAAAAAATGTTACAAATTTAGCTACAATGTAGATACAACAATAATTGATTGCTCAGAACTTTTTAATGATATTGCTCTTCCACCTAAAATAAATACATAGCCATGAGTGGTCAAACCTTCTATGTGTAATCATGTGATTCTTTATTCCATGTTAATATCTTAGAACTTTCTTTACAGTTTTTCAATGTTCTATTAGAGGGTTCCTCTTAGCATTCTAGTTGTATGGCTTATGTCTAATTGAGTTTAGATCTAGGCATACATAATTTTTTCCATTTGTTTTTATTCCAAGTGATTCTTAAAATATTGAACACGAGTGATATTGAACATTTTTCTATTTTGAACATTTATTTTACTTTATTAATAAACCTAACAATCTTTCTTATATATTTCAAAATGTTTAGTTAGGTCCCAGCTCATGTATAGTAGTTCAAAACAACTAATTTATTCCTCTTTCATAACTCCTTAATGTTACTTCTTGTGGTTACTCTATAATAGGCTCATTTTGAATCATGAGTTCATTTTGTGTTGCTTTTGAATCATGATGTTTGGATCCAAGAAAAAAAAGTAAGAAGTGAAAAAAATCTAAAAATAAAAGTTTGTGAATGATTTAGTTAATACAATAAATTTAAAACAATTTATAAAATAAACAATTATCTTTAAATTGATTATAATTGAATAATAAATTACAATTTTATTATTATTTTATATTTTTAATAATATTATTACTATTATTTTTCTTAATTTTTTTGTATTATTTTATAATTTTTTTATATTATTATTATGTTATTATTTTATTTTTTATATTATATAATTAATTATGTTGGGTGAAACATGACTTAATCGACTGTGTATATAATGTAATCTAATATGATTGTTCAAAATTGTAATCTTTTTATAGTTTCATCCATAGAAATCATGTTGAGATAAACTGAAAGAGTCTATGGAGATAAAATAAATTGGGAAGTTAATCTTTTGATACTCGCGTATATCAAGCTATACAAGTACAACATCAATGTAGTTTAGGATAATGATTACAAGAATACTTAAGAAGTGATATGAGAGAGTGAAAAATGAAGGAAATGAAGATAAAATCTGTGAATAATTTTATTGATATAAAAAAGGATTAAATATGTCTTTCATATTAAATTATTTTTAAAAATTGTATTTCATTTGAACTATATACCAATTTCGTTCTTACATTTTATAAAAGTTATGTAAAATATTATTTTGAACAAATAACACGACCAGTGAGGACATTCAACTACAATTTTTTGAGATATTAGACTACTATTAAAAACTCAGTCTATCAAGACATAATATAAAATAATCATTTTCGATTACGGTTCAAAATTTTAGCATATAATTTCTAATGGTTATGGTTCATAGAAACCATAACTTTCTTTTATTAAAATAAACTACATAGGTCACTGCTACAAGAACAATGGGAAAGTAAAGGCACCTCCTTAACATAGGTTACGTTTTTTCTATGTTAACTCGTATATTTGCACTAGTGCATGTGATTAAAAACTTAGAAAAGATTTGAAAATTTGTAACTTTTTTCTTTTCTGATTTCAATAAGCTTACAAAAAAGAATACAAATAGTATCTTCTTGACATTTATTATGTCATTATCACCTTAAGGTTGCCTTTCCACATATCATAATCATTTACTATTAACCATGGACTTCAATGCGAGAAATCACTTGAAACGGAGAAGCTATCCTTCCTATCATTATCATATCTAATTTTGTATCATGCTCCATGTTTAACATATAAATCCACCATAAATGGGTCTGAACTTACCCATTTATTTTAAGAGAATATAAATAAAAAAATAATTCATTTTGACTTCAAAATAAGAAGAGATATTTTTACTCGAAATTAAGATCTTAAAAATAATAGTGAGAAACTCTTATTGAGAATATACCAATTTCATCTCTTATTGTTTGCAGCCAAAATTTTCATGTAAATATCAAAGTTTTATTATTTTTATTAATGTCAGAAAAAAATTGTACCTCAATATTAAAAGTGATGAAAAGTGAATATTGGATTCAAACAATAAGAGATGAAATGAATGCATTAGAAAGAAACTCAACATGATAAATTATGAAAAAAATCAAGAGATAAAATTGTTAGGGTTAAAAGTTTTCAAAACTTTGGACTAATTTAGTCCTTCATCTTTAGAACAACGTGAATTTAGTTCTTTTAACCAAACTTTTTTAAGTTTATTTGAGGTTTCAAATGTATTTTTCAACTAACATTGAAGAAAAAAATATGTCAAATAGTGTAAACAACTTAAATACTATCATGAAATGCGTTTGAAACGTCAAATAAACTTAACAAAATTTGGTTAAAAAGACTAAATCCATACATTTCTAAAGTTGAAGGACTAAATTGGGTCAAAGTTTCAATAAGGAACTAATTCCAATTTTTAATTAAAGTTATGAGACTAAAAACATATTTAATCCAAATAGTTATAGGGTGCAAAAGGATATTTACAAAAAATATAAGTCATATAAGGCAATATACATGTATAAATACATTACAAAGGGATGCATTAAAACTTGTAGGAATTGGCTATGATGAGACATTTTCTCTTGTAGTAAAGATGGATATAGTTCAATTTGTTCTCTATTAGAACATTTTAATTAGGATTTATATCCACTAGGGCAAAAACACTTTTTATAGCAACATTTTATACCAGTTGAAATTCATCATGTACAAAAAGTGGTGCGGTGGTAGAAAATCATGAAATTTGTTAACGTAAACATTTTATGGCTAACATCTTAAGTCCTTATCATTATAACTTGACTTAAATTGTTTTTTGTGTAGATATTCGATAATGCATCTCCGATGGAGCAAGAGGTCCTGAAAGATTATCAGAAGCATTAGGATGTATTTCTTTTAAGTGTTTTTAGATGATGTTAGGTAAATATTATATGTATTATTATACATTGAGGTTAGGAACTATTATTTGGTGCGTAAATAATTGGAAGTATATTGATTATTTTGTTCCTTGTATATATATCTAGATTGTATTTTGTGTTTGTTTTAGGATTGAATTTTATGCAGGTTTGTATTGGATCGTCGAACATACAAACTTGGTATTGGAAAAAAAAGTCACTCTTTATACCAGTTGTAACATTAACCGGTACAAAGAGTTATGTTTTTCATATCGATTAAAGTCATACCCGATGTAAAAAGTCAAACTTTTTATATTGGTTGGAGCTCTAATCGGTATAAAAAGTTTTGATCATATACAACTTTATCCCTCTTCTAGTGAACTTTCTTTATCAGTTTCAGAATTGGTATAAAAAGTGTACTTTTTATACTGGTTTCAGAACCGATATAAAAAGTAGAATATTTTCTATACTCCTGCTTCTATATGGTTTGAAAACCTGTATAAAACACTTTTTTTAATTTGTATAAAAATGATTTTTTGGCATAATGACCAATCAGATGAGAACAATATCTTCCTTGGTGAAACTTTAGAGCAATAAATTTACATGAAGAGTTTTGTCAAAGTTTTGAAACTCATAGTATAAGGAATAGTTATACCTCATAAAGAAGATCTTGTATGGTCTTAAGTAATCTCCAAGGTATGGTTGGAGAGATTTAGGTAATAAATTGTTTTCTTATGATATAAAAAAAATTCAAGGAGAAGATACTATATTCATAAAACATTGCTACAATTAAATTTGTTCTATTACTAGTCTATGCGGATAATATGATTATGGAAGAAGAGATGAAACAAATAATTCTTTTAAAGAAAAAATTGCTAGTTATTTTGAAATGAAAAACTTGAAAAAATGGAAGTATTTTTTCATAATAAAAATTGCTTATTTAAATGAAATTTTCATCTACAAGTATATGCTTGATCTCCTCAAAGTAACACTTAAACTAGGATGTATAATCTTGAGAATTCCTTTTGAATTGGATCATAAAGGTAAACATGAAGATAATTATTCCATAGAAAATAGTCAATATCAAATATTGATATGAAAACTAATTTATCTATCACACATAAGATTATACATTAATTATTTACTTAGTGTGGTAAGCCAGTAATACCATCCAAGAGAAAAACACGTACAAGTCGTTGAACTATGTTTGGTACTTTAAGTTAAGCACAAGACAAAATACTGTTTAAAGAAGAAGACACTATGATCCTAAATATATATGCTAATACAAAATATTTAAGTTATGTTAAATCTATATGATCCAATTATGAGGTTTATGCCGAGGTCGAAAAAGGCGGAGAGATGTAGAGGTCGAAATGTTCAAGATATATGGGGTCCGAACAAGACGAAGTTATCAAGACTAAAAAGTTGATAGATTTCGCAATTATGAGGTTGAGGCCAAGAGGTTGAGGCCGAGTGGGAGAGGCCAACATGAAGAGGTTGATATGTTGAGGTCAATATGTAGAGGCTTATATGTTGAGACTGAGAGGTTGAGGCTGAGAGGTTGAGGCCAAGACATAGAGGTTGAAACCGATAGGTTGAGGCCGAGAGGTTGAGGCCAACAGGTTGAGGCCGATAAGTAGAGGCTAAGATATCAAGGCAAAGAGGTTGAGGTTGATACGCAGAGGTTGAACAAGGCCGAGATGTGCTGAGGCCGAACAAAGCCGAGATATGGTAGAGGTCGAATAAGGTTGAAATATGTTAAAGGTTGAATAAGGTCCAGATTGCATGAAAGTCCTTTTGCATTGTCATTAGCATGGTCATCTCACTAGAGGGATTTCCAACTTCTCTTGTACTTGTTATCTTACTTCTCGTAGGCATCATGTAACACTTTCTTCACAATTTATATCTCAGCCCCACAATGAATACTAATTTTTCTTACAAGGCTGAGATTCCTTATGAAGACCCTTCAAGTTTTTCTAGGGCTTGGAGGTAGTTTTAGACCGAGAAAAGGTGTGATTCCAACTTCATGTCTTCCACCCGAGATATTCTAGGTCTTTGTCTTTTCAAAACCGAGAGGAAGTATGCTTACAGAAAACACTCTAATGTCCAAGTTAGTCAAGTGTTTCAAATAGCAGTTAATGATGTAAATAATGAAAATAAATATTTACCTCGATGATTTTATTATTTATAAGACAATTGGGTCTAGGTGACTTAGTGACCCATTTATCTCATGAGCAAGTTATTTGATCTAGATTATGCTAAGTTACAAGTAGTACGTCATTAGCTTTGGTAGTCCGAAAGGTAATTGGATAAGTCGACTTATAGTCAAATAGTTTACCATTAGTGGTGGTAGGTAACACATAATCTTGGTAGACAATACATAATTCTCAATAGACGACATGTAGTTTTGATAAGTAATACCTAGCTCTCGATAAGCAACACCTCAACTGTGTTCTATTCTAAATTATCTTAAAACAAAATCAATATTGATAAGAACGAGGAGTAATTAGCTTTATATAATATAATATATATCTAAAGCATTAATCTATATTTCAAGTGCACCCTAACAAAATTTAATGAAAGAAAAGATATATGACGTGAATAATAAATATGTTTGAAAAAGGAATTGGTTTGTATCACTATCTCTTTTTCGCTGACATAACTAAGATATTTTCCTCTCCTCCAAATTTGTCCGTATTGGAGGAACTAAAATCTCCTCAACTATTATTTTTCAACCAAACACATGGACCTCAATTAAAATCCCTGTATTCCATTTTTCTCAAGCCAAAATATAGTAAAATTTGATGTCATTAATCATCCATAGTTGTAACTTACAACAGCAACAATCGTAGCATATGAAAATATTGACAGAAGATAGAGAGCATGTTTAGAGGCCAGCAAGAATGATTTGAGTTTCAAGATCTCAACGGGAAATTTTATTTCAATCACATGCTTGCCTCAAGGTTTATTAATGTTCATCGTTCAAAAAGAAGAAATTAATCTCCACGATAGTCAACTGCATTTTTGCGTCGCCTCTCGTTATGACCAACCAACCGTGTTCTACAACTCCTTTTCGATTCATCAAATTCAGACAGTTCATGGAATCTGAAAAACAGAATTTTTGAAGAAAAGTTAGTTTCTGCAATCTAGAACAATACATGTTTTTCAGTTGATTTACTTTACACCATGCAGGACAGGATCAAATACTCCCTATCATCTAGAAGAGGGTTAGTGTAATTATACTATCAATGCATCAAAACTGAAGAACAACTCTTGTTTTGATAAAATGGGTGTTACCCTAAATCATGTTTTGTCAACAATATGCCACTGGTTAAAATTAACCAATAAAACCCAATGAGTTTTGTCAACCTTTAAGTTCAAAACGGTGATTCCAAATCTAAAAATGATCAAAAGTAAAAGTTCGATCCATCCTATTGTATTGGTAAACATCATTCAGAAGAAGAAAAATATATCTAATATCTAGTTAAGATATATATTGACGAATATAAATAGCTGGCCACCTAGAGAAAAATGTTTTGACTCCATTGAGCATATTAATTTCGTCCTTGGATTTTAATTTTCTATAATGTTATAAAATTTCACATTCTATAATCAGGGTAATGTGGAGAATCCTCAATGGCCAAGTTTCTTTTTTTTTTCCATTTTGAGTCGCTAAATCTTTCTTGAAAACACAGCAATACAAAGGAACTGTTTATTACAGCCAAGTTTGGTAAATAATTGAAGGAAGAAACAAAAGAAGCAGAGAGTGAGGCTTGGCAAAAGACTCAACAACACAAAGCCGAAGCACATCTTTCATTTCCCCTCCAATCATGCCCCATATTCAAATTGAAGGGTTTTCTTTTCTCCCTTCCTCAAACTAACTAGGGCTGCTTGAAAAGATATAGATATAACTAACAAAATTCTAATCAAACCATTTTTCCCTCAGGCAGTTCACAGCTAAGATTAAGTTTGAATAAAAGATATGCAGACAATAAATATAAAGGCATAATCAGATTCACAAAATTCATTCTGCTTCAAAGAGATTAGGGTTTCAGGACCTGCTACATTGTTGGCAAAACCTTTGTTGCAGCCCTGCCATGTGTACGGAATGAGCCTTGGCATGGTACTCACAAACCTTGTGTCTTCTGTGATACTGCTTAGCTTCACTTAGATCAGCATCACAGTTATCCACCTGACAAGAAGGTGGCATTGAGCCTCCAGCTTTCGACCCTTTCTTTCCATAGAGATCTCTCATTACTCTCTTATTCCTCCTTCCATCGTCTCCTAAAACCGTCTCAGCCTCTTCCTCTTCTTCTTCTTCTTCGTCTTCCTCCTCCTCGCTGTACCTCAAGACTCTCTTTCCCTCAGACCTGCTTGCGTCCATAAATTCCTCAGAGATCCAGAAGAAAGTTCTGAGAAAAAAAAAAGACTCAGGAGTTACATATGGAAGACATGACCATAAATATTTGATATAAATAGTAAAAACCAGAAGGGTAAATAGGATATGAGAGAAATTGGTGAGGACCACATAGGGTCTTGGTTTTGGTCTCCATTTTTCTGTTGACAACTAGGGGTAACAGTAAAAGGTCGGAAACAAAAAGTAGATAAGCCATAGGTATGTAGTATGTACGATTGAAGAAAACCTAGCCAGTAATACAGACAAAACAAACCCTTGTTCTTCACTCTTCTTAATTTACCTTGGACTTTTCTTACACAAGAATTTTGAAAAGATATCGATAGCTAAGTCATTGAGCAACGCTGATTCTTTTTGGAGAAAAAAACACGTGCCTTGTGAAATGGACTAGTGGTTCACAATTGTCCAAGTCCTCACATCACCCCCCATTGAACACTCATTAATTTCCTTCCATGGTGGCTATACCTCTCACCCTCAACCACTAAAGAATCTAAGAAAGAAAATCAAGGGCAAAAGACAGCAATACATTTCCTTACTCTCATAAAGTTTGTACTTTTCTAAACTTGATTTAAAGATCTAATTATTAGTTATTAAGGAGAAGTAAAAATTGAAGTAAACCACCTTTCCCTTAAAGGAGAACTCAATATTTTTTAACGGAAAACTTTTTGAGGTCTTTCCAACTTTGTGACATTGTTTCTAGGCGGCTCTTGCTGTCATATTTGGAAAACATTTCTCAATACCAGTGAAAAAAAAAACAGTATGAAGAAAGAAAATAATAATATTAATAATCATATCACTCCCCTTTCCATTGTAGGGTCCAATCATACATGTTGGAGACAATAAATAAAGCAAACCAAAACGTCACTGTATATAAAAATTGAAGTGTGGATGTATTAAAGAGTGTTTTCCTGAATGTGGACAAAATATTTCTCATCTGGTTACCAAACAAGGTAATTAATAAACTGATTAGTAGGTAGCAGCAGAAGCGTTGGTTGATTTATCTCTCTCTCTATCTCTGTTACGTTAGTCCTTTTTTCTTTTTGGGTCAATGATGACAGTCCTTTACTGGTTCTCGTTGAGAGGAAAGTGTGGTGGGATGAAGAGTGGGCATAGATTCCATTCTCGACTATATCTTTCATTTGCATT
The DNA here is from genome assembly GCF_016808095.1 of Vigna angularis. Taxonomy (NCBI): domain Eukaryota; kingdom Viridiplantae; phylum Streptophyta; class Magnoliopsida; order Fabales; family Fabaceae; genus Vigna; species Vigna angularis. The sequence continues at coordinate 53,691,990 of NC_068970.1, read as the reverse complement.
ATTGTAAGGAAATACTGTGATTGGTGTAAATTGATTTAAAGCGCTTTGGTTTGGCCCTATATGCTTACTCCACGTGTTACGTACGAATGTCTAGAAGTAGAACTCAACTATTGGATGCTTTTGGATTTATTATAGTTTCTCTCCACATATTTTGCGATCAAATTTAGCGCAGGTGTGCTGTTAGTCATCATCATTTTATTCAACCTGTGACATATAACAACAAATATGTTTCTTATAATTATCTTTCTATACTTACTATTCTCAGTCTCATATTTAATGTTATACCAGCTAGACCTAGCTCTCTATGCACAATCCTATTACCAAAATATACTCACATGTAATAATATAAAGGTTTAATTGCTTCCTTTGTCCCCAGTTTGGTTGAATTGTGTCAAATTCATCCTTATTTTTAAAAAAGTTTCATTGTCGTCCTCACGTGGTATAAAAGTGTCAATTGAATCCAAACATAGAAAAAATTTGTGTCAAAGTAGTCATTTTTCCTATAGATATAGAAAAAATGACTACTTTGACACAAATTTTTTCTATGTTTAGATTCAATTGACACTTTTACACCATGTGAGGACGATAATGAAACTTTTACACCACGTGAGGACAACAATGAAACTTTTTTAAAAATGAGGATGAATTTGACACAATTCAACCAAACTGGGGACAAAGGAAGCAATTAAACCTAATATAAATTTCTTCTGTGTTACTACTTGTTATTATATGATGCTATTATATGGAGGTAACTACATATTTAATATTTATAAATTCATATATGTATTTTTTATCTTCAAGTCAAAAAACTCTATCATTAACCCATAATTATTATTTATTATTGTACAATAACTATTACATTAAAATATTTGACTTTTGGACTTTAAAATCGACAAATTTTCTAAATAAATAAACAACAATGTTTAATTTTATTTCATTTAAGTTTATTCTAAAGAAACTATATCGTAAACTTAAATGCTTTTATTATTCTTTGCTACATCCCAACTTTTTCATATACATAATTCCACATTGAACTTGTTCATTTTATTAACAATTGAGTTTTCACTTCTTTTCATGGTCAACTTATCTTTTTATTGTGGTTGTTTTGATTTTCACCTTGGCTAACTTCTCAGTAACCTTAACCCACTTGTTATTGATCTTGAGTGACTTCTTATTAACGATGATCAACTTCTATTGACCATGATCGACTTCTCAATAACTATTTTCCTCTCTACATCTTCATCTTCAACTTCTTCATTCGTTGAGATCTTCTCCATGCTAGTGACGAGCATATGTCTCAAATTCCCAATCTTTGATCACAACGTGTCGAGTTCCTTCGGTGTTTCTTCCAATTGCTTCGCTGAACGATATTGTCTTGCAGGCGGCTAAACTCATTGCTCTTCTTTATGGGCCCGTGGGCCAGCATCTTTAATCAGTTGAATAAAACCTACAATTTCAACTTCATATTTTCTGCAACAACTCACACTTGATGCTTGTTAAATAAAACACACTCAACCGCTGCACACACAGTCAAATATTTTCGTTAGAGAAAATAAACGCGCGCTGCACTCCATACTATAATATATTTCTTTCTGCAAAACCGAACCCCTTGCACTACAAATATTTTTCTCTCTCTTTGATAAACAAAAAACTTGCTCCACTCTAATATATTTTTCCTAATAAAACTGCTGGAATACTTTTTCAGTCATATAAAATGGTTTTAAATAGCCGTAAACATGACACAGACCGTGGGCCTTTATAAGATAATAATAACAACCTAAAATAAAAACTATATAATATCTATCTCTAATTCACTCTTTATTTTCTAAATAAAAATCGCGTTACGTAAAACGCACAACAACAACAAAAAAATATTAAAAAATAAATCTTAATATTTTTAAGTTTATTCAACAAAACTCCTCCATAAACTTTAAAATCATCCTTCCTTCATCCCGATCAACTTTCTTAATTCCTGAAACGATGTGTAGGTAATGGCTTCATGAATATATCAGTTATTTGATTTTTGCTTTCTATGTGTTCAAGTTCCATGTTCCCTTCCTTTACCTCTTCCCAGATGAAATGAAAACGGACATCAATATGTTTGCTCCTCTTGTGATTGAATGGGTTCTTTGCGAACTCAATTGTCGATCTATTATCTACTTGGGTCAACACCTTTTCTTCTTGCATTATCTCCAGATTCTTCAACAGGTTTCTCAATCAGATTGCATGTCAGGCACTCCAAGATGCTGCCACATATTCAGCCTCACACGTTGATAATGCAACAATAGGTTGTGTCTTTGAGAGCCAAGTAAATGTTGTATCTCCCATAAAGAAGACATAACCAGTTGTGCTCTTTCATTCATCCACATCTCCACACCAGTCGTTGTTTGAGTACCCACTAAGCTAGTAGTTATTCGACTTAGTATACCATAATCCAAAAGACATAGTTCCCTTTACATACCTTAGTACCCGCTTCAATGCTTTCTAATGAGAATATCTTGGCTCTTCCATAAAACGACATATGACTCCCACACTCAACATAAGGTTTGGCCTTGTGTTTGTTAAGTACCTAAGACTCCCAATCAAGCTTTGATACCTGCTTGCATCAACATGATCCCCTTCTCCATTTTTTGATAGCTTTGTGTCAGGTTCCATTGGAGTAGAAATTGGATTGCACTTGATCATCTTTGCCTTTTTCAATATATCTTCAGCATACCTCTTTTGAGACACAAAAATTCCTATTGAGCTTTGATTCACCTCTAGACCCAAAAAATATTTCATCATGCCTAGATCGGTCATTTCGAACTCCCTCTCATCACTTCTTTAAGTTCTTCAACCAGCTCGGCTTTACTTCCCATGAAAATCAAATCTTCTGCATATAGAGCAACAATCAACATACTTGTCTTGTGCTTCTTTAGGTATAGAGCATGTTCATACGAACATTACTCATAACCATTCTTTCCGAAATATGTATCAATTCTTTCATTCCAGGCTCGAGGAGCTTGCTTCAGACCATATAACGCCTTCTTCAGCTTCAACACCTTCTTTTCTTCAGCTCTTCTCATCTAACCGAGAGGTTGCTCTACATATACCTCATCTTCAAAAAACCATTTAAAAATGTAGACTTCACATCCATCTGCTGAATCTTTCATCCTATTTGAGCGACTAGCGAGAATAGTAGCCGAATTGTTTCCATCCTTCTCATTGGAGCGAATACTTCATCATAGTCAATCCCCTTCTGTTGTTTGTAGCCCTTCACCACAAGTCGGGCTTTATAGCGCTCCACCTCTCCTTCTGAATTAATTTTCTTTTTGTATACCCACTTTACACCAATTGGCCGAACACCTGTGGATAAATCTGTCAACTCTCATGTTTCATTTTTTCAATTGAGTTGATCTTCTCATCCATAGCTTTCTTCCATCTTTCATCAAGCACCTGTTAACAAACATGCTACATTTACCTCATCAGTGGAGTTATCTGAGCTCTTACTAGTCATATCTTGCTTCAAACACCTTTCATGCAAGATCTTCAACTATAATTCATATAACCGGTTTTTCTTCACTTTTACCTTGGTTGCTAGACGTCCATGCTTATCATTTAAATACAATACCTGATCTTTCATAAAAACTAAATTACCTTTTTCAATTATCTAACTCATGCTTAAACTATTGCTCTTTAACTCAGGAACATAGTAAATGTCCCTAATCTGTCCAACTCGTCCATCCTTCTACATATGCCAGATTGTTCCACGCCCTTTCACGGCCACCTTGGAGTCATCTCCAAAAGACACAAATTCAGCCTCCACCTTGGTGAGTTTATCAAAAAAATTCCCGTTTCCACACATGTGATTACTTGCTTCAGTATTTAAATACCATACTAAGTTGGTAGAAATCTTCTCGGCCTTTAATTTCAAGCATGGTCCAACATCCGAATTCTCCACCTTTGACTCTAAGATCTTTGACGTCAACAAAATCCCCATCTCTTCTTCATCTTCTTTTGTAAGAAGGTTTCTCTTACTTTTCTTCTTAGCTCGACATGTGACCAAGCTTACCACAGTTGTAGCACTTCATTGATCTACATTCATTTGCATAGTGACCATGATTGCCACACTTAAAACACTTCACTTCTGACCGATCTCATCGGCCTTTCCCTTGTCCTCGGTCATGCCAATTCTGTTGACCGATTTGCTCTTCATTGCCTCGACCACTCCACCTTGTTCTCGTCCTCGGCCTCCTCGTCCTCTGCCTCCTTGACCTCCACTCTGAGTATTCCGAGTTTCGTTCGAGTCAAACTGCGCTTGTAGTACTTGATCTTCAGGTTCCCTCTTTTTCTTTTTCTTCCTCAATTCATGGGCCTTTAATGACTTAGCTAACTCCTCCACAATGAGAGTTGATAAATCCTTTGTCTCTTTAATAATGACCACGATACTTTCAAAATCATCCGTCTGATTTTTCAAGATCTTTTTCGCAACCCGGTTAGGAGGAACCTCTTCTCCGTTCATTCCGAGTTGGTTGGCCATCTTTTGCACTCGAGCTATAAACTCAGCAACTTCCTCCTTTTCATCCATCTCCATATGTTCAAACTCTCTTTTGAGAGCTTGTACTCGGACCTGCTTCACGCAAGTATCTCCTTTGTATATGCCACCTTCAAAATTTCTCATGTTTCTTTTGCTGACTTTGCATTAGCTATTTTCTCGAATCCCGATTCATCCACTGCATTATACAGAAAGTACAAAGTTGTTATATCTTTCACTCGTGTATTTTCCAATGTAGCAATTTGGTTCACTATCTGATGCTCATCATCTGCTGGTTCATTGTACTCGTTCTCCACTATGTCCCATACATCTTGGGATCCAAGAAGAACCTTCATTTGCAAAGACCACTTGTCGTAATTGGTATTTTTTGACAATTGTGGCACACTAATTCTGTTGACTATCTTTGCCATCTCTCTAAAAAAACTCAAGCATTCACTTTTTCTCTCACGGTGTTTGACTCTCCTCTCTCTATTTTTTCTCTCTCTCGGTACTCAGAGCATAAAGCTCTGATACCACTTTGCTAAATAAAACACACTCAACCGCTACACATAGTGCAAATATTTTCGTTAGAGAAAATAAACGCGCGCTGCAATCCACACTAGAATATATTTCATTTTGCAAAACTGAACCCCTACACCACAAATGTTTCTCTCTCTCTGATAAACAAAAAACTTGTTGTACTCTAATATATTTTTCCTGATAAAACTGTAGGAGTACTTTTTCGTTCATATAAAACGGCTTTAAATAGCTGTAAACATGACACATGTCGTGGACCTTTACAAGATAATAACAACCTCAAATAAAAACTATATGATATTTATCTCGTTGTCTTCCTTAGGAGCATCTCTTCATCATCATTGTCGTCTTCAACATCATCATCTCATCATCATCTTCATCGACTTTGGCATCATCATCTTCATTGACCTTCATCTGTCAAACAAAATCTCTACCGAACTCTCTTTTTAGCTTTCTATCGAGTTCTTTGTAGAGCTTTCTACCGAGCTCTCTAGTGAGCTCTCCATTGTCCTCTTCATTAAGCTCTTTGTCTCTACATGCTATCATCTCCACTAAATTCTTTGCTTAAATTGACTATATTTTTTTTTCAATTATATACCTTCATGCATCATGTTACCCAAGTCACCAACTATTAATGTATTTACCTCATATAAGAGCGTGATATAATTATTTTGCTAACTAAAATTTGATATTGGATCATTGATGTAAAAAATTGCATACACTACTACAATTATTGTATTTTGTTATGTATAATATGTTTCGATTTTATGATAAAACGTAGACTATGAAAATGTGATAAAGATTTTTTTATAATTTCTAGCAAAAATATAGACTCAAATTCAGATAAAACCGCAACATGTTCAGTTTTGATTTTCAATTTTTTATTTTAATTAGTACTATAGACTACAGTTCTTACCACAATAGTAGCCTATACTTATATTTCTTTATTCTTTTATCCTTAAAAGGGGTATAAGTTATAGTTTTCTAAAAAATCAGAGTTTATAACCCTCTTTAAAATTGGTTTTAGATTATGGTTGTGGTTTGAACCATAACCTATATTTGACTATAAACTATAGTTAACAATTGTAATCTATTACTCTTTTTTTATTATGTCTAAATATATTAGGATTGAACAGTGAAACACCGAAAAGAATAGTAATCACATATTTTTCCTGTATTAATGATAACTCTTCTAAATGGTTGAATAAGATAATTGAATTATCAATCATATTAGTCAAATTTAATTAACAATCATGTTTTGCAATAATAAATTATATTAATTATTTAATATTATTCATGTTTTGCAATAATAAATTATATTATATTTAATTATATTATTCATGTTTTGACCCTAAAAGCTAAAAAATAAAGATATAATTAATTTAATATTATTCATGTTTTGCAATAATAAATTATATTATAACATGAAGAACTTAGTTTATTTTAACTATCATACGTATAAAGTTGAACAAACTTATAATTGCATTCACTTTTTGACAACAAACTTCCTATCTCATGATAATTTTGATTATAATATGAATTAAGGAAGACCACACATCCATGATGATTAAAGAACAAATCTTATTACTACTAATTTCTAATTTATGTAAGCAAATGAAAATGACTTTGTGTTCTAGTATTTTTTTTAAAAAAAATTACTTCTTTAATTTCACCATTTAATATAAGTTACAGCAATTATTGGGGGAGGTCTTTCTAGGAACAGAAGTTGTACTTTCTTTTTTGACAACATATATAAAAAAATCATTTCTTTTAGCATTTTCACAACGTTTGAAATGTAGGCTTGTCCAAGATTAATATTTTCTAAATTAACAATTATTTTACTTCATTAATATGAATATAATATTTATACAAAAACAACATCGGGCCTTCGAATATAAGCCACTCAAACATACGAAAAAATATTACGTAATGAAATGAAATACAAATACAAATCAAGAAATTATAAACAGAAAGTTTAAAAAATATTAATTACACTAAAGTGATATGAACTACCATGATTTTTTTAATCCTTGAAATCGTCCTTCGTAATCCAATGAAGTGTTAATTGAACTGACGATATTGAAACCATATTTAATATATTTAATGTATAAATCACATTTATAGTTGAGGTTGCAAGGCCAAGTATGTGTATGTGCTTTTATTTCTTTTTTATGCTAAAAAAAGTAATAAAATAATCATTATTATAATTATAAAAATAAATATAAATAATTTTTATTTATTTTATAAGTAATTTTTATAGACAATTATTTTTGTTTAAAATAAGTTTAAAAAAATGACAAATAAAAAAATAGTTAAATTTTAAAAAATAGTTACTTAAAAAGTAAAATTGGAAAATAAATATATATATATATATATATATATATATATATATATGTATATGTATATATATAAAACACAAAAAATCTCTTTTATATACTAATATACATTATAAAAAAAATTATAATTACTAATGACAAAAATAAATTTATCGATAAAATTAAATTTATAGAAAAAAATAGTCATTTAAATTTTAATTACTAACATAAATATATATTGATAATGAATATGATGATAAAATTGGTCAATAAATTATAATTTTAATTATTGATAAAAGTAATAGTTAATAAAATTCATCTATAATTTATAATTCGTTTTACAGATAAAATTTTCATCACAATAATGGTACAAATCTATAATTACATATTTTCATTTACAACCATCCCATCTAATACCAAATTTAATCAAATTTCATTAAAACAACAATAAATAGATAAATTAAATACTTACAACCTTTTAAGTCCTAACAACCAAAACACAAATTATAAAAAATCTAAAAGGTAGTTGTGAAAAATTAAAGTACTCAACTTCACTTTATAAAAATTGAATATATAAACAAGAATAAATCACAGATGTCGGTAATTGTTTCAATTGAAGCCATCGCAAAAAGAAACAAAGTATGAACCAATTCTCTCCATCGAGTTTAAGAAACAAAATATAAAACGTAAAAGAAATTCAAACTAATTTTCAACTAAACTAAATACTAAACTAATATGAAGTATCATTGCTTGAAAACCTTGACGTAATTGTTAGCTTTTCTGTTAACTATAAGATAACCTTGCCATCTTCTTTGAAGTCATTTTGGGAACAAAATTCCCTATATCCCTTCCATGATTAGAATTTGATATTTTTTTTTATTGTCTACCTCGTGCAGCATTAACATTTTCACCCTATATTTACCATTTATAAGAAGAAAAATCAATGAGTAAATTCCGTGAAAAATTGTTGCATATCATATCAAGTATAATATGAAGAAGGCAAAAGTGGGTCAAATCACAGTCAAATTATACCGTTTAGACTCTTACATTCTTAGGTAGAAATAGTTACGACTAATAATTATAGTTTTTGGTTTAATGATAAGTGTTCAATCTAACAATTGGTATCAGAGCTAAAATCACGAGTTTGATTCCCAATGAACAATAGTTTAGGGAGAGATTATTACAAGTTGTATAATTATCCCATGATGAAAGCAAGGTAGACCAAGCCATAATCCAAGTGTGGGATTCCTAGTGGGACAATTGTTTAGAAAAGATTGTTACATATGACATCAATTATTATGTGATGGAGATCAAGTGAACCGAGTCACAATCAAATCGTGATATTTAGATTGTTTCACTAGAAAAAGTTGTGTCATGACTAATAGTTATAATTTTTGGTCTAGGGATAAAAATTGAATCCAACAAAATTATATTAGAACAAACTTAAAAGTAAAAACTAAAACAATCGTTGACTATATTTAGTACAAGAGAAATAAAAGAATTAAATTCACACCATACTGTTTTAAAAAAATTAAGAAAGAATTTATTATTTATTAATTATTGATATGTGATTAGTTAAAAACATTAATTAAAAAATTGTAAGTGTAACACTAAGTATAAAAAGGTACCAAAAATAGTTATTTGAAAATCTAAATTTCGTACATACCATAAAAGGATTTCATGTTTGGTATTGCTAGTAAGGTTAATAACTTTTATCAACACACTAAAACCTTCCAACAACAATGGGTTTTTCGAAGTCCTTATTATATGTAACAAAATGGGTGTTCCCCTGTCAGCTATAGTTTCCTATCAAGTTTAGTGGCGGAGTCACAGCAAAAGTTTGATCCACATATATAACACTCTAGACACTCTAAAAAAATAAAAATAAAAACAATATAAAAATAAACAGTAATGAAATTAAAAAAAAATCATTCTTGAGAAAGCAGTGAGATTTACCTCTTCCTCAAAATAGATGGTCATGAACATGCTCTTAATTTTTCTCTGCAAAATTTACCCTCATTTTCAATTCCAATATTGATGTGGGTTTACGAGCAAATTACAATTTGATCCTTAAATGAAGATAAGAATGAGATTAAAAAAAGTAGAATAGTGAGATTACTATAAGTGGGGATTTCAAACATAATAATAAAGTTAATTGGATTGGACATGCAATACATGATGATGAAAATAAATAATATAAAAATAGATAGTCTACAAATAGTAATAGTATGTTCAGCAAGTAAAATAATCCAATGGGGGTCTTTTATAAGAAATAATATTGGAATTGAGCTTCTACATTCAAATAGAAGAAATCGGGCCTTTTCAACGCTTCATGTTGATCCATTAATTAAAAAAACGACTTTAGAAGATACATTATTTAAACTGGACCGTTTAAATTGGGCCTCTCGTACGGCATCTCTACTATCAGATATTGGTTGGCCATTGCTTCCTTCACCCCTCAATTATTTAGCTCCACCGCCACAACACGAGGAAAAGACTCAAACATACCGCCACTACTGTCGCCGCTTTCATCATCATCACCTTATTGCAGAGAAAGAAAAAGAGAGAGAACATTACAGAGAGAAAAAGAAAAAAGCAAATGTTCTGAATAACTCTTTTTAAAAGTATTTTATATGTTCTGAAAATTTCTTTATAGAATACATTACATGTAGAGATGTTTCCAAAAATTTATAATGTGTTTCAGAAAGTTTATTCTGAAAATTCAATTAAAAAAACTAATTCTATAATACATTTCATTTCACGCATTGCGAAAATTCTATTTTAAAAATCACATTCTAAAAATCTCTTTTCAAAAATCTTATTTCAAAAATTTCAAAAAAAACTTATTTTCAAAAGTTTCCAAAAATATACATTTTGGAAATCACCTTTACAAAACAAAAAGTATTTTGAAAATTTGAAGAGTGCTCCAAAAATTGTGGGATGCAAGAAGTAAAAACAAAGTGTTTGAAAAAACAATAAGTATATTTACTCATTTCCTTTTTAAATCTTCATATTTTTATTCTAACATCTAAAAAAAATCATTTCTATTGATTCACAACAAAAGAATATATATATATATATATATATATATATATATATATATATATATATATATATATATATATATATATATATATATATATATATATATATATATAATTTTATGGGTCAGGTACATGAATTTTCCTTTTTAGAAAGAGAAAAATACAACAATAAATCACAAATTAAAAAATATATAATACATTTATACTCTAAAATCAGATAACAAACCTACGCAAAAAAAAAAACATCAACAATAAAATAATCTTAAGACATGCAGTAGCACAAAGCCACTCAACTCGCTATACAAAATCATAGTTGAAGAACTAAGGATCAACTAACATCTTATTTAAGAAAACAAATCACTTTAGGCAGTACCGAATAAACACTATTGCATCAAAAGTCCATAAAATATCTAATACATCACTATGCTACCTTACAATGGAAAAACAACAACAAAGACACTAAAAAAAATAATGCCCGAGTGTAAAAAATAACACAAATAACCTAATATATTGTATAGCATAAAGGAAGAAATTAGTCATTATCATAACCAGAGCACAACACATTATAAACTTTTGGTTCCCTTCGACGACAACTGTTCAACTGTCCCCTTCACAACCTGAAACCCTAAAAAAGGGAAACTATATCATACATTCTTCAATAAGTAAACTGTTAAAAGAAGAAACCAAACATCGATAACAATAATCTATAATGTTTAGATACAAATGGACATTCACTTCTCATTGGATTTTCAAGAATTTAACCAAAACTCATTGACAATGAGTGTTTGTGATCCTTGTTGAACAGAGTTGCTGATTTATTATTTTTACCGGTTTTACTAGTTTGCACAAGGAAGAATGTTTAACTGGTTTCAGAAAACAAACAATGAAAGGAAAACGTCTCAATAACCTGTTTCAACGCTTTCTTTACTAATACTTTCTTTAGTTCTAAAATGCACATAGATAAGTGATGAAATCTATGTCATTCATTAGAGAGATGAGTTCTTTCAATAATAGTCCTACTCACATTAGTTACATTGAATAAACTTTACATAAGTCCTTGAAAATGTTATTTGTCAATTTTTATGCATCAATATTAAGTTAAAAAATGTGTCTTTGAATATATAGCAAGGAACTAAAATATACAATAATAAATACTTAGTTTAATTTAGAGAATTAAATGAAATAACAAAAGTTTTTAAAAATGTGTTTATGATGATGATGGTCTCGTCAATTAAAATGACTGGAAAGAAACTTTTAAGTCTTTTACAGTGGTTTAAGAAAGGAAAGAATTGATGAAACTTGTTAACACATGATCGTATAGAGATTAGACTATTTATGCAAACTAATATTTTGAAGTTTAACAAAAGTATTAAACGAAATATTGATATGAAAATAAATATGTATTTAAATAAATGGTTAAATATGTTTTTAGTCCTTCAACTATCAAGCGTTTTTATTTTTAATCCATTTTCCATACTTTGGTATACTTTGATCCTTGTCCTTAAGAAAACTGTAATTTTTCGTCCTCCATGACCAACAACGTTAATTTTTTCTGACGCAACTAATGGTGTGCTACGAAGGCAAATTCAAATTTTGTTTCTAACTCTAATTATAATTAAAAGAAAAAACATTAAATTGTAGGGTCAAAACTGGAATCCCTTTTTTTTCTTCGTTCAATGGTTCTGCGAGCAATCTTTTCTTCTCCATCTTCAACCAGCCATGGACAACACCAGGTCAATCTCCAACTATTACACAACACTTTTTTTCCTTTCGCCTATCTTCAACTCAAATCGCAACATTTATCATATATTTTCCACTCTCTTTCACTTTTTTTTCCTTTCCCCTTCCCTAAACCTATTCCCCCAAAAATCACAAGCACACGCATCCACCCAATCAACCAAATCCGTAATTCCTCGCCCCAAAAAAAAGAAGAACTTTTTAATATTGATATTACAAAATTTGGTTTCAATTATTGCACTATATATATGTTGAATGGAGTTGTAGGACACTGACAAGGAAAAAAGAACATGGCGTGAATAGTTCAAGTAAGGAGTAGTGAGACTCAGCCTAGAGGTCGATGGACAACGAAAAAACATAATAGATTTGGGTGAAAGATCCATATTAAACCAAAACAAGGAGATTTGTGTTATACTCTTGCCGTCACCAAGTAATTAATAAATTCCAATTCTTTGATGGATGATAGTATAGTTAAACAAGTACCTTTCCTCTCCTTCCTTCAAAGACATGTGTGTCCAGTTTGGAATGGTGGGATTTTGCAATTATCTCAAAGCTTGAATTTGGATTGAGGATGATAATATCTGCATCGGATCCTGGAAAAATAGTTGCTTTCCTTGGATATGTATTGAAGATTCTAGCACTAAAATGATCGCAGAAACTAAGAATAGAAAAATCAATGTGATACAATTGGGCTTGCACTGGGAATTGGTCAATGAGAACGACTTCAATAATTTAGATTGAAATGTACCAAATAAGGAGTCTTTTTGTTTAAAAAAGCACAAGCAGACAAAAAAAAAAACTACATTGTTTTATGGAGGTGAAGTGTTTTTCTTTCTAACTCTGTTTTTTTTCAAACACTTTTTTTAAGCATAAACTCTTAAAGAGGTGGCAATGTTATGAATCTTGCATTGAGTACAATAGAAAGCTTAACGTGACGTTTAAGTTTTGAGGCACTTTTACTTAATGACGATAAAGGGGCAGCCATTGAAGATGAAGAAGAGAATGACGATGAGAGGATTCTTGCAGAAACTGGGAAGGAGAAGGGAAGAGTATTACTAAGTGTTGGCCATAGTTGGTTGAAGATGGAGAAGAAAAGAGTGCTCGCAAAACTCTTGAGCGAAGAAAAAAAAGGGATTCTAGTTTTGACCCTACAATTTAATATTTTTTCTTTTAATTTTAATTAGAGTCAGAAACCAAATTTGAATTGGCCTTTCATGTGGCACATCGTTAGTCACATCAGAAAAAAAAAATTAATGTTGTTAGTCATGGAGGACGAAAAATTAGAGTTTCCTTAAGGACAAGGATCAAAGTGTACCAAAGTTTGGGAGAGGGACTAAAAATAAAAACGCTTGATAGTTGAAGGACTAAAAACATATTTAATCCTTAAAGAAATAACGTCTAAGAGAAAAATATTTTGTAACATCCTTTTTAGAAAAAATCAATAAAGGTTTTCAAGACTGAATTGTCTGATGAATATAGTTTATGAATAACATCTAAGGAAAGGAACTATTTTTTAAGTGAATAATTTAATAGACAATATGAGTAAACGAGCTAGTGTTTTATGAACAAGAAAGTCTATCTCTTTTATAACACTGAAGCTGAAAGAAAGCTTTATTCAATATAGTGTTAACTCGAGCAAAGCATCCTAAGAATACACCCTACATTTAATGTTTTACACCATCTAATGAATATACATGATATATGCTTTACCATTACCAAACTATGCATTTATTAATGAATTGACAAGTGATAAAATGTTTTGAATACGCAATATGGTCTAATGCTTATCAACATTCAAAATGTTTATTGCATGTATGAAAAATTGCCTCGATGCTTATATACCTTGTTCTTGATATTTGTGCATATCACTAAAGCATAAAGATATGATCAGAATCACTACACCCAAGAAAAGGATGTTGTGAAATATGAAGAACATTCTAAGAATGTTTTCCTTGAAGCCTTCTTATCTGTCACATCATACAAGCTTTATTTAAGATAAAAGGCTATGATAAAGCTCTAAACCTCTACAAAGTAAACTAAGGGGCTAATTTGGCCCTAACGCTGTCTCAACCCCCTTCAGGAGGGGTTTTGAGGTTATGGGCTCTGAAATAGCACTACAAGAAAAATCGTTGTTTCTTACGGCCAAAATTCGTATATAACCTCAAAAATCTGTATGTAAAGTAGTGTTACATACGAATTACATACAAACAAAAATTTGTATATAAAATGGTTATGGGTAATGTTACATGCAGATTTTTCTTTATGTAATTACATATGAATTTTCCATATGTAATTACATACGAATTTATTCATATGTAATTACATACAAATTTAACATTTGAGAGGGTCAAGGCTATCTAGGAGGTAAAAAGTAAAATGACAACTCTATAAATAAATAAATATATATATATATATATATATATATATATATATATATATATATATATATATATATATATATATGGTTTTACTTAAGCTAAGATGTAGCTAGAAGTACAAGAATATTCTTACTAGGTCGACGTGTGATAATAGTCACATGTGTTTGTCTTCTTTCTTCCTTGTACAAGAACTTTTTGCTTTGTTATGTTATGGTATCTTCTTCTTATATTAAATTAATTATTTTACCTTTTTTATCCTTTTAATAAACTATTTTTTCAATTCAAATAATTATCTATATTATAATATAAAAGATGATTTTTTGTTTGTTTATTTTTTAATTTTATCCCTCATTTTTTCAAATTTAACTATTTTTTAAAATTACCCATTTTTTAAATAAAAAAATTATCTACAAAACAAATAAATAAAAATTATATTTAAATTATTAAATTTATTTATATTTATTTTATAATTATAACTATTATTTTTATTATTATAAAAAAATGAACAATTCAATATAGCATTATAACAATAAAATCATTTTTCAAAGAACGGATGAATCACTATAGTAGAAAAACACATCATATTCCTAACCTTTCATTTTAATTTTTATATAGCAAGTATATTAAGTCAAAATGGGTCATTTGGCCCGATCTATCCTGACTCATTACGGGTTGATCACTTAGTGAGTTTAAAAACATTTGAACCTGGTTCAACCCATCACGAGTTGATGAGAGTTAAAGGAATTTGTTCACTGACTCACTTAATTACAAGTATTTTGTAATTAAAAAAATAAAAAAAAATAATTAAAATTTAAATAAATTTAAGTCTAAAATGATGTTAAACTTCATAGACAATTCAAAATAATAATAAAAATATATAATACAATCCAAAATCATCTTAAACTCTAAATACAGTCCAAAATCAAGCACAAAAGGCAAAATAAATAAAAATCTAAAAGTGATAATTTTTGTCACTTATCTATCTATAAGATTAGAGTCTTGAATGGATACAACATTTTTTGCTCTCTTGAAGCATTTTCTTGTTTATCCCCATCTATATTACAATAAAAAAGAATATTAACTAATAATATTGAAATACAAAGTAATAATTAGGTGGGTTGGTGAACCAATCCGACTAACCATAGGTTCAATCCAGGTAAGACGGATTCTTAGTAGGTCAGGCTCAAAATTGACCTATATTAAGATTTCAAATTTTTTTCAACCTAACCCGGTTCGAACTCGTGGTGGGCTGGGTTGGCTCACAAGTTCCAACCAGTTTTGACAACACTAGTATTAATCAACACCAGTATTAACCAACCACTTAAGGTTATCCTTTTTTTGTTTCATACGAGGATATCCTTTCCTTTACCATTGTTTTTTAATTTCTTTCATATATTTTTCTTTGGAAAGTTTTGTTTTGTTGGTTCTCAATGGAGAAAAAAAATTGAAACTATTATTAAATGTGAAGAGTTGATTTAAATATTGTTATATTTTCTTTGTTAAGGGTGTGTTCACTTTTAAATAATGATTTAAAGAAGACTGGGTAGATGGATTTTAAAATAAAATGTGTGTTGTTTTTTTTAAGGGATTTAGAAGTAATAGAGAATGGATTTGAAAATAAAGTTTATAAAAGTTGTGAGAGATTTGATTGATGTGATAGATTAAAAAATGTTTTAATAAATTAAAAGTGAAGATTACTATATTGCTCCTAATGTTATAAGTAATAATAAATGATATTTATCACTTACATATGTTTTGAAAGAATTATTTGAATACTACAATTAAAAAAAATAATACAATATAAAGCAGCACCACCACACGAACTTAGCTTCACAACGTAGAGCACCAACTCTAGCTTGCTCTTCCCTTACAGATATACTGCAACCTAAAAAGAAGTATTGGAATGAGTTAGAATGCCATGGAATCAATTACAACATCTTCGAATAAAATCGATTCCAAGCGCTTAGAATATGTTCTTATATGTTGGAATCAACTGTTACATTATGATTGAAATCAATTACGTCTTATTGGAATCAATTACCCTTAAGTAAAAATTAATATAGTATTTATTATTAATATTATTATTATTATAAAGTATTATTATTTATTTTAAATGATGATTATTATTATTACTATTACTATTATTACTATTATTATTATTATTATTATTATTATTATTATTATGGTTAAATATGTTTTTAGTCCCTAAACTATTAAGCGATTTTGTTTTTAGTCCCTCTTTCAAACTTTGTTACATTTTGATCTTTCTCCTTAAGGAAACCATAATTTTTCGTCCTCCAAAACCAACAGCGTTAAAAAGAAGCTGAGTTGGCTAACGGTGGAGTGCCACGTCATTTTTTTTTTCTGACACTGAGTCAATATTCCCAGTTTTTCTCCCTCCCTCAGTGGCGCATTAGATTAGGGTTACTATTTTGGGGAATGAGAGTGGGAAGAGAAAGGGCGTTGTGGCGAGGCTCCAAGAGGAGAGGCGCGATTTTGGGGAGAAGATCGTGGGGGCCGAAGCGGTGGGAGACGAAGTGGGATAGAGGGATGAAGTGAGGGTTGGTGTGGGAGGTGATCTGGATTTGGATATCGAGGACGTCGCGAAGTTCCTCGAGGAACTGCAGGCAGTGGCCGCAAGGGGCGGCGGAGACCGCGAAGGAGTCGAGGTGAGTCTCGCCATGGAGGACAAAGTTGGTGAGGAGGAACTGCTCGGCGTGGATGGTGAAGTGGAAGGGGAGACCCGAGAACTCCACATTGACGACGACGAAGATACGGTCGGAGGCGCCGAGACCTACGGCGGCGACGGGGAAGTTGGAGATGGATGGACGGGCGAGGGACTGGGCGGGGGAGACGAGGGAGGGGAGGAGTGTGGCGATTGGAGAAGAATGGGCTTGGGCCTCAGATGCATCCCAACATCATACACGCATCCGAGCACTCTTTTAGAGTTAGCTTCTGGTATATGAAATTTCGACGGAAGAACCGTGGATAGCGATCTTCAACGTGGAAGACAGCGGCCGGGGATGAGGACGGAGGTTTGCGGTGTTATGGTCGACGAGGGTGGTGGACGGGGACGAAGATGCAAGGAAGGAGACGACGCTAGTGAGGAAGGGATAAAAGTTGGGAAGATTGACTCAGTGTCAGAAAAAAAAAATGACATGACACTCCACTGTTAGCCAGCTCAGCTTCTTTTTAACGTTGTTAGTTTTGGAGAACGAAAAATTATGATTTCCTTAAGGAGAATGATCAAAATGTAGCAAAGTTTAAAAGAGGGACTAAAAACAAAATTGTTTGATAGTTTAGAGACTAAAAACATATTTAACCCTTATTATTATTATTAATGATTATAACTATTAAATGTGAATGTATTATTTGATAAGATTATAATCGAATTATTATTTGTATTAAAACATAATTAGATTACTAAGTTAACTAAACATAATACAAATTACTATATATTTTTACATAAGTTGGATAAAAAAAACTAAATTCATAAATTAAATAACTAAACTAATAATTATCTTTACTTAATTCATGCATGCATTCTAAAGCCCTTTTTTTGTCCATGCCTAGTATTTGCAATTTATTTGATTCAATATCATTGGAATTATTAAAGCCAAAATCATGAATATGATGTATGGTCGAGCTTCTTGATATCCTTGTTGAGCTCAATCAATGCAAGTCATGCTCGAACAATTGCATTTTCCAATAATGTGTCCATAAGAGGAGTTTTCGTAGTCACCGTCACTTCACCACCACAACCACTAAGTCTCCATAACTACATCTAACCGAGCTCCACAACACCTTTACTGAACTCAACAACGTCTAGTTGACCTTATCAACATCCTTGTCGAGCTCAATAAAAATTGGTCGAGATCAGATAATTGCATTTTTCAATAATGTGTCCATGAAAGGAGTTTCCATAGCCACTGACACTTCACCACCATAACCACCAAGTCTTCATAATCACGTCTAGTTGAGCTCCACAACGTCTTTGCAGAGCTCAACGACGTTTGACCGAGCTTATCGACGTCCTTGTCGAGCTCAATAAAATAGCGCAAAAATGTAGTTGTTGTTGTAATAGTGTTAGATTATTGCAAAAGAAAAACGTTGGATTGCAACGTTCAAAACTTTAATTGCCAATAACGTTTAAATTCATTTTATTAAGTGCCCCAACGGTAAAATATTTAATAGTTTTTATTGTCTTTTATTGATTTTATTCTTTCCTAACTCTATAAATAGAGAGCTTTTCCCCCATTCCAAAAACATCCCAAGTCAGTCTTCTCTCCTTTTCTTTTCTTCTTTTCCTCTTCTAAAATTATTCTGGGTTTATTCTTATATTCTATTTAGAGTTCCTTGCTAGTTCTGAGATACTCAGAAATTCTGAGAAGTTCCTGTTGTATCCTGGGGGACTTGCGCAATACACCGCGGATAAGTCCTTAAGGACAGTGACTCTACACGCCTCAGGAAATACTACTCGTGATTTTGTCAGCATTTTTTACAACAGTTGTCAACTTCTTTATCGAATTTCGAACATTTTGGAATCAATTTCAACTATTCCTTCATATCCATGGAATCAATTTCAACTCCTTTGCCCTTTTCTAGAATGCTCCTTCTCTTTTCATTTCCAACCAGAATTGGAATCTTTGTCTGGTCAAGAGAATAACATGCATGTGAACAAGCAAAGTTGAGGATAAAAATTTATTTTCACACATAATACTTTCAAATCAATGCAGTTGAAAAGAGATTCAAAAATCATCATCTCACAAATTCTCGCCTTCTATTACTTTCAAATACGTGAATATGAACGTAATTTCATCCTCAAATTCATCTTTGTTCACCCAAATGAAAACCATATAAGTTTTGTTTTGTGTGAATATAAACTAGTTTTCTTTTTATGAAAATATTTGTTATTTTTGGCAGAAAAATTACATAAGAATGTTTATAATTATCAATAGAAAAATTGCATAGAGTTTAGTGTTTTTTTGAAAAAATAATAGGAAACTATTTACAATTTTAGGTAATAAAGTGTAGGGAGGTTCAACACACACATAAATATCTCCACAGTGATAAGATATTGTCCGCTTTAGGCCAAACCCTCACGGATTTGCTTTTGGTACCACTCCAAAAGCCTCTTAAGAATGGAAATATGTTATGTGTATATAAACTCATGTTCATCTCTTATTTTATCCGATGTGAGACTTTGTTTGTACCCAACATAAAGTTATACTATTTATCATTTTATTTATAAGACATGTTGAGTAATGGTATATTGATAAATATTTGTTAAATCAGATTAAATTTTTTAAGTGCTTTCATTTTAAATTTTATATTCTTGTTTATAGTTGTGATTATATTAAGATAGGTGTCTTGTGGTAAATGAGATTATTTTACTATTTTTTTTATTTCCAACACATTTGTCTTAATTTTATGCTTGCTTTATTTATGTAATTGTCGATGGGTAGATCATTTCTTCTACCAAACATAGAAGTTTAGATGAAAAGGAATTTGAAAACAAGATTATATTTAAACATATGGAGAGTTTAGGATGAATAATATAAATTTAGGTTCCATTAGGAACCCAAATGTCACATTGTTGTTTGCCCTATATAGATTTAGAACTATATTATTCCAATGAGAGATTTTGTTATAAGGCGATGAATTAGGTTTCACTCTTGGAATGCCAAAATACCGTTTCCACTATCATTGTCATCAAGTAACAGCTTTCATGTTTATTAAACTAATGAACAACTAATTATTGTTGTTAATGTAAATAAATATATCAGTGCACAAATTTGTAAGAAAACGATAAAGTCATATATGTTTTATATTAATCTGCACTACGATTTCCTCTATTAAATATAGAAGTTGGTGGCCGGGTGGGTGACTAAGAAGTCAATCATACTGTTTTATTTGCATGAGAAAGCATCAAATCTCAACCAAAACACAAAATAAATTATATTCTTTTGAAACACTTTTAGTCTTATAATGTTTTTTTCTTCTGTTTTATATTTAATGATAAATATCACATTTTATTTTAATAGATTAAATATGTTTTTAATTCTAAAATTTATATATAAAATTAACATTTATTTTTATTTTAAATTTTGATATATTTTAATTTTAAATTAAAACTAAATAATATAGTTTTTTTTAATATAATGGTATTAATTTTATTTTACATGTTATACAATGTTTCAAGATTTATTTAACTAGAAACATCTCGAAGTTTGGTCTCAAATATCATTTACGATATTAAAAGATTTTATATAGTTGAATTAAAAAGAATTATACATCTAAAACGAATTTCAATTATACATCTAAATCTAGAGATTAATATGCAGTTTTAAATAATACCTAAAAGTTTTTATCCATTTTTCTCGCTATGTTTTACTATGTGGATTCTGTGTCTTTTAGATACATTGACATTGCCATGAATATCAATTGAGACTTAGAAAAACAGTTTTATATGATTTTTAATGAAAATTATAAGATGAACGAGACTATCCAATATTTTATTGTGAAGATGAATATACATTTCAGATGAATAAATAGGTAAGAAAGGTTAAACCTGTAAGGGATAGAAGAATAAATTAATTAAACATGATGATTGATTGAATTTGGATAGGGGTAGAATAGAACTCATAATGAAAAGTGGTTGGTTTTCTATGAAACCTTGAAATTGAAGTGTTGTGGACCATCTTTGAGACACCTTCCTAAAATATCCTAAGCAGGGCTCATAGTAAGCTATATAAAAGAAATGAAAGCAGATAATTAGGAAGGTAAGAATCTGAAACCATTTTGATTAGGTGGTATGAGTTTTATTATGGAATATGAAAGTTATTTGAATGGGAAGAAAGCAATTATTGGATATTGGATAGTATTATGAAAGAAGAAGAATCCGAAAGTAAAAGGAATTGTATAGATAGCATAATTGGAAGGGAAAGTGGAAAATACTAAAATAGTGGTTCCCAACATTCTGAAGGACCCACGGGATTGAAGGTACTTGAAAGTTCCATAAGCAATGGTCCAAGAGATAAGTATTAATTTGATTTAAATGGTAGATTCTGTTGTTAAAAGACCGTGTATGACCAGTTCCTTCTTGGAATTTTCTATGCTTCTGCTTTATGCTCTAAGCTCTTGCTGTTCTAAATTACTTTTCTAAATTCTCACCAACTCTTCAATTAAACAATTCCAGACAAATTTACCCAATCAAAACCCTCTTTTCTATTCAAATCACTTTTTATCATATTTGTAAGTAAGGAATGTATATGTGTTGCGACCTAATACATTTGAGATTATTGGAGGCAACAATGAGCATCTGCGTACAAGTACAGAAGGTACATAATGATGAGTCCACTACAGGAATATGAAGCTCCCCAAAATTCCATTCACATTCACAACATTTAAAATCCTTTTATAAAGAAATGTGATTTTTGTAGAAGGAATAATATGATATCTTATCATAGATTTTTTTTAAAATGTTAAATATTGTTAAAAAAATGTGTGTTAAATATGGAATGGGATTTGGGAAGTGGAATTTTGATGTGTTGGATTTGATGGTTTGGTCCCCCAAAACGTCTTCTCTGTGGCTTGAGGCCTTGCTTTAACGTGCGCGTTGGGTTTCTTTCATGCCTTCTCTCTTTCTTCTCATGCTCTGTTAGACACCAGGACCCACCTTCACATCTACCTCTTCCTCTTAATTCAACCAAAATCTCTCAACTTTTTTTTTAAACACATTTTACAATTCTTTTACGTCATCAAAATATTTAAGATTCTTAACATCATTTAAATAACAATATTACACACATAATCACTCTTTAGCTAATACTGTGCACAAAAATATAAAACTCATATTCTAATACCTGTTTACAGGTTTTTAGATATTAGATACGTCTATATACATCATTATTCTGTGAATAATATAAAGAAAGGTTATTTACGTAAACAATTATACAACACTTTCTTTACGTCTTATTATATTACTTTTGTATTTATATTTTATGTACATTTTATTTATTTATTGAATGTATTATATAAACATAAACGTTTTATTTCAATATTCTCAACCAGCTAAAAGTAGTTTTTATTAATTAAACTGTGGAATTATTATTTATAAGTATATGTGGTTGTTTTTGCTGGTTGATTGAGTTTGAAAATAATCTATATGTAAATATAACTCTAACATAAAATTAAATATTATATAACAAAAAAAACTTATAAATAAAATATTTTAAAATTTTAGATTAAAAGTGATGATGTGAATTCCTTATATAGATTGAATTTAAATTATATATTTATAATATCTTTCCTTAATACATATTTGGGAGAAAAATACCATCAATTGATTATTATAATTATTGTAAGTTTAAATATGTTTTTTTATCATTTTTGTTTCTATGAAAAATGCTTTCTTTTTATCTCTAAAAATTAAAACCAAATTTTGAATTTTTCATTTAAAATATTTTTTTATTCTTCAAAAAAATTTAATCAATTTTTTAGTCATTATTACAATTCATCTTGTGATGGATTAATAGTATTTACTTTTTAGATCTTAAGAACTTTTTAGCAGCGCATTTCATATTATATTATAATACTACCATGTTTCGTTCAAAATAGTTATCTAATATTTTATTCAGTAAGTAAGTAGCTAATTATTGTTCTTACAATACTAAAATATAGATTCTCAATCTTGAAGGACCGAAATTGAGAAAATTTTGACGAAAACTAAAATCAAAATCTTATCATTTTATAAAATTAAATACATACTTCGAAGTCTTTCTAATAATAAGGTTATTGTCATATCTTATCATTTTGTAAGGATTAATATATATTATTTAAAAAATATTAATAAGAAAATATATATTATAAAACTTATAAGATTACTCTTAAAACCACCATGGCCCCACTTGCTTTCGACATTGATACCGACTGCCACATATTATATTGTTTTTTTAAAACCTAAGCTTAAGCAATTGATTAAACCTCTAACACTGATATCTCTCATTCTCTATTCATGCTAACCACTGATCAAGTGGGCTAAATTATTCTTCACTCACATGAAAATAGTATCGCTTAAATCATACCCGTAGGCCATAGACATAGTGACTAATCTCAATTAGTGAAGATAATGGTGGCTAATTAAGAAGGATTTTTATATAATAAATTACATTAGCATTTTTTCACGAGCTTCTCTAAAATATCAAGATTCAATTCTTTTCTTTATTTAATATTTACTACATGCTATTCTTTAAATTTTAAAGTGAACACCTTTACATTTTATCAAAGAAGATGTAAAAAATAAAAAAAATAAAAATGAGAATAAGAAGTAAATTTTAAATCTAATTCAATTTTACAAAATTGAATTATAAGATGAAGTTTGTATCAGTTTAACATGATAGTAGATATTAATAGGTGGTGTAATAATGGTAGCAGATAGCTTAACATGATAGTAGATATTAATAAGTGATGTAATAATGGTAGCGGATAGAACAATATATCTAACAAATAATAAATTTTGTTAGAATAAATTCTAATAATAATTTTAAAATTATATTAAGAAATAAATTTTAAATCTAAAAGTAAATCTCAATATTGTATACTATAAAATGATATTACTTCTAATTGATTTGTTATTTTCAATATATTATAATAAATAAAATTGATAGGGTAATTGTTAGGAAAAGGGAAGATTTAAGGGAGAATCAAGTGGTGGAGAAGAATGATGAGTGGGAGAGGGAGAGGGAGAGGGAGGAGGAAGATCCCTTGGAGAACTACAAAATCTGTTCATTCACACTTATCTCTACCTTTATCTTTCTTTTATTCTTTTTTCCCTCCAATCTTAGCTGCATACCACATGCTTCTGCACATTTACAAGCTTCCATGCCTCCATCTCACACACTCACAATCTATTAACGCTTTATTATTGTTTTTCATTCAAAATTAAAATAAGAAGAAAAAAAAGTCCATCAAAATTGTTTCTTGGTCAATATGAACCTGAGAAGAAAGAACAAGCATTGCAGCTTGCAAAGCATGGTCTTCAATTTCGAGTCTTGATATGTAAATAACCACATGCTGTCTTTTTGTCCTTTTCATTTGGAGCTTTTAGCCCCTCGCCCAGATTTATTGTTCTCACTTCCCTCCTTTCATACCATATATATATATATATATATATATATATATATATATATATATATATATATATATATATATATATATATTATCTTTTTTCATTTATACTACGTATTTTGCCTTTAAATATTCATGCAAATGTCATATTTTATAGTTAAAGTTAAGAATAGGAACTAATAAATTTGTTGATGATTTGGAATTAGTATATAGTGATTAATATTGGAGCAAAATGGAAGTGGGATTTGCTGATACAGTAGACGCTTTGGGTGTTGGGCTCTTAGGGATTCCCTCGATGGGGTTATCTATATGATCCTATCATTCTGTCTGCACAAGGGAATGTAACAAGGGAATATATGTGTCATTTTTTTTTCTTTCTTGAACCACTCAAGATCCATCTCCCAATTCTGCTTTACCTCTGTGTCCTCTTCTTGGATTTCGAATGTTCTTTTTATATTCCTTGTCATTGTTCCCATTCCATTATATTAATAGTCATCAAAATTGGATTTTAAACCAAACCCATCACGTGAAACTAACTATACACTGCTGGGTTTGAATTAACATATATTATCATTCCAAGGGCTCACAAATTAATTAATAGTCAACCACGTTCACCACATCATGTTAGATAATTAACCCTGTCCACGATTTACACACAGAAGATGAATTAATTTGAAATCCGTTTATGGTTTGAAGGAGAGGAAAAAATTGTTGAACAAGTGTGAGAAAATGGTAGCAGTCACCCTTCCAACAGCGTCTAACAAATGGACACAGCTTCACGTCTCTCTCTTAATTATTAGACAAATACATGTCCACCCCAATTTTGTTGCTTTCCTTTTGGAAGAGAATATCTCCACTGTGTTGTTATTTTACCCTAGAATTCCAACTTAAAACACTTTCTCTTTCATCTTTCTTTCTCTTTCTATCTATCTATCTGTTATCTTCTCTTCTCTTGCATCTCAGATAGATGATCGCAAGGCCTCTATGGGAAGAGTCATGGAAAAACCAACCCAAGATCTTCTTCACCAGCAGCAACAAGCCCTCAAGTGCCCTCGCTGCGACTCTTCCAACACCAAGTTCTGCTACTACAACAACTACAGTTTGTCACAGCCCAGGCACTTCTGCAAAGCCTGCAAGCGATACTGGACCAGAGGTGGAACTCTTAGAAACGTTCCCGTTGGTGGTGGCTGCAGGAAAAACAAGCGTATCAAACGTCCAAACGGTGACGCTTCTTCTAACTCTCCTCCTTCTTCCTCCACTCCTATCTCCAATTCAAATCCTCCTTCACTGCCCCACATCCCTTCTACTTCAACCGCAAACCATATCAATGTAAACCCTTTGTTTTATGGCCTACCCAGTAATAACGCTTGTGATGTCATGGATGTTCCTTTCCCAAGGTTTAATCTTCAGTCTCAGCTGAGTGCCCTTGGGTTAGGTTTTTCATCCGGGGTTAACGTTATCTCAAACCAACCCAGTGATAATGGCTTTAGTGCTACTACTACCACTACTACTTCGAACACTGACAACTTTCTTTCTGCTTATAATTCCATCTTTGGTTCTTCTTCCTCCTCGACTTGTGCACCCACCACTCCTGTTATGGCTTCCTTGCTGAGTTCCACTCTCCTGCAACAGAAGTTTATCGGCGGTGCTGGGGTGAAGGGTGATCATGTTGGCAACGGTTTCCAGGGTTTGGCACCGCTACAAGGGTTGCAAATGGAAGGGAGTAATAATATTAGCTCAAAAGAAGTGAAAGCTGAGGGACCGAACAGGTTGGAGTTGGAGTGGAGTAATGGTAACAATAACAATGGTGGTGGCGGTGCTTGTCAAAACCAGATGGAGCATGTGGGCTTGTCTGATCCTAATTCGCTTTATTGGAACACCGCAACCAGTTTGAGTGCTTGGAGTGATCAACCTAACTTTGGTCCTTCGGTCACTTCTCTGATCTAGAAAGATGAAGCATCGTTTTCAAGCTATATATGAAATCTCTCTCCCTCGTTTAATTAAGGGCATGTTCTGGTTCATTAGGCTAAGTTTTTGCAACTTTTATTTTGGGGTGAAAGTGGGTTGGATTTACTACTTACATTGAAAAGAAAAAAAAATAAAAGAAATAAAAAGAAGATAGTTGAGATGAGAGGAGTTTGGGATCGGAGCGATCATGTCAGCTGCAAGAACGTTACTACACTTGAGCCTGTTAGTTTTATGTGTCAGGGTTGAGAATTGGTTAATTGCGCTGAGAGGAACCTCGGATCCTCTTCTCTCATCATAGTCTCTGCACAGCGTTTTGTTTCCTGTGGAGATCAAAAGGAGATCCTCTGGTGCAAGTTCTCCACAGTTGAGTAAGTTGGTCCTTTTCATCAATGTATATACAGGATGCAATGACATGTCTTCTTTTGCTTTTCTACCGTCTGATGTATTGTGATTAGTTAGATGAGGTGGGGTTTAATTACTTTGTATAATACGATGCTGAGATATTGGTTCCATTTTCGTTAACTTTCTCAACATTTGTTTAGGAATATTGCAAGTTGAGAGAAGTAGTAGGGTAATTATTATCCGGGCATAATGATATGGTATAGGAGAGAGGGAGATTAATTACATGGAACGGGTGATTAATGTATGTGGGGTTGGCTTGGGTCATGTACTGTTTGGTTTTGTGGTTCTTCTCTATTGGTAATTCAAGATAGTTTGGTTCTGAAAAGAATTTTGCTGTTTTTATTGAAAAAAAAAAAGAGAATTTTTGAGGATAAGTCCATGTGAAGTTAAAGACTACCAACCATGCCGAAATGGTGCATAACTGTAAGTGGGCTAAATCTGGCTACAATCTGTAGCGCACAATAGGAATGTAAGCAGGACTTGGTCTCATATGTTGTTGTCCTTTAGCGACAGGGAACATTTCGTCTATTTATCATTTCAGGTGTGTCTAGAACCAAGTAAATACCCATTGAACTTTCAAACTCTAGACACTGTTTATCAACATTTCTGTAGTCTCAAAGAAAGACCCTGGATTTAGGTACACTAGACCAGGTAACATGTTTAAATATTTTGCGGATGGAAACAACATCAATCATCCAACATATTAAGACGGTTTTTTTTTATGATAATTAATACACCATGATTAAAGAGAAATATATTATTTAATTTAAAGCTAAATGTCAGAAGGTGTCTGAAAAGGCTTTAAAGTGAGGAAAATAGCTTACTGCTTTGATGTTCTCAGTAGTCAGTATCGAAAATCAGTGTGAATGTCGTATCGTATGGAGTTGCGAATGTGTGTGCCATGAGTAAAATCACATATTCAAATTACCTGTCTCCTTTTATGCTTTTTTTGATTTAGAAGAAACTGATCATTCAGAACATTATGTTACAGTTACGGAAGAAAAATAAGAGAAAATTCACGTTATTTGAACGAACATAAAATGAAACAAAATAAAAAGTAGTACGGGGATTCCAGCAAGATAAGGCAATCTAGATACTTGATAGAAGTTAATCAAGAGATTATAAATATAATAAAGTTAAGATAGGTATAATTTATTAATTAAAAATTATTACTATATTAAAGTTTCAATTAACTTTATCTTTACATAGGCAATCAAACCTTCTGATAAGAATTAGAGCAAAATATTTCAATTAAGTGTTGGATGCAAAAATCACGGTGTTTGGACCTTGAAATAGGGAGCATTTGACGCCTATTATGAACTAAAATTATATTTTCATAGCATATGGTATGAACAAGAAATATGACAAAAGGAGAAGATCCATCCAAAGTGCAAGAGACAATGATGTTGGTTAAACACGAGAAAGTTGGTAGACTTGAGAAGGAAAAAAACGTGTAGAAGATGGATGCATTGAGATTAGAAGAAAGTTAGAGAAAAGGGAAAGCATTTCCCATCTTCTTCATACTAAGCATTATAAAAAAATAAAAATAAACACGGCTCAAGTAAGGAAGTAAAGTCTCTTATGTAGACTTCCTAATAAATCTCTAAAAAAATTAATACTAATACATTTTTATTAAACTAATTATAAAATCATGTTTAAGAATAAAATTTAATTAAAATATTAAGAGTGAATGTTAATTTTTTTTTTAGTAAAAATAATATTTAATGAATTAACAACATTTTTTAATAAATCATAACTTTAGAAAGAATAGATTGATTAGTTATCTTTATTATTATTTTACTAATCCATTTTGATTTTTATATTTTTTTTCCTGTGACTTTTCATTTACTTATTATACTTCTTGACTTCTTTTTTCCTTGAACGTTGATTCAGTACTTCAGTTTCACACATTACTCAAACTCATTAATTTATTTTCATCTTTTTATGTCTTGTACATGTGTCTCATTGTCTCTATTTCCAGTAACAGAAGGAGTTAGTTGACATTTTTTTCATTTTGAGTACGACAATGCTTCATATTAGTTAAAAGGCTAGAAGTCCAAAATTAAAACTTATATTATTGTTCACTTAATGTACGGATCTTAAGTCAGCCTTATTACATGTTTTTTTATCAAATTATAATTATTTTTTTATTAAAAAAATGATAATATAGTAATCTTAAATATAATATTGTGATAATTTTTAATTGTGTAAATAAGTTTTATATGTAAATATATTGTGTAATTCATCTTCAAAATAACTTTCTTTTGTAATTTTTTTTCTAATGTTTTATAACTGATTAATCTAAACATAAATTGTACATGTTTATGAAAAAGTTGAAATTTGGAAATTAAATTTAAGCATTTACTAAAGAAGAGAAAGAGAATTGAGACTTTAAGATACTATGAGTCTAAAACTTGCCAATCAAAACTAGATTTTATTGTTTTAACTCTCTTTTTTTTATACATTTATCTTAGTGTTTTATGATTATAACCTTTTATTTCATATAAAAATATATAGATATGTGAACTAGAACATATAAATCAGGTTATTTAAAACTCTAGAAAAGAGAATATTTGAGGTTTTAATTACATCACAAAAAGAGTTATGAATAAATTTTTAAAAATAGATAAGAAAAATGAATTAGAAAATACATGTGAATGCTCTTTGAATGAACAAGATAATAACAGTATCAATATATGTTAAAACAATAATAGAAAAGAAGTAGTCAATAATTAGGATAATTTTTATTCTCAAACTCATGATAATAAGGAGGAAATTGAAAGACTAGATGATGATTCCACTTTTGATGAAAACATATATGATTGAAACCAATGAAAGAATATTGATACAAATTTGAGATATTTATTAATAGAAAATGATATATATTTTTCAAAAGATAGGATTTGAAAATGATAAACCAATTGACATTTTTAATTAAATGAAACAGATATATTTTTTTCCAAATGCATATATATATCTTATAGAATAATCTTAACCATTTTAGTGGTGGTTGTTTCAGTCGAAAGGTGTTTTTGAAAACTAAAGATAATTAAACCTTATTTAAGATTAACAACCTCTCAACAAATATTAAACATGACCTTATTATCCATCTATTGAAAAAGAAATGTTAAATGAAATTAATTACGATAATTTAATAGATAATTTTGCATCACAAAAAGCTCAAAAAATAAATTTTAAATAAAATTATGATACATTCTAACATAAATTGTTTAATTACTAAATTAAAATGTTTCATTCTTAAGTTTAATTTAGGCCTCCTAAACCTTTGAACTATTACAACCAATGTCACTACATGATCCAACTTGCTATACTGACTTAATTAACCATCATGTAGAGATTATTGAGATACATATATAACAGTAACAACATTATTGTGAAAACTAAGCTATAATATAATATATGATAATGGAGTTATAAAGAATTATATGGCTGATGTTATAGAATTATAAATAACATGGTTGACTACTGCTAAGAATATCATTATTTGATAAATACATCATCTCCCACACAAAACATAACTAACTCTGAAGCACTCTTATCAGCAACATGATAACACAATGCCCTAAATGGTAATTGTCTTTTTTTTTCACGATATATGTTACATAATAAGACAGAAAATACACAAGCTACATCTATGATTAATAATATATGTATATGCTAGTACTATTACTCTAAAATCTAAACTCGGACAAATTTAAGATTTTTTAAAAAACGTAATGAAGGTTGAAAACATTTAAAGGAATGAGTCTTTTACCAAACTTTTACCACTACTTAAAAAAAAGTTTGAGTAGTAAGGATAATGTACTTGTTACCTACATTTTCTTAAAAAGTGTATTTTATTACTCAGTGCTCTACTCTCTGGTATTCATGAAAAATACTTGTAAAATTTTTTATAAAGTAAATAAATACTCAAATAAAATCTAGTAATGGATATTCACGAGTTAGATATCGTAATATCCATATCCACTCAATCAACAAGTAGATAATTAAAATACTTGTATCCAGTATTCATGGATGTCCATTCAAGATAGTCATCTAACATCTAGAACATAATTTACCTACAGATATCTATTAGTGTTCATTCTTTTGTCATTCTTTACCTAAACTTTGTTGATAATAAGAGGATCTCATTGACACTTTTAATAGACAGGATTATGAAACATACTTCCACCAATTTGAAAAAGTGTTATGGATGAGATTACGATAATCACAATAAACCAATTTGATGAAAATACTAAGCTCAATGAGAATGTGATAATATATAAATCAATCTTTACTTAATAGATGATGTTGTCTTATGTCGAGTCACATTGCTCAAAGGTGTCACTTTGAGTTGGTTTATATAATTACTCACATATTTCATAGAATATTTTGACACAAAGTTTGTCACAAGTTGACCTTATCATCTAACTTTTATCTTGTTAGTAAACATTGACTATAAAAGGAAGAATTGTTGTGGGTGTTCATGGAACGATTTGACAAATTAGCCCTAAACATAAAGGAACCTCAACCTAAAGGTGGCTTTGTACCATATGGTCATGAATTTTAAGTCTAAACGATTTTTTGACAACTTATACAATAAAGACAACATTCAATTTGGACAAGTTAAGACTACAAACACCAAATTCAGGCAATTGGAGGAATTTAAAGTCTTCCACAACAAAAGTCCAAGCTAAAACAAAACTAGTTAAGAAGAAAGTGTAAAAGAAAAAATGCAATCATAAATAACAAGTCACACTAAAAGTTTGAGAGTCTCTTGTCGTAAGGTCCACATGTAATCCCCTTAATACCAACTGTTTCAGGTGTGAGGTCAAGAACCTCCCAACGTCTACACAATCTCTCCAATAAAGTCGTCTGGTCTACATCCTCTGTCTTCGTCTTCACTCCACCGTCCGGAGGTATACCTACCAGAGGTTCTCCGATGCTTAAGTTAGTCGATTGTCCGTGTGGTATATCAATGTAACAGTAATAAATGCACAGTAATTGCGAACACCTACCTCTTATCTTTTGACATTGTATTTATAGTTTTCGACATGAGCTTGAGATTAGCGAAATCTTAATAACGGTCCAATCTCAGCCCAATATCTCTAATGACTAATTACCTTAATCTTTGTGTGGTAAGTCGAACGTCCTACATATGGTCGTGTCTTTGATCCAATTGTCTTAGCGTGTACTTGTTTGTTGAAGACGTCTGGTCCGACATGACATCAGTGTGTTTGTGTGACCGTTCAGTAATGATGTCGTGCACACCATTGACTTAAGTCGAGCGTGTTTGATTGTAGGGTGATGTCCTGGTTGGTCGACTCTCATTGTACACCAACAAAGCATGTATCATTGAAATGACTCTCAGTGCTAAATTAATTCTTAAGGTGTTCTCAATAACATTGAATATAAAGATACATAAGTCGACCTTACGAGTATCATCACAGATGTGGTCATGTGATAGAAGAATTTTTTAACTTTAAAGAACAAAATAGAGGAGCTTATATTAATACGTTGTGTTTGAAAATTCATCTAAAGGAACAATAATGAAGTCATTATACTAAAAATGGAAGATAATTACCATCAAAGTGTTGGTTAAACCTCCTTCAAGAATGGAAAAAGACACAAATTGTAATAAAAACCAACATCTCAAAAGACATAGTCATAAGAGATCTTATGAGAAGCGAAATCTCAACCAACAAATATTTATGCATGGTATTACTATAGAAGAAACTAAAAATAAAACAAAAAGATACTATAAAAAAGTAAGAAATAAAATTCATATTGTTTAAATGTAATATAAATTAAAATAAATGTTTGATTACTATTTTGGTACTGTATTTTGGATCTTGATTCATTTTTGTCCTGATATTTGTTTTTGGTTCAATAAAGTCCTGTGTTAAATTGATTCAATTTTTTCCTTTCCCCTTATATTTGTATAAAGGATGTTGAGAGAGTGATAAGTTGATAAAGGACATGTGTTAATATATTATTGTTTTATACTTATTTTTTATTTTTTGAATTTTATTTTAGTCTTGTTTTATTTTTTCTCCTTTTCTTCTCCAAATCCTCCAATCCCTGTAAGGTCTCTCTCAAGGCCATTGCCATAAGCTTTTTCTCCAACAGCCATGGTATTAAAAAAAAAAACTTAACATCCCTAGAGGAACTCAAATTCATTTCTTTCATTGATAGGATTCGGATCCTTACCCACTTAACCAATAATTCAACATTTTTTTCCACTCTTTATTCAAAAGTAATATATTGAAAAGGAAAACTACCATGATTAAATTACCTCAATGGAATCGAGTTTTAGGAGCAAGTTCATGGTTTTGAGAAAAACGATTGTGAAGTTGGCATGGGCATGACTGGAATAAGAGGATTTGAGACCGTTGAATGTGGATTTGATGGAAGTGAAGGTTCTTGATCCGCTAACATGGAAGGAGCAAAAATGAGTTTGGATAACAATGGTCATGGTGTTAAGATTTTTTAATGTAGAAGTGGCGGTGGTGTGGATAGCATAAACTGTTGGAGAAAAATTCGTTTATTACCTTGAGAGTGACCATAGAGGGATTACAGGGTTTGGAGTATTTAGCAAAGAAGGGAGAGAAGAAAGCAAGAAAAAAGATAAAAAAAAAAATCCATAAAAAAATGTAAAAAAAATAATTAATATATTAACACATGTCCGTTATATATAGTCAACTTAACGGCTCTCTTAAAGTTGTACAAATCTAAAGTAAAAAAAATAAATGGAATCAATTTAACACATAATAAGATTTAATTGAACAAAAATAAATATTAATTAAACTTTAATTTTTTTTTAAAATTTCACTTAAAATAACATATTTATTTATAAAAAAATTAAAATTATAGGTTCACTTCCATTAAAATTATATATTTTTTATTTTCTTACAATATATATATATATATACACATATTTATTTATTTATTTAAGACAAGTATATCTTTAAAAAATCATATTTTTTTTATCTCCACTATATAAGCATAAGAAAAAAAAAATCTAGTTTCGTTTTCTCCTCTGTCTCTATTGTTTTATAATCTAAACTCCTGAAAAAGTTACTTTTTTTTTCACTATTATTTATCTTCTATTGTTGTTTTTTAACGTCTAAACAAAACATTAATTTTTTTTATGAGAATAAAAAGGTAAAAAGAAATATATATAAATAATATATATTCTTTTGCATTGTTGGATAAAAAACAAAAGGAAAGAAAATAATTTGTTTAGTTTTATACAAAACAAATATATAAAATAATCTAAGTATTCTAAATTGAAAACATGGCCGTGTAAACAAGAATAATTTTGTGATAGTTTTTGTATTTACAAGGATTAGATGTTAGAGAGATTCTCTCTTGCATCACCACACCTTCTCATTCCATCTCTCTAAATTCTTTTATTTCTAAAAATATTCTTAGGTTAAAATTTTTTACTTTTATCAATTAGATTTTTTAATATTTTTTTAAATCCTAATTCTACCCTCTTTTATTAACTGCGCCACTCTACACTCCCACCCCTACATCTCTCTCCCTTTTCCATTTTTGTTTTCTCCCTTCTTCTTCCTTCCCTTTCATTTTTCATTTTGGTTTTGATTGTTCTCTTCCCCATTTTCTTTTTCGAGTAGAGCGGAGTTGTTTTATTTTGGATTGATTTCGTCTCCATCCAAGTTGGTTTTCTTCACCACTCTTTTGTATCTTTGTTTGCATGTTAGTTAATTTAATTTGTTTGCTTTGAATGTGTGTTGTGTAGTATGCTCGTGTTGTGGTTGTTATGTATTTGGTGTTGTCATTGGGGCTTCAACGGATAATGAGATCCATTAATGAATATGAGTATCTGTTCTAACGAATATCTCATTTATGTTATAATTTATGGGTTCTCAACTGTTTTATTTTTTTTCTTTATTAGTTTAATTTTTTTAGATTCATTTATAAAATATATTTATTTATTTAAATTTTTTTCATATTCTTTTATAATTTTTTCTATTTTTAGTTTTGAAATGAATTTTTTAAGTTTTAATTAATTACATAAATATTTTATATATTCAAATTATTTATATTTACTGAATTAAATATTATTAATTTAATTATAGTTAACGTTAACGGTTAGTAAATTTTTATTTGTAATTAATTACGTTATTTTATTTTATTTAAATAAAATTATAAAATTATTTTTATTTGTATTTAATTATGTAATTTTATTTTATTTGTAATTAATTACGTAATTTGTAAATAACATTATAAAATAATAAAACTTAAAAGGTTAACCCTTAAACGGAGTTGATATCCCTCTATAGATTTTCGTATTCATTAAAGGGTTCTCCATCTTCTTTTCACACCTGGACGGACCTCCTCCTGCATCACCACCGCCACCGGATCTCCTTCTTTCACCAGCACCACTACCACAGACCACCTTCTTGCACTACTTCTAGGAAGCTGCTACCTCCAAATAAGTAGAGAACCACGAGCACAAACAACACAATAGTAAGGTGACTGGCTTGGTACTGCTACTGTCACTCCATTAATTCAATGAAAAAGGGTTTCCTTCGGCCTGCCGTCGATTTAGTTGTAAATCGCTAGTTGGGTTTACCAATCAAGAAAGACATGGAGAAAGGAAATGTGATTTCCATTGTAGGGGTGCATATGAATTTATAGTGGAGATCGCTTTTAATGAGTGGTTGAACGTTGGTGAAAAACAAATTTTTTTTAAGCACCAACTTTAACTCTCTGACAAGGGGGTAAATGCAAGGATAAATGAGAAATGGAAAGGGGCAGGAAGAAGAGTGTAGTGGTATAAGGAGAAACTCTCTAAATGTTATTTTGTATTTGGGAGTGACAAAACAGTCCTACATAGTAGTCTATTTAAATTTGATGGATTGAGATTGAACTTTTCAACCCACCACCTTGACCCGTTTCACTTTGTCCCTCAATCCATTTTTTTTAAATAAAAATTAATTTAAAAGATTAAATTTTATTATATTAGTTAAAAAATACAAATATACACTAATAAACTAAAAGTTAAATATACTTACATAGTACTTTTAATATATATATATATATATATAACTTTTTTAAAATATAAAATTGAAAAATTGAAACTAGAAAATGTGAGAGCTAACACAAATTACGATTTGGTTTAATTGTTTTTTTTTATGATTTGACTGCAATATATCAAGTTGGTCCAATCTTTCAAAAATATTTTAATTTCGTTCAAATCTAGTTAAAAAATTTCAAAAAAGTTTTAATTTCGTCTATAGTTAAAAATTTTCAATTGCGCTCGTCTGATAAAATTTGTTTTAATCTAATCTTTTTCGTTTTAACTCTTTTTCTCTCTCCTATGCTACTTGTCCATGATCATATACTCTTTCAGCTTCCATATAAACTTATACTTAAAAGCATATTCCATATAAACTTATACTTAAAAGCATTAAAAGCATATGTGTAAGAGCAACGAGACAATAAATTACAGAATTTTATCAATTAATAATATTTAATTGCCGTTATTAATTTTAAAAGTTACTGAGTTACTGAGGTTACATTAACAAATACCATGGTATTGTGATTCTAATATTAATTTACTGAGTTACTACACTTAGTTAAACAAAAATATCTTATGAGACTTTGTAAAGTTATTAAAGAAATACAAAACATCCATTTTACTGGAAAAATAAAAGCTATCAGCATTACATTCTTCAACTTGCTAATTAATATTGTTACATAAAGAATCACTACATAAATTTCATTTTATAAATCTACAAAATGATATCGGTGTACATTTTGCGTGTTCTGCCAATAAATGGGCTAATATTTTTTAATATCCGAATTTTGACCGTAAAATTAAAATTAATTTATGTTCAAAACTTTAATATATTTTAATTTTTTAAAATTAAAAATTAAATAAATTTAATTCTTTTAATTAATTATATTAATTTTTTCATATGTCTCTATTTAGTTGACATTAAAATGAAAATATATTAAACATAAGACAAAAAAATTTAACCTTTTCACATATAAAAGATATAATATAATTAAATTAAAAAGATTATATATTTTTTAAGATCCAAATATAACAAAATATCAAATAATTTTGATTAAATGTAAAAGTTTAGAAACTAAGTCCTATTTAAAAAAATTAAAAACAATTTTTGAATTATTTTAAAATAACAAAAACTTCAATTAACGAAATCAAAATTTACCCATTATATTTGGGATCTTATTAAATTATTTGTTTAAGTACGATTCTGAACCATACTTAATGATGACATCAATAGATTCTAATAAATTTTTCATTGACCAACACAAACTAAACTCTTATATTGGTATCATAATTAACTGTAGTAAATAATAATAAAGAATAAAAAAAGTGTGAGTGAAAATATAACTGTTGAAAAACAATATCCAGGATATATTAAAGTTAGCACGGAAAAAGATAGAGAGTATATTGCTTTGTAGAAAAGTAGAAGAGATAGAAAAGTAGAAGACATAGAAAAGAAAGTTAACTTTGTTTCTCTTTGTTGATTGGAAATTGACTTGATTGAGATAAATTTTATCTAGACGAAATTGAAAATTTGAATGAAATTGAAATTTTTTTAAAAGATTGAATCAACTTATTACATTGCAGTCAAATCAAAAATAAAAAAACAATTAAACCTTAAAATTTTCATACCATTCTTCTAAAATGAGCAATCCTGTCTTATTCTATTTTTTGGCATACTAATAAAAAAATTACCCATTTTCCTACCACTACTTTCTCTTTGTACTAATTTTTTTTATGTTATCTTTGTTTTCACTCGGGGAGATGAATAATTAGAGACGCGAAAGTTAGTTATTTGTTTCTATAATTTTAAGATGATTTGTGAATTTTGAAAGGATAAGAGGGTGAGAAAATTGACCTTTGCATAATGAGGAGAATTGGCTTGAATGGAAGAGAGATTTACAATATTTATATTTTTTTGCACAAAAATGAAAAATTTATATCTTTTTAAATTAATGTTACATTTATAATTTGAAACTAAATAATATAAAAATATTTTTAATCTAAAAAACATATATAGCTAAATAAATAAATTAAAATATAATCATAATATTAATTTATAGAAATTTGTGGGTTTAATATATCTATATTATTAAGTTTTAGTATAATTTAAACGGTATTTTTAAGGAACTAGAAAATTACCATAGAGTAAAAGTGATATAAAAATAATGAAATTTGATTATTTTATTAAGGTTTAATTGGTTTTTTTTCCCAAGTTTTGCTGCATTATATCAAATTGATCCTACTTTTTAAAAAAATTTCAATTTCGTCTACACTTGGTATAATTTGCTTCAATCAAGTCTCTTTCGTTAAATATGCAAAACCAATGTTAATTTTGTGCTGACATGACAAAAAAACCTATAACACCCCGAATTAGGCGTTACAATTTATGTTCCATAAAATACATATATAATTTTTTTTTTAATTTCAACACCAACAAAATATTACGTTCTTTATTACAACACAAGTCTTCTGAAAATAAAATTCCACACAGTTCATAAACTTCTGAAATTTAAAATTTCACACAGTTCAGAAATTCAAACATAGATTTATTTTAAAAATTCCCTATGTCTCCTTTTTTCCCACAGATCTCTCATCTTCTAAGCAAGTCTAGAACCATCTGCTAATTCATCTGAAATAGTTTCTGCTCCCGTATAATATCACACATTATACGATCATTGCATTCACATACACAAACACAAACAGTAGGGTGAGCTAACCAAATCAAGAAATATACATTATCCACAATCTTACTAATATCACAAGTGTGGCAATCAGTCCAATACGTGCATCTCGAACATACTCAAGAACAGACTATTACATTGATACTATATAATATTTCTCAAGTCAGAACCAGCAATACATTTACTAGAGTCAATGCAACATATTATTAACCTGCCTACTTACCAAAGCAAAGCAGTCAACAATCCTTCTGTCTACTTACCAGAGTAGTATAACCATGTGATACTGACTACTTACCAAAGTAATCTAACGAGGTGATCTACTTACCAAAGTAGTATAACAAGGTGATATTGTCTACTTACCAAAGTAGCACAATAAGGTGATATCGTCTACTTATCAAAGTAGTACCATAAGATGATATTGTCTACTTACCAAAGTAGTACAATAAGATGATATTGTCTACTTACCAAAGTAGTACAATAAGATGATATTGTCTACTTACCAAAGTAGCACAATAAGGTAATATTGTCTACTTACCAAAGTAGCACAACAAGGTAATATTTCGCCTACTCACCAAAGTAGTACGGTTTATGTCAAATTAATCTCTCATTATCTCACCTACTTACCAAAGTAGCGTCCAACTTCAAACATCTTCCCTCCCGACTTATCAAAGTTGTAGGAAAAGAATAAATTTCGAATTTACAATTATGACAATGATTCTTATACTACCCATCAAATTTTACCATAAACTTATTTACAATTCATGATTTAACTCAAATAATTATTACCAACTCAGTAATATTCAATATAATTTTATATTCTAATATAGAATATATTATATTACTTATCTTCAAATTTTCAAAATACAACTATACATCCAATTTAAGAATATAATTATTCAAGAATTTATCCAATACAAATAAATTTACTATTTCGTGGAAAGATTACTCTTCACTCATAACAATAATTAAAATCTGAACCAATCAGACTAACAAACAATATGTTTAAATCATATGGTAAAATTTTCAGTCCAATCTAACGGTTAATGAGCCGGAAATCATAATTTATGTATAAATGATCCAAAAACATAAATTAAGCAATATTGAGATCCCTGAGAAGATACGAAACTAATATCTATAAATCTGTATCTTTGATTTAAAATCTGAACGGTCACAGTATGACACTATCTTTTAGAAACAACATATTAAAATTTCAGGGTAATCTAACGGTTAACTAAGTAGATATGGAGGTTTTACTGAGGTAACTCAGAGACAGAAGTTTAAGTGGTTCTCGGTTAAACTCAAAATGCGGAATGAATTCCTCTAAGCACAGACATCTAATTTCAAATCTGAACGGTCAAGATCACCTAATATGTTTTATGAACTACATACTAAAGTTTGGGCTCCATCTTACGGTAAATGGAATATATATGAAATTTTTATCATTATAACTTAAGAACAAAATTACAGTGTTCATCAAATATTTCAAACTTTCGAAATTTCTTTCTCTAAGCATAGACCTTCAATTACAAATCCGATCGGTCAAAGTGTATTAATATGTCTTAGGGATCCTATATCAAATTTTGAGGTTGATCTAACTGTCACATAGGTCAGAATCTATATTTTACCGAGACAACTTAGTAACAGAACTACAGGGGTAACTAATTTACTCAAACTTGCAGTATTTATTTCTCCAAGTACAGACTTCTAATTTCAAATCCGAACGGTCAAAGTTTAGTAATATGTCTTAGGATTCACATATTAAAATTTTAACTAAATCCAACGCTGAAAACAATTAATAGAAATTTGTCACCACAGTAACTCGAAAATAAGAAATTATAATCATGAAAACCAAATTTTACACAAGTCAATAGATAACTACCATTACCAAATTTTAACACATTCATACTCATATTCATGATCATAACAAGAAAGGATTAGCTCCCCTACCTCTTCTCCTTGCAAGAAATTCTTCACTCTTGATACTCTTAGACCACCACCTTTGCTTGTTTTCACTTTCAATTTCAAAGAAAATTCTAACTTAAATCCCACTTCTCTTTTTTTTTTCTTCTCTTATGGCCACAAGAAGCTTATATCAAGAGAATGAAGTCTCTTGGAAGATGCTTGCAGTAATACAATGGAAAGAAAAAAAAAACAAACAAATGAAAGGGATGGGTTCCCTTTACCAAAACATGCACCCATGTTTCATGAGAAACAAAACATCAACCTCCATGCTTTTCTTATTTTCCATATTAGTATTAATTTTTATTATTTAACTTATAATTATGTCCCTCCTTTTAACCAAAGATTTCCAACACAAATTGTATCAAATTCAAATAATTAATACAAGGAAAACCAAGCTAAACAAAATGGTAAAAAAAAAAATACAAACAATAATCTTTATCTTACATATGCAAAATATGTTTGAAATTAATTACACTAACCAAAAATTTATTTATTTATTATTATTATTTTTCATACTTTCTACATACTAATGGATACCATAATTAATTATTAAAAACCACAACATACATAAAATTACTTTTATTTTTCTATTGGTCTTACAAAACCTGTAACTTTTTTTTTTCTCCTTTATGTGACGCAGACCTTCTCTTTGTCAATGCTACTACATTCAAAATTTGTCTTTTTCATGTTAATAATAATAATAGTAATAATAATATTATTATTATCATTATTTTTTATTATTATTAATATTATCATTATTATTATTATCATATTATTATTATCATTATTGTTATTATTATATTATTATTATTATTATTATTTTTATTATTATTATTAGTATTATTATTATTTTTATTATTATTATTATTAGTATTATTATTATTATTTAAGATTTGAATTAATCATTACGTAAAAGCAAAAGAGAGAAACAAACAGAGGACAAAATGAGAACATGAAAAAAGTGGCAAAGGATCATTATTATTATCATTTAGGAATGTTTGGTATGTAGTAGAGTGTTTAAAATTTGATTGTGAGAATGAGAACATGAAAAAGACAAATTCTGAATCAAATCCTTTTTTTTGAAAAGTTTTAATATTTGGTATATAGTAGTATGTTTAAATTTTGAATGTAGTAGTATTGACAAAGAGGTGGCAGTCTATGTTGCAAAGAGGAGTAGAGGAAAGAGAAAAAAAGTTACAAGTTTTTTTTGTCATTTCAATATAAATTTAACACTCTTTCTGCATATGTAACAAAAGTGACTTGATTGAGACAAATTATATTAGGAAGTGTGGACAAAATTGAAATTCTTTTAAAAGGTAGCACCAAATTGACACACTGTAGCGAAACTAGGAACAAAGAAACCAATTAAACCTTTTATTAATAAAAGTTAGAGTTTGTAAATATAATAATTAGTTAATCAAACTTCATTTTACAAAGACTATTATCTCTCTAAAACTATTTATTTTTCTTCATCTGACTTCTTTATAAGATTATGATGAACCTACCCAATTGTTCTACAATAAAAGATTGTCATAGTACTTACTCATGGTGTTTAGAACTACAATAATATCTAATCATATTTGACCTGTTTCTTTAAATGAGCAAGTTCATCTTTTGTTTCTCTTTATGGTCTTTTAAGAAATTTGTAGCATGTGGAATGTTTTGAACTTGCATTTAGCATTTAATGACTCAAGATTAATCTCTGTTCTATTATGATTCTTAGAATGTGATCATATCATTGATTTAAGTTGTCAGTATTCATATATTGTTTCATGTGTGGATAGAGGAAGTGTAGTCTTATGTTGGGGACTTACAATCCATGTAAAAAAAGCCTATTATTAATATTTGTTCAAAACTTAACCTGCTTTATGATCTATGAATTGATTGGATTGAATAATTTCTTAATCGTTTTGTATTATATTAATGAAAATGATGTGTTATATTTATAGAGTATGTGTGAAATCATCGCTTTATTGGAATTTGAGTGTATTAATTTGGGGTTTCATTGATTAAGCTTTGATGATTGTTTTTTCTGGGTGATAATCTAATTAGTCATCATAACTTTACTAAACTCGAACTCATTTAGAGAATGTGGTTTAGAGCGGTGAGAGTTGAAAGAGATTCCTATAACAAAATTTGGGACAAAGAACTCCTCTTGTTGTGATGCTATA
This sequence comes from Vigna angularis, assembly GCF_016808095.1. NCBI lineage: Eukaryota > Viridiplantae > Streptophyta > Magnoliopsida > Fabales > Fabaceae > Vigna > Vigna angularis. The sequence continues at coordinate 53,649,105 of NC_068970.1, read as the reverse complement.
AGTGAATTAACCATGTCATGAAGGATTTACATATTGTATTTTATGGTTACACAATAGGTGTATGACTTCATGAGTATTCAACTCAATGCATAAATATTCTAGAATTGAGTCTAAAATGTACTATGTTAGAATTATAAGGTGTGATTAGTTAACAATGTATGTTACCTGTATAATGTGTGGATTGATATTTCTATTTTAATATTATGGATTTACACTATATAATTGTATAAAATGCTATTAGTTTGCCATGTTATTTGTTTTGTCTGGTTATGCTTTGTTATGATTGCTTTTTATGCATGAGCAAGTAATGATACATGTAATAACGAAACTCAACAATAGGATGAATGTGAATATAAAAAATGTTGTATTTTAGTAATCATATGTATATATGTATATAAATATTAGGTGTGGTGCAAGACCTTTTTTATAGAGATTTATCTCTCTTGTTTCAAATAACTTTTATATTAAGAAGGACTATATATACACAGTACATCTATATATGTCTCTAATTCTAATTGCATGGTGTGTTGTTAGATTACATAAGTTGTTTAATATTGAAATGGTATTACCCATCTAAAAGTAATATGTTTTAAAATTGGTATATTAAAGTTTCTAAGTATTCATTGTGCATGCAAATAAAAGATGACAATGCATTCTTTTCGTATATATACTAATTTGGAGAAGGAAAGTAATAATACATTTGCAAATATATTCACTTTTAATTCTTTACCTATATAAGAAAAGGCTAAAATCCTTATTTGTTCTTATTATTGTTTCAATTATTCAATTTGGTCTCTTTGTTTTTGGTATTTGTTTAATTAAGTCTGTTTTTTTTTTTTGTTAAAACCATTCATTCAGGGCCATTTATGTTGGATTGATGTTAACTTGTTTCCTTACATGTCACATATCAGTTTCTAGAATTTTCAATTTTTATTTTTTTTAAGTTTTCTTTTTCATTTGTCAGATCATTGCATGCCACGTGTCCGTATTACAATGTAATCTTTATATTTAAAATTTTGACTCAATTGAATTTCATCTTTCTTTTCTTTTAAATGGAATAAAGTTGTCCTTCTCTAAAATAAATCCAAATTAATAATTAAGTTTAATTACAACTTTTTATATATATATATATATATATATATATATATATATATATATATATTAAAATAATTTTTTAAAATTTATACATCAAATCACTTCACCATAAATTTATATTTTTTTAAAATGTTAAAATTTAAATGTAAAATGGTACTTGTAATTTTTAGATTTTAAAAATATTTGAAATAAATTTATAAATTCAATGTGACAAATACATTTACATCTTTTAACTCAATATATTTTACACATTTTTATTCAATATATTTTACATAGTTGTTACCTTATTTATAAGTTTAATGTGACATATATAAAAGTATAAAAATTACAAGTGCACTTTATATTTATATTTTTAATAATTTTAAAAAATTATAAGTTTAAAATATTATTTAACCACTTTAATAATGCTAAATAAGTCTTGTTGGGTCATATTACTTAGTAAATTTTTTGGGCCAACAATGTTGCCTCCCTAATCTCATAAGTTTGATTAGCATAAAGGTAATACTTGTTGCAACAATAATTAGCTCTTTGGTTGAGGTGTAATCGGCTTTATGTTTGCAACTGGATGGTCGTTTGACAATATTGTTTGTGTTGTCATTAATTTTGCATGTGGATTGACTATTTGGCCAGACAGTATTTGGTCGTCTTTGAATTTATAGGTGGATTGGTTGTTTGGCTAGATTGTATATGGTTGTCTTTGACCTTGCAAGTGGGTTGGCCATTTGGTTGAGTTGTGGGTGGTCATCTTTGACCATGGATGTTGTCTTAAGTGTTTAGGTAGGCTTGAGTGTCGTTTAAGTGGACTTAACTTGATGCTACCATCTAGGTAGGCTAAGGTGTCGCCTAAGCGAACTTAACTTATGTTATCGTCTAAGTAGGCTCAAGTGTCGCATTTGCGAGCTTAACATGGGCTACTGTCTAAGTAGGTTCGAAGATCGAGTTTGCAGGCTTAAGTATTTGTTACCATCTTGGTAACTCGGGTGCCATGTTTGTGAACTTCTGTTACTATCTAAGTAACTCAGGGTGCCATATTTGGGGTTTTTGTTATTGTCTAGGTAACTCAAGTGTCGCTTTTACTGGCATTTATCATTGTTTAAGTAACTTGGGTATTGCATTTGTGGGATTTAACTTATGTTATCGTCTAAGTAATTGGGTGTCACCTATGTAGGCTTTACTCATGTTATTGTTTAAGTAACTCGGTGCCTCGTTTGAGGATGTTATTTATGTTACCGTTTAGGTAACTCAGTGTCTCATTTGAGGGCTTTATTTACGTTACCCTCTAAGTAACCTAATGTCTTGTTTGAGGGCTTTTGGTGCCACATTTGTGGGCTTTATTTTATCATTGAGGTAACTTCGATGTTGCATTTGTGGGTTTATGGTGTGACATTTGTGGGTTTTATGCTTCCATCTAGTTAATTCAGATGTTGCATTGACAGGGTGTGCTGCGTTGCGTAGAGGAGGGAGAAATAAAAGTTAACGTTGTTTTTGTATATTTAACGGAAGGGACCTTGAAGCAAATTATACTACGTGTGGATGGAGTTGAAACCTTTTTAAAAGGTAGGATCAACTTGACACACTGCAGCGAAACTAAGGATAAAGAAAGTAATTAAACCAAAAAATTAATATATATATATATATATATATATATATATATATATAAATATAAGTGATTTAGTAGTAGATGAAAAATGTAGGTGATGTGGACGGTGATGTGGAGAGTGAGGTGTGAGAAGAAAAATAGGATAGTGAGGATGTAAAAAAAAGAGTGTTGGATTATTTTTTGCCATTGGGATAAGGGTTAGAAATGAAAAACCAAATAATATGATTTTGAAACAATTAAATAGGAGGTGTAAATAGTAAAATGAATAGTTTTTTTTTTTATTTTTTGTTTCCTTTTTTTATTTTTCTTTTTAGGCTATGAGATATATCAATATATGTAACAAAAACAATTTTGTTTCATCTTTTATTTTTATTTTACTCTTTTAACAATTTTTTAAAAATATTAATTTTAATTATTCGAACAAAATTGAGTATTGACAATAAGAATGAATCTTTGGACAAGAACCAATATATAAGTAGTGATTTGATGAATGCTTATGAGGATTGGAACACATAAAAAAATCTACCTATACAAAGCTTTTCAACACTCAAATAAATAAGAAATTATGAGTAAATATGAGAAAGTGTTATAGTTCTAAATAAAATACCATATAAATTTGTTATAAAAACTGATAATATCTAAAAAACATTAAATAATATCAATAAATATAATAACTTATATATATGTTAAATTAGCAAAATAATAATAAAAATATAATATTCTATTTAATTAATCATATATTTATTAATATATATGATATTAAAAAATATTATAATATAATCATGAAATTACATCAATAAACTACTAATTAATAATGTTACTTGATCATACTATTTCTATATTTGTTGGACCATGGTATATACAAATAAAATGAAAGTTATTTTTTTAGGAAACATGGAAGTTGTTTTTATTTTGTAGTTTTTTTTATTAAAACTTAAATTATTTCCAAAAATAAAATTAATATACTATAATTGAATAAACCAAATCCTTATAAATCTTTTCTATACCATATAGGGTAATCAGTAAATCTATCAAATCATTCTAAAATTTTGACAGCGACAATACCATTTTTGTTTATCATTCCTTATGAGTGTCGTTTTTGTCTTATGTATTTTTAGTTATTTTTTATTTTCTTATAAGCATTTAATATAAGGTTATTTAAACTAACGTCAGTTTTGTCAAATTCAAACCTTTATTTACCCCCAAAAAAGAAAAGGTTCAGATTTACCTAACTATTTTTTATCCACACAAAACAAATGTATAAGAATGAATACAGGGGCTATTTGATTAGGTGTTAGTCCCCATGTTAGCATATTATTATTCAATATGCTAATTTTAAAATAAAAATTAATATTAGTTAAAAAAGAAATTAAAGAAAAGGTTGATTTTTATAGCTATATCATTGACAATTATATGAGTATTGTTGATACATTTATCTACTACTATGCAGTGATGATAAATAAGACAAAAAATAAAGGTCCAAAAAAAATACTTTTTACTTTACAAAAAAGTAAAAAGTACAGTAATATGGATAGATACATTTATGATCGAAAGAACATATAGCAATGTACAATACTCAAAATGTTAAATTATTGTATGATACTCAAAAATATTAAATTATTGTATAATACTCAAAACAAATAATGGTTTTAATAAAAAAAAATATTAAAATAATGTTTTAACTAGTACGAAGTGGACTGTAAGATTCATAAAATTAAGTTTATCACTCATTTTAATTATCTTAACATTATAATAAATTTTTGCATGAGCTTTAAATCTTAAATCTATGCAATATTAACAAGTTTCTTAGAATTAATTTTAAGCGACTAGGCGCAGTAAAGAAGAAAAAAAAGGCACAATTATATTGCGTAAAAAACGGAACTAAAGTTAAGCATTTAGATTCTCGACCTACATGTAAAGGTGAAATGATTTAGTAACCCCCACTTGCACAATCAATGGGGAACAAACTTTTCCATCAACTTTTCTAACCAAGATTTAACCTTTTTCATGCCTTCACCACATAATTAGTACCCTTAATCCTCGTTAATTATCAATCTACTTCCCTTCTAAACTAGTTTGCTTTTAACAAAACAGAGGATCATAAAAAAGAAAAAAAAAAAACTAGCTTTACCTTATACCATCATATTCAATCGTAACTAAAGAAACAAAACGGCTATGATTGCTATTGCGAAGGACACCAAGTACTTTTTTAGTTCTTTTGACAGTATCCTTCACTATTTTCTTTTTTTGAAATACAAAAATTCACTTTTATTTAGACCATAATAACGATGTCAAATGACTTTCTCCTGTTACTAATGCTAATGATCCGTTTACATAAACTACAAACATAATTAAATCCTCTTGCATTGATCACTCAAAAACATAGTTTAATTAAATGATATAAATACACATCCCGCAACCTTATTATGATACTAGAAGGAAAAATAAAAATCAAACACATGAAGGTGGTGACAGGACAATGCAGTTATTCTCCATGTCTGCACTTTTAGCTAGTTGCAATGGATTATTGAGGAGGACGGTACCCTGGAGGATGAAGCCAATGATTTGGGATCAAAGAGGAAGAAGAACCACCTTTGACATTGTTGCGATCAGAGTTTCCACTGATGGAAGTGGCGTTGATAGTAGCACTCCAAAAAGAGACATCAGAACCAGCCGTAAGGTTTGTACTTGAAACATCACTAATCAAGCTTTGTGCTGCTGCAGCAGCACTGCCACCAGACACGTTTGATGGAAGCAAACGTTGTGGTGCAGGATAGAGAGATTCCATCCTCTCTCTGATTCCCACGTGATGGAACCGAGGAGGAAAAGAAGCAGCAGCAGCAGCAGCGTTGAAGCCAGACAGAAGAGGCAAAATAGAAGAAGAGCCCGCAACGTTCAGGTAGTGATTGAAAGGCTGCGATGGGGTCAGAGAATGAAGCGTTGCCAGAGAAGACAAATACCCTCCTCCTCCACCACCACCACCGCCACCTCCACCACTACCAAGTTGATAGTAAGGGGTAGTTGAGTGAGCCATGGTGAGTGACGGAGAAGGGTTCACCAAATCTGAGTGTGGCTGTGTGAGTGAATTGGAGGGTGAAGAATCTGTTTTGCCACGTTTGGCCTTACGGGAAGCACCACCAACGGGTATGTTCCTGAAGGTTCCACCCTGCGTCCAGTACCTTTTACACGTTTTGCAGAAGTGGCGAGGCTGCGAGAGACTATAGTTGTTGAAGTAGCAGAATTTGGTGTTGGTGGAATTGCAGCGAGGACATTTGTGCTGCGGTTTTGGCGGTGCAGCAGGAACTGCAAGATGAATTTTTGTATTTTCTTCTCTGCCTCGATGATGTTCCATATCTTAGCGTAGCGTGCTTTGTTCTCTCTGCGTGTGGATGGGGATAATTTTGGTTGTATTTATATTTGTGTGTACTATGAAATGGTTGGTGGCATGGATTCGAAATAAAAGCGTGTGGTGTTTCAGATATCGGGGGCTGTGTAATGGCGCCACGTGTCGAATGTGTTTTTCGATTGGTGTATAGTTGTCAAAAGGGCAAGGCGATGATTACATGATGGTGCATGGTTTTTACTGCCTCCCCAGAGAGAAGCCAAAAAAGAAGGAAGCAAATCTCTCAAATTTAATATGAATGTTATGAGTATCTGAAACTGGGTGTTGGAATTAATTGAGGAGGATCTTGTTAAATCTGAGTGGGTTCTGGGGATCTATGTTTAATAAATTTGGGAGGAGTGAAGTGTAATTGAAATACGAAAGGAGAAAAGAAGAGAGAAGGGAAAAAATGGTGTTTATGCAAAATTGGGTGAAGGGGATTGATGTGAAATGTTTAGAAAGTGGAAAAATGAAGGGTCCCAATCTGAGTGTTTGAAAAAGGGAAGTTGGATTGAGGATTTGGTGAGAGAGGTGTCAGATTATGATAAAAGTATAAGCAGAATAAATGGGGTAGATTGTGGAGTCCCTTCTCTGGCCAACTAAGATCACATCAAAATGGAATTGAAATAATGCACTCAAAAGCTGTTGAGGTTTCTCAGCACAAACCTTGGAAACAAAGGGGAAACACAAACCACCTGAAACTTATTTCACACGATTGATCCTTCTCTATCACCTCTGACTCATATTCAACTTTTTTTTTCCAATTTCAAACATTCTATTTAATAATTAAACAATACATTTTAAACAAATTTACCGTATATTATCATATTATAATATTCATTATTAATTTTACCTTAATTTCAAGATACAATTCAAATATATCAACTTCTACGTATAATAATTTATAAAATTACTAACTTTGAATTAATGTTATAGCAACCAAATATGATAAGTTTGTTCTTTATAAATCTTTTTTTTTTGGTTGGCTTGGTGCTACTGAATTGTATGATCCTATGATCTTCAAAAATATTCTTTCTTCTAAAGTTGTTCATGCTTAAATTTAATGCGTGATATCTCTCATTCATGTTTATAATGTTTTGCGAGAAATTCTCTTTTGTAAAACACTCTGGATTTGGATATAATAGTAAAAATTTGGTTCTCAGAAAGTGACTAGGAATTTTTTTTGTTCCTCTAAGTGAAAATATTAGATTTGCGAGAATTTCATTGTTCTTGCCAAGCTAGAAGAATTAATGTGTATGCTTTATGTAGTATTTTTGTAATATCTTAGTAAAATTTCTTAGGATAAGGAGATTCAATCTAGAAGAATTAATGTGTATGCTCCATGTAGTATTTTTGTAATATCACTTTTTTGGGTGCCACATTACTCTTAAAATCTTATCTTCGTTTCACCGAGAGTTTTCAAATTCGATTTTTTTTTCTCTCCCAATGATATTTTTATAATTTGTCAAAGTTTTAAGTAGTTCTAGTGTGAAAAAATATTGTCTAGTCGTTGTTATTTATATTTTTGTATGGTGTAGAGACTATGAAATTATGATAGGTTTCAAACTTTGATGTGGTCCATTATGATGGACTCGCACACTCGGATGAAAGTCTAGCCATTGCGGAGGAATTGAAGAGTGTGGAGGAGAAGAGTGATAAGAGAGAAAAGAGGGACAAGAAGGAGAAGAAAAAGCTAAAAAAAGTGAAAATAAACCTAATATGTTACACTTAATTACTTTTCAATGACATTAATAATGAAAGATATCACGTTAACTCTATTTTAAAAAATATAAAGTCAATTAAGTTAGGAAGTATAAGAATAAAAATAAATCATAAATCTAAATATAAAAAATCAAATTACTAATTAAGTTTAAAAAAAATAAAATAAAAATCTATCAATTTGAAGATTTGATTAAAAAAATATTTTTTTAATAATATTTATGTTTATTTCTTTTTATTATGAATTAAATATAGTATTATGTTAAATTTTATATAATTTTTGTAGGTTTTGTATCATGGAAGGTACTCTTGTATTATTTGATACAATTGCAGCATACCTTTTGAAAAAAAAAATTCAAAAGACTTATTAGATTCCGTTACGACGGTCAATTAAAATCATTGCATCTCTTTGCTTATAAATCTGGTTTGACGGCTATTAAGGTACTTGAATACAAGATAATTATGAGTATTATGTTTGATTGATTGCAACCCATACATTATTAAACATTCTTAATTATTTACATGAGCTTGAAATGTTAATTTGATTTAGTAACACTTAATTTTTTTCAAAGCATCTTTTAAAAGTTGAATAAAAACATTTAATTTTATCAATTAAAAAATAATAATATCTTGATATGTTCATTCATAAAAAGAAAAAGATATGGATCAAGATAAAGGAAAGAAAGAAAGAAAAACTTTCAAGGAGTAGAGACAATAGGAAAAAGAAATAATAAAAGGAGGTTATAAGGTTTTGTAAGCTCTATAGAAGTTTTGAATGAGATGTTTCTTAAAGATGGCCTTTTCTTTGTCAGTTGACCTAAAAGGATCATCCTTTTCGATAAACAGAGGAGTAAGAAAATATATGGATCAAAGTAGCACAGCAGAATGGTGATAAACTAGATTTCTATATGTGGGAGGTACATGAGAAGAGTTATCTTACTCAAGACATGATGGTTGATACGTCATAAAGAGTTCTTTAATGCAACAGACATGTCATCTTGATGAGGATTAGTTAAGAGCATTTTGTGATCTTCAAAAGCTAGAGGTGAGGTTTTGTACAGAGGAAAAAGGTAAGAGACAAAAAAGATTAACTCTTTGTTCACTTGAATGAATTTGAGGGAGAATGATTGACTGGATTTGAGAGAATTTGAAGATAAATTTTATTGTTGTTTATTTGAGTGAATTTGGAGGTAAGTGAGAGTGGATTCGGAAGCAACGTTTATAAGAATTAGTGTAGGATTTGATTGATGTGACATATTAAAAAAATTTACTTCCAAATCCACTCTCTACTACCTTCAAATCCACTAAAATAAACAACAACAAAATTTATCTTCAAATCTTGTCAAATCTATTCAATCACTTTCTCTCAAATCTATTCAAGTGAACAAAGCCTAAGTGATCGTGTTTATGTGATTCGTAGGAACATACATGAATTCCTGTATATTGGAGTTGTTTTAGACTTTCTAGAACGGTTTGGTTTTCTGTCAGGTAAGGAAAGCTAATAATTTCTTTAATTTCATGTTAAGAAGTATGTAATTATGTTTGATAGAGTGTGAAATGTATACTTACCTGAATTTGTTACAATTTGAGTGAAGTGTATATCCTGATGAGTAAATAATTTCCTATTAATGATTTTTGTAGTGTATAATTGTGAAATGATGCTTGATTGAATATGTCATGTCGCTATTTTGGAGTTTTAGGAAGTATAAGTCTATTACAGAGTTGAAAGTAGTGAAAATGGAGTGTTGTTGAATTGATTTTCATTCTAAATTGAGGTTTTAATAGTTGAATTTTTAGTAGAGTGATTTTAGAACTATAATTGATGTTGGAAAGTTGTTTTTAGATCATTACAAACTTGTTTAGGATTTTAATTAACTATAAATATGATGTTGAGTTGGTAATTAGCTAATAGGTTGAGTTTAGGTTGTTTTTTGTCCATTTTAAAGGTTTTAATAGATGAAAATCTAATGAAGTAAGTTTATGATAAACTCAAGGTGTAGGGTTTGTTTTAAGTCAATTGTGACTTGTTTAGATCCTTAGTTTGCTAAATTATGGTTTATAATGTATAGAATTGGTTATAAGTGTTTTTGAGTGGTTGGGTTGATCTAGTGCATTTTGTTTTTGACTAAATGATTAAAGAGGTACTCAATTTTATCAATAAAATGTTTTTGCATCAATCCTAGTGTTAAAGAAGTCAATTTGGTCATTTAGATAGATCCAAACACCATTTAGATCAGAACAACAAGTTCTTGTCATCTGTATGGTGCGGAATGACCTTGTGTGGTGCTCAACGCTGCCAAAACAGTAAGCTCCTATACTCTAGGGCGCTAAGCACTCCATTTTTGTGCTTAGCGGCATTTTTACAATGGGTTTTGGGCGTTGGGCGAGTTAATACGGCACGTTGGTGACTCTTTGCGATTTCTGACACAGTGGATTGTGGCGGCACATGATGGAACTCATGGTGACAAGTTGGTCCAATGAGGTGGTTATTAGCCTGAGGGACATTGAAGGTGACACAAGGAAGGAGAAAGAGAATTAAAGTTTCTAATGGAGGAGACAAAACTGCTTCTCATTGGTTGATTGAGTGTGTAACGTCATTTAAAAAACCACATCAGCATTACACATAAACATAACACTTACCTCTTTGGATAAAATAAGGATCTAATTGAAATGAAAAAAAATTAAAAAACTTATTTGAGATTTCCACTAAAAAAAGATTCCACGAATGATTAAATTAATTAAATTTTTTAATTTGTTCTTTTACTTCTATATAATTTTAATATAAGTATAAATATAATAAAATAAAGAATCTAATTATTATTTTAATAATAGTATATAAGAAAATAAATGTGTATCTCCATTTTAATATTAAAATTAGTGTATATATAAGTTATACATATATATTACTCATTATGCAAAGTAGACAGATGTCATATAAGTTAAACCCATTTTTGAAATTAAGAGTAAGGATTCATGGACCTATTAGCCCATTCATGTTTTCCCAAATTTTCTAACCCTAACCCAACTCTTATCACTCTCGGAGCATCTTTCTCACATCCCCCACCACAGGCATCAACGCCCACGCGCCGCTGCCGTTGTTCCTGCCGCCACCATTACCGCGAAGACTCAGTTACGCAGCTCCGCTAATCGTCGGCGTGAACGACGCCCTCTCTGCATTCTAAAGTTGTGTCTGTCGTCGCAACAGGTTGGTCCTCCACTTCCCTTCCCGACTTCTCTGAGTTGTTCTGGTTTCGATATACGATATTGTTTGTTGAACTTCGTTTTGTTTTTGAGATTAAACTTCCTGTAACAGATATGGATAGTAAATCTGAATTGGGATTTTAATGATTTTGAACAACTTTAGCTTCTTTGTATATGCTTAAAGAAACAGAGATTTTTGCTTAAAACGTTTATATTTTTTTGTTATAGCATATCCTCGCAGCAGGGTTTCAAGAGAATGAAATACCAGAGCTAACTTCTCTCTTAACAATCGTTGGTTTCCCCTGGCTCGTGCATTGTATAACGCTTCCCCTCTTTTTTTTATCCTTTGAAATTTTATATAGCACTTTCTGATTTCGTATAAATACAGTTTGTGCAAATTTGTCTTTAGTTAGTGATCACTGGTTTTTAGTTAAATGGTAATTCTGTGTTATGGCAAGAATAAAATACCTGTTGTAGCCTGCCCATGGATGCAGGGATTAAGTCTAATAATACTGATTCTGACAGCAATTGGACTTAGGGAGTTCATCCTAATCTTAAAGTTGATTTCATTGTTGACACATTAGCAGAAGGAAACTACTGGGAATTTTATACACTCCCAATCTGAAATACCATTTAAAACTTTGGTTCTCTGTTTGAATGGAATATCTGCTGTTGATTATGTTAATATTGCAGAAATTCTGATTGCTGCTCTTTGCCAATTCAATTAAGGGTAATAAGTCATCAGAACTTCGGATAAAGCATTAGCCCTTAATTTTATTGGCCAACGTAGCAATATGGATATTGACCGGAGTTATATTTCTGTAAATTAGTGATTTTTGGGTCCAAATGGTTAGTGGATTTTAGGAGAACGATCAGCTCTTTTTAATTTTCATTCTTTGCTTTTTTTCTGTTATTGTATTTTGTTCTATTTTCTTCTTTACTGTTAAAATCTGATAATATTAGTGTTTTATTTGGGTTGGAATTTTTCCTCTTTCGTTTTACATTTCATAAAATGTACCTATACATCCTTTTCTCTTTGATGAATATCCAAAACGAGAATCCAAATCTTGAATGAAAAAATGCTGGACCTTGCAACTGAGGTTCAAAATCCTTGTCCTATATCGTCTTAACTGGGGAACTGTTTTTCTTCTTTTTTTTTTGTTGAATAATTCAGTTCTGACAAAGGTTGTGACGTGATATGCAGCTTTCTTTTCATTTCAATGACGAAGAAGAGTTCTAAAACAACACCAAATCAGTTGCAGGAGAATACTGTTGCAAAAGAGGAGAAACCCTCTTCTACACCAAAAAAAGCATGTAATGAAATTGATGAAATATTTGCTGGAAAAAAGAGGAAGAAGTCTGAAATGAAAAACACTGGAAAATCTGACGGAGTAAATAAGAGTACTGATAAAACAAAGGAGAAGAAGAAGAAGAAGAATGTGAAGAGGAAAACAGATGGATCAGACGATGGTGAGTTTGCAGACCGACCTTCTGGACCAAAAAGAAAAACCGAGGACGGGTTTACCATCTACACTGAAGATGAGTTAGGTATTAATAAAGCTGATGCTGGAAATACCCCTCTCTGCCCATTTGACTGCTCTTGTTGCTTTTGATGGTAATTGTATAATGTTATATGCACTCAATTCCTTGCTCTGGTAATTGACAGTGTTGGGGTTGTCACTTACAGTCTTGGATTTGTAAGCTAGGGGGCATAGCTTTTTACTTAATTATATTTATAGTTGGGCAAAACTTGAATTCTCTAGATCTAGATACGATACCTTGGGTGATTTCAGCTGGAATTTTGCAGCAGTTATTTCCTCCCATGTAGCACAGTTGTTCATCATGCATGGCACTTATGCTTGTAAGTTTGAGAATGTTTTAAAAGCGGGGAGTGTTCTGGGCGTATGATTTTGTCTCAATTTTTAATATTCACCAAACCCAACTTCTTTATGAGTTCTATATATATATATATATATATATATATATATTCTTTTTAATTATCATGTATATTTACTTTATTGAAACCTTGATGATCGATGCTATCAGTACCTTTCCTTGTAACCACATAAGTTGAACAAGAATGTTTGCACAAATAGGTGTTTTGGTTATAGTATTTCAAACTACAAATGTTTAGCCGCAACAGGGAATGTACTTATCACTCTACATGGAGGACACCACGGAATTCGTACTCAAACATCAATTAACTCCATGTCAGTAGGTGTGTTTTGTCCCACGAATCATTTGTCAGTCATTTTCAAAATTATTTGTGATTTTATTTATTATATTATTTTTAATTTTTTATAACTTTTGTTCCAACATAAAAGTTATAAAGTTTACATTCTAAAAGTTTTGTATTTATTGGCGGAAAAAATGTTTTTGAAATAGAAAAATGTTTTTTTTTTTACTTTTGTAATCTGTAATCATGTTTCAATAGAAAGGTTTTATAGAATCCAGATTTAAAGTCGTGAAAATTTCAAGTAGATCTCTGGGAATTATGTTCTTTCTCAGTTTGGTATTTGGCATTGGTGAAACTGTGTCAACCTACTTGAAATATAACACTACAACCTTCAGCTTGAATGTATCTTAGCATTCTCTATTAAAGGTCTCAAGCAAACTAAGAATTTTCTTGTCACACTTTGAATATAATAATTATATACGAATCTAGTGTGCATGCATTAATTTTCAATCAGCACTAGAACTCTTTCAAGCTTGTTCAATAAAAAAAGAAAGTAGTACTTTGCACTAACCTATCAATTCAATTTGATCCGAACTGTTATCAAACTTTTTTTTGTTTTAATATTCACTTAAAGATATGATTTTTTTTAATTACTTTATATTAGTAATAAAATATTTTTAGAAGCATGATGTATTTTCAATAAATTTTTAATTAAAATATTTATTTATAAAATATAGTTTAATTTAAGTTTTAAATATTGTTTATTGAGAGATTTAATGATACATAATGGAGTGATTATCCTTGCACCTCACCTGTTTCTTCCTACACCTCTCATTTTACACATTTACCCTTCATTTATTAAAAGTCAAACGAAAATTGAAAATTAATGATTACTTATGATTTCTTAACCACTAGCAACCCTTCTAACTCCCAACAATCCTAAATGCTTTAAACCCTAAATATCATGTCTTTTCCTTCATGCATCCCTTTCGCTGTTATTATTTTTTTCACTCTCATTTTTCACTTCTTCACTGTTATATTGTTTTCTAGATTCAGAATTGTAGTGGTTGTGCCAGGTGGTACTGTGGACAGTAGTAGAGGAGGAAGAATGCTGGTGGTATTGAGAAAAAAGGTAATGAAAACCTCTCATGTTAGTGTATTGTTTGAAGTAAACACGTAAACCGTCGTTGAAGATGCAGTTATTCGTGATAGTTGGAACGCTGGTTATAGGAGGCCGAAATTCGATTTTCGGCTCACCCCAACCGCACTTCAAACTGTTTGTCGCACTTGCGGTTTCACTGTGCGGGACTATTTTTTTAATTGGCTGCATACGCTTATCATTTCATGTTTATTAGTACATTAATCTTCTCTCATTTTTTTTTTGTTTGTTTGCACATAGTCTCTACCGGGTTCAAATTGTGCAGGGTCTTAACTGTACTTCGGAGCGCGGTTAAAGCCTCGATCGAACACAGCTGCCCTTGCCCGCAAGAGAAGAGATCACTCAGATGGTGAATGAGACACAGAGAGAGGTGCAACGAGAAAGGGAGGGAGGAGAGAGCGAGAGATTGAATCAAGAGAGCTTCTACACCTTACTGGAATTGAAGGAGGAGAACATTTTCTTGGAGGGAAGGTGCAGAGAGTCTGGATTGGGGGTGTAGAGTTTGCTTTTAAAATATTAAAAAATTATTTCTCTTTTTCTGTGTGTAGGTCTACAATGGTAAGAAGGATAGTGTAGGAAATTTGGAGGTGCAGGAAGAATTCGTGGAGGTGCAGGGAGCTTCTCTCTACATAATGGTGTCGTAGGCTAAATTATCCAATTGAAATTTTGCATGAGCAGAAAAATGTTCGCGCCAACCATAAAACACTTAACAATTAACTTTTTGTAGAAAGCAAATTACCCTCTCTTACACTCAAATCCAATGTTTCAAGAAGTAAACTTACAAAATAAGAACAAGATTAATTTGTCAGCTTCCACTACTGCAAAAGTAATAAGGACTTTCGAATTATCATATCCTTTCTAAGAGCAACAAGTAGTCCTACCATAAACACCGCTCTAAAAATGGATTCAATCTTAATAGCATCAAATTGCACTTAAGATCAATGGATAGCTAAAATATAAACATATAAGCTCTTTTACGATTTAAAATATCATCATTTATCCTCTACAATTCGAGGATGTTTACTACTTATACTGTACATGTAATCCAGAAATAGGTTAGATAAAGTAGCTAATGCCAAGTTCGACTTCAGTTTCATCATGACCCTACATTAATTCGATCATTGTCATAAATAATGTTAGAAGAAGACTTTAATTATGTTTTGAAAAAAATTACCAAGATAATATTGAATATCATAATTTTAACCAATCATTGTTTTCTATAAAACACAAGATTGATAAATAAAAATTAAAGACATTATATTAACATGTAGGTTAAGTTGACTTCTTATTCAAAGTTTAGTACTAACCAAAAAAGAACAATAAATTTGTATATATTTTAACCCAAATATTCCATGTATTTGAATTAGGTTAAATTATTTTAAATTTATGAATAAGCCCTGTGCAACATGCTCGAACCATCCTTAAATAAACCTACAATAACGCAATAAATTTGCCTAGTTCACAAGATTCGATTGGGAGCATGGTATCCACCTTTCGATTTATGCAATTTTGGGCGAAACAGATATTGAAACGCTTGTAGAAGCCAACGCATATAATATATAAAAGTTCCAACTAGGCAAAAATCATTACATTCGATTGACAAAAATCGTTGAAAATTACTCAAATGAACTGAATGTATTTATAAATTTAAAAGCAATAAATGTTTATCATAAACACCCGCAACCGAGTCTCATAAACACTAAAGTGTAGTTTAAACCTCACCAGATCTCACGCCTATGCAGTAACAGTGGGTTTGGAAGCACTAGAAAGTTTGGATCTACGCTTAGCCAAGCTTTCACTCCGGCGATCCCTCTGCTCCTTCAATCTAGAAGCAAGGAGTTTCTGATACTCTGCTGCTTCTGACTTCGCCTTAGCAATTCTTTTCTTCTTGTCAGCAATCCTTGCTCGCTTTCTTTGGAGAGTCAAAGGAGTGACCAATCGTTGAATCTTTGGAGCTTTGCTCACTTTTTTCCCTGTTAACCAATCATCCATTACAGATTAAATCACAATTAAAAATCATGTTCAATAAATAATTGGATTTCAATGTGGAGTAAAATAATTCTTTCATTCAAATATCAGAACCCATCTTAAACTCCATTACTTTGTTCCATATTAGGAACTGCATAGAGAGATTGTTTTTCCAAAGAACATTTTAAAAATTGTTCAAAGTTTCCCAAATGTAGAGAATGTTAAAGTTCTGCTCTCACTGAAAAATAAAACACATCACCCGTCCAAGTGACAAAATACTAGCAATTTGATCAGAATATCCATAGAATAGATGAATAAATTAAAACTTGGAACTATCGAATTGACGCTCTATACGCTACAGTAATAGGTTATTTAGCATTATTATTCATTTAAAAATTTTCTCGGGCTGCCGAGCACACAGAAACTGATACAAAATTTATGGACATAAAAAACTTGAAAACTTACCAGCTTTTGTCGTAAAGGTCCGACGGTATGTGTTTACATACTTTCTCACATCATCATCCTTGGACAGGTTGAACAGCTTTCGGATTTTTGAAGCTCTCTTTGGACCCCTCATCCTTGGCTTTTCAACATCGGTGAGACCTGGCAAATCACTATCGCCCTTCTTCACAATAACTAAGTTCAAAACAGATAGGTCAGGGCTAACAATGCACCCACGAACAGACTTCCTTCTACGCTCTCCATTGCGCCTCCCGTATCCGCGGAAACATGGGGTTCCTGTTCAAATGCAAACAAAATCATCAAATCTACCAATAAACATGACTATGAGAATCCTGGTAGTAAACAAGTTTCTAGTAAAAACTAAAAGTCAAGAATGACGACACAAGTGTCCTCCGTAAACAATAATAACACATAACAATATGCACAACAACACATAATATAAGACGTACGGAGTAAGAAAAAATAATAAGTAGGTAGAGAAACACATGAATCCATTCTAAAAATTTCGACGACCAAATCCAAATGTTGAACATGGCAGTAATACCAATATTCCAACATCAATCAACTACAATTATGATTTGTATATAAACCAAAACAACAACAAATTAAAGCAATAGAAGAATCTTACCTCTATGGAGCAAGAGTCGGACACGACCAGGGGTCAGCACTCCCTGCTTCATTGGGAAGCCTTGTTTGTCACACCCACCAGTGATTTTAAAAACATAGCCTTTAAATTCCTTCAGTAGCAAAATTATAGCGGTTATCAGATAAATTTTTAAACAATAAAAAAACTAGAAAAACAAGCAAAATGAACATACCTCGCCCAGGGCATCACCAAGGACCTCCTGGGAGATCCTCTTGTCCCAAAATGCTCGACTGCAATACAAAATAGAAGACCAGGAAATGAACAAGTCGCATAAAAGGTCCCCAAGCGAAACTAATATAAAAATGAACTCCCAAATCAACTTGCAAAGAAACAAATCCCAATAGATATCAAGTTAACTAAGCCATCAATGTTTCATTGTGCATGAATACGGAGATACAATGCAAGAAACAAATACTTGGACAACAATCATGAGAAAGGTATTCATAGAGCTAAGAAATAAACCAAGAGAAAGAAACGATTAAACTACAAATAACAAAACTTAAGCTAAGCCAAATCCTAATCAATATTAGTCGGAAACACAGAGCACAGAGCAACATTATTCTAAACAGAATATGCGGATCGGAATAGAAGAGTAAGATGACTGAAACATCAAAAGAAAGCAGAAAGATTACAGCTTCTGGTCGTCATCGATTTCCAGCTTCTTCTGACATCCAGTGGTGGGATTTGCTATGTTAAACTGTAGAAAAATCAACCGTGTTAGGGAGGGAAGAAGATAAGGAAAAGTCGAAAACGGAAGCAATTAGGGTTTTCGAGAGAACACCTTCATTTTGCAAGCTCCTTCTGATCCCGCCGCGCCTAACTCGCTGCGTGCGTTTGGAAAATATAAATAGATAAGGGTAAACTCGGTAACGACGACGAAAGATAGGGTTTGGCAGAGTTTGGGCTTTTCTTCCTTCTACTTCCCTGTTTTCAGGCCCATTGATACGAGCAAATAAAAAAAAAACAAATTTCTGTCCTGCACCCTCACGATTTCTAATTGCATCTCCCATAAGTTTAAAATGTCCATTTTACCCTTGAATTTTTATTTGAAAGTTGGTTCCTCCTTCTTTCAAAGTTTTCTTATAGTGTTGGTTTTCTTTAAGGTGGTAATAGTAGTTTTGAAATTTGGTATCGTGGAAAAGGTAGGGGTGGACAAACTGCACTATTTGTATTGTACTGTGAACCAATTATAGTTAATTATAAAATAGTTCAAATAAACTGAATTGAACTAAAAACATAGTTCAAAAAAAACTGAACTGAACTATTTTTTAGTTCAGTTAACTGTAATATAATTCAGTAAATTGTTTTTTAATTCACAGTTCATTTAACTATTTATTATGTAGTTCAGAGTTAAGTGAATATACATGTTTCTGAATCGTGAAAACAATTTAGAATTAAAGCTAAAGCCTAAAACCTAAAGGATACATAACAAGATGAAAACAAATATTACAATTCTCAATTAATGCTAAACAAATATTTCTCAATTCACCTGAAAAATTAGAGATAATTACAGTTCTCAATTTAAACACTAGAAACTTATAGTACTTGGAGACATGCATATGTACGGTTCCCTTACCCTTTTCTATTATTTCATATGACAATATTATCTAGATTTTTTTCCACTCATTTCAATTTAAACACAAAATTATTTGGCAGGATTTTATCCCCGCTAGTTCTGTTATTGTCTCAATTTGTAAATTTTTGCTCATATGATCCAGAAAGGTGTTTTGGTTTATAAATTTCTAATTTCATGGCTTAGAAGTTCTGGGTGAGGAGATAATTCAACAAATAAAGTTTCAATGCCCAGGAATGGTACAAAACTACATAGAGAATAAATTATTCTATGTTTATCCAGTGATCCTATTCTATCTAGGGCTATGTATATCTAAATCTAGCATGATGGCATATAGTACGAATAGAAAATGATATGTTTATAAAGGATTAATCACAGGAATCTATCTTTTGTTCAATTGTGTATGATGATTTTAACCATTAAATCTGTAATTAGAAGTGTTGCTTGTGAAATTTAGTAGTTATATCATTAGTAGAATTTATGAAAAATATTTTTTAATATATTTATACAAGTATGAGTAAGGCTGTATAACTCATTAGTTTTGCATGCCATTGTGATTTATTAAAATTGAAGTTTTTTTTAAATGAAGTTATGAATGAGCTTTTTCTATGCATGTGCAAGTTTAAATTAATAGTACACTACTGCAGGAAGATGAAATAGCATCGGTAACCCAGAACCCAGAAGAACAACCCATAACCCAGAACAGCAACCCAGAACAACAACCCGCAACCCAAAACAGCAACCCAGAACCACCATAACAGTAACCCAGAACCCAAATCGTGCCTCCATGATTCAATCTTCTCCACCCCAACCTGCACACAGAACCCAGAAACTCAAAAATCGCAGAAACCAAACTCAAATTGTAGCAACCAAACTCAAATCGCAGAAACCAAACCTCCATTGACGCGAACAAGTTCTTTTCTTCCTGGCAAGACGCGGGTTGGTTTTCCCCTTTCCCCCTTCTAAAGAACCTTATACGCGGGCTGGAGAGGACGGTAGGAGAGAAAACAGAGATGGTGAGGGAGATCAAGGAATTCTCGCTGCAGCCGCATCCTCGTCGTCGTCGCGTCCACCATCGTTTCTCTCTAACCGGAAACCACCGATCTCGCGGCTGTGCTGGCTGTGTGGGTGTCGTGACCGTCATCGTCGCGAGGGGATCTAGACTCGAGGACGGTTGGGGTCGTTGTCGCCTGTCGGAGATCTCGTCCATGGAGTGGAACTTGAGGACGAGGCCGCACTCGGAGTAGAGGATGTCACCTGTGGAGTGGTCTGGGACGAGGCCATACTCGGAGAAGACGATGTCGCCGGTGGAGTGGGACTCGAGGACGAGGCCGCACTCGGAGCAGAGGATGTCGCTGGTGGAGTGGCGGGGATGAGGCCGCACTCGGAGCAAATGATGCCGCCGGTGGAATGGTCGGGGACGAGGTTGGACGACGCGAGAAAGAAGGCAATCTCACTAGGTTTTCCTTAGATGAACATTTGGGGGAAAATTACCTCCTTCGCATATACGAAAGGCTTTTATGCCTCGGTCCTTCTTGCCCCGAGGCTGTAAAAGCTTGTATGCCTCGGTCCTTTCTACCAATCGAGGCAGTATCTCTGCCACCACCAAAAGAAAGACTTAATTAATATAATATTTATGGGGTTTATGCTTCGGTTCACCCTGATAACCGAGACAATATTCCCTTTATACCTCGGTTACTTGACAACCGAGACATATAGTGCTCTAAATATTACGAAACTGCCACCGTGTTTTGATACGCTTCGGTTTTGCTGGAACCGAAGTGTAATATGAGAGTTAAAATTACGAATTTTTTACTTGTGGTAGTTTAGGAATACCAGTGCAGAAAAGGCCCTTAATTGACTTTAGACATCCGGGTTCAGGATACTCGATGTCTAAGACCTATTTAAGCGTTGAGGCCTACCATTTGACGCTAATGAGGTAGTCATAATTCCAAAATTTACCATTTAGACGTCCGATCTCGCCATACTGACATTTCAAGTCGTATTTAGACATCGGCCCCTCCTAACCCGAACGCCAAATGTGTCCACTAAAATTATATTTTAAACCCTTTAGACGCCGGCTAGGAAGGGACCCAACTTCTAAAGTCATTTAGACATCGGCTAGAAGGGGACCCGACTTCTAAACGTATGTTATTACCAAAACCGCGAACGCGACACAACAGTTACGCGCACTCAGTGTTCATCATCTTCCTCGCATTTTCTCTCCACGGCCAAAGCTTTTGAGGTTCGTTTTCTCTCTTTTGCACTGTTTAAAATTATTTTTACTCCGATTACATTACTCTTTGATGAATTATCTTCCATTTGAATCGATTATAATGTGTTTTTGTTGCATTTTGGTACATTTTTGCATGTGTCCTTGGCCGTCGATTTTGAGCATTTTTGGCCGGTGATTCTTGCGTTTTTTAACTGTGTACTCTCCATTTCCCTCCATTGTGTTTTTGAAAAGTGCACATGCAGACGTCTAATGGATTATAGAGCCCAAATTCGTCCAGGACATTAAACGTCGGCCGCCCACAGTCAGACGTCTATATAGACGTTTGACCTGTACTATCCGATGTCTATATAGACGTCTGACCTGTACTACCTGACGTCTACATTGGCGTCTCCCAATAAGACGTCGGTGCGGGATCAGACGTTAAAAGCCCTAAATAACAGAAATTAAAAGTCTTTTCTGCAAAGAATTTTTATAGTTAAAAGATATTTGTATACCAATTCTAAAATGAGGATATATAAAAAGTGTTATTTTTTTATATTAGGTATCGATATAGAAAAGTATTTCACACGTTGTTTTCCAATTTGTGAATGCATCCTATTCTGTAATTGGATATTTTTTTCTTTTCGACAGTGTTCTGTATGATGGACAAATATAACACCTTCTATGTTTTAGGTGACATCCCCACGAAGCATGCACTTGTTTAGTGTGTTAATCACTTATCTCAACATTTTTTTCATTGATCAACGGTAGAAAATAATTGTCCAAAAGTGAAATTTTTAAAAGGAAAGATAGAAGAGATGCAAACCTTTATCAGAATGCAAGGCAACAAGGTAGAGAGCTTTTCAGTCATGGATTAAAAAGTACACAGTCATCTTCATTTTGTATCTTGTTGTACATATATGTTCCTTGTCTGAATCATCAAAAGGTGATGACTAAAGAACTTGGGATGTTTTTTATTGGATGATTTACATTACAAATTTTTTTGAAATCATTGACAGAAAATAAATTTGTTGGTAAATTTAAATTATAATAAATTTTATTGACAAGTTTTTTTAAAAAAAATTATGATAATTGATAAGTGTGAAAAAGAGTTATTTTTACACTTATAAATGAGCTCAATCTTGTAATTATTCATGTTGTTCCTTATTGAAAAGTTGTAATAGGTAGTAGATTGTTATGTAAAATATTGTACAGGAAAAGATGTGTTATTTGGACTCTGTCAGCCAATTTTCGCAAAGCGAAAGCCAAAATTCGCACTGCCAGAAAAAGGAAATTCGCATAGCGCATCAGTACTTGTGCGCTGAGCGAATAACATCAGTTAAAGTGTAGCAGTTAAGAAAATTTGCATAGCGCATCAATACATGTGTGCTGAGCGAATTAATGAAGTTAAGTGGCTTTAAAAGACGTGACAGAAAGACAGAAACGATCTTCCGACACGAACAAAGCGAGAAAAATACTGGAGAACTCAGGAGACGATCAAGAGACCTTTCAAGACATCAAGACTTCACTTTCTGCAAGGAATTGTTGTAAAGAGTATGTTTGAGATGTCTAGGATAGGCTAAATTTTCTGTTCATTGAAATTGGTTGTATGACGACACATTAATGTAAATTTCCTATGCAATATATGTTTTTGTTCTTGTTCTTTTCTTAGCTTGCTTTTGATTATACAGAAGTATAATTCTCTTTAAAAGTTCTTTTGTATTGGGAAGTATTTTTAGAACCAGAAACGTAAGAAAAGAAACTAAAAGTAACTATGCTAGGAATAACTTCTGTGCTTTTGGTCATTCTCAACATATGAATTTAATGCAAAATTATCTGCTGAATTAATTAAGGAAATAATAATTCAATAGATAATTTTAGAACTTGTTTTAAGGAATTAAACCAAGATACTCTTATGTGAATGCTTGAACAGATAATGTATGTTGTCCAGGATTTTACTGTAATGTTACTCAAAGACCAATTCTAGTGATCTTTTATCGTATTTTTCAATCTTAATTTTTTTACATTGTTAATGTCATGCTAATTTCCAAATTGAAATCACAAATGTTATCATCAATAATTGATCTTGATAAATAATTTTAGTTGAATAATGTGACTCAAATTTCCTTGGGAGAACGATACTCTTAACTTAATTCACTGTATTACTTGAACGATTTGGTATACTTGCCAAAAAGTTATCAAGTTTTTGGCGCCGTTGCCGGGAAATTTGATTGTTATTGTTATTTCAATTATTCATTGTTTATCAATTTAAATTATGTTCCATTACCTGTATATCCATTGTTTTTAATTTTTGTATATATATATTATGTTTTGTTTCTGTTGTTATTTCTTTGGGTTGGTCACTTGAGATTGTTGTTCTGCATGAGAAGCAGAACAAAATCTGAAAATTTATTGTTTGATTCTAAGATTGAGAGAACATCTCGTAGGAATAACAGTAGACGTAGGAGAGAAAAAAAGAAGAAGCTAGCTTGTCTGCTACTTCCAACACTTTTTCTTCTTCAGATCAAGAGGATAAGGATATGAAGGGACATAATGATGATGAACAACCAAGAGTTAGGCGTACGTTGGAAATGTTGTGGTGAATGCTGCTCATATGGAAATGAAGTCAGCGTTGATTCACCTTGTTCAAAGTAATCAGTTTAGAGGACTGTTGTAACATCTCATAATCTCACACTCGACATTTAATAGATTTTATAAATATTGTAACATTTCTATATTTGGTCACACGGTAATATACATACTTCACACTTGATAATTCATAGTTGATATATTGTAGCATTACACCACCACTCATAATGAATATAAAGGACTACATACAAGATATATATATATATATATATATATATATATATATATATATATATATATATATATATATATGTTTTAAACTCAGATTTCAACTAAAAACTCATAAATATAACTCGAACTCTTCTAATTTATTCTTCTATCTCTTTCTTCATTGGCACTGAATCGATGATATTCCTTAATCTGCTCCCATATAATGAATTATACGATCATCGCACAAAAACAAACAAGTAGGGGTGAGCTAACATGAAACAAATCCTTTGTAAAACATGCATAATTACATTGATACACTTAACAAACATCATATAATAATTATGTTATATACCCTCATACTATCATACAACAATCGCACCATAGACATTCATCCCATCATACCACAATCCCTAATAGATACTCATCCCATCGTACCACAATACCCAATAGACACTCATCCCATCGTACCACAATACCCAATAGACACTCATCCGGATGATACGTTGATGAGCGGTCACGGGAGGTTATGCACTTGTGATGACCTCTACTTCTCTTTACAAATACACTTCCAAAATACTTCGTACCATCCACAAGGTTAGTCCTCAACACTATGTCCAAAACCGGCACATAGACCAAGACCTCCTGTCCCTCTCACCACATAATTCATCCTTCTCTACTTGAGACCGGATGATTATTAGAGTATCAGGATAACCTCCAACAACAGGACCCTCAACATCAACACATACACTAATACCATATCATTACAGAATCTCTCCACGAGACTCTCATATTCCTCAACTCATACTATACCATTACAAAATCTCCCCATAATACTCATATCATGTTCAAATGCATAAATTAAAATACAATCATCACAGAAATCATACAAAAAAAATATATCACAAAATAAATTAACAATAATAAAATATCACTATAAATGGTCACCGGAGAAGAATCAAATGTTTGACGAATCAAACTCACCATAAACGCCAGTACATATGACTAGTCACAATTTACTGGATTTGACCAGGGCTGCTCTATGATTAGGGATGTACCAACTCCGGTTTTTAAGATTCCTCTATCCTACCATCACAAATATAACCTTAATATAAACATTCTGGGGAACTAAGAAGTTGAATCTGGCATAGCCGGTTAGACATCTTCTTATCCTTCCAGAAAGATGAATCCATCACATATTTTATATCAATTGAGTATATTGCATAATAGTTTAACAGTACTTAATCTGTTAAATAGGATTTAAGTTAAAAACCTATTGAGTAGGCTTCCAGGAAAGAGAGGTGTGTCACAATGGACAACTTAAGTACCAAGTTTTTCCTTAGCCAAAGTGTTCCTCAACTAGTTCTTAACAAATTTCTTATTTACAGATTCAAAACAACAACATATAATATTAACACAGAAATTCAATACAGATAGATATACAACAAACACCTATGTTTTTCATTAACAGTATTCGCACAGAATTTCAAGATATGAATTGTAATAAAACTACTAAATCATAATATAAAAGCTTAGAAAGGTTAACTCCCCCTACCTCTATTCTGAACTTAATCTCTTGCTCATAATTTGTTTCCCCGAAAACCCTCAAGAAACTCTACTCTTCTTGCAACTAAAAATTTATCCCTAACTCTTTCTTCTCTATTTCTCAAGATTTCTCACTTGATTCTTTCTCTCTTTGTGCAGAATAACCTCCCCTCTCATGACTATTTATAGTCCAAAAATTTTACTATTTAACAATTTTTTTATATTATTTATTTTAATATTATTTTACCATGTTAATCCATTATAATTATGTTGTATAATGTAATAAAATAATATTAATATTAGAATAATAATAATACAATATTTATGAAGTAATAATACTAAAATAATAATTAAATAAAGAAAATACAATAAGAATAATATCTCTTTTGTTTTCAATATTTAAAACAACGGTTGAATATATATCCTTATTTTTTTTTTCTCAATGTGATTCTAATACTTATTAAAAGAAATTAATGTAATCCTTTTTATTACATCGACTGTTGAAAGATGATTTGGTAGAACATCTAGATATTTTTTCTTTTGCAAAAGCACAAATATATTAGCCAATATATATCAAGTAATCACCTTCTATCAAAGTTAATGTATATGTAAAAGAAATAATACATTTGATTCCTTCAGACCACGTTAAGTTAAACATAGATTTAGAAAAAAACATTAACAAATTATTATAAATACTGAGATTAAAAGAGACATTAAGTTTAAAAATAGTAACGCTAAACAATATTTAAAATGATAATAATAACAGTAATAAATGACTTTAATATTAATTAAAATGATTTTATATTAATAATAATAATTTGATCAATTTAATAAATATATTATTTTATAATTTTTTAAAATTTATTATACCAACTAAATCATTCACAAACCTTTTTTTACGTTTTCAAACTCCCATCTTTTTAATCTAAGCAACCTTATTTTTTTCCCGCTCTTCCACTTCATTTTCTTCCTTTTGCATTTCTTATTCCAAACACAATTGATAAAATAATGTTAGTTTGGATTGAGAAAGAGTGAGTAAAGTGTAAAAAAGAAAAAAATATATTAGATTTTATTGATGTGATAAAATAAATTTGGTTATATATTAAAATATTTTGAAAATAATGAATAATTTTTTTAAATAATTCATTGTCAAAAATAAAGTTTTGATATATAAATTAGAGTTAAAATCAAATTTAAATTAAAATATAAAATTTTAATAAATAGAAAAAATATATTTCACAATAAAAATAGATAATAATAATTTATCACAATTTAAATAAATAAGTAAATAAATATATTTTACTTTATCTATTTTGTTTTCAATATAAAACATATATAAACAAATTATTTTATTAATTTTTTTTAATCTTTATCGTAATTATTCATTTTACTACAATAGTAAAATATATTTTAAATATTTAATTATTATTATATATTACATATCAATTTTAATATATATATATATATATATATATAT
Source organism: Vigna angularis (assembly GCF_016808095.1). Taxonomy (NCBI): domain Eukaryota; kingdom Viridiplantae; phylum Streptophyta; class Magnoliopsida; order Fabales; family Fabaceae; genus Vigna; species Vigna angularis. Next base: position 53,622,091 of record NC_068970.1, on the reverse strand, counting down.
ATATAATAACCTAATTTAAATTTAATTGGTCAAAATTATTTTTTATGCATGATTAACTATTGAATATAAAAATAATTTATTTTATAAAATATTAAATTTCAAATATTATAGTATATTTATTTTAATTATTTATTATATTATAATTTGAGAAAAATATATTTTTATTCTTAAATATTACGTGAAATTGAAAATAGTCCCTCGTAGAAAATTTGATACGGTTTAATTCATATACTTTTAAAAACATTAGTTTTGATTCTTATTTTTTTCAACGTTAAAGTTTATTTCGCTTGAAAAATTATATATTATGTGTTATTTAAAATTTTATGAAATTAATTTTTTTTCCTTGACTTAATCCACGCTTTTTATGACTAATTAAAAAAATAATGAAGACATAAAACTAATACTTCAAGTATCATTTATAATTTTACGTATAGGAGAAAAACATATTTTTTCCTTATAATTTTAAATTAAATAATTTAGTATATTTTATTTAAAGATACAATAAAATATTTGTAAATATTATGTCATAATCAATTATTTTATATTTTAAAAACCTTTTTGGAACATATGAAGTGAAAGTTACAAAAGAAAAATTATCATTTTTATTACTTTCACACTTTTAAGACTAATTTGAGTATTACAAACTCCTGCATTGCTTAGATGCTGATCTGTATACCTTTGACCTAAAACCATTTTCTATGCAGTTATCCATTCCTCTCACTTTTGCTCACACATGTCGTGGTCACATTTATTCCTTCTATTTTTCATTTTTTTCGTTATTGTCACTCCACCACTTAAGTCCAAGGTTTCGTAATACCAAAAAGTGATTAACGTTTATAATTAATGGATAATTTTTTTATACAAATATTATAATAATAACAATAGATAATGGACTTTTATATAATATTCCTACTTAATAATAATATATTATATTAGTACGCTAAAGATACATAAAAGTAACTAAATATCAACAGCTGGTCAAACATTAAATTTATTGTATAAACCACTTATATATAATTTCATTTAATACAATATAATATATAGGTGTTTAATAATTGTTTTGGTAACTGGGTTATGTTAATGTCCAAATGTCTAGAAAGTAGTATAAGAAATTCAAACGTTGTTTTTTATTTTAGGTCTTTTGTAACTTTTCGTTTAAATATAAAAAATATTTTGATATTAAAGTCAGTTCAACGTTTAATATTTTATATATAAATAATATAGTAAAATAATCAATTATCTTTTTATATAAAATTCTGTAATCTAACCAATGATAATTACACTTTATCATTAGAACTAATTGTGTTAACTGTCAGGTTCTCTAACTATATAGTAATATGTTCAATAATATTTTATTCAAATATCTGGTTAATGGTCGATGGTTTGATCGATAACTGAACTGACGTCATACAATACAATAATTATATATATATATATATATATATATATATATAATATTACAAGTATAGCTTATTTTGTTTATATATTTTATTTCAACTTTAAAATTGTTATTATTACCTTTTTCCCGCAAATTTATTCTGTTAACTTATATCTTCTAACAAAGCAGCACATAAAAATTTTATTTATGACGTAATAATTATTTTTTATGTATAGTATTATTTTTACTTAATGATAAAAATGTTTGAAAAAATACAGATACCTCTCTTTATAAAGTGTACTTCTACATATGTTAACTATCACATAATTTATAACTATTAATAAAAAGATATTGTTTTTGGTAACCGCTTAGCAAGTATATTTTTATGTGTATATTTTCCTATCTATTTTACTCTTATCTATAAATTATCTGTTTACCTTTTAAATTTTATAACTATTTTTATAATCACTTTTTGAGAACATACTTTTATAATTATTTTTTGAGAACATACTTTTTATATTTAATAATAATTTTTTTTTAATAATAATTAAAATAATTATTTATTATTATTATTATAATATAAAAGTAGACATACATGCATATGTTTCACTAATAACAATAAATCAAATTAGGGTCAATAATGACTTTTTTCTTATAATCTTTCACATCAATTAATTTTTATGGAAAATATTTTTTTGATGCCTGTTAAGATATATTCAAGGTGATTACTTAAAAAATAATTTATTTTCAGTCAATAGAATATTGAATATCTTAATTCATAAAAAAAATATTGAACTTTTTAATTACGAAGATATCTTTCTATTTTCACCAACATCTTAAACTTCGTCCAAGCAAAATTGTAAGCATAGATTGGATTCAATGCCTGTTATAGGTTACTTTCATTATTTGTATTAAAATGGGCTATTTATATATAAAAAAAATTACCAAAAACATCCATAAATTTTATCCAAGCAAATTTTTGTACCCTTAAATTATTTAATCAATCCATCTTTGATATGATATTTGTAAGACTCATTCAAAATCCACCCAAAACCTCAGCTGAGTGGAAGACAAGTGTTGAGGAAGGGGAGCTGGAAAACAGAAAGTGGAAGACAGATGTGAGCAGTGGAGTGGCCGTTCGGTTTTGACGGTAGGAATAAAACTCTAAGTTTTCAAAAATTCACGCCACTCTCTGCATGCAACCCTCTTCTTCAACCTTCTGAAACTCCATTCTTCTCCTCCTTCTCTCTAAAACCTTCATCTTCTCTCTAAGAAATTCTCACCTTTTCTTTCTCCGATTATCACTCAGGCACCATTTCCACTCTTCCGGTGTCAAGGGCTTTCAATTGAACCGATCGGTTTGTGAATCTGAGCTGGTAAGTTTTTCTCTTCACTTAGCCGTGTGGTTTCCTGGACATGCAAACCAAGTTTTGGTTTCATGTGTTGATCACTCTTCTAAAAAGAGTGATTCTGATAGTGTTTTGATCTTTACTTGATTTAGTTTCGGAAGTTGTCGAGCGTTGAGGGTAGAAGGATTTGTAGAGGTGAACCGGTAACCATATCAGTGAGCGTTCGGTCACATTAAGAGGTAAGGGAAGCTTATATAATTTGATTTAGTTTCTTACTTTGAATGGATGCATGTTCGTTGATTGCTGAATGAATATGAAAAATGGTTGGTACTGCATTGTTGATTGTATGAGTATATGAATATAAGAGATGAGAAACTGGAATGAGATTGTGTTTGATGATTTGGTTGATGATGAAATATGGTGTGTTGTTTAAAAGTATTGATGATTAATGAAAGCCATGAAATGGGTAGGGATGTTGTGGAGAGTCAGTATTGACCATTCAATTATACAAGCGTTCGTTCTCAGTAGCGTTCGTTCTTAATAAGTGTTTGGTATTAGACCAGCGCTCGTTCGATATAGTGTTCGGTTTTATTGCGGACTCGGTTGGAACTGGATTCTTTCATTTGGAGAGAATTCTAGTTGAAGACTAACGTCTTCGTTTCGTTTTGTAATATTTGTACTTAAGCATTCCACCAAGGATATTCGTTCCTTGGTATTTGATTATAAACTTCAGTATATCTATATGTATTTGTATATTTCGCTCGTTCTTGAACATTAGTTAAATGATATCTTATATTTATCAAGTCTTTATTTTATAAGTTAAGTAGTGCTCGGTCTTACACCAAGCGCTCGTACTAAGTAGTGTTCGGTCTTACACCAAGCGCTCGTACTAAGTAAGTGCTCGATCTTACACCAGGCACTCGTTCTCATTTCCATAATTTATCTTTATAATAAGAGCGTTCGTCCAAACTCAACAACGTTCGCTCTCTACAGTGCCCGGTCTTCGACTGCATTCGGTTTCCTTGATTTTTAACTCATTAAGAAGCTAAGTATTTATTGGCGTTCGGTTTCTTCATATGATTCCGTCAAGTACTATTATTTGATGTCCTACAATATCTGTTTTAATTGGGTTCAACCTAGAGTCTTAGTACTCGGCCTAGGCTTTACGGTGTTTGGTTTGAACTCTCATGAGTCAGTTCATTAAATTGGCTCACCTTGTAAATAATGTTCGATTCTATTGGTCTCTGAGAAGTATTATTGTATTCGGTCCCTTTCAATACAAGTGAGTAACTCTCTTGATTTGATCTGTTTTGAGTTGGAGACATCTAGGTCTCACTTCAAGTTTTCAGTCTTGTTCTGGGTTAAAAACTAACGTTCGGTATTTGGTATCCTACGAGATCTTTATTCAAATTGGTTAAGTTGAAGTTTTAATGATGAAAGATGATGGAATATGATATGGGTGAAATGACTTTGGTTATGAAAGAGTATTTCGGGAAGGAATATCTCATGAATGGATATTGGAATTGGTAAAGTATGAATGTGGGTAAAGCTAAGCTGACGGTTCATCTTGATATTCCGTGATTATTCGTTCTCACGTAGAGAAGGGTAAGTTATGCGTGGGAATGGCAAGAGGTCCTAATCCTTATGGTTAATTTGGACAGATAGGACTAATCTCGGGTGGCAGTTGTTGAGGGTATCTCAGTTACTACATCACCCGGGTGCACGAACGTTGTAGCTACACATAATTCATACAGTCCGGACAGTCAGAGTCTAGTATTAGGCTTTGTATGAAAGAGTTAATGATTTATCTGGTTTAATTGACTGTGTGAAATATATGCTGATACATGAATTAAATTACATAAGCTTACCCTATTTTTCTGTCTTGTCCGTTTTGTACGTTCGGTTATTGTCCTGTCGCAATGATCATCCGTTTGGATGTGAGCAGAAGGAGAAGAGCTGCTAGAAGAAGCGCTGGAAGAAGAAAGTTTGGTCGACGTAGAAGTTAATACCAAACAGTAGAACCGTTCGGTCAGTAGTTAGTTATTTGTACGATGACCGTTCAATCATCTTTTACCTTTTTCTTTTGTATGACCGTTCGGTATAGGCTTTTTGTAAACCGTTCGGTATAGATTGCTTATTTGTACAATTTTAACTTTCTCATTATTCTGTAAGGTGTTCGACCATAAGCGTACGTCCTATTCCTTATAAGACTGATCTGTAGTATTATTAACATGTGATTATTCTATTATATAGTTTTATACTATATTTTTGGGATGTTACAATATTTATATTATTATATACTACTAATATTTAAAATAAAATTGGTTTATTCATGTTTTTGGATATGACGGAGTACTTTATGTTATAGTTTATAATTTATAACCATAAACAATTTCATTAAATAAATTGTTTTTATTTTATATTTTAATAATATTTTAAAGTCACAATATAAAATTAATAACAAAGATACAAATGTAAAAAAGAAAAAAACAAAAAAAAATTAATAGAGAAAAAGAAACAGAAAACTAATAAATATTAATAGGAAGAAACTCCATACATTAAATAACTATATAAAAAACGTTAATGTGCATTAAATAACACAAACGACATTTAACTAGATATTCAGTTTCTATTATGATATTAAAAGATAAGAACATAGTCAATTACTATGTCATAAATAACCAAATTATTATTTCACAACAAGTATTAATTGACCTTTTATTCTAAAATGGCGATGCCAATTCTAAATATTATTTTATCCTGCTATCATTTATGTGTCGTGAAAGACTGTGTTATCATTTATTTCTTCAAGGTTTTATGCACTTAATTTTAAACTACGGATTAATATACAATTCAATAGGTCAGTTTTTTAAATTCTCAGTTGTTGAGTATTGTTATTTTATTCGCTTTGTTTGAAGCGTGTAATGAAGAAATAGGGTATTGATTTTATTTTTTTATATTTCCATAGACCTTTACCAATTTTAGATCATAAAATAATTAACAGGTTCTGTAGTTTTTTATTTCTGACATTTATTAGTTTACACCTCTAGAAATCTTCATTATAGTTATATATCGTTTATTTGTTTTAATGTAATATGAAAAATTGAATTATACTTTTTAATCATTTTAACTTTCAATTATATTCAATTTCGTCTTTTACTTTTAGCTATCCATATCTTAACATTACAAAGCTTCAGAAAACAACTAATTTTAGAAACTAAAAATAATTTATTGAGACTATTTTAAATACTAATTTACGAACTAAATTATTCATCACTAAAATAGTCATTATTATGAATTAAAAATTATAATTAGTTTGTGAATTACACTCTAAATTGATTACTAACATTAATTACTAATGTTTTCGTTATCAAAGAAATTAATGTCTAAATTAATCACTAGTTAATATTAGTAATTATTGTCTTTGGTAGCCAAAATCTTGATAACTAATTAGAGTTGTCAAAATGGGTAACCCGAATCGACCTGGCATGGCTCACCATGGGTTGATAACTTAGTGAACCAACCCAACCTGGCTTACTTATTAGCGAGCTGAAAAAAACTAACTCATTTAATTATAAGTTTTTTCTAAAATAAAAAAATTACAATTTTTTTAATTCAAATATAAATAAACGACACACTAAAATGATGTTAAATTCCAAAGACAATTCAAAATAAATAAAAAAAGTATCTTACCATCCAAGCGTAATAAAAAAACATGTACAAAAGACAAACAAATAACTATCTTACCATCCATTAAATTAAATTAGGTGGGTTGGTGAACCAATCTGACTCACCACGGGTTCTTCAACCTGTGAGCCGGGTTCTAAGTAAGCCAGGTTAAAAACTAGCCTGCATAAAAAATTACATTTTTTTCAAATCCAACCTGGCTTAAACTCATGGTGAGCTGGGTTGACCCGTGGGTTACAACTCATTTTAAGAGCACTAACTAATGTTAGTGATCAATTTAAAGTCTAATTCATAAACTAATTATAATTTTTTATTCATAATAGTGATTATTTTAGTGATCAATAATTTTTAATTTATAAATTAACATTTAAATTAGTCATTAAAGTGATGAATTGTTTTTTGTCTTTAAAATTAATTGTTATTTAGGATTTTCTTGTAGTATAAATAAATAAATGCTAAATGTAGTTTTCATCATATTTATTAAATTTAACACAAAAAGTTAAATTAATTGTTTTTATTTTCAATAATTGTTCAAATTAAATATTAAATTGTAAAGAATGGAAAGATAACAAGTAGGTGGGTGGAGAAAAAATGAAAGAAGGAAATTTAAACATGTTTTGGTGGAAGTGGAGTTGGAGTAAAAGGAGGGAAGACGAAGGATGAAGCATAATATAATGCATTATGTCGGAGATCTATAAAGTTTATTAGACATATAAGTTATATGATGTGATAGAAAAGAAAAAAGAAAAAAAGAAAAAACAAACATGTGTATCATTAATATATATATATATATATATATATATATATATATATATATATATATATATATATATATATATATATATATATATAATCTTGAACTATTGTAAGATTAAGTTACACTTTGAAATATGTCTAAAAAAGTATGAGTTTATACAATTTTTTGGTCAAAGAAATAAATGATCCTCTTTTGTTTATAACTGTTGTTACAGTTAAAAGAGATGTGGTTTTATGGTGGCTTTAAATTACCATTATACTGAAATTATTAACAAAGTTAATTCTAAACTAAATGAATATCTATTATTCATTTTAAAAACATAAATAATCATGTTCAACATTTGAAAGATAATAAAAAAATGAAAAATAAGGAAAGAACAAACTATTAAAATTCAATCATTATATTTTCAAAAGTAATGATAGATGTACACTCATTATTTTCAAACACCAAACACTTGTTATCCCTTTTTTTTCCTCTATATCACCTATTGTACTTGTAATTTTCTTTTTCTTTGCAAATAGTTTTTAAAAGTTTTTAATTTACCCCACATGCCTTAATTTTATGTATTATAGTTCACATAGGAAATGTTTTTGAGAATTCTTTTTCATGTGTAATAAAAGCTGTAATTAAAATATATATTTTTGTAGTTTACTGAATTAATGTGTATCGATTTTTTAGCTAGCTCAAATTTGTCTGTTTTTGAAGTTTCTTTCTCACTTTATGCTCTTAGAACCTCTTCTTAGTTGGCAAACAACATGCTGAGTTGTTTCATGAAACTCCCAGCCCCACACCACACCACATCTCGAAGCCAACCATACCAAAGCCAAAACCTCAAAAATTTACCACACCATTTCCTATTTCCTACCATCTCTTTCTATACCTGATATTCAACTTTCTCAAGGGCACCCTACAAAACAAAGGGCGCAAACTGTTTTTTTTTTTTTTTAATTACATTTTGTCATCATATGAAAAGAAGGGTATTTTATAGAGAATTTGTAGCTTTGCAGGTGATGAGAACTTTATGATACGATAACGTTCGCTTGAATTGCAATGGTGCTCTAGAACAATTTTCCAATCTTGTTTTCTTCTGCTGCATCTCTCTCGGCACATCCACTTTTTGAGTTTGAATTGCTTACTACGTACATTTCGCTAAATTTACAACAGGGATTGGCGTTCAAATGCCACAACGTTTCATCCACCTGTCACCTTTTTCACCCGATTGGGCAAATTTCACTTTCCTCTATTGTTACCATGTGCTTCATTTTTTCTTCATTCACTGCCATCATCTGTTTCTTTTTCTTATGCTTTTTCCACACTCTTTTGTGTTTCCTTCACTGGCTTTCGTATATAAAAGCCATACACACCCTCACTCTCATATCACTCAACACAGAAAGCACAACACAAAGCCTCAAATTGAACCTCTTTGTTTCAACAATGGACAACTTTCCTGTGCCGTTTTCAGCAGCCACCACCAACCCATTAATCCCTAATGTCTCTGGCACTACCTCTTTCTCTTCGAACATAATAATCCCAGCTCAACAAAACATGGCAGAACTAACAAATTTTAACTTCCCTGTTGACAAAACTGGAGAAATTGGCTTTCCTGATCCTTATTTCGGTCCATATGATCAAAACATGCACTTCCAACAAATGAATCCATATCCTTTGCATACCCTTCCAACACCACAACGAAATGGAATTTATGGACCACCAAATTCTGAAGTTCAAACCTCTGTGGGACCATTGACTAGCAAAGTTGCTAGGGACAAAAGGAAAAAAGTAAGACAGAAGAGTAAGAATGTTGCTCCTACGGCTCCTTTGGTTCCAACCAAAGGAACAAAGGAAAAACCTGTTTCTGGACGAGGAAAACTCACTATCAACCTAGATAGAACTACCACTGTTTTTTGCAGCCCAGATGGGAAGGTGATTGGTTTTCTTCATTGATTTCAACGTTTTCTCAAATTATCATTCAATACATTAAATCTAGCATTTTTAAGAGTTTACCTCACAAAGAAAATGAAGAGATGATGAATCATCTTAATTTTTTTTTTATTTTGGAAACAATTATCAAAGTGTAGTAAGTTTAAAGCAGAAAATTTATTATTAAACATGCAGTTATTTAAAACAAACATTCTTCATGTGGGGTTTTCTCTTTTCAGTATTTCATCCATACTTTTTTTTTTGTTATTTCCATCTGAATGCAGAAGTTAGAGCAAGTTTTCACAAAGCAGTTGAAGAATAGTGACGTTAGTGTCCTAGGTCGCATTGTGCTCCCAAAGGTAAGATTTTATATTTTCTCTATGATTTTGGTTTTCTTTCTCTTTATGTTTATTCTAAGAAGGATGAAACATTGACGTAAAGAAACCTGATCTATGCTCCAAGTTGCCTAATATACCTATTTGTTTGCAGCACAAGAATAAAGGAAAACAAAAGAAGCAATGTTTATCTAATTAGTTTCAATCATAAATGTATTTGTGCTGCTAATTTGTAAACAAAAATCTCAACATTCTTGAATTGAAATTTCTCTAACTTTTTTATCAATTTTTATATATTCTTCATAAAGTATGAGGAAAACTTTTAGGAAAATATAATTTTATTCTTCATTTACATGATAGCAATGCCTTCAACTTTTCTGATTATAAAATACACATGTGTTAAATAGAGGGAGGTTGAGGCGAAGCTTCCACCATTGACAGACAAGGAAGGAAAGGATATCATAGTCAAGGATGTTTATTCTGAGAAGATATGGTCCTTGAAATACAAGTAAATATCTTTTGCAATTTATTATTGGATATCTTTTTCGTTTTCAAAGTTATTAAATATAGTTCGTTGATTAAGCAGGTATTGGTCTAATAACAGAAGTAGAATGTATGTTCTTGAAAATGCAGGTAAAATTTCCTTTCTTTATTTCTTTCTAACTTCTGCAATAATCACAGTAGTCTTGATTTTGGCATCATAGAAAATAATTACTTGTCAATCCAATGTAACAGGGGATCTAGTGAACCATTATGAACTACGACTGGGAGATTATATAACCATTTTCACGGACGAAATGAAAAATCTGGTTAGTTTAGAATCCTTTACACGTTATTTAGTGAACAATTATTGTTTGCCATATATGCTGATGAAATTTTCAACTAAAACTACATGTTATTTTAAGGTAGAATAAAAGAAAAACCAATTAAGGGACAAAGTGTGGTATCTTTGCACACTTCTTTTCAGCCCTTTTCGATTGCATGATTCTTTGATTATTGAATTGGGACTAAGGAAATATGTGCCCATATGTTCTAACCGTTGGGTTGTAATATCTGCACTTTATAACTTTTTCTTCTCTTAACCAAAATTCTAAACTTGTTTCTACACAAATAAAGTAAAAATAGGGCATGGGTGACAAGTAATTTGCAGATTTGTACAACGTTTATTTATCTGTCTCATATGAACCATTTTTTTGAGAGGAAGCAGTATGTGTGGGCTAGAAAAATGAGAAATCTAGAAACACCGGTGTGCTCGTCAAACATGGAAAGCTCGAAAACATGCGAGACAGACAACCTTAACGACATGAAGCAATCTACAAATGAAGATGCATATTTGGAATTTTTTACAAAGCTGAACCGTAAGAAAGACGTTGAAGAAGCTAACAAGCTTTTGACTTCATTCAATGGTGGTGGAAGTTCTTCAAGTGGAGCAAAATCAGATATGAATATAGCACAGCATGATCTGTCGAACACTGCTGGGAAAGGGGCACCAAACCAAACAACTGCAGAAGCCACACCAACAGCACCAACAACACCCCTTGATGGCAATAACATGCCGATAAGTGATGAAGATGTCTATGGGGGCCTTGACAATATCTTCGAAATTGAGAATAGTTCATGGTTTTGATAGCTTGTAAGATTATAAGATATGGCCTTATAACTATGATCGCAATATTTAAGATATATGGTAGATGTGTTTAGTTTTATGCAAACCTTGTGTTCTTGCATTTCGTTTCTTGTTATGTTTAATGGTGTCTCGTGGGATAATAGAGACAAATGTTAGACATATTTTATGACATGCAACCTTGAATTCTTGTATGTCATAATGTGGTATGTTTATTTCTGTGTATGAGATGCCGGAGAGAAAATGTTTGACGAGACAAATTTAAAATTTCAACTGTGATGTTCCTTGTTATATTCAAACTGTGATATTCCTTGTTGCTTGTTGTGTTCAATGGTACCTCTGGGATGGTAAAGAAAATGAGAAAAGAGATATTTAATATTTAAATTGGAAGAAAAGTTGTAAAAAATAAATTTGAATTTTTTTAACGGTGAATCTTTTATTTATTTGCTTTCTTTTCAATCAAATAAAAAATATATTGTTATCAATGTTTTTTTTTTGTTTTGGTTTTAAATATAGAGAGATAAAACTTTCAAACAAAATTAACTTCGGTATTTATAACTTTTATTGGTTCAACCGTTAGATTACACTTATTTAAAATAAATATGTAGGAATATTGAAAGGAACTTGTGCCATTTGCTTGGTGTCTAGACTATTAGTGACTTCTTAGCACTCACTTCCATAGCTAGTAAGACTATATATTCAAGTGGATGTTAAGACTATGGAGTTGTCAAAAAGGAAGTTTGCTAGGGTTTGTGTGGAGAGATCAACCTGAGTCAACTGGTGAGAGTGAGTTTGGTTTCGTAACCATTGGTTAAACATGAGCACAATTGATAGTAATTAAGGGAAACTATAGGCAAGTAATCTTACATACATAATTAAGTATTTCAGATGGATGTAGATAAAAATCCTAAAAAATTGTAAATATATTCAGATGTTTGATGGTATAAAGGGGTGGAATTTTGGTGGTTAAAAGAAACAATTGCAAACATTTTTGTTGATGATTGATTGCACGAAGAGCCACAATACTTCAGAAAAATTGACAGAAAGGAAAAACACAGTAGGTGAAACAATAACTGACATTAAATGATTCCCAGAATTAATTCTTTGATCATTTATGGACACCTTAAATAAATTGAAAAACTCATTTTTTCCTCGGGCTACGTAAAATAATTAAATAGGAGAGAAACTGAAGATAGAGACTAATTAAGACTAATTAAGGATGCCAGTTTCTGCCATTATGGTAATTAAATGAAGATAAAAGAATAAATTAAGTCTTTTAATGACCAAAAACTTCTAATCTTAATCAACATATTCGAGATTTGTAAGGTCTCTTTTATAATCACATAAGGTGAAGTGATGTCGTATTAATAATATACCTACTTTCAACTGTGATAAAGGAGTATATATTGAGAATTCAAGCAACTCTAAGTTACTTTTAAAAGAAAATTGAATTATCTACCATATTATATACGGATTTTAATTTGTAAATAATATAGATATTATATACGATTTTTATATACAAATTTTTTATTTTTAAAAGTGAATTATATACAAATTTTATATATGAATTTTTTCTTAACGTATTAGGATGAAAAAATTTACGAAAATAAGTAAAAAGAAATTACCTACCAATTTTAGATACAAATAAGAAAAATTAATTATTAATAATAAAACTAAAAGTTCTTTTTTCTCTTTAGGTAACCCTTTTTCAAAATTTTTCATTTCTCGATTTTCAGCACATAGAGTTCATCTTGAAGAACTTCAACTTACGAACCACTCTCCTACGTCCTCATTCACTATCGCTCACTCTCACTTCACATGATAATCTTATTCGTTCACTCACCATTGTCTCACCTCACTCACATCACACTCACCATTTTTTCATGATTAGTCACAAAGTTCGTTGGTGACGGTGACGGTCACTAAATTTGTTCTTCTCGCACTAACAATAATGTTCACAGAGTTTGTTGATTTGGTAAGTAATCCTTCGTTCACTGCTTAAAAATAAGTTTTGTTGTGTTTTAAGGATCTTATTCTAATTCACCATGAGTCCATGATAGAAAAAAGATAAAGACGAATAATTATTATTTTATTATTGAGATTCATTCATTAAAGTGAACTATTTTTTTATTATTCATTACTGAGTTGATTTGGAAGAGATTTGTTTTGCCTCTTTAGCAATTGAATGATTGAAGACAAAGATAAAATTTGTATGTGCATGAAGGTAATATGTAGAAGGAAGTGGCACACATAATAACTGTTGTATACACGTGGTTAATGAAAACTTAATTCTCCCTGCTTCACCCTCACCTCGTGTTGGATCAACTAGAAAAATATCCCCCTAAGTTCACACCATTTAAGGTGATCGTTGCAAAAGAGAAAACAAGCACACACAAACAAATAAAGATGAAAGGGTAAACTAATATTATAAAATAATCAAATCATGCAATTATAAAATATCATATAACAATTTATTTTCAAACCAAATCAAACCTAAGCATACAGATAAATTCTAGACGTGACCAATCCATATATATGTATTATATCAGATTATGACAAGTTGTACACTTGTTATGGTGGAACACCTTGCCCTCCAAGCTATCACAAAAGATTAGTCTGTTAACAGATGATAGTGTCAGATTTTACTATCATTTCAGTGTTGAATTATGAACAAAGATCAACTTTGTCTTGACTTTTTACCTTCTAGATCCTAGTTTTCTTTCATTATCCTAACTGGTTACATCTTGAGCTATAATGGGTTAATTTGATCACTAATCTCCTTTTTTTGGTGCTTAAATCAGTTAGAAGAAGTTTCTGTATCAAATAAAGCTCTAGCACATAAAGAAAGCAGAAAGAACAACAAAAACGAAGAACCAAAGCAGTGTTAAGTTGCGCTTGGGGGAGGTGGAGCCGCAACTAATGCAGATATGGATGAGGAAGAGGATGATGATGTTGATGATGATGATGAGGAAGAGGAGGCAGATGTTGATGAAGAGTAGGAGGAGACAAATGTTGATGATGCTGATGAGGAGGACTCTTATACGAGTGATGATAGCATATCATGATTCACATGACCTTTTTTTTATGCTTTTTATGTTTTGTTTGCTAGTTTTACTTTTAAACTGAGTGAAATTTTTAGTTTTTAGCTTATGATTGAGTGAAACTTTTACTTTCTAGTTTGTGTGAAGTTGTTTAAGTTATCTGGCTTGATAGACTGTATTGATGCAAAATGCTTGAATATGAAATGATGCTTGAGATGATTCAGATTAGTTCAACTTGTGGTTGTTTTCACTATCAAAAGTTTGAGAATGCTTTGTGTTTAATATTCATGGTAGTTGCTTGATGATGTTTTTGGAACCCTAAGTTTAAACTGTGTGAGATGTGTGCCTCATAATACTTGTTGTGTATTGCAATACTTTGGAATTGCTATTGATTTTGCCTAATCCTCTCTTTGATTCATTTACTAGCATGTTACACATGATTAAGGCCATTATTCTTTTATACAGATTTTATTGATTGAACCAAACAACCCACCTTGTCTAAATTATACAAAACCTTTGAACATGTTAAGACTAACCCTTCATGACTAAATCCTTAAACCTTAAACCCACCTGAAAAGTTCCATTACCTTACCTTGAGTTGAGTTGAACATATGATACAAGGTCATGAGAACAATTCAAGTTTGGGGGGAATTTATTGTTGTTACACATTCATTCTTTAAAAAAAAATGTACAAAATTTCCATAATGTGAGTATTATTTCAGTAAGATTTGTGGAAAAGAGAGACAATGGTAATAATATAAACTAAGTGTTTGTTTTCTTAACTCAAGGATTTTGCATTCTTGAAAAACCAAAAATCCTTCTTAGCCTAGCCACAATACAAGCCAATAAAATTTCTTGTGACGACAATATGTTTGTGAATGTTTATCATTGTTGAGATGAAAGACAAAGTTAAATAGGATGACATTATGATGGTTGAGAGTTGGAAACACATTCTTATACATTGGTGCATTAAAGTGAAACAATATCTTGAGTAAGAATTGGTTCTACATAACTTAGTAAAGCATTCTACCTTGATTGTTGATCCCTTATAAATTATGGCATTTGATTGATTAAATTTTGTTGTGAGCACCATAGTGAAAATCTAACTTGTTACATATCTTTAGTTGTGTCAAGACAAGCAAGTATTATGAATTTTTCTATGATTATATCAAAATGGTTTATTGTGTTGTAGATAATTTAAACAATTGTGTTAAAGCCAGATACCTTTTGCTTGAGGACAAGAAAGGTTCTAAGTTTATGGGAGTCAATATGTTTGATTTTACTATCATTTAGTATTGAATTATGAACAAAGATCACCTTTGCCTTGACTTTTTACCTTCTAGATCATAGTTTTCTTTCATTATCCTAAGTGGTTACTGTCGCAACCGGAATCGCGACGGGACGACGATCCGAAAAATAAAACGGATTTTGAAAAAAAGATTTGGAGTCGCCACCATAGTTTATTCTGGAAAACTACGGAAAAACCATAAAATGATAAGGCATGGTCTGCAAAAATGAGATTCTAAGTTCGGGAGTCGGTTACGTGTAGGGAAGGTATTAGCACCCTACAACGCCTGCCTGAAGGCAGTACCTTTAATTAAACGTGCAAAGTCGATGTGGTTTTCAAAATGATTATTATTCCCCGAATATAAGATTACAAGACGATGCAAAGAAAAATATATTTTTTATTTTTTAGGAAGCCCGACAAGGATTGACCTTGCTCCTACGTATTCTCATGTGAGAAATCAGGGGTACGTAGTTCTTTTTGAAATTGTTTGAGAAATTTGCTTGAAGAAATTAATTTTGGATTTTTGGGAAAATGAACCTGACAAGGACTGGCCTTGCTCCTACGTATCTCCACTTTTAATGGAGAATCAAGGATCACGTAGTTCTGGCAAGGCGATATTGTTTGTAGTTTAAAAAATATATGTTTTTTTAGTTTTTGAAGATTTTATATTTTTTTTGGTATTTTTTATTTAGGAGAATGAAAAGGTTTTTAGCACAAGGACGATGCGTGCGATCACACATGTGCCTAAACCTTTAAAACATATTTTTGTAATTTTATCTAAAAGAGAGAAAAGGTTTTTAGCACAAGGACGATGCGTGCGATCACACATGTGCTTAAACCTTTGAAACGTATTTTTGACATTTTTTTGAAGAAAGAGAAAAGGTTTTTGGCACAAGGACGATGCGTGCGATCACACATGTGCCTAAACCTTTAAAACATATTTTTGGGATTTTGAAGAAAGAGAAAAGGTTTTTGGCACAAGGACGATGCGTGCGATCACACATGTGCCTAAACCTTTAAAACATATTTTTGTAATTTTTAATTTTTTTATTTTGTATTTTTCTTTTTATCTTTAATTTTTATATTTTAGTTTTCTTTTTATTAAGAAGAGAGACGAGTTGAAATGTCTATGACATAAAATTGTGAAAGAAAAAAAAAACATAAGATAAAATTGTGGTAGAAAATTGGATAAATTTAAAAAAAATGATCAAAATGCATATAAATAGAATGAAAAGAAAATGTGTACCTCGTTGAAGATTTGAAAGATGAAGCAAAACTTTGCTTGTAATAAGTTGTAAGGAGAGATAGGGTGATGGCGAAGAAGATGAATTTATAGTAGAAATGTGGTATGGGATTTACTATGTATAGAGGGATTAGGAAATAGTAAAATGTGAGAGAAAAATGAAGTAGAGTTTTAGGATGGAATGAAGAGGTTTTGAGAGAGAAGAGATGAGTATTATGTCATTTTTGTGTGAAGAGAATGTAGGTATTTATAGAGTTAAGGATGAAGAAAGTTGATGAATAAAAATAATATAATAAGTTGGTGGAAAATTTAGATGAAATAAAATATAATAAAAAAAAGATGAATAGAAAAAGTTAATGTGGAAAATAAGTGAAAGAAATAATATAAAAAGTTTGTGGAAAAATTAGGTGAAATAAAATATAGTGAATAGTAAAAGTTAATGTGGAAAATAAGTGAAAGAAATAATATAAAAAGTTGGTGGAGAAATTAGGTGTGGAAATTAAGTGAAAGAAATAATATAAAAAGGTGGTGGAGAAATTAGGTATGGAAATTAAGTGAAAGAAATAATATGAAAAGTTGATGGAGAAATTGAGTGAAATAAAATATAGTGAATAGTAAAAGTTAATGTGGAAAATAAGTGAAAGAAATAATATAAAAAGTGGGTGGAAAAATAAGGTGGAGAAAAATGGATAATAAAAAATGTTGATGGAGAAGATATAATTAAAAAATGTAAGTGGAATAATTAGAAAAGTTGATATATAAAATTAATATGGAAATGATGTGGAAAAAGTAAATGAAAAAGGTAGATGATGTGGAGGGTGAGGTGGATGGTGATGTGGAGAATGGGGTGTGATAAGAAAAGATGGGTGGTGAGGAAGTAAAAAAAGTGAGATTATTTTGGGCCATTGGATTAAGTGTTTAAAAGAAAATTTGGGGGTGCAAAAAGTAAAATAAATAGTATTTTTCATTTTGGTTTTTTTTTTTATGTTTTTATTTTTATTTTTGTGATGAATTATATTTACCCGGACGAAATTGGGTATTGACAGCTGCCCCTCTTTACTTAGATTTTACTAGATAATATGACAAACAACGTTTTTATATTATTAGAGTAAAAGATAAGTAAAGATAGAAATACTAATTTCGTCTGGGTTTCAAAGAGAAAAGAGGAGAATAACAATCGATTCAAGTACATAAGATGAAGAGAATCACGATGCAATAAAAAGGGTTCGACCATTGCCTAGCAGAGGATCGATATCCCAAAGAGAAACTAAAGGTGCCATACAAAAATTGAACTTAAGGGCCAGGCAAAAATTGAACTTAAGAGCCAGTGTGAAAACTGGGCTTGGGGGCCAGTGTGGAAACTGGGCTTGGGGGCCAGTGCGGAAACTGGGCTTGGGGGCCAGTGTGAAAACTGGGCTTGGGGGCCACTGTGGAAACTGGGCTTTGGGGGCCAGTGTGGAAACTGGGCTTGGGGGCCAGTGCGGAAACTGGGCTTTTGGGGCCAGTGTGGAAACTGGGCTTGGGGGCCAGTGTGGAAACTGGGCTTGGGGGCCAGTGCGGAAACTGGGCTTGGGGGCCAGTGTGAAAACTGGGCTTTTGGGGCCAGTGTGGAAACTGGGCTTGGGGGCCAGTGTGGAAACTGGGCTTGGGGGCCAGTGTGAAAACTGGGCTTTTGGGGCCAGTGTGGAAACTGGGCTTGGGGGCCAGTGTGAAAACTGGGCTTTTGGGGCCAGTGTGGTAACTGGGCTTGGGGGCCAGTGTGGAAACTGGGCTTTGGGGCCAGTGTGGAAACTGGGCTTGGGGGCCAGTATGGAAACTGGGCTTGGAGGCCAGTGTGGAAACTAGGCTTGGGGGCCAGTGTGGAAACTGGGCTTTGGGGCCAGTGTGAAAACTGGGCTTTAAAATTTTGAAATTCTTGAAACTTGTAATTTGAGAAATGTTGGCCAGTGTGGAAACTGGGCTTAGGGGCCAGTATGGAAACTGGGCTTGGGGCCAATGTGATAATTGGGCTTTGTGGGCCAGTATGGAAACTGGGCTTTCATATTTTGAAATTCTTGAAACTTGTAATTTGAGAAATGTTGGCCAGTGTGGAAACTGGGCTTAGGGGCCAGTATGGAAACTGGGCTTGGGGCCAATGTGATAATTGGGCTTTGTGGGCCAGTATGGAAACTGGGCTTTAAAATTTTGAAATTCTTGAAACTTGTAATTTGAGAAATGTTGGCCAGTGTAGAAACTGGGCTTTCGAATTTTGAAATTCCTGAAACTTCAAATGTTATTTAATTTTGACACAAATTCGAAAGCTTATCGACATGAAACAATATGGCTTGAGAGAGAAAATCCGAATGTTATTCTTTTTGTGTTTTCTTTGGTTTTTTTTTTTTTTTTTTTTTTTGAAGAAGGAAATCGATAACCATTCATGTGAATGAAGAGGGTTTCGATGAGAAATACTTTCTTTTTGATAAATATATGAAAATGTTTGCTTTGCTTTGTTTTTTTGTTATTTTTTCGAGTCCATGGTCTTACTTGCAATCATCAGACTGGCCATTATTTCCAATGCTTAGAAAAGTGAGGAATGTCATACATCCGAGATCTAACTTTGAGATTATTACATTTTGACTTTTTCTCCCGAGACATTAACGTACATATGCTTGAATTCACTCGGAAGTGAAGAAATGGGAATTGTTTAGAATGGTTTGGAAGATAATGGGATAGCCATGCAGGCTTGTCACCTCGTATGCTCCTTACAGGAGATGAGTGCCAAAGCGAAACACGAGGTACCTAAAAAGTTGCCCCGATTTGGTGTAATGAGTATGATGGTGAATCCATGATAATTCCGGTGAAAAATTCAAGTAAGATCTGCAAAGCTGCCCCATTCTTGAGATTATGGTTTGACGAATTTCAAGGAAAAGACGCGCGGTGAGGTTTACCAAGCTGCCCCAATTTTGTTGTTTGTTTTTTTTTTTTTTTTTTTTTTTTTGGAATAGGGGTTCCGTTTGGAAGAAGTAGTGGGTAGGAAAGGGTCAGCTAAAAGGATGACTCAAATTGCTTCGATTTTCTTTTGTATGCTTTTGGCTGGTTGGTAGAGAGGTTCCCTATTCTTGAGACATTATTCATTTTCAAATCTTTTTTTTTTTGGACACATTGAAAGTTATTTTGTCTTATCGCAAAATTAAGCTTTATGAAAATATGAGCAATCATCATTCGATCTGCGTGGACTTTGTTAGGCTTGTAACATGGCTAGGGGATAAAAGGTATTGAAAGAAAAGGGTATAAAGGCCCAAATGAAATGTTTGTCGGATACTCATTTTTTTTTAAAACAAGGGTTATCATCTACGCATTGCATCAACTATTTGATCTTTAGAGCACTTTGCTTTTGTCTTGAACTTCGTTTTTCCTTCATCTCTGGTTAATTCTTTTTTATTGTTGTTTTTTTTTTGTTTACCCTTTTTGAAGGATTCGCTTCATTTGATCGTTGAGTACTCTTCATCTGCATTCCAAGTTGACTCATACTGATGATAACCCTTGCTTGGGAATAATTTTGAAAAAGAATTTATTTTTGGCTCAAACGGGGTAACAATGGTTATAGTTTTTTGCTTTTTGGATAAAGAAAGAAGGCCACACATCATTTTGAACTCTGATTGCTTTATTTTCAAAAGATTAATTCTACGATTAGATGACCTCAACATGAGTCATTTTTTCTTCCTTTCTTTTCTAGACCGCCCTTTCGGGTTTTTCAATATAGGGGACTTATTCTTTTTTTTTTTTTTGAAAATTCTTTTGTTCTTTTGTTTGCCTCAATGGATTCAGGGATCACTCAACTAGCGCAAACGAGGATAATGTTGGTTAGGCCAATCTGCCCCAGTGTAAAGGTTTTTGTTACTGAGGGTAGTGACAATGTTTACTAGGGAAGATCCTTTATTTTGGAAAGTGAAGGGTGAGATTTTTCAAACACCATGTGCACAAACATCTCGAGAGAAAACATCAAATTGTTATTTTTGATTCAACATTTAACCTCGGAAAAATCTGACACTACAACTTTTGTTTTCTTTTTGTTATCAATTCTTTTATTTTCTTTTGTTCTATTTATATATTTTTTGCTATTTTCGAAAAAACAAGAGTTTGATAATTTGCAAGAAAGACAAGCGACTCAATATTGCCTTCATTTATTTGTTTTTTTTTTCATTTTGTTATTCGCGGCTTTCGTTTTTCTCCACGACATCCTATTAGGACATGATTTCCAGTAAACCTTGGAGATACCAAATAATGAAAGTTCACATTAAAAGTCACGGATAAAAGCGTAATATCCATGAGTATAACCCTCGTAGCAAGACAAAACAACATCAGTTTCGCCTTTTACAACAACCTATGCTTTCCCATATAGTTCTTCATTTGTCCATGGCATTTGTAGGGGCGAACTCGCGCCTTGCCAAAGTGCTGGATTGACTTTCTTCAAACTTTAAACATCCTGAATCGATCAAAGATTGCACTTTATGCTTTAAAGCCTTGCATGCCTCTATTGAGTGTCCACACACTCCTTCATGATAATCACACTTGGCGTTTGTGTCATAGCTCTTTGGGTACGGAGGTCGTATAGGTCTAGTTGGACAAACCTTTATGAGGTTTCTGCGGAGAAGATCTGGCAGTAACTCTGTATAGGTCATGGGGATAAGAGTGAAGCTGGCGACCTTCTCATCACGATTGTAATTTCTTCGCTCAATGGGTCGATTGGACCCATGAGAATGTGACATTTGAGGATAGGCAATAAAATGTGAGTTAGCTCTTCGTTTTTTATCTTTCTCATGTCTAGGACCATACTCATTTAAACTCGCTACTAGTTGTGGGCCTAGTGCAATTTTTCCATTTCTTATGCCACCCTCGACCCTCTCTCCAATTACTACTATGTCAGCAAAACTTGAGGAGACACTACTTATCATGTGTTCATAAAATGGTGGTTGTAGAGTATTCAAAAATATGGTAGTCATCTCCTTGTCGCTCAAAGGCGGTTCTACTTGAGCAGCAATTTCTCTCCACCTTTGGGCATATTCTCTAAATGATTCAGACTCTTTCTTCACCATGTTTTGCAGTTGTATTCTGTCAGGTGTTAGATCTTTATTATATTCATACTGCCTTAGGAATGCATCAACCAGATCTTTCCATGAATAGATGTGAGTAGTTTCTAAGCGCATGTACCAAGTCAGAGCTACGCCAATTAAACTTTCTTGGAAGATGTGAATCAAAAGTTTTTCATCGTGGGCATAAGCCGCCATTTTTCTGCAGTACATGGTTATATGGCTCCATGGGCAAGTATTTCCCCGATATTTCTCAAATTCTGGCAACCTGAACTTTGGAGGTATCACCACATCAGGAACTAAACATAGTTTTCTAGCATCTCCAAATTCAAAACTTCCTTTTGTTAGCAAAATGATGAAGATGAAGTTTTGATGATGTCCAAATCAAGTCAAGAGAAATCAAGATTCAAAATGCTATGAAGACTTGTATTGCTATGGAAAGCTTTTGTAATAATTATAGTTTAGTATCTAGGACTTAGATTATGAGTGGAGTTATGTTTGCATTCAAAAGAGATGTAAAATCAAGCCAAACAGCAAAATCTGTGCAGTGTTAATCGATTAACACAGGGTGTAAATCGATTGTTCCAGAGACAAATGAAGAAGCACTGCATTGAGCTGTTAATCGATTAACACAGGGTGTTAATCGATTAACGTTAATCGATTAACAAGGGCTGTTAATCGATTAACACAGGAGCCGTTTGAAAAACTAGCCGTTTTAAGAGCCGTTGAAGTATCCGTTGGGTTGTTAATCGATTAACCACTGTAGCTAATCGATTAACACAGTGTGAAAGGCTGAAAACGAAAAATGGAGGAGCCTTTGGATGAGTCTATAAATAGACTCTCATTTCCTCTCAACAACCAACTAGAGAAACTCTTCCCTTGTGCTCAAATACTCTGAAACTCTTGAGAATTGTGTGCTCCTGCTCAGCTAAGGAAACTCTGTCTGTAGAGTTGGTGGAATACTTCTACGGTGATAGAGGAATAGCTGATTCATCCTTGGTGTGTCTAAGGAGGTGTTCGGAAGAGGAAGTTCATCCTTCGTGAAGCATTCGAAGGAGGTGGTCATCCTTTGTGAAGATTCAAAGGAGGTGTAAGTTGGTTCATCCTTCGTGAAGCATTCGGAGGAAGTGTTTCATCCTTTGTGAAGATTCAAAGGAGGTGCTGTTTCATCTCTTGTGGCTTCAAGAGAGGTGGTTTCTAAACTCTTACAAATTGTATCTGTGTGATTGTAGTTTGTAATAGTTTTGTGATTAGTGAAGTGTTTATCTTGTTTTGAGATAAGCGACTGGACGTAGGATTGGTAAGATCCGAACCAGGATAAAATCATCTGTGCAAATTTCTCTCTACCTTACTCTTGCATTATTTGTCTTTATTAATTGCTAAGTAAGTTTAATTGAGTAGAAATTAAAAGGCACACGTTAGTATAAAAACCCTCTTGGTTTGTTATTCCACGCTAACCATTCCGCTGCAGCCGATTCTGACAATTGGTATCAGAGCTTGCTTTGATAGTCATTCAAATGGCGGGATCGCATCAAACCTTTGCAGAGGGTGCTTCTATCAATAGACCACCACTATTCACTGGTGAGAATTACGCATTTTGGAAGGTAAGAATGCAAATATTTATGGAGTCTATTGATATAGATATTTGGGATGCAGTTGCATCTGGTCCGTTTGTTCCAATTAACAATATGCAGGAACCAAAGCCCCGTGACCAATGGACTACTCAAGATAAGAAAAAATTTGGTAATGATGTAAAAGCTCGTAATATTATTTCATCTGCTTTAACTGTTGATGAGTTTTACAGGATTTCTATTTGTAAAACTGCACAAGAAATGTGGGAAGTATTAAGAGTAACACATGAAGGTACAGATGATGTTAAGAGAGCTAGAAAGAATACCTTAATCCAGGAATACGAGATGTTCAGGATGAAGCAAGGGGAAACAATAGTAGATGTTCAGAAACGCTTCACCAACATTGTAAATCATCTTATTGGACTAGGTAAGTCTTTCGATACTGATGAACTTAATATAAAAATTTTGAAATCTTTAGACAGGTCTTGGCAACCAAAAGTGACTGCAATTTCTGAGTCACAAAATCTCAACACCATGACTATGGCGGCACTTTTTGGAAAGTTGAGGGAACATGAACTTGACCTCGGAAGACTAGATGAAGAAGAAGCAAAAGCAAAAACTAAGAAAAAGAGTCTTGCCTTGAAATCTGAGGTTGAAAGAAGCAAAGGTAAATCGGAAGATGAAGACTCAGACGAAGAAGAAGAATTGAGACTCATGATAAAAAGGCTCAACAGGTTCATGAAGTCTAAAGGCAAAGGAAAATTTAGATACGAAAAGAAAGATAATCCAGTATCTTCCTCAAATTACCGATGCTATGGTTGCGGAGAAAAGGGGCATCTAAAAGCAGACTGCCCAAATCAAAAGAAGGGTGAAGAAAAGAAATCCTTCAAGAAAAAGAAAGCGTACATCGCATGGGAAGACGACAATGAGACCATTTCAGATTCAAGCTACTCAGATGAAGAAGCAAACATCTGTTTAGTGGTGAACGACGACGCTGGAAGCCAAGTAAGTACATCTAGCGATTCTGATAATTCTAGTCAAATTAGTGAAAATGAGTTGCATGAAATTTATGCTGCTTTAATAGTAGAATCTGAAAAATTAGATAAAACCCATCAGAAATTGAAAAAGGATTTCAAAGAGTTAAAATTGAATTTTGAAAATACTCTTGAAGAAAATCAAAATTTAAAAACAAATTTTGAAACTATTATTGATGAAAATAAAACTTTGAAAAATAGAGTTTTATTTCTTGAAAAGGGTAAATTTACTAGTAGTGATGAATGTGCTTCTTGTGAAAATTTTAAGAAACTACTAGAACAAACAACCTCAGGAGAATGTAGTAAAACTAATAAGGTTGTTAAAAATAAGTATGTTCCTAGAATTACAAATAAACATAATCATAGAACCCGTAGAACTTGGGTAGAAAAAGGAACAACTTATAGGAACACAAATGTTATATCATGCTTCTATTGTATGAAAAAGGGTCATACATCTAACAAATGTAAAATTAAGCATTATGGTGTTCCAAGTGGTAGATATATTTGGGTTGTAAAATGATTTCAAATTTTTTAAATTAACCCAAAGGACCCATACAAAATTGTTGGGTACCTATTGTTTAAAATTTAGAATTTCTTTAAAACAATATTTGAGAAATTTTTGTTTTAAAAATTGTTTTTGTTCTAAATATTTAATTTTTATTCCAAGGAAGATGGAACAATTTTTTTATATACAAAGCATATATAGTTTTCAAACGGAAAACAATTGAAATAGAAAAATATGTGCATGTTGTCTTTGATGAAATTGTAGACCTTGAGGCAAAACCTCTTGAGTCATTTGAATTACATGCAGGCAATGATGAAGATTTGTGGAAGACAACAAATGAAGCAAAGAATGATGACAATCCTCAAGATGAAGATCTAGACAAAATGTGAAAACAACCTAGAGGATTCTCTTTACAAAATTGGAAGGATATCTAAAGGGGTACTTTATATTTCTATGTTTTTATTAGAGTATGCCCTTTATATTTCATTGCATGCTTACCTCTTTAAAAATTCAATAAAATATATATTGTTTTTCCTTAATATGCATCCATGCTTGTATTAAGGGGGAGTATATTTTCTAATAAATTTAGGGGGAGCAATTATACATCTCTTTTTAATAATGATCAAAAAGGGGGAGAAATATTTAAAGTCTTAAACTTATTTCTAAGTTTACTAACAATTGTTTCTTCCTTAAGTTGTATTTTAAATACAGATTATTATCAAAAGCTTTAAATCAAGAAGGTTTTGATCATCATCAAAAAGGGGGAGATTGTTAGCAAAATGATGAAGATGAAGTTTTGATGATGTCCAAATCAAGTCAAGAGAAATCAAGATTCAAAATGCTATGAAGACTTGTATTGCTATGGAAAGCTTTTGTAATAATTATAGTTTAGTATCTAGGACTTAGATTATGAGTGGAGTTATGTTTGCATTCAAAAGAGATGTAAAATCAAGCCAAACAGCAAAATCTGTGCAGTGTTAATCGATTAACACAGGGTGTAAATCGATTGTTCCAGAGACAAATGAAGAAGCACTGCATTGAGCTGTTAATCGATTAACACAGGGTGTTAATCGATTAACGTTAATCGATTAACAAGGGCTGTTAATCGATTAACACAGGAGCCGTTTGAAAAACTAGCCGTTTTAAGAGCCGTTGAAGTATCCGTTGGGTTGTTAATCGATTAACCACTGTAGCTAATCGATTAACACAGTGTGAAAGGCTGAAAACGAAAAATGGAGGAGCCTTTGGATGAGTCTATAAATAGACTCTCATTTCCTCTCAACAACCAACTAGAGAAACTCTTCCCTTGTGCTCAAATACTCTGAAACTCTTGAGAATTGTGTGCTCCTGCTCAGCTAAGGAAACTCTGTCTGTAGAGTTGGTGGAATACTTCTACGGTGATAGAGGAATAGCTGATTCATCCTTGGTGTGTCTAAGGAGGTGTTCGGAAGAGGAAGTTCATCCTTCGTGAAGCATTCGAAGGAGGTGGTCATCCTTTGTGAAGATTCAAAGGAGGTGTAAGTTGGTTCATCCTTCGTGAAGCATTCGGAGGAAGTGTTTCATCCTTTGTGAAGATTCAAAGGAGGTGCTGTTTCATCTCTTGTGGCTTCAAGAGAGGTGGTTTCTAAACTCTTACAAATTGTATCTGTGTGATTGTAGTTTGTAATAGTTTTGTGATTAGTGAAGTGTTTATCTTGTTTTGAGATAAGCGACTGGACGTAGGATTGGTAAGATCCGAACCAGGATAAAATCATCTGTGCAAATTTCTCTCTACCTTACTCTTGCATTATTTGTCTTTATTAATTGCTAAGTAAGTTTAATTGAGTAGAAATTAAAAGGCACACGTTAGTATAAAAACCCTCTTGGTTTGTTATTCCACGCTAACCATTCCGCTGCAGCCGATTCTGACACCTTTGCCTTCTATGGCTCTTAACCTCTTCTCAAAGACTTCTAATTTACTCTTATCGTCCTTAAAATCTGCTGGTGTAACGACATAAGATGAAGACTTCGTCTCAGGTTGTTTTTTCATTATCATGTTCTCAATACCTGGTTGGATTGTCTTCCCAGGAATTGTGAAAGTGGTTGCCCCAAGCTCGCCTTCTACTTCAACTGCATTACCTTCGGCCTTTTGAGTATCAAGATGCCCCAAGTCCACTCCTGATGGTGGAGTATAATTCGGGGGAAGACCATAGGAAGGGAAAGTTTGTACTTCTGGAACTCTTTGTTGTGGTTGTTGTGCGCACGAATCTTTGGGGCTTTGTAAGGCATTCATGGCCTCTAGGATTTGACTTATTTGTTCCTTCAGCTGTTGGATATCGACTTTCATCCCCTCTTGAACTTCTCCTTGGTTCTCCATGATTTTGCCACTGGTTCGTGTCCTTTAGGATGTTTTGGAGACTTTAGCCGTATTATTATTTTTAAACTGAATTTTATTAGATGAAATAAATTAAGAAAAAGAAAATAAAAAAACGAAAAGAAAAAGAGAAAAAGCAACACAATTACTATAGTAAGAAATTATAAAGATGCGAAAACATTGCCAAATGTATAATCTGGAAATTAACATGAAACAAAGTCAATAGGACAGTCCATTCACAACATTTAAGTTCAACATATGTGAGGTGTGCAAAATCACGATCAACTATCATGAGCCTCAGCCATTACATTCTTCATTTCTCTTATCAGTTTCTTGCAGTAATTGAGGAAAGTTTCAACCTTCTCAGGTGGGTTAAAGATCGGCAATGCAGACTCAGCATCAGCTAATAGCTTAGGGACATCCTTAATGGCTTCATTGGCAAGGGAAGCTAGCTGTGCGAAACTTCTCTTCCAGTTTTTTATAACTCGCCCTTGTTCAACGGTATACTCCTTCATCTGATTCATCAACTCTTGATGTTTCTTCTCTGATTCAGCCCGATGCCAACGTTCCTTCTTCAGTTTTGTCACTGCTGCATTCGCCTGTTGTTCGGCGTCGTCCATTCTAATATGCATTTTGTGCAGTTCCTCTAGTACTTTTTGCTTGTCCCTCTGGGATTGGTCACACAATTGCTTCACAACACGCTCTGATATCTCAATTATACCATATTCCCGGTCTTTCAAAGTCAGCTCAATGTTGGCCGCTACTAGCTCTTGCTTTTGTCTGATTAACAACTCCTCGTATGCTTCGCTGTTTTCCACACCTTCTTGCTTAAGATTCTCATAATCATGTTGTAGGCTTTGAAGATTATTGGTCAACTTGATATTTTCTAGTTTCATTTGCTCGAATTCTGCCTTCAACAATTTTACTCCCTCACTTTCAGCCTTATGAAACTGTTTTCCATAATCTAGGTTAGGAGAAGTTAACTCGAAAGGCAACTTCACTGTCCTAACCCTTTCTGCAATCCAATGGCTGTAAGGAATTCCTTCATCAATAGTCCATGGTCTGGGGTCCATTTCTGCACGAATAATGTTGCCCCAAGCATTTCTAACTTGATGAAGCACTTCAACAAAGGTTCCTTCCTCATAGTAGATCTGCAATATGGCAAGAGACACAGGTGTAGGTGATCCTCTCATAGGATGCCCAAATTGCCTTTGTGCTAACACAGGATTGTAATTAATACAACACCTAATACCCATGAGGGGTACATTAGGGTACCTCCCGCAGTGATATATAATTTGTGATCTACGCTGCCAAGGGACACACCATTTAATTTGATCCTCGTTTAAACTTGCACAAAGTTGTGCCCATTCATTTGCCCCTTACTGCAATAGCTCATCCATGGGGCACAGGGAATTTAAGGCATCTCCAGTCACACGGGAAATGAACCACATATACAACACTGGTAGACAGCATAACATCTTTCCTCCCTTCAGTTCATAACAACGATTAAGGGTCCCATAAACTTCAGCCAGGACGGCAGTGACTGGATTCTCACAACGCTCTTTGTACCCCACAAATGCATTCATGGCGGCATAGTCGACGAAATTCTTGACATTAGGAAAAAGCATGACACCATAGAGGAGAAGAGCCAATACATCCATAAATGTTTCCCAGTTTTCCTCTTCAGCCAGACGATGCAAGTATCCCTTTAGGTATCCTTGAGGAAGGCCCCTCACTTTGCCCTTGATTGTGAACTTGCTCTCCAGCTTCATAGGGTGTACTTTCATGATCCTTGATAGCTGCAAGACAGGGATATATTGCCCAAGGTAGTTGTATGGAGTTTTTCCCTCGAGAGGTATATTTAAGATTTGCTCGAATTCTTCCACTGTTGGCACCAATTGGAAATCCCGAAAAGTGAAACATCTCAATGGTGGATCATAATATTGGGCTAAAGTGGTAATTGCTGATGTTTGGACCTCCACCTCTAACAGGCTCAACAAATTTCCATACTCCTTCTTGAATGCATCCTTTTGGGATGTCTTCATTTTCTTTACCAGTTTTCTCAGACCATTCATATTTCCTTCCTCTGCTTCAATGGCTATCCTTTCCTTTAAAATGTTTGAACTTGAAGGTCGGTCAACTTCAAATCTCATGTTAATTTCCATTTTATCTCGACGGCTTAGTCACAAATTTATAACTTCCTACATATGACCCACAACAACAAGACCATATAAAATGCATGAGAAAAAGACATGATGATAAAGTGATATATACAACGCGTTTAATTTTTTAAAAAAAAAAAATCGGTTATAAGACGACACACATCTCCCATTCGTGCCTTATCAAAAGTTGAATAACTAGAGTTCTAAGGCCAAATATATGCACTCACAAGGATAGCTTCCTAATCCTTAAATCAAGGCCACTAGAGCTATGGCTCTTTTCACTGTTTCTCCACAACAGTCAGAGTAATCAACTAGATGTGGAGACACAAATGAAGAGAACAGACTCTAGCTGGAGTTCTCACGATAGCCAGACAGGAAGTACATCCCAGAGTGACACCGCTACACAACCCCTCTATTTCTAAGTTGCGCTCAGACCCGGGTATAGGGCCTCACTCATGATATGCATATTGTGTGGAGGGAGATTATAATAAAAAACAACAATTGCAAAAATAAACACAGATAAGTAGAAACAATTATTTCAAACATAAATAAAAAGTAAAAGAAACTCACATGCAATTATTCCAAATATTAAAAATAAATAAAGACAAAGGGAATAAAAACACAAAGAAAAACCACATTGAATTCACTTATTTAATTAAATGGCCTGACTCTCTGACGTCCCCAGTGGAGTCGCCATCTGTCGCAACCGGAATCGCGACGGGACGACGATCCGAAAAATAAAACGGATTTTGAAAAAAAGATTTGGAGTCGCCACCATAGTTTATTCTGGAAAACTACGGAAAAACCATAAAATGATAAGGCATGGTCTGCAAAAATGAGATTCTAAGTTCGGGAGTCGGTTACGTGTAGGGAAGGTATTAGCACCCTACAACGCCTGCCTGAAGGCAGTACCTTTAATTAAACGTGCAAAGTCGATGTGGTTTTCAAAATGATTATTATTCCCCGAATATAAGATTACAAGACGATGCAAAGAAAAATATATTTTTTATTTTTTAGGAAGCCCGACAAGGATTGACCTTGCTCCTACGTATTCTCATGTGAGAAATCAGGGGTACGTAGTTCTTTTTGAAATTGTTTGAGAAATTTGCTTGAAGAAATTAATTTTGGATTTTTGGGAAAATGAACCTGACAAGGACTGGCCTTGCTCCTACGTATCTCCACTTTTAATGGAGAATCAAGGATCACGTAGTTCTGGCAAGGCGATATTGTTTGTAGTTTAAAAAATATATGTTTTTTTAGTTTTTGAAGATTTTATATTTTTTTTGGTATTTTTTATTTAGGAGAATGAAAAGGTTTTTAGCACAAGGACGATGCGTGCGATCACACATGTGCCTAAACCTTTAAAACATATTTTTGTAATTTTATCTAAAAGAGAGAAAAGGTTTTTAGCACAAGGACGATGCGTGCGATCACACATGTGCTTAAACCTTTGAAACGTATTTTTGACATTTTTTTGAAGAAAGAGAAAAGGTTTTTGGCACAAGGACGATGCGTGCGATCACACATGTGCCTAAACCTTTAAAACATATTTTTGGGATTTTGAAGAAAGAGAAAAGGTTTTTGGCACAAGGACGATGCGTGCGATCACACATGTGCCTAAACCTTTAAAACATATTTTTGTAATTTTTAATTTTTTTATTTTGTATTTTTCTTTTTATCTTTAATTTTTATATTTTAGTTTTCTTTTTATTAAGAAGAGAGACGAGTTGAAATGTCTATGACATAAAATTGTGAAAGAAAAAAAAAACATAAGATAAAATTGTGGTAGAAAATTGGATAAATTTAAAAAAAATGATCAAAATGCATATAAATAGAATGAAAAGAAAATGTGTACCTCGTTGAAGATTTGAAAGATGAAGCAAAACTTTGCTTGTAATAAGTTGTAAGGAGAGATAGGGTGATGGCGAAGAAGATGAATTTATAGTAGAAATGTGGTATGGGATTTACTATGTATAGAGGGATTAGGAAATAGTAAAATGTGAGAGAAAAATGAAGTAGAGTTTTGGGATGGAATGAAGAGGTTTTGAGAGAGAAGAGATGAGTATTATGTCATTTTTGTGTGAAGAGAATGTAGGTATTTATAGAGTTAAGGATGAAGAAAGTTGATGAATAAAAATAATATAATAAGTTGGTGGAAAATTTAGATGAAATAAAATATAATAAAAAAAAGATGAATAGAAAAAGTTAATGTGGAAAATAAGTGAAAGAAATAATATAAAAAGTTTGTGGAAAAATTAGGTGAAATAAAATATAGTGAATAGTAAAAGTTAATGTGGAAAATAAGTGAAAGAAATAATATAAAAAGTTGGTGGAGAAATTAGGTGTGGAAATTAAGTGAAAGAAATAATATAAAAAGGTGGTGGAGAAATTAGGTATGGAAATTAAGTGAAAGAAATAATATGAAAAGTTGGTGGAGAAATTGGGTGAAATAAAATATAGTGAATAGTAAAAGTTAATGTGGAAAATAAGTGAAAGAAATAATATAAAAAGTGGGTGGAAAAATAAGGTGGAGAAAAATGGATAATAAAAAATGTTGATGGAGAAGATATAATTAAAAAATGTAAGTGGAATAATTAGAAAAGTTGATATATAAAATTAATATGGAAATGATGTGGAAAAAGTAAATGAAAAAGGTAGATGATGTGGAGGGTGAGGTGGATGGTGATGTGGAGAATGGGGTGTGATAAGAAAAGATGGGTGGTGAGGAAGTAAAAAAAGTGAGATTATTTTGGGCCATTGGATTAAGTGTTTAAAAGAAAATTTGGGGGTGCAAAAAGTAAAATAAATAGTATTTTTCATTTTGGTTTTTTTTTTTTATGTTTTTTTTTTTTATTTTTGTGATGAATTATATTTACCCGGACGAAATTGGGTATTGACAGTTACATCTTGAGTTAATGAGTTAATTTGATCCTTAATATCCTCTTTTGTGTGCTTAAATCAGTTAGAAGAAAATTCTGTATCAAATCAAAGCTCTGGCACATAAGGAAAGTAGGAAGAACAACAAAAACAAATAACCAAAGTAGTGTTGAGCTGTGCCTGGGTGCCCCCGTCAACGGGCGCTGAGCGCCATTTGGTGTGTTGACTCGCGCCCGGGTGTCCTTAAAGGGTGTTGAGCGCCACCTTTGCTGATGTGGCAGATTCAGTTTATTTAACTCCAAATTGCAAATAGGTCTGCATCTTTGGATATCCAAACGCGAGATCTATCTTCTAGAGCACCTGGAGGCTGGCTAGGAGCTGTGGGACCACTTCTCCTCCTTCCTTGGGTTTTCCCCTTGTTCTATTTCCACTATGGTTGTAAGCTTGATCTCTCCATGGCAATGGAGAGCTAGTTTCATTCTTGTTGGGGATTGATGTAACCACTGCACTCTTATGTAAATTGTCATTGTTCTTAATATATTGATGCTTCTTTCATTGATTGGTAGTGTTTTGTTCCTCTCTTAATGCTTGTGAATTAGATACTCATACCTTGATAATTGGTTACCTTGATATTAGGAAATATTATGTGAATCTAGATCTAGAACAAATTATCCAAAGGAAAGCGTATCTAGGGATAAAACTAGGACCTTTGGTTGTCTTAGATCTCAATTCTTAATGCGAAAATACTTGTTAGGTTTTCCAAGGGATTGGAGTTTAATAAGGAAGTCTAGGCTCTCTTTACCAAGGGATTGAGTTTGAGTAAATTAGAATATTGACATTACCATATTAATGAACAAGACATGATTTTACATGCATAAGAGTGAAGTACGTGAAATCATACTCCAACAATACCAATTCATATCATTTTTAGTCTATTCCATTTCTAAGTGTTTGAGTTACCAAATTTCATTCTACTATTTATGCATCATATTTACTTTAATTGCATAAAAAACCCAATTAATGGAATCATTCTTTAGTCTACATTAGTTATCAATTATACAATTTTTTTTAAATTACAAGTCTCTTGGGAATGGTATTCGGTCTTATCGGTTTATTACTTGAATGTTTTGGTACACTTGTCAAGGTCTCAACAACGACCTATGGACAAAGAACACCAAACCATAGACTAGGACCTCTTACTACTCCTCACCACATAATTTCCTTCTCTACCTGATATTGAGTGATTATTAAAGCGTCAGGATAACTTCCAAGGTTGAGTCCGTACATCAATACATTACTTTACTTTGAATAACTATCAAGAATTTCACCTTAGAAACTCTTTTCAAACCATACTTCAATACATACATAACCTCATGCATAGACCATCATATAACTGAATTTATTTTACTAGAAAAACTTTAAAGCGTCAAAACATTTTCATCCATAAGCAACAAAGAAAAAAAAAGAGAAGAGATCATACATGTACGTGGGGCGCTCAGCGCCAGACTTCTAGTGCATAACGCAGAACTGCTCGCCAAGCGAGCTAGCCTTGGCGCCCAACGAAAGCATAAATAGAGGGCTTCCCTAGTCTAGCCCAATGAGAATTCTCGCCCAGCCTCTGAAACATACTGCCATTCTTCACTATTTACTCGCCTAGTGACTCCAAGCTCGCTCAGCTAGTCTGCAAAATTCTGCAGGCACCCCTCAACCTTAAATTTTCTAACTCTAACTCCTTCACATGCACCTACAACTCCCATTTGTTATTTCAAAAACCTTAATTGAACTCATCCAAGTGTTTATAACTCAATTTAAACTTTATTAGTCTTGTTTTTCCATGAATTTTTAACTCACTCAAACTAAAACACCATTTTAAAGCACAAAATTCAATCTTACTCATTCCTCATCACAATTTAGTAAACTCAACATCTAAACAAGTCTTAAATACCCTAAAAACACACTTTAAACCTCAGGATTCTTCATTCAACCCTTATCTCAAAATCTCACATATAAAAAACCCTTATTTAGCACTAAATGAGCCTACAACTCTTACCAAATCACTACTCCTCATTTCAACAACATCTATTTTTGGTTAACTGAGGTTTTATACAAGTTTTAAATGATCCTAAAATAAATCCCAAACATCAATTATTATACCAAAGTCACTCATCTAGAATTTCACCTACCCAAAACCCTAATTCAGACTAAAAACAACCTTATACAACACTTCCCTCTTCATTACTATAAATTCTATAACAAATTATACCTCATATAACTCCAGAACACCAACGTTAAAGATTCACACGAGTACCAATTCAAAACCATACATAGCAATATTCATTAATAGACAACATTCACTCATTCATACATAAACATCACTAAAAAATCCTCAATTGATAACATATTCAACAAAACATAAATTTCACAACCTATTAAACATACATTCATACTTCTTAACACGAGATTAAAACAATATTAGATTCCCTTACCTAACAGAAGACAAAATTGCTCTAGAAAGCCTAAAACAACTCCAACGTATAGAAATTTCTATATGCTCCTACGAACCATAGAAACACGATCAAAGTACACCGTTAGGACCACTGATCAAAAAATAGTCTTTTAGAAAACTCAAACTTCTCATAAGAAATAAAGATAACTAGCATGCAAGGAAAATAAAACGGACCAAAGAAAGAAGTAGAAAACTAACTATATTTGAAAAACTGATCGGTTAGACTTGAAGATCTCGTCGCGAGAATCACTCAAGCGATCTCCGATCTTCAAACAGATGACCAAGAGATGAGAACTCTTATAAAGAAGTCAGAGAACTCTAAAAAATTGATTTCTTAGAGATTGTGCATTTTAAAATAATGAAACTCGTTCTTAAAAACTATATATTAAAATATTTTAATATTAAAATAATTGAATCTTGTTATTTTTATACTATTATTTTCTTGATATTTACATTTATATTAACTATCCTAATAGTAGTTGTTTAAAACAGTGGATAATTATAATGCATGTGTATGATATGATAATGGTTGAAGGAAGAATTTCTTTATTATTAAAATAAATCCAATATACAAAAATTATGAAGTTGTTATACCATTGTTCATTAAATCATGAATATTTTATATATTGAAAATCACTGTGCAACATAATTCAATAGTGTATACAATATAGTGTACTAGTTCAACATAATTCAAATAATTTTCATAATGGATATTGAATGCATGAGATGGAAAAATATCTTAAAATTCAAATTACACTTATGCATAAAAAGAAAAATTAAATAAGTTTTAGTACAACTTAATTAACTACTCTTGGGATATATTGAAATTGAAAATAATAAAATATCATTTCTACAGATGAAGGAATAATAGTTTTATTCAGGTTCTCATCATTTATTCAACAAATATCAATTCGATAAATATAATGTATTTTAAAGTAAAATTTTTATTCTATGTGATAATATTAATACAGTTAACTCTTTTTATGCTCACCGTACATTTACAAGTTAAACATGATAATCAAACTTCGGAGTATTATATTAAACAAAGTGAAATTTGTTGACATTAAAAGTCAATAAACATATATATTTAGAGAAACTCTTATTGAATATAAGTTCATCAATCTAAAATAAATCTGGAATGTACTCTACTAATATTTGAATGATTTACACATCCATATATGCGTCTTGAATGCTGTGTATGAGGTATTAAATGGTTTTAATTATTATTATAGCAATTAATTGTTGCTAAGTCATAAAAGAAAATTATTATTTTTTAAATGAACACGTATATCAATGAAAGAGTTAAATTACAATATGTAATATGACAAATATGTAAAAAGAAAACAAGTATGTCATTTACCAATATTAATGTATTGCATATTAAAAAAATATTGTAATTAATAAAATAGACAAAATAAATTATGCAATATAAAATTATTTAAATAGTAACATTGATAAACGTTTTCTGAAAACATAATAATAAATTTATTTTCTATCATTCTCAATATCTTGTTTAATAAAGTATTAAAAATAATAAATTTGTACTACAAAAATTAAAAATAGTAAAGACACACCTTATTAATGAATGAGAAAAAGGAGCTATAAAATCACACTTTATATAAAAAAGGTAAAGAAACTTAAGAGGGTTAAATATGTTTTTAGTCTCTCAAGTATCACGCGATTTTGGATTTCGTTCCTTTTCTAAATGTTTGTTCATTTTCATCATCTTCCTTTGAAAACTCGAGTTTTTAGTCTTCAAAAAGTAACGACGTTAAATTTTGTCTGAGGTGGCTAATGGTATGCCACATCACTTTTACTTTTTCTGAAACGTGTCGATCATTGCAGTCCTACATCTTCACTGGTGGCACCCACCTCCTCATCTACTCCCACGGCACCCACCTCACATGCATATTCGTGCAAGAGGTCATCATGACCACCGTCCGTGCCAAACCCTTCCCCGTCTATCATCGCAATGGATCTACCTGATCCTGACGGCCGAGGACGTCACCATGGAAGACTTTTGTTGCACCGTCTGCGACTTTCACTACTTCAGCTTCCCCTCCAAGGTCGGCTACACCCTCCTTATGTCTGGGTTGGGAACTCCGGCAATCATGTATTTTACATTATTATTGACCTTTTGTAAAAGGGGGAAAATTAAAAATAACTAGGTCATTGATTTTATACAGTAGTGCAAACCCAAGTATTAATTTACTATCTATTGCATTTCAGTTGTTGCAGATCGATGATTATGGAATTGGAAGATAGTTGAAGCTTGCATTCTGTAATATCAGACTATAGTGCTAACCTTTCTTTAGGTACTGGGACTTCAGAGGATAGACCTAAATCTTGTTTTGAAAGTCAAAGATCAAACAGCTTGTTCCCTGAAGGCAATTTGATGTCTCTTAAGGGAAATGTGATTGAAATTCATAACAACCTAAATTTGGTTCTTCAGTTCATGCTCAAACAGCCAGTTGTATTTTTTTTCTTATTCTTTTAATAATTTCTCCGAAGAGATGCGAAAGGGAAGAGGAAGGGCGACGTCGGTGGTCACGGCGGCGGCTGTGGCGACCAACGGATCCCTTTTAAAGGAGCCTTGGTACCGGGGCATGAGAAAGAGACCGTGGGGGAGGTTCGCGACGGAGATCAGAGACCCGTTGAAGAAAGCCAGGGTTTGGTTAGGAACCTTCGATTCTGCCGAGGAAGCTGGTCGAGCCTACGACGCCGCCGCACGGACTCCCCTGCCTTTTGATCTCAACGCGCCTCTGTTTGACGATGTCGCTGCTGATGACGATCTCCGCTGCACCGTGCTCTACCTCTGAACGTGCTGTGATGGTTTTCAATTTCTGAATTTTTTTCACCCTTGATTTCTTCTTATTGTTGCACGGAACAAATTATAATGATGATCAGATGTAAGATTGTGGCAATATGATCTTAGTTCTGTGAGAGGGAGATTCCGTGATTTGGTATATTTTCCCTTTCTAAAATTTTATTTAGGAAGAAATATTGAATGAGAAAAAAAAAAGTAATTATGAATTATGATATCTTTGTTATTGAAAGATTAATGCATGTGTGTATGCATTGTTCCCAGATGAAGGGAATTGGAGGATGATGGAGATGAATAAGGGACGGAGAGAAGCTTCAGCTTGAAGATGCAGGAAGGAAGGAAGGATACGTGGTAAACTGTTAGCCACCTCAGACAAAATTTAATGCCATTGTTTTTTGAGGACTAAAAACTCGAGTTTCCAAAGGAAGATGATGAAAATGAACAAACCTTTGGAAGAGGGACGAAATCCAAAATCGCGTGATACTTTTGAAGGACTAAAAACATATTTAACCCAATTTAAAATAATATTTTAAGAACTAAATAAAAATAAATATTAGCTAAAACTTACTTTTAGAAATTTCACCAACACGATCATTCAATTGTTTTTATATTTATTTTTTATTGTTTATTTAAGGTTTAATACCTATTTTGGTCCCTCGATTTGTAGGGTTTGTTCAAAGTTGTCCTCCTTTTTTTCAAAAGTTCACTAACATCCTACTTTTCGCAAAAACGGTGCACGTTAGTCCTTTTTTCTTACGGCGTTAGAAAGATTAACGGTAGAGTTGCTTACCTAGCGAAACCTGAATTAGCTGTACAATTTATTATTACGTGGCATTCTCGATTTTTCCCTCTTTCCGCTTCTCTCTCCTCCCTTCGCCGTTGCACACCGTCTCCCTCCTCTTTGCCAAACCCTAACACCACCCCTCCATCCTCTACGCCAAATGCAAACCCTCCTATGACATCGACACCTTCTTCTTCGACAACGTCAACCCATTAGAAGACATTGACTTACATCCACCGGAGCCCCCGGAGGGATTTGTCGCCCCTCCCTGCACTGTATTTCTAAACTGTTTGTTTGTTTTGAGTGCGGGAAGGGCGAGAAGATGGGGCGCGGCGCAGTAGCGGAGAGAGCGGAGGCGTACGGGGCGACGACGATCTTGGTTATTGGAAGATAGTGAGGTTTTTTTATCCCAGTAAAACAAAATTGAATATAAACATAAATAAAAGTACGTTAAATTATTTCTGAAGCAATGTGCAATTAGGGATTAGGGTTTGGGAAGAGGGGAAAAGGGGATTAGGGTTTGGCGCGCGATTATGGATTTCACAGCGGAGAAGAAGGAATCAGAGAACAACAGCGCCAATAATCCCGAAAACGCTCATCAAACATTAGATTCTTCTTCTTAGTTAACGTCGACACTTGATTCAAGCAGCAAAGAAACCGAAAAACAACAATCTCATGAACTCAAAGCTGGTCTTCACCCTTTGAAGGTTTTTCTCCCTCACTTCGATTTTTTTTGTTTCTTGGCAATTGAATTACAGTATGATTGGTTAATGATGAAGATGAAGAACTGTGATAAAGCTTTTGAGTGGAAAGAGGACTACCACGTGGCACTCTCTTATTGGCTGAACTTGCCAACTAATTGGACTAATTGGACAAGTCATCTAATTTTGGCCACCAGAGCAACTTTGTCGTTAGTTTTTTAACGCCGTAAGCAAAAAGGATCCACTTAAACTGTTTTTGCGAAAAGTAAGATGTTAGTGAACTTTAAAAAAAATGGAGGACAACTTTAAACAAGAGCGTACAAATCGAGGGACCAAAATAGGTATTAAACCTTTATTTAAAAGAGTTAATATGACTCTTCAATTAAATTAGTGTCAATGTTTGGTGTTAATATTAACAATTAAGAGTTGTCGATAAAAAAATTATGAGTTTTTTTTCTGTTTATAGAATCCATTGTTTTTTTTTGTCTTTCCTGTTCCCGTTTTTCTTCATCTTCCCCACTATTCACCTTCTACCTCTTTTTTCTTGTCTCTCTCTCTTCTACTCCACCTTTTCCCCTTTCTCCCTCTTATAGGATTTCATGATTCATGGCTTATTTTTCAAATTTGGATTGAAGTTGGACGTATTTGTTAATATTGTGTAAAATATTATTTCCTTAAAATTTGAGTTTGTAGAGATGTTCATTATATTTTTTGAGGTGATTCTTTGAAAATGACAGTCGTAGGTAGATGAAAGTGATTGGTACTTACTCTAACATGTAACACGTTACAAAACTGTATTAAGATTAAATCCACATGTCATATTAAGTTTTTTTATATTTTAAAAATAAACACTTAATTGAATAAAAAAAAATATAATTGTATGAGAAATTTAAATATAGGAGTAAATTATTAATTAAAAGAAAAACTGAATTTCAATACCATTCAAAAATACTATAAATTATTAAAAAGAAGTGTATCCAAGAAATATTAAGAAGAATACGGGCACACAAATCTTTAATCAAATAAAAACACTAGAAGTTAGCTCAAATGCCTGAAGTACATATGTGAAATAAATTTTTATTTTACTATGAATGAATGGTATGATTTTTATTCTTTTTATTTTGGGCTTACAAAGCTTTAAATATGATTTTATTAGTGGAAAAACGAAAAAAACTTTTCTTTTTCAAAAACTGAAATTACTATTTTTTTACTTATTATATTATCTGTGGAAAAAATTCAAATAAATAATCCAAAATAAATATTATTTATAAATCATAAAATTAATTTCAATTTTGTGTTAATTAAACTGTTTTTAGGTCCTTTAAACTTGTTGATCATCTATAAGGTAAGAAAAACTAGAATGTCTTAGTGTGTGAATTGAATATTATAAATTGAAATTGATTTATAAAATCTGATATGTTATTGTGATGAATTAGAATATAATATATTGTTGTGTTGAACAAAGAATATTAGGGGTGGGCAAATAGAACTGAACTGCACTGTATTACTAAAATCTGTACTGAACTAAAAACTAATTTGTCTAAATTGAACTGAGCTATAAAACAGTTGAGACAAAACTGCTTTTTGTTTTATCAAACTGGACTGAACTGAACTATACTAAATTGTACTAAACTACAATATAAACTAAACTGAACAACTAATTATACTAATTTTAAACTGAATTATACTAATTTTAAACTGAATTGTACTAGTTTTTAAACTGAATAGTATAATAATACATGTTCTTTTTAATTGAAATTTATTTTAATATTTATTTTATTTTATTCATAAGTGTCTTACAAATTAACTTTTTAATTATTTGATATTATTATTTTCTATTTTATTTATATTTCTTTTATTATTATATGTATATGGAAATTATTTTATTATTTATTTATTTTATTTTATTTTATTTTATTTTTTTATTTATATTTATTTTGTCATGAATATTATTTTACTTTTATATTTATTTTTTTAATTTTTTATTTATATTTTTTTGTTTTATATGTGTATATAATTTATTTTATCTTTTTATCTACTTATTTTATTTTAAAATAATTTTTTATTTATATTTATTTTGTTCCCTCGTAAAATTGTTTTATTAATCAATTATTTATTATTTATATTTTATTATGTAAAAATTAAACTAATATTTATTAATTATTATAATATAATAAAAGATGATACTAGAAAAGTTATTCTTAATAAACGTTTGTTAATTTTTTTTTCATTTGATATTTCTATAATATTAATTATTTTTGCTACATTACTATTTTTTTATGATATTTCATTATATAGTCATTTAATAAAATTTAACGTTAAAAAATATATTTTAGTTTTAGTATGTAAAATACTATTATTTAAAAATAATAATATTGATATTTATTTTAAAGTAAGTTGATTTTTAAAATAAATAGTTATTTTAGTGTGTGCACTTACACACATTTTAATATCATTAAAAGTTTTTTTCACATATTTTTACATATTTAATAATATGTTAAAGAATATAATATATTTAAAGTATTTTTTTTATATAGTCCTTTTTTTATGATTTATATTACTTAATCATTTAATAAAATTAAATTTTAAAAAAATATATTTTACTTTTATTACTTAAAATAATATTATTTAAAAAATAATATATGTTTATTGATAAAAAAATATAAAAATTTGTGATAAAAAAATTTTGTCTTAAAAAATTCAATATTAATTTTTTAGTTGAACGGTTTCTTTTATTAATATTTTATTATTAAATAACGTTTTCTTAGCAAGACCGAGCAATTGAACGAGAACTAGAGAAGAGAAAAGAGTAGATACAGTTCTCACAGTTAACTGAACCGAAACTGTTATAAGTTCAGTTTTTAAAAACTAAACTATAAAATAGTATACTGAACTTTTAGTAAAAGTGGATCAGTTCTTTTAAGTATAATATAGTATAGTTAACTATAGTACAGTACAGATAAGTTATTTTTGCCCAGCCCTAAAGAATATCATTTATAGTTGTAGTTGTGTTGACTAGTATGGTGTGTTTAATTGTTAAATTGAGTTTTGATTTTGCATGAACTATGATGATTAAGAAAACTGAGGAATTGACTACTTGATCAAGTTAGTGTTTCATTTTGACATTTAAAACTGTTTTTGAACTAAGTACTAATAAGGAATACAATTTTAATCATCTAAACATATTCTTAGTTTCCTAAATCACATATTTGAAGTGGTCATTTTCTTATATAGCATTAAGCGGGACAAATATGATGTTGAGCGCTAGCTTGACATTTTAGGTCTGGAAGCATTTTAGTTCCAAATCGTTGAGTGTCACTTTTTCTCACTGAGCGAATATCTTTACCAATGGTTTGATGTTGAGTGGTGATAGTGCATCGTTGAGTGTCGCCTTCCACTACAGGTCTGAAACCAATTTAAGTCCAGCTCGTTGAGCAACAAAATAGTCTTGCTTACCGAACAATTTTGCTAGCTTAGCGAACAATTTTTCTAGAAGAATTGCGTTGAGCGTCATTCTTGTTGCTAAACACTAGTTCAAAATTCAGGTGTCTGGTTAAGTTTCTTTGGTTGTTGGTATTACTTGTCATCATTCTTGATTGTTTCTGATAAGTAAAATAATTGTATGAATAAATATATGATAACTTTGATATGATGATGTGTGGTTTTAATATTGAGAGAATTTCAAGGAGAAATTCTATGTCCTCGAAAATTGTTAGTGTATGCTTGATAGAGCAAAGTTTAGAAATGAGATATCTTGATATTCTACCAACCATTCAACTCATGTAGAGAGGAATGAGGTGAGTGAGAGAATGATAAGAGGTCTTTACCCTAGAGTTTTAGTCTTAGTCATGAAGATTAACCTCATGAGTAGTAGGGTGGTAACCTCATGTTTATAACTCTGCAAAGTATAAATACTACTACGAGTGCATACCTTTAGTGATATTCTATGTCAAGGCATGTAACTAGATGATTTAATCTAGAGTAATATGTGTGTCTGTTATATGCGATGTAAAATTTTATACATGATTTAGTCTATTCTATGTTTTAAAATGTTATAATGAAATTTATTTTCCTTTTGAACTCTAGCTTACCCTTCCTTCGTTTCTTTCTGTGTTGTTTCTTTTTATTACAATTATCGTCTATTTGATGTGAACAGAGGATTAGTCAAATGTAGATATGCCATGAATGGAGGTAGAGGATGCCGTTGAATGATCTCTTATGTTTAAGTTCATAAGTTCTTGTATAATTTATCTTTCGGAAAGACTTACTTTAGTACTCTGTAACCTTTTACATATATTATGTTGGCATAGTTATTACTTTGGATAAATATATTAATATTTTGTATGTTTTGTACCTATTTGTTGTGAATTATCATTTGTGTTAGAATTTCTTGTTCAAGAGTTGGGTCTGTTAGTGATGGAGTTAAGGTATGATCTGATGGTATCTATCCCAACTTTGGGTTTAATTAAGACATCTTCAATCTATGCTAGATGTTCAGTATTGGGGACTTACTTTAAAAGTTCACCCATTATGCCTACCTCTGCAAAGGTTAGATGTGATCTTAGGGATGGATTGGTTATCTGCCAATCGCATTTTTATTGATTGCAACCGGAAGAAGTTGTTGTTTCCAAGTTCCAAAAATCTCGAGTTATTATTGTCTAATCAAGTTGTTAAGGAGGTTAAAGAGGGGTTTCAGTGTTTTGTTATCCTTACTCATCTGATTATTGAGGAAGGTGATGGGAATATTGAGATTCCTTTAGTAAAGGAGTTTGCATATGTCTTTCTTAATGAAGTGCTAGGATTGTTTCCTAGAAGAGAAGTGGAGTTTTCAATTGATTTGGTGTTTGGAGTGAGATTAATATCAATAGCTCCTTATAGTATGACTATAGTTGAGTTAGCCGAGTTAAAGAAACAAATAGAATAATTGTTAGAGAAGAAGTTTATTAACCCAGTGTGTCGTCGTGGGGAGCACAAGTTCTGTTGGTAAAGAATAAGGATGGTAGCTCAAAATTATGTTTGGACTACCAACAGTTAAACAAGTTGACCATCAAGAATAAGTACCATTTGCCGATGATAGATGATCTCAAGATCAGTGGCATGATGCATAACGAAGAGTGCT
The DNA here is from genome assembly GCF_016808095.1 of Vigna angularis. Taxonomy (NCBI): domain Eukaryota; kingdom Viridiplantae; phylum Streptophyta; class Magnoliopsida; order Fabales; family Fabaceae; genus Vigna; species Vigna angularis. The sequence goes on along the minus strand of NC_068970.1, from coordinate 53,577,967 downwards.
CATTTTTTGGAAATTAATCTGAGGATGTCTATAGCCAAGCTAACACAATTGTATATAAAGGAGATTGTAAGGTTATAGGGAGTGCCTTCGACTATTGTGTCAGATAGAGATCCTAGGTTTATTTCTAGATTTTAGTAAACGTTACAACAATCCTTGGGTAATAGGTTGAAGATGGGCAATCAAAATGAATGATTCAGTCAATTGAGAATTTGTTGAAAGCATGTGTACTGGATCATTTAGGTGAATGGAATGAAGTTTTGCCCTTGGTAAAGTTTACCTAAAATAATAATCACCATACTAGCATTGGGATGGCTCTATATGAAACTTTGTATGGCAGAAGGTGTAAAACCCCTTTATATTGGTATTAGGATGGTGAGACAGTGTGGGTAGGATTTGAGTTGTTGAAGTAAATCACCAAAAAGGTGAGAAAGATACAAGAAAGGAAGAAGGCATCATAAAGTTGACAAAAGTATTATGCTGATAAGATTTTGAGAAAACTTTCTCTTAGGTTCATTGGTCCATATAAGATTTTGAGAAGAATTAGACTAATAGCTTATGAGATCGCCCTGCCTATTCAGTTGACCAACCTTTATCCAGTTTTTCATGTCTCTCAGTTGAGAAAGTATATATTTGATTCTTCTCATGTGTTGGAGGTAGAGAAGTTGCAAGTCATAAAAAATCTCTCTTTGGAGATATTACTTGTAAGTATAGAAGATCATCAGACAAAACAATTTAGAGGAAAATCTATCAATCTAGTTAAGGTAGTTTAAGATAGGAGAATAAGTGAATCTACTTTGAAATTAGATGAGGAATTAAATATGTAGTTAAATATTCACAACACAAAAAAAATGACTTAATTTAAAATAAGAATTAAATATGTAGTTAATCTTTAAGAAAAAAATTACATATTCATAAAATTATAGAAATTAAAATTAAATTTAATTATAATGATTTTGAATTTAATCAAATATATTTATTTTTTATTTTATTTTAATTTGTCTAAAAGATTTGAAAATATTTATAATTTTTATTTTGTATAATTGAATTTTTTTAATTTAAAATAATCTAATTAGATTATTTTGTTAAATTGTGATTAAAATCATGTTTGCACATGGGGTTAGTTTGTAATGTTTTTAATTTTTACTTTTAAAATTTTTTTCATTGGTTTTTTAAATTTTTTAGTCACTTGTTGTCACGTGTATATGTATTCAATTTATTTCTTAAATTTTCAGATTTGTTTGAATTTTCTAAACAAATTAGAGAATAATAAATGTAATTAAGTCAATATATTTTCACTTTTATAAAATTAGTTAGCTCATCTTGAAAATTAAGACAAGAAAGATAAAAAGAACCATTTTGGAAGAAGATAAGGAAAGTCACATTTTAACCTTTGGAAATTAATTCATGGTTAATTTCTTCACAAACATATGTTGTTGCTCTGAGTGTTGTTGAGGATCAGGATAAGCTTTCCCTGTTTCCATGGCCGCACCTTCGCTTTCCTCCGCTCTCAATTCCCTCTCCCTCTCCACCTCTTCCCGCTTCTCTCTCCTCCCTTCGCCGCCGCACACCGTCTCCCTCCTCTTCGCCAAACCCCAACACCACCCCTCCCTCCTCTGCGCCAAATGCAAACCCTCCGATGACATCGACACCTCCTTCTTCGACAACGTCAACCCATTGGAAGACATTGACTTCAACCCCCCGGAGCCCCCGGAGGGATTTGTCGCCCCTCCCTCCTTCGACGATGGCCCCCTCGAGACGGAGGACGAGATCGCCGCAGCCTATGAGGAGCTCTACGGCCCCGCCTTCAGCGGCGTCTCCGTGCTCGGGAACGACGTCTTCGAAACGGACGCCCTGGTGAAGCAGGACACGGGGTTCGGGTCCGGCACGAAGAAGGAGAAGGTCCGCGACGGGTTCGAAGAGAGGGTGGTCCAGGTGAGGAGGGTGACGAAGGTTGTTAAGGGAGGGAAACAGTTGCGCTTCAGAGCTGTCGTCATTGTCGGCGACAAGAAGGGCCAAGTCGGCGTCGGAGTTGGCAAGGCCAAGGAAGTCGTCGCCGCCGTTCAGAAGTCCGCCTCCAATGCCAGGAGAAACATCGTGAAGGTGCCAATGACTAAGTACTCCACTTTTCCCCACAGGTACTTTCTCGACCTTACCTTACCCTACACTGTATTTCTACTTGTTTGTTTTGGTCACCCATTTATGCTGTTATGATAATCTGCAAGTGTCTTTTGAATCCAAGATTGAATCGATGAGGTTTTTTATAATTAATTATGAAAAAAAAAATGAAATTAACTTTGCATTTGTACGAGTTAAAAGTAAAAATTTGGGTTAGTCCCAGGTGTGGACACGTATATTAGCCTTAACTTGAGCTTTTGATGAAGTGTTCTAAACCAATCAGTTTTGTTGGGATTCTTAATATTGCAAAAAGATGTAGACAAATGCGGCAGATGCTATCGCAACTGCACTTGCATAGTAGTCTCGAAGATGCCAAAAATGTTGATGTTGTGTCCAAAATCAAGAACATGGGAGGTTTTCTAAAGCCCTTGAAATGTCTGTTTTTGGTTCTAGTCCTGCCTCTTGGTTTAGACTCCCACGTTATACAAAATTAGACAAACTGATTAACATATAAGTGAGAAGTAGAAGTATGTCATTGGCTCTGATATCTGGATTGATTGACTTCAGGGCTTTTTATGAGAGAATGATTATTATTTGTTTCTAGATAACTTGTACTTAATTTTGTGTTGTTTGTTTTTCCAGATCTGATGGAGATTATGGAGCAGCGAAGGTGATGCTTAGACCTGCTTCTCCCGGTACTGGAGTTATTGCAGGTGGGGCTGTGAGAATTGTTCTTGAAATGGCGGGAGTTGAGAATGCTTTGGGAAAGCAACTAGGGAGTAATAATGCACTCAACAATGCCAGAGCAACCGTTATTGCTGTGCAGAAAATGAAGCAGTTTCGAGAGGTTGCTGAGGAGCGTGGTATTCCCATGGAAGAATTATGGAAGTAATGGATTTCAATCTTTGTGAAGCCGATGTAACTTCTAGATTTCAATCTTTGTGATATAGAGCTGGTCATAGTTCTTGTCAAGGAAGTGAAACACTGTTCAATTTTTTTAATGTTTTCTGAAAATGAATAGTTTCTTCAAAAAAGAGCTACTCGTTCTGATTGATTAATATATTCTTTACCTTCTGCCTGTTTGATTTGTCCAACTTATGGTTGGCTTCACCCTGGTTGAGGACTTCGATTGTTCTTCTCAGGGTTCAAAGCTTGAAAAGCTTACATGCTTATGTTCTAGATACAACTAATGCAATTAAATTGATGTGATAAAGAAAAATTAATTACTTCTGGGAGTAAAATAAACGTCTATATATGACTAATGATAAACACAGTCCATGTCATCTGCAAAACTACGTTTTGTTTACACGTGTTGTATACATATATCTGTATATTAAGATTTTTCAAGCAAATTATAGTTCTATGCTTCTGAATTGACGATAATGTTCCTAATGTATTTATTCCGATGATTATTTCTCACATATAAGGTGTAGTTAGTGCCTTAGCTTTTAAAGGGACAGTCGATGTAGCGATGTTAGAAGATATGGATACTTGCTACAATTTCAGTCATTTAGTGGAATGAGATTTTATCTCCAGGCACTACAATTTCGTCATTCATACAAGATATATTTGGAAAGACCAACACATGTGTGATATATTATGAAGACTAAAAATATATTTGGAAAGATCAAGTCATATCCTTATAGTTGATTAAGGTGATCATACTTTGAATTCAGTGCCTGGAGAGAGATAAACAAGCACACAATATATCTCAGGGTTTGCATAAAAAATCTACGACAGAAGTCTAATTTGCCAAGAAATAATAAAATCATCACAAAAAAAGGGAATCTATACAACTTGCAACGTACAAGACTACAGGGTATCCTGCAGCAAAATCCACAATGGAAAAAAAAAAGAAAAAAAAGAAGAATGGAACAAAATTTAGCTATCAGACAACAACATAAACGGTGTCCTCATTAGACCACAACAGCATATCGAACGAAAGAAACTCACTTCTAGTGAAAATTCCCCAGCTGATGCATCTGTTTCATCGTATCATTAAGAAGAAACACAGGGAGAGGGAAGGGAAACAAGAGTAGCTGACAGAAGATAAACCTTTCAGCTAATACGTTTCTCTTAAGAAATCTGGAACATTTTTGGTTGCCGATCAGTTCACCATGAAAGATTTCAACCGAAGTTTCCCTACAAAATTCAAGAAAATGTCCTCGGAAATGCTCCCAGTCTCGAGCAATATTTTAAGAAATAGTCATTTGCTCTTTAGGTTCTCTGAATGGTCCTTATGCTCTAATCCCATCTCACGCATTTGATGTTCGACAGAAACTAAACCAGTTTCTGCAAGAAACCTGCAGAGAAAATGTATCAAGTACGGCATATAAAAAATTCATCAGAGAAAGTTGTAAACAACTGACCAGTAATAAGATGTCAAAAGAAAACCGATGCTTTTCACGACTTTACTTAAACATATGATACAACATGCACTTCCCTTTTATTTTCACTTTTGCAATCTTCCCCGAGCCACCTATAGAATCACAATACACTAACTAATCATACACACACATTCGTTCCTTTCGATGCTATATCACTCTGAAAACACTAAATTTGATCCATGAATTATAACATCATCGATCCATCACAACATTTTGCACAGCCATATGGAGTGCCAGCGCCAGACACACTTATATAAAAGAAAACACGCACATACAGAAGTGAAAAGCTTAACTCATATATCAAGCACAAAACTTGGCCTTACCTAACAATAACAACACTTCCAAGTTATGCCATTTCGGAAATCACATTAGGGCCTAGTTGATAAATGTTTAATTTAGAGTTAACAGGGATGCAAACAATGTAGGAATCATGACGATGGATAAAATCTCACTTTAAATTTGGAAGCAATACAATTTACAAACAGGGAAGAATGAAAGTACCAGCTGAGAAGGAAGAATAGGGTGACGCAAATTAGAACTAAGAATGCAACATGGAACATCAACCATGAATCACTGGAAGAGAATGCCAACGCCAGCATAACAGCAAGACAGACACCCAACATTAAAAAAGTCGACTTTAAAGTAATCCATGTAGGACCCTGAATTAAAAAAGCAGCAGCAACAACAAAAATCACACAAATCTAGTGAAAAAAGAGTATAAAATTAAAAATAGAAGTGATCGCGGAGTGAAAATACGAACGTTAACACCAGGAGCTAGTGCTCCTAGAAGAACTGCTTTGGCTGATGATACATCTCCAGTATCTGCTTCTGCGTGCTGATGTTCCATCTTCAAACGCAAATTGTAATAAGTTGGTTAGGGTTTTTTTTGCCGTTGAATCAAATCCCAATTTCCCGATAATCTCTCATTCTACCAGTTTTAGCCTTTTAGATTTAAAAAGAAAAGGAAAAATATTTTGACTCGTAAAATTGATTGGGCTTTCAACAATGACCCAAATGTTTGGGTTTCTCACTTCGCATTTTGAGTTTTGTGCTTCAGAGAAGGGAAATTCTTCCTATACTGAAAATCAAATTGCTCATTCTTTGTTCTAAATATTGCATTACAGTTCTTTACATTTTGAATTATTTATTCTGAAAAAGAGGAAGAATTATTCACTTTGAATTACAGTTCTTTACATTACAGTTCTAAAAATTGCTCATTCTTGATTTTGAATTAAAATTAAAATTAGTATCCATAGTTTCATAATTATACACATATTTTCATAATATTTTTTAAAAGTAATGGATTATCATGTAATTAGAAACCAGAATTGATTAGGAAATACACCGTTCTTTTTATCAATGGATTTGTTTGTCGATTATATATATTTTATTTATTAATAAATTTTATGGATAAATTTTTCTTTTCTAAATGAAATATATATTATCGATAAATTTTTATTTTTTTTCGATAATAAATTTACAAAATTTACTAATGTAAAATTTGTCGATCGCAAATTTATTTTCGTTATAAAATTTCATAATAGTTCCACAAATTTTTATAGTGTTATCTTTACAAAATTAAATATCAAACTTTTTTAACACTAAAAAAATAGTATAAATTATGACAGTTACTTTTATATAATGTGACAATTATATAATGTGACAGTTATTTATCATAATTTTTTAATTATAAATAAAATCTAATGAAAATAAGGACACAAAAAAACGTCATTGCTAACATTATATTACGACGTTTATGACGGTTACTATTATTAATTATCGTAACTTGAATAATTTATTATTTATTATTATCTATCTATATTTATAAATCTTATAATTTTATGAAATCTATTTTTAATAATGTTAATTTAAAATATAAAAAAAATCATAACATTATGAAAAAAAAAATAACAAACATTTTGTTGTATGATTCATCAACCTAACAAATTTGATAATTGCATCAAAATACTGAAGTGTTTAACTTTTAAAAAAAATATATTAATAAAGTTATTAAATCATTCAATCTACATTTAAAGTTCTTATTCTAATATTTAATTATTTTTTTTCCACCACTTCATCTTCTCATTTGGAAATGGTAGAATCCTTCGAACATTTAATGAATAAAAAATATAAATAATATTTAGAGTTAAATACTATTCTCAAACAAATTAAAATAGCAATATAATAATTTTAAGTGGTTCTATTAAGTAAATTATAAATAAAACTACATATATAAATTATTCATTGTCAATATTTATTAAAATAAATCAAGATAATAATATAATAAATTTATGTAATTTTTTAAGTAAACTAAATCAACTAGATCATCACATTGCCTATTCAACTTATTAATCCTCAATAACTTCATTTTAAACAAATTGAAATTATAGCCAACATACTCAACATCCATTTATCGTTTCAAATTTAAAATCGACCCTTTTAGTCCTTGTTATTTGAAAAAAAAAAAAAAAACTTCTTCTAGTCTTTTCCATTAATATCATTAAGGATTTTGCTTAAAGGAGTTACAATTATAAGTTGTTTACATAACAACCTACTTTCGAATTTGCATTCTAATCATCAACCTGAAGATAATAAGTTTTGCTATTAATTTGCTATTTTCTATGGCTGACAAGAGGAAACTGAAAACAGAATCAAGACAGTGAAAACAGAATATCAAGCACATTGTCAAATTTAAATAACCATGAATGGATAACACCCTCCACAGAAATTCATACCTCTTACTGGTTTGATTACTATTGGTGCTAATATATGTGCAACCGCTCTTTATGGGATTCAACCGTACTTTTAGTTGTAAAAACCTAGAAAATATAGTATCAGAGTTGATAGGTATATTAAAATAATGAGACCGAATATTATATTTTAAAATAATTTAACAATATAAATAGAAGTTCTTAAATTCCTCTCACTACTTAAACACAGTTGATCTCTTTAAAACTTTTTCTCTTAGTTCTCTCTACTTTCTTTCTAACTTTTCTAACTCCTTGATAATTTATTTGACGATCAGGAAGTACCTAGGAGATTACGGTGAAGTAATATCAACATCTATCCCAATGGTTCATGCAATAGAGCAAGTAAGTTTCGTTTTATTTTGCTTTTTGTCTTTTAACTTGAGTTCATGCATGAAGTTTTTCCTTGCATGTACAATTCAATCTGTTGTCTTTGATCCTTGTCAATTAGAGGTCCTGACACTAGTAAAAAATTGCATTTTTAAGTCGTACATTATGCCTCGGTTTTTTCGGAACCGAAGCGTATCAAACGCGGTGGTAGAGTTGTAATTTTCAAATCATTATATGCTTCGGTTATTAAATAACCGGTGTCTAAAAGACATACTGACTCGGTTGACAGAATAGACCGAGGTATATATACCTCAGGTGAAAAAGTTACTGCCTCGGTTACCAGATGGACTGAGGCATATGGGCTTGGACTTGGAGTGAAGCACGAGAAAACCTAGCCGCTCTCTCTTCTTCCTTTTATTTTTCTCGCTTCTCTCTCGTTCCCTAGAAGCTCTCTCACTTTCATTTTATTTTTCTCGTTCCCTAGAAGTTTCTCTCTCGTTCCAATCTCGCTTCTCTCGTTCCAAGCTCGCTTTTCTCTCGTTCCAATCTCGCTTCTGCTGTTGTAAGTGTCGCTGCCGCTGCCCCACCGCTGCCCCGCCACTGCCTCGCCACTGCCGGGAGCCACCACCACCTCGTCCTGGGCGACGACTCGAGTGCAGCTTCCACCTCACCTGCCATTGCGTCTCTGGAGCGAAGAGCAAGCGACCCCGTCTCTGGAGTGAAGCGGTGGCTGTTGGCGGTGGCTGTTGGCGGTTGCTGCTGGTGGTGGCTGTTGGCGGTTGCTGTTGGCGGTGGCTTTTGGCGGTGAAAAATCTCAGATCTACAGATCTGAAGGCCCAACTCACCTGCAACAGAGATCCCCAACGTCCCAACCGACTCTCGTTCCAATCTCAGATCTACAGATCTGATGCCTCTTCGCGGATTCGCGTCTGGGGAAGTGCCGTTCGCAACCTCACGTTGGAGCCGAGGCTAGTCGTCAGACCGCCGTTGCTCAACAAAGTCGCCGTTGTTGGCTCCATTTTACGCAGGTGAAGAAGGAGCAGAGCACGGGCTTAAGGATCTTTTTCTTTTTTGTGTTTTCTTTTTTGTGTTTTCTTTTTTGTATTGTATGATTCTGTTATATTTATGAAAGAATCTGAATATGATTTTAGCCTCTCTGGATATTTTCCTCTCTGGTTGTGAGATTTTGCTTTCTTTTTCTGGTTGTGGTTTCACAGTGTTTGAGATTGAAAGATGCAACAGAGAAAATGATAATAAGTTAATGTGATGGAAGGTGATCTAATGGAAGGTCATCGGTTAATGGAAGGCAATTTCCTGGAACATTGGAAAATCGAAAATCACTATACTTACTATACTGCCTCGGTTCAGGTCTCAAACGAGGCAGTAGAATCCAAGATATTGACTCGGTTCAGCAGAAACCGAGGTAAAATCCTATCGTTTTTCGATTCGGGTCACAACCGAGGCAAAAAGAGGTAACCTTTTTACCTCGTCTGGATATGCCTCGGTTACCGAACCGGTGTCTATAACCGAAAATAACCGAGGCTATATCCCTTTAATGCAGTAGTGTGAAGACTCTCTTTGTTTCTCTTTTCAGTGTCTCATAGGTGTATTTATAGTTCCTTGAATCGAAAGCAACGAGAGTGCAATTTTAAAGCTTGATAGGAAATCTTGTGAGGTAAGGGAAGCTAAAGTATTTTATAATTTAGTTATTGAATATGAAATAATATTTGGTTGCTTAGAACTAATGTGTAAGACCCATATAAAAGTCAAAATAATTTTATGAATGTTGTGGTTTTGAATAATTAATTATGGTGTGCATTCATATGTAAGATAAAGACTATTATTTGTATTTTGTCCACCATTTTGTTTAGCTTGATTGTCTTGTATTAGTTATTTAAATTTAATGCAAATTGTGTGGTCCATGTTTGGTCAAAGGAGGGTCATAAATAAAATAAAATAATAATAATGTGAAAAGAAGAAGACAAAACTTGAATTATGGAAATTGACTTTCCGTGAAACATGAGTACAAGACTTTCAATCATGGGTGCAAAATTTTCTTACATGGGACCCTTCATTTTCCATTATTTTCTTATGGAACGATTGCTAAGCTAGCTGCCAAAGAGAATTTATTTCTCCTTATATAGCATCTATATGGCCAGAAGAGAGGGCAAGAGAAATAAGATTTAAGTTACAAAATACTTTTACATTTGAGAAGGAGAGCAAGCAAGGGTGGTGGTCTAGAAGTATCAAGAGTGAGGAATTTCTTGCAAGGAGAAGAGGTAAGGGGAGCTAACTCAACTTAATTTCTAAAATTTTGTGGTTAGAAATATGGTTCCAATTGCTTGATTTTGATGAAGGGGAGCTAATCCTTTCTTGTTATGATCATGAATATGAGTATGAATGTGTTAAAATTTGGTAATGGTAGTTATCTATTGACTTGTGTAAAATTTGGGTTTCATGATTATAATTTCTTATTTTCGAGTTACTGTGGTGAAAAATTTCTATTAATTGTTTTCACCGTTGGATTTAGCTAAAATGTTAGTATGTGAATCCTAAGAACTATTACTAAAATTTGACCATTCGGATTTGAAAATAGAAGTCTGTAATTGGAGAAATAAATCCTGCAAGTTTGAGTAAATTAGTTACCCCTGTAGTTCTGTTACTAAGTTGTCTCGGTAAAAATATAGATGTTTACCTATTTGACTGTTGGATCAACCTCAAAATTTGATATATGATCCCTTAGACATATTAATACAATTTGACCGATCAGATTGGTAATTGAAGGTCTATGTTTAGAGAAAGAAATTTCGAAATTTTGAAATATTTGATGAACACTGCAATTCTGTTCTTAAGTTATAATGGTAACAATTTCATATATATTCCATTTACCGTTAGATTGAGTCCAAACTTTAGTATGTAGTTCATAAGACATATTACGTGATCTTGACCGTTCAGATTTGGAATTAGATGTCTGTGCTTAGAGGAATTCATTCCGCATTTTGAGTTTAACCGAGAACCACTTAAATTTCTGTCTCTGAGTTACCTTGGTAAAACCTTCATATCTACTTAGTTAACCGTTAGATTAATCTGAAACTTTAGTATGAAGTTCCTAACAGATAGGGACATACTTCGACCGTTCGGATTTTAGATCGGAGGTACCAATTTAGAGATATTAATTTCGTAACGTCTCAGGGATCTCAATATTGCTTAATTTATGTTTTTGGATCATTTATACAAAATTGATGATTTCCGCCTCATTAACCGTTGATCTAAACATGTTGTTGATTAGTTTGATTGGTTCAGATCGTCGATAAATAATATGTTGAAAAAGGTAATTTGGTTAATTTGTGCTACTTTGGTAAGTAGGCAGAATTGAAACTGAGATATGTTGATTGGTTATTATGTGCTTGTTGAGCATGATTGGTTTGGGATTAGTGGTTGAGATGGCATGTGATTGGTTATGAATGATATGTTAGGAAAATGTAATTTGGTTAATTTATGCTACATTGGTAAGTAGACAGAAGGGAATTGAGAAAAGTTCACCAGTTCTCTTATGCTTGTTGAATATGATTAGTTTTGGATGGGTTGTGGTTGATTATGAATAATTTGTTGAAATAATGTAAATGATGTTGGTTTGCGCTACTTTGGTAAGTAGGCGAGTAGATGTTGGGTCTGCGTTACTTTGGTAAGTAAGCAGGGTGATTTGCGCTACTTTGATAAGTAGGCAGGATGAGATGATGAATGAAGAGATAAAGAGAATGATATAAATCGGGCTACTTTGATAAGTAGGCAGATTAACTATACTGTGCTACTTTGGTAAGTAGGCAGAAGATCTTGTTTTATGCTACTTTGGTAAGTAGGCGAATTAATTATACTGTACTGCTTTGGTAAGTAGACAATAATGTCTTGCTGTGCTGCTTTGATAAATAGACAGTATTGTCTTGCGGTGCTACTTTGATAAGTAGAGAGAATAACTTGGTTTGTACTACTTTGGTAAGTAGGTCGGATGAGGTGAAGTTGTAACACTTTGATAAGTGGAATAGTAAAATTGTTGAGCAATGATATTGTGATAATATGTTGAGTGGGTGTGCTTAACTGTATTGAATACTGTGGATGTATTATTAACGGATTGTGAATGGATTGTATGCTTGTTTCAGTTAGCTCACCCTATTGTTTGTGTTTGTGTATGTGAATGCAATGATCGTATAATGTGTGATATTATACGGGAGCAGAAACTATTTCAGATGAATTAGCAGATGGTTCTGGACTTGCTTAGAAGATGAGAGATCTGTGGGGAAAAAGAGACATGGGGAATTTCTAAATAAATATGTTTGAAATTTCAAACTGTGTGGAATTTTAAATTTCAGAAGTTTATGAACTGTGTGAAATTTTATTTTAGAAGACTTGTGTTGTAATAAAGCACTTAATATTTTGTTGGTGTTGAAAATTGTTAAAGAAAAGTTATATATGTATTTTTGTGGAAAATAAATTGTAACGCCTAAATCGGGGTGTTACACTGTTTGGTATCAGAGCCTAGCCTCTCCCAGTACGGTGTGGTTCGAGGACGATTATTGTGTTAAAATGATTGTTTTGGAGTTTGTAGTGCTTTTGAATGTTGATTCTTGATTGAATGATGTTTGTAAGATTTGTTAATTTAATTTGGAACTAAATTTGGTTTGGGATGTTCTTGTTGAAATTTTGAATGATGTCAAATATGTTTTGGTATTGAGGATAAATGGTTGTGCTAATTTGTAAGTCATTCTAGTTATAAAATTGAGTATTGATAGGTGAAAATTTGAGTACATGTTGTGTGAGTAAAACTGAGTTTCTGGTGTTGTTCTAAGGTCATTTATGGTTGAGAGCTTGAAATTTGAGAAATCTGATATAAAACATAGAGGTAGTTCATTGTGGAAGTTTGAAGTGTTTGTAAAATTGGGGTTTTGATAAGTGAGTTTTTGAGTAAAGGGTTGGTTGTGTAAAACAACAGTTTGGGATTGTTTTGAAGTCATTTAGGATTTGTGAGAGATGTCAAACCAGTAAAATTTGGTGTATAATGCAGTAGAGAGTTTGTAAGGGTGTGTTGCATGATTTTGGCTACAATTAAAGGGGTTTTGAGTAGTGAATTTCTAAAGAAGTGGGTCTGTGTTGAATTTGATGGTTTAGGATATGTTATTGAGTCTATTAGAACTTGTTCCAACTGTTAGTTGCAAAAAATAGGTGTTCAAAGTAGTAAAAATGAGTATGGGTGGTTTTGAGAGGTAGTTTAAGTTTAGAGTGGTCAAATTGAGTTAGAGATGTCTTTCTAAAGTTTCATAAGGTTTAGAATGTCCTAGGAACATTTCAAAGTTGTGGGAGAAGTGTACAAAGTGGTCTAAAAAGGGTTGGAGTTTGCTGATAGCGCATGAGTTCCCAAACAAAGCGTTGAGCACCCGTTTCTAGTGGCCAGGGCGCTGAGCGCTAGCTCCCGGGTGCCCAAGCGCCACTAGCGCTCATAGGCACCACTGCACTAGTTTCGAGGGGGTTTTCATGGTTCTGGATATCAATTTTGGTCATCCTTTAGATTGTTTTGGGGGGGTTTTAGACCCTTTCCGGAGTTGTTGGTGAAGGTTTTCAAGTTGTTTTCCTTAGCTAAATGTGAGTATCAAGATGCCATAAAGAAAATTGTGTTATTATGTGACTTCTGATGACTTGTAATAGTATTTTTGGTTGTTTAATGTATAATTAGAGGTTTCATGTGATAATATGCAATGTTGTATGAAAATAAAGTTATGAATATGACTATGTATGAGATGTGATGATGATTTTCAAATAATGTGTGAGGTGTGGATTTCAAGTATCATGTGTGAAAGGAATTCCAAGGAGGAATATTCTAAGTTGGTTATGTGGTGTTATGTATTGAAGTAGGGGCTCCGGGATTGAGGAATGATCCTGACACTAACCTCATTTCATGTAGAGATGAGTGATTATGTCGTGGAGAGTAACATGAGGTTCTAGTCTATGGTCACTGGTTTGGACCATATATGTTTGACAGATTGACCTTGGTGTATGGTATTATGGGTGGTGGTTGAGGATGTGGTTATTATTTCTGAGCAAGTTGCTCCACCATACACGAGTGCATGTTCCCCATGAGTTCGACATCAGTACATCTATCTAGATAGTAAAGGGTTTCAAGTGGAAGATATTAGTTTTTGTGTTGATTGATTCATAATATGCATGTATATTGTTATTGTTTTAAATTGTATGTATAATATTTTGACACTTTAGTTTATCATTAGTGGAAAAAAACACATTCTATGACGACCTATTATGATGGGTAAAAGCCACCCATCATAATAGGTTGATCGGTGGCAAAATTGTAATAAATGTAAGACATATTATGACGAAGTTTTGTAAACCAGTCATACTATGCAACGCGGTGGCAAACTTATAAATAATTTCAATACGTATTATGACGAAGTTATGGACATTAATTATAATATGAAACACAGTGACAAACTTGTAAATAAGTTTTAAACGTATTATGACGTAGTTTTAAACAATTATAATACATGAAATGAGTGAAAAAATTTAATAATGTATCATGATTGATTTAAAATATCAGTCATAATATCTCTCTAAAATTATTTTCCCATCTTTCTCTACAATTTTAGTCCCGTTATCTCTAAGTGTCCGTAGTCTTTCTTAGTGTCGCAAACCCTAATTCTCTCTCAGAGTTTCGCAAATGGCAATCCTCTTCCGCACGCGTTCCGTTCTCTTCCCCAAACTCTCTTCCCTCGTCAAAATCATATTCACTTTCCCGTCCTCTCGATGGAGCCTCAACTGGCGGATTCTGCTCCTCTCCCTCCAAACCCCGCCTCCGACAACCCTCTCTACCACCAAAACTGGCGCATCTCTTCCTCTCTTTCTTTCTCCTTTGAAATCCTCTCTTCCTAAGAGATCGGTTTTTCACGAGGTACTTTGATTTCGTGTTTCTGTTGGTATGCTTTTTCGTTTTATGCAATACATTTCATTCTCTTTGATGTTCTCGGCACGTGGATTGTGTTATTTGCTTTTGTTCTTTAGTTTATAGGTGCCTTTGCATATTATAGGGTTAAAGGTTTTGCGTTTAGCTGTGCCAAACGCTCGGCCAGAGAATTGGAAAGAGAAGTGACGGAGGATTGATGATAGTGTGTTCGTCACGGCCGAAAAAGAAAGCGACGGCGCATCACATGAAGATTCGGCTAGGGAAGATGCAACCATGGGATATAAACCGCAAGCCAACTGTGTAAGATCCTATGCCTCCTCTTCCTCCGGACTGGACTCTCGTTACACTCCCACCGACGCTTCTTCTGCTCCCGCTGCTCCTCCGCCTCCCTCTGCCTGCGTCGTCGATTTCATGTTTCTTTCTTTCTCTTCTTCAAGCCTCATACTCGCTACTCTTTAAACATTTTATCTTATATTTCGTGTCAAATGAAACTTTTCATCTGTGCATTTGTTTTGGATGAATTCACTTTCTGAGGTATGGAGAGGTTTTCCAATTCAGGTTTTAGACTAAAAGTAGACGCTCTTCCTACACACTTAGGAAAACTTTGCAACTTCCTTTACCTTTATATTTCTGAATTCTTGTAGACAAGTGTTCTTTTTGCACTACTTTTCTTCTTACCGTTTTCTTTTTCACATTTTTTTTCTCCCTTATTTCTTTCTCCACTTAGCTATGCTGTCGCATGTATACATATACTAGAGAAATTAAATGGGCCAATATCTTGCATTGTATAAAGTAGTATATTCTTGGTGTAAATTACGGTAGTTGAAACTATTGTAATTTTCTAATTACAAATAAAATCTAATGAAAATAACGACACATAAAAATGTCACTGTTGACATTATATTACGATGATTATATCATTACAAATAATTTATATTTATTATTATCTATTTATATTTATAATCTTATAATTTAATAAAATCTATTTTTAATAATGTTAATTTAAAATATATAAAAAAAATTATGACATTATGAAAAATAAATAAATTAACAAACATTTTGTTGTATGATTGATCAACATGATAAATTCGATAATTACATTAACATACTGAAGTGTTTAAATATAAAAAAAATATTAATAAAGTTATTAAATCATTCAATTTACATTTAAAATTTTTATTATAATATTTAATTATTTTGTTTCCACCACTTCATCTTCTCATTTGGAGATGGTAGAATCCTTCGAGCATTTAATGAATAAAATAAGTAATATTTTTTTATATTATTGTCAAACAAATTAAAATGGTAATCTAATAGTTTTAAGTGATTTTATTAAGTAAATTAATTATAAATAAAAACACATATATAAATTATTCAATTTCAATATTTATTAAAATAAATCAAGATAATAATATAATAAACTTATGTAATTTTTTAAGTAAACTAAATCAACTAAATCATCACATTGCCTATTCAACTTATTAATCCTTAATAACTTCATTCAAAACATTGAAATTATAGCCACCATACTCGATATCCATTTATCCTTTCAAATTTAAAATTGACCCTTTTAGTCCTTGTAATTTGAAGAAAAAAAAAAACTTCTTCTAGTCTTTCCCCTTAATATCATTATATAACTTACAATTATAAGTTGTTTACATAACAACCTACTTCGATTTTGCATTCTAATAATCAGCCTAAAGATAAGAAATTTGCTACTTTCTATGGCTGACAAGAGGAAACTGGAAACAAGCCAGTCAAAACAAAATATCAAGCACGTTGTCAAATTTAAATAACCATGAATGGATAACATCCTCCACAGAAGTTCAGACCTCTTGCTGGTTTGTCTCCTAGGTCCTAATATATGTGAACACGTTCGTTCTAGGATTCAACCGTATTTTCAGTTCTCAGCAAATTTCCTCTAGAATTACATTTTTAGGATTTTCAACAAAAATAAGACCTACTCCGGGGATTACATCTTTCTCCTTTTTTAACTTCATATATTTTTACTTGTAAAAAGAAGCCAAAATTATGTGCACATGTCTTTGCAATACTTTGACTCGGGTATCTATTTTCACACTCCTTGGTCCTAATCTCCATTTCCATTTAGTTAAGAAGGATATATTGAAGTTTTCGATGTCACCCCGTCATCTTTAGGTTTAAATAAGTTATCTTACATGATCCCAGCTATATTTTTATCATGGAATCCCAATTCTATAGAAAGTTTCTTTGAATTTTTGTGAGTTTAATTGGAGCTTTGAAAAGGATAGAAAATATAATGATAAAACTGAGATTACAAATTTTATGAGACAAAATTTACCGTGGATGCTAATAACTTAAGAAAAATGGTACAATTAAACAAAAAACAAGAGTTTATTATACAAAGGATTGAGACGACTTCAAATTTAAAATTATAATAAGACAATGAATTTATAAAAAAAATTATACTTAATTCTTTTCACTTTTATTAAACGTGAAAATTAGATTCACACTTAACTTTTTAACATGGAGTTGAAGGTCACAACATTTTTTTTAATAATTTGAATTTGTATGTTTCTTTTTTTTTTCAAAGAAAAAAGTTTTTTTTTAAGTTGAGCTAACAAAATATTTTAAGGTGATTATTATAGGAGTGAACAAACCTATAATTTCAAGTGCAACAATCTGTTACTGTTAAACGTCTCATTATAAACGTCTCATTATCGTGTACATTATCTTTTACTATTTCTATTCGTGACATTTGTAAATAACGTTGGACAGACTTAATGTCTAATAAACACATTTCTAATTATAGTATCTGAAAAGGATCATCATTATTATTAGTTAGATAAACATGTTCCTTTGCATTTATAGCATATTCGTGATGCATGACACATGCACTTGATTCTGTATCTGGCATAAAGGTGATAAAATGGAAGGCACAAGAGAAAAAGAAGGAGGAAGAAACGGGCATAACAGAAAATTAGGTTAACTGACAGGTAAGAGAGCCACGAAAGTGTATACCCTACAAACCCTATCCTATTTTAACCCTACAAGGTAACTACCTAGGCAAGAGTTTTGTCCTATATCCTCTTGGTCCCCTCCTAGAGCAGGAAGGGCAGGGATAAAGGCATTCTCAAAGCCTTTGATTTTCTCTTTCTGTTTTCCCATTCCAATAAGAACCAACACAGAAACTCATCAGCTACCTTAGCATACCCTTCTGAAATGAAGTGCAAGGTGTGGCTGTGTTTGGTGGTCTTGGCCATGGCATTGGCCGTGGTGGCTGAAGCTTCCAAAGTTCATGAATTTGGCTTCCCTGGAGTTGGTATGGATCTCGTTGGAGACGACAATGAGATGCTGCTAGATTCTGAGTCAAACCGTCGCACACTGAATTCACGAGCACAATACATTAGCTATGGTGCTCTCAATGCCAACCAGATCCCATGTGGTAACCGCGGAGCCTCCTACTACAATTGCCAGGACAGGACTCGTGCCAACCCTTACACTCGTGGTTGCTCCCAAATCACGCATTGTGCTAGAGACACCAGTTAAATCAAATCCACACACCAACATATACTAATATATAACTAATAATAATATATATCTATCTATTATCTACGATTATGTCATAATAAATTATGTGTCTGGCTTTTGTTCTATTCTTCAATGACTATAGGTCTCCATTTTCGACACCTTATATTGTATTTTCCAGGGAGGTTGATCATGTAATTCTGAGTGTCTGCGATCGATGATATTCTAACGTCGATGGTAATGGAATGATGTGATTGGTTCCTCTCTCTATATGTATTCTTGCTATGCAACTTGTGTAATCTTCTTTCAAAAATGGACGTATAAAAATGAATCTTAGACATACGTATAAAAGTGGAGAATGTAGCATGAAATTCACGTTGTTAAAGATTTCAGCATTACATTTTTAATTTCGTGGTTTATGTAACAATAATGCAATTTCAGTCTCGGTAAAACAATATGCTCAGCAAACAACAAATATCATTATGACTTTAATACTATGTTACAAGTAAACTTTCCTAACTCAATTCCACAAAACCGGTTTGTACAGTAAAGTTTATTTCTAGTCGATGTGGGATTTGCAACATGAGTAGATTAATAATTTTAACTTTTCTTAAAAATTAGTTTTAAATTTTTCATTAATTAAATTTAGTGTAGCCTTTGGTTAATATCTGAATGTGCCTTGTTGAACTATGCAGGGAAACTCGTACGTTACACGCTGTAAGAGGTAATTATAACTTAGAAAAAGAGTTATTCGTCAAAATTATATACTTAACTTTCAAGGATTTCACGTGAAAAATGTCTCCAGATATTTTTGTATTTGAATTTAAAACAACATTTTTGCATCTGTTATAGTGCGACGTAAATAAACTTTCAAAATTTATGTTAGATATTAGACGTAAATGTTCTTATAATATTTATGCACATTTTTTTTTGCGATTTTAGTGTTCTCGTTCTTTTTTCTAGTAGAATTTTTGGTAAGCTCTTTTTTTTTCCATTTTTAGTCTCTACGAATGGTTTTATGTGGGAGAGACTTTTGTTAAATTTGATTGTGGTTTAGCATTTTTTTATTGAAGTCAGTGGTTTGAATCTTCATTTTGTTTTTTAATTTAATGTGATTGTTTAAGGTATATAGAATAACAAGTAACCTTCCTCCCGAGCTTTTATATATATATATATATAGTTTTAGATTTTTTTAGCTCATTTTTAGATTATATTAAACATATTTATTGAAATTTTAGCTGAGAGTTATATTGTATTGAAAACAAGTTGTATTTCATCAACTAAAACCAAATGAATTTTTTAAAAAATAAATATTCAAAATTTAGATTGAATCTAGCCAAGTTTAACGTAAATTTAAGTCGAAGTTTAGATCTGACGTAAATTTTCGTCATTTATATTTATGTCTGAGTGTTATGTAATATATACAGATAAAAATGTTGTTAATAAAAGGTTTTTTGGTGATAGTTTACAAATTATCACACGGTTGTCCGGTAGCATATAGGTATATAAAATTTAAGGTTTAATTGCTTCCTTTGTTTCCAGTTTGGTTGAATTGTGTCAAATTCATCCTCATTTTTAAAAAAGTTTCATTGTCGTCCTCACGTGGTATAAAAGTGTCAATTGAATCCAAACATAGAAAAAATTTGTGTCAAAGTAGTCATTTTTCCTATATCTCTGTGTCTTCCTTTCATATGTCACTTCTCTGGAGCTATGAAAAGCCTTAAATTGGATAAGGTAAAATGAATATCTGTACTTGATTGTATGAAAGGAAGACACAGAGATATAGGAAAAATGACTACTTTGACACAAATTTTTTCTATGTTTGGATTCAATTGACACTTTTACACCACATGAGGACGACAATGAAACTTTTACACCACGTGAGGACGACAATGAAACTTTTTTAAAAATGAGGATGAATTTGACACAATTCAACCAAACTGGAGACAAAGGAAGCAATTAAACCAAAATTTAATAAGGGTAGTGTCTATGTTTATGTTATGCTTTTATGCTGTGTTGACATCAGAAACATAACTACAAAAAAGATTGAATTTACCACTGGTCAAAATCTGTTGGTAATATCCAAAAACCATCAATAAATGATAATTATGAATAGATTTTATGACCAAAAATTCGTCAATAAATATATAGTTGAAAAACATTGTCAATGAATATAGATTGTCGGTAACACCGAAGGTCAGAAGTCTAGCTAAGTTGAATTAGATATTTAAATATAAATTGAAAGTGAAGTTGAATAAAAGTAAAAATGTTGAGTGAAGTATAAAAAAATAAATTTATAAATATTGAGTCCTAAAATCTTATGTTGAAAGTAGCTTAAGGTGGAAAAACTTAGGAAAAAAATTTTTAGCAACTTTTTGATGCCCAAAAATGATAATCATCAACAGATTTTTGATGGCCAAAAATTCTTCAAATGTGTAGTCGAAAACATTATCAATGGATATAGACCGTTGATAACACCGAAGGTCAGAAGTCTAGGTAAGTTGAATTAGATATTTAAATGTAAATTGAAAGTGAAGTTGAATAAAAGTAAAAAAGTTGAATGAAGTATAAAAAACAAAATTTATAAATGTTAAGTTTTAAAATCTTATGTTGGAAGTAGCGTAAGGTGGAAAAAATTAGAAAAAAAAATTTTAACAACTTTTTTGTTACAATCACTTATGTTATCCGTTTCAAATATACGCACCAATAAAATAGTGATACATAGTCTATTGTCAAAAAACTGTTAACATATCACTAGTGCAGTAAAGGGAAACAACAACGGTTATTTTTACCCATCTGCACCAGTTCTGCAGCCGAGACATATACATGCGAGGTAAAAAATCTATCACTTTTTACCTCGGGTCTAAACCGAGGCAAAAAAGTGTATGCTTTTGCCTCGGTCCAAATGCAACTGAGGCAATAGAGGTCTTTACCATGCGACAGAGGGGGTCTTATGTGTGTATCAGTCTCTTTAGTTTTCTTCTGCTATATGCCAACATTTAAAAGTTTTGATCACGTGCGATACAATTTTGCAAGATATAACAATAAACCCTTTATTAGTGGGAAATTTTCTATTACTTGATGGTGAGATGATACACACTAACTAACAGTACGATAAATCATAAAAATGAAGATAAAAGCATGAAAATTTATAATTTTTCTATTATGAACTCTTGTTTCGGGCAATGGTTGTTTCCATAGGAGGAATAATGTTTGTTCTAGCAATCATAGGAGTGATCTTCTACAAGAAGCATAACCAAGCAAAAAGAAAAGAAAATGAGGCTAAAATTAATAAGAGAAAAGAAGTCTCAAGTGTGAAAGCCAGTGCTTTATCATCAAGAATCTTCATTGGCAGAGAGATATGAAAGGCAACGAACGATTTCTCCCGAGAAAGTCTGATTGGAACTGGTGGATTCAGTGAAGTGTTCAAGGGGACATTCGATGATGGAACTGTGTTTTCCATCAAGCGTGCGAAGCTTGGAAGCACCAAAGGCATTGATCAGATGCGAAACGAGGTTCGAATTCTGTGCCAAGTAAACCACAGAAGCTTGGTGAAACTCCTTGGTTGTTGCTTGGAACTTGAACACCCTTTGCTAATATACGAGTACGTTCCAAATGGGACCCTTTTTGATTACCTTCGTCGCCATTCTTGTGGCACAAGGGAACCCTTGAAATTGCACCAAAGACTAAAAATTGCACACCAAACAGCTGAAGGGCTTTCATATCAACATCAAAGTAAATCAGAACACAAAGAAAAATACAAATAAAGGTGGACCTTATTTGTGACCACCTTAACGTGACCTTTGCCTCATCAAACTTTTTCCGGCAAAGGCACCCTCTAAACAGGCTTTGCAGAAGTTGTGACCACAAGGTGTAGTAATGGGGTACTGCATCACCTTGCAGCATATTCTGACGCACCTATGCTCGCAAGAGCCTTTGCCACCAAAGCCAATGCGCCTCCATGCAACACCTTGAAGGACTTCACCATGTGCAAAATTAAACCATAAGGTTCCCATCTTTGCTAAAGACAAACAAAAAACCAAAACAAAGAGCAGCCAAAATTAAACCATAACAAAGAGAAAGCTTCTAGAATGTCGGGGAAGGAATGCGGATCTGGGTCACTTGGTGGAGCAGTTACGGCAGCGGAGCATTTCACCTAGACAAGGTCGTTGCCGGTGTCGACCAACAGGAGGAGGCGCCGCGGCAGAGACGGGGAGGCAAGCGAAGAGCAGGCGCTCGAGGGCAACGGCAATGGAAGGGTTTTCGAGTAGGAGCCACTTGAACTAGAGAGAGGACCAAACGCCAAGGAGAAAGGTGGTGTGGGCGCAAAGGAAAGAGGCGATGGCAGCCACGACGACGAAGGAGTTGAAGGCGGCAAGGAGGGAGGAAGAGGCGGAGAGGGAGAAGGCGAGCTGGGCGAAGATAAGGGAGAACCACACGACAAAGAAGGCGGCGGGCTTGAGGCTGAGTGCGTCGAGGATGGCGATGACGGGGGTGCCACCGAGGTCGAGGAGGAATAAGGCGAATGGAATTAGGGTGATGGCGATCCGGTAGTTGTGGGCGAATAATGAGGGGGTTTTGAGGGATCTGGAGGAGGCGGAAGAAGCGGAGGTGGAGGAGACGTCATTGCCGTGGACGTGACGCGACGGCGAAGGATGGGAGTCATTAGGGTTTGGGGAGGAGGAGAAGAAGGGGGCGCTGTTGGATGAGGAGAGGGTTATGTGAGGGTGAAATGGGGAGGTGGAGGAGAGGGTTATGTGAGGGTGAAATGCGTGAGGACAATGTTATGGAAAGATAGGGTATAGTGCCTCGGGTCCCAGTGGACTTAGGCATTCTCAGGATGTTAGGCATCGGGTGGGGTTTGAACTGAGGTCATATTATCTATATGCCTCGGTTCCCCTTAAACCGGGTCAAAAAAGTTAACCTAAACTACAAAAATGCCACCACTTTCTTATAGATTTCGGTTCCACCTCAACCGAAGCCTATTGTGAGATTTCAAATCCAATTTTTTTACTAGTGTATCATGGTCCAAAAACTTATTCGTGAAAAGTAATCAATCTTTCAGTCTATCTCTAAAAGAAATTGGATAATGATAGTTTGACAATATTCTTTTGACAAAATTTTAACATCACCTACGTGTCATTCTGTGATTGGTCCAAATTTACTCCACAATCAATAATAATATCATAAACACCAGCATGAACCAATCACAGAATGACACGTAGATGATGTTAAAATGTTGTTAAAGTATCATTATCCAAGAAAATCAAATGTTGGAAACAAGTGTGGTGTTAATCCCAATTCTGCAACAAACAACAAGCAAACCTTTTATAGCTTGTTAAAAATCTGAGACATCCAAGTGGTACTATATATGTTGTCTATGTTACTCACATGAATCACAACAAAACCACCCAATCTTAACAACATTTTGGTCAGGAGATGCATTTGTTTGCAAATTGGTCTTGTGCATAATCCAAAGATCTGTATTATTGTGTCTTTTGAAAATCATATGAATTGCTTTGTCACTTGTCAACATTACAACTTTCTCATGTCATTATAAAAGTGTATAGTATTATAACCATCTAATTTCAAAATTTTACATATTAATATATGTGGAAATGATCTGCTTGTTGATATACGTGGAAGTGATCCTTTTTAATGCAACCTATTATATGTTTACTATATCTCTTCTATGTCGTAAAATTTCCTTTGTTGGCACTCTATCTAAATCCGCTCTTCATGCAAAGTGCACCTCAACAAGTACTCCTTTTACTTTACGAAATAAATCATAGAATCTGTTTGATCTCCTTTGCAGTTGTTCTCTAACTTCTTACAGAAAATTTCAGAATATATGAATCCACCATACCGTTCTTCCACACCCATTTATCCTCTCTATCCTTGTGCATTATTTTCGAATTCAATTCTTGCATGAATTCTAGTATTTGTAGTCGTACTAGTATCGTATGTAATTCCCATTTCTTTAGTATCCATCTCCTAGGCCCCCAATTCCGAAATTCTTTGTTTCTATTCCCCCTCCTCACTTAGTTCATTTAGTTACATTCTTGTAATAGAAAAACGCTTACGTTCATTTTCCCAAATCGTAGTTGATCTTGAAACGTTGATTTAAGCCTTTTCTAACTTGGGTACACTACAAAAATAATACATTTTAGGAGGGGTTATTTTCCGGCGATTTCAGACACCCCGATAACTTCCAGTGGTTAATAAGAAAAATCGCCCCTAAATATTTTTTTTTTAATTTTTAGAATAATTTCCCCTTACCCCTCCCGCCTCTTCATTCCTTCCGCATAATCTAAATTTCTCCCCAAACCCTAATTCTCTCTCCCCGCTGCCTTCAATTTCCCAAACCCCTTCATTCCTTCAGCATAATCTAAATTTCTCCCCAAACCCTAATTTTCTCTCCCTGCTGCCTTCAATCTCCCAAACCCCTTCATTCCTTCATCATAATCTAAACTTCAAACAATTTCTTCAAAACAGATCTGTGGTTCCCCGCATCCGTTTGGTTCCCCGCATCCGTGTGGCTTCGTGTTGGTTCCTTGCTTGGAAACGAGGCGTTCGTCAAGATATCTTATTATAGAAAGAACACAACACTCTCAACAAGGTTCCGATCAATTTCGTGTGTTTTATGTTTTTGTTTGGTTTGGTTTTTTTTCTCTCTAACCTGAGTGCATGTGTTGCGCTGAAAGAAATAGAGGTGGAGTGTGAGTTTTTGAAGAGGTGGTGTGAGAATCTGACGGAGGAGAACAAAAGGAAGTGCAAGAGCTCAGTGCGGAAGACTTGAAATATGATTTAGGTATGAATTAATGGAAAAATAAATCGCATAGCAGGATTTTATGGTTAGGCTAATAAATTGTTTCCAACTTTTGAGAGTAACTTCGTTACTCCTGTTATGTTGTTGAGTTTGGAATCATGAATGTGACATTTGATAAAAATGATTAACATTTGCAAATAACGAATTTAACCTTAATAAAATTGCCTTTGCTTACCAATCTCAATCTTCACAACAGTAGAGTGCCGTAAAGACCAGATTTCCAACTATAACTACATTATTTATTATACAATTTAACTGATATCATTACACAGGTTTAACTTTTTTCTGATATGGATGATTTATTACACAGTATATTTTCTGAAATTGTTTGTAAAATTTTTAACTTTAATTTTTATGAAGTTAATGAATTTGTAATACTTAAGCATGAGAGTGTGTAGAATTATTTTACTTTACCATGCATTAACTATGTTCTCAATAGTTTATTGATTTTCAAAAGTGTCTCATGAAAACAACCTTTTTAAGGTAATGTGTTTTAAAAAATAATAAAATGACATGATAACTTTAGAAGAAAAGAAGTACCAAAATTTTTGTTTTGATCAACTGGTTTGCATGGAGCCATTTTTCCACTCTAACTGTCAGACCCTTCATCCAATCACAAAGTCAATGTAACCA
Organism: Vigna angularis; assembly: GCF_016808095.1. Classification (NCBI taxonomy): domain Eukaryota; kingdom Viridiplantae; phylum Streptophyta; class Magnoliopsida; order Fabales; family Fabaceae; genus Vigna; species Vigna angularis. The sequence goes on along the minus strand of NC_068970.1, from coordinate 53,552,455 downwards.
TTTGATTGCCTTGTTCTTTCCATGTGGATCTGAGTCTCTTACTTGAACCTCGCTTCCTTGGACGAAGCTTCCCTAAGCCTTCCTGGCTCCTCCTCACCATAAATGAACTTTTTTTTCTTATCTGTTTTTCATGAGTTTTTGTCTCATGTAGACAAACTGAGATCCAAGAAGACAAGACCATGTAAGTATTCTGAGATTTTAATAACAATTGTTGTTTGTTTTGGTTGTTAAAATATTACTAGACTCCCAATTTGTTGATGAAATTTCTGTGACAGAATATCCCCTCAAGACTCAGTCATGTATAGACCATTTATGATATGCGATGATCAATAAACACATATTACATATCCCTCTGCTTGTAAACAGAAATAGGTACCCTTTATTGATAGTGTGTTTTGGTCTATGTCAGAATCAGAACAAGGTTCCGACCTCAACGCCTCAACTAGTGATTTTCTTATGATGCAAAGACCTGCCAAAGGGTGAAAAATCACTTTGTATGGTTTTGCTTCTGATAAACCATTTGATTGAACTTATTGTATCATTTAAATAAGTTCATTTAAATACTTAGGCAAGGTATTATCCTAATATTGCAAAATCAAAGTAGACATGGTCAAATAAGTTCATTTAAATATGATGACCGAATAGTATCGCTTAAAAACAATAATTTAATTCTAATTTCAGGTATGTTTTGATGTTCATTCATTATTTACAAATGAGAAGACTTGTCATCCTTCCGTGCTTGCAGGTGTGTACTTCAGACTTCATTCTTCTATTCCTCTACGTTAGCCTTTACTTAGCCTTTTAAGAAGTGGAGTGTCACTGGCTCTGCTATTAATGTTTCAGAAGTAACCATTTATTTTGATCTACACATAATGGTTTGTGTTTCCATTTTCTACAGAATGAAAAAATTGATTAACTAAGAGTTCTAGGCATCTTTTCATTTTCATTTTCCATACAATTGGCTGGAAAACCACTTCAAATTTTTATGTTATGACAAAGCCTTATTAATGGCAAATCACTTTTTACTCTGAAAAAACCACTTTAGCAATTGTGTGGCTAGTGTTAATGGTAAAAGAAATTCAAAGCTAAAAACAACAATTCATAATATTTTTTCCCAAACAAACTATGTAACTTTGATCTTGTATTGTACTTGGATATGCAAGGGTAAGGGCTCGCCCTTTCTAAGCTGAAAACGATAAATAATAACTAAAAGCACTTTGTACTAGATCAGGACTAACTCTATTCTTGGACATAATGCAGCAAGTGTATGTTGTGTTGCTTAACCTAGATCTCTTTTTGGTATGCATGTTTCTTACCTGTGTTATTTATATTTTATCCTGAGCGATTTTCCCGGCGGAATTTTGTTGTCATTTCCTCATATAGCTTTGTTTGTTGCAGCTGGAGGTTACTCAAGGATTTTGTGACCCTAACCCTACAAAATATGTTGATAGTGAGATGTCCATCCTGTTAGCTTCTCAGCTGCCAAATTGATATTAAGAAAAGGAATTCAGTCTTCCATATTGGCTTGTTTGCAATGTATCACCAGTTCGAGTAAGGATTATAGTGGCTAGATCTATTTTATTTTGATTTATCTCCTATCTTGTTGTATTATAGACCTGTATATTCTATGTTATATTGTAGGTATATGATAAAGCAAGTATGCCAAACAATGAGAAATATAATAAAGAACAAAATTAAACATTGTTTCTTTTTAGTAATGTAATGAACATCTCAGTCATATTTTTAGTATTTTAATTTAGAGTTGAACATATTTCTTTTTTAATATATATGAACAATTAGTTGTATAACCATATTAAAAAATATTGAACAATATAGTTTATTTTATATGTAATATTCAATTTTAGTTAATATTATTTCATCTGTATGATCAATAAAACTAATTTTATCATAATTACATTTTATTATAATAAAAAAAAAATTGTACACATTTTCGGCGGTTTTAGAACCCCGATTAGGTAAAACCCTACAAATAGGGACGGTTTTAAAAAACCCCGGTTAGTTCCGACGGTTTTGAAAACCCACGCTAATACCAGCGGTTTTGAGAAACCCCCGCTAATACCGGCGGTTTCTCCAAAAACCGTCGGTAATTTTTTTAGTGATGGAGCTTTTTTCCGTGATTTTTCTAACCGCGGGTAAAGCACTTTCCGGGAGTTAAAACTGCTGGAAACGAAAAAAAAAACCCCGAAAAAATTATTAACTTTTGTAGTGATAGTATCTATTTTCCCTCGTTCAAAACTATGATTTATTAAGAATGAATTAGGTTTTCATACCACGCACAACTTACTTTCTTCAAATCATACAGAATTTATGTTTTTCTTCAACTTAAACACATATCAATTACGAAATACTTTTAACACTTAAAGTTATTGAACATGGACTTTTTCATTTATTGCTAATCTCATAAAATAAAATACGAATCGTATCAGAAGCTTGCAACGGGTAAATGAGTTTGTAAAATCAATAACTGAAGCTAACTTTTTGTTACTAAAAGCATGCAAGTTTCACTTAAAACTTTTACCCTAAATTTAGGTTAATTGTTTTGGTCAAATTAATTTTTTTTTTGGTCATTCTAATTTAAAAGTAATATTCTTTTAGTCGTGAAATTTGAAAAACTTGTTTTAGTCTCTCTGTTCGAATGAGTTTATATCTGCTTAAATTTGGAGATACAGAATGATGATGGTGGCAAAAGCTTTACATGTGGGAAAAATGTTTTTATATGAAACATAAATAGTTAAATTTAAACACATTCTTTTTTTTTTTAAGGAAAGAAGTCTTAACATTGATGAGAACTTATATGGAAGCCTTGTTGGTTCTTAAATAAGAAGAACATGCTTCTTTAGTTACGCATTCCAAAATCTCATTATCCTCCTTTTCCTTTTATATTTGAGAAAAAAAATTCTACGAGAGAATATTAATTTTTTTAAAGATTTTTAGTATTTGATTTTCTCCTTGGTCAAGAAAGAAGGGTGTGTAATTTCCTCTATTGCACTAGTGCAGCGAGGGGCTTTTACCGCGGTTGATTTTCACTATACGTCGCGGTTCTTGAACCGCGGCATATTCAGCCGCGGTAGTAAGTCAGACACTTTATGCCGCGGTTTTAACCGCGGTATATAGGCTGCGGAATATGCCGCGGTTGACTAGGGAACCGCTGCCTAAATTCATTTTTTTTTAAAAAAAAATTAAAAAAAAATTAAAAAATGCACTATATGCCGCAGTTGAACCGTGGCATATAGGCCGACGAGTATGCCGCGGTTAGTGTCAAAACCGCGGCCATATGTCTCGTTTTTAAAAAAAAAACGAAGCACTATATGCCGCGGTTGTGGTTAGAACCGCGGCATATTCCCCTGCAGTTTTTTAAAATTGCAGGTCTGTTTTTGTGATATCCACTACCACAAAAACAGACCTGCATATAAAAACATTTACAGAAATTCAATTTCAACATAACAAACACATGTTCAAATGTATTTCAACATCAAATAAAGTAGAGAGTCTAAGAAAATTCTATCTAATCAAATGCATTGTTTAAATCTAAATCTAAGAGCTATTGTATAATCTAACTATATACTTCGCAGCAGCATTCCTAATGAATAGTAGTGACTTCTCAGGAACTGGTGTAGTAGTCTTGAATCTCTGCAAAAGACAATTCATTTTAATTAGTGTATATGAATTCAACATTTGTTAAAAAATCAAAATTTGTTAAAGTTAAATATTACCGTTTCCCAGCTGTTTGTGATGTGAGAACGAACAATATGGGTCATCCAATACATTACATAGTATCCACACTCATATGACCCATTTTGTCTGTTACACTACAATATATCATCACAGTTGATAATAGTTAGTGAATAACATTTGTTATAAAACAATTATAACAAAGTATGACTTTAACATATGTCAAACCTTGAGAGAAATCCAAGCAATCTTTCTACTCTTAACAATTGATCTCACGTCCATCATCATACTTGCTGGAATAGAACTGTATATAAAAAAATGTTTTAGCATTCAGTTATATAACAAAGAAAGTCCAAACATTGAGGTTCTTACCAATCAATTGCTTGTCTGAGTTGTGTGGGAGGAGGCCTGTGCAATGAGCAGAACCACAAAGCATAGTTGTCTTGCACAGACATAACAAGAAGTTGCCAATGGCGCCTGAAATTCATAATAACGTAACTATTAAATATTAAAATCACATATGGAACATTATTATGTTAACAAAGTTCACTTACCCGGATATATAAGGCAAAAAGTATATTTTCTTGCCCCTTCGAAAACTGCTTATCATTCTCATGTTGATATGATCAAAATCATTTGATTCATGAATGTCTTGGGGATCAATGAATCCATAATCATCAGAACGCCCCAACTTATTAGTGACCCCAGACATATACCTGAAATCAAAAATTAACTTTGATATAAGGATACTTGATATATAAATCAATTTTATATATAAATAATTGGTCATAGACTTACATCGTCCATAGTTGAATAATTGAAATATTCAACTCTTGTGTTCCCGACGCAAGCTCACGGACATCTTGGCTATTAAGGTATATTGGGACCTCAGAGCCATGCCCAAATACATTAGCATCATACTGAACCTCCAAAGGCTTATCATCAAGGATGTCAGCAAGTAGATGCAATGAAGAAAGAGGGTCATCCTCAGATAGAGGAATCTTCTGTTGTTCCTGCGTCTGTTGTTACATGAAAAGATAAGATAAGTTTTGACATCAAAAACCTTTAAAATTGAGAAGTGTAAAGAAGAATTTCATACCGAGGGGTCAGAAACTGGTTTAACCAAAAATTTAGGCCAAGTGATAAACGACTTATATGCTTGTTCCACAGTGAAAATCTCTTCCGTGGACAGTGGAACCGAGGCATCTGGCATGATCATTTCATCCACTGAGACCTTCACCTCATCCTCTAATAGTTGCATACCATGACATACAGTCGCTGACCTAAACTCTGTTCCACGAGCTACCAGCACCATCTCATCTTCTTCTAAAATGTATAGCAGACATGGACTACCATCGTCCATGTCATCCTCTGGGATGGCTGATGCGGAACAACTTCCTTTGCCGCTTCTCCCTGTCAGAGTAAATGTTAGATTATACAAGAGATAGAAATAATTGCACATAAATGTTTATTAAGTTTACCTGTGGGAGGGGGAGGGACCACATGTTCCTCTATAGGAGACTGCATCGGGCGCATGCTCTGAAACTGCTCCTGGTAGAGCATCTGGAATTCAGCCCTCACCTCGGCCCTGATCTCCTGCATAAGGTCTTGTCGGACCTTTTTTGTGATCTCTTCTGTCATCCTTTGTGTATCGCTGTACGAATATGAAGGCTGACGAGAAGAGCTCCCAAAATAATCCGTAATGCCTACTCCAGGACCTGCAGCACGTACACGTCCAGGGTGCTCAGGTCGTCCAATTGCAGCAGCAAGAATATCCTGGCGACCCTCTGGAGTGAATTGGCCTTGGGAGCTCTGCTCAACCAAGGCGTCCTGTAACATTACAAAACACCATTATTCTTTAAATAGTTTAATGTAGTATGTATAATGACAATATTCATTATTTTAGGAACAGTGATAACTTACAATTTTTTCAGAAATCTCTCGTGCAGTGTCGGAAGAGTAGGTGCCCGATGGTCGCATACGGGCCAACTTCCATTTCTCATGTCTAGACGGTGGAGAAGGAGGCTGAGGAGGGCTACCACTCTGAGATGGTGGTATAGCATCTGCCTTTTGCTTGAGGATTTTCTCCTCAAGCTTCCTATACCCACCACGAGATAATAGGTGGGGGTTTTTGTTCTTAGCACTTGTTCCTTGTGCTTTGCTTCTAATTGCCTGTCACATACACATTAATTAATGAGTTCATATGATATATATTTGTTAATGAGGAATTGAATAATATGAACTACACTAACCTGCCATTCCTCTGACATCCGACTCTCTTTAAAAACCCGCCAAGTCTCCTCATCAATGGACTTATATGCATTACATGGAGTTTTATGTTTAAGGTGTCCAAAGATGTACCTTGATGTCAACTTGCTTTTAAAGTTTCTGAAATTTTCTGCAACAGTTGACAAACACTTATTTCTAAGTGTTGGGACATTTGGAATGTCAAATGTCATCTGAAAAAATGCATAATAAAGTTGTATTAGTACAAAATTATCAATATAAACAAATTATAATTCAAATGCTATTAACTAACTTACCAATATATCTTGCCAAATAATGTTCCGATCACCCTCGGACACATGATCAAAAGATGGAATGAGAATGCTAATCTTATTACGTGCCACTACTCCAAGGTATGATCGGAAGTCATCTGCATGGGGGCCAGTTGCCACACCCGTGGTGACATTCACATTCACCGGAGTTCTTTCACCACTATTTTTCCTGATTAATAGTTGTTTCATCCTAGTGGGTCCTCTAGTGGATCTGGGTGGGGGAGCCTCATCCCCTGAAGAATGTGGATGATCAGCCATATATCTGTCAAAATAAATAACAACATTAAATTTTCTTTCAAGACTTATGTAATATCATATAAATTAACAAAACATGTAATAGTACAGAAATTGAAAATTCATACATAAAGATATGGATTCATCATATGTATATTCCCTCATCATGATCTGACCGAATTGCATGTACATCATCGTCAACTACAGATTGGTCATCCAACTTTGTTGTAGTTTGAAATGAATGGTTGTCAGCAATATCAATATTAATTAGATTGTCTTCGTTAACTTCAATTTGTTTTTTGCCTTGAAGAGCAACATACCAATGGTCAGACGAAGGATCTTTGACATAAAAAACTTGAGATGGTTGATGTACCATGATAAACGGTTCGTCTCGATAACCCACCTTGCGAAAATCAACCAGTGTCATACCCGAGTCATCTATTTTCACACCACTCTTATTGTCAAACCACTTACACTTGAACAATGGAACGGAAAACTTGGTGTAATCAACCTCCCATATCTCTTCTATTATACCATAATATCTCATTGATCCAAGTACAGGAGATTGATCTTTTGATGTGGAAAATTGAAGTGACTCAGCTTCTAAACTGACTCCACTATTTTGTACTGTGCTTTTATCATCCAAAGTCTTCGTATAGAATGTGCAATTATTGACTTCATAACCTGTACAACACACGACATCAAACTTCAAACCATTTGCAAGCCACAATAAAGTTTCAGAAGAATGTGGCTCTTTGTCAATTTCAGATTTGAACCAAGACATAAATGTTTTGTTATGCTCCATCAATTGCCATTTCTCTGATTGTCTTGGATTTTTATTCTTAACAATGGCTTTGTGTGCTTCCAAAAAAGGGATCACCTCATCTGTGTTGTTCAATATATAAAGATGCGCTTGCAACAATTCTTCGCGATCTTTTGTCACCACATTGACACCTCGGATGCTTTTACTTGTAGAAAATTTATTCAACCATGCTGTGCGAGGAACTCCTATTGGATTCGTTGATGTCATGTAATCTGAACAAAACTCGATACTTTCTTCAGCAATATACCTTTCAATCATCGAACCTTCAGGATGATATGGATTTTTAACGTACCCTTTCAAAATCTTCATATAACGCTCAATAGGATACATCCATCTTAAGTATACCGGTCCGCACAACTTGATTTCTCTAACCAAATGAACAAGTAAATGTACCATAATGTCAAAAAAAGATGGAGGGAAAAACATCTCTAGTTGACACAAGATGATAACAATCTCGCCTTGAAGTTCATCTAACTTTGTAGGATCGATGGCTTTACTACATATTGACGAGAAAAATGAACACAACCTGTTTATGGTGTGCCTAACATTTTTGGGCAAAATTCCACGAATAGCCACCGGTAAAAACTGTTGCATTAAGACGTGACAATCGTGAGACTTCATGCCAACAAGCTTTAAGTCCTGCATTGACACTAAACTCTTCATATTTGAAGAGTATCCTTGTGGTACTTTGATACTCTTTAAACATACACAAAAACTTATCTTCTCTTGTCTAGACATTGTGTAACATGCAGGGGGCAAATAAGTACGTTTACCAATCTCCTTCGGTGCCAACTCTTCTCGGATATTCATGTCAACCAAATCCAAACGAGCATTCACTCCATCTTTTGTCTTTCCCTGAATGTTGAGTAATGTACCAATCAAGCTATCACACACATTCTTTTCTACATGCATCACATCTATGCAATGTCGAACATCTAACTTTGACCAATATGGAAGATCAAAGAATATTGATTTCTTCTTCCAAGGGGTCTTTACAGATGACTTCTTCGATGTTTTCCCAAATACATGATGTATTTTATTAACTTTTTGAAGAACTTCAAGGCTAGTAAGTGGATTTGGTGCTTCGTCCCTCTCTTGATCTCCATTGAATGCTTTTTTTAACCTTCGATATGGATGATTACGTTTTAGAAATCTCCGATGACGCAGATACACCGTCTTTCTTCCATGTTTCAATTGATGAGCTGCAGTGTTTTCTTCACATATAGGACACGCTTTATGACCCTTGACACTGTATCCTGACAAATTACCATAAGCAGGAAAGTCATTAATGGTGCAAAATAACATTGCACGCATCATAAAAGTCTCTGAAGCGAATGCATCAAATATTTCAACCCCGTCAACCCACAAAACCTTCAAGTCTTCAACTAGTGGGCTTAGATAAACATCTATGTCATTTCCAGGCTGCTTTGGACCAGATATCATCATAGACAACATCATGTACTTCCTCTTCATGCACAATGCAGGAGATAAGTTGTAAATTATCAATATAACTGGCCAACAACTGTGATTGGTACTCAGATTACCAAATGGGTTCATTCCATCAGTGGCTAAAGCAAGCCTAAGATTTCTACACTCTTTACCAAATTCGGGGAATTGTCGATCAATATTTTTCCATTGCTTTGAATCAGCTGGATGACGAAGCAGCCCGTCAATTTTTCTCTCATCTGCATGCCATCTAAGATTTTTAGCATCTTTGGGATTCGCAAACAAACGCTTAAGTCTGGGCACTATTGGAAGGTACCAAACTACTTTCAAAGCAGATCCATTTTTTTCTATCTGACCATTATCTTCACTATTGTTTTTTGACTTGTATCGTGATAAGCCACATTTTGGACACTCTGTCAAAAATTCAAACTCTTTCCTATACAAAATGCAGTCATTGGGACAAGCATGTATCCTTTTATACTCCATACCCATTGGACAAAGAATTTTCTTCGCATCATAATTACGAGTGGGCAGTGTATTTCCATCTGGCAACATTTCATTCAACAACGTCAACAGTTCTGTAAAACTCTTATCAGTCCATCCATTGCTCGCCTTCAAATTCATGAGCCTTAACACCGTTGACAAACGTGTGAACTTAGTTGAACCAACATACAAAGGTGTTTCTGCATCAGTCGACATCGTCTCATACACATGAGCTTTGGCAAAATTTTCTGCTCCAACATCGCGGATCATGTCCTCCAATTTGTCTTCATCCGGTCGATCTTCTTCCATGGTGGAATCAGTAACATTTACACTTTGAGAGTCAGTGGGAAAATCCATTTCTTCGCCGTGCCAGATCCATGTTGTATAGCATCTTAGAAAACCATCACATATAAGATGTTCTCTAATTTGAGTTGCGTTCAACTTTCTCCCATTCAAACAGTTCACACAAGGACATCTAAACTTCACTTCATCATCAGTTCTCCCCTTATTACGTTGCGCAAATTGTATAAATTCTTCTACACCTCTCTCGTACTCAGCACTAATACGTGGTAAATTAATCCAATTTCAATCCATATTCCTAAATATTACATAAATATTATTTTAAGGTTTATAAATAATACAAGAACTACAACACACATTACCAAAACTATAGCAAAAACCATATCATACATTACCAAAACTATAACAATTTCATGCACTATCAAAATTAAAGCAAAAATTATACCAAAACTATAGAAACTTCATACATTACCAAAACTATAGCATTATGCAAAAATTAATGAAGCAATCACGTTAAAAATGCAAATGGACATAAATACCTGGAAGAGGAACGGCGGCGGAGAGGGTGAAAAACGCAACACAACGGCGGCGGAGAGGGTGAAAAACGCCAGGAAATCACGATTTTGAACGGCTAAAACTCGTTTTTATCGTCAAAAACGAATAATGACCGAACAATTTTGAGTTTAAACGGTTAAAAACGCAAAATATGAGATGAATGGTGGTTCGGAGGAAAAAGAAACGCGAAAACAGAGAGAACGCGCGAGGAAGACGATGCACTGTTCCAAGTTTTGATTTTTAACTCTGAACGGGGGAATCTACCGCGGTTCACTACTTAACCGCGGTATAAAAGGGTTATATGCCGCGGTTTAACCCCCAACCGCGGCATATACTAATTTAAAAAATTATCAGAAATGGCATTTTTGAAATTATATTCAAACTATATGCCGCGGTTCAGCGGGCAACCGCGGCATATACCTCGAAATATTTCAAATGAACATTAAATTAATTTCATATAGGAGAATATGCCGCGGTTCCCCAGAGAACCGCGGCATATACCCCTGAAACGTGTTCAACACAACTGTCTCCCCAACTTTCTTTCACAGAATTTCAGAAGTTACAGGGGGTATATGCCGCGGTTCTCTGGGGAACCGCGGCATATACCCCCTATAACTTCTGAAATTCTCTGACTGACAGAGAAGTTGAGACGTTACAGGGGTATATGCCGCGGTTCCCCAGAGAACCGCGGCATATACCCCCTGTAACTTTTCAAATTCTCTGACCCAGTCAGCACCTGCAATAAATTGGCAGGGTATATGCCGCGGTTGTGCAGAGAACCACGGCATATACTCTGTTATTTAATTTTTTATTCATACGTGGCGTCAAAGGCAATGGTTGACTGGGGTATATGCCGCGGTTCCCAGTAGAACCGCGGCATATATGTTCGTTTTATTTACAAAACTGCCACCGCGCACCATTATGCTGCGGTTTTTGTTGAACCGTGGCATAATGTGCGCTGTAAAAACCCGATTTTTTACTAGTGTTGGTAAATTTTCATTTTTACTTATAATTAATATTTTATTTCATCTTTACTTTACTTACATGTGTTTGTGTTGTTAGTCTAATTCTTAACAATGGTATTGAAGCTATTATAGTTTAATTTGATCTACCACATTTGAAAATAGTTCTTACTGGAAAAGGTGTGGTAGTGTGACAGTGTATGTATGGGAAATGTTTTAATTAAGAAGTAGTGTGAAAGTGTATGTATGGAAAAGGTTTTAATTAGGAAATACTTGCTACTTAAGTGTGTTCATTAGTGATTTTTCTATCTTTCTTGGAAACTGACTTAGTGTACTACTTCATGGTCTACTACTATTATTTTGGTAGACAACATTATTCATAGTGAGAAATGCATAAGTCAATTTTTTTAAAACCCGAGCAACAAAGTACGAGATATAGAGGTTCAATGGAATAATTTTTCATTACGAAAAATGAGGATGAATGAAATTTTAAGGAAGGACAATTGTCTAGTGGCAACTGGAGAAAAATTTTGGAGATCACGAATAAAAAATGGGAAAAAATTAATGAAAACGTTATTACAAATTTGCACTTAATAATGACAAATGCATTTTTATCCCGTGTTACGGTGAAGATTACAACGAAGGAGATTTGAGACACTCTCATCAAATTATATGAGGTTAAGTCACTGTACACAAGAATATTCTTGAAGAGAAAACTTTATACTCTTTGAATTAGTGAGTCTATATCAGTGATACACCACATCAACCATCTAAATACATTATTTGCTCAACTTGAATTGGTAAATTTCAACCTAGTTGAAAATGAACGTGCAAAGCTTCTACTACAAAGTCTACCCAATTTTTATGATAAACTCATCATCAACATAACAAATAACAACATTGATGGGAACCTACACTTTGAGGATGTTGCTAGAACTATTCTTGAAGAAGAATCAAAGCGGAAGAACAAAGTAGATATGGTGCAAAGTTAAAAGTAAGCAGAGGCTTTTGTGATTACGGGAGTAGATAAACAAAATGTGGATTTAATGAGAGTTAGATTCATGATAAATCGACGTCTCAAAGTAAGAAGCATCTCAAATGCTATCATTGTTTTAAGAAAGGGCATGTCAAGAAAGATTGTTGGCATTGGAAGAATGGAGGAAAGAACTCTGAAGCATCAAGCACAAAAGATTGTGTTGCAAGTATCAAGCACAAGATTGGTTTTAGAGTTATGAACCTATCTCAGGTGTATCCGTATTCATAGAGAATAGTCATGCCATGGAGATTACTAATGTCGGTACTATCAAAATAAAATTGTATGTTGATATTATTTGCATAGTTCAAGAAGAAAATATTAACGTTAATATCCAATTAATCTTAAGAAATATTAAGGACTTTAAGGTTAATGATAATATCCAATTAATTTTAAAGAAACATTAAGGATTTTAAATTTATACAACCAGACATTAAAGGATAGAAGACTTCTTGCACATTATCGTTAATTTTCTCTTTTAATAAATATAAAATATGTTGATACTTTTAATAAAGACTAATTGTTGTATTATGAGTGCAATTATTTTCTATTGAAGTAAAAAAAAATGTCAATATTGATTATACCAAATTAGTTATTTATACTTTTCAAAATATGTTCAATACTTTTAATATTATTAACTACACTTTTTTTCAACATTACAATATAATTTCTTCAGACACTAAAAAATTACTAAAAATGATGTTTTATATATTATTGGTTTGAAACAATATTAAAATCGATGTGAAATAGTGAGACAATAAAAATTCTAAAAAAGATTCTTAACTCTATATTCTTTTCTTTTAAAAAATGAAGTATTAAAAATATTTTATATAGAAAATAATAATTTAGGTTCGTATCGTTTAAATTTCTTTTATTAGAATTTATCAGTTTGCTTGGTGTTCATGTAATACACTAAAACATAATTTATTTTAAAAGGAAAATGAGTATCGATTCAATGCAAAAGTTTTTTTTTTCATTCTTTTGGTTTTGGGATTTAAAATGTGACGAATTTATATGACAAGAACAAGAGAAATGACGGGATTTAAATCACCAATACTGATATGTTATGATAGCTTTAAAGCAATAGGGATAAATAAATAAAAGGAACATAGTATCTTTAACTACTGCTTTTTCAAAACTGTTTGTCTATTTCAAAAGATAATACACATGTTAAAAAATATAATTATCTTTTATATTTACACAGACAGATAAATATAAAATAAACTATTCTTCAAAGAATGAACACAAAGCAAAACGAAAGCTTTTATAATGAATGCTAATGTGTATATGATAGAAAAATATTAAATATTTTTAATTATTCGAAAAAAGTAGATATCAAATCATGCTTATGTTACAATATATAATTAAACTTTTCTACTTTTACATCTTATTATTATCAACTAATAAACTCATAATACAAGAATATCATAAACTAAGGATAAAATTTATGAAAAAATTTCTAAAATATTTATGGTATTATTTTTTATAAAATTAAAGTTGTATCTCGATAACTCGTTTAATAAAAAGTGATATTAAAGTAAAAGTCTAATAATCTAGTTGATATCTAATTTTTATCGAAGAATCTGAGAAGCACTTAATTAAGAAAGTACATTTAAGTTTCTCACATAAATGATTTTGTTGTTTGAAGATGTGTTAAACCTACACATACAGATCAAATTTAATTACTTGAAAAAAGTTAGCCTGTGGGAAAAAAATATAAGTCTAATTTCAATAAAAATTATCCCGACTTACTTATACATCAGTTGTATGGAACTACCATGTCGTATTACGAGTAGGATTGAATTAAATGAATAAATTGAATTGAATATTATTCGAATTAGATTTTAAAATGTAATAAAATTAAACTGAACTTTATAATAATTTAAATAAGCCAAAAACGGAAGTGTCCCAAACTTTGTCATTTTGTCCTTGCGAACTATACTAGTTGTCATGAAGTTTTCAATAAGGTAAGATTTTATTTGAGCGAGATTTTTCATGAAAAAAAAAGAAATTAAAATAATTAACTTATGGATTAATCATTTTATAAATACTTTTGTATATAATTATTCTAGATAAAATTGATTAATATATTTGAAGTTAATTAGGGTTTGGACGTGGACAAAAAAATGTATATGTAATTAATAATAGAGGTACTTGAAGAACAGATGGAAGACAAGAAGAAGATGAGCACAAGTTGGGAGCCATATATAGTTTGAGGTACATTGAAATTAAGATTGGATTGATGCTGACCATTACTTCAATAACCAGCAGCCACCATGTCCACTTGGCAACTCTTTATATGCCGCCAAAGCAGAAGTTTTTTCCACTTTTCACATGCACACACAATTGACCAACAACATGAAAGGGACTATTAAACTATTTACTTTTCTCTTAATATGCTTAATGTTTTCAGAACCAAATCACAAACAAATAACGTTGGATTCAACATGGTGCAGAGAGAAAACAACACGGGTTTCACTTCCTACTTGTTCCACTTGCACTGTTTTATGTCTGAGTTGTCATGTAAATTTTTCAGAAATCATGCATGTCACTGTAGCTCTTCTTGAAACCTAGATTAGATTCAGAGAACGAGCCTTTTGCTGCAATCATTTTGAATGAAGATGATGACCTCGTGCTTCCATCATTCTTTGACTATAAACAAGTTTCTTGAAACTACCAACCTGATGCATAAGGTTTGTATGAATGATGCATGAATAAACATGAATAACGAAAGAAATTCTTTTAAAATGGTTTTACTTATCATTATTTGTAGGAATCCGCAAGATCTTAAGTGGAGTTCTGTCTTTTGGTTCTCGGAAAAGGTTTGTTCTATACTTTTGTTTAATCACAATGTTGCAGTTATTATACCTTTTTATAATAATAAAGAAAGAGCTAGAAAAATAATTAAATCTATTGAAAACAAGTAAAGGTACTTATATTGCATTATATTAAATCTCGATTTATATTTATACACATGTTAGATAAATTTTCAAATATTGATTCAAGTAATTTCTATGAATTAAAATTCAATTGAAGTCAGTTTTTTTATTAGGAAAAAATATAATTATATAAACTTAAACGTATAAATTATATATATATATATATATATATATATATATAATTAAAGTGAAGATGAGAAAAAATATTCACAAAATAGACAAAAATAAAAATTTATGCTAATTAAAAAAGTTACATACATTTGTTTTCATGAAATTTTCTTCCAAATATAATATAAGAGAAAAGAGGAGAATGTGATCCTTAAGGAAGCATAGTCTTCTTATATAAGAACCAACCATGACTATCATAGAAGTTCCACCAATGTGGGATTTCTTTCCTTTCCAATCTCTCACTTAAAGATTTTGATTAAACTAATCAAATTTTCATATTATATTTTATCTTCTATGTTGTTTATTTTTCAAATGTTCTCCACCCTAATTTGCCATGAACTTATTAATCTCTCTTACTACTCAATGTCTGATCTTGTATACATCATAACATTCATAAGACTACCCATCGATGCACACGATACTCGAGACATGTTCATCCTCTTCGCTTCACTGTTAGGACTCACACTTGAAGATAACATACCATTGATAGGAAATGGGATAAAAGTTAAAGTGTACAAGTTCTTTAGTAAGTACTTCTTTTGAGAAAGTTAAATCTTCTTATCTTTTTAGCCTCAGTGAATCTGCATCCCTAAATTCCTTTTTATCGATCCCAAGTCTTCCTTATCAAGCTCCTTAGCTAACTATGCCTTCAATTTCTACATTCAAGCTTTGTTGGGACCTACCTCCAACATGTCATTAACATGCAACAACAAGATAATAAAATCGCCTCACCAAACCTATTGCAATAAGTACAATGATATGAATTTAATTGTAACCAAGGTCAATGAAGGAATCAAATTTTGTTATACAAACACTGGGCATTCACTTTAAATTGTACAAAGATTTGTTCAACCTACAAACCAAGTTTTCTTATTCTTTAAAGCCTTTTGCTAACAATAACCTTGTGGGCAATGAGACCTCACAAGTGATACCCTTTAACATTGTTAGCATAACCTAAGCACTTAAATTCTTTTTCTAGTTTCAAGCTCTACTCGTGCTTTGGATTCCTTGAATAGTAGTAACACATCTGAGTTCCTCTTGATGAGGTACAACCATAATCTCCTAGAATAATCATCAATTAGAAGAAAATACTTTGCTCCTCATAGGGACAATGCCATTGATTCCCTCACATAAGAATTATCCAAGTGTAATATGTGTTTACTCTTGGTAGTACTTCCATCAAACTTCAATATATGTTGCTTATTTATCACACAATGCTTGCAAAAAGGTAAATCAACCCCCTTGAGTCTAGGTAAGAGATGACGTTCAACAAGGTTTTTTGCAAACCTCGCTCTAACATATGTCCTCGCTCTAACATATGTCCAAGTTGACACTGCTTCTTCTTGACTTGTCAATGCAACAATTGCATTTGTCTCTTGCCACGTATCCTCCAAAAGCACATATAAATTTACCACGATCTTCTATGCTTTCATCACTACCAGATTTCCTCTCACCATCTTTAAGATTCCACCTTTAGTGTGAATTTTACACCCAGGTCTGACATATGAATGACTTTATTGTCTATTAAGCAATTAGAATTGGATATTAACGTTAATATTTTCTTCTTTAGACACATGTTTAATCATTTCAAGTACTACTAAGCCCTAAACAAAATTAAAATTATTGTTATCGAGTGTCATTCTTTTTCTTTTTAAAAGAAACAAAAATACATCAATACTTATTTAACCAATTATTTACTCTTTAAAAAAAAATACCGTTATGATATTTTATAATGATCGTATTTCTTATAAGATCATGTAAGAAGAAATATGAAGTTTTTTTTCTTATTAAACTCCACACTAGGGATAAGAGTAATATAACTGATATGATCATTATAAATGATAAAAGTTTATTTATCAATATTTATGTGTTCTCTAAGATGACTAATATTCTTTTTTACTAAAACGTGCTTATTTCAAAATCATTGTAGTAAGTTATATAAATAATTAAATAGAGTGATGAACATTTTTTTTTAATGGTCAATGAGTGAAAGTATGTTATTACTTGATTATTTATAATTATACTAGTTACACTTTTTACTTTTTCATATATTAAACAGTTTAGGTTTCTATTAAGTATGCTTTGCTTTTCCAGGAATTTGTTAAGAAAATATGCAATTTCTCCGTTGAATTAAGTCAACGTTTGATTTACAAACGCCCAAACTGCCAAAATTGCCCTGTTTTTCACATTAGTACGTTTTTCTTAATTCATATTTGAGTTCTACACTTTTCTTTCCTGTTTGAAACGATTAATTACATTTAAACTTGTAATCATTGCTGATAGCACGTAAATCTGCTTGAAATCATAGAGAAAGATTTTTTTATTAAACAGACAATTTTGTCTATTCAAAACTTTAAATATATATCAGAAAATTTTGGAAAAACAATTTTTTTTTATCTTTCTCTTTTTCTCTTTGCCACGAAACAGAAAAAAAAAAAGAGTGAGTTTTATTATTATTTTTATTTCCTTCTCACCTACTTCTCTACACCGTTGAATAAGGAGTCAAAATTGTTTGTCAACCATTATGGATGATGCCATATAAATAAATTAGTTCTTTTTTTTTACAAGTATTAAATAGGGTCTTCTTTATGTCAACAAGTGGTAGTTTTAAACAAAAAAAAAATATAAATGTGTTTGTATTATAATTTTTTATTATTGTGTGCAGATTATGAAATTGTTGTAGAGAGACATAGAGCGTAAAGGTATTGGTGGGATGGTTGATAAAAGATGTTGTTATTATATAATAATAATAATAAAAATGGTGGAAATGAAAAGATGGGACATGAGGCATGTTGTGTTAGATGTTTGTTTGAATGATAGCGAAAGGCAAAGAGTAGTAGAAGATGATGGCGTTGATAATGGGACTGGGACTAGTGTTTCAGAGCAGTGCACATGTTGAGTTTCAAATTCTCAATAAATGCACCACCAACCAACACTTCCTAAGTCCTAAAAAATCATTCAAACAAACCAACACTTCTTTTCTTCCCTTTCATCATCACAACTCCCACTTCCTTTTCCTTTTCCCCACTCTTTTCATCAATTTCCATCATTGCTTTTTACGCCTCCTCCTCTTCAAACCTTTCATTCAACACCACCTTACTACATTCAAAACTCACTCATTCTACTTTTTCTCATCACAGTAAAAACAAACACTAACCCCTTTTTAATTTCATTAAACAACAACACCAAATATTCTGTCAAATGTTGTCCTGTCCTAAGAGAAACACCACCTGGACGAGTTTAGAGTTTGGGAAAGAAACACATGTGAATGGATCTATCTATCTACCTTGTCCTTCCTGGTGTTAGGCTGCGGTGCTTTGGGAAGAGAGGCATCAAGTACATACATACATACATAACATAATAAAACCGGTGGATGCGTTCTATTCTACGTAAGAAAAACACATACAATGCCTGCATCTTTTCTTGGCACCTTCCCCTCACTCGGAAAGACAACAAAAAGGGTCAAGATTCCTTACCCCTTCTTCTACTCTTTCTTTGACAGCTAGCCCAACACTGCCTTTGCTTCCCATCCATGTAAATCTCTCTCTCTCTCTCTCTCTCTCTCTCTCACACACACACACACAGCAGTTTCATAATTCTTATCCCCACCACCGCTCTGCAACGACTGCACTTAGGTATAACGTTCCTTGAAATCATCATTATTAGTATTGCCCTCGAGCGGAAGCAATTCAATTGGATCACATAATTTAAATTCGGCATTAATTGAAGGATTTGACAGTGAGGGAAACCAAGTAAATTAAATCCTCTGATATACGCAGCGACCTTGCAGGAACCACATTAAAAATTACATTTCTTTTTTTGAAGAAAAAGACCGAGGCAAAGCCAAATTTATGGTTAGATAGTGTGCTACTACTAGTACGAGTAGTAAACCTTTTCTCTCATTAAATTGCCATACCTCCCAATACCCCGATCGGCATGGCTCCTAATAATTGACCAATTTATTGATAATTAAGCTTCGCATTTTCGAATCAAACTCGCTTTTCTCTCCACGAGCTCATAATTAGCATTTAGAGCAACCCACAAAAAAAGGGGTGAAATTAAATTTCGCCTCTCCCGCAGTTGCGCTCCCCTCGTAATCAACATTGAAGAAAGGATAAAAAGCGAAAGTAACTAACAAACAAAATAAATAAACAAAAGAAGAAGAAAAGTTTAGATACAATTGAAGCAAGATTCTGGTTCCATTCTCTGCATAAGCCATTACAAGTTTATCTTCTTCTTTTTTGTCTCTCTTTGGTCCTCATGAATGCCACAAAAATATATATAAGAATCTTACAGAAAATGTAAAGGACAAGGGAAAGGGAAGGGAATAGTAAATAGTAATAGTAATAGTACTAATAAATGATGATGAAAATTTAAGAGGAAGTAGAACCTGGGGAGGCGGTGGGGAAGAGAGGCAGAAGGCGAGGAGGGTCAGCGTCTCTAGGGGTGGAAGCAGGGGAGGGATGCAAGAAGAAGCCTTTCTCTTGGATGGCCTTGTCTTCGGCCTGGGTGTCGATGGAGCGGGATCGGTGAAATGGGTCGGGTATGAGAGGCGTGACGGGGCTGAGAACGAGTGCGGGGAAGTCGAGGATGCTGGGTGAGAGGACTTCGGTGTTGCGAGGAGAGAATCCTGAGACGGTGTTGGAGAAGACAGGTAGGAGAGGGTTGATGTTGAGGTTCTTCAGCGTGTTCCTGCGCTCGTACAGTTTGAACCCGGATTGCTTCTTCATTGGGGGGATGTGGGAGTGGGGCCTCGCTGCTTCGGAGTTTGCTTTGGTGGCGGAGGAGGAGGAGGCTTGTTTCGCGGTTTCCGAGGATCCTGTCAGCATTTGGACCACCTGCTTGAAGGAGGAGCTGTCGGCCTGGACGAACGTTGTCGGGTACGGATTGGCGGATTCGGATCTGGTGAGGGGCTTGGGCGGGTAGGAGGTGGGGGAGGGCGCGCTTGGCGTGAGAGGCGTGAATTGCGTGTGGTGGAGGCCATTGCTGCTGCTGCTGCTTGTGCTGCTGTTGGAGCTGTGGCTGTGTCGCGGCGAAGGGAGGAGGTTGACGCCGCCACGGTGCTCTTGGTACCTTCGAGGGGATTTGGACTCCATCGTTGACTGCTTCAAGCAACACACACACACACACACGAAAGAGAAAGGAAAGAGAGAGAAGTGTGGTGCGTAATGTAATGTAATGTAATGCAAGTTTTGTTTGGTTTGGTGAGAAATGTATTCGTAGGGCCCTTTTCCCTTCCCACGCGCTATTTAACCACTCTCTTCAACACCACTATGCACATTTCTTTCAAACATTCCTTATATATATTAATTCTTTTTTTCTTCTATTTAATTTTAATATTGACTGGTCAACTCCCCAATTAATTTTCCTGCAATATTATTTAATTAAGCATTTTTTTTACCACAATTCTAATTATACTTACCGTTTTTGCTTCTCTTCTTTATTAATTGCTTTAATGGAACACTTGGTCTACAAATATTTAATTTCTCTACATTTTTTAATTGCTAAAACAAATCAAAGTTCCTTCTTTTTAATTCATTCATGAATATGACTAATTTGTTAACTCTGGTCAAATGTGGCTTTCCTTTTATGAGGACTTTTTTTTTCATTGTTAAGTCAATTTAATTAAGGTAAAATATCTTTTTATATCTTGATTTTGGAGAATAAATAGAATTCGTTTTTTTTCAAAACTTTAATACATTTTTATCATTAAATTTAAAAATAAATAGATATAATTTTTTTAATACTTATGTTAAATTTTTTTAATATATTAATCTTTCATATTATATTTATATTTTTTTTAATATGTTCTCATTTCAATGTTAAATATATTTTACACGTTAAAAAAATTAAATTAAAAAATTATACTTATTTATTTTTAAATTTAAAAAATAAAAATATATAATTTTTTTTTTAAAATATATAAATTTTAATTTCACGTTAAAATTTAAAGACTAATGCGTATTTATCTCTTTTAAATGAAAATAACGTTAATGTATTTTTGGTACCCAACGTGCTTTTTT
The DNA here is from genome assembly GCF_016808095.1 of Vigna angularis. NCBI lineage: Eukaryota > Viridiplantae > Streptophyta > Magnoliopsida > Fabales > Fabaceae > Vigna > Vigna angularis. The sequence continues at coordinate 53,531,238 of NC_068970.1, read as the reverse complement.
ATTTTTGTTTTTCCTTCCAATAATTTTTTCTTTTATTTTCCGTATTTTAGAAAGAAAAAAAAAATCTGATGACTGGGCTTAGCACATTTTATTTGGTAACGATAACAATAATATTAGTTAAGAATTAGATTGTGTAATTATATTAAAAAAATGCAATTGATAGCAAAGCTATGTCTTTCTCATGTGTAAATTGATATACAAATCTTAATTTGCGTCCGTATATCAATTTAATAAAAAATTAATATTTTTAATTACAAATACAAACAAAATTAATTACTGATTGTTTCATTAATTAAATGCTTACTAATTATTTAATGATTACTAACTCAACTGATAAAGATATTGATTTTCCCTAAATAAAATATTTATTAGAATCATGTATATTAAAAAAATCTGAGTGCTTAAGATTTTTTACTCCATTAAATGAAATTAGTTACATATTGAGAATGTCAAAATATTCTACATTCTTGGATTAGTGTCCTGTTTAACTGTGAAATTATTAGAGACATGAAAATTCATGGCTTTGTTAAAACACTAATATTATAATTGTGTACTCAATAAATATACAATAATTTTTTTTCTCATAACAATCTAACCAATTAGAACTAAAATTTCACAATTAAAAAAATTACATAAATCTTTATTATTGTCAATTTAAACGATATTATGCATCAAATATTTTTTAGAAAAAGTAATTTAATATTAGTAAAAGAAAGTAACTATGATAAATTTTGGGTTAAACATGATTTTAAACAACCTATTAATATTTGAGTTAAAATGTCTAAAAAAAGAGTATAAATACTCATTTTGACATGTAAAAAATATTTAATATTATTAGATTAGAAAGATTATATCTATTCATTTTTAAAGTTGAGTATTAAATTGTATCAAAATTATAAATAAAAATAAATTCTAATTTTTTTATTAAAATTTAAAGACTAAAAACATAATTAATCTATATTTTTAGTTATAAAGTGATTGATAGTCTAATCTCGTTCGAACCAACAACATTGAAATTAAATTAATTTGATGATATCTTATCTTTAGTTAAACTAAAGAGAAAGTATTAACAAAAAATTTTATAAAGATGTGAATGAAAAAAAACTTTTTTTCTTGTGAAATTTGAAATTTTATTATTCAAATAATTAAATTATACTTACAAATTTTTAAAATTTTAACTATTTAAAAAATATTAAATAAAATATTTTATTATAAAAAAATTATTAAAATAACTATTTTCTACAAAATTTTCATTCAAACACAGTATAAGATTTTAAAATACATAAATATTTAAGTTTTCTTGAGGTGTGGTATATTATGCATTACATATATCTTAATTGTCATTCATGTATGTAAGCCAATATCTTGATTATTATTTATGTATATAAGCCAAGTCATTTATTCATCTTAACTTGAGTCATTTATTCATCTTAACTGAAATTATTGTATGATTATCTATTTGTTCTATAATTATAGCAATGACATATTATAATTATGATTGATTGGTCTATCATTGACCAGACGGTCAACGTTTTCAGAAGAACATTGGAAGATCGTTTCCAATCCCAAGTTACTGTAAATCGGACGGTTTCTCAGTAAGTCGATCGATCATGTCTCCATTAGGCACCAACATCGCAAATCGAACATATTTATAGCTAAAACACATTTATCGACTTTTTGGCCTTTTTGGGCCGTGAGTAGACCAGGCCAACTCTAATTACAAACTCATTTTGAAACCTATAAATATAGAGGTAAAGTAAGGAGGTAGATAATTGCATTTATTGTGAATTTAAGACTTTGTTATGATAACCGATTGGACACATATAACTAATTTGAGCATCAGAGTACCTTTGACAGGTACCCACCAGCTCAGCTTGGAAGTTTGGAGATGAAGAATTGAGGATAATTTTGTAACAGAGACCTTAGACGACGTTAGAAGATTGGAAGAAAAGTGTGAAAGAGTGTCTTGATTATGATTCTCGACCCCACACCCGAAACACTTTCATATATCTTCATTTTCATTCATGTATGTAAACCAAGTTATTTATTCATCTTACCAAAATTCATTTATTTATCTTAACTCAAGTCATTTATTCATCTTAGCAAAAGTTATTGTATGATTATGTGTTTGCCCTATCATTATAGCAACAATATATTATACTTTGTTGAAATGAATAAAACACTTTTATAATTTTGTTTTATGTTATTGCAAAGTATCACAGAGGTAGATTAAATTGTGATTTAAAAATACTCACTAGTAAAAAATGGGTTTTTAACTCGCACATTACGCTTCGGTTTCAAAAAAACTGAAGCGTATCAAATCGCAGTGACAATTTCGTAATTTTAACTATACTATATGTCTCGGTTCAACTGGAACTGATCCCTAAAGAGCATTCTGCCGCAGTTGGTAGGGTACACCGAGGCATATAACCTTGCAGATAATACCTAACTCAGACCTTTCACCTGACACCTTTTTGGTAACAGAGATACTGCCTCGGTTGGTAGGGTAAACTGACGCATATAACCTTACAAAAAGCAATTAAGTCAGTAACGTCTGACACCTTTTTGGTGAGGGAACTATTGACTCGATTGCTTGGGGAATCGAGGCATATATCTCTGCCATTCCTGCAAAATCCCTGCATCGCTGTGCTTGCCCCGCCTCCATGGTCGCGCTCGAACCGCCTCCTTCGCTCCTTCCTCGCGGTTATTCTCAGCTCGTACTTCCATCGCGTTGTCACCACGTGTTGTTGCCACCACCGTTCATTGTTGTCACCGTCATTCATTGCTGTCACCGCCCTTGCTATCGCGCCATTGGTGTCGCGCTGCTGCTGCCTCCGCTGCTTCCTCCAACGACTCCACGTTGCTGTCGCTGCCTGCATTTCGTTTTCTCGCGCATTCTTGTTCGTCACTTGCATGAATGAATGAACTACTCTCCACCTCCATTTATTTCATGTATTGCTCTCGAGGATGCCTCCATTTCTTTTGCGTGCCTCTGTCAAGGTTGGTTCATTGTTTTTTGCTGTGTTTGGTAATAATTGGTGGGAGATTGATATATTGGTCATAATACTAGCAATTTTATTTTTATTTAGTCATTAGATTGATATGTGTTTGATAATAATTGTTGTCAGATGATATATTGGTGATAAAGATTATAAATTTTATTATTCTTTGATGATTAAGATGGATATGTGTTTGATAATTGTTGTTGTGAGATTGATATATTGGTTATTGTTATTTGATTATTAGATTGATATAATGGTTATATAATGGTTATTGTATTAAATTGGTTTATTTGTTGATGAAATAAAGTTTGAGGTTAGGAATCATGAGACTAATTAATGTGTTGTTTGTTTTTGTGTAGATATTGTAGTTTTTGACCGGCTTTCACGCTCTCAAGTTTCTATTCTTAAAATTTTCCTTTTAATATGAACATATAATTATTTTTTTGCTTGAATATATTGTTTGCTTGTATATATTGTAGGTTGCATATGTAGTTATTTGTTTGCTTGAATATAATTGTTTTCTGAATTAGTCTTAGTTTCCCGTTTGAGATTCAATACAAAAATTATTTACTATCTCCAGATTTTTTTTTAACAAATGTACGTTAGAGGAGATGGTAATATTAATTTACAAGTATTGAATCTTGAATTGTCTGGTTGGACAGTTTAAGAAGAGTAATAACTTTTTCATATTTTATTAATATATATAAATTTTAATATACATGTCTTAAATTTCATAAAAATTTGCAATTGTGTTTTGTATTGATCTTCGGGTGCATATTTGGTTGTGATTTATAATCACTTTCATTGACAAATACTTGTGATCTTCATACCGGAGAACACTGTTGTATGGTTTTGTTCATTGCATAAGTCTCCTCCCAACCCTCTTAGACAAGTAGCAGATTGGTAAGAACTTCAATGTTTAAACTTTCTTTGTTATATAAATGTATGCTAAAACAATTTTTTTTAATAGTTCCCTTGCAACACATATGATGTTGTTTGGGAGATCAACAGCTAAAGCTAAAAAGCTTGCATGGTTGGCCCTTAAGGTTTGGTATTTTAGTCCATATTTTGTTACATTGTGTATCATTCCAATGACGTTACTTAACATTTTATAATTATGATGATATATTGTAGTGTAATAGACAAAGTGGGTCATATGAGTGTGGTTACTACATCGTGTATTGGATGATGATCACTATTTGTGCACATGTTACCAGTGGATGGGAAACAATAATATTTTGGTTTGAATTTTATTTTCTTTGTAGTTTAGAGTTCACATACACTAATTGAAATCATTGTGTTTTATGCAGAGATTCATTTTACTACTTCAATTCTAGAGAAGTCCCTTAGATACATAAGGAAAGCACTTGATAAATATGTAATTCAACTCTATAATAGTATGTAGATATTAGGATATAGTAAGTTCTACCTTAGCATATTTATGATTAGGTTAAGTTTGTACATTGGATTGATTTATGCTTCTAAGTTGATTTATGATTACATTGAATTGATTTATGCTCCAAAGAAGTTGTTTTATGATTACATTGAATTGATTTATGTTTTAGTATAATTTTTATTGCGAAGATATGTTTCTGGAATGTTTTGGATTGCGTTGTAAAGTTTAATATATGGAGGTATGTTCTACAGTTGGGAATGTTGTAGAAACATACATGTTCTTAAAAAAAACAGGGAATACGCCTCGATTGTGACCATAATTGAGGCAGAAAGTCCTTTATGGCATCGATTCAGGTCACAACCGAGGCTGAAAGGCTTGCGAAAAAATAAAAAACACTCTACTATCTCGGTTCAGGTCCCAACCGAGACAATAACATCTCACATAATACCTCGGTTTAGTAGGAACCGAGGCAAAAAGTCTGTTGAAAAAAAAAAGGAAAAAACTCTACTACTTCGGTTACCTATGATCCGAGGCGAAATCTTATCCCTTTTTTCCTTGGTTCACAACCGAGACAAAAAGTCTACCCCTTTTTGCCTCGCTTGTATATACCTCGGTTGCGGAACCGTTTCCTATAAGCGAAAAAAATTGTTGTCATTTCCCTTTACTGGTGACTTCTTTTAAAATTGTCTAATTATTGTTTAAAATGTTTATGTGAAGAGTTTGAGTACATAATTTTTATTGTTTTTTTTTCTCTTTTAAGCATTAACAATACACTAATGTTGGTATTTTAAAAATCTTTTTAATATATTTTAAAACATTAAAATTAGTGTTTATTAGTATATTTTAAAGATATAGAATAATTCAAATTCAAAAAATATTGGATCTAAAAAATAACGTAAAAGCAAAGTAGCACAAGACATTAGATACTTTTAGTTAGTTTTTTCTATTACTAGGACTACATCCTATTTTAACCATTAATGAATAATTAAGGAAGACAAGCTGAAAGAGAAACTGAAAGAGGTTATGGATTCAATTCTTTCCATCAATATAATACTATCAACTAACATTTGGATAAAAGAATGACATTTAGAATTAAAGAGTTTATTAAAAGTTGTGTAAACATTTTGCAATAAAAATGTTGTTTCTAGTACACCTCTTTTTCGTTCTGTTTGTAAATTGATTAAAAGTAAAATGCTTCCTTTTTCAACTAGTGTTCATCATACTTCGTCTTGCTTTGAAATAATTAATAGTGATATTTGGAATGTCTCTTATTATTTCTTATGCTCATTATAAATATTTTGTCACATTTATTGATGATTATACTCGTTTTACTTGGACATATTTTTCTTCGCTCTAAGTCTGAAATGTTTTCCTCATGACATATGTTGAGACTCAAATCTAATAAAAATTCAAACTTTTTGCCCTGATTCTAACCGTGAATACATGTTTCATGAGTTTTAGGAATACCTTCAACAAAACTGTATTGTATCTAATGTTCTTGTCCTAATACTCCTTAAAAAATTGGCATTACTAAACACAAAAATCGTCACTTGCTTGATGTAATCTGCCAATTGCTTCTTCAAGCTTATGTTCCATCTAAATTTTGGGTAAAGGCTCTATCCACTACTGTGTTTTTAGTCAATCGCCTTCCTTTTACAATTATTTATTTTGACTTTCCTTTTTTTTCGTCTTTTAGAACTCACTGTGATTATAGTATTTTACATACTTTTGGGTGTGTGTTTTGTTCATTTACCTTTGTTTGAAAGGCAGAAGCTTGGGGCCCAATTGGTCCAGTGTGCTTTTTTGGGGTATAATCGCTTTCATAAGGTTTTTGTGTGTTACAATACTTCTAATCAACGTTTTTGCATTTCCAAGGATGTGACATTTTTTCATAGCCAATTTATGTTTCCTTGTCTTTCTCATACTTCAATTATTTTTTTATTCTTCCCACTTTCTACATTATCCCTATCTATAGAATATTTACAACTTGGCATCACATATATAGGACAACGTCATTAACAAGTTTCCACTTCCCCTTTTAACTCTCGTCCACCATCTGTGTTTGTACTAGTTGAACCATGACGATCTGATCGAATATCTTGAGGTCCTAATAAGTACTCGCTAGACAGGTATACTTCTTATCATTCTTCTCTAATAGCTCTTTCTAACACATATATTCTAACTTGATACTTATAAGCTATTAAAGATATGCGTTGGGCAAAGACAATGAATAATGAACTTCAAGCTCTATAGGAGAACTTTACATGGGATAGTGATTCTTGTCCTCTTTATATCAAACACATAGGGTATAAATGGATGTATTATGTGAAACTAAAATATGATGGTTCCCTCAATCGTTATAAAGCAAGACTAGTTGCCTTACAAAACAAACATGAATATGACATTGATTATGATGAGACATTTGCACTATTGTCAAAATAACAGTTGTCAAAATTGTCCTTTCTAACCACTTTAAGGGTTGGTCACTTCATCAAATGGATGTAAAGAATATGTTTCTTTAGGGTGAGTTGACTGAAGATATTCACATGCTTCGTCCTTAGTGCCTCTTCTCTTTATCTATAGGCGGATGCAAACTTAACCATTCTTTATATGGTTTGAAGTAGACTCTTCAAGCATGATATGACAAGTTTTGTTCCACTCTCCTTGGGTTTTCCTTTACACAGAGTAAATATGGTTCCTCTTTGTTCATCCACCACACACCTACATGCATTGTCTCTACTTCTTTATGTTAATGGTATGGTTACCACTGGCTCTAATCAAGCATCCTCCAAGAACTCAAATAACAATTACAAGTTTCATTTCATATGAAAGATGTTGGACACTTACATTATTTCCTTAGTCTTGAAGTTCAATCCACCTTCAATGATACATTTCTCCATCAACATAAGTATACCACATATCTCATTTCTATGGTTGGCTTTCAATCAACTACTCCGGTGAATATTCCTCTTGAAGTTAATGTTAAATATCATCGCGATAAGGGTGATATTTTGCTTGATTCTTTATTAGACCAACAGTTAGTTACTAGTCTTAATTATTAGACCATTACACGCACTAACATCTCCTTTGTTGTTTAATAAGTGAGTCAATTCATGCACCCTCATCGCTATCTCCACTTAATAGTAGTTCGTTGCATAATACACTATTTGAAAGGTACATTAGCAAAGCTTATTTTTTTCCCATTAACACACCTCCTAAATTAATTTCTTATAGTGATGTTGATAGGGTTGATTGTCCTAACACTCGTCGATTAGTCACTAATTAGTGCATGTTTTTATGTTCATCATTAATCTCATGAAAAAGTAATAAGCAACCATGTATATCTAAAACTTCTTCTAAACTCGAGTATAGTGTCATATCTATTATTTATTCTAAAAGAATTTGGTTTCGTGGTTTTTTTTGTCTCACCTTAGGTTTTTCCAAGCAATATGTAAGTATTTTTTGTAAGAACACATTCTTCGACTCATGTCAAACACTCAAAGAAAATGATTAAAAATTATAAGACTAGTTATAAAACATCTAACATATGGACATGAAATGAAGTGTTAATGAATCTCTTTAAATATATATAAGATATAGGAAAATTAGAAAGAAAAATAAATGAGTTTTGCTTTTTGCATCTTAAATTTTCAACCCTTTAGTCAAATTTTATAACTCGTCAAAGTCTCGTTCTATTAGCATCATTTAATGCATTTTATCAATTTTATTTTTTTATGTAATGAAATAATGTTTTTGTCTTGTTGATGTTGGTAGGATACAATATGTCAATTTGACATTATTTATAGTAGTATTTTTTTTTTACTGTAATGCCTTGTCTTTCATTTTATATAAAGGGTGGTACCTGACTAAAAGAAAGATTGATTTTCTATGCAAATCTAACAGCTCTCACATTCTTATTTCAAAGTATAGGGAAAATTTAATACAACAATTAAACATGTTAGAACATTTATTTCCGTTTATTTTTGAAATGATACGCACCAAGTAGTATATGAAAATGAAAACACTTCCTCTTGTTTAGACGAATCCATCTATATTGATCAAACAAACCCTTTCTTTCCACTAGTGCAGCGAGGGGCTTTTACCGCGGTTATTTTTCACTATACGTCGCGGTTTACGAACCGCGGCATATTCAGCCGCGATAGTAAGTCAGAGACTTTATGCCGCGGTTCAGAACCGCGGTATATAAGTTGCAGAATATGCCGCGGTTGTTCAAAGAACCGCGGCCTAAATCCATTTTAAAAAAAAAAAAAAATTTGTCCACTATATGCCGCGGTTGGGGTTACAACCGCGGCATATTCCCCTGCAGTTTTTTATAATTGCAGGTCTGTTTTTGTGATATCCACTACCACAAAAACAGACCTGCATATAGTAATGTCTTGAATCTCTGCAAAAGACAATTCATATTAATTAGTGTATATGAATTCAAAATTTGTTAAAGTTATCAAAATTTGTTAAAGTTAACACTAATGAAGAAATCATGTTAAGAATGTAAAAGGGCATAAATACCTGGAACAGGGGCGGCGAAAAAGCTTGGTGCAACAAAGGGGAATGGCAGCGGAGAGGAATGACAGGCGTTTCAAACGATTTTGATCGGCTAAAACTGTTTTTTATCGTCAAAAATGGGAAATGACCGAACAATTTTGAGTTTAAACGGTGAAGAAACAAGGAACTGAGATGGGTGGTCGACGGGAGAAGAAAACTCGAAGTCCAGAGTGTCTGCGCGAACAAGACGATATTGTTCCAAAGTTTTATTTTTTAACTCTGACTGGGGAATCTACCGCGGTTCACTACTTAACCGCGGTAGAAGATGACATTTTTAAAATTATTTTGAAACTATATGCCGCGGTTCGGCGGCAACCGCGGTAGAAGATGGCATTTTTAAAATTATTTTGAAACTATATGCCGCGGTTCGGCGGCAACCGCGGTAGAAGATGGCATTTTTAAAATTATTTTGAAACTATATGCCGCGGTTCGGCGGCAACCGCGGTAGAAGATGGCATTTTTAAAATTATTTTTAAACTATATACCGCGGTTGCCCTCCGAACCGCGGTATATTCCTCTAAATATTTCAAATTCGTTTTAAATTTATTTCAACACAACTGTCTCCCCAACTGCCTTTCAGAGAATTTCAGAAGTTACAGGGGGTATATGCCGCAGTTCTCTGGGGAACCGCGGCATATACCCCCTGTAACTTCTGAAATTCTCTGACTGGCAGAGAAGTTGAGACGTTACAGGGGTATATGCCGCGGTTCCCCAGAGAACCGCGGCATATACCCCCTGTAACTTTTCAAATTCTCTGACCCAGTCAGCACCTGCAATAAATTGGCAGGGTATATGCCGCGGTTGTGCAGAGAACCGCGGCATATACCCTGTTATTTAATTTTTTATTCATACGTGGCGTCAAAGGCAATGGTTGACTGGGGTATATGCCGCGGTTCCCAGTAGAACCGCGGCATATATGTTCGTTTTATTTACAAAACTGCCACCGCGCACCATTATGCTGCGGTTTTCGTTGAACCGTGGCATAATGTGCGCTGTAGAAAGCCTTTTTTTTACTAGTGTTCTCTTCTTAAAACAATACTTTTGTTTGTTAAACATTAAATTGAGGTCTTAAACATTTAATCCAAAAAAAATTCCCATTTTTTTTATGACAAACAAAAATACATTTTAAAAATATGAAGTTCAAGTATAAATGTTTTGATCTAATTAAAGTATAAAATATTTGAAAAACAATTAATCTTGATAAAAAGATTATCATAACCAGGTAAAAAAAAATTCAAATCAGTGACATGTGTCATGTATAAACCACCTTATTTCAAAATATATGTTTGCATCATGTGTCGTAAATATTTAAAATACTAACTATACCAGATAAAAAATATATACGTAATCCCCTTAAGTGACACTCTCAAGTAAATGTTTCATCATCAATCAATCATTGGTATTTTATTATCATTTTTGTTATCATTTTTAATAAAAAATCTTAATAATTAAAACTGACAAATGAATATTAAAAAATATACTTATTATTTTATAAGGAATAATTTATTGATTACATTTAAACTATTTTTTTTCTTTTTTGGTATTATGTTTGTTAATTTAAATTAACAATATTAAAAAAGAAAGAAATATTTTTATGTAGGTCGACTCGTAAATTCGAAAACCAAATATTACGTGATAAACTAAAAAAACAATTAGTCTGCATTTCTTAAGTGAAAACAGGCTAATAAGATCCGTGTTTTGCAAACCAAATATAAAACAAAACAAAAGAGGACACATGAGTCCCTATGGACATCCGTGGACTTCGAGTCAACAAATACTTTATATGCTATCTACTTTCAGATTTATTATAAAAAATCATATCACACACAAACATATCACTCCCTGTGTTCAGGCTAATATATAATAATTAATTTATTATTATTATTATTATTATTATTATTATTGTTATTATTATTATTTGTTTAAATAAATGATATGTTAACTCTATTTATTTTTCAGTGATTAAAACCTTAATTTTCTGATTGAATAGACTTTTAGACTATACTATGTCTAACCTAATTTGTTAAATTAATTTATACTCTAAACATGAAATAAACCGACTCATAAATAAACTTCTATGAGATAACTTAACCAGTTCTCGGCCATAATGAATCTTATGAAAGATTCAACCTAAACATTATGTGCGAGGTGGCCTACATCATTATCATTATGTCTAACATTAGGCTTATTATTTAATCATTTGTGTAAATATAAATTTCTCCAACAATTATCCATGTATTAAAGTAACGAAATTTAAGTATAATTCAATTGTTCAGTAAACTAACTCGTTAAAATAAAATTTGTATCCATTTAAAAATAGATTTTATCTATAATGGATCGATGTGAAAAGTTAATCTACAAAACTGAAAATTTGAGACCTTTGTCTTTTGTACAACTGAAAATTTCTCCAAGCACATTTCTTTTCTTAATTACTCCATAATTTATGCATACCAAAATGTAGAATCAGCTAACTTTAACTATCTTAAATTCTCAATTTATGTAGGCTTTTATGTACTACACGTACAAAGGAGAATTAATGCTCTTTAAAGCTTGTAAGTTACAAATCACCACACACATGATAAAATAGAAAACTTTCACGATAAATTCTTCAGAAAATTTGCTTCTAGAACAACACTCATCGACACTGATTTTAACAATGCTTCCTCTCATAGAATCTATAACCACCTCAATTTTACTGTTAACACTTTAACTTGTTGTTCTTGATTTTCAATTTTATATAATTTCTATTTTATTATAACTAATTTGATTTTTTAATATTATGTTTAAAAACCTAAAAATTGATTAAGCATATAAATTATATATGAAATAGGAATATTTTATTATTAAAGTATAAAGTTTATAAATACAAAAAATTAATTATTTAAAATTTATCTTAGAAAAATCACAATATTTCCTTCTACAAACACTAGTAAAAAAATGGGATTAGGAAGCGCAATATACGCTTCGGTTTAAGCGAACCCGAAGCATATAATAGTGCGGTGGCAGAGTCGTAATAATAACTTAAATATATGCCTCGGTTGTTCCATAACCGGTGCCTAAAGCACGCTACTAACTCGGTTTTACGTAAAATCGAGGCATAAAACTCTGCCCAAACCTGCTCCACTGACAGCTGTCTGACAGCTGTTGGGTCTAATAAGAGCTACTAACTCGGTTGCCTACCAACCGATGCCTAAAGGACACTACTAACTCGGTTTTAGGCGAAATCGAGGCATAACTCCTGCCACCTAACACGGTTCTGACATTAACTCTTCATTTTCACTTCTCTCTGCCCGTGGCTCCCATTCTTCTTCTCTTCTTCGTGCTCACTCCCCTTGTGCTCTCACTCTTCTCTGTCCGTGCCTCCGTCGCTGCCTCCGCCGCTGCTGCTGCCTCCGCCGCTCTAGATCCACCGCTCCAGATCGCCATCACCAAGCCGCTCCAGATTGGCGAGCCTCCGTCGTTGCTGCCTGCCTCCGCCGCTCTCGATCCACCTCTCCAGATCGCCGCTGCCTCCGCCTCTCCAGATCGGCGAGCCTCCGTCGTTGCTGCCTGCCTCCGCTGCTCTCCATCCACCGCTCTAGATCGCCGCTGCCTCCGCCTCTCCAGATCGGCGAGCCCTCCGTCGTTGCTGCCTGCCTCCGCCGCTCTCGATCCACCGCTCTAGATTGCCGCTACCTCTGCCTCTCCAGATCGGCGAGCCTCCGTCGTTGCTACCTGCCTCTGCCGCTCTCCATCCACCGCTCCAGATCGCCGCTGCCTCCGCCTCTCCAGATCGGCGAGCCCTCCGTCGTTGTTGCCTGCCTCCGCCGCTCGCAGCCCTGTGTGATGGGAAACCCTAAGGGAGCTTCCTGGTTCGTTGCAGAAGGTGTTCATCTACTCTTGTTCTTCTACTTTTGAGGCCAGGCCAGTGAAGACTCACAATCACAAGCACTTTGGGTTTCTGAAATTGTAAAATGTTAGGTCTGTTTTGATCTGGGATTGGGATTGGGATTGAGATTTTCTGGTTGTGTGAAAAACATTGACTTGCTGAAACAGTTTCTTGTTGCTGAAAATTTTTTTGCTGAAACAATTTTTGGTTTCTGAAACCATTTCTGGTTGCCTACTGTAAACAGGTTGCAGGTTGCATCTGAAAAAAAAAATAGGATACTGCCTCGGTTATGTAAGAACCGAGGCATATTTCTGGCTGCTTTTTACCTCAGTCCATGACCCGAGGCATATAATCGGTCCTTTTTACCTCGCTCACATATGCTTCGGTTGCAAAACCGATGCCAATAATAAAAAATAACCGGTGCCTTTTCTTGTAAATGTACTAGTGAAAAAAATTTCTTTACCATATTTTACTGTTTTTTAGATTTTTGCAAAATTTATTCATCATTTAGTAGATCAAAGTTATGGGTGAGGAACAAAACAAGCATCTGAGGTACTTAAAAAAGATTTAAAAAAGATTTAAAAAAGATTAGAATAGGTGATTAAATAGTATTATTGGAAATTTCTTTTGCAATAGTTATGGTATAGAACTTTCGTCGAAGATCAAGGTTTTACATAAATTGTTAAACGTTCGACTTTGAAATCAGTTTAAATAGTAAATTTGTTTCATGTGTGTTTTAGTTGTTAAGGAGTGTTGCGACAATGTTTCAATAAAACTTCATTTTTAACAAAAATTCATTTAACGTAAGAAGTTTTTGAATAAAAAATAAAGTGCAATCGTAGGCTTGTAAGAGAAGCGTTTAAGAAGAATAAAGAAATAAGCACACAATCATTTTTATACTATTTTGCTCCACCTAAGACAAGTCCAGTCTCCTCTAACACCTTAGAGGGTTTCATTATAATCTTCAACAAGACTACAACTGAGTATTCTCACCACTCCTAGTATCCTTAGCTATTCTTGGTATCCTTTAGATACATCGTCTAGTTGAGTTTCATCAACTCTTGGTTGCGTAGTATTCTTCACCACTCCTGATATCCCTAGATGCTTCTTATATTCTTCAAATACACCGTCTAATTAATTTTCACCCACTCTTGATTTCCACTAGATAATCTTGGTATCAACCTGATATGTTACCTAGTAATCCTTCAACTCAACTGAGTTAATTAACAAGTGTTTGAATTCTCTTTAAAATGTGTAATCAATCATATTACTTATAAGTATTTGGACGATTACTCTCGCAGAAAGGATATGTGTTCAATACAATTCAATCTAATAGACTCGCTGAGTGTTTTCTCTCTTCTTTCTTCTTACAATAGTAAACTTGTATAATGAAGCTTGAGAGTATTTCTAATCTTGAGCTTTTTGTCTTTTCATATATTCTTTTTTGAGTTTGTGTGCTTTTCTAAGCTTTTCTCTTGATGATGTTTGCTTATGCTCTTTCTTTCTGTATGTTATTCTCTTTTTTTCTTTCTTCAATTCATCTTCTATTTAAAGGCTTCTAAAGAAGATATCCATTAGACAGAGCTTTGGCCTTGATTCTTGAGTTTTCTTAGTCTTGGTTAAAGAACTTATCAAAGCATACTTGTTTTTTCAGTACTTTGACAAAAGTAGGTAATACTATTTATCTGGCATGACTTCTGATAGAGAGAACATTCCATGAATGTCCTGATTTGTATAGAATGAAGCAGACAGATGCGTGTAATAGACAATTTGCACAAAGTAGAGTAGATATGCATGTAACAAATATGTCTTTTCTCTTATCGTTTTTTATTGTTTTTAAATGTTGAACATTTAATATCATTTAATGTATTTTCAGAACAATAAAGTGTTTTTTACGTTTTATACCGTTCAAGTTGGATTTTATCATTAAAGCTTCACTAAGATACCAAGCAACTGATTGAAGGCTTCATCGTTGGATGAAGTGAATTTTTTAGCACATGGTATTATGTAACCTGTAAACGCTTTAAGATTATGCTCTATTCAACAAGTGCATTTAGCAGGTTGTTTTCTATCACAAGTTTTTGGAATGTTAATTGTGACTATCAAAGTGCTTTCCAAAAGTATTATTTTGACACTTTTACCTTCTTAACTCTAATGAGAGTTGATTGATTACCGTTTGGTACAATATAACTTTTGCGTTTAGCAAGACTCTTATTGACACTTTAACTTAGGAATCATTTAGTGGTGCGTCCAGTTTATGCTTAGGTGTTTTTCTAAGACTTGACGTAAGTTACTTGATTTTCAGAGTATTTTTATTCATTACCTATATTTTAGCTATTATGATATTTTAGTGACAACATTGTCATATGTTCATTTTGGTTAATGTTGTTTGTTAAATCTCAAAATATATAAGAATGTTTAGACAGTTCAGTCTTATAGACGATATTGTCTTAACAATATGTTTGGTTGAGATTTATTTTTGAGTAAGTTCTTCCTTGTCCCTTTTCTTGAAGTTTTGCATGCATGGAATGTGAGGAGATCTTACATTTGGTCTTGTTATGACAAAGATGAATCTCATTTGATTTAGGATTGTAAGGGCAGTAAGAGAGCCATCTTTTATTGGGAAAAATTCAATTAATTGAAAACTCAAAAGCTTCTTTCATTAGACGAGCCAAAAATCGTTGAGTGAGCTTTTAAATAAAACTCCTAGTGGTTTGGTCGTTGGGCAAGCCATCTTTCATTAGGAAAAACTCAATTAATTTAAAACTTGAGAGTTTTTGTTATTAGACGAGTATATTTTCGCTCAGAAAAGTTGTTTTTATAAAATCTATCAATGGTTAATCGTTGGACAAGCATAACTTTAGTTGGACGAGCCAAAATTCATTGTATGTGCTAACACCTTTGGTTGAGCGAATATAATTCTAGTTTAACAAATTGTAACATGTGTTTAATTTGTTGGGTGAGTCAATTGTTTGCTAAGCAAGATATTGTTTTCTGAACTTTAAAAAAAATAGTTTTTAGATATTTCTAAATGCTGAATTTGTTTTAACTTTCACTATATTGCTTTGATATATTTGATTAATATAATATTTAATGGATAATTAATTGTAATTTATTAGTATTTAATTTGAGTTGGATGTACATGTATGAAAGCAAATTTATTATGGTATGGTTGTGATATGAGATGTGTATAGTGTGAATATAATTATTTTTAAAGAGAAAAATACTATGTTGAGATATTTAAATTGTGTATTGAAAGTGACACTTTAAAAAAGATAATATTAATTGTATTGATATTGGATTTTAGGAAAAAAAAATATCATGTCATAAAAGTTGAAGATGATGAATATGACCTAGTTTGCAAAGTGAAAAAAAAATGTGGATAGGTCATACGATACCTTGTCATATGCGTGAAATAAGTTCATATTAATGTACTTGTACTATGATAAGAACATAGCAATGGTAGTATGACATGTACAAGTTTTTTAGTCTAATCCAAAATATAAGTCTTCCAAAAATAGAATCAAATGTTCTTTATATATGATAATAATATGATATAAAAGACAACCAATTGAGATAAGAGACTAAACACTTGATTTCTTTTATATATATAACTTATTTGACAATTAATGTAACTATAAGACATTACATCGTGATTTTATATTTTAAGGTTTGAAAAAAAAGATCTACACTTGAATTATTAAAATATAAAAACTCAACTAAAAATGTCTTCATTCTTTAATAAAACAGAAAGTCAATAATTTGGATAAATTTCTAACTAGTTATGTGTCACAAGCTCCAAATAATTTATCATAAAGTTCTGAAAAGCATAATAAACCCTCTTTTGAATTGTAGAAGAAATTAATGTTATCATTATAGAATGTGATATTAGATTTATTAAAGAGTTTTATTTTAATAACAAAAATATTTATCAACAGGGCAATTGATATCAATAAAGAAATGTAAAAGATATTTTTTTAAAGAGGAAGGAAGAATCCATAACCATTTCAAATTTTTCATTTGATATAAAATCATATTAATTGAAGTACTCACATAATAATCACTTTGTTCATTGTTTATTACATTGTTTTTTATAAGGAAAAAATTGATTAGTGTAGAAAAACTTATTTAAAAAGAGCAACAAATAAAAAGTTTTCTGTATCAGTTTTGAAATTGATAATAATAAGAATATAGAAAGTATTTAACTTTCTATACTAGTTCTAAAATTGATATAGAGAATTCTTTTTTATAATGGTAATAATGTCAACAGGTATATAAAGTGTTGTGTATTAAAAATAATACAGATGCTAAATTCAAACGGATTGAAACAAAAGTTGAATGGCGAAAACATTATAAATGTTAAATTGAAACAGAACAAGAATCCAGGTGGAAACAAGAGTTGAAGATTATGTTATATTGTAATTATAAGATTTATGGCACCAAAATAAAACTTCAACGTGTTTACATTGTAATATACCATAAAAATGGTACCAAGTAAAAAAATTCAAGAGAGGAAGGGACAAGCACTCCAAGATGCATATACTATCTTGAAATCACAAAAGAAGGCATGATAATTTGTTGTCGTGTTACACGCCTAACTCCAACTCTTGGTTTGTCATTCTTTCTTCTGCAACCATGTGATTGTTACTTCATGGACTAAACCAAATCAAATAAAGCATTTGATATTAATTTATGAATATTATGCACATAGACAATCAATTATAGGTGACAAATTTAAAGGATGAACAATGAACTTGGGAGAAAAAAAATTAAAATAATCAAATATGACTAAAAACTATTTTATTTTGTCGGAATTTGAAAATCTTTTGATATTTAAAGCATTGGCCGAAGCTGATGCCAACACCAACTCCACAACAAATTCCCATGCTGTAAATCAAGCCAAGGTGGTTGAAGGGTGATCAGACTCTGTACCCCAATACACAAACCAAAGCCAAACCTATTCCGACACTCCATCCAATGCCAACTCCAAATTCAGGACCCAACACTAATGTTTGAGCTTTCATAAATTTGTTCGTTGTTTTCTATGAACTTTGTAACAAAACATTGTTTTTTTGTCAGTGATACTGAACATGTGCTTCAAGTTTTACATTAGATAAAAATAAAAAGGTGGAGTAACAGGTAACTCATTAACTCATTGTTTTAAGGTTTTGGATAGAGAGTAGTGTCAATCGTTTATATGATTGAATTTAGATTTCATTGATGTTATACCTCTCCAATGAACCTCCTCTTCCATAAACCTAACAAGTTAGAATTACAAGTGTGAGTTTAAGTCCCACATTGGATAAAAATGAGAAAGTAGAGCACCATATA
Organism: Vigna angularis; assembly: GCF_016808095.1. Classification (NCBI taxonomy): domain Eukaryota; kingdom Viridiplantae; phylum Streptophyta; class Magnoliopsida; order Fabales; family Fabaceae; genus Vigna; species Vigna angularis. The sequence continues at coordinate 53,513,078 of NC_068970.1, read as the reverse complement.
AGTTTGAAGATCTATTAACCTATTACCTTAAGGTTTTGGATAAAGAGTAGTGTCAATTCCTTATGTGGTTAGACTTAGGTCTTATTGATATTGTATCTCCCCAGTGACATGGTTGCATGAAGTTAGCCTAACCAAGAAAAAAAAGAATCATGATTGAAGTGTGTGTGATTTTATGGTTAAGGTTATGTCACTAGTATAAAAAATATTATCCTAATTATAATTATCTCATCACATTACATTTTATACCTACTACCATATAATTGATATAAAAGGTTCTTATAAAATGTTTTTTTCTCACTAATATCTATGTATGTGCAAACACATTTATACTTGATAAATTTAAGAAATGGAAAAACTATAATAAAATAATAATAATGCAAATGAACTTTACCACACGTGGAAAAAGCCTAATATTTTGGATAAATTGTTTGTATATCAATAATTAATCTCTAGATAACTTATAAATGAAGAAGGGTTGAAACATCGAGTTCAAAAAAAAGTATTCATATTCAGTGGATTCAACTACTAAATGACCAAATCCTGTAATTTTTTTTCTTTCAAAATTTCGACTTAATATCAACTAATTTCATTTCGTAACTTGTTATATCCTATAAATGTAATTGATCCACATTATATCTAGAACTTACCCTAAAACTCCTTTTTTAAAGTCAAAAGCTTTATAAACGAATTTTAGTTTGTTTAATGCCTATGGGTATGTGGGTATGTTGACACTAACAATTATCGATTAGAAAATGAGATTTGATATTATGATTAAACTAAATAAAAATAATTATCTACTAGTTGTAAATGCTAGGTTCCTTTTTTTTAAAGTACTCATTTCCTCTACAAAATGCTGCTGACCATTTTATTTAACTCTTGCTTTTAAATTAAAATTAAAATTAAAATTAAAATACTTTTAACGTCAAACTCAAAATACATTTTAAATTTATCCTCTAGAAGATTTGATATTTATGAAGTTGAATTTATTTAAAACCTGACACACAATATAGCATGATTTAACGATTTAGATTTATAAAGAAGATAAAAGATGAAAAGAAAAGTGGTGGAAGTGAGAAACACGCGCGTAGAAGAGAAGGTGGGGATTGAAATGAGAGGTTCCAATCGAAATGGTAAGGTTTGGATTGTTGATAGATAGAATTATGGTGAAACAAGGGTGTTGTTATGTTATGTTATGTAATGACACAGAAAACAGAAACCGTCAAAAAGAGTTTAATATATGGCATTGACTTTCTCTATCTCACCCTTTGCCATAGCCTACTCCATCACATACATTACCATACTATATTAAATAAAAATCTACAAAATTAATAATTAACAAATTCCATAGACTAAGCCAGAAGTGTGTAGCTCCAAATTTTCATAATTATCCAAATTTCAAAAAACAAATATGTTTCATTATTCATTATCCATCGTTCAGGCTATTTTACAACTAGTAAAAAGTACATTCTAGCAACACACGATAAAATTATAATTAAATTAAATATATTATTTTAATCTTAAAATTATTGATAGAAGCCATCTCTATACTTCAATATTTGAATAAAAGGTTCTCTCACTCCTAATAATTTTACTGAGGTGTGATGAATAATAGTTTATGCGTTTTTTTATAAAGAAAGAAAGAAGTTTTTAATCTGTAATACTACATTTACCCCTGACAACAACTGCTGATATATGTCCCACTGGCTCACTCACAGGTTGTTCAGTGTAAAAATTTATTTGGTACCCTGTCAGCTAAAGATTCTTAGAATTTATTGTCCCCACCCTCTTCTAACATATGTAGATCATAATTTAGTTGCTGAAGTTTCTAGACAAACTTATATATGCTTTTCTATGCTAAAGATGAAAAATCTTATGAATTAGGGTATAAATAAACTTCATGTCTTCCAAATCAACATTCACATATATCATATTAGACAATTGCTTTGCTTCATCTTCCATCTTAAGGAGGTCCCAATTTGTTCTTATATCTGAAAAAATGTTAATGTTGTTGGCATTTACTTTCTTAATATTATAACAGTTAATTTTAAGTCTAACTCAATTTCATAAATCTACAAAATCGAATTGTAAAATAAAATTTACATTCACATCCACTTATATATTATAAATTTGTCTTTATTTCTAATTAATATAAGACTTTCAAGAATAACAACATTATAAATATTTTTCTTTTCACCATTATTACTAAAAGTTATTTTGAGAATTTAAGTATGAATTCAAGATTCACATTAGGTAAATGAAAAAGTGAAACAACGTATAAATGTAAAGATTTATTAATTTTTGTCTTAAGGTTTTACATAAAGAGTGATCTCAATTTCTTATATAATTAGACTCAAATCTTATTGTCCTCTAAAATTTCAGCGTTTTCATAAGATCTCAAATAAGTGTGTCTAGTGAACTTCCTTCCTGTAGAACTTCCTCCCCTGTGGATCTAACACAGTCAATCCTCTATCTTCTTCCTCTTCAAGAGTTTAGTTTAGAGTGTGCATAAAATAATGTTTAGAAATATCAAACAAAAGAGAAAATGATGAATTGTGGGGTTATTTAAAAATGAGTGTAGCAAAGAGAGAAATTTCTGAAATTGAAATTCCAAGTTTGGTTAAATCATTAATGAGCTTGAGTATGGTGTGTTGTGAGTTTGAGGACATTCTTTAGAGATACCTTTGCTTTTCTGCAAGTCAGAGAGACATTGATGCCCTCGTTGAAGTTGATACTTAATTCCCAAATCCAGAATCCTAAGCTACATTTGCTTGCAAGAAAAAGTGAAAGTGAGTGGTGAATCCAATTCCCCCATTTTACATTAAAATAAAAGCTATAAGACCACAAATGCTGCAAAACGATGGAAGGAAAAGGAAGGGACCACAGCACAACACAACAGAACAGAGTCTAAGTGCAACATCTAGCATAATATCGAGGTGCTCTAATCATAGAAAAAAAAGAGTGAATTTATGTTTGGACAGTGTTGCATGTAGCCACAAAACACGTTTTACCACAATATTGAAGCCAATGAAATTGACAAGTTCGCACTCATTATCAAAACGTAAAGTTCTTTATTGCTGCACATGGTCGTACTTTTCATACTAAATTTATGTGTTGAAATTTCAAGTCTAAGGAGTAAGGATAAAAAACAGTGTTAATGGATAAACTAGAAAACTTGTTGGGCATGTTGTAGGGCATTAGCAACTTTGTCAACATCGACTATTAATGTAACAACATAAAGTCAAAACATTGAATATTACACTTTTTGAATCACAACTCAATCATTCCCCGAAAAACTATCCACCCAAGATACAAAGTCTTTCCAAGACTAATTGCCTAATAGAAAAACCATACACAGAGGTCATAACTATACTAATTTATTTATTTATTTATTTTCAACTATGCCAATATGATACGCCCAAAACTCTCTTAAAATTAGAAAATTTTTTAATATATCAAACCCTCAAAATAAGAGTTGAAAGATAAACCAAATGGTTGAAATAATGTTTAAGTATGAAAAGATGCAAGCTTGCCCACTTTGATGACAAGATACATAGATATTTCTAGTGAGAAAAATCGATGCTTTGAAATTCGAAGGGTAGATATGTGTAATGATTGGAGTATATAACCAACCCATAAAGTTGTTCTCGAGATAATTTCTTTCAACAACCTTCGATTGCTAAACATATATTTAGAAAACTTTTATATACGCACTTTTAAAATAAAAAATAAAAATGTATATTTTCATCAGTTATAATTAAACTATGCAAAAATTAATTTATAAAACCTTTTCGTATAGCTTCTTTTTAAATATTTTAACTATTTCTAAAATTTTAATTTATAAATTAAAATAATCTAATTTTTATTTATTTTATAAAACTTTTCATGAAGATTTTCCAAGCCAGCGTTAAAGGTCTAATTAATAATTCGGATTAAAGTTTTTTATTCATTTTATTTCTTATATTTCTTTTTTATTCAATTGAGTCTAAATTAGAATCAATATGATACATTCAATTCAATAATGTAGATAAAAAGATTTTTTTATCCATATATAAAAAAATTTCTTATCTATTATAAAATTGTCACCATGTCCACTTTCTATGAGATATAATTAGAATTAGTATAAATTTTTTTATTTAATATAAAAATGTTATTACATTCACTTTCTATATTATAATTAAAATTAGTTTAAATTTTTTTTTATTTATTACAAAAATATCATCACATCTATTTATTTTACAACTATCATATAAAAGAAGTGTTATCTTATTTACATTTATAAAAAAAATAATTAACAATGATGAAAAAGAACTTGCAAAAGGAAAAAAAAAACAATAACCATCAACATCATAAAATCACCTTAATTAATGCAACCGTGCTCAAATAATAATATTAATTAATGAGAAATCAAGAATACATTTTGCAAATATAAATTAAAAGAATTGATAAACTTTTATCGAAAAATAATATGAATCTAGATCGTCTACAAAAACATAATCAATTTTAATATATTTTGAATTAATTTTAATATTTTTTAATTTTTAACAATTATTTAATATTTATGTATTTTTTATATTTAGTGATAATTAAAATATTTTATTTAAATAAGAAAATCAAAATCTATTAATTTTAAATTTTTATTCATATAAAATATTTCAAAAACAAAAAAAAAAAAAAATCCATTCAAGTTTAATGTATTTAAAAATCGTACAAATTATGAAAATCCTTATTAAGACTTGGTTTGATTGCAACAAAACCAATAAATCCTACGTATGGATTGGATGTATAATGGTACATAGCAAAAGTGTATTTTTAGGCTTCGTTTGCAAATTAAATTAAAGTTAAAAATTACATTTTAGATATTAAGTTAATTAGAGTTTAAGATGAATTTTATTTCTAACTAGATAAAATAAAATTTTCAAACAAATCAATACTTGGTTGAATAGAAATCTAAAACTGATGTTAGGGTTCTACCTAAAATCCAAACCAAACATATCCCTATATTTACATTAACTTGTGTTAGGTTTCCCTTTACTGTAAATTTATAACTTTCCTAAACTTAAAAAAAAAACATTATTTTAAAAAAATGTACGGAACATGCATGCATGCATGCAATAACAAAATTATCAGAGGGTTACTCTTTTTTGTTTTGAGAATAGAAGTTGTCATTTATTTATATATATTTTTTTGCTCTGATGAACAGCTCAAAAAATAAACAGTTCTTTCCCAGCAATAATACGAGAGACATAATTCGGATTTCAAGGGATATAGGCAAAGATTCCCCTGCAAGAGACAATCACAAAGGGATTTCTCCATCCTTACTAAATTAACCTTTTATCATGTCATATACTATATTTTAGTTGGTCAATTTTTACACGAAATTTGTTTTTATCCAAAATTTTAATATATTTTAATCTTTAAAATTTAAAAATAATATAGGTAATCTTTTTAATCTAATTATGTTAAATTTTTTATACATTAAATGCGTTTTTCAATTGACATTACGTATCAAACAATATAAACAACTCAAATACTAGTATAAAACATGTTAGACACGTTAAAAGAATTTAATGTAATTGAGTAAAAAAATTATATCATTCATTTTTAATGTTTGAAAACTAAAATATATCAAAATTTCGGAACATAAATTTTAATTTTGTATTAAACTTTAGGGACTAAACATTTAACCTATATATGTGGCAAAGTATATGGCAAGTTCCATATGCTAATTGGCTTAAGATGAAATACTAATAGTGGAAATTAAGATTTTCCTAGTTATATGCTAATTGGCTTAAGGTGAAATACTCATGGTGCAACTCAGGATTGTCTTGGTCTTGCTATATGTGCTAGTATATTTAAAGGAAGTCGAGTAAATATCTAAATAGGTTTTCAACTTTCTTAGCGGTCAAAACATTTATTTATGCTGAGTTTATATGAGTTATTTATGTTTTAGAACATGTTTGGAAGGAAGGTTTTCAATAACCACAACAAAAAAGTTGTTTAGTGGAGGTTTTTATTTCAATTTGCGGAGGTTTTCATCCTCCGCAAATTGACTACTTGTAGTTAGAGTCACTACAATCAATTTGCAAAGGTTTTCCATGACCCCAGTATCGAAGTTATATTGGAGAGGTTTGTTTGTGGAGGGTGTTAACCTCTTCTATTAATGATTATTATTTTGTGAATGTTTGAAACTTCTTCTATTTATAATACCCCACTTACATTCATAATTTCTTAATTTAATAAAATCTTTTTATAATAAGAAATAAATAAAATATAAAATTACAAAGTACACAAAAATTAATCAAAATTATTTTTATTGATAATTTAAGATAAAGTACGTTCATTTACAATTACAATGTAAATATAAAAAAAAAAATTAAGAAACATTAATGTTTACATTCACGGTAACACTTGGTATGGTAAAATCTCTCCTCAAAAATTTTCATGTTTGGTACTTTTTGATTTGGTGTTCCAAGTAGTTTCTTTACTTCCTTGCACTCTTGTCGTTACAAGTCTTTTATCTCAGACGCATAAATTCTAGAATCAAGTAGTCTTATGCTAGATTTATTTCTATAAATTTTGATAAAACCGCATAATGCTTCATCTTCTCTACATTTGGCTAAGCTATGTATGGTGCATCTGAGTACTTGCAATAAGAAAAAAATAGAAGACCTTGTCCTCATCTAAATACAATAAATGTTGAGTTATCAAACACTACTTGTACAATGAGTAGGTAATACATAGTCAAACAAAAAAAATATGCTAGCATAAATAAATTATATGATCGGAAGTCTACCTAAAAAAATTAACAAAGCATGGTAAATTATTAACTATTATTTGTTAAATCTACCATGACAGATAACTAGAAAAAAATAGAAATAAATTCAAGAAAAATGAATAAAGTGCAAACAAAACAAAACCAAGAAACAAAACACAAAAAGTAGTTAGTAGATATCGTGAAGGCCCTGAACAGTGTTGGGGCAGAAGACAATGCAAAAAGATGATTAATGGTTGACGAGCAATGCCTAGAAGATGAACTCACCAAAACGCCTAGATGAACTCACCAAAACACCTAGGTTGATGAACTAGGTTTAATGAGGAAATGATGAACCTGGCCGACGAGTTCTCTGGTTTGCTGAACCCAGGCTGGCGAGCGCAATGATGCAACTTAACCTAGACAACAAGTAATGATGAAGAGAATGAATTGAGATCGATGGTGTGGCAGATTAATGAATTGGGAAGGATGATGAACCATTGCGTCAGAATTAGTGACAAGGAAATAGAAAATATGAAACATGTGAAAAATTTAGGGGAAAGTGGAAAAAAGATTTGAGGAAATTTAAGTTTAGGAGGGAAAAAGAAGGATGAAAAGTGTATTTTAATTTGTGGAAGTTATACACTTCTTTAAAATATAATTAGAACCTCTACTGTTATTAGCCTTAACACAATTTATTATAATAATTTTAGATAATATTAATTTGTGGAGGGTTTTTATAACCTATAACAATTTTTTTGTAGTGAACTTTAGTTGGAGAGTGATTCTACTTTAGTTTATCAAGGTTTCTTGAATTAACGGATGGTTCCTTGAAGTTTTAGATGAAAATAATATCAATTCTTGTATTTTTGTAAACATATATTATTAAAAAAATTTAATATTTCTCGTAAGACAAATAATTATGATTATAACATTAGTGAAAAAAGAGCGTATAACGTCACGCGTTCAACGTCCAACCACTGAATAGCCAACGTTAAAAATGACCGGTGGTATTTTTATAAATAAATGCAATTGTAGAACGTCGAAGTCACATTCAATTCGACGTTCTATGATGGTAATTATTTAAACCAGCGCTACATCGAATCATGTAGGTGTTCGACGTAATATTTGTTAGTCAAAAGCCAAAAAATCAACCTTTTTAATTCTTTTTTCTTTTTTCTTTTAAACAACAAAATAATACGTTGAATTTTGTAAGGGCTCAACGTAATATTTGTTAGTCAAAAGCCAAAAAGTCAACCTTTTTAATTTTTTTTTCTTTTTTCTTTTAAACAACAAAATAATACGTTGAATTCTGTAAGGGTTTCGACGTATTATTTGTCAGCTAGAAGCCAAAAAGTAACCTCTTTTTAATTCTTTTTTTCTTTTTTCTTTTAAACCACATATAATATGTCAAATTTTGTAGGAGCTTCGACGTATTATTTGTCAGCCAAAAGTTTTCCCTTTTTAATTTGAGCGAGAGATTGAAAATTCATTCACTTTGTCTTAGCGCGCGAGACCCTCTTTTCTTCTTAAACTTTTCTCGAACGAAGTTTGACTACTATCACCTGTAATCTTTCTTTCATTTGATACAAATGCATAATCTTTCTTTCATTTGATACAAATGCATGTTAATTAACTACTTTATGTATAATTTTTGTTTGTTTTGACCGATTATTTTCGTGTTCTTGTTCTTCATAGGCGCATTTTGCTTTCTCTCTCACTGGTGGAAACACTTTATTCCGACGAACTCACCTTTTGAATGTTAGTTTTCGTTTTCGTTTTGAAGAACTTATTTGTTGAACTTGTTTGTTGTTATTTTTTGTTGAACTTGTTTGTTATTGTTATTTGGTTGAACTTGTTTGTTGTTGTTTGATTGAACTTGTTTGTTGTTTGTTATTGTTGTTTGTTGTTGATACTATGCTACACGTTCATAGTTCATGCTTTATAAAATACCAAAAACTGAAATGTATTGTTTTTCTGCTTTTCACGTATCGTAGAGTTGTAAAAAAGGATTACAATTAATTAAAAAAAACAAAAAAAGTTGCTTAATGTCAAACATTAACAAAATTCAATGTCAATTTGATTAACGTCGAATTTTTAAATTTGACATCAACTAATGTCTTCCGATATGACTTTGACCTCGAAATTGATGTGAATGGCCAAAAAACAACGACGTTATACGATATTTTTATACTAGTATAAGTTAATTCATTTGAATGTATATGTAGTTTAATGTGTTGTCTCAATATATTTCTTTAATTTTTTTTTCAAAATAGTATATTTTGTTTGTGCTTTTTGAAATGTAATTTTTTATTTTAGGTTTGTTGTAGTTCCCCATGTTTTTATATTTTTTATTTTAATTAATTTTCATATGATAATAAATAATAGATAAATTTAAGGTGTCGACATAATTGAGATTCAAAATTTATACTAATGTCTAACATAGTTGAGATTAAAAAAAATAAAACAATCTATTAGTTACATTATGAAATATCTAGAGGCTCTTGGGTGAAATTTTCCAGGTTTCATCTTTATATTCAACAATTGAAGATCAAATCGCAATAGAAAAAGCGAAGAGGACACTTTTTTTCTCATTATGAAATATCTAAAGGCTCAATTGCTTTCGAAATAAAAGTCCTGATCCCATCTGGTCCTTCAGAGGCCCAAACTAACAAAAATAGGAGATTTTGTCGATAATGGGTGTGATTGGCCCAATTTTGTTAAGTTGATGAAAGATTAAAAATGTCAATTTCTGTTTTACACTTTTAAATATTTTAGTCCACTTTTTTTTCAATTTGAAAATACAAAATAGGCTTAAACATGTTTTTAAAATAGATGTGTTTCAGTTTTGGCCTTTATAAAAGACTTTCTATGTTTGTAATACTTGGAAAATATGAAATTTTTTAGTCGTCATACAATATATGAATCTTAGTTTTAATCTTTCAGAAATAACCAATTTTGATCGATAACATGTATTTCAGGAATAAATAAATAAAAAGAATTAAATAGCCTCTTAAACGTTTTTTTCTCTTAAGTGTTGCTTATTAACATTATATCGAAATACTATTAGGCATTACTTGAAATACCTTCTTTATTCTTCATTCAACACATAAACACTTAATGAGTCTCTCAGACACTATCTATATTTATGTATAAAGAAGATATCTGTTTTTGTATACATAATTTATATTCCTATTTTATTATTTATAATATAATTATTAACTGATTCTAAAAAAATATAATTATTACCTGAACTTTTAGAAGTATTTAAAATATTTTGTATAAAATTGTTATAATTTTTTTTATATATTTGTAATTTTTATTATTATTTATATTGTTTTTCTTTTATATATTAATTTAACCAATTTTCATATATTATTAATTTATTATACCATACAAATGTTTAAAAAGTATTATATGCTAGTTAGAAATAAAAATAATGATTTTGAGTTTTGCATAACTAAAATTAAGAATTTTTATAAAAACCAAATTAAAACACATTATTTAATAAATTATAATAAAAACGTATTTAAACTAAAAAACGGTAATAACCGAATAAATTGAATTAGTGCACCAAGATTTAGATTCTTCCAAATGGGATGGATGTGTTTATTGAATTTAACGTCTATATTGATTGTCAATAGAAGAATGTCATAATTGAATACTAATTCTGATTTATGACGTAATCTTATTTACAATTATGGATTTGAAGAATCCAAAACTCATACGCAAAGGAAGAAAATCAATGAATAAATTAAAAGAAATCATGATTCTAGTGAAAAGTTTATCTACAACATGGTTTAGTTAGACCACAAAAGAAATTATGAAAAAAAATAAATAGTGACAATTTTATAATTATGTTCTCTTTCGTTTTTTTATGACATTTTTTTCTTGATGGGAAATTCTAGAGGTCGATTTTGTGGTTTGAATAAATGGTTATTGTACTATAGTATCACCAATTAGTCAAAGGATCGGACGACTAACCATCTAGTGAGAAATTGATCAATCAATTTGAAAATTATTCTGAGTAATAATAGCAATTAATGGATAGTTAATGAGAATAATAGCTATTGATAGACAATTAACAGTAATAAAGTCATTTATTGGTGATTAATGTATCAGACCGAATGATAAGCTCTTTATAATATATATATATATATATATATATATATATATATATATATATATATATATATATATATATATATAAATATATGTCTTACGAAAAAGCAGGTAATTTTACTCTAATTACTAATTTTTATGACAAGATTATTACGCAAAGTTACTGACTTGAGCGTTAAAGTGTCTTCTGCATGTACTCTCTCCTGCGGCTAAGACAAAAAGAAGAAAGATGATAGCTTCCACGGACAACTTTGAATGCTTTAGGTTAGCGATCTCAACCCTACCGAAATAGTTATGGTAGTAAATGATTTGTATCTTCCTAACATAATTAATCTTAAATATCTAACATAAAAAAATATCTTTTTTTATCATTAAGTAAATACCTATAATTCAAACAAAAATGCTACACATGATATATTTTTCCCATTAAGACTTAAAAGGGCATAGATCAGCATGGATGAAAGATGATGTGTTTGATTGTATTCACTATTTATAGTGTGTGCGTAAATGGCGGAATATGTCCAATTATGTGTTAAAGTAGAAAATGTTTTGTTTTGATTTTCTTTTGGAGGTTGGGTTTTCACTTTAAAGAAATTGTTTTTTCGTACAAAAATTTTCTTATACAATTTTTTTAAAATTAAAAAAAGGATTAAATATGTTTTTGGTCCCTTAACTTTCAGTGAAAATTGGAATTAGTCCCTCTTCAAAACTTTGGCCTAATTTAGTCTCCAAACTTTCAAAATGTGTGAATTTAGTTCTTTTAACTAAATTTTGTTAGGTTTATTTGATGTTTCAAGTACGTTTCATGATAGCATTTGAGTTGTTTACACCGTTTGACACATTTTTGCTTCAATGTTCATTAAGAAATGAGTTTGAAACATCAAATAAAGTTAACAAAATTTGGTTAAAAGGACTAAATTCACACATTTCTAAAGTTTTAGGACTAAATTAGTTCAAAATTTTGAAGAGGGACTAATTTCAATTTTCGCTGAAAGTTAAGGGACCAAAAACATATTTAACCCTTAAAAAAATAATATATGTTAGTGAAATCTGACTTTCATTTTCAATAGTTTACCTTGTTTAGAAAAATTATATTTAATTCATTATAGTTCAACAATAATTTTTAATTTTTTGACATTTAAGAAGATTCGTGAAGAGAAATTGAAAACAAATTTTAAATGGATAATAAATTAGGGAAAGAAGATTTTAATATTAAAGAGCATAATGAGTTAAATCAAATTAAAAAAAAATCTAGTAAGGATGGGCAAATAAGATTAATATTAAATCCTCTAAAGCAAAACTTACAAAATTAAAGACTCTTTTTGAAATTCAAAGGATTGACTAATGATAGTGTGATGAGGAATTTTTTTTCCTATAAGTAAATATAATTTTATTATGGATATGATATGGTCTTCCATGTTTTTATTTTCTTTTTCCTTTTATTATTTTTTAATAAAATTTTCATATAATTAATACTATGTGTAGCCTGTACTTATATAGAAACAGAAACTTTTAATTAATAAAATTTTTCAAGATTTGTTTTTTTTAAAAGTTATGAAACTTATAAAAAAGAAGGATAATAATTCTTTTAGTTAAACTTTAAAGGAAGTGTATTAAGTGGAACATGTTAGAATACGAAGTATTTATGAAAAAAAAAAAACTCAAACTCAAAAGGTTTAATGAGTATTTGGTTTTTGTTTTGGTTCAAAAATGTTAAGTTAGTCATTTAGAGTTTTTAGTCTCAATTTGTTTCTGATTTGTGAAAAATTTATACAATAAATTTATGTAATTAGGTCCTTTGCATTAATAATGTATAAATGATATTAAAAATAATGTGATGTGTCAATTTATATATATTTTTTAAAAAAAAACATTTCCATGGTATATCAAAGGTATGTCATGTAATTATGTCAATGTGACGTGGTTTAAATAAATTACTTTCAAAATTTAATAAAAATATCAATCTAAGATTTATACAAAAAAATAAATTTTATCCTAAGAAGAAGAACAACATTTCTCAATTTTAACAAAAAATTGAGATTAAATTGAATAAATAATAAATATAGATACTAAATTGAGACTTTAATATCTATAAAATAATAAATATAGATACTAAATTGAGACTTTCATCAATATATTAGTCATAAATTAAATTATTGTTTGTATCTTATTATTTATTATGATTTATGTATAAATTAGGAAGATAAAAAGTTACAAATAAATTACGTACCTTCTTTTTTTCCATATTTTTATTATATTGAAATAATACAATTTAGAAAACATAAGTGAAGAAGTAATATAAACTTTTAGCACAGAAACTGTTTCAAACTAATTTTATTATTTAAATATAAAATAACGTAATTAAAAATGATAAAACATATTCTTTGTGATATCATAACTTTTTAATGCTTGATTTTTATTGAAGTTATCTTCAGTGAAATTTTTTAACACATTCTTTTAGTCTCTGAAATTCATATTAAAAACTATGTTGATGAACTTTGATGCTGGTGAGTGTAGGTAAAAATAAAAGGGTGGTCCAGATAAATCATATGAAGCTCCCTAATCATGATATTACCCCCTTTTGTCTTGAAATTTTACAGCAGCCTAGCAAAATTTTCAAGAGTAATCATTATGATGTTGACCGTCGATATGGTTTCATAATTAAATATTTACTTTCTCTTTCTAATTTCCTTTTCTATTTTTTCAATCCCGAGTTAGTATAATTTTATTTGTTGAATCGAATATACATGTGCTTATTTTATTTATAAACATCCATGAAATTAATAGTTTGTATACGTAAACTATATAATAGTCGTTTAGTTTAATATAAAAGACCAAAGGAAGTATTATAAAGTATAACTTAAATCATTCAAAATAAATATAAATTTAAAATTTTATATATAACTTAGTTATATCAAAATCATATATATTAAAACTATATGCATGGTCATCTCAACCACAAAATAGAACCAAGCTAAAATAGATAAAATATACTACTATTGTAATGGAGCATTAGAAACATCTCTTCCAATAGCTTGTTCCACTGACATAATCAAATGATCATTGTCAACCAAATAAAGGAAACATAACAATAAACACAAACAAAACAACATGGTAAGCTAGATTCAAAACATTTCATCATGTTAATTAAAACATCTTAGTGTAAAAAGACCTAGACCGACTGTCCGACTTAGAATAAATGTCGAGCTATGGTGGATTATTCACTTGTGGTGGTATCTACTGCTTTGCAAAGCCATTGTCAATGGGTTTCACCCTAACACACTCACAAGGTTAGTCTGTTCCACGTCTTGGATCATACTGGAAGCATCCAAGACTAAGACCTCCAGCTACTCTCACCACATGTGTCAATCTTTTCTACTTGAGAATGAAAGATCATTAGAGTTTCAAGATAACCCCCAAGACTGAGCTACCTGCATTCATTCTAACACACTTGAAACCACACCAAGAAGTTTCACCTTGGAACTAACCTTCATAACTTTGAAACCATTGATATCATTTCACATTCACATAGTACATCAATACATGAGACTACTGATCATACATTAAAGAAATAGAAACAACCATACAAGTCATCAGAAATCACCCAATAACACAATTTATTCATGGCATCTTGATACTCATATTTAGGTAAGGAAAACAGCTCTAAAACCCTCACTAACAGCTTTGGAAGGGTCCAAAACCCCTAAAACAACCTAAAGAATGTCCAAAACGGACATCCAGAACCCTGAAAACTTTCCAAAAATGTTGCAGTGCAGTCTAGTGGCGCCTAGCGGCACCACACCGTGCCGTCCATCGGTATGACAACAACTAAACCACGTTGAAATGAACTTTGGGGACACTACCCTCAACTTATAAAGACATCCAGGACCCTCCAAAACTTTAGAAAACTTAGAGAACCCTACTGTAACTCAAATTGACACTTGAAAACCCATTTTCACTTATACAAGCTACCCAATTTCATTTCTACTCTTTTAAACCCTCAAACTAGATTGCAACCTGCATAAACAAGTCTAATTGCACTTGCTAACACACTCCAAAACCATAGAATACTCCCAGTTGTCATACTTCTCATTTTCACCCCTTAGAACCCCTAAAATGGGCTAAAAACTCAACCTATGAAGCCATTTTCCATTTCAGAACAGATTTTACTAGTTTAATCACCTAGACAATTCCTAATAGGTGTGATAACATACCTTTATCCTTCCAAAACAATGCAGACCACTTACCTCACCATTTCACTACCCAACACCCTCATTTACACCAAAAATACTTGAAAACAACTCCTATACACTACCCTTTTCATTTCATACATTTTAACCATATAACCCTCCTAACAAGTTCTAAATTACCTCATGAGAGTACCAAAACATATCCCATAACATTTTCATACTTATTTCTAAATTTCATTGCCCAAGACTCCTTCTTTTAAACTTAAATTCTAAGTAACTTGATTACTTCTCTCACAACCACTTGAATTCTGTTCCAAACAATCAAATATCCTCATCACACACAAATAAAATAGTATACAGCAACAAACACATCCTCATACCCATATACAATAACACCATATCATCAAAACACAAATTTAACATACGTCAACTTTACTCAAACACCAATTTTTACTAAAACGTCTAAAATTTATAAAATTACTAAATTTACACTACAAATACAATTAAGACAAGCTAGCTTGCCTTACCTCAAAATAACAGGTCAACCCACAGAAAATATCTTGTCGGTCGCTTAAAACGCAAGAAATTCCTAAACGGACCTGAGGCACCAAATTGGAAACGAACAGAGTTTTTAGAATTCTAAATTCACCAAGAACAAGAAAAGATAGCTAAATGATACATGCATAACAGTTGTGTGCATGATCATTGACCGAAGCAAAGAGGAAAGAAAATGAGTAGAAACTTACTCTAAAGCAGAAATTGATCGGTTGGATGTGTAGGCCTTGATGCCGTGGTCGTCTAGGCATCTCCTGATCGTCAAACAGAAGATCAGGAAGTAAGAAAATGTAGAGAGAAGGTAGAGAGAGTTTAGATAACGAGTTTTAGAGAGATAAATTGTTTTAAGTAATAAGACGATGATATGAAATTTTATTTATTTTATTGACTTATTTTAAAATAAAATAATTGATTTCATTATTTTAACACACTTATCTATCTTATTATTCTATTTTCTAGGCTCTTACAATTTGGATACTCTCTTTTATTTAAAATAATAATACCAAATTATACATATGAATAAAATCTAATTAGGAACTTAACTCAAATTAACTAATCCAAATAAAAATAATTTAGTTTTTGATAGCATTAAAATTGTTTTAATATAAGTTATTATTCTACTAATTATACATATAACTAAAAAAAAAATCAAGTTAACTAGTTTGACTCATTTGTCATCATTTAAATTATACGTGAAACACTTTATCATTGTTCAACAGCTTGAAAGTTTATAAATAAATATATTAATATGATTTATGAAATCATCTATGAAAATTCTTCCGAATTAGTAATAATTACAATATCCCTTTCAATATGACAATCTAGTTAAGTCAATAAGAGAAATTGGTAACAGGAAAACAAATTACACTCCTTTAGCAAAAGAAGAGAAAAATCCAATCATTATAAGACAGCAGTTTATGAACCAAATCAAAGTAAATTTTAGTTTGAATTTCAATGTTCATCAAACTGATTATAGTTAATTAACCATCTTAATTAAAGAGGGTGAATTATGCTTTACAAATTTTTATAGGTTATACTTTACACCTACTAATATAACTTATTTTTCAACTCTTAAAACTTATATTCTTTCAAAAATAATACTCTTAAAACTAATATTCAACTTAATGTTGTTTTTCAAAATCTTACCACACTTCTAAGAGTTTAAACTGAACCATTTTTAAAAAAAAAAATATATTTAAATATTTTTTATAAATTTCACATGAAAAAAAATAAAATCAATTTATAATTCATAAATAAATATAAATCTCATTTTAAAAATTAATTTTAATTTAAAAAACATGAGAGATAATTAAAATAACATAAAAAGATATAATAACGAGTAACTATAAATTAATATAACAAATAATTTACTCAAAATTGCATTAAAGTAAAAAATAATAAATAATTGTTAGATGACAAACTTTTAAATATACAAAATTTGGTGTAACGGCGTTTGTAACTATAGTGATAGGGATGGGCAGAAGAAGTCATTCTCACTGATAATGAATTTGGTGACCTTTGAGTAATCCAAGGATTGATGAGAATGGAGGTACCCCTACCCTACAAGCTGTAATTACCACGTCCTTTTGGGGGACCAAGCACCCTATGGACCCACCCAACCCAAATATTAGTACAGTATACTAATATAAAATCTATGTTAACCCTAACCTTAATCATGATGTAACATGTCTGGTATCCAACCTCAGTCTCATTCTTATCCATTTCTTTTTAAATATTTTACTCTTAGCACACCCGTAAATACTTCAAATGAATCTTATCTTTTTCAAACTTTAAACTATTTCTAATGTTTCTAGTTGTATCTCTTTGACAGGAGATTAATGTACCATTCAATTGAATAAAGACAAACATCAGATTGAGAATATTTTGGTTAAGCAAACACCATAATTTTCTTACCGGAAATTGAATGTTATTCGACTAGCTAATATGTTAATGAGGTACAATTTTATATATCTTTTATATGTAAAATGAATTATTAATGATGAAAAATTATTTTGACACAAATGAGAAATATAAGAATCATAACATAGAGAATCACTTACAAATGATGTTTCAATGCTTTAGTTAGTAAAGAACACTATCATTAAGAATTTCTAATTGATAAAAACAAAAGTTAAATATATTTTTTTGTTCTCAAACTATTATAAAAAGTTATGTCTTGTTTCTAAATTAAATTATAAAGAAAAATTATGTTTTGTTTCTAAATTAAATTATAAATTTTTTTATATTTATATTTTATGAAAATTATATAAAACATTCTTTCCAACAAATAATTTATAAAGGTATTAAGTATTGAGATTTTATATTGAAGTAAACATTTTTATATTCTAAGTGAACATGAAAATAACGAGAAATATTAAGTATTGATATTTTATATTGAAGTAAACTTTTTTTTATGAATGTGTTATGTAAGTTTTATAGGCAAATGTACCAAACTAGGCAAATTTGCATCCTATATTATGGAAATAAGCAAATTCTTTTCAAAATACGAGTGCGTCCAAACGACTTCTAATGAAGAAGTTATGCCCCCCTACACGACTTCACATTGTTCATCTTACCAGTGTTGAAGTCGTGCATCCCAAAAACGATTTCATGGTGTTGTAATCGATTATCAAGCACTGTAATCGATTACAACGTGATGAAGTCGTGACCCCTACACGACTTTACCTTTGTAGGCAAAATTGACAGTGGTAATCGATTACACCCTTCTTGTAATCAATTAACAGGAGGTTCAGTGTGGATAAACTTCCTGATAATCGATTACAAAAAGGTTGTAATCGATTACCAGAGTGTTCAGTGGGCAAAAACTCTCTGGTAAGCGATTGCAACCTTGTTGTAATCGATACCAGAGTGTTTGGGTGTTGAATGACATTATGATTTTGTATACATTTTTTGTTTTGTTGTTTGTGTTAGAGAAAAAAAGAAATTGTCATTATAATTTAATGAATGAAGAAAAACTTAATAAAAAAATAAAACAAAATTTATATGAAATATTAATAAGAAATATTAATAGTTATTTATTAATTATTGATTCGATTACAAAATGGTAAGATTAATAAATAACTACTGACGAAATTGACAATTTCCCCTATGATGACATTCGTTGCGGCAGTAAGAGCATTTTTTCGGCTTATCTAGAGTGGATTGATCAATCTCGTTACGAATCCTATTTGTAGATGGTCTTCTGGATGCCTTGCGTCGCATTTGAGGATCTGGTATGAAGTTTGGACCTGCATACACAGACCAATAATCTTCATTTTGGATTGGGTGAAATTGTACTTCGTATGCCTTGTAAATGTTGTTAAGACTGTACACTGGATCGATTACTTGGGTTAGTGGTATATGGGAATATGCACAAACGACAATGACATGATGACAGGGGAGACGAGTAGCTTGGAAGTGACCACAATCACACCACCATTCATTTAGCCTGACCTTATAGGAAATTGGAACAGGGCGGTATTGGTGAGGTGTTGAAATTTCTTGAACATCAAATTCAGAATTTTCACAGTTGTAGCGATGAAAATGACAAAATGCAGATTGTTGTTGATTTTTCCAAATAATGTCAACGATTTCTTCAGGAAATTGGTGGCCTGCTTGTAGCATGTAGTTTGCTTTTAATCCTCGTTCAACAAACCATGATTGTGTCCTCTCAAATGTTGTTCTAATGAGAGCACAAATTGGTAATGAACGTGTTCCCTTTAAAACGGAGTTGGTGCACTCAGCAAGATTAGTGGTCATATGTCCATATCTTCTCCCTCCATCAAAAGCTTGATACCATTTTTTTTAGTGGAATTTTATCTATCCAATCAACTTTTTGTGG
This sequence comes from Vigna angularis, assembly GCF_016808095.1. Classification (NCBI taxonomy): domain Eukaryota; kingdom Viridiplantae; phylum Streptophyta; class Magnoliopsida; order Fabales; family Fabaceae; genus Vigna; species Vigna angularis. The sequence continues at coordinate 53,493,619 of NC_068970.1, read as the reverse complement.
GTATTGGTCTCTTAGTGTATAAAGTTTTTGCCGTGATAGTGAGTTGCTTGACCTCGTAAGCTGTAAGGACGTAATAAATAAAAAATTTGTACAATTATGTTATCAAAATATAAACAGTAAATTGGTAGTAAAAAAGTTTGTAGTAGTACCTAAATTGATGAATTATTTTTTGAGGTCCTGATTTTTGAATTTGTTGTTGAAGTTGGAGGCTAGATGACGTATGCAATAAATAGAGTTCAAACCATCTTCTTCCCGACCAACTTCTTCTGATCTTAAGGCCGATAGGATACCCTTTCCTCTGTTAGTGATGATGCAAATATTTTGTTGAGGGCAAACATGTTCTCGAAGTAGTTGAAAGAACCATATCATGGCCTCCTTTGTCTCACCTTCTACAATGGCAAATGCCAATGGAAAAAGATTTTTATTGCCATCCTGAGCTATGGCGGTGAGCAAAGTTTCATGATATTTTCCCGTTAGAAATGTTCCATCAACTTGGAGAATGGATTTACAATATTTGAATCCTTCTATGCAAGGACTGAAAGACCAGAAAACTCTTTCCATAATGTAGCAATTATTGTTAGTTTCTCCATCAATCACCACTGGAGAACCAGTGCATTGTAAAATTGTACCCAGATTTGCATCCTTCATGGCATGCAACCACCTCGGTAGATGGTTATAAGACTCTTCCCAGTCACCAAACTCCATAGCAAGAGCCTTCTATTTTGCGATCCAAGCTTTTCTGTATGACACAGAATATCCGAATCGAGCTTTAATATCTGCAATCAAACTCTTGATGGGAATGGAGGGGTTTGTGCGGACAAAATTTCATACGATTGCGGCAATGTGAGTACTATCAAGATTTTTATGATCTTGAGATAGTATGTTTGAGAAACATGTATATTGTCCGTCGATATTCTTGATTTCCCAATATTTATGAAAACCCTGTAATCAATTACCAGCGAAACCCTACCCTATAAATTCAAATTTTTCTCTCTCCTCACGAACACCCATTCTTTCCCCTTCGATCTGTAGTGCCTCTCCACCATTACAACACCTCCCAAACCTCTAAAACCACACATTCTTCTACTTTTTTCACTCCTAAAAAACATTTTCGCACTCTCCTTTCAATTCTCTTCAATTTCCACCGATTGAAATCTCAAATGGCGGAATCTTCAAAGAGGCAAAGGGTTAGGGGCTCATCTTCTACAGCTGCAGGACGTCGCAGCCATCAACCTTTACCGATTGAAAGCTCACCCTCACCCTCATCACCACCGTCACCGATTCCAACACACCAAAATCTACAGTTTTCGACCCTGCACTATCGGAAAGCATGAATATAAGATTTCAACAACTGGAGCTGAACATGGGTGACCGCTTTGATACAATTGATGCTCGAGTTGAGCATGTAGAGCACGACATTGACTATTTGCGTTGTCATTTTGGTCCACATGGTGGATCATCTTCCTAGATACATTCCAATTTTATTGTACTTTCATTTTTTTTATTTTTAGCCTTTTGTTTTTGTAATGCACTTTGAATTCAATAAAATAGTTCAAATTTCATTTATGAGTTTGCCTTATTCTTTTACTTTGTTGTATTTATATTAAAAACATTACTCTTCCTACACATAACAATACATCACAATGTCATCAACAACCATGTGTGCTTACAAATATTAAAATAATTAGACATAAACAACCTCTAATGATGCTTTACAACAAAATAAAAATGTCATTCAACACCCAAACACTCTGGTAATCGATTACAACAAGGTTGTAATCGCTTACCAAGGAGTTTTTGCCCACTAAACACTCTGGTAATCGATTACAACAAGGTTGTAATCGATTACCAGGAAGTTTATCCACACTGAACCTCCTGGTAATCGATTACAAGAAGGGTGTAATCGATTACCACTGTCAATTTTGCCTACAAAGGTGAAGTCGTGCAGGGGGGACACGACTTCAGCACGTTGTAATCGATTATAGTGCTTGGTAATGGATTACAACACCATGAAGTCGTTTTTGGGGTGCACAACTTCAACCCTGGTAGATGAATAGTGTGAAGTCGTGCAAGGGGGGCGCGACTTCTTCATTAGAAGTCGTTTGAGCCCCCACGACTTCCCTTTCAGTCAAAATTTGCCAATTTTCATAATATGGTAGGCAAATTTGCCTAGTTTGTTACAAAAGCCAAGTTTTATAACTTTATCTTTTTAGTTGATGATATAAGACCTATTTGGATAAGTTTCCCTGTAAACCCTTCTAAAGAAGAAAATAAAGTAAGAAAAAATAATGAACTTATGCATCAACTAAAAATACACAAAAAGTTTCTAACAAATTAACTTATGCATCAACTAATTAACTTATGAAAACAAGTCCCTCCTATAATATTGTGGTAATTGCATAATAAGTACAATACATAATAAAAGATAAATTAAATATTTATATTATACAGAAAAACTTTCTATGGCATGTTAGAATCGATATAGTTATAGTCCATATAAAAAGTTTAATTTTCTGGACATAGCTGGTATAGAGTGTTTCATTCTAAAAAAATCCTTAATGCCATATTGCTAGTTTACCTTCAAATCCTTAATATTGTCGTTATCATTCACTTCGTACTTCGCTTCCTCCAATTCTTTGTTGTTGTGTTTGATTAATGATTTTGTAAATCAATAAACATAAAAAATAATCAAGTCAAATGTTATTACACAATCAATTTCATAAATTAGAATTCCTAACCTAGAAATTAGAAGAAACAAAACAGAGTAAGGGAGAGGAAGAAGAAAACAACAAAGGATAACGGTGAGGTCACAAGACGTAGACTAAAACCTATGTGATAACGGTTTAAAATACCGTTATCTGTGATGTAATTTTGATACTAAATACACCCTTTTTGACTTAGAAACTTGTTTGGACTCATGCTTTTTCATTAAGTTGTGTGAATAAGAGAGTTGAGGATGAATTTGATGATTTTATGACGAATTTCCTTTGTTTTGATAGAAAATGAGTTACTACAGGAAGCAGAGATGAAGTGTTAAGGATATAGAGCTCAGAAAGGCCTAGAAAAGCACCAGAAGAGGGAACCGCACCAAGCTTGGGCGACCTGTAAGAGGCTTGAGCGTGCAAAAATCGACACTCGCCGCCCGGGCGTCAGAGCCCCGAAGCCTGGGCGAAATTGGAGTCTCAAGCCTTTCAGAAATCGACGTCCACCGCCCGGGCGGCCAAATGGGACTCCCGAGCGTCACGCGTTGCTGATCTTGCCCAATTTTTGCTCTATTTCGACTCTTTTGGACCGGGCCCTGTTTCTACTCTCTTCCAACTTTATTTAAAGGACCCAGGCGCTCTAGGTTTTGAATCTCTGGCTAGAGCAACACAACAACACACTCTTCTACTCTCTAAAGGCGGATCTGGAGGCGGGAGCTTCCTCTTCTACTCTTAAGGTTTTACTATCTCATGCTTTTCCATTGTACATCTAGTTTCTCCATGTCTATGGGGAACTAAACTCTATTTGTTGTTTGGGGAATGATGTAACCTTGTGAACTCTCATGTATTTGAATTGATTCTTAATCATATATGCTTTATTCATTAATTGTTAGCGAATTCATCTGTTTTAATGTTTGCTCTATTTAACTCATTTAGTTGCATGATTTATGAATTGCATGAGTGCCGGGAGGTTCCTTACAATTCAGGTTCTTATTGAATTCTCCCAAGGGTAATATTTCTCAGGGATGAGGGTATGAGTACTTGGTCGTCTTAAGCTCTTGATCTTCAGACTTAACTCTCTAGGAACGCTAGGAATTGTACGAACTAGGAATTAAGGCAGGCTTATTGCGCCAAGGGATTGGGTTCTAAGTACTTTAGTGAGTGACGTTAACATTAATGCATAAAGAGGAATTCTTATATACATGAGAGGGAACTTGATGAAATCTAACCCCAACAACATATTTATCTCATATTAAACAACATTTGTTCATCTCTATGTTACTTTACTATTGATCAATTTGCATTCATATTTTATTTTATGTTTTTGCATCTAAAACCAATGATCTCTTTTTATTTAAGTCTTAATTAATTAATTTATCACATGACTGTTTAGTACCGAGAATCCTCTAGGATACGATACTTGGTCTTACCATTTTATATTACTTGTGCGATTTGGTACACTTGTCAATTTGTCAACAATAGAGTGCCCTTGATATAGGAAATATTTGAACCTTAAACCTAGCGTCTATGATAGGGATGGTAAGATCACTAAAGGTCTGCGAGAGTGACATCAACGATAACGACACCAAGGAGATAACCTCTGCGCGATTGAAAGCAACCACAAGTGAGAGGAAGAAGACGAGACCCACGAGAGGGAGAGTAATGCGAGGGAGGAGAATAATGGAAGCATAACAGTGCAACGTGAGGGTAGAATGAAAATGAAAACTAAAGATTTTATGTTGGTTATAGTGAAGAACCAACAATGTATTTGTGTTTTAAATTTATAATAGGTTTAATCATTCGGCATTGTCCTTTTTTTGGATGGGAATCTCAAATAGGTCTCTTAGTTTTTTTGTCTCAATTGGGTTATAATTTTTGCAAATGTATTTGTTGACATAGCATGGTGATGTTAGTTTTTAAATGACATGGCAAGTTGTTAGATAGTTATAGTTGAGTCTAACATGGATTTTTATTTTTTTAAAACTAAAACAATTGAGAAAAGTTAATTGAACTTAATTGTTTCTGAAAATTAGGAATTTTCACCTTGCAGCAGCCACCATCCTCCTCCCTCAACCCTTTTGCGCCACCATTTTCACCTTGCACCAATCACCATTAACACCGTTCAACCACCATATTCATCACCCTCACAACCATAATTGCAAAAACCCAGAAAACTAGGAAGCCACTCTCACTTTCTATGTCAATTCTAAGTATAACCGACATAGAAAATCTTCCACTTTATTACAAAATTGTCACTGCATCAATTTTCTATATCAATTCTAATCATAATTCGCAATAAAAAATTTCTACTTTATAATAAAAATATCATTGCACACATTTTTTTATACCAATTCAAGTAATAATTAGCCTACAAAATCTTATTATACTTACAATTTTCTCATTATATCACTTATTATATCAATTAAATTATAAATGGTATAATAAAGTGTCATAATAATAAGTTATTTTAAGACTTAAATTATAAATGGTATAATAAAGTGTCATAATAATAAATTATTTTAAGACTAGCATAAGAATTATCTTTAAGTAACTTTTAAGATATTTGAATTATATTTCAAATATATTAAAACACTGATAAAAATACAAAGTTTCTCAAACTCATAATTGAGTTAGAAATTATTCCTTTGAGTTAAACTATTTGTTTAAATTGATACTTTTTAGCATAATGAAAGAGATTTAAATACATTTTGAGTGAGTTATAACCCCACTGCATGCTTGAACATAAAGTAACTTTTTGATAACAACAATGCTTACATTTTATATATATATATATATATATATATATATATATATATATATATATATATATATATATCACTAGTGGAAAAATAACATTTTATAACGTACAAAAATGATCTTTTATAACGTAGTTACTGGGGACATAGTTCTGGGCGATATAGTAAGTCTGCGCATTTTATAACGTAGCAGAAATTTACGTTATAATATGTTGAACATATTATAACGTAGTTTCTAAAATCCGTCATAATATGCGCAGTTTATTATGACAAATTTTCATTTGTCCGTTATAATAGGTGGAAGGTATTATGACGTAGAAGTTTTTTACGTTATAATATGTGATCTATTATTACGTATATATTTTTGTACATTATAATATGTGATCAACGTATCATAACGTACATTGTTTAATACGTTATAATATATGGTTTTTTTTTAAAAAATTAATTATTACATTTGATAATTATAATAATATATTTGTATTATCATCTCATTCAATCAATTTATAATCAATATATCTTCAAATAAAAAATTTAATGAAACTAACAAAATAGAATTCATTTCAAACATTAAATAGTGTAATATTTAATACATCATTTATATTATGCAGATTTAAATGATTCAGATACACTTGTGTTAAATGATTCAGCAGTAGTTGATTCACATCGTCTACCCAAGAACAAATCTCTACTCATTGACAACAATTTGCATCCCCAAACAAATGCCCAGAAATGGAACACTATGTTCTCGAGCATACTTAGCCGCAAGAATTTTCCCTTGCACTCCTTCATCACCAAAACCTCCTGGAACTAGAACACCATCAGCGCCCTGCAAAATAAGTCCAATTACAGAAAATCAATAAATAATATATCACTATATGAGATTTTAACATATATATCAATATTAAAGATCTGAAAATGGAATAAATATGTTTAGTCTAAATAGTAGGAATACCTTTAAAAGATTCCATGCAACTTTATATGCCTTAGGATCCTGCAGCAATATATTTTAATCAATCGTCAGAGGGTTGCATAAAAGCAAAACCAAAACCAAAAGGTCAACTAACATAAGTAATGCAGTAGATAGATCAGTAATCACCTCTTTATGTTTCAGTATGCATATTGAATAAAAAAGAAGTTGTAGAGAATCCAAAAAGAGGAAATTATTATGTAAAAAATAGAAGGGTTCAGTTACTAATTTAGGAGTAAGTTACCTTCAGAACAAAAAGATATGCATCTAAAAGGCCTGTGTATTTTCCCACCATTGCAATTCTAACCTGAGGCACATAACAATTGTTGTAAGCTCCACATTGGCCACTATTAAGATAAATAAATATCTACGCACATGTTTTCTCTTTTTCTTTAGATGATGCATATTTGAGATGTCTGCCACTCACAGTTTCATCACATTTGTCATAAATTTTTTTCCTTGCAGTCGACTCCTTCAAATTAGGCTCTGCTGCAACACTGTAAATGATAAAGGAAAAGGATTAGGATATTGCATGAACTTAAACCACTTAAAATGCAAAAGTATGAAATTCAATTTTAACAGAAAAAAGAAAAAAAGAAAACCATCAAAACCATGAAATTAACAAATTAAACTGCATAAATACGGTTCCAGCAGTGCTTCAATAAAAGGCATGGACTCAATATCCCCTGCATGAAAGAAAAAGTCATTCTAAATTAGTTGCTTTAAAATATAGCCGATCCCACCATCAAGTGAGAAGAAACTTGGTGGTTGCCTTAGAATATAGTACCAAAAATATGAATATGAATATTATTTTCTCCCATTGTTTGCTAAGTATAATTCATTTTCAATTTTTAGTTTTCAACTTCCTCTAACCCATAATCTTTAGAATTAAATATGGGAAAAAATTGAATGGATATAGAAATATAATATTGAAAAAGTTCTATCTTAATATTGATTGAAAGTTTTCTCTGACTATTATTTACCTATAGTTCCACCCAATTTAATGACACAAACATCAGCTGGCCCTTCTTTCCTGTCAACTGGTATCTTTGCCACTCGTTCTATCCATTCTTGGATAGCATCTGTTATGTGTGCAACTACCTAAAAATAAAGCAAAAAACGAAAATGAAAACCAAGACACCAACAACAATTACAAATAGCTTCAAAGGGGAAGAAGAATCAAAGACTAAGCATACCTGTACGGTCTTTCCAAGATAATCTCGTCTTCTCTCCTTCTCAATAACAGACTATAAACATCCAAAACAAAAAAATTAGAAACATCTGGCTCACCTGATACATTTTTCCAGTAGTGATGTTATTGTCGTGAGTTAATTTAATGTCCAAAAATCGTTCGTAGTTCCCAAGATCAAGGTCAACCTCCCACAAACAAAAAAAAAAGAATGAAAATGACAATCTAAAACTTCAGAGGAAAACAAACTGCAGATATCCTCTTTTACTACGACTCAGAAAGTTTTAGCTTGCACTTATGAAGTAAAATGAGAAAATGAAAAGAGCAGGGGAAAGTATAACATAACATACAACCTCAACCTTCCATTGAATTTAGAAGGAAATAAAAAATCTAATGATTGTCATCTTGTAGAAAATTTTCATTTGCTTACCTCTCCACCATCATCTAAGACAAAAACCTCCCCATGCTCAAAAGGAGACATTGTCCCCGCATCAGTGTTCAAGTAGGGGTCTGCAAATGATGGAAAAATTAAAACAAAGATAAAAAGAGTGAAAATAGCATTCATTACTTTACATAATATGATAATAAAAGCAAACAGGTTTTATTAAAGTTTCTATAAATATGAAAACTAAATTAACAGGATAAAGAGGGGAAAAGTGTTACAGAGAAGAATGTGAACTATAACTACGGTTGGAAGAGCGGCTCTGAGAAGATGACTGTAGGCGGGACGCGAATCCTCGAAGCTTCTTCCAGAGAGAAGACGCAGCGGAAATATGACAAAAACTCGAAGAAGAACAAGAAACAGAGGATTAAACTTGATAGAAACCCTAGAAGAAGAAGGAAACCTATGGACCGATTGATCGGTGTAAATCAAAGTTGAATCGGTGGAAAAGGTTTCTAATGGTGAAAACAAGGTTTTAATCGGTGGAATCGAAGGGAAATGGTGAAAAGGAGAAGAAACCCCAACAGAGGGTTTAGCTCTATGAATGATTCGGTGGAAAATGAAGGATAGAGGAAATAGAGATGATTATGTGAGTGAAGAAGGCTTGCTGTGATGATGAACGGCGTGCGACGAGGAGATGTCTCTCGAGAAGGAAGACGCCAGGAAATCGAAATGGAGAGAAATGAGAGTGAGGCTCTCTGATGTGAGAAATGAAAGTGCTCTCTCGAATGCGCGAGAGGAAATGAAATGAGACCTCCAAGCGTGACAGCGAGAGAAGGAATACGCTCCACGACGTGGCTGAAGCGCTGAAAATGATGTGGCTGATGACGGAGATGCCGAGAAATGCGAGTGAGAGGGATGAGACGAAGAGCGGAAGAAAGGAATGAGAGTGAGAGTGAAATTGAAATGAAATCTAGCGAGAGGGAAATGTGAAAAATTAAAGAGGAAGAGATATTATAACTGATTTCTAAAACTCCGTTATAATACATCAATAATAGGTTTTGAACTTACAAAACTACATTATAATATGTCCTATTTTTATTACCATCTTGTCACTGGTCAACCTAGTATGACGGATAATTTTTATACGTTATAATAGGTTCGTTATAGAAAGGTATTTTTCCACTAGTATATATATATATATATATATATATATATATATATATATATATATATATATATATATATATATATATAAAAGATTTTTGTTGTTATTTCTCCATTCTTAAAAGCACTTGCATTTTGCTTCAAGGAATTGTCTTTTTGTTTGAAGGATTTTAAAGTTTCTCTTATTTCCACTTTTTTATGTTGTTGTTTATGCATGTTGTTTTCTCTTTTTGCTGTCAAGTTTCTTTTCCCACCATGTATGAAGCAACTTATAATAGAAGTTTAAGCACTCTTCCTTAATTCATGGCTGGCAAGGAGGTTTTTGACATTAATGATGAGTGAATTGGTGATGAGAAATCAAAACAACTCTTTCTCATAAATGATAATTTATCTAAGAGCGATTCTCCCTGCACCTCCCTAACTTCATCTTGTACCTCCCAATTTTGTTTTAATTCCAACTGTACCCCTAAGTCTACCTGTCAGAAGCATATGGTTTTATAAAAAGTTCACCCAGTAAAATAAATTTGACCATTTCCTCTGCCGCATCTCACCTCAAACCCAACACCCCCTTGATTATTTCTTCTTTCTCCCTCTGGTCGTCCTCCCCTCCTCCCCTCCTCTCTCCTTTTTTATCAGTTTTGAACATGTTGTGGTATTCCTTCCCCTCCTCGCTGTCGCTTGTTTGTTCACCGTTTGTTGAGGTATTTTCATTTCTGCTTTATCTTGTGGGTGTGGGAAAAAAATCTTATTGATCTACATATGTTTAACTGCCGCCACACTACGAAGTGCGGATCTGGTGGCGCCGCAGTTGGATCTACGGTTGATGGCAGCCGCAAGTGGATCCGTGGTTGGTTTTCGAGGGTGCATGGTCGACGCACTTGGAAGTGCGGTTCTGGTTATGGGTTGTCCGCAGTTCGATATGCGGCTAAGGCAAACCGTGTCAGAGCAGCTGCAGCGGATGGGTTAGCGTGGAACAACAAACCAAGAGGGGGGTGAATTGGTTCTTACTAAAAACGTGTGCCTTAAAAATTTCTACTCAATTAAACTTACTTAGCAATTAATAATAACAATAAAATAGAGTAAGGTTGAGAGAAATTTGCACAGATGATTTTATCTTGGTTCGGATCTTACCAATCCTACGTCCAGTCGCTTATCTCAAAACAAGATAAACAATTCACTAATCACAAAACAATTACAAACTACAATCACACAGATACAATTTGTAAAAGTTTAGAAAACACCTCTCTTGATGCCACAAGAGATGAACCAACACCTCCTTTGAATCTTCACAAAGGATGAAACACTTCCTCCGAATACTTCACGAAGGATGACTTCCTCTTCCGAACACTTCCTTAGATACACCAAGGATGAACCAGCTATTCCTCTATCACCGTAGCAGTATTTCACCAGCTCTACAGACAGAGTTTCCTTAGCTGAGCAAGAGCACACAATTCTCAAGAGTTTCTGAGTATTTGAGCAAAAGGGAAGAGTTTCTCTAGATAATGTTGAGAGGAAATGAGAGTCTATTTATAGACTCATCCAAAGGCTCTTCCATTTTTCGTTTTCAGCCTTTCTCACTGTGTTAATCGATTAACTTAAGTTGTTAATCGATTAGTCACTAAAAGACAAAACAACGGATAGTCCAATGGCTAAAAAACGACTAGTTTTCCAAACGGTCACTTTGTTAATCGATTAACAGCTTCTGCTAATCGATTAACGCTAATCGATTAACAACTTCTGCTAATCGATTAACGCTAATCGATTAACAGCCCTTGTTAATCGATTAGCATGCATTGTTGTGCTTCTCCATTCGTCTCTGAAACAATCGATTATTTACCTTTGTTAATCGATTAACGTTAATCGATTAGATACCCTTGTTAATCGATTAGCACTGTACAGTTTTTGCTCTTGGTTTATTTTTACATCACTTTTGAATGCATACATAAAACCACTAATTTCCTATGTTCGTACAGTTATTACAAAAGTTACAAGTCTTCAAAAATCATTCTTCATGAGTCTTGGTTGTTCTTGACTTGATTTAGATATCATCAAAACTTCATCTTCATCATTTTGCTAACAATCTCCCCCTTTTTGATGATGATCAAAACCTTGTTGATGTTTAAAGCTTTTGATAATAATCTGTATTTAAAACACAACTTAAGGAAGAAACAATTGTTAGTGTACTTAGAAATAAGTTTAAGGCTTTAAATATTTCTCCCCCTTTTTGATCATTATTAAAAAGTGATGTATAATTGCTCCCCCTAAATTTATTAGAAATTATACTCCCCCTTAATAAGAGTGATGTATAATTGCTCCCCCTAAATTTATTAGAAATTATACTCCCCCTTAATAAAAGGACATATGCATAGAAATATTAAGGAAAAACAACATACATTTTATTGAGTTTAAAGAGGCAAGCATACAAAGAAGTTAAATATATAGCACACACACTACAAAAAGCATAGAAGCATAAAGTGCCTAAGACTCATCATCACTATCGGGAACATATAGTTTGGCTAGTTTATCATCAATTTCCTTGAGGTGAGTATTAATTTCATCATAGCGAAGAGTGTGATAAGCCATCATGTCATCCATCCTAGTTTGTTGCATAAAGGCCATTGCTTCAATTTGTCTAGATATACTCTCTAGACTATATTCTTGTGGAGGATGGGATGGTCCAGCAACATTTGTTGGATCTGGCATAGGAATAGCTTCATCTTCTTCAGCTGATTCGTCAGCATCTTGTGCATTATCACCTTCAGCACGGACAAACATGTTGCCTTGTCGGATAAAACCCATTTGATGCAGTGCTGATTCCTCAATTTGATGAGATGGTAAGACGTGGACAAATTTTTCGCCCGTAACATCAACTCCTTTATAGACACAGATTAAGGAAATAAGGAGAGGATACGGAAGATGAGCTCGGTCATACCTCTTTGCACGTACCATAGTATGAGAGATTAGACTTGCCCAATTGATTTTTAAATTTTGAGTGATAGCAGACATGAGCATCAAATCTGTTTCAAGGCATTGTGCCAAGTTTGACCCTCTTGGACAAAGCAACCACACAATAAGATAACGAAGCACTCTTTCCTCCATTCTAAGATGTCCTACTAGAAGATATCTCCTATTAGGTAGAGGTTGTTGAGGATTACGCATGAAAGAGCGATAGGCCAAAATTTTGTTGAAATCACCAAAGTCATTTGGCACATGCAGATTATTTTCTAGGATTGGAATATGAGCGACATTTGTCCAAATGTCATGATCAAGAACAATATCTACACCCTTAACACGAGTGTAAACAATACCATTGTGGGCCTTCAGATTATAGTAAAAGACTCTTACCAAATCTGGATAGTAAAGCCCTTGAAGTTGCAAGAGATGCTGGACGCCTTGCTCAACCAATTGCCGAGAAAACTGAAATTGATTTGCAGTAAACCAATTTAGATCAACAACGGCTAGATTTTGCAACGGCTAGATTTTGCAGTATTTACTGCCTGTAACGTTTGCTAATCGATTAACTAGACGTGCTAATCGATTAGCGCTAATCGATTAGTGGCACTGGCTAATCGATTAACTGACGCTGATTTCCGAAAACCATCAAATTTTACCTATTTCCAATTTTAAGATGTTTTCAATATTCCTAAATCTCTTCTAAGCTCATAGAATCTATCCTTAGGCAATGCTTTGGTGACAATATCAGCTAATTGATGTTGTGTATCAATATATTCTATTTCACAATCTCCCTTTTGCACATGATCTCTAAGGAAGTGATGTCTAATCTCAATGTGCTTGGTTCTAGAATGCATTATGGGATTCTTTGTAAGATTTATTGCACTTGTATTATCACACTTAAGTGGAATATGATCTAAATGAATGTCATAATCTTCTAATTGCTGTTTCATCCATAAAATTTGCGCACAACAATTTCCAGCAGCAATATATTCAGCCTCAATGGTTGATAAGGCTACACAGGCTTGTTTCTTAGAGTTCCAAGAAACTAAGGAACTACCTAGAAGATGACATGTTCCACTAGTGCTTTTTCTATCTATCTTACAACCTCCATAATCTGCATCGAAAAAACCTACAAGACTAGGTTCCGTTCTTGATGGATACCACAAACCAAAGGATGCAGTTCCCTTAAGATATTTCAATATTCTTTTAACTGCTGTAAGGTGAGATTCTCTAGGACTAGATTGATACCTAGCACACACACAAACACTCTGCATAATATCCGGTCTACTAGCAGTAAGGTATAACAAAGAACCTATCATGCATCTATATTTAGTTTGATTTACCTCTTTACCTGACTCATCTTTGTCAAGATAGCAAGAGGTTCCCATAGGTGTAGATGCTTCCTTTGCTTTGTCCATTTCAAACTTCTTAAGAATTTCTCGACAATACTTAGTTTGAGAAATGAACGTACCTTCTTTCATTTGCTTAATTTGAAGACCGAGGAAGAATGTTAATTCTCCCATCATAGACATTTCAAATTCACCCTGCATAGTCTTAGCACATTCCTCACAAAGAGATTTATTAGTTGATCCAAAGATAATATCATCAACATATACTTGAATAATCAAAATATGTTTTCCGACTCTTTTAATAAACAAAGTGGAATCAACTTTTCCTCTGTTAAAATCATTTTCTAAAAGAAAATTGCTAAGTCTTTCATACCAAGATCTAGGTGCTTGTTTTAAACCATAAAGTGCTTTCTTTAACTTATAGATGTGATTTGGAAATTTAAAATCTTCAAAACCGGGTGGTTGTTCAACATACACATCTTCTTTTATAAAACCATTTAGAAATGCACTTTTAACATCCATTTGAAATAATTTAAATTTCATTATAGATGCATAAGCAAGAAGTAGGCGTATTGCCTCTAACCTGGCAACTGGAGCATATGTCTCATCATAATCTATACCTTCTTCTTGACTATATCCTTGAGCCACAAGCCTAGCTTTATTCTTGGTGGTGTTTCCATCTTCATTCAGTTTGTTTCTGAATACCCATTTTGTTCCAATTACTTGATGAGTATCTTCTCTAGGAATCAATTCCCAAACTTGATTTCTTTCAAACTGGTTGAGTTCTTCTTGCATTGCAATACACCATTGTTCATCTTGAAGAGCTCCCTTAATGTTCTTAGGTTCTATCTGCGACATAAAAGCTACATTCATACAAAAACTAACTAAATTTCTTCTAGTGTTTACCCCTTTTGATATGTCGCCAATGATGTTGTCCAATGATAATCCTCTAGGTTGTTGCCATATTTTGTTTAGATCTTCATCATCTTGAGGATTATTCATTTTCTCTTCATTGGTTGTCTTTTGCAAGTCTTCATTTTCACCTGCATCTGATTCATCTGACTCAAGAGGTTTTACCTCAAGGTCCACAATTTCATCAAAGACAACATGCACAGATTCTTCTATTTCAAATGTTTTCCGATTAAAAACTCTATAAGCTTTGCTAGTTAGAGAATATCCTAGAAAAATAGCTTCATCGGCTTTGGAATCAAATTTTCCTAAATTCTGTTTTCCATTATTTAAGACAAAACATTTGCATCCAAAAATTCTTAAATGTGAAACATTTGGTTTTCTACCTTTAAAAAGTTCATAAGGAGTACATTTCAAAATTGGCCTAATAAGCATTCTATTTAATACATAACATGTAGTACTCACAGCATCAGCCCAAAATTGTTTAGGAACACTATATTCATTTAACATAGTTCTAGCAAGTTCCTCTAAGGATCTATTCTTTCTTTCTACAACTCCATTTTGTTGAGGAGTTCTAGGTGCAGAAAAATTATGAGAAATGCCATATTCTTCACAAAAAGTTTCAAAAGATTCATTTTGAACTTCACCTCCATGGTCACTTCTAATAGCCTTTATTTTCAAATCCTTTTCATTTTGAACTAAATTTGCAAACTTTTTAAATTCTTTGAAAGCTTCACTTTTAAGAGTAAGAAAGTCCAAGTATATCTTGAATAATCATCTACAATAACTAAAGCATAATAATTTCCTCCAAAACTTTTTATCCTAGAGGGACCAAATAAATCCATGTGCAAAAGTTCTAAGGGTTTTAAACTAGAAACAACATTTTTCGAATGAAAAGATGATTTCACTTGTTTTCCCTTTTGACATGCATCACACAATTTATCTTTCACATATTTTAGTTTTGGTAGACCAATTACTAAGTCTTTAGAAATGAGTTTATTCAATTGTTGCATATGAATATGTGCAGCTCTTTTATGCCATAACCATGGATTTTCTTCTTTTACTACTAAACATGAAATATTCCTATTTGATGCATTTTCTAAATCAATCAAATAAATATTGTTATGCCTAATTCCTTTCAAAGCAATTTCAGAAGAATCATTTTTATAAATAGTGCAAGAATTTTGTTCGAAGGTTACCTTGAATCCTTTATCGCATAATTGACTAATGCTAATTAAGTTGTGCTTTAATCCTTCCACATATAGCACGTCTTTGATCATCAAGGTATCTTCACTTCCAATATCTCCTATTCCAAGGATTTTTCCTTTGTTGTTGTCACCATAGGTGACAAATCCTCGTTCCTTTTTCCGGAAGCTTGTAAATTTCTTTTTATCTCCGGTCATGTGTTTTGAACATCCATTGTCAAGACACCACATATACTTCCTTGGTTTTGATAATTCCTACAACATAAAAAGAACAAGCTATTTAGGTACCCAACTACTTTGTATGGGTCCTTTGGGTTAGATTAAAAAGATTGAAATCATTTTACAACCCAAGCATATCTACCACTTGGAACACCATAATGCTTAATTTTACATTTGTTAGATGTATGACCCTTTTTCATACAATAAAAGCATGATGCAACATTTGTGTTCCTGTTAATAGTTCCTTTTTCTACCCATGCTCTGCGAGTTCTATATTTATTTTTAGGAACAAATTTCTTAGCAGTTCTATTTTAAGAGATTTTACTACATTCTCCAGTGGTTGTATTTTCAGAAAAATATTTGAATTTTATGCAAGATTCACATTCATTATTAGCAATATATTTTTCTTTTTCATAATATAAAACTTTACTTTTTAAATTTCTGATTTCTTCTGCTTGATATAAAAATTTATTTTTCAAACTTCTGTTTTCTTCAGACAAATTTGTAAATTCAGTTTTCAAATTATCATTTATTTTAGAGAAATTTTCAGAAGTAATCTTCAAATTTTCATTTTCTTCAAGAATATTTTCAAAATTTAATTTTAACTCTTTGAAATCCTTTTTCAATTTCTTATGAGCTATATCTAATTTTTTGGATTCTACTAATAAAGCAGCATAAGTATCATGCAATTCAACTTCACTATCATATTGACTAGAATTATCTGAATCGTTAAATGTACTTACTTGGCTTCCAGCAAAGTTGTCATCCGCCATTAGACATATGTTTGCTTCTTCATCAGAATTGCTCGAGTCAGAAATTGATTCGTTGTCATCGTCCCATGCGATGTATGCTCTCTTTTTCTTGAAGAATTTCTTTTCTTTCTTTTCTTCACCCTTCTTTTGATTTGGGCAGTCTGCTTTTAAATGTCCCTTTTCTCCGCAACCATAGCATCTATAGTTTGAGGAAGATCCTTGATTTTCTCTCTTTTCGTTTCTGAATCTCCCTTTGCCTTTTGATTTCATGAACCTGTTGAACCTCTTGATTAGTAGACTCAAATTTTCGTCTTCTTCTGAGTCTTCATCTTCCATTTTGCTTTTGCTCTTTTCTACCTCAGATTTGAAGGCTAGAGTCTTTTTCTTAGTTTTTGCTTCTTCTTCATCTAGTCTTCCGAGGTCAAGTTCATGCTCTCTCAACTTTCCAAATAATGCAGCCATGGTCATTGTGTTGAGATTTTGTGACTCAGAAATTGCAGTCACTTTTGGTTGCCAAGACTTGTCTAAAGATTTCAAAATTTTTATATTAAGCTCATCAGTATCGAAAGACTTACCTAGTCCAATAAGATGGTTTACGGTGTTGGTGAAGCGTTTCTGAACATCTACTATTGTTTCCCCTTGCTTCATCCTGAACATCTCGTATTCCTGGATTAAGGTATTCTTTCTAGCTCTCTTAACATCATCTGTACCTTCGTGGGTTACTCTAAGTACTTCCCACATTTCTTGTGCAGTTTTACAAATAGAAATCCTGTAAAACTCGTCAACAGTTAAAGCAGATGAAATAATATTACGAGTTTTTACATCATTACCAAATTTTTTCTTATCTTCAGCAGTCCATTGGTCACAAGGCTTTGGTTCCTGCATATTGTTAGTTGGAACAAAAGGACCAAATGCAACAGCATCCCAAATATCTATATCAATAGATTCCATAAAAATTTGCATTCTGACCTTCCAAAATGCGTAATTTTCACCTATGAATAGTGGTGGTCTATTGATAGAAGCACCCTCTGCGAATGTTTGATACGATCCCGCCATTTGAATGACTATCAAAGCAAGCTCTGATATCAATTGTCAGAGCGGCTGCAGCGGATGGGTTAGCGTGGAACAACAAACCAAGAGGGGGGGTGAATTGGTTCTTACTAAAAACGTGTGCCTTAAAAATTTCTACTCAATTAAACTTACTTAGCAATTAATAATAACAATAAAATAGAGTAAGGTTGAGAGAAATTTGCACAGATGATTTTATCTTGGTTCGGATCTTACCAATCCTACGTCCAGTCGCTTATCTCAAAACAAGATAAACAATTCACTAATCACAAAACAATTACAAACTACAATCACACAGATACAATTTGTAAAAGTTTAGAAAACACCTCTCTTGATGCCACAAGAGATGAACCAACACCTCCTTTGAATCTTCACAAAGGATGAAACACTTCCTCCGAATACTTCACGAAGGATGACTTCCTCTTCCGAACACTTCCTTAGATACACCAAGGATGAACCAGCTATTCCTCTATCACCGTAGCAGTATTTCACCAGCTCTACAGACAGAGTTTCCTTAGCTGAGCAAGAGCACACAATTCTCAAGAGTTTCTGAGTATTTGAGCACAAGGGAAGAGTTTCTCTAGATAATGTTGAGAGGAAATGAGAGTCTATTTATAGACTCATCCAAAGGCTCTTCCATTTTTCGTTTTCAGCCTTTCTCACTGTGTTAATCGATTAACTTAAGTTGTTAATCGATTAGTCACTAAAAGACAAAACAACGGATAGTCCAACGGCTAAAAAACGACTAGTTTTCCAAACGGTCACTTTGTTAATCGATTAACAGCTTCTGCTAATCGATTAACGCTAATCGATTAACAACTTCTGCTAATCGATTAACGCTAATCGATTAACAGCCCTTGTTAATCGATTAGCATGCATTGTTGTGCTTCTCCATTCGTCTCTGGAACAATCGATTATTTACCTTTGTTAATCGATTAACGTTAATCGATTAGATACCCTTGTTAATCGATTAGCACTGTACAGTTTTTGCTCTTGGTTTATTTTTACATCACTTTTGAATGCATACATAAAACCACTAATTTCCTATGTTCGTATAGTTATTACAAAAGTTACAAGTCTTCAAAAATCATTCTTCATGAGTCTTGGTTGTTCTTGACTTGATTTAGATATCATCAAAACTTCATCTTCATCATTTTGCTAACAAACCGCAGTTCTGATATACGGCTATGTAAAAACGTTGTTCGAACAGCGGCACCTAAACCGCAGCTCCAACTACGGTTTAGTGTGTTTGATTTAAATATTGAACTAAGGATCACCACCTCCACAGATCACCACGACCACGGATCAGAACCATCAATGTATAACCTCTCAACTCAAAACAGTCAAAAGTCAACGAAATTGTTGGAATGAGGTTGTCCTTTTATTATCAATGGAAAAGAAAGCCCCAACCTTAATGCAGAGCGCGAATGAGACACAGAGAGATGCAGCGAGAGAAAGAGGGAAAGGCGCAGCAACGTAAGAAGGAAGACAAGGAGCGGCGAGAGAAGAAGGAAAACAGAGCTGCCGCCAGAAAGCAGGAGAGGAAGTGCAGTGGGGGGAAATTGGAATGGGTTTTGGGGGTGTAGGGGTAGGCTTTTAATTTTTGAAAAATAATCTCATTAAAATATTCTTTCATTCTTTTTGTAAATTGTGCAGTATTCAGAAGGGCAATATAGTAAATTTGGAGATGTTGGAAGAATTCGGTGTAGGAAGAATTACTCTTTATCTAAAATTGTATCATTTCTAATTTTACTCTAAGTTCTTTTAGACGATTATCCATCATTTTTCTTTATAGAGACCATCAATTAGATATTGTAAAGAATACATCAATCTTAATAAAAAAAATTATCTAAGTTTGTATTTTCCCTCCAATTCTTGGATCTCTTTCTTTTCTTATTTGTTGAACGGATGACATTATATTATCACATGTGAGATTTGACATTAAATCTCTATTAGTTTAAGAGTGTAATAATAAGAATGAATAATAATGTTATTTGGTTGGTGATGATGAAATTAGACATTAGCATCTATATATAATTATGATTGTTTGAATGATTAAATTTATATATATATATATATATATATATATATATATATATATATATTGATAGTTTTATGAAATGGAAAAGCTTGCATGATAGGTGGATTAACGAGTTTTAAACCAATTTGAAAAAAAAAATACAGTTTGCACTAAAGTTTGTGTTAAATTTATATAGAGCTAATTTTATTTCTACTTAACTTCTATGAGTTATTGTTAATTAAATTTATACTTGTACATTGTACTCAGAAGTTGTTTATACTTTGGACTACTTATAAATCATCGTTGTAACAAAAAATTAGAAAATTTGGATTCAATTTTTATCCACGTCAATAATAACGTTTCTGAATGCGCATAAAATCGAAATAGATAATTAACAGGATATATATATATATATATATATATATATATATATATATAAGGTGTGTTTCATAAAAGGTGTGTTTCATAACTCCATACATAAATCATTACATTCATTTATATAAATATTTTGTCATTTATAAATAAAAACGTGGCGTGATAGAAGCTAATTATGAGTAATGATACTTGTAAATGGAAGGAATAAAAGTCATCTAAAAGTGAGCATAATTATAATGTAACGATGTTTTAACTTTCATCATTTTAAATTTTAAATACCCAAACATTAAAATAACACACTTTCATTTTTCAGAAAATAAGTAAATTTTCTTTTCATGTTTAGTATTTTTAATTTATATGCTTGAAATAAAATATTTTATACGTAATAAAAATATATTATAAATATTTACACACTATAACCCAAAATTTTTTTTTTTTAAAGTTTTATTATGTGATATAATTTTTAAAATCTAAAATCTACTCTTCCTTCAAAATAAGGGTCTTCTGCGATTTCATTTGATAATTATATTTATACTTCAAAATACAAAAAAAATATTTATTATTGTATATTTCTCTAAAACAAAAGTTGGTTTTAATTTAAGAAATAATTTCTTACTACTGTGATCTTGAGTCCTAATTTCCCTATCATTCCAACATAATCCGAACTTTTATAAAATAGAAACGTTCTACTTACCACTCTAGGTATGACTTGTACAATAAAATTATAAAAGTAGACAATGGAAATAATTTTTAATTGTGTAATATGATCTCATGGGATAATTTACTTGAAAAACCTATTCCTACCTTTGTTAAACCTCGCTCAAGGGACCTTAATTAAAGAAGTTTTTTAAAAAAAAGAGGAAGCATTAAATTTGTTACCTAAATTTCATATAATTATATAGAATAAGTATTGGAATTATATATTACGAATCCAATTGATCTAATGTAGATTGATCAACTGATATAGAATTATTAAACTTATCTAAGAGAATAATTGGTGAGACAAACAAAATTGTATCATTTTATTAAAAAAAATATGACTGATTGTTTAAGTTACTAACCGGATATACACCTGGCGTGATTAAAAACATCTAAAAATATTAACTTAAATCAGTTTTGTAATTTGAATTAAGAGGTAATTGGGTCATAGTTAGGTTGGTGATAAGTAAAAGTGGATTCCAATTTACATTAATAGGGCCTATGTGAGGTAGTTATGATGATTGAATTCTGCATTATAATATACTTTCCAGGTACCATCTAAGCGGTTGTAAACCTAGCAAAAAATTTATCAAACCAAATAGAGTTATTAGTACTCAACTTGTTCAGTGGAAACATTTTGTCACTCATCGTGGAGCCAAACGAACACTTATAAACTCACATAGTGGCCATAAGGAATATGATGAGTAACATTGTGTTAAAAGAAGCTTCGGATGACTAATTGGACTCAAGAGAGATCATGAGGAACCTACAAAAGCAAATGGATGAAATTCAGAGCAGATATGAGGAAGAGTTACAAGTCTTGCAAGCAGAGAACGCAACCATGCGACAAAGTCAAGGTCATAAGAATCTTGTGCCTTCCACCCCGACACTTCTCAGATTGTAAACAATTGCACGATGAACTTGGATATACGATTAAGGAGAACAGCGGAGCCAACAAGGATCATAACCCATATGTCGATAGTGAATATGATAGGGATCCTCTCGTTCATCATAAGCATTATGGAAACCCCTACCGTATAATTGGAGGATTCCTATTTTCGGCAATTATGATGCCTTCACCAACTCAGAAGAGCATATTAGAATATTCATAAACCAAATGATGGTGTATATAATGAGCAATGCTATCTGGTGAAAAGTTTTCCTTTCCTCGTTAAAGGGAGAGGCCCTAGCCTTGTTTTTATTACTCTTGTCGAACTCTATAGATTGTTTCGCCACAATTTGGTCAAAGTTTGGAGTATAATTTTCCACCATCCGACAACAACACTTGACCTCGATTGTTGTGGTCAATATAAGACAAAAGAAGAATAAGTCTCTTTGGCCCTTCATGGACCGGTTTGGTAAGGTAGCCTTGCAAATAAAGAATGTTAGTCTTGACATGGTCATGTACCATATGATCACGGTGTTACGACCTGACTCGTTTGTCGACATTTTGTGCATGCAACCTACAGAGAATCTCGACAAGCTAAGAAAGAGAGCCACAAACTTCATGCAGAAGGAAGATATGAGAGATTTCCTTAATTAGATGATAGTCGAGTCATTCATCGGTGATAGGAGTTATGGAAATTCATCCAAGAAAAATAGCGCACGATCCAAGGAACTCGTTAAAGGACCACACTTTCAAAAATGAACTCCTTGAGCGGTCCACATGTAAAGGTCTTAGAAGAAGCTTTGAGTAAGGATCTTCTTCCTAAGTCACTCCTCTTAACTTGAATGGTAACAAACATTGTCTTTACCATCACAACCTCGGATATACTACTGAGGAATGTGTTTCCCTATGAGATAAAATCGAAGAACTGATTCGAGAGGGTCATTTGAAAAATTTTGTGAAAGCCGAACGGGTTGAGAAGTCGTTCCCCTAAAAAGGAAGGTCGAAGATCCGATCGGTGCATGTAATCGATCCATGGACAAAGTCGCATTAGGAACAGGAGTAGCGATCTCCCATTAAAAGGGGTAATCAACACAATTTCGGGAGGTTTCGCAAAAGAAGGATCGTCAGCTTCCGCTCGAAAGAGGCATATTTGAGCATTAAAAATAGTGCAACGGATAGAAAGGCTTGTGAAAAGCATGCCTTCTATCACATTCATAGATGAATATTTTAAAGCGCATGACCCCAACTAGGGCTATTCAATGATGATAATGATTGATCTTGCTAATTACGACATTACCAAAGTGTTGGTCGGTCAAGGTCAACATCTTGTATTGGAAAACACTCAAAATAACGGACATATCTCAAGAACTCATTGTACCCTACAATGAGCATATTTTTGGTTTTTCCAGTGAAAGGGTATACATAAGGATATTTGGATTTGCAAACACACTTAGGAATCTAACGGAATAGCATGGAGATCTGGTTCGATATCTCTTGATAAAGGCAAACACATCTTACAATGTGTTACTCGGCCTGTCGTGATTGAACACCTTTCGAGTCATAGTGTCCACACCCCACCTCGCGATGAAATTTCCATCGACAATGACAAGATCTGTATGATGCATGTAGATAAAAAAATAGATAAGGAATGTTGTGTTGCTAGAGCATACGAGAATCTAATTGGAAATTTAGTGATTAAGAGCATCTACAAAGATTAATACAAATCAACCTGGTAATTATGATTAAAAGGTGATTGAATCGTAATTAGACCAAGAGTAAATAAAAACTCATTATAGATTATATAATATAAATTATATAAGTAAAAGTCTATACGAAGTAAGTATGGTAATTGATTATTCCATTTAATATTGAAATAACCAAACCATTTCTAACTCAATCAAAATATTTTTGCCAGAATTATCAAGTAAAAAGAAAGCTTAATACATCATTTGGTCCCTAGTTTGGGGCATTGTGTTCAAAGTGGTCCTACGGTTTTCAAAAGTTCACAATTGTCCCATATTTCGTAAAAAACGGTTCAAGTTGGTCCTTTTGACTTACGACGTTAACAACTAATGGCATAATGATGTGGCAACTATGACCTGTCCAATTTTTTATTACGTGGGAATTGTGACCCAATTGATGTGGCAATGTTAATGTAAAAGGAAAGGAGGACACCGTGAAACCCTAATTTCCCTAAGGACAGAAACCCTTGTGTCGCCACCGTGAAACCCTAGCCGCCGCCACTACCGTAGAACGAAATGTGCCACCACCAAACCCTCAGGCCACCATGTCGTCGTCACCACCATCAACACAGATCTATAATTCGAAGCAGAGAAAACCAACAGAAAACTTAGAAATCAAACCCAAATCGCCTAATTTCAACCAAACCCTAGCCACCATGAAACCTTAAATCGCGCCACCAGTAACCAGGGCAAAATCTCCACCATGTGTCACGCCTCACCACCATTAAGCAAGAATCGAATTGAAATCCCTAACCTGCAAACCATAAATTCCAACCCAAACATGAACAAGAAAATCACAATCGCAATACCTAAAAACTCAATTCACACCTGCAACAAACCATAAACGTACATAATCGCTACCCAAATCGCAGAAACCCTAGTTTGCAAGCAGCATCCATGGACACCAACCTGCAAATTGCATAAGCCAAAAATGCAGAAACAATGTGCCTCCATGCATCGTGCAAGAAGCCTCTTCGTGCGTCCTCCATCTTTGTCTTCTTTGCAAAGAGCAAATGAGAGCTTCTTCTTCATTCATCGTTGATCAAACGCGTTGTGCCACCATGGGCTGCCGCGAGTCAGAGTGCAGAATCATAAGGCTCTCTCGCATAAACATTGTCATATCAATTGGGTCATAGTTGTCACGTAATAAAAAATTAGACAGATCACAGTTCTTACATCATTACACTATTATATTTTTAACGTCGTAAACCAAAATGATTTATGAACAATAGTAAACTTTTAAAAAAGATAAAATCACTTTGAACACAATGTTCCAAACTATAGAAACCAAGCCTAAAAAGAAAGAAAAGAAAAAGTTGTCCACTACAAACATAATCATTAAATATACTTTAGAGTTTCACTATATTAAAAAGGAATTGTGCTTGATATTTATTCTTTATATTAAAAATATATATGATATAATAACATAATGATATTCTAAATTTTATAAAATAATCATTTTATATTTAATTACATTTTAACTTTAGTTTATATTCATTCTTATTAAGTTTTAATGGAAAAAATATTTTAATTGTTTATTATGCTATTAAATACTTTAAAATTCTTTTTCTTTCTCCATTATCAAACCAACTACAATTCTTTTACTTATTTTTTCTTTACTATCATATCATCTTTCTCCGTATATCCTTGATCTCCTTCTTCTTTTCCCCACCTGTTGTCTAAACTATAGATTAAATTCTTTTCCCCACCTTTTATCTAAACTAAACATTAAACCGATGTATCAAAAGAATACAAAAACTATTTTAGAATATTTTAATATTATAAATAAATTAATAATTTAATTCTTTTAACCACAGTATTAATATAAATCATGATGTTTATTAAACGGAGTGCAATAAATTGAATTTATTTTACCTAAGAAGGTGTTATTTTAGAAAAAGATCATGACGCATCGACGCACAATAAAAAACAAATAAACTTTCGTATTTTTAAAAGCAGAAAAAACAAAGATAAGGAAATAGGTGTATAAGGTTTAAAATGTTTCATGATCCTTTTAGAAAAGTTTAGGCTACCACTTTCCTTTGAAAATTAAAGAATATAAACTTAGCTAAACCAATAGAAGAATCTAGGAACATTGAAAAATGAAGACCAATAGAAGAAAAGAGACAGCAGCATCTTAAGAAAAAACCATAAAACAACATTTCTTTTACACTAAATTAACAATTCATACGAGAACAATGTCACTTATTTTGTGTATGATCAGTTCAAACTCAGAACACTACAAACGGAAAACACATAAATATTGAGATACAGGTCCACAACGGAAACAAACCCATACACAGTCTATTCAAATCTTTTGTTTCTAATAATGGCATTTTGGCTCAAACGCCAGTGGTCCCACACTGTAGAGCACAAAGGGCAGCTTCTTAGACAAAAATGGCTTCTCTGGCCTCAGAACAGCACCAGTGGCACCACCATGGAGATTTGAGGCTTTTAGGCCACCGGGGGCACTGACCAGAACCACATTGCACTTGTGAGCCCCGTACGTTGTGATTCTCCTCGGCGCTTCCACGTAGAAGTATCCGTTCTTGTCACTCTTGGTGGTTTCGACCAGCTTGTACTTCGTGTTGTTACATTGGAGCTTCACAACGGCACCTGCAGTTTCAAACCATGACCACACTCATCTCTTGTCGTTTACCAAGATTGGGTAACATTGTCATTTCACAAGAGTAAAAAGGGTAACCATTACACAATGGTGAAAACAGTCACAAGAAACAAAGTCTTGGTCTCAGAAACCGTGCAGCTTTCGTGAAACGACAAATCAACTTTACCACAAAGTAATTGCTGTTTTGAAGTCCCTCTTTCTCTCTCTCTCTCAAACACACATACACAGACCAACTCATTGATTTATTTTGCCTTGAGATGCGAAACTAATAAAGATCACTGCAATATGTTGAAAAACACACTCATTTCTACGGGGTTTTGCTTTTGGAAAATTTCCTTTCCTTAAATCAAGCTCCATTCATGCATTGGAAAGAACGAGTTGAAATATTAATAACATCATCTTGCATGCAGCCAGCGGAGGTATCCATATAAATAAAATATTTACGGAAGTTCAAAATAAAATAAAAGTAAAATAAAAGTGAAATAAAGTTAACTTTATCTACCCGGATCCTCATCTGGTGGAACTAGAAATGGATTAAACAGCAGAACAAGTAAATTAGATGGCAAAAATAGTAGAGAAACAAATAAAAAGACCAGATCTAAAAGATATAAAACAAAATCTGCAATACATTATTTTTTTAAACTTCCCTGGAAGCAAAAACTTTTACTTGGATGGAACAGCCATAAGGTATTCAAAACATTTTGGAATCAGTATATAATAACCTTGCAGCAAAAAAAGAAAGCAAGGTTAAAAAGTAGTTAATGGAGACTAACCAAGCAGTGGTGTGGCTCCCAAGAGGGTGTCAACTCCAGCATACTTGCAGGACTTGACGTAGACAACACCTTGAACTGCCACAAAGCTTCTAGGGAAGGGGTGCACTGGAACAGGAGGGTGAACAGGAACGGGAGGCTTGACAGGAGGGTGAACTGGAACGGGAGGCTTGACAGGAGGGTGAACTGGAACCGGGGGCTTGACAGGAGGATGCACTGGAGAATGAACTGGAGGGTTAAGAGGAGGGTGAACTGGAACAAGCGGAGGGTTGAGAGGAGGATGAACAGGGGCAGAAGGGTGATGGTGATGATGATGAGTTGGAGGGTGAGCAGGGGCTGGAGGGTAATGCGGGTGGGTAGGGGGAGAAGGAGGGTGAAGAGGTGCAGGAGCTGGTGCCGGTGAGTGGTGGTGATGGTGGTGGTGGTGGTGAGGGGCGTTTGCAGGTGGGTAAGTTGGGGGGTGAAGTGGGGCTGATGTGGGGGGGTGAGGTGAAGGAAGAGTGTAAAGCTCTTCAGCAAACACATTCACAAGGAACATGAACAGCACTAATGGCATGGCTTTGGCCATTGCTCCAAGAAAGAAAGAAAGAGAGAGAAAGGAAGAGAGAAGTGTTAGTATAATGGAAGAGTTGCAGGGGTTGATTTATAGGGGCTGATGCCGGGATTCTCTGCTGTTTTTATTGATATGTAAAGAAAAATTGTGAAAGAAGATTAGGGAAGTGAGTGTTTCCCTGTTAGTGATATGTAGCTTAGCTGGTTAGGTTTGTGGGGGTGGGGATGAGAATGGAAAGTAGGAAACTGCAATGTGAGGTGAGCATTGAGAAGGTAAAATTGATGTACAAGGTAAATTAATTGCAGTACCACACTTCTACATGTTCTGTTTTCGTTACAGTATCAGTGTCTTAACTATCTTTTATTACATTGTAAGAGTTTTAAAATATTTCATTTTCTTTCTTTTATTTCTTTATTATTATTATTATTATTTATTGTAATTTTATAAAAACAATTAATTGTATTATCTTTAAATTTAAATAAAAGATCTAACATTACACTTTGAAGTAATTAATGTTTCTTATTTCATGTTATGTAAAAAATTCATATACTAAAAATGATAAAAAAATTCCATGAAAAAATAATTGAAACTAAAATGTAAAAAGAAAAACTTAATTTTCTAAAGTATATATAAATAAATTTAATTAAATTATTACTTAACTTATTTCAAAAAAAATTATTTATTCAAATAAAATAACACATATGACTTTTAAAAAGATAAATAAAAGTATTTAAAATTTTAATAAAAATAAATTTTTATTAATTAAAATTATGTATTTATATAATTTTAATTTTATATTATTTTATATTTATCTAACTGGTTTATTGATTAGTTTTATCATACATTATTACTAAAAGGTCATAGATATCGTTAGATGAATACAACATATTTAACCTTTTAATTGGCCAAAAAATAAAATGATTTAAGGATCTTTTTAAAATATTTTATCAAAAAGTACTTCGCTCTAACT
This sequence comes from Vigna angularis, assembly GCF_016808095.1. NCBI lineage: Eukaryota > Viridiplantae > Streptophyta > Magnoliopsida > Fabales > Fabaceae > Vigna > Vigna angularis. The sequence goes on along the minus strand of NC_068970.1, from coordinate 53,465,352 downwards.
TATTTTTATAAAATTAATTTATAAAGTTAGTTGTCCATCTATGTAAAGTGATTTTTCTCACAAATATACTATAATTTAATTTTATTTTTAATTAATATAATTTTTTAATATATTTTTTATTGTGAAAATTTAATATGCCAGAAACTAAATATTTGTTGGCGATTCAACAACAATCCGATAGATAAATGATAACTTAACAAATTTTATTAAAATAAATTGTAATAATTATTTTTAGTATGGTATTAAAATTATTTAAAATATATTATAGTTGGATTTGTCATTGTATCCATTATTGAATTTATCTTTTAAATTGAATACCATGAACGTGAAAGTTCAACGTTATTTTTTAAGTATGAATATATATTTGTAGTTTCATATCAAAATATTAAAATACTAAATTGTAATATATAAAATGGAAACCTGATATACCTGAAATTATTAATTTATTGTGGTTATTATTCATAAATTTAAATATAATTTGTATATAATTTATTTTTATTACAAGATACAAGCGAAAGTTTATATTTTAACTTTTAGGATTTATATTTTTTTATTAATATTAATTTGCAGAGTATATTATCATATCAAAATTAGAATAACAACGTTATTAGAATGGATTTTTGCCAATCAAACTCAATTAAACTTGTGAAAGTTAAGCCTAAGAGTGTAACAGTTTCAGGGTGTGCAAATTTGTTTATAAGAATGCTAAAATGGCTGGATGAATGCACATGCATAAGATATTTGGAATTTTGCACTTGTTACGAGACTTGTGTAGAAGTTTTCAATGCTCCCTAATAGTTTTAAGATTTTTTAGTACCTACTTCAGACAATTTGGGTCAAGTTTCTGATATTGCATTTATTAGGAATGAAAATGAAATTATTTGTGCAAAAAAAAAAAAGCATACCCACCAAAAAATCAAGTTCAAATTTTGAAGCATGAAAGAGGCTACATGAAATGATGGGTACAAAAGACTAATGCTGAGTAAATTTTAACATAAATTTGTATAATAAAGTATTAATAAAAATGATAAATAATTAATTAAGCTTTTTAATGTGTACATGTAAATTAAATTTAATATCAAGTTTTTTTATATATTTCAATTATGTTAAATTTTTTAAGTGTCAAATGTTTTCAATTTATATTAAAGTTAAAAAGTGCCACACAATCTTTTATTTATTAAGATGAAATATTAATATATATAAAAACTGAGAAAAATTATATTTATTTACTTTTAAAGTTTAAAATTTAAAATTATCAAAATTTTAAAATAAATAAATTTTAATTTTATATTAAAATTTAAATATTAAAATCATATTTAATTTGTTTCCAAGTAATTAATTTGTACCAGACAAAATCTATAATCATTGCATTAATTAAAATATATTAAAATTTTATAAAACTGAACAAATTTATGTTTATATGATTATCATTCTTACTTCTGGAACAATTTTCCGTAAATTTTTATTGACGTTAATATACGGACAAAAAACTGTTCTGCCACGAACGGTCCAAAATAAAGCCGTTTCTACGCGCACAAACGATTATCCTGTCCGTCTCCCAAGAAACATAAACATAATACTTTAAGCTCTTATTATTTTATTTATTTCAGTTTTGCAATATGAATCATCTAAATCTGTGTATAAAATTAATTACTTGTTTGTATATATTAAAGTTAAATAAACTTTATAATTTAGATTTTATGTATAAGATAATTTTATTTAATCTTTGTAACTATCATTTAATGTATTTTGTTATTTAGATTACAAAATAAAAATCATATAAAAAATTATAATTATATACGTAAAAAGTAAAATAAATAAGTTACTAGTATATGAACTCGAAATAAATTGTTAAATGAATAAATAAATTATAACAATATTATTTTTACAATTTTTTTGAGATGTGTATAATTTAAGATAATAAATTTATGAAATTTTTAAATTATATAATATTTAAATTTTTTTATTTTAATGTAGAAAAATTCACACTTATACTTGAGTTCTTAACAGAAAATTATAAAATAATATATTATATTAAATAATATAATCAATTATATTTACATATCATCTACAAACAATTAAAAAAAAATTAGTCAAATTGTTCATATATCTGTATATAATAAAATGTGAATTGTATAATGTTTTAAAAATATTAGTTCAAATTTTTTTTTTCTATGTGTTGATTTTAACTCTAATGTGATACGAGAATAAATGGTTTCATATAAGAGAGATTAATTGGATTGAGAAAAAAAATATTATTTTATTTTTGTCTATTATATTATACTAAAATGTGAATAGTCCAATCAATTAAGAAGTTTAATAAACCTAACCATAAACGAAAATTTAATAAGTTATTATGAAACAATTTTTTTAATAGTCCAAGTTTTATGTTAATATTTCTTTCTTTGATGATGTGAATTTTTTAGTTTATGAAAATATTTAATATAAAATTAATATGTTTGTTTATTATATTTAAATAAATAAAAAAGTTGGCTTGTCAAATTTAATATAATTTTTTGAAGTTCAATATTGGTATAGTTAATAAAAATAGGTTTTTTTATCGTATGTCTCCTCTAATCAACGAGTTATCTGAATAATATTTTTACTATATTAATTAAGTGGATTAGATGACATTTTTACAAAAAGATCGAATGATCAAGATGAAACGACTTAAAACAAAAAATTATTATGATTAAACTTCTAAACAAGACTAGTGAAGTTTGAGTCGTAATTAGGCCAACAATAATAAAAAACTCACTACAAAAATTATAATTAGAAGTTCAAGGTAAGGTGGAAGGTAGGACATTAATTACATATTTATTACTCTAACATTCACACAAAACTAACTTTAGCATCAAAGAACCTTTAACAGATATCAACCGATTAATATTGACGAACAGAACTTGGAGCAAACATTGTTGGTCGATTGATCCTTAGAAAGAGTTTGATCAACCCTATTTATCAAAATATTTTGGTGTCCATCGTGAGCCCGAGCGACGACATTCTAAACTCATTACCATAAGGAACATGTCGAGTAATGTTGTATTGGAGGAAGCTTCAGATGACCAATGGACCCAAGGAAGATGATGAGGAACCTACAAAAACAAATTGATGAGATACAAAGCAAATATGATGAAGAATTAAAAATCTTGCATGCGAATAACGCAACCATGTGACAGGGTCGGGGTGATAAAAGTCTCATACCTTCCACCCGACACTACCCAAACCGAGCAAATAGCTACGCAACAAACTTGATTGTACGGTTTTGGAAAGCAACGAAGCTAGCAAGGATAATAACTTGTCCATTGTCACAATGGTTACAATTGGGATGTTCTCGTTCACCACGGGCATCGTGGAGACCCCATTACTTTACAACTAAAGGATGCCTATTTTCGGTAAGTATGATGGCTTCAACGACTCGAACGAGTATCTCTGAATGATCATGAACCAAATGGCGCTGTATACAATAAATAATGTCATCTAGTGCAAGGTCTTCTCCACCTTATTAAAAGGGGAGGCCTTGGCTTGGTTCTCCCTACTACCGCTAAACTCCATTGACTGTTTCACCACTATCCGATCAAACTTCAAAGCACAATTTGCGACAAGCCAACTACACCAATTAACTTTGATTGCTTTGGTCAATGTCAAGAAAAAGAAAGCTTAGCCCCTCCGAGCGTTCATAGAACACTTCGGAAAGGTGGCTAAGCAAATACATAACCTTAGTCTAGAGGTGGCTATGCACCATATAATCACAACCCTATAGCCAGAACCTTTCGTAAATAACCTATGAATGCAACCTATAGAAAACTTGGACAAACTCAAACAGAGAGCGGCCAAGTTCATGCAAGTTAAAGAAATAAGGGACTTCGGAAAGCAAATGCGTGCAAAAGCCTCATCTGGTGACAAAACGGGGGTTGATAAGAAACTACACAGGAACAGTTATGATTTAAGACCTAAAGAACATACCAAAGGCCTTCATTTCCATTGAGAGGATAATAAGGCAAATTTTAACAAAGACAACCACCGATTATCTAAGTTTATCAATAACCGACTAGCATGCTTGGAGGGAAGAAGTTAGAATGCTTATGGAGAAAAAAGGCCAATGCGAGAGGATAAACCATGTTGACGCTCGACAAACCACACAATTTATTATCATTGGGGAAGACTTATACAAGAGAGGGTTTTTGACACCCCTATTAAAATTCCTTTCCTAGGATAAGCTCAATATGTGATGGACGAGCTCCACAATAAAATTTGCGGCCTACACAACGAGCGTAGGACGTTGAAAGCTTGAATCTTATGAGCAGATTATTACTAGCTAATGCTTGAAGCAAACTACAAGAAATTTCTTGACAGATGAAAGAGGTCCCAGGAGCATGGTAGCAATGTTATGCCCACATCAAAATTTCAAACCATATCTTGCCCTTGACCTTTGAGCAATGGGGAATGGATATTGTCAAACCCTTCCTAATTGAGCTTCTTCTAGAAGAAATTCATACTTTTGGCCATTGATTATTTCACGAAATAGGTCAAGACAACAACCTTAGCAACGATAATTGCTAGTAGATACAAACCTTTGTATGGAAGAATATTATATGTCGATTTAGCCTACCCAAAGTAATCATCACTGGTAAAGGTTGGTAGTTCATTGACAAGAAACTAGGAGAGTTTTACAAAAAAAATGGCATAAAATAGGTTACTAGCTTTGTAGAACATCACCAAACGAATGGTCAAGTTGAAGCTATGAAAAGATTATCATGGTTGAGCTTAAGCAATGGTTATACAAGACCAAGGGAGCATAGGCGGATGAGTTTCCTAAGGTACTGTAGGCATATTGTTGTTCACCGTACGACACGACAAGAGAAACCCCCTTCAACTTGACATATGGAAAGGATGTCATGCTACCTGTAGAAGTTGACAAACCCTCACCCAAAAGGAAAATACAGGATATGAACCTTAACAGTGAATAGTTTAAGGCAAAGCTTGAAAATTTGGATGAACGTAGGCTTCTAGTTGTGGTCTGGTCAGAAGCATGCAAGTGAATTATGGCACGAAGATATAATAATACTAAGAAGTTTCAATGAAAGAGACATGATATGTAGGAAAACAAACGATGTTCGGAAGAAACATGCATACGACAAACTAGCACCCAATTGGGAAGGATTGTTCAGGGTAGTGGAAAACTTGAAGAATTGAGCATACATGTTGGAACATTTGAGCATCAAAGCTATACCCAACACATGGAACGCGTCACATCTAAAGTTTTATTTCAGTTAAATGATATGTAAAACCTAACAAGTGCACTTTTTCCTACCACCAACAATTTTCCCTAAGGAGAGTTTTATCTACAGAGGTCTTGACGAGGTGATTGTGGCAATAAAATCATATGCCTTTACATGTATAATTTCATCACCAAGTAACGCTTGACGGTTAAGGAAGATTCCTAAACTGAACTCCTACCGAGTAATTAAATTTGTTGATAATCAGTTAAGGAAGAGTTCTAAAATGAACCTCTATCGAGTGATTAAACTCGCTGGTCGGTTAAGGAAGAGTTCTAAAATGAATACCTACTTTACAATTTAATTCCTTGATAATAGATTAAGGAAGAGTTCTAAAATGAACTCTTATCGAACATTTAAATCTATTGATAATCAATTAAGGAAGAGTTCGATGAAGCAAACCTCTACCGAACATTAATTTATCGATTAAGGAAGAGTTCAATGAACCCCTACCAATCGGGTGAAACATAATAACCATTTAAAGACCGACCATGTCAACATGTGGTGAAAAATTAAATAGGAAATTAGTAATAGGAAAACAGATTAAGAGAATAACAATCATGACCTTTCAAGTATAGCCTTTACAAAAGAACCATTCTAAATGACCAAACCTATACTTTTCTACAAAATATAACATGCGCACATTGGCCTAAAAATAACTTCAAAAAAGTAACTAAAAAGCTAAGATTGTTGAGAAGCATTGACAACATGTTGGCTTACAATGGTTGAGGCAGTTGTTTTAGGATCATTCCCTCATCAACATATAATGAAGTGACATGAGCTTCCTTTCATAAAAGTCCTTAAAGACATCGAACTTGCCTTCGTCCAAGGGGACGTTATAAGAGTAGGTCGCACAACTTGTACAATAAGCTCGACAAAGGCGTCCACAAGCTCCTGCTTAGTGATGTTTTTCAACAAGTCCTTCTTTGCCCTACTCAGGTTGAACGAGACCTTAGCACCCTAGTCTAAATCGATGCCAAAGATGCCACCCGCCAAGGGTGTTAAATGCCCTTCCTCCACGATTATTTTTATGAGACATGAAAGAAGAAGACTTCTTCCCTTAACGATGGGATCTCTTCTTATCCTTCCCCTTGTCTTTTTCCTTGACGACACTCTGCTTAGTAGGAAAAATAATGGTCAAGAGAGAAACTTAGAATAGGTTGTCTTGCCCCTTCGACATCAATAATGGATATGACTATTGGAAAGGTGAAGGATGGAAAGAACCAACACTGATTGAGTCGGATCCTTCCCTAACAGTTCTGCGTTGTGCCCCAAATTTGTGAAATCAATCGACCTTCTTTGGATTATTGGAAGCAATGACGTATAAAAATCAACAAAAATTTTAGCTAAGTTAGCACTAAGCAAATAACAAAACAATAAGAAAATTCATTCACCAAAAACGTCATCACAAAGGATCAAAGAACTTGGAGAAACTTCTTAGTCGGGAGGTGGCGAGCATGCTGATCAAGGACTTCTAACATTGACGTCTCTTCAAGTGTAAGCAAAGACGAGCGTCAAGAGTTATCCACTCAGGATTGTGAGTCCAATATAAAAGGAATTTAGGTCAGTCATCGGCATAAAAAAAGTGCTCATGATTAATATCTTTTATGGAGACCATAAAAAATACTATCTTGAACCCTTTATGTGAAGCTGCATAAAGATTGATGAGTCATTTCTCCTTTTCGGCAATCATAGACACTTATCCTTTCTTCATGTTTGGGTGGGTATGAAAGTGATGAAGGAATAATATCAATGTAGGGATCAAATCCAACACGGAGGATAAGATTTGAAATGCTTGGATGCACGCCCAACTGTTTGGGTGTCGTTGAGTGGGCATAAGGTTTAAGTCACACATCATGCATATCTAAAACTCATTGAACGACACTCTAATAAATAAATTGTTCAATAGAAAAGCATATATGTAAATGAAGTCCAATAAGTAGCCTTATTTTCCATGACATACACATTCATTTTATTTGTAAATGTGCGGGTTGAGGACATTAACATCCATGTATGGATCTAATATTCAAACCAAACTAACTTTAACTTCGTAGAATTTTTAACAAGTATCAATCAATTAGTATTGACCAACATAAGCTAAGAACAACAAAATGTTAAATGACTAACCCTTAAAAAAAATTTATCGACCTATTTACTCAAATTTTCTTAAGGCTCTATTTGTTTGAATAGATGGCACTATTCACACTTATTAACAAAGATAGAATTGTGAGTTAATTCATGTTCGTTTGTAGTGATTTGCAAGCGAATGAGAGTGAAGATTTGAAAGATAGGTTTTGAATCCTGATACTTTGCTCGGATGTACAAGGATTTAAGAAGAAATGTCTAAATAGTCCTTTTTGTAGCTTGAATAGATTTCAAGAACTATCTGTCTGATTTCAATCCATGAACAAAACACAATGAAGATTTATTCGAGTTTAGAGACTATGTATTCAGTTTCAACATATATGTAATTGATTTCAGGAGCGGTATTCAATTTTAGAGAAAAATGTATTCAATTTTAGAAAATGTATTCGATTCCAATAAATTGTATTTGGTTCTAGGAGCAGTTGTTTTTTATTCTAATAGACTGTGTATTTGGTTTGTGGAGTAGATGTATTCGAATCCAATGTATAAAGGCTTCTTCCTCATTTCTTCCACCTTTCCAGGTGAGTCCAAATGGTATATTAAAAAGGTTATTTTACTTTTTTTAATTGGCTTTCATGATGACCCAGAAATGCATCAAAGTTATTTGTTTGGAGGGTAAGGAAACAATAGTATTACTACCACTAATGTCTCCTTGAAAGGAGAAAAAGGAAATGAAAGAATATGTTTTGTTACCTAATAATGCAGAAGATGAACCACCAAATTCATATTATGATAACCATATTTCTACAAGTCATCACTTTTATGTGCAATAAAATAAAAAAATTGAAGAAGATAGTACGAATATTAGTAAATGAAAATATGCACTTTAAAACACATGAAAGGAACTACATGCCTAAAGCTATTTGCATAATAACTTTGAAATTTCTTAATTTTTTTTACTAGTTTGACTTTACTTAAATACAAATTTATTTTATTTTAAAAAATAATTTTAATTTTTTCTTTATAATATTTTTAACAATAAATATATTATTAATAATAATTATTTTATATTATTTTTACGACTAAGATTATTTTAGTAATATTTATTTTCTATCAATTAAAACAATCTTTTATCTATCATATCGGTTAAATTTTACCGTAACTTTCACAAACTTTATTTTTAAATTAATTCTCACTCACTTCCAAATTCTTTAAAAAGAAAATATTCAATTTACTCTCAAATCCATTCATTTCATCTCCTTTAAATCCATTCTTCAAGTGAACATACCCTAAAAACTCAAACACATTCCTTTTATTAAATACACCAAATCAAATAAAGCTTTAACCGGATTAAGTTATACACATGTATTTGACCTATTCACATTCTTCTTTGTAAGCTAAAAATATATATTTTTTAAATAATATCTTGTATTTTTTTTTCAAAACACACAGGCTCTATTAGATAACACACATTCACACTAGATATTGGTAAAAATGCTATCTCTACTCTTTCACACACATCTTGAGTTCTGGAAAATGTTCAGGTTCAGAAACTTCTATTTTAATTTTTTAAAATTTTCTTTTTTATTTAATGGGTATATAAGCTTGGACAACGAGACTAGACTAAGAATTACTAAGAAATTGGATAAATTTATAAATATCTTTTATCTTTAAAATTTAGTAAGATAAGAGTATATTAAAATATTCTAATATTTAAAATTGGATTTATACATATTAACCAATTTTTTATGTTATTTATTTGTTAAAATACTACTTATAAATAAAATTATATATTTTTCCTTGAATATTTGAATATAATACTAATTAAATTTTAAGCACTTCAAACAAATAATAATAGATTAAATCTAAAAATTGAATACACAAATTGATAAAATAAATTTTTAAGACTTCAATCTATTCGCTATTATAACACTCTACTGAACATTAAAGCTTTATAATTAAAAAAATATTTTTAATTATATTAACTTTTATCCCAGTTCTGCTTATGATCGAGTAGAGAAGGAACAAACCTTACTTCTCCTTCTCTTCAAATCACTTCAAATATATAGATTCAAACCAAAATAACTATCACATATATTATTAGTATGTCATCCCTACAATAACCTTTTTAAGTTAAAATTTAAATTTTCAAATTTGTTTTTTGTTTTTATAATTATTAAAATGACGTAAATTAAATTTACACAATATAATATAATTTTTTGTTCCATGATAAGAGTTAAAAAATAAAAAATAAAATATTTTGCCAAACCATTTATAATTAGAAAAGTAAAAGAAATTAATAATTAGCCTCTACTTTCTTTTATATTTCTAATTTACCTTTTAAAATAATTTTCAAGTAGAAAAACACACCTGAATTCTATTAAGACTCAGTGTTATATGTAACGGAATAGATGAATGTTATGAATCAATATCAAGATTATGCATGGCTAATACGTAAAATAAATTAATTATAAAACTAGGTTAAGATATATTTTTATATCATACTTTTCAAAATAAAATAAAAAATATCATCATGTTATCAAAATATTATACATAAATATTTTGTTTGTTAACACACATTCACATAAAACGTTATAGTTTGGGTAATATATATTTTCCAATATCGTAATTGTAAAATTTTGTTATCAAGCTATTCAATTGTGCAAATTAATTTCTTTAGACATTGTAATAGGGTAATTTTGTTGTATTTATAAGTTTTTCTTAAATATTTAATAATTTTATGAATACAAAATTACATAATGATGATGGAGTAATACGTGTTTGATAACATATTATTATATATATTCATCAACTTTTGACATCAAAGACTGTATTATATTTATTGGTGGATTTTAATCAATAATTTTAATATTTAATTATTGTATAAAATTGTTAAACTTCTTTTAAGATGTTTGAATATAGGATAGATAAATTTCTCTTTTTACTCATGTGTACAGTAATATTCTCACTTTTTAGGTGAATAAAAGATATGAAACATTAATTACCAACAACACTAATCTTTTTATTTCTATTACTGAAAAAAAAAAAATTATAGAAAACTTTGGGATTGATGATGGGATTAGGAAGGTTAAGACTCTCCTACCCCAGTTAAACCCAACACTATTTGTCATCTTACTTTTTTCTTTAATAATGTTACACTTAGGGTAGGTTTTAATTAATTTTAAAGTTTAGAAGGCATTATCTATTAACTCCAATCCTTAACCACGTTTAATTTCATTTTTTCCTTTACCTTGTAATATAATATTGCTCGATTTCCAATCCCAACTTTGGAAATAGTATTCTTGTTAAGTTTTCGATAAACTCTAAATCCAATATCGTGTTGTTTGCACAAGAATTATCTATAAGTCAACTTTTTCCATTGGTGTTATGGGAAATTCATTATTTTGCATGTACTTTGCACATAAAACCACACACAACTGTAATATTCTTTTCTGTTAACACATTATCAACAACTTTTCATAATAATCACTAATAATAATTATGGAGTGTTTCTCCCTACACCTTATCTCTTTCGTCTTACACCTCCAATTTTTTTTTTAATTTTCACCTTTGTTCCTTTCGCATTTTCTTTTGAAAATGTTTATCTTAAGAGTAAACCTATTATTTACAGTTACAACGGAAAAATCCCTAACTTTTTCCATAAGATTGAAGATTGCATAAAGAACTGTAATTCGAAATGCAATAATATTCAATCCGCATTCAAAACGCAGTAACTAGTGTTAAAATTGCGACAAAAACAAAGATGAAATTAAATAAAAATTGAAGGTCCAAAACGGAACAAGTGGAGAAGCACTTATAATTATGTTAAAGTAATAGACTACAGTTAAACCTATTTATATTTTATATAAAAGAATTAAAAATATGTAAGTTAAAAAAATGATGTTGAAGACCGTTCATTTCATTTAACTTTAAAGTAAGTAATGATATTGCTCTGGGAATCTGATTTGTTGTTGAAGATGTTTAATGGTAGTTGACTATAGAATGTTATAAAAGTTATCCAAACATTAAATTAACAAAGGCAAGCGTAATAAAAAGAAATAAGTGTCACAAAAATTTAGGCTAAAACCTTCACGTGAAGCAATCATTGTCATTTATGTAGATGTGTTTTTGAATATTTTCAAGCAAAAACATATTGGAATGCATTAGATCGATTCAGAATTCAGGTTGACCCCTACATGCTGCAAACTAGAAATTTAAAAAGTTGGCGAATGGGCTTATTGTTCTTGGGCCTCTTGTTTGCAATTGCTCATGCTGGGCTTTTGCTTCCGCTACCTCGTGGTTTCGTTTTGCACATTCATTGGGGGTGTGGCAAAAGTCAAAATTAAAACTTTTAGTTTCTCCTTCTCTCCATGTATTTTTGCATTTCTGATTTTTGTCTAAGATATCCTAAATTACTCTATCTAGAACAATATTATAGATTAACCAATTTATAAGTGAAAATTATGGAGTTTTATGTTTCGAAAATTATGTAATCTAAACATTTGCGAGAATATATTGTATAATTTTAAATTGTAAACTAACAATGTCAACGTAAAAATTTGCTTATCAACTTCAAAAAAATTTAAACATAATTCAACTTTACATAGACTTATAAAATAAAATTTATATTTATCTATATAATATAATTTTATTTTTTATTTTTTTATTAATGTGACTCTTCAACATAATCTCATATCTAGAACTAAATATTATGGAAAAATCCAATAACAAATGACATCAAACCCAGCAATTACATATTTTTAATGATTTTGATGCCATTAGCAAGAAAAGCAAGATAATAATTTAAAGACAGACAACAGGACAACAATAACCTAACTAACTCTGTATAAAATAACAACAATAACCTAACCATTTATGTGACAATAACATAAACCTAACAATCATATCTTAAATTTAAATTTAAGTTTAATTCAATTTCGTATAATTGAAGTAAAGACTATTTTTTCAATAAAATACTTTAAGTTTAAGCTGATGTAATGTTATAATATATTAATATTATATTATTGTAAAAGTTAATGTGTGGTTTAAAAATATTAAATTGTGAGCTTGATTTTTGGAATGTTGGGTGACAACGTTCATTTTCTTTCGACGTTCAAATTTTTTTTTAATTAAATCGTTTATGATTTTTTAATTTCTTTCATTTTCTTGATTTTTTCTAGTTTTATAAATAGGGAGTTCCTCCTCCATTCAAAAACACACCAAATTCAGTCTTTTTTATTTTCCTATTTTATGAGTTTCATTCTTTAGTTCTTTCTCTCCTTTAAAATTATTTTGGGTAATTTTTATACTCTTTTGAGAGATCCTTACTAGTTCTGAGATCCTCATAAATATTTTGGGAAGTTCTTGTTGTATTCTGGGGGACTTGCGCAACACACCGCGGATAAGTCCTTAAGGACAGTGACTCTACACGCCTCAGGAAATTTTGTTCGTGATTCTGTCAGCCCTTTTTCAACAATCTTAAGGACTTATGACTGACATCAACAACATGCCTTCAGAGAGTCAAACCATTGCTTCCGGAACCCAGACGGTCTTCACAAAGTCAAGGTTTTTTCTAGACAGAACTTCCGACGTTGGCAAGAACGCGTGTCTACCCTTTTAGACATGTATGGAGTTGTTGTTGCTCTTTCATCTCCGAAGCCCGACTCCATTATTCCTTCAAACTCAAAACTAGTTGAAGAGTGGACTTACGCGAATAAGGTATGCCTACACACTCTGCTTAGTGCACTTTCTAATGATTTGTTCGATGTGTATTGTTCCAACAAGGAAGCAAAAGACATCTGGGACTCGTTGATTCTCAAATACACTGCCGAAGATGTCGTCAGACAAAGATTCGTCATAGGAAACTACTACCGTTGGGAGATGATTGAAGACAAGGACATAAAAACTCAAATCAATGAGTACCACAAGCTGCTAGAAGATATCAAAGCAGAACATATTCTGCTACCGGATGAATTTGTTTCTGAACTTCTGATCGAGAAATTGCCGCCATCCTGGACATATTACAAACAACAGTTGAAACAAAGGCTCAAACAGATGTCTCTGCCAGAACTCATTACACACATAATAATTGAAGATACCAACAGGAAGGAGTCTACTACTACAAGGGCGAAAGCTTTATCTGCGAAAGCAAATATGGTAGAAGTAAAACCTGCTCCCAAAAGGTACGAATACAAACCTGATCACAAAAAAAAAAAATTCTTAAATACCGTCCCAATGAATCTAAACCCACCTTTAAGAAGAAAGGAAATTGTTTCGTATGTGGGAAGCCGGGCCATCATGCACCACAATGCAAGCGTAGAGCGAGAAACGACAATCCTCCTAGGGCTAATATAGTCGAAAGAGATGACATTATTGTTGCGGTCGTTTCTCAAGTGAATCTGATGACCAATGTGAGCAAGTGGGTGGTAGACTCTGGTGCTGCTAGGCATATCTGTGCAAACAAAAGTGCCTTTACCGCTTACACTAGTGTAGGGGATGGAGAAGAACACGTCTATCTCGATGATTCCAAGACCACTCCTGTTCTAGGAAAAGGAAAAGTTCTTCTCAAACTCACATCTCGATGACAAAAAAAAAATGTTTTCGTGGGGAAAGAATATTGTGATCAAGGACTCTTCATTCTAAATGTTTCTGAAAATATTAATGAATCAAGTTATGCTGCTTATATTATTGACTCGTATGATATATGGCATGCTAGATTAGGTTATGTGAATTCCTCTTATGTTTTGAAATTACAACGACTAGAATTGATCAATATGCATGATAAACAGAGTAGTAAATGTGATATATGTGTAGAATCTAAATTAACAAAGAAAACATGTTTTTTTGTAGAACGCCAAACTGAGCTATTAGGATTAATTCATACTGATCTAGCTGATATGAAACAAACCATGTCTAGAGGAGGTAAAAATTATTTTGTGACCTTTATAGATAATTATTCTAGATACACCAAAGTTTATTTAATCAAACATAAAGATGAAGTCTTTGATGTGTTTTTAACCTATAAAGCAAAAGTAGAAAATCAATTGAATAAGAAAATTAAAAGGATTAGATCAGATAGAGGTGGTGAGTATGTGCTCTTTAATGACTATTGTGTTAAACAAGGAATTATCCATGAAGTGACCCCACCATATTCACCTGAGTCTAATGGAGTAGCTGAGAGAAAAAATAGAACCCTTAAGAAAATGATGAATGCTATGCTTGTTAGTTCTGGTGCACCTGATAACCTTTGGGGAGAAGCCTTGCTTACTACATATTTTTTACAAAATAGAATACCCCATAACAAAACCGGTAAAACTCCTTATAAGTTGTGGAAAGGTTACCAACCTAACCTTAAATATCTAAGAGTGTGGGGGTGCTTAGCTAAGGTGATGTTACCCGATCCTAAGAAAAGGAAAATAGGATCTAAAACCTCTGATTGTATGTTCTTAGGTTATGTTGAACATAGTGCTGCCTATAGATTTCTAGTTGTTAAAAGTAACATACTTGAAAGAAATTCTATAATGGAGACTAAAAATACTGAGTTTTTTGAACATGTGTTTCCCTTAAAGGTTAGTGAGATGTCTCAACCTATTGATTATAATGATAATAGTGATACCATGAATGAGGATTTGAAAAGAAGTAAAAGACAAAGAAAGGAAACTTCCTTTGGAGATGACTTTTATACTTATCTTGCTGATAATGATCCAATAAGCTTTATACAAGCTACTAGTGCTCCTGATGCAAAACAATGGGATAAGGCCATTAGGACTGAAATTGAATCAATTCAAAAAACAATACTTGGACTTTAGTAGATTTGCCTAAAGGAGCAAAACTCATTGGTTGTAAGTGGATCTTTAAGAAAAAGTATCACCCTGATGGATCCATAGAGAAGTATAAGGCAAGGTTAGTAGCAAAAGGATTTACTCAAAAACCTAACATAGATTACTTTGATACTTTTGCTCCAGTGACTAGGATTTCCTCTATTCGAGTGTTGTTAGCTCTAGCAGCTATCCATAAACTAGTGATACATCAAATGGATGTTAAAACAGCCTTTTTGAATGGTGATTTAGAGGAGGAAATTTATATGACTCAACCTGAAGGATGTGTTGTGCATGGTCAAGAGGATAAAGTATGTAAACTCTTAAAATCCTTGTATGGGTTGAAACAAGCACCAAAACAATGGCATGAAAAACTTGATAATGTGTTACTTTGTGATGGTTTTTCACCTAATGATGCTGATAAATGTGTGTACTTTGAGTTTGAAAATGGTGATTGTGTCATTATATGCTTCTATGTGGATGACATGTTAATCTTTGGTACATGCAATGAAATTGTTGTTAGAACTAAATTGTTTCTAGGATCAAAATTTGAAATGAAAGACATGGGTGAAGCCAATGTGATTTTAGGTATTAGAATCATAAGGAAGGGAGATAGTATATTACTATCTCAAGAACAATACATTGAGAAACTTCTTAAGAAGTTTGGGTTTTATGACTTAAAACCAGTGAGTACCCCTTATGATGCTAATTATAAATTAATGAAAAATAAAGGAGAATCATTGTCTCAGCCTCAGTATGCCCAGATAATTGAGAGCTTACTACACTTGATGAGCTTTTCTAGACCTGATATTGCTTATGCACTAGGTAGACTGAGTAGGTACACTCAATGTCCAAATCAGGAACATTGGGATGCACTTGCTAGGCTTATGAGATACTTAAGAGGTTCAATGGATTATGCCATTGAATACAGTGGATTTCCCGCTGTACTAGAAGGGTACAGTGATGCTAACTGGATCTTTGATTCAGATGAGACAAAATCCACTAGTGGTTATGTATTCACACTTAGGGGTGGTGCGAGATCAACAATGGAATCTGAGTTTGTCGCTCTTGAGATGGCTGGCAATGAGGCTGAGTGGTTGAAAAACTTCTTAGCAAACATTCCACTAGGAATGAAACCAACCCCATCGGTGTCAATACACTATGATTGCCAATCGGCAATAGCTATAGCTAAAAACAAAAATTACAATGGAAAGAATAGACATATTCAATTGAGATACAATTTGGTGAAGCAGCTGCTAAAGAGTGGAACTATTTCCATTGACTATGTGAAGTCAGAACGAAATCTAGCGGATCCTCTAACAAAACCCCTGGGAAGACAAATGATATTAGAAACATCGAGGGGAATGAGACTTAAGCCACTTGCAAACAAACAAGTGATGGTAAACCCAACCTTTGTGATTGAAGATCCCATGAATAAGGTTCATATGGGTAAAAACAAGTCACTTGTTAGTTCTGATAGCACTAAATTGATTTTAATCAATTATGTCCATTCTATGGTGTGTGTGAAAATGCTAGAGATTGCATTATTGAGAGACTAAACTTTGTTATTGAAATTCTATGTGGTGAAAGAATTTTAGCTTAAACAAAGTTTTTAATGATTTTCATATCCCTTATGGGTGGTGTATGATTTGCATCATACACTTGATGAAATCACCTATATGAGTGTCGAGTGGGGCTGCTTGCATGAGATCGTGGCATAATCTCTAAAGCACTCATGAATACCGGGCACGCGCATGACCTAGTAAGCGCAACACATCGATAACAACAAGGATTGTGGGGGTGTATTGTGATTGATAAACCTCTAACACGTCAAGTGTCTTTGGTTCATATAGCTTGCTATACCATCTACATTGTGTGTTAAGTATCTCAATCTAAGACTGGTTCATATAGCTTGCTATACCAGCTCTAATGCATTACATCCTATGAGACCCAGAATAAAAATTTCTTATCTTTCTTTTAGTGTTTGAACTATTTGAGTCAAAGAATTTTCTTTCAACTTCTTCTGCAATATGTGGGGGATTGTTATAATATATTAATATTATATTATTGCAAAAGTTAATGTGTGGTTTAAAAACATTAAATTGTGAGCTTGATGTTTGGAACGTTGGGGGGCAACGTTCATTTTCTTTCAACGTTCAAATTTTTTTTAATTAAATCATTTATGATTTTTTAATTTCTTTTATTTTCTTGATGCTTTCTAGCTCTATAAATAGGGAGCTCCTCCTCCATTCCAAAACACACCAAATTTAGTCTTTCTCATTCTCCTCTTTTCTGAGTTTCATTCTTTAGCTCTTTCTCTCTTCTAAAATTATTCTCGGTTATTTTTATACTCTTTTGAGAGATTCTTGCTAGTTCTGAGATCCTCAAAAATATTCTGGGAAGTTTCTGTGTTATCCTGAGGGACTTGCGCAACACACCGCGGATAAGTCCTTAAAGACAGTAACTTTACACGCCTCAGGAAATTTTGTTCTTGATTCTATCAACCATTTTACAACATGCAAAATCTCCCGAATGAAATTCTTCGTTGATGGGAATTTCAGTTTCTTTCCAACGACTAAAGAGGTTTCGTAAGCCATTTCTACCAAATATTTTTATGGTTCTAGTATTTCTTAGATTTAAGACCTTCAGCTTAAGATAATCCTAATATGACAAAAAAAAATATTGAAAAATATTACATTACAATGATATAAAAGGTTGGGATGTTATGGATTGTGTGGATTATCAACTCTATAGTAATAGATCATATAACCTTTGGTCCGAAGGATTTTTCTTATTTAACTCATTTCAAAAATATTATTTAACTCTAAACAAGGTTCCGACTTAGTATAAAGAGAATTCGAGAATATTTTCAAAATTTATTGGTGTTCAACTTTAGGAGGAAGGATGGAATTATTAGTATTTACTCCACTAGAAATATTAAAGTTTGATGATTAAGATATATTAAACATTAAAAATTATATTAGAATTTTAGGTGTTACTATCGTTTCGAAAGAATATTTATAATAGTTAAAATATGAATTTTAATTATATATATATATATATATGTATATATATACATATGCTAATCTTTATTTAGTTTTCATATTTATTTAAATTATTTAATTTGGTTGTCTTGTTTTTAATTTTTGTCAAAACGATTTAATTATGTTCTTTTTTGTTAGATTGATGTTAATATCGAGTCCATAATATATGTTAGGTATCAATTTGTAATATTTTCATTTTTTAGTTTTAAATTTTTTAATTTTTCTCTTTTTAGAATTTTTACATCAAATCATTCCATTAAATATCTAACAAAATAAATTTTAGAATTTTTAATTTTTAATTTTAATTAAAAATTCATATTTTAAACTTATACTTTTTTTAAAAAAATATTATAAACCTAAATTTAAAGTGACACTTATAATTTTAAAATTTTAATATTTGTTATGTTAAATTTATAAATAAGCTAATAAAGATATAAAATATATTAAACTAAATGATATAAATGTACTTGTCACATTAAATTTATACATAAGATAACAAAGAAAAATACCTTTTTCTAATTATTTCAATTATTAAAATTTAAAAATTACAAGTCTCATTTTATATTTTCATTTTAAATTTTTTTTAAAATATAAGTTTAAAATAGGTATTTTTTATATTTAAATTGAAAAATAAAATTAATTCACTAGTAAAAAAAAGAGGATTTAAACTCGCACAATAGGCTTCGATTTAGGAGCAACCGAAGCCTATTAGAATGCGGTGACATTTTCGTAGTTTAATCGAACTTTTCTGCCTCGGTTCAAGGGGAACCGAGGTATATACACCATATGACCTCGGTTAGAATTTCAACCGGTGCCTAACACCCTGAAAAATTCCTATAGATTTGACTTTTGGTCTGACAACTTTTTGGACCCTGATCTACTGCCTCGGTTTAGTGGGGACCCGAGGCATATGCACAATATGACCTCGGTTAAGTGGGGACCCGAGGCATATACCCTGAAATAACTTTTTGAATACTTTTCTCTCTTTATCTCTCATCCCGCATAGGCTTCTGCCATTTTTCTTCATCGTAAAGGGGAGGCTCCCTTTCTCTTTTCCTTTGTTGCTTCGCCGAGCAGTGAGAGAAGGCAACAGGCGACGTTCATGGTGGCTCACAGCGACGCTCGTGGTGGCTCCTGGAGGCGCAACGATCATAGAGCGATGGTGCAGCGAGGTCGCGGAAATTGTGCGAGGACGTTGGTCGTCCTGATTCGCGGCAAAGGGGAGGCTTCCTTTCACTTTTCCTTTGCTTCTTCATTGCACAATGATTTTGCGATTTTGGTGGTGGTGATTCTGCGATTTAGGGTTTAGGTTGTTCTTAAATTTTGGGGGTTTCTGTTTTGATGATATGATTTCTTCTATGATTTGAGATGTAAGGTTTCAATATGGTAATTTTGGTGTTTTAATATACGATTTGAGATCTAATTCAGGGTTTTTCCTATTATGGTGTTATAATCTGGTAATTTTGGTCAAGATTGATGGCTGGGATATGGGTTTCGGCTCTTAAATTGGGGTTTCTCGTTCGTTATCTGATTTTAGGTTGTTCTCTGGTTGCGCGAGTGGTGGCGAGGGAGGCGCTGATGGTGGTGGCCATGGGTGTCAAGGTCGCCGGCGTTGGCAACTCTGTTTTGGTAGACTTGGAGTGTTGAAGATTGGTGGGCACCTTGTTATCAAGCTTCTCGAGAGTGCAAGCAAAAAAGCAACATAGACGGTGGACGCAGGTCACAACCGATCGGTCTCGCAAGAGGCAGAAAAGCTGGCGAAACCAAACGTAAAAAAAATAAAATGAAAAACATTCTACTGCCTCGGTTGTGAACCGAGGCAAAAAGCCTACCCTTTTTGTCTCGCTTGTATATGTCTCAATTCAGGAACCGATGTCTATGAGCGAAAATAACCGATGTCGTTTCCCTTGACTGCACTAGTGATTTCAATATTTAGATGGAGTGATTTGATGTATAAATTTCAAAAATTTATTTTAACATGTATATATAAATTATAATTGGGCTTAATTGCTAATTTCATCCCATTTTAGAAAGGAACAACTTTGCTTTATTTGAAAAAAGATTTAAATATGTTTTTGATCTCTTAACTTTAAGTGGATTTTGAAATTAGTCTCTCTTTAAAATTTTGGTTCAATTTAGTCTCTCTTTAAAATTTTGGTTCAATTTAGTCTCTCAACTTTAGAAATGCGTGAATTTAGTTATCTTAACCAACTTTTTGTTAAATTTATTTGACGATTCAAACATGTTTCATTATAACATTTGAGTTGTTCACACAATTTTTGAAAGGTCAAGTAAACTTAACAAAATTTGATTAAAAGAACTAAATTCATGCATTTAAAGTTGAAGGACCAAATTGACCCAAAATTTTGAAGATGGACTAAAAACGGATTTCAATGCTAAAAGAAATTGAAACAGAATTTAGTTAAAATTTCAAATATAAGAATTATATTGAATATAAGATACTATAATGTGACACTGACATTGACATGTGACAATAATATTGTCACATAACATCAACACTGCAACATGACATTGACAATGCCACATGACACGACAAAGACTTCGACATGTAAAAAAAATATTAAAAAAATAAAAAATAAATAAAAATATTACGAACTGACACGTGATAACGTGACAACTACATTAACGTCAATTTAACGAGAAATACCTAATTGAAAAAAAAATAAGACTTAATTAAAAATAATAGAAGATGAAATTGATTAATTGAAAAAAAAAGTAAAAAACCAAATAACCAAATAAATATTTTAGTATATATTTACATGTGTGTAAGAAAGATAGATTTTTTTTATTGATATAATTGTATAATAATAATAATAATAATAATAATAATAATAATAATAATAATAATAATAATAATAATAATAATAATAATAATAATAAATCGTTGTTGAAAAATGAAATATTTTAACCTGTTAAAACTTGTATTGTAATGATAAATGAATATAATTTTGCCATAACTTAATAAAAATTTAGTTTTAACTCTATAACTTTAAATATCTCTTTTAGTCCTTTAAATTTGTGGTATTTTTCTTTCGTCGTCCTATAACGTAAAAATTATTTTTTAATCTTTCAATTTCAAAAAGTATTCTGTATGGTCTTTAACACAACACATGTTATTGACATGGCTAATGACATTCACATGAACAATTATTCATATAATAATGTTGAAATTCACTTTAATTTTTTTGTTCAAATATATTTTCAACCATTAAATTTAGGTTATTTTATTTTAATCACTTAAATTTAAAAATGATTGTTTTTGTTATCAAAATTTAATATTAATTTTTGTGAAACTTTGTTTTCTTGATTTTATACCCTTTTGAAAAAACATTTGTGCAAAATATCAATATTACATCTACAAATAAAATCAATTTAAAGGTAAGTTTTGCAAACAAAAATATAGAGAAAATTTCGTAATAAGATATTCTATTGATTATTTAATTAATCGATATAAGTTAGGCATACGTAGTTATGTTACATCTTTTCTTTGCTCTAACCCAATATAATTAATTTCCAATTCAAATTTTACAGGATATAACAATGTAACTAATGTACTATTCCTTTAAAACTTTTCTTTTTGTTTTTGTCGCTTCATACACCCCTTTTCTTTATTTCCTTCAACGGTGCTCCATTTTTTTTTTATCCAAATGTTCTCTTTCCTGGCCAAATTGCCCCTTTTATCATGAGAGTTGGTGACTCTTCTACAATTGTGCCACAAGTTAGTCACCAAAACTTTACAGTGAGTTCACTCCAACACATGCATCTCATATTGTTAAAACGAATTTAACTTAATCTTATAAAATTGGTTTATAAGGTGAATGTAACACTATCACATTTCGTATGGTTAAGAAGTAGACTTTAAATCAAACTTAACTTTATAAAATTGGAGGTGGGATTAACTTTAAGCTTTAAACCTAATTTAACCTTACAAAATCAACTCTTAAGGTTGTTTGTGATTTGTCATTCTTCTACTATTGTGTCGTGAGTTCGTCACCACAACCTCACAGTGAGTTCAGTGCAACACTACTATATTTCATGTTGTTAAGATGTGAACTTAAGTTTAAGTCAACTTTACAAAATTAGTTTGTTAGGTGAGTATAACACTACCACATTCCATGTTGTTAAGAAGTATTACAAAACTAGCTTGAAAGGTGAGAAGAATTTTATGCCTAAGTCAACCTTACAACCATCTTATAAGGTGTGATAAACTTTAAACCTAACTCAACTTTACAAAACCTACTTGTAATATAGTGTTTGTATATACTTATATACTATAAATTGACTTTATCTATACTCGATGTAAAACTTCCAATACATGTATCGAGTTCTTGATAGGCCATCATGTCTTTTTGACGTTGTAATCTACAATGAGTTGTTGAACAACCATTGTCATTGTCCAACATATTATAACTACAACAACAAATTAGTAACATTTAATGTATTTATATATTTTTAAAGTGTTTTTTAATATATATTTACTAAAGTATGAATAACTTCAATTAATTTTTTTATTAAGATTAGCTCTATATTAGAATTAAGATTTAAATTTCCTTTAAATTAATCTAACTTAAATCATCATAATTAATACTAGTAAAATTTAAATTAATATTAGTCAAATTAACATTATAATTAGAAATAAAATTATAATTACATTAGATTTAAGATTAATTTTAATATTAGATTATGTATACCAAATTAGTATTTATTTAGTTTTGTTAGAAATTCAAATTTTTGTAATGTTTCTCCATTCATCCATTTAAGAATCGATGCAAATAACTCTCCCATTTCATGTATCATATCTATAATGAATCTGAAATTGATGTAATATTGCTACATAACTAATATTAAATGTCTTCTTTGCATTAGTAAAATTAAAAGATAAAAAAAAATAGTTGGCGTATAACTTTTATGCCAATATTTATGAATAGGTTTAAGTGTAAAGAATATCTTTTCGAGCATTTTTATGAATACAGTTATTCCTGATTTTAAATTTCCATAATTTAAAGTAAAGATGAATCAGTTTTTGTTTTTAAATTCCTAAATCTTTGTGAAGTAAAACAAAACATTGTATTCAGATCTTGTAATCACAATCACTATAATTTAATCTCAAAAGAAAAACTTAAGCTAACATTTCATTCACAAACTGAGGTAAAGAATGAGAAAGAGAGAAGTATTAAGGTTGTCTTCCTCAAATTAAACACATCTTAGTTACACTGGATAAATAAAAAGAAAAGAAATACATTAGATTTTAATTCCCCTCTTCTAGATTCTCATATATTATAATGACAATGTAGTCCGAATAATAAAAGAGAGGGGAGAATAAGGAGTAATAAAAGTCATATTTAAAATCCTATATAGAGAGATGTACAACACAAAACAATTTTTCAATAAAAAGGCTTACAATAAAATACTTAAAAATTTGCAGACTACAAAACATTGTTAAATTCAAAAGACTAAAAGGATTATTTCTAAATTTGAAGAACTTAAAATATCAATTTTACATTTGTGGAACTAAAAAAATTACTTATGAATTTGGAGGATATAAATAAAATTTGATTCAAATCTTAAAAGCTAAAAGATGTTTAAGCCAACAAAATAATTTAAAATAAAATTTCCATGTCATTATTTAAGTGAAAGTATTATACTTTTGCATGGACGTGTAGTTGATCAACAAGGATAATATAGCTAGTTAAAATGGACTAAAAGTTATTTTCTGAAATTTGGTAATTTAAAAAGCAATTTTTTTCATTTGAAAAGTTAAAAGAAAAAGAAATACTCAATTTTGATGGAATAAAAATATACTTAAGACATTTTGTATTGTGATTCACACATAGTCATTTGCATTGATTTTTTCCTGGCAATGCTAAAAGACTTATTTGGTTAATTTCTATATTTTCATTCATATTAGATTTCCTTTAGACCAATTTAATTTGGTTGATAAGTAAAACATAAGAACCATGTGACCTTGATGAAAAATATTTACAACACATATACAAGGGAAAGCATGTGTATGTATGATTAAGGTTGACATATACATTATACAGATTAATTATGAACACGCATATATAAACTAAATGGTAATAAACCTATTAACATAAAAACTGCAGCCATATTGTAAACCTAATTGTTATTTGTTTCCATCGTACACACACTTTTACAATGTATAAATATGAATTTGATTATTTTCTTATCACTGTTATTCAGATTTTACCAAATTATTTATCTACTTAAATTGATAAAATAGTGAGGATCACATTTTTTTTAACAGATCTTACATTTTCCAGAAGAAAAATTTGGCATGTTGTTTAAGATAGCTGGATCAAAAATATTGATTCATAAAATGATATGCATAAATCTTCTCTGGATTCCTTCGTTATTCTCTTATTTGTCTCTTTCCCTAACGTACTCAGTGATCCTCGAATGACATCGAACATGAAATCGGACTAAACGTCTAAAATTATAACTAAAAAACAAACGAAACCTTTTTCATCAGATTTTGCAACATGATACAGACATTCAACATAGGTGTGTGTGCACACACAGAAACACATAATCCGAATCTTCATATTGAAAGCAAACAAGACAGTGATTATGAATCTGCTTACTAGGTAACACAATGCTATCCTCTTGTAATAATTCAATTCAGATTTTCACCAACAATTCATGCTACCGACCATTGACATAAATTCTTCAGTTTCTCCGATATCCTCGAAGCTCCATTGACAGATTCTTCTACCTGCAAAATCCAAACAAGTTGCATTGTAGTATAATTTGATGGATTGAAATATAAGCAAATTTTAGCTAACTCTAAATGTTAATATTCTTTCAGAAATACTCTTAAAGTTAATTAATTTAAATGTGAGTTCAATCTTGAATGTGACTAATGATAGTTTAGAAAATACAACTTTTTTTTATACATATAAAATGAAGCGAATTAAGTAAATTAACTAATATTCTTAGTCACTGTGAAATTATACTTCTTTACACACGAGTTAATTGATTGATAGGCAAAGGGGTTATGGAGAATTCAAAGCTCACCTGACAGTGTATTTTATGGAGAACTGCATTTTCAACAACAGTATAACTGGCATTAACTATATCAGATCCTTCTTCTTGAAGAACACGAATGGTCTCATTGAAAATGAAATGAAAATCCAACCCAGTTACTAGAACAACCTCCAAGACTGAACCCATTTGTTGGATCTTAAATTGTGGAGATTTCAGTTCCATATTCATGCTAGCAGTTCTTGACCTTACAATGTCAGTTAAGTTGCTTTTTTTCTCCTTCATCTTCTCCAACTTAATCTGTAAGTTCTTTATGTAGTCTATGGCTTCACCTATCTGATCTGGACGCGAAATTCCTTCCTGCAAAGATTCAAATGAAATTGAGACGCTTGAGAGCATATGAATAATGAAGAGATTTATGCAGAGAAAAAAGAGGGTGATACCCTTGAACTTTGATGAGGCAGAACTGAGTTGAGCTTGGAGAAAAGATCCTTCATTTGATTTCTTCTATTCCTCTCAACCAATTTTCTATCACTTGTTGATGAACTAGGGTTGTTCTCCATAAGGATGCAATGGATCAACCACTCATAGAGCTGAAACACATACCTGATAAGGGTTGCAAAGTATTCGGAGTTTCTAGTGACTTTTAGAAAAGCAAATTACAATGATTAAATCTTACTGTTAAAGTTCTGGGATATGAGATGTGGTGGGACACCATTTTTTCGGATTAGTTTTAAGCTACACAGATTGTCTTTTTGACTGTTTGAATTCAACAAGTATGTATTTTTCATTTGGACTTCTATATTTATATTATTTATAATCCAACACTCTCGCAGTTTAACTCTAACAATGTAAAAGCATTAATCAAAATCGAGCTTGTATATATGTATAACTTATTTACCATTTTTATATAGTTCATATATTATAGGTTTATACATCTAAGATTTCATTGTTTAATCATTATGAACAATGAAATTGCTTAATTATAACCTTTATATACTTAAAAAGTAAAGAACATGATATATTAATTAAGAATTATATTTCATGTGTTTTATAGGTGTAAAGGACTTCAACTGTTTGTGAGCTATTTGTGAATTATTTTAATTTGACATGTTCAAGTCCCAAACGAACCTAAACACAAAAGTTCAATTAGACTTATATTTTTAAATATGAGCTATACACAACTTTAATGTAAGTATGATTTTAAATGGGTTAAACACATTAGTGGGAAATTTTGACATACAATTAGATATTACATATAATTTAAAATTTGAAATGTTTTATAATAAAATATGTGATTTGGACATGAAAAGAAATTGTAATTTTGCAAAATAATAATAAAAAATTTACTATATAAAATTATATAATTTTAAATTTTACTTAAAATAATATCATAATTATTTTTTTTATTCTTTTCTTTTTAATATTTATTTCATTTATTTATACGATTTGAGAGATGCATTATTGGTTCATTTCAATAAAGATATCAATGACTTGTTTGTGATCCAAGGTTAAGGTATGGCATTAACAACTTGACATTGTTATTGCAATTGATTTTGACAAGGTTTTTTTTTCTATTGAAATTCTTCATAAGATTTTTTCTTTTTAATGTACAAAGTGTTTGTTAGGATTTTGTTTATGAATATAAGTATTTTTTAGATGATCGATATCACACATAAATTTTCTTTTGTTGACTTCAATTAGAGATATATTTAGTTATTTCTCAATCAATTTCAAGTAAAGTTAGTTTTTGTTAATATCGGTTAAAATTATTTTTAAATTGACGATTTTCTCTTTTACAAGATTATTTTTTAATTGATGTTAACTAGTATTTTTTTATTAAAAATATTGAAACTATTTCTTGATTAACATATGTTACAACCTTCTAGTCAATATTGATAAATATTATGAACTAAATTGTGGTGGTGAAATGGTTTGAATTGATCTCGTTGTGATAAATATATGATCTGTTGGAGTAATTTGTTTTCTAAAAGTGAATAGTAAGTTTGATTCAATTGGTAATAGAGAATGAGTGTTATGCTTGTAAAAAATCTTAGTTTTTTTTCTTCTGTTGTTAAGAATTCCTTTGTGAGATTTTTTAATTGAACTAATTTAGCACTCTTTGAGCAAAGAAATTAAATTTTTAAAATGCTATGAAGTTTGTTAAGTAAGGAATAGCTCATGAAGTGTCATATTACACAATAAGAGTTCAAAGAGGGAGTTTAGAGCTCTCCTACATCGCCAGGTGCCACTATCATGTTGTTAAGCGTGACTTAGATAATGGGTTTCTGGCTTGGTTGTCATTAGGCAAACAAGTTTATTGTTGGGTGACACTAAAGTCAAAAAGCTCCTTGACTTGGTGTCATTGGGCGTGAATCTTTGATTTTAAATCCTGGGAGCTCATAGGGTGCTCTCACTGGGCACGTCTTGGGCTCGATAGGCGCCAAATGTAAAACTCATGAAAAGGGTGTTACACCAAAGGTTAGTGTTAGACACTATGTAATTGGTGTTGGGCCCAATTCTTCTAAAGACACCTCTATTTGAATTATGCTTAGTAGAGGTTGTGGGCGCTGGGTGGAAGTCAGATAGATTTTATTGCATGCTAGAATAATGATTGATTGGTATATATGTATATATGTGTGTGCATGCAACTATGTTAATGACATGAGAATGTTGAATGTGGTAATATATGTTTTGGTTTGATGAAGGTGGAATGGCTTCCAATGGAGGAAACATTCTACTATTGTGTGTTAGATATATTGAGTAATGATTGAAGAGAAATTATTCATATTTGACTAGGTATCTGAACTCACATAGAGTAGGATATTTCGTCTTGAGAGTCGATGAAAGTTACTATGCCAAGGGATTGGTTCAGATGAGAACCTTTTCGTGCTAACATATGTGAGCTAACTATGCTAGTAAGAAGGTTGGTAAAACCATGACCTTATGAATCTAAATGTTATCGATATCCTTGAAACAGGGAAAAATCTCTAAGTTATACTTGATACATACACACACACACGTAAGTGTGTGTGTTTAGATGATTGTTAACTTTCTTGAATTTTTTATTTATTATATATTGTCAACACCCAATTTCGTCCGGATGGACTAGCTTATTTTATTTTCATCACAAGGAAAAATAAAAAAAAATATAAAAAAAATAAAAAAATAACAAAAGGGGAACCAAGCTTCAAGAGAAGGATGTAGAGATCCTAGAGACTTGAAGAAAAATTGCAGTTTGGTTTGGCTAAAACAAAGCACTTTCAACTCATTTTATTTTGGAGAAGCAACTTAATTCCTTGATTTATCTCCTAGCATGTCACGGCCACAACATGAAGAATTCTTGATTGGTTGCAAAATGCATTTCACGGTTGAATCAAATTGGCAACATTCGTATGCTTTCACGTGAATTGAAGGAACAAGTCCTTTCTTTCTTGAATCTTAAAAAGTATTGGTTGGCTTGGAATGACATTGGAAACTCACGGTCATAGCTAGCAAAAGCATGAAGCAACACATGATTTCTTTCTTCTAAAATTACTGCACAATGATATGTAAGGAACAAGTGTACTGCATGCAAGAAAGTAAAAAGTCAAAAATATTGAATGAAGGAGACATCTCGGCAATTGCTTCCAGCCTTGAGAACCAAACAAGCCGTGTAAGAGACAAGGGCAACACATTCACGTGGCCATCCCATTTCTACCATTATGTCTAGCAAGTCATTCCATTAAAAATTTTTAATAAACATTTGGCTAGCAAACAAGAACACTCTCGGCAGCCAACATCTTAGTGGAAGTCTTGTCTCCTTTATTTTAATTAGTACATGCTGCACACATCAAAGTGGAGGGGCCCTCCTTGTTGAAGTGTTGAAAGAAATTAATGAAATGACCACATCATCACAGACTCTCGGCAGCAGCACATGGATGGAGCAATTACATTTCAATTCTTTCTTTCAAGTAGAGGCATATAAGACAAAAGGAGGGACCACCAAGTAGCACCTCACGGTTTCTTGGTTTCACACTTGAATGGAATTAAATTTCTTTCTACAAGTCACGGCTGCCACACAAAAACAGTCCATCCATTCACACATCAAGAAGTGTTACGGCATACACACAAGAAAGTAGTCTAGCACAAGCAATTGGTGGCATACATGAAGAGCACATCTCACGGCCTTGTTGCAGCAGAAACTCATCCAGCCTTCACTAGTTTCATACTGACATGGAAACCAAAGGCACTACACACACACACGGTCCAGCAAGGGAGCTTCATCCAGAAAAATTCACGTTCCAAACTGCATCACTTCTTTGTCCAGCAGATAAGGTAGCTAGTGGAGGTGGGTTATCTAATCCTAAGTGCTCAAAGCATTATCTTCAGTGCTCCATGCATTAATCCTTAGTGTTATAGCCATTAATCCTGAGGGCTCCATCCACTTAAGAGATAATTATCATTCTGAAAAGTGAGTGGAGACTCCAGATAGCAAAGGAAAGTGCACGGTCAAAGAGGACAATTTTTCTGGTTCTGAAGGGACGGTAGGCAGAGAGAAAATTCGGAGTCAGAGGGAAGTTGGCAGAGAGAGGGGGCCGTGAGCTTTTGAGGAGGAGCAGCTGCAGAAATGGAAGTATGTCACAGCCAAGTGCACAAAAGGAAGTGAATGCCGTAAACTTGAACCATGAAACTCTTCCTGCACCTTCAGCATTACCACCTTCAATACTGAACCCCAAGCGATCATCTTCATCAAACTCTCTCATTTTTTTTTTTCAACCTCTGACTATTCCTCTTTATTCACCTCCAACACTCGATCTTCATCCCCATTAAACTTCACTCATCAACCACACCCCCCTCACTTCCAAGCTTCTCTAAAAATTCAATTCTCCACCCCTCACACTACTCACTTGTGTTCACTGGAAATTCTACATCTCCATCCTTATACCACCTCCAACACTTTATCACGGCCCACGGTTATTAGGAATACCCTTCCATCAATCTTCATTCCCCACAGCCTAACTCCAACTCTTGAGCCCCTCTACCCATAACCACTGCCGACACCAGTCATCTCCACCCGTCATCTCTTGTTTTCCATAAACTACTTTGAAACCCAAATCTGTGAACCCCTCATGCGGATCTCGTAACAGAAATCACCTTCCTCATCTTCCTCTTCGAACTATCATTAACCACCATCATCTTCTCCGTGCCCCAGCCTTCATCCGTGATCACCAGCACCACTTTTCTTTTTTTACAGCCTCATCTGTGTCCCCAACGTCGCCGACGCCGACCTTCGGGACCCTCACCTCTGCAAACACGGATTCTCCCCGCTGACCGCTTCAACCGCCCGAACTCCAGCCCCGACGTTTCCGACCCGGCAGCAAGAGAGGTCGCAGCCAGTAAGAAAGGTCGTCGTTGTCCTCCAGCATCAAGGCCCTCTCCGACGGCCGCCCATCATTCCTCCATCGCGTGTTGTGGCAGTCGAGTCTAAGAAGGAAGGGGCTCGTCCCCTTGTCTGATTCATATGAAAGGAAACTCTCCTGGGTTTTGAACCCGTTTTGGTCCAAATCAAAATATAAAAGAAAATAAAAATGATAATAATAATAATTTGGGCTTCACAAGCGTACACTCAATGCACCTCCAAATTTCATCTTGACACCCCTGGCGGATGCAAAGACAAAAAAGAGGGGATTTTGGCCCAAACAAAGGAGCTTCAATTTCGCTCGTCACTCCTGGTTTTATCTCTGTACCCTTAATTTTGTTAATTTTCTCTTGTTTTATTTTTTACGCTTTAGTTTCTTATTTTTTATTATTATTTGTTTGATCATTAATTTTTATTGTGTAATCCCCTTGTAAAATAACCCCCATCCCTCTGTACTGTATTTTGTATTATTTATTTGTTAAACACTGCACACACTCACTTTTTTTTTTATATAATTGAACAAAAATTACAAAAATAAATAAATAAAATAAAATAAATAATGAATTTGATCAAAATCCCAAAAATATGTTTTAAAGGTTTAGGCACATGTGTGATCGCACGCATCGTCCTTGTGCCAAAAACCTTTTGTCTTTCTTACATCAAAACGCCAAAAATATGTTTTAAAGGTTTAGGCGCATGTGTGATCGCACGCATCGTCCTTGTGCCAAAAACCTTTTCTCTTTCTTCAAAAAATGCCAAAAATACGTTTTAAAGGTTTAGGCGCATGTGTGATCGCACGCATCGTCCTTGTGCTAAAAACCTTTTCTCTCTTTTAAATAAAATTACAAAAAAATATGTTTTAAAGGTTTAGGCACATGTGTGATCGCACGCATCGTCCTTGTGCTAAAAACCTTTTCTCTTTCCTAAATAAAAATACCAAAAAAATATAAAATCTTCAAAAAAAAAACTAAAAAACATCTATGTTTCAAACTTCAAACAATATCGCCTGCCAGAACTACGTGATCCTTGATTCTCCATCAAAAGTGGAGATACGTAGGAGCAAGGCCAGTCCTTGTCAGGCTCACTCTCCCAAAAATCCAAATTATTTTCCAAACAAGTTCTCAAACAAATTTCCAAACAAACATCTCAAACAGTTTTCTAAAAGAACTACGTAACCCTGATTTCTCACATGAGAATACGTAGGAGCAAGGTCAATCCTTGTCGGGCCCAAAAAGCTAAAAAATTGTTTGTTTCTTTCGAGTTTTATTTTAAAGGAAAGTTAAACGCTTTGAAAACCACATCCACATTCGCGCATTTAGTTAAAGGTACTGCCTTAGGGCAGGCGTTGTAGGGTGCTAATACCTTCCCTACACGTAACCGACTCCCGAACCAAGAATCTGGTTCAATTTGACCATGCCTTATCATTTTATGGTTTTTCCGTAGTTTTCCAGAATAAACTATGGTGGCGACTCCAAAATCTCTTTTCAATATATTTATTCTTTTTCCTTGGATCGTCGTCCCGTCGCGATTCCGGTTGCGACATATATATATATTATTTTTCATTCATTATTCCTTTATATACAAGCATACCCTTGCTATGTGTGTGTATGTGTATTTTTGCTATGATCATGAATTTCATGTGAGCAAAAGATACTACATGTAAGGTACCTAACAATGGTGCAGTTGAGGAGTAGAGTCAATGATGGACTAGCACTAGTATATAGTTTTAAGTAATCTAATTCCTTGTTCATGAATGTTAGTTTTGATAAACTATGTAATTTGTTTCTTTTTGAAAACTTAAAAAGATGGTTATGATGAATATTGTAATATGATATTATTAGTTTACTTTTGTGAATTATGTTTAATATCAAAATTTGAAATGCCCTTTAAATTAGTTGATAATTTCTATTAATTTAGGGTGTTACATTTTGGTATCAAAGCATATAAGTTCTTCAGAGATTTGTGGTTATAGGTTCCTGTTGTTCGGTAGTGTAACTTCGATAGTTAGCACAGATTGAATCAATTGAGAGTATACATGTAGCTAATTTGTCTTTTCTTGTTTAGTAGGTAAGTTATGGCACATAGGTCACCAACTAAGACTGAGTTTGAGACACCAGAATGAAGAAAGAAATTTATGAACTAAGTTAATAAAAGATGTGCTCAAAGGAAAAGTGAATGAAAAGGAAATATGTCTTGTAAAGAAGCAAGGTTAGAAAAAAAAAAACAGATTCATGGCACATATGTACCGTTTTCTTTCCTTTTTAGCAACGAGTCATGTTGATCTTATAAAACAAAGTTTCTTGATTGCCTAGCCACATTACAAGCCCTAAAAGACCTTAGCGATCCAACATGATTTTGTGCACATGGTGGTTGGAAATGAAATATTAAACTAAGTGGAAAATTGCAAAGATGTTGAGAGTACAAATGCTCAAAATTGGGAGGAAGATCTCTTACACACAAAACAAAGTTGTGCATGTGAATTGTATTTGTGTCTTGATACTTATCCTTAGTTTCCATTTTAGTATTATGAATGCATTCTCTTAAGCCTTAAATCAAAGAGTTATGAATATAAGTTTTTAAGCCAACCATGATGAGAATTTTTAGAACCATATTGTAGAAATGATTAATCTTTGTTTGGGGACAAACAAAGAGCTAATGTTAGGGTATGTTGATAAGTATATAGTTTACTTAATATTTCATATTCTTTTTACACTTATCATGGATGAAATTAATATATTCTGTGGAAAAAACATTCTTCTTTTAATTTAAATTGTAGAATGAGGAGTAGAGAAGTAAAAAATATAAAAGTTGATGTGTTTGTGATGTTTTTACAAATATTTTCAAAGAATTTAGGCATATAGTGTTGAGCCCCAAAGTTGATGTTGAGCATTGAAAGACAATTTAGTAAATATTCAAATATATATTCAAAAAGTGCACATTTCTTGCATATGAGTTTGAAGATGTCTATGGTTAAGTTGGTGCAGTTATACATTAAGGAGATAATGAGATTACACGGGGTACCCTTAAGTATAGTATCAGATAAGGATATAAGGTTCACTTGTAGATTCTTGTAGACTTTGAAAGAGGCTTTAGGGTGTAAGATAAGTATGAGTTCAGCATATCACCTCCAAATAGATGGACAATTTGAGAGAATGATTTAGAGACCAGAAGACTTGTTAAGATCTTGTGTTTTGGATCATTATGGAGTTTGGGATGAAGTTTTGCCTTTGGTGGAATTCACATACAATAACAACTTTCATGCTAGCATTAGGATGACTCTATATGAAACACTATATGGTAGAAAATGTAGAACCCCTTTGTGTTGGTATCAAGATGGGGAAGCAATTTTGGTAGGCTCAAAGTTGTTACAACAAATCATTGAGAAGGTTAGATAGATTTAAGAGCTGAAAAAGGTCTTGCAAAGCAAGCAAAAGTCTTATGCTGATAGGAGGTAGAGGCCCCTTGAGTTTGAGGTAGAAGATCGCATGTTTGTGAGAGTCACTTCTATTAAGGGTGTTGGGAGGGCTATCAAATCTAAGAAGTTGTCGCCCAAGTTCATTGGTCTCTACCAGATCCTTCGAAGGATAAGACCAATGGCTTATAAACTTGCATTACCACCTTAGTTAGGGAACCTTCAATATGTTTTCCATGTATCTTAGCTAAAGGAGTATATCCCAAGCCATGTAATGGAGGTTGATGATGTACAAGTGAGAAAAGATTTGTCTATTGAGGCTAAATCTATCAAAATAATAGACCATCAAGTTAAGCAGCTTAAAGGAAAGGAGATTAGCATGGTAAATGTGCTACAGGATGTCAATTTTTTTCTTGGTAAGTTAATTTTTTAAACAAAAATTTTACTTATTGAAAAGAATGTAAGGCCCTAGAAAAATCATTTTAATAGACATAGAGTTTTTATAAGATACACTCAATTATTTCATTATTAAAAGACTTTAGTGTAAATAGAAATAACTTAAAAAGAGTTTAGTCTTATAAAAGTCATTATCTCTCTAGAAAGAAAGAACTTTCCTCTCCTCTAAGTTCTCTCTTAAATCTTTTACCCTCTACCAATTTCTTTTAAGATCAAAGAGCACTGTAGGACTTATAACATCGAGGCTTACCTTTCTATCTAATCAATTTTCTAAACAAAGTAAGTTATTCTTTTGTCCCTTTTAGAAGTCAATTTGGGATTTGGTAAACATGTGAGGAGATTAGGTTGAATGTGTAATGTAAGAGTCATTGATGAATCTTTATTCAATTAGAATCATTAGGGTATGATCAGATCGTTAATTTAGGATTCTATTTATCTCAATGGTTAAGGGTGCTTAGTGTCAAAGAGACTTTGGTATTGCTCTTTCACAGGTAAGAAAATCTAGTTTTTTAATAATTGTCGTGTTTGGTGTGAAATTATATTATTTGTTAATTTAGATTATTGAAGTCACATTATGAACTTATATGTGAAAGTGAAATGGTTTGAATTGAATTAATTGTAATAAATGTATGACATAGGAGAAAATTGTTTTCTAAAGATAAATAGTAAGTTTGATTCAATTGCTATTAGAGAATGAGTGTTATGATTGTAAAATCTTGGTTTTTACTTATTGTCAGAAATTTTTTGTAAGATCTTTTAACTGAACTGATTTGATACTCTTTGAGTTAAGAACCTGAAATTTTAAAGTATTATGAAGTTTGTCAAGTAAAGAATAACGGACAAAGTGTCAAATTGCTCAATAAGAGTTCCAATAGAAGTTTTAGACCTCTGATACACCACTGGATGTTACTTAGACAGTGAGCCTCTAACTTAGTTTTTGTTGGACAATGCCGAAGTTAGATTGTTGTTGGACACCACCTAAAGTCGTTGGATATGACTATTTGATTTTAAATCTTAGGAGCTCCATGAGTACTCTCTGTGAGCGTGTATTAGGCTCGTTGGACATTGAAAGATGGTGTTAATTGCATCTCGCTGATGCTAGATGCAATTCTTCCAAAAGCACCTTTGTTTGAATTACATTGATTGTAGATGCTGGATGGAAATGAGATAACATTTTGGAAATTAGTTTTTATAAATTAAAACTATTTTATCAAAAGATAATAATAAAATGTGGTATCCTCAAAGTTATAGTGTAACTTTTTTTTTTCGATGATATGCATGCACAACACAATGGTGAAGTGCAGCTATCGCATCATATCCCCACATCAATGAAAGGAATGGTCCTTGTAATAAAAGTGGCTTTACCCACTGCAAAAACAGCATTTGAAAACGACAATTCCCAAACTGAAATATTACGTTAAATTCAAACACAAAAACATATCCTTTGATGCAGGCCATTTATTGCTAGTGAGTGTTGCCTCTTTAACTTTTATCATTCCATGTCTGTCGCATATGGGTGGATAGGAAACATTACTAGAAACATCATCCAAACTAATAAGGGAATTATCTTTTCAAGATTTTTTCACTCCTTTCACATCTCACCTTCGTCACTTTAATAATCCAAAAAGTCTAATATTCAGCCCCAACAATTATTGGATACTAAAGAAAAAGACTCATTCATGCTACCACTTTATATCCGCTCTTTTCACTTTTTATCTTTTCTTGTTTTTCACAGCTATAAAATTGCTATTTTTAATTATCACGTGATCTTATCATGGTTTAGTTGTCAAGTAATTGCTTTAAAATCAATATCACCAAGGCCCAATTTATACTCAAATGGGTTCCTAAACTTGGGTCCGTTGAAGAACTTTCTTGGGCCTCATTAATTTTGTTTTTATTGTGGTTACTGGGTCTTTTTTTCTCTTTATAATTGGGAAGAAATACAATTATTTCTCCTCGTATTCGTCCTCAACAGAAGAATTTTTGTTTTTCTTTGTGTTGATTACTGAAATAAATGGAAAACAACTACAATTTTTTAGTTGGAATGGGATCAAGTAATAGCATGGCTGATATGGTATCGTAGATGTGATTTTCCCATGTTGAAGTTGAAACTCCTAGTTCTAGTTTCATCTTAGACTCATTTTATGAAAAGAATATTGTAAAGTGCTCATAAATTTCTATTTAAATGGTTCCTACCAATCTCTGAGTGGCATTTAAATGTTGAAATTTAATTAATAATATAATTAGGTGTCACATAAAACTTAATCAAGATTATGCATGTGATGATTGGACTCACTTTTTTTATTTATCAGCCCTTCAAATTTCATCATGCACCCATCATATCAAAATTAACCTTATGAGTTTTTTAATCTAAACCTACTTCCGGAATGATATTTTACTCTTCCGGAACCAATTCCATCTTCACGTATTTGGGATCATATTTTCCGGAAGTGTCCTACACCCTACCAAAGCTTCACAAAAGAGCCCTACATGAAAACACTCCAAACCAGTTCACCACTGTCTCACAACTTTCAAATATAAAACAACCAGAGATAAAAATGGATTTTCAAAAGTATGGGGTGTGTGTGGAAATTGATGGGGTGCAGGATGCAATTGTCTTAATGTGACTTTTCTAAGTTCGAAGCACGTGTTAATCCACTTTTTTTTAACATTCTTTATATTTAAAATGCAATCACTCCAATTTATTTAGTTGTGCAGAGAAGTTGTATACTTTATGTGCATGAATATTACATTCTTTATTTACATCATAAAATAGTTTAAAATTAAAAAAGTTTAAATTTAAATTATAACTAATTGAAATATTAGATTGTCATTGAAAATTTAAAAATTAGTCGTCAAATGATAATTATTGAATCAAGTTATTTCTTGATAAATGTAAAGTTAAATAATTAAATATGTAATATCGTATTGTAATCTTTAACAATTTTTCATTAAAACTAAATTAAGATATGAGATAAAAGTTATATATATATATATATATATATATATATATATATATATATATATTATGTATAAATAAAACATGTCTTTTATTTACTTACAATCTTTCATTTCTTTAGATTATTATTTGTTTATATTTATTTGTACAACTCATGGGAACATATTGATTTATGGTGGTGTAAATGGGAAGATGCAGAATGTGACTATTATTGATTCTTTCAAAAAGACTAAAAGCATAAAGCAAATGGTAATAGTGATAATCTTGTCTATTTAAAAGTATTTGAATTGACAATTATGTTTGTGTTATAGTAATAGTTTCAGAAAAACTGTTGTGATAAATGCAGACTATAAGTTTGAAAATTATGGTACTTCTGTTTATTTAAATTGATATTTTTTAATTATATAATGTGCAAGAGACAAATATAAGGAAGTGATAACAAATATAATGTAAATTAATATAACATTGAAAGAAAAACAAAGCATATATATATTGTTTTTACAATTTCATCAATGTATTTCATATTAGAAAGATTTTATTTAATTGTGTAGTAAATAATTGGAAATTGAGTCTTGTCATCATTAATATCACAGGATTATTTCTTCTTCATTAACATGTACTCGATTAAATCTCTAAACAAAACTTTAAACTACAAATTTTCCAAGTCTTTATTTTATTTTTATGAGGTTAGAACAACTCACTTGACAATATAATTATAGAATAATCAAATAAGCAAATAAAATTATATTAGAGATATTAACAATTTTTCAAAATGTAGGATAATTTTTCATAAATATGGTTAGTTTTGTGAATAATTTTTGGAATTCTTACACGAATTTTGATATTGTAATCCTATAAAATTTACAACAATTTATTATAGCAATTATTTTATGATGGGGAGAACTTTATAAATTTCACGTTATATGCTTTAGTTGATCAAATTTGTTCCCTTTTATCATCTATTATACCATCAATGTTTTCTATAAATTGTACAGGTGTTATGTACTTTGAATCATCAAATTTATTCTTTCTCACGATATACTATAATATTAGAGTTTATGAGTGTAAGCATTTGAAAATGAAAAACACATTAAATGATTCTTGTTACAGTAGTGATGACTAGAAGTTAGTATTTATTTCTTTATCCGCTTTTAGTTTACATCTGATATCATAGCAAGGTTAAATACCTTTATCTTATTTTGAGTTTGTTACGGTTATCCATTTTGGGTTTTTTATTTGTGTTTCATTTGCGTTTCAAACCTAGCATTGTCGACGTTGGAAAAGGTCTTGTCATTGGTGAGGTGGCGCTAACCTAGTGTTATGTGTTGCTTTCATGGATGTAAAAGGTCTCGAAAGCATCAATATTACAATCCTTTAAGGCTATGGTGGAATCGCTCTAAGGAGTCTGAGATCTATTATGTGTATGCGTACTTATGTAATATGAAACTTTGTCGCTTGCTTGTAACAGGAAGGCCATTTTTGGACAATGAGTGTGTTGATTATTTTGAAGATGAACATGAATGCACCTTCTATTGCTAAAATAATTATGTGCAAAATTTTGTTTCATATGCATGCAAAATGAATTTTTAACATGTATTTGTTCTAGAATAAGTCTTGATAGATTGAAGTGAGTGTTCGATAACTATCTTTTGTTAATTAAATTGACAAAACCTTTACCCAACTACACCATAAGGGTTAATATAAATTATGTGTTATATATTTAATTTATATATATGAATATTATTATTTATTTTCATTGTACTGTAAATAATGTTGATGCAAATATTTATTTTAAATGTTTGAATGATGAGTATATTTTAATGAATTAGAGAGTAGTCAACATCTTTTATTGATTAATATTTATAATCACATAATAAACATTAGTTGTAATTAATTATATGTGATGGGATGAATTTTTACTTATAGGAATTTTCTTACATTTATATCATTAATTAAGATGAAATATTGGATTATATTTCTAAAATTAAAGGAATTAAGAAAAGGAGATAGTCTAATATTTTTATAACTTGGTTATATAAGTCTCACTAAGTAAGGCTTCAGTACACATATAAGTTTTATGTTACTAAATTCAATGATTAAAATTTGTAGTTTCTCAGTCTGGAAATGTTTCTTATATCAATTAAGATATTTTCAAAATAAAAAAAGATAATTAAAGTTTTGGAAGGACAGAGTTCTTCTGTAACGTCCCAAAAATATACATCATGCATATATAATAAAGACGTCATCATACGTAATATGATAAAGCAGTCAAGAGTAATATTAAGGATTACAGCCATCCTCAGAAAAGTGCGGAAATTACAACAAGGGTAAATAGAATTTCTCCATGAAAAACGGAGAGAAAATAAACTTAGAATACACACGAGTTTATTCCAAACATTAAGAACCACGAAGAGAAACTAGCTAAACTAAGCGGCAGCACTGCTGTCCCCATCAAGAGCTGCTTCCAAAGTATCCTCATCACCGTTTGCTCTCATCCAAGTGGATGATCATCGCCAAAGAATCATACCCAAACAGCACACAACGCAAACAATGCAAGGGTGAGCTAGATATGAAAAGCATGTTATACAATTTAACGTGATATACAAAAGTCAATCATACATGGTAAATCAATATCACAAGACTTATTACATTAGACCCCGACTTGTTACTTTATATCCCGACTCGTCCGGACCAGAATGATTACCGAGCTATGGCGGGTCTTGCACTCGTGGTGGCTTTATGGAACTTGAGCACTCCCGCTCTGGCACTCCCGCCTGGTGAAACTTTGGGCACTCCCGCCCGGCCACAATCACGAGGTTAATCCGTTATCACTCACCTTGGATCATATGGAAGCATCCAAGACTAGGACCTCCTGCTACTCCTCACCACATGTTCAATCCTCTCTACATGAGAAGAAAGACCATTGGAGTTTCAGGATGACCCCCAAAACTGAGCTACCATGTAATCATTCTATACAACCCCAAAACACCACCATGTATCCTCTCCTTGAGGATCATGGAATTACGTCCATGAATCATATTGTTACTTTGAAACTTAACCACAATTATGAATAATCAAATACCGCCATATTAACACAACAAATCCGACATATTTCATACATTCACATATTTCATGTCATAGATAATATTCCAAACATTGGTACATAATTCAATCCAAAAGCAAAGGAACTTAAAATTCAACATATTTGTAAAATACTATTTGGACGAGCACTATTCACTGGACACTATTGGACGAACGCTCACTCACTGTTTGGACGAACGCTCAACTATTCGGACGAACGCCAACTATTCGGACGAACGCTCACTCACTGTTTGGACGAACGCTCAACTATTCGGACGAACGCTCACTCACTGTTTGGACGAACGCTCAACTATTCGGACGAACGCTCACTCACTGTTTGGACGAACGCTCAACTATTCGGACGAACGCCAACTATTTGGACGAACGGCAACTATTTGGACGAACGCTGCTTGGAACGAACGCTCACTATTTGGACGAACGGCAACTATTTGGACGAACGCTGCTTGGAACGAACGCTCACTATTTGGACGAACGTTCAACATGCAACTCAAGGACGAACGCTCACTATTGCATCGCGCGCTCAGGCTCGACATGCCAGGCGCGACTCTTCCAGAGGCTGGGGCGCCTGGGCGCGACAGGGGCGCCCGGGCGAGAATTCTGCAGAATGTAGAATTCTGCAGATTTGAGGCCAGAACCTCGTTTTACCATTTTCAACCCTTTTTATTAACTTCTAACACCCTAAATTCATGTTTTATACTAGATTGGACTTACCTAATTGATTATAAACGTTCCTTATTCAATTCTTAAGGGATTCATACTCCAATTCAATCATAAAACACCAATTTTCACAACTTAGATACTCAAAATCCAATTCTACCACTTTACACCTATTTTGATCAATTTGATGGCTCTAACAAGTCATAATACAGTGGGTGAAACTGTTCCAAAGGCTCAATAACACTCTAGATCCCAAATACTCAAAATCACTATCTCGCTTCCTCTCCAAAAAAAACTAAAAAGCTATGAAATTCCAATTTCCTTCAATTCCAAAACATACAAGATTTCATACATGAATCAACACATCAATTTCAGTCCAACCATACATACAACCACAATTTTCCAGCATCCTACTCATGCAACCACTATCAACATCCAGAAAATCCAACTCCCCTTACCTCTTGAAGACCTCCTAGCAAATCTTGAATGCAGAAATTCCAAACGTTCTCTGCCTCACCACTGGATGCAGCAAGCTTCTTCTTCTCCTTCTCCCGCACGTGCAACAAGCTCTCTCCCTCTGCAGAATCTCCAAGTGCTGAATCCAACCCTCTTCAAAACTCACGGTTCTCCCTTTAAGAAAGACGGAATGGGCACTCCACTGCCTATCAAACCCCAGCCGTCCCACTCTCCTTCCTCAGTGCCCAATCCACTAATGGAGGTAAGTGATGATGGTGCTTGGAGCACTTCTTGGTGGCTGGAACACTCCAAGGTGGGGAGACCCACCACCATCCACTGCTGCCCACATGAAGCTCCACTAGCCGCCCACTACTTCAGCTGCAGCCGCCCACTTTGAACCCTTCCCTACCACATCCAATTACAGCCGGTTTTCCCCCCCACTTTCCCTGCCAAACGGACGCTCGGTCCTTACATCTTCTCTACTTGGGTTGGATGGAAATTGATTATGTTACTAGAAAATCAGAGTCAATAGTTATTATTGAGACCAACATTCCATATATTATTGATCTTTATGGAAGGTGGGAGATGACAAGTTGTCTCTATGTAACGTTCATAATGATCAATTTTTTTGCTGGAATTTGGGATTCTATTGATCAACATGACAATGATAGAGATTTATTAAAGGTTAGTGATGAACAATTCACCACATTTAATAAATCTCTTGCCAACACTACTATCGTGCATTTTTGTATCCTTAAAGCTCATTGAAATTAAGGGAGTGTGTGATCACATTATGTACATAAGTGACATTATGGCTCAACTGAAAACCTTACAGGTTACCATGTATGATTCATTTCTAATACATTATATTTTGTGTATTCTACCTCATCAATATGCTCCTTTTAACATTTTTTATAACACACGTGACAAGTGATCTACCAATGAATTGTCAACCATGTGTGTTCAAGAAGAAAGATTACTAATAGAGGAAGATGACATGGTGAAATTGACTACTTCTCTCAAGAATAAAAACAAGATAAAAATGTCCACTAAGTCAACTATAAAGATGAAGTCCAACAGTTTCTTTTGTAAAATGAAGGAACACGTGAAGAAGTATTGTCGAAAGTTTAAGAATGGACTAGAAAAGAAAGGTAATTAATTTGCTTTCGTTTGTTATGAATCTAATATTAATCATAACACATGGTGGATTAGCTCCAGATCTACAATTCATATTTGTAATACCATATGGTATACAAAACCTATGGAGACTGATGTGAGGTTAGCATTGCATTTATTCAAAGAAGTAATATGAGTTCACATGTGAAGGCCATTGAGACACACAATTTAGTTTTAAACAATGGTCTTATTTTGTGTTTACAAAAAGATAGTTTATGTTTGTAGTTTTAGTAAGAACTTAATTTCATTTCGCAACTTCCACTTTTTCGAGTTTTTTTTCCTTAATTGTATGAATTTTGGTTTTGCTTTATTGAATAAATTGAAAGTTGTTAGTTTTGGTGAATTATGTGACGGTCTACTCAATTAAAATATAAAATTACACTGCTTATAGTTCAATGCATGTCTTTTTTAGGTTAAAATAATGTGTTGGGAATGAGAATTCCTCTAAGTTATGGCATTGGGAGGGTATGTACATATATGCCTCATCCTCGTCCTCATACTCATATAATACCCATCCTCGTACTCCCTCAAACGATAACATTGCTTCTAAACTCCAACATCTTTTTCCATCCTTTGAAACCCCAAAACTATGGTCCTCTAACTCCCTAGCTCCAACCCACCACATTTTCCTATCTTCGAAACAAAAACTTGTCTCAAAGGCTTTAATCAATTCCAATAAAGGTATATCAATACATTACTCTAAACGCCACATTAGGAGTTTCCTTATGAAATTCCCTTCTTACCACACACATCACATTAGCACAAACCTTACATAATATCTTAAACATACATACTTTAAGAAGTATATCAAGATCATTTGTAGTCCAATTAAGTGCCAAAAAAACCTTAAAAGAAACCATAAAAGCATAAGAAAAGAAAACAAAAGAAACCAAACCTAAACACAAAGCACCCAACGCCAGATTTCTGGCGCTCAGCGTATACTTTATTTGCCCAAGAAGCTCCCATCTCGCCAAATTAGAGCACAAACAGAGAGTTCTCCAAGTCCAACAATAAATCTCACCCGGCCTCTGAAACACATTATCATTCTTCACTATTAACTCGCCCAACGACCCCAAGCTCGCCCAGCTAGCCTGTAGAATTTTAAAGAACATCAATTTTGCAAAATTTACACCCCTCAACCTCAAATTTTCTAACTCACACACCTCCACATGCACCTATAACTCCCATTTGCTATTCTAGACCTTAATTGAATTCATCAAAGTGTTTATGACTCATCTTAAACTCTACTATTCTTGTTTTGCCATGAATTCCTAACTCATTCAAACTAAAACATCATTCTAAAGCTCATAATTCAATTATATTCATTCCTCATCATAATTTAGTAAACTCAACCTCTAAATGAGTCTTAAATAGCCTAAAAGTATACTTTAAACCTCAAGATTCTTCATCCAACCCTTATCTCAAAATTTTGCCTATCGAAACCCCTATTTAGCCCTAAACTAGTCTACAACTCTACCAAATCACTACTCCCAAATTCAACATCACCCCTTTTGGTTAACTAAGGTTCTATACAAGTTTTAAGTGACCCTAAAATAGATCTCAAATATCAGTTATCACACCAAACTCACTCCTCTAGAATTTCACCTATCAAAACCCCAATTCAGACTAAAAACAACCCCCACAACACTTCTTTTTTCACTACCTTCAATCTTACATCAGTTTTGTAACTAATTAGACTCTAACACAGCAATATCAAAGTGCAAGCAAGTACCAATTCACAATCATTCACAATAACCTTCATCAATAATCCAAATTCACTCATCAAACACAATTATTACTAAATAATCACCTCAAATGATAACATATTCAATCAAACATCTTTCTCACAACCTAGCAAACATAAATTCCTACTTCTTAACATAATTTAAAGCAAATATTAGCTTTCGTTTCTTGATAGAAGACCAAACTGCTCTCGAAAGCCTAAAAATTCCTA
Organism: Vigna angularis; assembly: GCF_016808095.1. Lineage (NCBI taxonomy): Eukaryota > Viridiplantae > Streptophyta > Magnoliopsida > Fabales > Fabaceae > Vigna > Vigna angularis. The sequence goes on along the minus strand of NC_068970.1, from coordinate 53,420,528 downwards.
TCTCCTTCTACAAACCACAAAAACACGATCATTGTATACTATTAGCACCACTGATCAGCAAAGTGTCTTATAGAAGACTCAAACTTCACATGCAAAATAAAGAGAACAAGCATGTAAGGAAAACAAAATTAACCAAAAAAAATGAACAGAAAATCAACTTACTCTATATGAGAAACTAATCGATTAGACTTGAAGATCTCGCCGTTGTGATTACTCAGGTGGTCTTTGATCTTTAAACAGATGAGCAAAGGATAAGATCCCTTAGAGAGAAGTCATAGAATTCTAGAAAAGTGATTTTTAGAAAGATGATGTGTTTAAAAATAATGAAACTCATTCCTCACAAAACTATTTATATTCAAAACTTTTAATATTAACATAATCGAGTATGGTTATTTTTATACCATTATCACTCATAAAATATGATTTTCTAGGTCTTTATAATAATAATAATAATAGTAATGGTAATATTTAATAATATTTATTATAACAATTGTAAGAACCTAGAATATAAAATATTAGAGTTGATAGATATTTTAAAATAATGAGACCGAATATTTTATTTTAAAATATTTTATTTTAAAATAATTCAATAATGTAAATAAAATTTCTTAAACTTATCTTGTTACTTAAAACACAAATCATTTCTGTAAAAAAATTTCTCCAAATTTTCTCAACCTTCTCTCAAATAAATCTAACTCCTACAACATAAGATTTATGCGTTAAAACTAATATATATAATCATTTTCTTATATAATCATTTTCTTGATCTAATAAAATAATTATAAGTTTTCCCATTTTCCTGTTTTATAATGCAGAAGTATAAATTAAACAAAGATCAAGTAGCAATTAAATTATATTAAATATTGAAAAGAAAACCAACGAATAGAGGGAAAAAGAATAGAAAGTTGAAAAGAAAGTGACAGAAGAACTGTTTAACACATTTTTTATTTATTAAAAGTTATAAAATTGAGTGGTATTTACAACGCTTTTGATAAGTTATTATTAACAGTACCAAAAAAACAGTAGAAAGGAAAAGAAGCATAAAATGATGTCAGTTACGTAAACTTTACATTGATTTATTGATGGGAACAAGACAGTGCTTAAATGATAGTGATGATTAAATGAAAGAATAGGCTTCAATTATTTTTGGTCCCTGGTGGCATCGTCATCTTGTATATTCACAAACAAATAATGAATGATCATGAGAACCCTGAGAACAAGTTGCTAAAGAGCCCAAAAACTACTCACTCTTGTCCTATTTCGAACAGAAAAAGCCCAGTGAAAGAGAATCCACTTTCATAAAGAAGCTATATATATCACGGGACCTACTGCAATAACGTTTCAATAATTTATAACGTGATAATGCTTATGCTTCCAAATGCATGGCCACCTAACCGAGGGCATAGGTCAGCAAAAACATTGCATTTCGACAAAAACAAACGATTAGTCAAATATAATCTCCAACTAGCATGCTTGCTTAGTCACACTGCTACATGCTCCTAAACAAACAAACAAATGTTGCCTTTCTTTACCTAACAAGTGTAATACTCAATTGAAGGCCTTAACGTAGCCAACTGATCCAATAGAATTTAGCTAGTCACATGCAATCCTTCAGATTCATTGAACATACTTAAGTACTGTGTGGTAAAAGTGTTAAAGCTATAATTTGACAACACAAACATAAAACCTGCTCCTGCTATGTCATTTATTGGTAAAGTGTTCTGAATGTGACTCATTTACGTGCTCAACAAACAGCAACCAAATAATAAAGTTTTTGATATCTCAATGAGGAATAACATGTTGAACAAGTATTTAGTTAGTTAGTTGAAGCCACAGGTTATTGAAGGTGGAATATATTGCATAAACCCCAAAAGCAAATGCTCCTAACACTAAGCTTTATTTTCACATGCATTCCCAAACCTACTACCTCTGCATTAAGTCACTGAATACTGACACATTTTTAGATGGGAAAAAGTAATCATCATAAAAAGTGTTGATCCGTATCTGCTACTTATACTTAAAACGCTGTTAGTTACTCTAATACCCTTGAATCTCAGCAAATATCTTGTAAGACTGTTTGATTCATCACTTGAATCTCAGCAAATATCTTGTAAGACTGTTTGACACATCATGTCTTGCATTCGTGTCTTACTTTTTTTTCTCATACCCTTTTCCATTAGCAATTGAATTTTGCTACAGTACCCGAATTTTGCCATTTCACATCGTTAAGTTGAATGGTAGCCTACTTTCGATTCAATTTTATGACCCAAAAGGAGTAAAACAGAGTTACAGAGAAAGCAAAATAAGTAATTATGAACTACAGTCTCACAAGTTGAGTGTGCAAGGTTCATTGCATTAGCTAAGAAAATGACACATACAAATGTAGAATTAAACCTTTCCCATTACAGAAACTAAAATACAAGTACCTTCTATAAAAAAAACAGAAGAAATTGTGCCCCCACTCCCCAAAAAAGAAAACTTTTAACCTAGAGCAATTACATCATTGTAATTGGTGGTATACACAACAATAAAAATAGTAGATGTCTCCACTTTAATGTACAGGCCTACAAATCAATTTACTCTCACATGAACAGCATAAGGAGGACTACAGCTAGAGAACCTCAAAAACAAACCTTTGGTTTTTCTTTTGGGTATAGCAAACCATTCAATATTAATTACAATGAACCTGGTATACTACAAAAAGCAAGCCCACTTGAAGACTCAGGTAAATTTGGGTTTAGGCACAGGACCATTGTGTTGATGCACAGGACCAAGCTTTTGAATCCAATGGAGAAGCCCTTTCTTATGATCTTGGCAACAAGGGTTTTGCACCAGAGTCAGGGTTCCATCACGGGCAAGCGAAGATTCAAATTGTTCTAATACCTTAACAACCTGCCAGAACTCAGGCCTCTTGTCCGGATTCAAAGACCAACATTGCTCGATTAAAGCTCGCATTGCAGCTGGACAGTCTGAAGGAATAACTGGCCTTGAATTCTGAATACAAAATCAGAACAAATTATCATAAATTACAGTTTCATTGTAAATAATGCCATTTGAGTTTTCACTAGCAAATATTTTCCACAGTTACCCAATACATGATGATCTTAAGAATTCAACAAGCCCCATTCTTGGCAATCTTATCAACTACTGTGCTACACTTGATGAAACAGATATATCATGTAATGATTTCATATAAATTAATATGCATGCCACATTTCCCCCCTCTCATTTAGCAAGCAATATTAGTCAAGAATGGATGAAAATAATTTCTATAACTTTGGCCATTGTTTTCAAAGCAAAGGTACCTAACCAAGGATTTAGCAACATCTAAAAAACACAATTGGTTTAGCTATAAATTATAGAGTACCATCAGACGGGTTATTTGTAAACAATTTATTCAATAGAAATATGAATGATTTTCCTCGGCCAGGAGAGTGATGCCTACTTTGGTAATCATCACTCAACATTGAAATAAAAACTAAAATAAAGCAAATAAAAATGAGAAAAAAAATTGCTGAAAACTGAAAAGAGTCGCTAAATCATGACATAAGTAAAGTGGAGGAAGCTTTGAAAAAGGGAAAAAATCTCCTTTCCTTCACAATCTAAAACTTCGAAGGCATCAACATTTCCCTGGCGAACAAGGCAAAAAATGCCTGCTACACGTGAGAGTAATAGTCACTTTCATAAAATACACTCAAAGGATTGCAAAACATAGTATGCATTGTCTATCTGCAATTGAACTGTGTCATTAATTATAGTTCGCAGTATACTCTTATGTGCCAGTGGTCCAAAGCAACCAACAACACCAAAAGATAAGAAAGCATAGAAGTGGGATTTGGGTGGATAAATGAGGCTTTGGACCTTTTTCCATCATTGACAGGATTTCAATGCATAGTGCACAAAAGCAATACAAAATTTTACAAGGAATAAAGTTACAGGCAGTGAAGAATGATGTTACAAATATTAGTAGATTGTGATATCTGCATTAGAGATCCATATGACTTAATTGCAAAGGAACATACCTTATTTACAACTGCAAAAGCAGCCTGGATGGGAGTCATATCCTCATATGGTATAGTTCCAGTAACCATCTCCCATAAGATAAGCCCGAAACTATATACATCAACCTTTCTCCCATAGGATTTTCGTTTGATCATCTCAGGTGCCATCCAGCGGTAGGTACCAGGGTCATCAGCAAATAAGTCACAGTAAGCTTCCTCACAAGCAATGCCAAAATCAGCAATTTTGAGGTGAAAGTCTTCATTAATAAGGACATTCTCTGGTTTAAGATCTCGGTGAATGACACCTTGAGAGTGTATATATTCCATCCCACGAGCAATATCCAGAGCAAAAGTAATTAGCTTCTCTAGAGGAATAGTTTTTGTCTCCAACTTATGCAAATATGACCTCAAGGATCCTTCTGATAGATATTCTGTGATAACGCAGTAGACAGGTGGCTTTCTGCATGCTGCTACGAACTGTGTAATCAGATCAAGAGAAATAAGATAAGTGTATAAGTACCAGCCTCTAATCACATTAAATTTTCTCAACAGTACATCACTTTGCAATCAGACTATAATATAATGGAGTATTCTTACTCCCATGGGTGATTATTTAAACATAACTAAAGGGTCTATTATAGTCCAGTAATTAGTAGCACAAAATAAGGGATATGCCGGCTTTGTATTCAACAAGAAAAACAGACAGCATCGGAACAAAACTTAGAAAATGTTAATCAGTTCTTCACTAAAAATATGATGTGTCCTGTGCTTCTTGTTCCACCTTATCCTCCTTTTAAAAGGTTTTAAAGTTGAGGTGCAAAAAATAATACACATGCATATCTTCTTTTCATCAGAAAACAACAACAGCACCACAAGCTTTTAAAATGAAGCAAATAAAAGTCTGTGAACAGTGTAAGTTAAAGAAGGTAAAGGATTAAGTTATAGATTTACCTTGATAACATTTCGATGGTGGAGACGAGATAAAAGTGTTACTTCTCTAATGAATTGTTTCTCTAATCGATCAGCTAACATTCCATTTTCGTCATCATCTGGTACCCTGATAATTTTTACAGCCACAGCTTCATCTTTATACATGCCATGGTAAAGCCTGCTGTGAGCCCCATGAGCAAACCTAACACCAACAAAGAGCATAGAGAGATCAACATTCCATTCCTCAGCTGTTTCCACAGCAGTTACCTTTCCTCCTCCATGGTCAAAATACTTCGTCCATCCTGAATCCTTGCGCTGCTTTGACTTGTCGCTTAATTTGATTGAAGCAAGGTGTCTAATTGGACTGCTGTAAGGGGATTTGGTCATTGGACTGTTGTAAGGGGATTTAGTCATTGGGCTGCTGTAAGGAGATTTAGAACTGGACACACGAGAATCCTTGTTCAGTAACTTCCCCATGATTTTCTTATCATGCTCTTTCCTCCTTGGACCAGGTGTGGAGAACCTCTTCCGCTCATATCTAGCTTCCTTGAAGGTTTCAGACAGAGAGGTTTCAGGCAAAGGGGACAAAGATCTCTGCTTGCTCATTATGGGCTTTTTCCGAACCTGCGAGGAGGTTTCGGAAACAAAAGTTACATCTGGCCTTGATTTCAGACTCGAACTGTGCTGTGTCCTTGGCTGAATGCTGAAAGACCCTAAACTGGAACTGGAATAATCCAACCGGTGACAAACTGTGTGGGAGAATTTGGTCCTCCTTAACCAAGAATTGCTGCTATCTTCATTCATCATATCACGACCCTTCTTCACAAAAGAAAAATTAAAAAAACTTCAAACACCTTCAAGTTACCAAATCACACTTTATTCACAACTGAGAACAAGTCTCAAAGCCAAAAGGGTGGTCCCAAAAACAAGCTTCTCAGACTAACGAGAGAGTTCGCAGGGACTAGATTTACTCAAACTCATCAACAAGAACTGAAAGATTGGAGCATGAAAAATCAAAAGCTTCCCACATGGAATGAGAAAACCACTCAAAGCAATCAGGACCGAGGAACAATGAGTTGATCTGAGATGAAAGATCCAATTCCATTCAGTGATGGAAGCCCCCCAAGAGAAAAATCTGAATTAAAAGCCAACAAACATGCAGTGCAGTAGGGGTAACAGAAACTCCAATCAATCAAAAACTTGACCTTCCGTAACCTCCACAGCTGACACCTTTAACCTGCAAAGTCAAACCCCCACCTTCCGTAAATGCCTGCAAATCCCACATAGATACCAGAATAAACTAATCAACCCAAAAAAAAAAACTCACTTTAATTCAAATCACCAGAAACCATGACTTAAAAGCTCGTTAATATTGTCGCTGCTGCTTATTACTTATTTATGTTGATAATGCAGAAACAACCATCATTATACGTCCCCATTGACTACACTAATCAATAACAATAATAGCCATTATTTTAAGGAGTGACAAGCCAATTAAACTATTATTATATTTAGAAGACCCGGATACAGAAACAAAAGAACTTACATCACGGCAAGCCAAATGGTACAAAAGATATAAACTTTAATTTGTTCCTTTTTAAAAAAGCATCCCCAAATACCAAGAAGAAAAGGGTGCTAGTAAAATGCTAAAATTGCATTACCTCCAGAACAGATAATCTGAAATCAGCGTGCTTGAAAGGGTGTGCTTGCTTTTGGTATTAGAAGTTGTATGAGCTTATAATATGCTGGCAAGGACAGAAAAATCCTGCACCTAATGAATACCACTTTCCACGAAGAGAGAGAAATTTGAGAAGAAAAAAGAAAAGTGTTGGTGTATTATTTTGTAATTAGCTTGAGAATACAATTTTAGAATGGTCAAGTCAATAAGAATGTGAAACACTTCGTATCACATACGCAGGAAATAGAGACCGTGGATTGTCCAATTTGGAACACGATGTTCTCAAGTAGAAACGGTTATGATGAGCTTTGCTCCTCTGGTGGGGTGAATTGAAACCGTGTAGGGTACACATGGGGATGCCTGTGCTCTCATCGTTACTTGCAACACAGTTATTACGCCCACTTTATTTTTTATATTCCTTTCCTTCAACGTATTAATATTTATTATCATTCATTATATTATATTTCCCTCCTTTTAAATAATATTCACTGCTTTCCACCATATACATCTTTTTATTTTTATTATTCTTCTTATAATCTATCACTATATATAAAAAAATATAAATACCTAATGTTATAATTCTATTCTCTTAATTATCATTTTTCAAATTTAAATAATTTCTCATAATAAAAAAATTATTTACACAATATTAATTGTAATATTTTTATTTTAATATCTATAATAATAACTATATATATAGAAGATGTATCTCTTTTAACTTTCCCATTTTATCCTCTTAATTATTATTTTTTAAATTTAAATAATAATTCATAATAAAAAAATTATTTTTCAGTTTTATTATTTTAGTAGCTGTTTTTTTAATTCAAATAAGTATCCATTATAAAAGAACTGTTTACTCTTTATTCAACCATTTTTTTAAAATTTAAATAATTATTGATAATAAAAAACTATTTACACAATATTAATTATACTATTTTTTATTTCAATATCTATAATAATTATATATAAATAGGATATACCTTTTTTATGTCTTTTTTTGTCTTTCCAAATTTATCCTCTTAATTACTACTTTTTAAATTTAAAATTTTTATCATTTTAATAACTACTTTTTTGAATTCAAATAATTACTCATTAAAAAAATATTCACACAATATTATTTATAATATTATTTATTTCAATAATTAAAATTATTTTATCTATAACTATATTTATAATTATATACACTTTTTATTTTTACAATTTTGTCTTTTGATTATTACTTTTAAAATTTAAATAATTTATAAATATCAAAATTACGTATACCGGCGTTAGAGTTTTTGCTAATATACCATAAACAAAACAACTTTTCTTTTCAATTATTTTTCACTTTCTCTGATTTAAATGTTTGACCAGTTTTAATAACTTAGTTATCAGTAAAATATCCGTCATTGTAATTAATGATTTACCTAACTTGTATATGCACTTTTTCTTTTCTTAGAATATTAACATGCGAACGCATTAGTTTATATAATAATATCTTTATTTTTCTTTTGAGAATGATTTTACTTAATACCTCTATATATTAAGAGTAAAGAATATACTGTTTGAATAATTGTTACAGTTTAATCTCAACCGTGTTCTATATTTATTAATTTTTACTGATTATTCTTGAAAATATATAAATAGTAATTTTTATTGGTTGATATTATAACAAATTTTCGATGGACAACTAATTATTATAATTTTCAAAAGTCAAGATAAAAGCACCGCAATGCATTAAATTAAAAAATTAAAATATCTGGGATGGAATGTATAGGAAAAGGAAGAAAATAAAAGTCATAACAAAACTGGGGAGAGTTAGAGTTTTCTTTTTGCTAAAATAGTTTTAAAGTTTTTACCTTTTTAGTAATGTAATTTTTATAGAATCTCTTACTTATTAAACAAATGAAAAAATTAAATAAGTCATATATTTGAAATTTGAAATAAAATACATTTACATTGTATTCAATATTAATTTTATAAAGTAAATCAAATATATAATTATTTTGTATTAAATATGTTTTCAGTTTCTTTAACTTCTATTTAAAATTAAAATTAGTCTATTTTTAAAATTTTAATTCAATTTAAGTGTGAATTTAGTTTTTTTAATTAAAATTCTTAAAACCAACAATCTAATCTAACTAACGTAGAGTAGCTATCAATTTAGTTTTAACGGAATACGAATTTTAGGTTTAGTTGGATCAACCGATAATGTTAATCCATTTTAAAAATAAAAATAGAACAATTTAAATTTTAAAAAAGAAACTTTCGAATTTGTTATTTGTTTCACGAAACAAAAAAAAAGTGAGTGAATGGAGGAATCCATGTGTCACTATCGGGAAGAATAAGGTACGGATTCCAATTTTATTTATGTCTATTATTATTTATTTATTATTTATTATTATTTCCCAAATGAATACTTCAACGCATCTACACCCACTTGGCTTAGGTACGGTTCCCTTGGTGGTACGATACGGTTCCCAAAGCTAACCATTTGGCCTTTACGCTAAAGTTTGGCACCAAACGTACGAATCTACAGAACTTGTTGTACCTTGTTTAACCCAAAAACAACAAAAACGGAAAACCAACTTGTTTATTTTTATTTATTTTTTAACATTAGCCTCAAATAATTAGAAGAAAACAAAATAAAAAATGGAATTATATATTGAATTATTGAGTGAAGGTAGAGAAGACAAATAGATGGGGACATGGGGTGGCCTTGCTTTCACTTATTGTCAATGCAAAATTTATATTATTTCACAATGACCAACCAAACAAAGTATATCTTATAGTACGGATTTTGAACCTTCAAGTAAACATGAAATAACTTACGACTAAGATTTTTATCTTTTTTTTCCCGTGACATGGATAAGAAGGATTGTTATTTTTGCATTTTGTTTGAAACGTGTGAAGAATACGAAGAATTTGACCATGAATGATAGGAGAGAGAAAGATTGAAATTCTATGGCCTACAATTGAAGGACAGAGACGCACGCCTCACATCAAAGAAAATCAAATGTGGAACGAATGTGAATTTCTCATTTGACTCTCTTTTATTCTTCATCATTTACCAAATATACCTTCTCTTTCACAAGATCTTTTGTAAGATTTTCTAACACATTTACGAATGAAAGTATATATTGTTCTACTTTAAAGTCATTCAATTCAACTACTTCTATCTTAGAGAGGTGTTTCATATTTAACTTTGAGTTTCAAGAGAGATTATGAACAATAACAAATAAATGAATGTAATCTATAATAAAATTATATAGTTTCATTTAGGTGTATAACCTTGAATCGAAACAAGTTGTTAAAAAACATGTTGTAAATTTAATAATTTTTACTTCAATAAGACTTTTTTTACTTAAATGGATTTAGGGAAGAGTGATTGAATGGATTTGAAGATAAATTTTTTTGTTATTTATTTGAGTCGATTTGGAGGTAAGTGAGAGTGAATTTGGAAGTAAATTTTTTTAACCTGTCACATCAATCAAATCTTACAATAATCCTCACAAACTTTACTTCCAAATTCACTCTTACTTACCTCCAAATCCACTCAAATAAACAACAACAAAAATTTATCTTCAAATCCTCTCAAATTCACTCAATCACTCTCCTCCAAATCCATTCAACACTAGTAAAAAAAAGGGATTAGAAAGCGCAATATATGCTTCGATTTAAGCGAACCCGAAGCGTATAAAAACGCGGTGGCAGATTCGTAATAATAGCTTAAGAATATGCTTCAGTTGCCCCATGACCGGTGCTTAAAGCATGCTACTAACTCGGTTCTACGTAAAACTGAGGCATAAAACTCTGTGATGAATCATTATTTTCTTCACTTCACTTAGCTTATTGTGCTAGATTTAATCGGGGAATTGTGTTTAAATGTTCGATATTATTCCGTTTTCGTTAATTGTGCGTAATTTGATCAGAAATTCTTATTTTAATTAATTTGAATTATCTGAGCTTATTATTTTCATTATTAATTAAAGGAAAATTGTTGGATAATATTTTAGAACATTTGGAGTGCATAAGAAAAGCTATGTTACTTTCATTTTGTAATTTGAGTATTTGGAGATGTCTTTTTCTTTGATAAATAAAAGAACACATTGGCCATGGGAGAGACACAACAGGTCTCAGGAAATTTACGGTCAGGAAATTTATGGAAGCACATATTTTATATTTTGAAAGAAAAAAAAAGAAGAAGAAGGAAGTGAGGCATTGCTTGAATGGCCACACGTGAAACGGAGTATAGCATTATGGGTTACATCTTTGGCAACACCTTCACGTGAGGAATGACATAGCATAAGACAAAATGAAGAAATCTTTTATTCTATTTGGAAGTGGGAGACAGAAAAAGGGGACTACCACTCAGAAGCTTAACATTTCAGAATCAACAAATTGGAGGGACCCTTAATTAATTTGATTGAAGAAAATCTCTAAAGAAGCAGCTCACGGTCCAGCCTCAATGTGTGCAGCAGATGCAGCTACCATCACGCCCAACTAGGAGAAGAAGAGCATCCAGCTTGGAACAACCACTGAGAGCTGGGAAGTGTGGAAGCTGCCAACGAGAATCATCTTATCCCAGTAGCCATCTTCAACACGTTCCAGCAGCAACCAGCAGCTGTCTTCAACATCCGTTCAACCAACAAGCAGCAGCAACCTCATTCACGACCGAAGAATCCAGCTTGGAGGCAATGAGAAGATGCGTTCCAGCCAGTAGCAATCCAATCCAGGACCACCACATCTAGCCAAACACAACGTCCAGCAGCTTAGGAGGCATGGAAAAATTCACGGCCTTTGAGGGATTGCTGGCAGCACCACACGTCCTTATTTTGGTAGCATATTTCCACTTAGCTGGTCCACTTGAGATTCATTGGCTGGAAACGTCTCCACCAAAACGGAAGAGAAGATGGCAGCAAAGAGATGTCTCGGCTGGAGCAGCTTCTATCCAGTTTCAACACAGCTGCACCGTCCACTACTACATGGAGGTGTTTCATTTTGGCTTTGATGGAGAGCACACTCACAACTGGTCCAGTAGAGAAAACCTTCACAGTCCAGCAAAGAGAAGCCAACACATGATCTTTGAAGAAGCAGAGGAGCACGCTGCCATGGCTGCTTAGACGAGTGAAGAGAGAAGAGTTGGCTTCACAAGGAAAATGGGCAGCAGCAATAAGCACCATGAGATTGATGAAGAAGCTCTTGTTGCAGCATTGCAACCAGCCACACGCACATCTTGGAGTGTCCAGGGGAAGCTCACGGTCAGTAGCAAGAAGAGGTGGGGATCACGGTCAAAATTGCTGAATTGAAAAAGGATGATTCAGCTGATTGAAATGGAAAAGGAGGGGACCACATTGAATCAAAAGAAAGTCACGGTTTTACATTTGTTCACGGGCTGCCAATCCAAATTGCTGAATTCAAGGAGGATGTTGAGAGTGTTGACACTATAAAATGCAAGCAGAAGCAGAGAATGAATTGGAGTTTAGGAGTAGAGTTAAGAGTTATGTTCTGAGTTTCTCCTCCCCTTTGGGGAGGTTTTGTGTTTGATTCAATTTCCAGTTTCCAGAATTGAATTTTAATTGTATTTTCCAGTTCCAGTTGCATTTCTCAATTGATGTTCGTTGAAATTTATTTTCATTTATCATTTTCTGAAATTATCGTTTTATGAATTTACCATTTTCTAAACTCTCTTTATTTTATCGTCTACTGTTACGTTTTATGCATGTTTACAGTTCCAGTATTTCAATTTCAAACACTGTGTAATTTTCCCTTTTCCATTTTTACCGTCTTTTACCGCTTGTTTTTATCGTCATTAAAATTTATTTCAGTGTTTTTAAATTCAATTGTCTTATTTAAATTCCAGTTTGTAAATTTTATTTTTCCGTACCAAAAATCAAAAATCCACAAACCCCCCCCACTTCGTGTAAAAAAATCTGAAACTGAACCGACACAAATTGGTCCTTGTGAGACGACCTAGGAGTCACTTCCTAGTTATACTGCATTAATTTCTGTGCACATAAAATTTGTATGACCGCGACAGTCGTATCAAATTTTTGGCGCCGCTGCCGGGGACCAATGAAGGTTTGGTTTTAGATTTTTGTTGTGTAAATTTTTGTTTTGTTAATATGTTTGTTTTGTGTGTTTTGTCTTGTATATTTTTGTAGGCGTATCAAATTTTGGCGCCGTTGCCGGGGACCAATGAAGGTTTGGTTTTAGATTTTTGTTGTGTAAATTTTTGTTTTGTTAATATGTTTGTTTTGTGTGTTTTGTCTTGTATATTTTTGTAGGCGACAACGACACCTTCAGCAAATTTTGGCGGCGTTGTCACTTCAGTCCAGGTTCTTGTTTTTGATTTTTACTGTTTTTGTTTTACTACGTGGTTGTAATATATGTTTAGTCTTTTATATTTTTATTGTGTTGTGTTTTGTATTATATCTGTTAATTAAAAAATTATTTAATAAAAAAAAATCTTAAAAAAAAAAGTTTTTAATTTTGTTCTGTCTTGTTTGTGTCTGAAGCATGTTTAATTGTGTTGTGTTTTATTTTGTGTTGTGATGTGATGTTCTGTATGTGTGTTGCATGTGCTTTATCTGTTAAATAAAAAAATTTTAAAAAAAAATTAAATAAAATTATGTTCTGTCTTTTGTGTGCGTGTAACATGTATAAATGTGTTGTGATTTATCTGTTTTGTAATTTTTAGTATTTAGTTTTTATTTGTTTTATTTTTTTCATGTCTATCTATTCTGGCTATGTGAATACTGCTTATTCTGCCAATGCCTCTAATTATGAGTCTCCTTCTGCATGGTACTCTGATTTTAATTCTGCTGACCTCTATGTTGAGAAAAATATGGCCCACCCTCCAATTTATGAGAACTCTCCTTGGGAGCCAGTTCCACCAAATAGGGATGGTGATCATCACTTTCTTAACATTGGAATGATAAAAATGCTGCCCTAGTTTCATGGTTTTGCAGGCGAATGCCCACATGAACATTTGGAGAATTTCTATAGAATTTGTTCTGCAATGAAACCTCCAAATGTCACAGATGATCAAGTTTTCTTAAGGGCATTTTCGCACTCGTTAAAAGGAGCAGCAAAGGATTGGAAAGATCGTCTTCCTCGAGGATTCGTCATCAGATGGGAAAATCTTAAGAGTCAATTTCTGAAGAAATTTCCCCGTGTGCAAAATAGTTACAACAACAATCCTGGATGGAATGACACGAGTTTGGGATGGTACGGTGCTCCACAGAAATATCAGGAAGCACCATCTCAGAACGCTTTTATGCCTCTACCAGTCCAAGAATATCAAATTCAGCAGTATGATGCTCCTACTCAATTAATTCCTCAGCCTTCAACTTCTGAGCCCACATTGCAGGAGTTATTGGAGCAGATAACCATGCAGAATCTAAAGTTCAAGCAAGAGAGCATGAAGATCCAACAGGAAACTCAAGCTGCCATGCAGAATCTGAGTGATCAGATCGGGCAGATGGCCACTCTTGCACCTGAGAAGAATGCTGAATATTTTGAGGACCAGGCAAGAATAAGCAGTAGTTCTGAACCAGGTAGACCACCTTCATCTTCCCTCACTCTACCAATCTTCAAGGAAGTGGAGGTAAGCATACCGCAAATTGATTATTCTGTTGACTGTGTTATTAAAGATTATGCTGATGATAGGTATGCTTGTAATCATATTGTTGCTGAGCATGTTTTTAATTCTCCCTCTGAACATGAATCTGAGCCTGTTATAGATATTGTTTCTACATTTGAAACTGATTCATGTTATGAGGTTGTATCTAAGGCTCAGTATGATGAATTGGGATTGGGTGTTATACCTCTACATGACATTTCTGTGGAACCATTGTGCACTAACCATATTGTAGGAGGTACATATAAATTTGATCAGCATGCACCCACACTGGAAGACAAAGGTGCCAGTACATACAGCAGTTCGAAGATCAAAAGGCACCTACTAAATCCGCTCATAAACAATATTTGTTGTTTAGATCCGGCGGTGGAGGACATCTCACTGCTTGAGCAGATCTGGAGGATGAAGCAGTTCGTCCTCAACACTTTCATGCTGGATCCTGAGGCGAAGAACATCTCCCTACATGTCCAAAATTGGCAACTGCCACCCTGACCAGGGGAGTTTTCTTTTTCTTTCTTCCCCGTTTTCCTACTTTTATTGCATTTGTCCTTTATCTGTTTAGTGTTTTAATTGATGATCTTATGCTTAGAACACGTTTAGGACAGTGTAATTTAAGTATGGTCTCGGGAAGATTCTGCATTTTGTTTTCTTTTATGTTTATTTTTCCTGTTATTTTTCTTTATTAGTTTTCGAATTATTATCTTTAAAAAAAAAAAAATTTGTGTTCTGTTTTAGGACTCTTATTTTGTTAATGTATGTGTTTGTTTGCTGTTTTTGAAATATGTGTTTTATTTGGTTTGATATTTTGATTCAGTATTAGGTCTTTTGTTTCGTTAATATGTGTTCTGTTTTTATTTATTTAGTTTTTTGTTATAAAAAAAAAATAAATCAGAGAGTATAGTTGTAGTAATGGGGCAGAGGTATATAGTTTGAGCAGAGATGCTAATTTAAGTGTTTTTATTAATAATAATAAAAAAAATGCAACAAAAATAATAAAATACATAAAACATAAATATAGTTGTTCGGGGTTCGATCTTCCACGATCGTTAATATTACAAACCTTAATAAATAAATAAAAACATAAAAACATAAAAAAATAAATAAGTGTTCATATTACAGACCTGAATTAAAACATAATAAAAAAAAACATAAAACACTAAAAATGGAAGAATTCTCGAGCTGGTTGTGGTGGTCTAAGGGAGAGCTCCGTTGAGGGAGCTCTGGTACGAAAAGTCACGAGCGGAGGCGGAGGAATCTCTGTTTCTGGGTCGATTATGATGGGAATGGGGAAGAGGTCCAACAGCCTCGGTGCCCTCATTACCACCCAGCCATATTCTTTCAAACAAAAAAAAAATTCATGTTAATAATAATAAAAAAAAAAAAATTCAATAAAAAGTGAGATCTGATGAGAGCTCTTACCGTACATGTATAGCGGCAGTTGTGAAAACTGAGTGCCAGTGGGGTCTATCTCCGCTTGCCAGCGCCTGACCCGATTGCCGTGATTGTTGAACCAGCAGTGCACGTTGTATTCGCTGGCATCTCCGTAGGTCCTTAGTCGAGACGTGATCTCGACGACTTGCGCTCGGCTTGGATGAGTGACCCCATAGTTGAAGATGTTGGTCATCATCTTGACCTGATCATCTGTTGGACGCCACCGCTGACTCGTGTATCTCTCGATTTCCATCTCACTCATCATTCCTCTCTAATATTCTTAAACATAAAAAAAAATAAAAAAAAAATATATAAAATAAAAAGAACAAAAACATAAAAAAGAAAAACAAAACATAAAAAAATAAAAAAATAAAAAAACAGAAAAATAAAAAGCATAAAAAAAATTAGATTAGTTCTGTGTTTTCTTTATTTGTTCTTGTTTTCCGTTAGATTTATTTTGTCCTGTCTGTCTTTGATTGTTTCTGTATTTGGTCTCAGATCTGTTTCACGGTCCTTGCAAAAGGGTCCTAAACGGATCTACGTCCAGTTGTCCTTGTCCATATTGTTCATGTGTATTCAGTTTCTGTGTTTTATTTTTAAGTGGGGTACGTGGTGTTGTTCTACCCGATTGTCTCTGCAATACCTTCAATCGAAGGGAGATTAACGTCTGGTTTCCAGCCTATATACCCCTTAAGTTTTTTTTGACATATGTGTTTTATGTGTTTTTCTTTAAAAAATAAAGCAGGAAAAAAAAGAGAAGAAAGAAGATAGATCGGGCAGCGGGAGAGGACAAGTATTGCAGAAAAGAAAAAAAAATAATAAAGAAGGGCAGAGAAGAAAAATAATGGAAAGCAGGAAAAGGGAAAGGGAGAGCATGGCAAGAAAGAAGAAAAATGAAGCAAAGAGACGGCAGGAAAAGTAAAAAAAAAGAAAGAAAGAAAGGGAGATCTAAAGTTTTGAGGACTTACCTGAAGAAGAAAGGCTTGCAGAGGCTCCTCGGAGATCTCAGACGCTTCGGAGGCACGCAGGGACTGAGCTTCCTCGCAGATCCAGACGCTCGGGAGAGAGTTGAGAGAGCAGAGAAAGAGAAGAGAGGAGTCGAGAGAGACTAAGTCAGAAATGTTGCTCGACGCTGAGGAGGTACCCTTTTATAGCCGAAAATTCTGCCACTGTAGCAACAGTTCCGGTCGTTGCTACCGAAACTGTTGTCACAGTGCCGGTCATCTCCTTTTTTAAAAAAATAAAAAAAAAAATAAAAAAAAAAAATAAATAAATATTATTATTAGCATCTACTGATGGGTGCTAGGTGATTTAGACATCTGCTGATGGATGTCACTGATAACATCTACTGATGGATGTTACTGAAAATTTCTTCCCATTTCCTAACTTTTTATTGCACTTGTCTATATTATTTGACTGCTCTAAAATTGATAATCTGATAATTGTAACACACTGAGGACATTGTGTGATTTAAGTGTGGTCTACTGGGGAGAAATTTTGATTTTTCTGTTAGTTTATGTTAGTATGTATTTTGTGTGTTAAATTTTTTGTTTTTGTGTGCTAATTTTTTTCTGTTTTAAGTTGTTTTAGTGTGTCTTGATTGCAATAAATTTTACATTTTTCTCTTGATTTCTGGATGATGTATAAGTTGTAGATTTTTTCCTTCACTTACTTAATATATACTTATAGTTTGTAATCCTTGCTTTTCTCTGCCTGGAAAGATGATTATGTGTTTAAGAGGTTGATTTAATCGTGACAAAAACACCCTGTGTGAGAGATTTGAGCCACTTAATTTTCTTTCTTGTGTGTGATATGTATCTTGAATGCTTGCACATATGCCTTGGCTTGATTCTTTTTTATATACTTGATTGATATGCATGTTCAGACATGATAAAGGCATTTTTATTCTTGAGCCTCTCTAGCCAAATAAGCCTACCCGGTTATTATCCTTTGCTAACCCCTTTGAGCCTATACTGTATCCATTTCTTTGTTTTGAAGCTCATACACTGACCCTAAGTGAAAAACCATGATTACCTTAACCTTAGGAAAGTCTGGAGCTATAGAAGTATTTTGTGAATAAGTGTGGTCTCCTGGGGATTCTAGTGAATTGGCGAGTTGGTTCCTCTTCGTGTTTCATTTTTGTAAATATGTTGTGTATTTTGTCTCTTACAAATGATGTTTAAAAAAAAAAAAAACTGAAAACTAAAAAAAAAAATGAAATTGAAAAATAATCGTGTGAATAATGGAGTCGAGTAGAGGATTGAATTAGAGGTTTGGGTGAGATTTCACTGTGTTTACACTTTTTTCCCAGTGCTCCTCTATTTCTTCTGAGCTATAGCTACTTATCCAAATTTATCCTCCCCTGTCCTTGGCCCCATTACAACCCAGAAAAGACCTTTTGATCTGAACATGCATATGTTTTAAGTGTTGATTTTAGAGGCTTGCCAAGTCTACTTGTGTTGGTTTTCTTGAGTACATCGAGTTGAAATTATTTACCCTAGACACTTGAGAGAAACACTGTGAGTGCATCTGTGAGGTTTTGTTATTTTTAAATCACCTCTTAAGCTTATTAATTATTTTTTCTACGTATTGAATTGCTTGGATAATTTCTATAAGTATCTACTTTTCTTGATTACGTGTTGGATATTTTCTACTTCTTTCCTCTGTCCAGACTTTTTGAGAACTGTGTAAATTTTGTGTGTTTTCTTGTGAGTTTTTATATTTTTCTGTCTGCTGAGTTTGTGTCACCTTCCTAAAAGTCCTTTGAACCATTCCCTGATTTGCGTCTTAATTTTGCCCAGGAGTGCAAAAGACTAAGTGTGGTCTATTTTGATGAATCATTATTTTCTTCACTTCACTTAGCTTATTGTGCTAGATTTAATCGGGGAATTGTGTTTAAATGTTCGATATTATTCCGTTTTCGTTAATTGTGCGTAATTTGATCAGAAATTCTTATTTTAATTAATTTGAATTATCTGAGCTTATTATTTTCATTATTAATTAAAGGAAAATTGTTGGATAATATTTTAGAACATTTGGAGTGCATAAGAAAAGCTATGTTACTTTCATTTTGTAATTTGAGTATTTGGAGATGTCTTTTTCTTTGATAAATAAAAGAGCACATTGGCCATGGGAGAGACACAACAGGTCTCAGGAAATTTACGGTCAGGAAATTTATGGAAGCACATATTTTATATTTTGAAAGAAAAAAAAAAGAAGAAGAAGGAAGTGAGGCATTGCTTGAATGGCCACACGTGAAACGGAGTATAGCATTATGGGTTACATCTTTGGCAACACCTTCACGTGAGGAATGACATAGCATAAGACAAAATGAAGAAATCTTTTATTCTATTTGGAAGTGGGAGACAGAAAAAGGGGACTACCACTCAGAAGCTTAACATTTCAGAATCAACAAATTGGAGGGACCCTTAATTAATTTGATTGAAGAAAATCACTAAAGAAGCAGCTCACGGTCCAGCCTCAATGTGTGCAGCAGATGCAGCTACCATCACGCCCAACTAGGAGAAGAAGAGCATCCAGCTTGGAACAACCACTGAGAGCTGGGAAGTGTGGAAGCTGCCAACGAGAATCATCTTATCCCAGTAGCCATCTTCAACACGTTCCAGCAGCAACCAGCAGCTGTCTTCAACATCCGTTCAACCAACAAGCAGCAGCAACCTCATTCACGACCGAAGAATCCAGCTTGGAGGCAATGAGAAGATGCGTTCCAGCCAGTAG